>NC_141689.1:1327359189-1328763781 GCF_964263255.1 Lissotriton vulgaris
TAGTGGGCTGAAAGATGCAGCACTGAGGTCTCTCCTGATAACAGGTGAGTAAATCGAAATTCGTAGTTCGACTGACTTTTGAGGAATTTTTTTAAGGTCCAAATCTCCACACTTAGAAGAATTTCCAAATGAAACCAGTCAATGGTAGCCTATGGAAGGAAATTCAAGTTACTGTAAGTATGGTTAGAATTACTTTTCAGGATCAGTAGTGGGCTGAAAGATGCAGCACTGAGGTCTCTCCTGATAACAGGTGAGTAAATCGGAATTCGTAGTTCGGCAGATTTTAAAGGAATTTTTTTAAGATCCAAAATTCCTCACTTAGAAACATTTCCAAGTGAAACCAGTCAATGTTAGCCTATGGAAGGAAATTCAAGTTACTGTAAGTATGGTTAGAATTACTTTTCAGGATCAGTAGTGGGCTGAAAAATGCAGCACTGAGCTCTCTCCTGATAACAGGTGAGTAAATTGGAATTCGTAGTTCGGCTGACTTTTGAGGAATTTTTTTATGTTCCAAAACTCCACACTTAGAAGAATTTCCAAGTGAAACCAGTCAACTTTAACCAGTGGAAGGAAATTCAAGTTACTGTAACTACAGTTAGAAATACTTTTCAGGATCAATAGTGGTCTGAAAGATGCAGTACTGAGGTCGCTCCTGATTACAGGTGAGTAAATCGGAATTCGTAGTTCGGCTGATTTTTGAGGAATTTTTTAAAGGTCCTAATCTCCACACTTAGAAGAATTTCCAAATGAAACCAGTCAATGTTAGCCTAAAGAAGGAAATTCAAGTTACTGTATCTACGGTTAGAAATAATTTTCAGGATCAGTAGTGGGCTGGAAGATGCAGCACTGAGGTCTCTCCTGATGACAAGTGAGTAAATCGGAGTTCGTAGTTCGGCTGATTTTAAAGGAATTTTTTAAAGATCCAAAACTCCACACTTAGAAACATTTCCAAGTGAAACCAGTAGATGTTAGCCTATGGAAGGAAATTCAAGTTACTGTAAGTATGGTTAGAATTACTTTTCAGGATCAGTAGTGGGCTGAAAGATGCAGCACTGAGGTCTCTCCTGATAACAGGTGAGTAAATCGAAATTCGTAGTTCGACTGACTTTTGAGGAATTTTTTTAAGGTCCAAATCTCCACACTTAGAAGAATTTCCAAATGAAACCAGTCAATGGTAGCCTATGGAAGGAAATTCAAGTTACTGTAAGTATGGTTAGAATTACTTTTCAGGATCAGTAGTGGGCTGAAAGATGCAGCACTGAGGTCTCTCCTGATAACAGGTGAGTAAATCGGAATTCGTAGTTCGGCAGATTTTAAAGGAATTTTTTTAAGATCCAAAATTCCTCACTTAGAAACATTTCCAAGTGAAACCAGTCAATGTTAGCCTATGGAAGGAAATTCAAGTTACTGTAAGTATGGTTAGAATTACTTTTCAGGATCAGTAGTGGGCTGAAAGATGCAGCACTGAGGTCGCTTCTGATTACAGGTGAGTAAATCAGAATTCGTAGTTCAGCTGATTTTTGAGGAATTTTTTAAAGATCCAAAACTCCACACTTAGAAGAATTTCCAAGTGAAACCAGTCAATGTTAGCCTACGGAAGGAAATTCAAGTTACTGTAAGTATGGTTAGAATTACTTTTCAGGATCAGTAGTGGGCTGAAAGATGTAGCACTGAGGTCTCTCCTGATAACAGGTGAGCAAATCGGAATTCGTAGTTTGGCTGATTTTTGAGGAATTTGTGAAGGTTCCAAAACTCCACACTTAGAAGAATTTCCAAGTGAAACAGTCAATGTTAGCCTATGGAAGGAAATTCAAGTTACTGTAAGTATGGTAACAATTAGTTTTCAGGATCAGTAGTGGGCTGAAAGATGCAGCACTGAGGTCTCTCCTGATAACAGGTGAGTATATCGGAATTCGTAGTTCGGCTGATTTTTGAGGAATTTTTTAAAGTTCCAAAACTCCACACTTATAAACATTTTTAATTGAAACCAGTCGATGTTAGCCTATGGCAGGAAATTCAAGTTATTGTAAGCATGGTTAGAATTACTTTTCAGGATCAGTAGTGGGCTGAAAGATGCAGCACTGAGGTCTCTCCTGATAACAGGTGAGTAAATTGAAATTCGAAGTCCGACTGACTTTTGAGGAATTTTTTTAAGTTCCAAAACTCCACACTTAGAAGAATTTCCAAGTGAAACCAGTCAACTTTAACCTGTGGAAGGAAATTCAAGTTACTGTAACTACAGTTAGAATTACTTTTCAGGATCAATAGTGGGCTGAAAGATGCAGCACTGAGGTCGCTCCTAATTACAGGTGAGTAAATCGGAATTCGTTCTTCGGCTGATTTTTGAGGAATTTTTTAAAAGTCCAAATCTCCACACTTAGAAGAATTTCCAAGTAAAACCAGTTAATGGTAGCCTATGGAAGGAAATTCAAGTTACTGTAAGTATGGTTAGAATTACTTTTCAGGATCAGTAGTGGGCTGAAAAATGCAGCACTGAGCTCTCTCCTGATAACAGCTGAGTAAATCGGAATTAGTAGTTTGGCTGATTTTTGAGGAATTTGTGAAGGTTCCAAAACTCCACACTTAGAAGAATTTCCAAGTGAAACAGTCAATGTTAGCCTATGGAAGGAAATTCAAGTTACTGTAAGTATGGTAACAATTAGTTTTCAGGATCAGTAGTGGGCTGAAAGATGCAGCACTGAGGTCTTCCCTGATAACAGGTGAGTATATCGGAATTCGTAGTTCGGCTGATTTTTGAGGAATTTTTTAAAGTTCCAAAACTCCACACTTATAAACATTTTTAATTGAAACCAGTCGATGTTATCCTATGGAAGGAAATTCAAGTTATTGTAAGCATGGTTAGAATTACTTTTCAGGATCAGTAGTGGGCTGAAAGATGCAGCACTGAGGTCTCTCCTGATAACAGGTGAGTAAATCGGAATTCGTAGTTCGGCTGATTTTAAAGGAATTTTTTAAAGATCCAAAACTCCACACTTAGAAACATTTCCAAGTGAAACAAGTCGATGTTAGCCTATGGCAGGAAATTCAAGTTACTGTAAGTATGGTTAGAATTACTTTTCAGGATCACCAGTGGGCTGAAAGATGCAGCACTGAGGTCTCTCCTGATAACAGGTGAGTAAATTGAAATTCGAAGTCCGACTGACTTTTGAGGAATTTTTTTAAGTTCCAAAACTCCACACTTAGAAGAATTTCCAAGTGAAACCAGTCAACTTTAACCTGTGGAAGGAAATTCAAGTTACTGTAACTACAGTTAGAATTACTTTTCAGGATCAATAGTGGGCTGAAAGATGCAGCACTGAGGTCGCTCCTAATTACAGGTGAGTAAATCGGAATTCGTTCTTCGGCTGATTTTTGAGGAATTTTTTAAAAGTCCAAATCTCCACACTTAGAAGAATTTCCAAGTAAAACCAGTTAATGGTAGCCAATGGAAGGAAATTCAAGTTACTGTAAGTATGGTTAGAATTACTTTTCAGGATCAGTAGTGGGCTGAAAGATGCAGCACTGAGGTCTCTCCTGATAACAGGTGAGTAAATCGGAATTCGCAGTTCGGCAGATTTTTAAGGAATTTTTTTAAGATCCAAAACTCCACACTTAGAAACATTTCCAAGTGAAACCAGTCGATGTTAGCCTATGGAAGGAAATTCAAGTTACTGTAAGTATGGTTAGAATTACTTTTCAGGATCAGTAGTGGGCTGAAAGATGCAGCACTGAGGTCTCTCCTGATAACAGGTGAGTAAATCGAAATTCGTAGTTCGACTGACTTTTGAGGAATTTTTTTAAGGTCCTAATCTCCACACTTAGAAGAATTTCCAAATGAAACCAGTCAATGTTAGCCTAAAGAAGGAAATTCAAGTTACTGTATCTACGGTTAGAATTAATTTTCAGGATCAGTAGTGGGCTGGAAGATGCAGCACTGAGGTCTCTCCTGTTGACAAGTGAGTAAATCGGAATTCGTAGTTCGGCTGATTTTAAAGGAATTTTTTAAAGATCCAAAACTCCACACTTAGAAACATTTCCAAGTGAAACCAGTAGATGTAAGCCTATGGAAGGAAATTCAAGTTACTGTAAGTATGGTTAGAATTACTTTTCAGGATCAGTAGTGGGCTGAAAGATGCAGCACTGAGGTCTCTCCTGATAACAGGTGAGTAAATCGAAATTCGTAGTTCGACTGACTTTTGAGGAATTTTTTTAAGGTCCAAATCTCCACACTTAGAAGAATTTCCAAATGAAACCAGTCAATGGTAGCCTATGGAAGGAAATTCAAGTTACTGTAAGTATGGTTAGAATTACTTTTCAGGATCAGTAGTGGGCTGAAAGATGCAGCACTGAGGTCTCTCCTGATAACAGGTGAGTAAATCGGAATTCGTAGTTCGGCAGATTTTAAAGGAATTTTTTTAAGATCCAAAATTCCTCACTTAGAAACATTTCCAAGTGAAACCAGTCAATGTTAGCCTATGGAAGGAAATTCAAGTTACTGTAAGTATGGTTAGAATTACTTTTCAGGATCAGTAGTGGGCTGAAAAATGCAGCACTGAGCTCTCTCCTGATAACAGGTGAGTAAATTGGAATTCGTAGTTCGGCTGACTTTTGAGGAATTTTTTTATGTTCCAAAACTCCACACTTAGAAGAATTTCCAAGTGAAACCAGTCAACTTTAACCAGTGGAAGGAAATTCAAGTTACTGTAACTACAGTTAGAAATACTTTTCAGAATCAATAGTGGTCTGAAAGATGCAGTACTGAGGTCGCTCCTGATTACAGGTGAGTAAATCGGAATTCGTAGTTCGGCTGATTTTTGAGGAATTTTTTAAAGGTCCAAATCTCCACACTTAGAAGAATTTCCAAATGAAACCAGTCAATGTTAGCCTAAAGAAGGAAATTCAAGTTACTGTATCTACGGTTAGAAATAATTTTCAGGATCAGTAGTGGGCTGGAAGATGCAGCACTGAGGTCTCTCCTGATGACAAGTGAGTAAATCGGAGTTCGTAGTTCGGCTGATTTTAAAGGAATTTTTTAAAGATCCAAAACTCCACACTTAGAAACATTTCCAAGTGAAACCAGTAGATGTTAGCCTATGGAAGGAAATTCAAGTTACTGTAAGTATGGTTAGAATTACTTTTCAGGATCAGTAGTGGGCTGAAAGATGCAGCACTGAGGTCTCTCCTGATAACAGGTGAGTAAATCGAAATTCGTAGTTCGACTGACTTTTGAGGAATTTTTTTAAGTTCCAAAACTCCACACTTAGAAGAATTTCCAAGTGAAACCAGTCAACTTTAACCTGTGGAAGGAAATTCAAGTTACTGTAACTACAGTTAGAATTACTTTTCAGGATCAATAGTGGGCTGAAAGATGCAGCACTGAGGTCGCTTTTGATTACAGGTGAGTAAATCGGAATTCGTTGTTCGGCTGATTTTTGAGGAATTTTTTAAAGGTCCAAATCTCCACACTTAAAAGAATTTCCAAGTAAAACCAGTCAATGGTAGCCTATGGAAGGAAATTCAAGTTACTGTAAGTATGGTTAGAATTACTTTTCAGGATCACTAGTGGGCTGAAAGATGCAGCACTGAGGTCTCTCCTGATAACAGGTGAGTAAATCGAAATTCGAAGTCCGACTGACTTTTGAGGAATTTTTTTAAGTTCCAAAACTCCACACTTAGAAGAATTTCCAAGTGAAACCAGTCAACTTTAACCTGTGGAAGGAAATTCAAGTTACTGTAACTACAGTTAGAATTACTTTTCAGGATCAATAGTGGGCTGAAAGATGCAGCACTGAGGTCGCTCCTAATTACAGGTGAGTAAATCGGAATTCGTTCTTCGGCTGATTTTTGAGGAATTTTTTTAAGATCCAACACTCCACACTTAGAAACATTTCCAAGTGAAACCAGTCGATGTTAGCCTATGGAAGGAAATTCAAGTTACTGTAAGTATGGTTAGAATTACTTTTCAGGATCAGTAGTGGGCTGAAAGATGCAGCACTGAGGTCTCCCCTGATAACAGGTGAGTAAATCGGAATTCGCAGTTCGGCAGATTTTTAAGGAATTTTTTTAAGATCCAAAACTCCACACTTAGAAACATTTCCAAGTGAAACCAGTCGATGTTAGCCTATGGAAGGAAATTCAAGTTACTGTAAGTATGGTTAGAATTACTTTTCAGGATCAGTAGTGGGCTGAAAGATGCAGCACTGAGGTCTCTCCTGATAACAGGTGAGTAAATCGAAATTCATAGTTCGACTGACTTTTGAGGAATTTTTTTAAGGTCCAAATCTCCACACTTAGAAGAATTTCCAAATGAAACCAGTCAATGTTAGCCTAAAGAAGGAAATTCAAGTTACTGTATCTACGGTTAGAATTAATTTTCAGGATCAGTAGTGGGCTGGAAGATGCAGCACTGAGGTCTCTCCTGTTGACAAGTGAGTAAATCGGAATTCGTAGTTCGGCTGATTTTAAAGGAATTTTTTAAAGATCCAAAACTCCACACTTAGAAACATTTCCAAGTGAAACCAGTCGATGTTAGCCTATGGAAGGAAATTCAAGTTACTGTAAGTATGGTTAGAATTACTTTTCAGGATCAGTAGTGGGCTGAAAGATGCAGCACTGAGGTCTCTCCTGATAACAGGTGAGTAAATCGAAATTCGTAGTTCGACTGACTTTTGAGGAATTTTTTTAAGGTCCAAATCTCCACACTTAGAAGAATTTCCAAATGAAACCAGTCAATGTTAGCCTAAAGAAGGAAATTCAAGTTACTGTATCTACGGTTAGAATTAATTTTCAGGATCAGTAGTGGGCTGGAAGATGCAGCACTGAGGTCTCTCCTGTTGACAAGTGAGTAAATCGGAATTCGTAGTTCGGCTGATTTTAAAGGAATTTTTTAAAGATCCAAAACTCCACACTTAGAAACATTTCCAAGTGAAACCAGTAGATGTTAGCCTATGGAAGGAAATTCAAGTTACTGTAAGTATGGTTAGAATTACTTTTCAGGATCAGTAGTGGGCTGAAAGATGCAGCACTGAGGTCTCTCCTGATAACAGGTGAGTAAATCGAAATTCGTAGTTCGACTGACTTTTGAGGAATTTTTTTAAGGTCCAAATCTCCACACTTAGAAGAATTTCCAAATGAAACCAGTCAATGGTAGCCTATGGAAGGAAATTCAAGTTACTGTAAGTATGGTTAGAATTACTTTTCAGGATCAGTAGTGGGCTGAAAGATGCAGCACTGAGGTCTCTCCTGATAACAGGTGAGTAAATCGGAATTCGTAGTTCGGCAGATTTTAAAGGAATTTTTTTAAGATCCAAAATTCCTCACTTAGAAACATTTCCAAGTGAAACCAGTCAATGTTAGCCTATGGAAGGAAATTCAAGTTACTGTAAGTATGGTTAGAATTACTTTTCAGGATCAGTAGTGGGCTGAAAAATGCAGCACTGAGCTCTCTCCTGATAACAGGTGAGTAAATTGGAATTCGTAGTTCGGCTGACTTTTGAGGAATTTTTTTATGTTCCAAAACTCCACACTTAGAAGAATTTCCAAGTGAAACCAGTCAACTTTAACCAGTGGAAGGAAATTCAAGTTACTGTAACTACAGTTAGAAATACTTTTCAGGATCAATAGTGGTCTGAAAGATGCAGTACTGAGGTCGCTCCTGATTACAGGTGAGTAAATCGGAATTCGTAGTTCGGCTGATTTTTGAGGAATTTTTTAAAGGTCCAAATCTCCACACTTAGAAGAATTTCCAAATGAAACCAGTCAATGTTAGCCTAAAGAAGGAAATTCAAGTTACTGTATCTACGGTTAGAAATAATTTTCAGGATCAGTAGTGGGCTGGAAGATGCAGCACTGAGCTCTCTCCTGATAACAGGTGAGTAAATTGGAATTCGTAGTTCGGCTGACTTTTGAGGAATTTTTTTATGTTCCAAAACTCCACACTTAGAAGAATTTCCAAGTGAAACCAGTCAACTTTAACCAGTGGAAGGAAATTCAAGTTACTGTAACTACAGTTAGAATTACTTTTCAGGATCAATAGTGGGCTGAAAGATGCAGCACTGAGGTCGCTCCTAATTACAGGTGAGTAAATCGGAATTCGTTCTTCGGCTGATTTTTGAGGAATTTTTTAAAAGTCCAAATCTCCACACTTAGAAGAATTTCCAAGTAAAACCAGTTAATGGTAGCCAATGGAAGGAAATTCAAGTTACTGTAAGTATGGTTAGAATTACTTTTCAGGATCAGTAGTGGGCTGAAAGATGCAGCACTGAGGTCTCTCCTGATAACAGGTGAGTAAATCGGAATTCGCAGTTCGGCAGATTTTTAAGGAATTTTTTTAAGATCCAAAACTCCACACTTAGAAACATTTCCAAGTGAAACCAGTCGATGTTAGCCTATGGAAGGAAATTCAAGTTACTGTAAGTATGGTTAGAATTACTTTTCAGGATCAGTAGTGGGCTGAAAGATGCAGCACTGAGGTCTCTCCTGATAACAGGTGAGTAAATCGAAATTCGTAGTTCGACTGACTTTTGAGGAATTTTTTTAAGGTCCTAATCTCCACACTTAGAAGAATTTCCAAATGAAACCAGTCAATGTTAGCCTAAAGAAGGAAATTCAAGTTACTGTATCTACGGTTAGAATTAATTTTCAGGATCAGTAGTGGGCTGGAAGATGCAGCACTGAGGTCTCTCCTGTTGACAAGTGAGTAAATCGGAATTCGTAGTTCGGCTGATTTTAAAGGAATTTTTTAAAGATCCAAAACTCCACACTGAGAAACATTTCCAAGTGAAACCAGTAGATGTAAGCCTATGGAAGGAAATTCAAGTTACTGTAAGTATGGTTAGAATTACTTTTCAGGATCAGTAGTGGGCTGAAAGATGCAGCACTGAGGTCTCTCCTGATAACAGGTGAGTAAATCGAAATTCGTAGTTCGACTGACTTTTGAGGAATTTTTTTAAGGTCCAAATCTCCACACTTAGAAGAATTTCCAAATGAAACCAGTCAATGGTAGCCTATGGAAGGAAATTCAAGTTACTGTAAGTATGGTTAGAATTACTTTTCAGGATCAGTAGTGGGCTGAAAGATGCAGCACTGAGGTCTCTCCTGATAACAGGTGAGTAAATCGGAATTCGTAGTTCGGCAGATTTTAAAGGAATTTTTTTAAGATCCAAAATTCCTCACTTAGAAACATTTCCAAGTGAAACCAGTCAATGTTAGCCTATGGAAGGAAATTCAAGTTACTGTAAGTATGGTTAGAATTACTTTTCAGGATCAGTAGTGGGCTGAAAAATGCAGCACTGAGCTCTCTCCTGATAACAGGTGAGTAAATTGGAATTCGTAGTTCGGCTGACTTTTGAGGAATTTTTTTATGTTCCAAAACTCCACACTTAGAAGAATTTCCAAGTGAAACCAGTCAACTTTAACCAGTGGAAGGAAATTCAAGTTACTGTAACTACAGTTAGAAATACTTTTCAGAATCAATAGTGGTCTGAAAGATGCAGTACTGAGGTCGCTCCTGATTACAGGTGAGTAAATCGGAATTCGTAGTTCGGCTGATTTTTGAGGAATTTTTTAAAGGTCCAAATCTCCACACTTAGAAGAATTTCCAAATGAAACCAGTCAATGTTAGCCTAAAGAAGGAAATTCAAGTTACTGTATCTACGGTTAGAAATAATTTTCAGGATCAGTAGTGGGCTGGAAGATGCAGCACTGAGGTCTCTCCTGATGACAAGTGAGTAAATCGGAGTTCGTAGTTCGGCTGATTTTAAAGGAATTTTTTAAAGATCCAAAACTCCACACTTAGAAACATTTCCAAGTGAAACCAGTAGATGTTAGCCTATGGAAGGAAATTCAAGTTACTGTAAGTATGGTTAGAATTACTTTTCAGGATCAGTAGTGGGCTGAAAGATGCAGCACTGAGGTCTCTCCTGATAACAGGTGAGTAAATCGAAATTCGTAGTTCGACTGACTTTTGAGGAATTTTTTTAAGTTCCAAAACTCCACACTTAGAAGAATTTCCAAGTGAAACCAGTCAACTTTAACCTGTGGAAGGAAATTCAAGTTACTGTAACTACAGTTAGAATTACTTTTCAGGATCAATAGTGGGCTGAAAGATGCAGCACTGAGGTCGCTTTTGATTACAGGTGAGTAAATCGGAATTCGTTGTTCGGCTGATTTTTGAGGAATTTTTTAAAGGTCCAAATCTCCACACTTAAAAGAATTTCCAAGTAAAACCAGTCAATGGTAGCCTATGGAAGGAAATTCAAGTTACTGTAAGTATGGTTAGAATTACTTTTCAGGATCACTAGTGGGCTGAAAGATGCAGCACTGAGGTCTCTCCTGATAACAGGTGAGTAAATCGAAATTCGAAGTCCGACTGACTTTTGAGGAATTTTTTTAAGTTCCAAAACTCCACACTTAGAAGAATTTCCAAGTGAAACCAGTCAACTTTAACCTGTGGAAGGAAATTCAAGTTACTGTAACTACAGTTAGAATTACTTTTCAGGATCAATAGTGGGCTGAAAGATGCAGCACTGAGGTCGCTCCTAATTACAGGTGAGTAAATCGGAATTCGTTCTTCGGCTGATTTTTGAGGAATTTTTTTAAGATCCAACACTCCACACTTAGAAACATTTCCAAGTGAAACCAGTCGATGTTAGCCTATGGAAGGAAATTCAAGTTACTGTAAGTATGGTTAGAATTACTTTTCAGGATCAGTAGTGGGCTGAAAGATGCAGCACTGAGGTCTCCCCTGATAACAGGTGAGTAAATCGGAATTCGCAGTTCGGCAGATTTTTAAGGAATTTTTTTAAGATCCAAAACTCCACACTTAGAAACATTTCCAAGTGAAACCAGTCGATGTTAGCCTATGGAAGGAAATTCAAGTTACTGTAAGTATGGTTAGAATTACTTTTCAGGATCAGTAGTGGGCTGAAAGATGCAGCACTGAGGTCTCTCCTGATAACAGGTGAGTAAATCGAAATTCGTAGTTCGACTGACTTTTGAGGAATTTTTTTAAGGTCCAAATCTCCACACTTAGAAGAATTTCCAAATGAAACCAGTCAATGTTAGCCTAAAGAAGGAAATTCAAGTTACTGTATCTACGGTTAGAATTAATTTTCAGGATCAGTAGTGGGCTGGAAGATGCAGCACTGAGGTCTCTCCTGTTGACAAGTGAGTAAATCGGAATTCGTAGTTCGGCTGATTTTAAAGGAATTTTTTAAAGATCCAAAACTCCACACTTAGAAACATTTCCAAGTGAAACCAGTCGATGTTAGCCTATGGAAGGAAATTCAAGTTACTGTAAGTATGGTTAGAATTACTTTTCAGGATCAGTAGTGGGCTGAAAGATGCAGCACTGAGGTCTCTCCTGATAACAGGTGAGTAAATCGAAATTCGTAGTTCGACTGACTTTTGAGGAATTTTTTTAAGGTCCAAATCTCCACACTTAGAAGAATTTCCAAATGAAACCAGTCAATGTTAGCCTAAAGAAGGAAATTCAAGTTACTGTATCTACGGTTAGAATTAATTTTCAGGATCAGTAGTGGGCTGGAAGATGCAGCACTGAGGTCTCTCCTGTTGACAAGTGAGTAAATCGGAATTCGTAGTTCGGCTGATTTTAAAGGAATTTTTTAAAGATCCAAAACTCCACACTTAGAAACATTTCCAAGTGAAACCAGTAGATGTTAGCCTATGGAAGGAAATTCAAGTTACTGTAAGTATGGTTAGAATTACTTTTCAGGATCAGTAGTGGGCTGAAAGATGCAGCACTGAGGTCTCTCCTGATAACAGGTGAGTAAATCGAAATTCGTAGTTCGACTGACTTTTGAGGAATTTTTTTAAGGTCCAAATCTCCACACTTAGAAGAATTTCCAAATGAAACCAGTCAATGGTAGCCTATGGAAGGAAATTCAAGTTACTGTAAGTATGGTTAGAATTACTTTTCAGGATCAGTAGTGGGCTGAAAGATGCAGCACTGAGGTCTCTCCTGATAACAGGTGAGTAAATCGGAATTCGTAGTTCGGCAGATTTTAAAGGAATTTTTTTAAGATCCAAAATTCCTCACTTAGAAACATTTCCAAGTGAAACCAGTCAATGTTAGCCTATGGAAGGAAATTCAAGTTACTGTAAGTATGGTTAGAATTACTTTTCAGGATCAGTAGTGGGCTGAAAAATGCAGCACTGAGCTCTCTCCTGATAACAGGTGAGTAAATTGGAATTCGTAGTTCGGCTGACTTTTGAGGAATTTTTTTATGTTCCAAAACTCCACACTTAGAAGAATTTCCAAGTGAAACCAGTCAACTTTAACCAGTGGAAGGAAATTCAAGTTACTGTAACTACAGTTAGAAATACTTTTCAGGATCAATAGTGGTCTGAAAGATGCAGTACTGAGGTCGCTCCTGATTACAGGTGAGTAAATCGGAATTCGTAGTTCGGCTGATTTTTGAGGAATTTTTTAAAGGTCCAAATCTCCACACTTAGAAGAATTTCCAAATGAAACCAGTCAATGTTAGCCTAAAGAAGGAAATTCAAGTTACTGTATCTACGGTTAGAAATAATTTTCAGGATCAGTAGTGGGCTGGAAGATGCAGCACTGAGGTCTCTCCTGATGACAAGTGAGTAAATCGGAGTTCGTAGTTCGGCTGATTTTAAAGGAATTTTTTAAAGATCCAAAACTCCACACTTAGAAACATTTCCAAGTGAAACCAGTAGATGTTAGCCTATGGAAGGAAATTCAAGTTACTGTAAGTATGGTTAGAATTACTTTTCAGGATCAGTAGTGGGCTGAAAGATGCAGCACTGAGGTCTCTCCTGATAACAGGTGAGTAAATCGAAATTCGTAGTTCGACTGACTTTTGAGGAATTTTTTTAAGGTCCAAATCTCCACACTTAGAAGAATTTCCAAATGAAACCAGTCAATGGTAGCCTATGGAAGGAAATTCAAGTTACTGTAAGTATGGTTAGAATTACTTTTCAGGATCAGTAGTGGGCTGAAAGATGCAGCACTGAGGTCTCTCCTGATAACAGGTGAGTAAATCGGAATTCGTAGTTCGGCAGATTTTAAAGGAATTTTTTTAAGATCCAAAATTCCTCACTTAGAAACATTTCCAAGTGAAACCAGTCAATGTTAGCCTATGGAAGGAAATTCAAGTTACTGTAAGTATGGTTAGAATTACTTTTCAGGATCAGTAGTGGGCTGAAAGATGCAGCACTGAGGTCGCTTCTGATTACAGGTGAGTAAATCAGAATTCGTAGTTCAGCTGATTTTTGAGGAATTTTTTAAAGATCCAAAACTCCACACTTAGAAGAATTTCCAAGTGAAACCAGTCAATGTTAGCCTACGGAAGGAAATTCAAGTTACTGTAAGTATGGTTAGAATTACTTTTCAGGATCAGTAGTGGGCTGAAAGATGTAGCACTGAGGTCTCTCCTGATAACAGGTGAGCAAATCGGAATTCGTAGTTTGGCTGATTTTTGAGGAATTTGTGAAGGTTCCAAAACTCCACACTTAGAAGAATTTCCAAGTGAAACAGTCAATGTTAGCCTATGGAAGGAAATTCAAGTTACTGTAAGTATGGTAACAATTAGTTTTCAGGATCAGTAGTGGGCTGAAAGATGCAGCACTGAGGTCTCTCCTGATAACAGGTGAGTATATCGGAATTCGTAGTTCGGCTGATTTTTGAGGAATTTTTTAAAGTTCCAAAACTCCACACTTATAAACATTTTTTATTGAAACCAGTCGATGTTATCCTATGGAAGGAAATTCAAGTTATTGTAAGCATGGTTAGAATTACTTTTCAGGATCAGTAGTGGGCTGAAAGATGCAGCACTGAGGTCTCTCCTGATAACAGGTGAGTAAATCGGAATTCGTAGTTCGGCTGATTTTAAAGGAATTTTTTAAAGATCCAAAACTCCACACTTAGAAACATTTCCAAGTGAAACCAGTCGATGTTAGCCTATGGCAGGAAATTCAAGTTACTGTAAGTATGGTTAGAATTACTTTTCAGGATCACTAGTGGGCTGAAAGATGCAGCACTGAGGTCTCTCCTGATAACAGGTGAGTAAATTGAAATTCGAAGTCCGACTGACTTTTGAGGAATTTTTTTAAGTTCCAAAACTCCACACTTAGAAGAATTTCCAAGTGAAACCAGTCAACTTTAACCTGTGGAAGGAAATTCAAGTTACTGTAACTACAGTTAGAATTACTTTTCAGGATCAATAGTGGGCTGAAAGATGCAGCACTGAGGTCGCTCCTAATTACAGGTGAGTAAATCGGAATTCGTTCTTCGGCTGATTTTTGAGGAATTTTTTAAAAGTCCAAATCTCCACACTTAGAAGAATTTCCAAGTAAAACCAGTTAATGGTAGCCTATGGAAGGAAATTCAAGTTACTGTAAGTATGGTTAGAATTACTTTTCAGGATCAGTAGTGGGCTGAAAGATGCAGCACTGAGGTCTCTCCTGATAACAGGTGAGTAAATCGGAATTCGCAGTTCGGCAGATTTTTAAGGAATTTTTTTAAGATCCAAAACTCCACACTTAGAAACATTTCCAAGTGAAACCAGTCGATGTTAGCCTATGGAAGGAAATTCAAGTTACTGTAAGTATGGTTAGAATTACTTTTCAGGATCAGTAGTGGGCTGAAAGATGCAGCACTGAGGTCTCTCCTGATAACAGGTGAGTAAATCGAAATTCGTAGTTCGACTGACTTTTGAGGAATTTTTTTAAGGTCCAAATCTCCACACTTAGAAGAATTTCCAAATGAAACCAGTCAATGTTAGCCTAAAGAAGGAAATTCAAGTTACTGTATCTACGGTTAGAATTAATTTTCAGGATCAGTAGTGGGCTGGAAGATGCAGCACTGAGGTCTCTCCTGTTGACAAGTGAGTAAATCGGAATTCGTAGTTCGGCTGATTTTAAAGGAATTTTTTAAAGATCCAAAACTCCACACTTAGAAACATTTCCAAGTGAAACCAGTAGATGTTAGCCTATGGAAGGAAATTCAAGTTACTGTAAGTATGGTTAGAATTACTTTTCAGGATCAGTAGTGGGCTGAAAGATGCAGCACTGAGGTCTCTCCTGATAACAGGTGAGTAAATCGAAATTCGTAGTTCGACTGACTTTTGAGGAATTTTTTTAAGGTCCAAATCTCCACACTTAGAAGAATTTCCAAATGAAACCAGTCAATGGTAGCCTATGGAAGGAAATTCAAGTTACTGTAAGTATGGTTAGAATTACTTTTCAGGATCAGTAGTGGGCTGAAAGATGCAGCACTGAGGTCTCTCCTGATAACAGGTGAGTAAATCGGAATTCGTAGTTCGGCAGATTTTAAAGGAATTTTTTTAAGATCCAAAATTCCTCACTTAGAAACATTTCCAAGTGAAACCAGTCAATGTTAGCCTATGGAAGGAAATTCAAGTTACTGTAAGTATGGTTAGAATTACTTTTCAGGATCAGTAGTGGGCTGAAAAATGCAGCACTGAGCTCTCTCCTGATAACAGGTGAGTAAATTGGAATTCGTAGTTCGGCTGACTTTTGAGGAATTTTTTTATGTTCCAAAACTCCACACTTAGAAGAATTTCCAAGTGAAACCAGTCAACTTTAACCAGTGGAAGGAAATTCAAGTTACTGTAACTACAGTTAGAAATACTTTTCAGGATCAATAGTGGTCTGAAAGATGCAGTACTGAGGTCGCTCCTGATTACAGGTGAGTAAATCGGAATTCGTAGTTCGGCTGATTTTTGAGGAATTTTTTAAAGGTCCAAATCTCCACACTTAGAAGAATTTCCAAATGAAACCAGTCAATGTTAGCCTAAAGAAGGAAATTCAAGTTACTGTATCTACGGTTAGAAATAAGTTTCAGGATCAGTAGTGGGCTGGAAGATGCAGCACTGAGGTCTCTCCTGATGACAAGTGAGTAAATCGGAGTTCGTAGTTCGGCTGATTTTAAAGGAATTTTTTAAAGATCCAAAACTCCACACTTAGAAACATTTCCAAGTGAAACCAGTAGATGTTAGCCTATGGAAGGAAATTCAAGTTACTGTAAGTATGGTTAGAATTACTTTTCAGGATCAGTAGTGGGCTGAAAGATGCAGCACTGAGGTCTCTCCTGATAACAGGTGAGTAAATCGAAATTCGTAGTTCGACTGACTTTTGAGGAATTTTTTTAAGTTCCAAAACTCCACACTTAGAAGAATTTCCAAGTGAAACCAGTCAACTTTAACCTGTGGAAGGAAATTCAAGTTACTGTAACTACAGTTAGAATTACTTTTCAGGATCAATAGTGGGCTGAAAGATTCAGCACTGAGGTCGCTTTTGATTACAGGTGAGTAAATCGGAATTCGTTGTTCGGCTGATTTTTGAGGAATTTTTTAAAGGTCCAAATCTCCACACTTAAAAGAATTTCCAAGTAAAACCAGTCAATGGTAGCCTATGGAAGGAAATTCAAGTTACTGTAAGTATGGTTAGAATTACTTTTCAGGATCACTAGTGGGCTGAAAGATGCAGCACTGAGGTCTCTCCTGATAACAGGTGAGTAAATCGAAATTCGAAGTCCGACTGACTTTTGAGGAATTTTTTTAAGTTCCAAAACTCCACACTTAGAAGAATTTCCAAGTGAAACCAGTCAACTTTAACCTGTGGAAGGAAATTCAAGTTACTGTAACTACAGTTAGAATTACTTTTCAGGATCAATAGTGGGCTGAAAGATGCAGCACTGAGGTCGCTCCTAATTACAGGTGAGTAAATCGGAATTCGTTCTTCGGCTGATTTTTGAGGAATTTTTTAAAAGTCCAAATCTCCACACTTAGAAGAATTTCCAAGTAAAACCAGTCAATGGTAGCCTATGGAAGGAAATTCAAGTTACTGTAAGTATGGTTAGAATTACTTTTCAGGATCAGTAGTGGGCTGAAAGATGCAGCACTGAGGTCTCTCCTGATAACAGGTGAGTAAATCGGAATTCGCAGTTCGGCAGATTTTTAAGGAATTTTTTTAAGATCCAAAACTCCACACTTAGAAACATTTCCAAGTGAAACCAGTCGATGTTAGCCTATGGAAGGAAATTCAAGTTACTGTAAGTATGGTTAGAATTACTTTTCAGGATCAGTAGTGGGCTGAAAGATGCAGCACTGAGGTCTCTCCTGATAACAGGTGAGTAAATCGAAATTCGTAGTTCGACTGACTTTTGAGGAATTTTTTTAAGGTCCAAATCTCCACACTTAGAAGAATTTCCAAATGAAACCAGTCAATGTTAGCCTAAAGAAGGAAATTCAAGTTACTGTATCTACGGTTAGAATTAATTTTCAGGATCAGTAGTGGGCTGGAAGATGCAGCACTGAGGTCTCTCCTGTTGACAAGTGAGTAAATCGGAATTCGTAGTTCGGCTGATTTTAAAGGAATTTTTTAAAGATCCAAAACTCCACACTTAGAAACATTTCCAAGTGAAACCAGTAGATGTTAGCCTATGGAAGGAAATTCAAGTTACTGTAAGTATGGTTAGAATTACTTTTCAGGATCAGTAGTGGGCTGAAAGATGCAGCACTGAGGTCTCTCCTGATAACAGGTGAGTAAATCGAAATTCGTAGTTCGACTGACTTTTGAGGAATTTTTTTAAGTTCCAAAACTCCACACTTAGAAGAATTTCCAAGTGAAACCAGTCAACTTTAACCTGTGGAAGGAAATTCAAGTTACTGTAACTACAGTTAGAATTACTTTTCAGGATCAATAGTGGGCTGAAAGATTCAGCACTGAGGTCGCTTTTGATTACAGGTGAGTAAATCGGAATTCGTTGTTCGGCTGATTTTTGAGGAATTTTTTAAAGGTCCAAATCTCCACACTTAAAAGAATTTCCAAGTAAAACCAGTCAATGGTAGCCTATGGAAGGAAATTCAAGTTACTGTAAGTATGGTTAGAATTACTTTTCAGGATCACTAGTGGGCTGAAAGATGCAGCACTGAGGTCTCTCCTGATAACAGGTGAGTAAATCGAAATTCGAAGTCCGACTGACTTTTGAGGAATTTTTTTAAGTTCCAAAACTCCACACTTAGAAGAATTTCCAAGTGAAACCAGTCAACTTTAACCTGTGGAAGGAAATTCAAGTTACTGTAACTACAGTTAGAATTACTTTTCAGGATCAATAGTGGGCTGAAAGATGCAGCACTGAGGTCGCTCCTAATTACAGGTGAGTAAATCGGAATTCGTTCTTCGGCTGATTTTTGAGGAATTTTTTAAAAGTCCAAATCTCCACACTTAGAAGAATTTCCAAGTAAAACCAGTCAATGGTAGCCTATGGAAGGAAATTCAAGTTACTGTAAGTATGGTTAGAATTACTTTTCAGGATCAGTAGTGGGCTGAAAGATGCAGCACTGAGGTCTCTCCTGATAACAGGTGAGTAAATCGGAATTCGCAGTTCGGCAGATTTTTAAGGAATTTTTTTAAGATCCAAAACTCCACACTTAGAAACATTTCCAAGTGAAACCAGTCGATGTTAGCCTATGGAAGGAAATTCAAGTTACTGTAAGTATGGTTAGAATTACTTTTCAGGATCAGTAGTGGGCTGAAAGATGCAGCACTGAGGTCTCTCCTGATAACAGGTGAGTAAATCGAAATTCGTAGTTCGACTGACTTTTGAGGAATTTTTTTAAGGTCCAAATCTCCACACTTAGAAGAATTTCCAAATGAAACCAGTCAATGTTAGCCTAAAGAAGGAAATTCAAGTTACTGTATCTACGGTTAGAATTAATTTTCAGGATCAGTAGTGGGCTGGAAGATGCAGCACTGAGGTCTCTCCTGTTGACAAGTGAGTAAATCGGAATTCGTAGTTCGGCTGATTTTAAAGGAATTTTTTAAAGATCCAAAACTCCACACTTAGAAACATTTCCAAGTGAAACCAGTAGATGTTAGCCTATGGAAGGAAATTCAAGTTACTGTAAGTATGGTTAGAATTACTTTTCAGGATCAGTAGTGGGCTGAAAGATGCAGCACTGAGGTCTCTCCTGATAACAGGTGAGTAAATCGAAATTCGTAGTTCGACTGACTTTTGAGGAATTTTTTTAAGGCCAAATCTCCACACTTAGAAGAATTTCCAAATGAAACCAGTCAATGGTAGCCTATGGAAGGAAATTCAAGTTACTGTAAGTATTGTTAGAATTACTTTTCAGGATCAGTAGTGGGCTGAAAGATGCAGCACTGAGGTCTCTCCTGATAACAGGTGAGTAAATCGGAATTCGTAGTTCGGCAGATTTTAAAGGAATTTTTTTAAGATCCAAAATTCCTCACTTAGAAACATTTCCAAGTGAAACCAGTCAATGTTAGCCTATGGAAGGAAATTCAAGTTACTGTAAGTATGGTTAGAATTACTTTTCAGGATCAGTAGTGGGCTGAAAAATGCAGCACTGAGCTCTCTCCTGATAACAGGTGAGTAAATTGGAATTCGTAGTTCGGCTGACTTTTGAGGAATTTTTTTATGTTCCAAAACTCCACACTTAGAAGAATTTCCAAGTGAAACCAGTCAACTTTAACCAGTGGAAGGAAATTCAAGTTACTGTAACTACAGTTAGAAATACTTTTCAGGATCAATAGTGGTCTGAAAGATGCAGTACTGAGGTCGCTCCTGATTACAGGTGAGTAAATCGGAATTCGTAGTTCGGCTGATTTTTTAGGAATTTTTTAAAGGTCCAAATCTCCACACTTAGAAGAATTTCCAAATGAAACCAGTCAATGTTAGCCTAAAGAAGGAAATTCAAGTTACTGTATCTACGGTTAGAAATAATTTTCAGGATCAGTAGTGGGCTGGAAGATGCAGCACTGAGGTCTCTCCTGATGACAAGTGAGTAAATCGGAGTTCGTAGTTCGGCTGATTTTAAAGGAATTTTTTAAAGATCCAAAACTCCACACTTAGAAACATTTCCAAGTGAAACCAGTAGATGTTAGCCTATGGAAGGAAATTCAAGTTACTGTAAGTATGGTTAGAATTACTTTTCAGGATCAGTAGTGGGCTGAAAGATGCAGCACTGAGGTCTCTCCTGATAACAGGTGAGTAAATCGAAATTCGTAGTTCGACTGACTTTTGAGGAATTTTTTTAAGGTCCAAATCTCCACACTTAGAAGAATTTCCAAATGAAACCAGTCAATGGTAGCCTATGGAAGGAAATTCAAGTTACTGTAAGTATGGTTAGAATTACTTTTCAGGATCAGTAGTGGGCTGAAAGATGCAGCACTGAGGTCTCTCCTGATAACAGGTGAGTAAATCGGAATTCGTAGTTCGGCAGATTTTAAAGGAATTTTTTTAAGATCCAAAATTCCTCACTTAGAAACATTTCCAAGTGAAACCAGTCAATGTTAGCCTATGGAAGGAAATTCAAGTTACTGTAAGTATGGTTAGAATTACTTTTCAGGATCAGTAGTGGGCTGAAAGATGCAGCACTGAGGTCGCTTCTGATTACAGGTGAGTAAATCAGAATTCGTAGTTCAGCTGATTTTTGAGGAATTTTTTAAAGATCCAAAACTCCACACTTAGAAGAATTTCCAAGTGAAACCAGTCAATGTTAGCCTACGGAAGGAAATTCAAGTTACTGTAAGTATGGTTAGAATTACTTTTCAGGATCAGTAGTGGGCTGAAAGATGTAGCACTGAGGTCTCTCCTGATAACAGGTGAGCAAATCGGAATTCGTAGTTCGGCTGATTTTAAAGGAATTTTTTAAAGATCCAAAACTCCACACTTAGAAACATTTCCAAGTGAAACCAGTCGATGTTAGTCTATGGAAGGAAATTCAAGTTACTGTAAGTATGGTTAGAATTACTTTTCAGGATCGGTAGTGGTCTGACGGATGCAGCACTGAGGTCTCTCCTGATAACAGGTGAGTAAATCGAAATTCGTAGTTCGACTGACTTTTGAGGAATTTTTTGAAGTTCCAAAACTCCACACTAGAAGAATTTCCAAGTCAAACCAGTCAACTTTAGCCTGTTTAAGGAAATTCAAGTTACTGTAACTGCAGTTAGAATTACTTTTCAGGATCAATAGTGGGCTGAAAGATGCAGCACTGAGGTCGCTCCTGATTACAGGTGAGTAAATCGGAATTCGTAGTTCGGCTGATTTTTGAGGAATTTTTTAAAGGTCCAAATGTTCGCACTTAGAAGAATTTCCAAGTAAAACCAGTCAATGGTAGCCTATGGAAGGAAATTCAAGTTACTGTAAGTATGGTTAGAATTACTTTTCAGGATCAGTAGTGGGCTGAAAAATGCAGCACTGAGCTCTCTCCTGATAACAGGTGAGTAAATTGGAATTCGTAGTTCGGCTGACTTTTGAGGAATTTTTTTATGTTCCAAAACTCCACACTTAGAAGAATTTCCAAGTGAAACCAGTCAACTTTAACCTGTGGAAGGAAATTCAAATTACTGTAACTACAGTTAGAAATACTTTTCAGGATCAATAGTGGTCTGAAAGATGCAGTACTGAGGTCGCTCCTGATTACAGGTGAGTAAATCGGAGTTCGTAGTTCGGCTGATTTTAAAGGAATTTTTTAAAGATCCAAAACTCCACACTTAGAAACATTTCCAAGTGAAACCAGTAGATGTTAGCCTATGGAAGGAAATAGAAACATTTCCAAGTGAAACCAGTAGTTGTTAGCCTATGGAAGGAAATTCAAGTTACTGTAAGTATGGTTAGAATTACTTTTCAGGATCACTAGTGGGCTGAAAGATGCAGCACTGAGGTCTTCCCTGATAACAGGTGAGTAAATCGAAATTCGTAGTTCGACTGACTTTTGAGGAATTTTTTTAAGTTCCAAAACTCCACACTTAGAAGAATTTCCAAGTGAAACCAGTCAACTTTAACCTGTGGAAGGAAATTCAAGTTACTGTAACTACAGTTAGAATTACTTTTCAGGATCAATAGTGGGCTGAAAGTTGCAGCACTGAGGTCGCTTTTGATTACAGGTGAGTAAATCGGAAGTCGTTGTTCGGCTGATTTTTGAGGAATTTTTTAAAGGTCCAAATCTCCACACTTAAAAGAATTTCCAAGTAAAACCAGTCAATGGTAGCCTATGGATGGAAATTCAAGTTACTGTAAGTATGGTTAGAATTACATTTCAGGATCCATAGTGGGCTGAAAAATGCAGCACTGAGCTCTCTCCTGATAACAGGTGAGTAAATCGGAATTCGTAGTTTGGCTGATTTTTGAGGAATTTGTGAAGGTTCCAAAACTCCACACTTAGAAGAATTTCCAAGTGAAACAGTCAATGTTAGCCTATGGAAGGAAATTCAAGTTACTGTAAGTATGGTAACAATTAGTTTTCAGGATCAGTAGTGGGCTGAAAGATGCAGCACTGAGGTCTCTCCTGATAACAGGTGAGTATATCGGAATTCGTAGTTCGGCTGATTTTTGAGGAATTTTTTAAAGTTCCAAAACTCCACACTTATAAAAATTTTTAATTGAAACCAGTCGATGTTATCCTATGGAAGGAAATTCAAGTTATTGTAAGCATGGTTAGAATTACTTTTCAGGATCAGTAGTGGGCTGAAAGATGCAGCACTGAGGTCTCTCCTGATAACAGGTGAGTAAATCGGAATTCGTAGTTCGGCTGATTTTAAAGGAATTTTTTAAAGATCCAAAACTCCACACTTAGAAACATTTCCAAGTGAAACCAGTCGATGTTAGCCTATGGCAGGAAATTCAAGTTACTGTAAGTATGGTTAGAATTACTTTTCAGGATCACTAGTGGGCTGAAAGATGCAGCACTGAGGTCTCTCCTGATAACAGGTGAGTAAATCGAAATTCGTAGTTCGACTGACTTTTGAGGAATTTTTTTAAGGTCCAAATCTCCACACTTAGAAGAATTTCCAAATGAAACCAGTCAATGGTAGCCTATGGAAGGAAATTCAAGTTACTGTAAGTATGGTTAGAATTACTTTTCAGGATCAGTAGTGGGCTGAAAGATGCAGCACTGAGGTCTCTCCTGATAACAGGTGAGTAAATCGGAATTCGTAGTTCGGCAGATTTTAAAGGAATTTTTTTAAGATCCAAAATTCCTCACTTAGAAACATTTCCAAGTGAAACCAGTCAATGTTAGCCTATGGAAGGAAATTCAAGTTACTGTAAGTATGGTTAGAATTACTTTTCAGGATCAGTAGTGGGCTGAAAGATGCAGCACTGAGGTCGCTTCTGATTACAGGTGAGTAAATCAGAATTCGTAGTTCAGCTGATTTTTGAGGAATTTTTTAAAGATCCAAAACTCCACACTTAGAAGAATTTCCAAGTGAAACCAGTCAATGTTAGCCTACGGAAGGAAATTCAAGTTACTGTAAGTAGGGTTAGAATTACTTTTCAGGATCAGTAGTGGGCTGAAAGATGTAGCACTGAGGTCTCTCCTGATAACAGGTGAGCAAATCGGAATTCGTAGTTCAGCTGATTTTAAAGGAATTTTTTAAAGATCCAAAACTCCACACTTAGAAACATTTCCAAGTGAAACCAGTCGATGTTAGTCTATGGAAGGAAATTAAAGTTACTGTAAGTATGGTTAGAATTACTTTTCAGGATCGGTAGTGGTCTGACGGATGCAGCACTGAGGTCTCTCCTGATAACAGGTGAATAAATCGAAATTCGTAGTTCGACTGACTTTTGAGGAATTTTTTGAAGTTCCAAAACTCCACACTAGAAGAATTTCCAAGTCAAACCAGTCAACTTTAGCCTGTTTAAGGAAATTCAAGTTACTGTAACTGCAGTTAGAATTACTTTTCAGGATCAATAGTGGGCTGAAAGATGCAGCACTGAGGTCGCTCCTGATTACAGGTGAGTAAATCGGAATTCGTAGTTCGGCTGATTTTTGAGGAATTTTTTAAAGGTCCAAATGTTCGCACTTAGAAGAATTTCCAAGTAAAACCAGTCAATGGTAGCCTATGGAAGGAAATTCAAGTTACTGTAAGTATGGTTAGAATTACTTTTCAGGATCAGTAGTGGGCTGAAAAATGCAGCACTGAGCTCTCTCCTGATAACAGGTGAGTAAATTGGAATTCGTAGTTCGGCTGACTTTTGAGGAATTTTTTTATGTTCCAAAACTCCACACTTAGAAGAATTTCCAAGTGAAACCAGTCAACTTTAACCTGTGGAAGGAAATTCAAGTTACTGTAACTACAGTTAGAAATACTTTTCAGGATCAATAGTGGTCTGAAAGATGCAGTACTGAGGTCGCTCCTGATTACAGGTGAGTAAATCGGAATTCTTAGTTCGGCTGATTTTTGAGGAATTTTTTAAAGGTCCAAATCTCCACACTTAGAAGAATTTCCAAATGAAACCAGTCAATGTTAGCCTAAAGAAGGAAATTCAAGTTACTGTATCTACGGTTAGAAATAATTTTCAGGATCATAAGTGGGCTGGAAGATGCAGCACTGAGGTCTCTCCTGATGACAAGTGAGTAAATCGGAGTTCGTAGTTCGGCTGATTTTAAAGGAATTTTTTAAAGATCCAAAACTCCACACTTAGAAACATTTCCAAGTGAAACCAGTAGATGTTAGCCTATGGAAGGAAATAGAAACATTTCCAAGTGAAACCAGTAGTTGTTAGCCTATGGAAGGAAATTCAAGTTACTGTAAGTATGGTTAGAATTACTTTTCAGGATCACTAGTGGGCTGAAAGATGCAGCACTGAGGTCTTCCCTGATAACAGGTGAGTAAATCGAAATTCGTAGTTCGACTGACTTTTGAGGAATTTTTTAAGTTCCAAAACTCCACACTTAGAAGAATTTCCAAGTGAAACCAGTCAACTTTAACCTGTGGAAGGAAATTCAAGTTACTGTAACTACAGTTAGAATTACTTTTCAGGATCAATAGTGGGATGAAAGATGCAGCACTGAGGTCGCTTTTGATTACAGGTGAGTAAATCGGAATTCGTTGTTCGGCTGATTTTTGAGGAATTTTTTAAAGGTCCAAATCTCCACACTTAAAAGAATTTCCAAGTAAAACCAGTCAATGGTAGCCTATGGATGGAAATTCAAGTTACTGTAAGTATGGTTAGAATTACATTTCAGGATCAGTAGTGGGCTGAAAAATGCAGCACTGAGCTCTCTCCTGATAACAGGTGAGTAAATCGGAATTCGTAGTTTGGCTGATTTTTGAGGAATTTGTGAAGGTTCCAAAACTCCACACCTAGAAGAATTTCCAAGTGAAACAGTCAATGTTAGCCTATGGAAGGAAATTCAAGTTACTGTAAGTATGGTAACAATTCGTTTTCAGGATCAGTAGTGGGCTGAAAGATGCAGCACTGAGGTCTCTCCTGATAACAGGTGAGTATATCGGAATTCGTAGTTCGGCTGATTTTTGAGGAATTTTTTAAAGTTCCAAAACTCCACACTTATAAACATTTTTAATTGAAACCAGTCGATGTTATCCTATGGAAGGAAATTCAAGTTATTGTAAGCATGGTTAGAATTACTTTTCAGGATCAGTAGTGGGCTGAAAGATGCAGCACTGAGGTCTCTCCTGATAACAGGTGAGTAAATCGGAATTCGTAGTTCGGCTGATTTTAAAGGAATTTTTTAAAGATCCAAAACTCCACACTTAGAAACATTTCCAAGTGAAACCAGTCGATGTTAGCCTATGGCAGGAAATTCAAGTTACTGTAAGTATGGTTAGAATTACTTTTCAGGATCACTAGTGGGCTGAAAGATGCAGCACTGAGGTCTCTCCTGATAACAGGTGAGTAAATCGAAATTCGAAGTCCGACTGACTTTTGAGGAATTTTTTTAAGTTCCAAAACTCCACACTTAGAAGAATTTCCAAGTGAAACCAGTAAACTTTAACCTGTGGAAGGAAATTCAAGTTACTGTAACTACAGTTAGAATTACTTTTCAGGATCAATAGTGGGCTGAAAGATGCAGCACTGAGGTCGCTCCTAATTACAGGTGAGTAAATCGGAATTCGTTCTTCGGCTGATTTTTGAGGAATTTTTTAAAAGTCCAAATCTCCACACTTAGAAGAATTTCCAAGTAAAACCAGTCAATGGTAGCCTATGGAAGGAAATTCAAGTTACTGTAAGTATGGTTAGAATTACTTTTCAGGATCAGTAGTGGGCTGAAAGATGCAGCACTGAGGTCTCTCCTGATAACAGGTGAGTAAATCGGAATTCGCAGTTCGGCAGATTTTTAAGGAATTTTTTTAAGATCCAAAACTCCACACTTAGAAACATTTCCAAGTGAAACCAGTCGATGTTAGCCTATGGAAGGAAATTCAAGTTACTGTAAGTATGGTTAGAATTACTTTTCAGGATCAGTAGTGGGCTGAAAGATGCAGCACTGAGGTCTCTCCTGATAACAGGTGAGTAAATCGAAATTCGTAGTTCGACTGACTTTTGAGGAATTTTTTTAAGGTCCAAATCTCCACACTTAGAAGAATTTCCAAATGAAACCAGTCAATGGTAGCCTATGGAAGGAAATTCAAGTTACTGTAAGTATGGTTAGAATTACTTTTCAGGATCAGTAGTGGGCTGAAAGATGCAGCACTGAGGTCTCTCCTGATAACAGGTGAGTAAATCGGAATTCGTAGTTCGGCAGATTTTAAAGGAATTTTTTTAAGATCCAAAATTCCTCACTTAGAAACATTTCCAAGTGAAACCAGTCAATGTTAGCCTATGGAAGGAAATTCAAGTTACTGTAAGTATGGTTAGAATTACTTTTCAGGATCAGTAGTGGGCTGAAAGATGCAGCACTGAGGTCGCTTCTGATTACAGGTGAGTAAATCAGAATTCGTAGTTCAGCTGATTTTTGAGGAATTTTTTAAAGATCCAAAACTCCAAACTTAGAAGAATTTCCAAGTGAAACCAGTCAATGTTAGCCTACGGAAGGAAATTCAAGTTACTGTAAGTATGGTTAGAATTACTTTTCAGGATCAGTAGTGGGCTGAAAGATGTAGCACTGAGGTCTCTCCTGATAACAGGTGAGCAAATCGGAATTCGTAGTTCGGCTGATTTTAAAGGAATTTTTTAAAGATCCAAAACTCCACACTTAGAAACATTTCCAAGTGAAACCAGTCGATGTTAGTCTATGGAAGGAAATTCAAGTTACTGTAAGTATGGTTAGAATTACTTTTCAGGATCGGTAGTGGTCTGACGGATGCAGCACTGAGGTCTCTCCTGATAACAGGTGAGTAAATCGAAATACGTAGTTCGACTGACTTTTGAGGAATTTTTTGAAGTTCCAAAACTCCACACTTATAAACATTTTTAATTGAAACCAGTCGATGTTATCCTATGGAAGGAAATTCAAGTTATTGTAAGCATGGTTAGAATTACTTTTCAGGATCAGTAGTGGGCTGAAAAAAGCAGCACTGAGGTCTCTCCTGATAACAGGTGAGTAAATCGAAATTCGAAGTCCGACTGACTTTTGAGGAATTTTTTTAAGTTCCAAAACTCCACACTTAGAAGAATTTCCAAGTGAAACCAGTCAACTTTAACCTGTGGAAGGAAATTCAAGTTACTGTAACTACAGTTAGAATTACTTTTCAGGATCAATAGTGGGCTGAAAGATGCAGCACTGAGGTCGCTCCTAATTACAGGTGAGTAAATCGGAATTCGTTCTTCGGCTGATTTTTGAGGAATTTTTTAAAAGTCCAAATCTCCACACTTAGAAGAATTTCCAAGTAAAACCAGTCAATGGTAGCCTATGGAAGGAAATTCAAGTTACTGTAAGTATGGTTAGAATTACTTTTCAGGATCAGTAGTGGGCTGAAAGATGCAGCACTGAGGTCTCTCCTGATAACAGGTGAGTAAATCGGAATTCGCAGTTTGGCAGATTTTTAAGGAATTTTTTTAAGATCCAAAAACTCCACACTTAGAAACATTTCCAAGTGAAACCAGTCGATGTTAGCCTATGGCAGGAAATTCAAGTTACTGTAAGTATGGTTAGAATTACTTTTCAGGATCACTAGTGGGCTGAAAAAAGCAGCACTGAGGTCTCTCCTGATAACAGGTGAGTAAATCGAAATTCGAAGTCCGACTGACTTTTGAGGAATTTTTTTAAGTTCCAAAACTCCACACTTAGAAGAATTTCCAAGTGAAACCAGTCAACTTTAACCTGTGGAAGGAAATTCAAGTTACTGTAACTACAGTTAGAATTACTTTTCAGGATCAATAGTGGGCTGAAAGATGCAGCACTGAGGTCGCTCCTAATTACAGGTGAGTAAATCGGAATTCGTTCTTCGGCTGATTTTTGAGGAATTTTTTAAAAGTCCAAATCTCCACACTTAGAAGAATTTCCAAGTAAAACCAGTCAATGGTAGCCTATGGAAGGAAATTCAAGTTACTGTAAGTATGGTTAGAATTACTTTTCAGGATCAGTAGTGGGCTGAAAGATGCAGCACTGAGGTCTCTCCTGATAACAGGTGAGTAAATCGGAATTCGCAGTTTGGCAGATTTTTAAGGAATTTTTTTAAGATCCAAAACTCCACACTTAGAAACATTTCCAAGTGAAACCAGTCGATGTTAGCCTATGGAAGGAAATTCAAGTTACTGTAAGTATGGTTAGAATTACTTTTCAGGATCAGTAGTGGGCTGAAAGATACAGCACTGAGGTCTCTCCTGATAACAGGTGAGTAAATCGAAATTCGTAGTTCGACTGACTTTTGAGGAATTTTTTTAAGGTCCAAATCTCCACACTTAGAAGAATTTCCAAATGAAACCAGTCAATGTTAGCCTAAAGAAGGAAATTCAAGTTACTGTATCTACGGTTAGAATTAATTTTCAGGATCAGTAGTGGGCTGGAAGATGCAGCACTGAGGTCTCTGCTGTTGACAAGTGAGTAAATCGGAATTCGTAGTTCGGCTGATTTTAAAGGAATTTTTTAAAGATCCAAAACTCCACACTTAGAAACATTTCCAAGTGAAACCAGTCGGTGTTAGCCTATGGAAGGAAATTCAAGTTACTGTAAGTATGGTTGAATTACTTTTCAGGATCAGTAGTGGGCTGAAAGATGCAGCACTGAGGTCTCTCCTGATAACAGGTGAGTAAATCGAAATTCGAAGTCCGACTGACTTTTGAGGAATTTTTTTAAGTTCCAAAACTCCACACTTAGAAGAATTTCCAAGTGAAACCAGTCAACTTTAACCTGTGGAAGGAAATTCAAGTTACTGTAACTACAGTTAGAATTACTTTTCAGGATCAATAGTGGGCTGAAAGATGCAGCACTGAAGTCGCTCCTAATTACAGGTGAGTAAATCGGAATTCGTTCTTCGGCTGATTTTTGAGGAATTTTTTAAAAGTCCAAATCTCCACACTTAGAAGAATTTCCAAGTAAAACCAGTCAATGGTAGCCTATGGAAGGAAATTCAAGTTACTGTAAGTATGGTTAGAATTACTTTTCAGGATCAGTAGTGGGCTGAAAGATGCAGCACTGAGGTCTCTCCTGATAACAGGTGAGTAAATCGGAATTCGCAGTTCGGCAGATTTTTAAGGAATTTTTTTAAGATCCAAAACTCCACACTTAGAAACATTTCCAAGTGAAACCAGTCGATGTTAGCCTATGGAAGGAAATTCAAGTTACTGTAAGTATGGTTAGAATTACTTTTCAGGATCAGTAGTGGGCTGAAAGATGCAGCACTGAGGTCTCTCCTGATAACAGGTGAGTAAATCGAAATTCGTAGTTCGGCTGACTTTTGAGGAATTTTTTTAAGGTCCAAATCTCCACACTTAGAAGAATTTCCAAATGAAACCAGTCAATGGTAGCCTATGGAAGGAAATTCAAGTTACTGTAAGTATGGTTAGAATTACTTTTCAGGATCAGTAGTGGGCTGAAAGATGCAGCACTGAGGTCTCTCCTGATAACAGGTGAGTAAATCGGAATTCGTAGTTCGGCAGATTTTAAAGGAATTTTTTTAAGATCCAAAATTCCTCACTTAGAAACATTTCCAAGTGAAACCAGTCAATGTTAGCCTATGGAAGGAAATTCAAGTTACTGTAAGTATGGTTAGAATTACTTTTCAGGATCAGTAGTGGGCTGAAAGATGCAGCACTGAGGTCGCTTCTGATTACAGGTGAGTAAATCAGAATTCGTAGTTCAGCTGATTTTTGAGGAATTTTTTAAAGATCCAAAACTCCACACTTAGAAGAATTTCCAAGTGAAACCAGTCAATGTTAGCCTACGGAAGGAAATTCAAGTTACTGTAAGTATGGTTAGAATTACTTTTCAGGATCAGTAGTGGGCTGAAAGATGTAGCACTGAGGTCTCTCCTGATAACAGGTGAGCAAATCGGAATTCGTAGTTCGGCTGATTTTAAAGGAATTTTTTAAAGATCCAAAACTCCACACTTAGAAACATTTCCAAGTGAAACCAGTCGATGTTAGTCTATGGAAGGAAATTCAAGTTACTGTAAGTATGGTTAGAATTACTTTTCAGGATCGGTAGTGGTCTGACGGATGCAGCCCTGAGGTCTCTCCTGATAACAGGTGAGTAAATCGAAATACGTAGTTCGACTGACTTTTGAGGAATTTTTTGAAGTTCCAAAACTCCACACTTATAAACATTTTTAATTGAAACCAGTCGATGTTATCCTATGGAAGGAAATTCAAGTTATTGTAAGCATGGTTAGAATTACTTTTCAGGATCAGTAGTGGGCTGAAAGATGCAGCACTGAGGTCTCTCCTGATAACAGGTGAGTAAATCGGAATTCGTAGTTCGGCTGATTTTAAAGGAATTTTTTAAAGATCCAAAACTCCACACTTAGAAACATTTCCAAGTGAAACCAGTCGATGTTAGCCTATGGCAGGAAATTCAAGTTACTGTAAGTATGGTTAGAATTACTTTTCAGGATCACTAGTGGGCTGAAAGATGCAGCACTGAGGTCTCTCCTGATAACAGGTGAGTAAATCGAAATTCGAAGTCCGACTGACTTTTGAGGAATTTTTTTAAGTTCCAAAACTCCACACTTAGAAGAATTTCCAAGTGAAACCAGTCAACTTTAACCTGTGGAAGGAAATTCAAGTTACTGTAACTACAGTTAGAATTACTTTTCAGGATCAATAGTGGGCTGAAAGATGCAGCACTGAGGTCGCTCCTAATTACAGGTGAGTAAATCGGAATTCGTTCTTCGGCTGATTTTTGAGGAATTTTTTTAAAGTCCAAATCTCCACACTTAGAAGAATTTCCAAGTAAAACCAGTCAATGGTAGCCTATGGAAGGAAATTCAAGTTACTGTAAGTATGGTTAGAATTACTTTTCAGGATCAGTAGTGGGCTGAAAGATGCAGCACTGAGGTCTCTCCTGATAACAGGTGAGTAAATCGGAATTCGCAGTTTGGCAGATTTTTAAGGAATTTTTTTAAGATCCAAAACTCCACACTTAGAAACATTTCCAAGTGAAACCAGTCGATGTTAGCCTATGGAAGGAAATTCAAGTTACTGTAAGTATGGTTAGAATTACTTTTCAGGATCAGTAGTGGGCTGAAAGATGCAGCACTGAGGTCTCTCCTGATAACAGGTGAGTAAATCGAAATTCGTAGTTCGACTGACTTTTGAGGAATTTTTTTAAGGTCCAAATCTCCACACTTAGAAGAATTTCCAAATGAAACCAGTCAATGTTAGCCTAAAGAAGGAAATTCAAGTTACTGTATCTACGGTTAGAATTAATTTTCAGGATCAGTAGTGGGCTGGAAGATGCAGCACTGAGGTCTCTGCTGTTGACAAGTGAGTAAATCGGAATTCGTAGTTCGGCTGATTTTAAAGGAATTTTTTAAAGATCCAAAACTCCACACTTAGAAACATTTCCAAGTGAAACCAGTCGGTGTTAGCCTATGGAAGGAAATTCAAGTTACTGTAAGTATGGTTGAATTACTTTTCAGGATCAGTAGTGGGCTGAAAGATGCAGCACTGAGGTCGGTCCTGATTACAGGTGAGTAAATCGGAATTCGTAGTTCGACTGACTTTTGAGGAATTTTTTTAAGATCCAAAACTCCACACTTAGAAGAATTTCCAAGTGAAACCAGTCAATGGTAGCCTACGGAAGGAAATTCAAGTTACTGTAAGTATGGTAACAATTAGTTTTCAGGATCAGTAGTGGGCTGAAAGATGCAGCACTGAGGTCTCTCCTGATAACAGGTGAGTAAATCGGAATTCGTAGTTCGGCTGATTTTTGAGGAATTTTTTAAAGTTCCAAAACTCCACACTTAGAAACATTTTTAATTGAAACCAGTCGATGTTATCCTATGGAAGGAAATTCAAGTTATTGTAAGCATGGTTAGAATCACTTTTCAGGATCAGTAGTGGGCTGAAAGATTCAGCACTGAGGTCTCTCCTGATAACAGTGAGTAAATCGGAATTCGTAGTTCGGCTGGTTTTAAAGGAGGTTTTTTAAAGATCCAAAACTCCACACTTAGAAACATTTCCAAGTGAAACCAGTCGATGTTAGCCTATGGAAGGAAATTCAAGTTACTGTAAGTATGGTTAGAATTACTTTTCAGGATCACTAGTGGGCTGAAAGATGCAGCACTGAGGTCTCTCCTGATAACAGGTGAGTAAATCGAAATTCGTAGTTCGACAGACTTTTGAGGAATTTTTTTAAGTTCCAAAACTCCACACTTAGAAGAATTTCCAAGTGAAACCAGTCAACTTTAACCTTTGGAAGGAAATTCAAGTTACTGTAACTACAGTTAGAATTACTTTTCAGGATCAATAGTGGGCTGAAAGATGCAGCACTGAGGTCGCTCCTAATTACAGGTGAGTAAATCAGAATTCGTTCTTCGGCTGATTTTTGAGGAATTTTTTTTAAGGTCCAAATCTCCACACTTAGAAGAATTTCCAAGTAAAACCAGTCAATGGTAGCCTATGGAAGGAAATTCAAGTTACTGTAAGTATGGTTAGAATTACTTTTCAGGATCAGTAGTGGGTTGAAAGATGCAGCACTGAGGTCTCTCCTGATAACAGGTGAGTAAATCGGAATTCGTAGTTCGGCAGATTTTTAAGGAATTTTTTTAAGATCCAAAACTCCACACTTAGAAGAATTTCCAAATGAAACCAGTCAATGTTAGCCTAAAGAAGGAAATTCAAGTTACTGTATCTACGGTTAGAATTAATTTTCAGGATCAGTAGTGGGCTGGAAGATGCAGCACTGAGGTCTCTCCTGATGACAAGTGAGTAAATCGGAATTCGTAGTTTGGCTGATTTTAAAGGAATTTTTTAAAGATCCAAAACTCCACACTTAGAAACATTTCCAAGTGAAACCAGTAGATGTTAGCCTATGGAAGGAAATTAAAGTTACTGTAAGTATGGTTAGAATTACTTTTCAGGATCAGTAATGGGCTGAAATATGCAGCACTGAGGTCTCTCCTGATAACAGGTGAGTAAATCGAAATTCGTAGTTCGACTGACTTTTGAGGAATTTTTTTAAGGTCCAAATCTCCACACTTAGAAGAATTTCCAAATGAAACCAGTCAATGTTAGCCTACGGAAGGAAATTCAAGTTACTGTAAGTATGGTTAGAATTACTTTTCAGGATCAGTAGTGGGCTGAAAGATGTAGCACTGAGGTCTCTCCCGATAACAGGTGAGCAAATCGGAATTCGTAGTTCGGCTCATTTTAAAGGAATTTTTTAAAGATCCAAAACTCCACACTTAGAAACATTTCCAAGTGAAACCAGTCGATGTTAGTCTATGGAAGGAAATTCAAGTTACTGTAAGTATGGTTAGAATTACTTTTCAGGATCAGTAGTGGGCTGAAAGATGCAGCACTGAGGTCGCTTCTGATTACAGGTGAGTAAATCGGAATTCGTAGTTCAGCTGATTTTTGAGGAATTTTTTAAAGATCCAAAACTCCACACTTAGAAGAATTTCCAAGTGAAACCAGTCAATGTTAGCCTACGGAAGGAAATTCAAGTTACTGTAAGTATGGTTAGAATTACTTTTCAGGATCAGTAGTGGGCTGAAAGATGTAGCACTGAGGTCTCTCCCGATAACAGGTGAGCAAATCGGAATTCGTAGTTCGGCTCATTTTAAAGGAATTTTTTAAAGATCCAAAACTCCACACTTAGAAACATTTCCAAGTGAAACCAGTCGATGTTAGTCTATGGAAGGAAATTCAAGTTACTGTAAGTATGGTTAGAATTACTTTTCAGGATCAGTAGTGGTCTGACGGATGCAGCACTGAGGTCTCTCCTGATAACAGGTGAGTAAATCGAAATTCTCAGTTTGACTGACTTTTGAGGAATTGTTTGAAGTTCCAAAACTCCACACTAGAAGAATTTCCAAGTCAAACCAGTCAACTTTAGCCTGTTTAAGGAAATTCAAGTTACTGTAACTGCAGTTAGAATTACTTTTCAGGATCAATAGTGGGCTGAAAGATGCAGCACTGAGGTCGCTCCTGATTACAGGTGAGTAAATCGGAATTCGTAGTTCGGCTGATTTTTGAGGAATTTTTTAAAGGTCCAAATGTTCGCACTTAGAAGAATTTCCAAGTAAAACCAGTCAATGGTAGCCTATGGAAGGAAATTCAAGTTACTGTAAGTATGATTAGAATTACTTTTCAGGATCAGTAGTGGGCTGAAAAATGCAACACTGAGCTCTCTCCTGATAACAGGTGAGTAAATTGGAATTCGTAGTTCGGCTGACTTTTGAGGAATTTTTTTATGTTCCAAAACTCCACACTTAGAAGAATTTCCAAGTGAAACCAGTCAACTTTAACCTGTGGAAGGAAATTCAAGTTACTGTAACTACAGTTAGAAATACTTTTCAGGATCAGTAGTGGGCTGAAAAATGCAGCACTGAGCTCTCCCCTGATTACAGGTGAGTAAATCGGAATTCGTAGTTCGGCTGATTTTTGAGGAATTTTTTAAAGGTCCAAATCTCCACACTTAGAAGAATTTCCAAATGAAACCAGTCAATGTTAGCCTAAAGAAGGAAATTCAAGTTACTGTATCTACGGTTAGAAATAATTTTCAGGATCAGTAGTGGGCTGGAAGATGCAGCACTGAGGTCTCTCCTGATGACAAGTGAGTAAATCGGAGTTCGTAGTTCGGCTGATTTTAAAGGAATTTTTTAAAGATCCAAAACTCCACACTTAGAAACATTTCCAAGTGAAACCAGTAGATGTTAGCCTATGGAAGGAAATAGAAACATTTCCAAGTGAAACCAGTAGTTGTTAGCCTATGGAAGGAAATTCAAGTTACTGTAAGTATGGGTAGAATTACTTTTCAGGATCACTAGTGGGCTGAAAGATGCAGCACTGAGGTCTCTCCTTATAACAGGTGAGTAAATCGAAATTCGTAGTTCGACTGACTTTTGAGGAATTTTTTTAAGTTCCAAAACTCCACACTTAGAAGAATTTCCAAGTGAAACCAGTCAACTTTAGCCTGTGGAAGGAAATTCAAGTTACTGTAACTGCAGTTAGAATTACTTTTCAGGATCAATAGTGGGCTGAAAGATGCAGCACTGAGGTCGCTCCTGATTACAGGTGAGTAAATCGGAATTCGTAGTTCGGCTGATTTTTGAGGAATTTTTTAAAGGTCCAAATGTTCACACTTAAAAGAATTTCCAAGTAAAACCAGTCAATGGTAGCCTATGGAAGGAAATTCAAGTCACTGTAAGTATGGTTAGAATTACTTTTCAGGATCAGTAGTGGGCTGAAAGATGCAGCACTGAGGTCTCTCCTGATAACAGGTCAGTAAATCGGAATTCGTAGTTCGGCAGATTTTTAAGGAATTTTTTTAAGATCCAAAACTCCACACTTAGAAACATTTCCAAGTGAAACCAGTTGTTAGCCAATGGAAGGAAATTCAAGTTACTGTAAGTATGGTTAGAATTACTTTTCAGGATCAGTAGTGGGCTGAAAGATGCAGCACTGAGATCTCTCCTGATAACAGGTGAGTAAATCGGAATTCGTAGTTCGGCTGATTTAAAGGAATTTGTTTAAGATCCAAAACTCCACACTTAGAAACATTTCCAAGTGAAACCAGTCAGTGTTAGCCTATGGAAGGAAATTCAAGTTACTGTAAGTATGGTTGAATTACTTTTCAGGATCAGTAGTGGGCTGAAAGATGCAGCACTGAGGTCGGTCCTGATTACAGGTGAGTAAATCGGAATTCGTAGTTCAGCTGATTTTTGAGGAATTTTTTAAAGATCCAAAACTCCACACTTAGAAGAATTTCCAAGTGAAACCAGTCAATGTTAGCCTACGGAAGGAAATTCAAGTTACTGTAAGTATGGTAACAATTAGTTTTCAGGATCAGTAGTGGGCTGAAAGATGCAGCACTGAGGTCTCTCCTGATAACAGGTGAGTAAATCGGAATTCGTAGTTCGGCTGATTTTTGAGGAATTTTTTAAAGTTCCAAAACTCCACACTTAGAAACATTTTTAATTGAAACCAGTCGATGTTATCCTATGGAAGGAAATTCAAGTTATTGTAAGCATGGTTAGAATCACTTTTCAGGATCAGTAGTGGGCTGAAAGATTCAGCACTGAGGTCTCTCCTGATAACAGTGAGTAAATCGGAATTCGTAGTTCGGCTGGTTTTAAAGGAGGTTTTTTAAAGATCCAAAACTCCATACTTAGAAACATTTCCAAGTGAAACCAGTCGATGTTAGCCTATGGAAGGAAATTCAAGTTACTGTAAGTATGGTTAGAATTACTTTTCAGGATCACTAGTGGGCTGAAAGATGCAGCACTGAGGTCTCTCCTGATAACAGGTGAGTAAATCGAAATTCGTAGTTCGACTGACTTTTGAGGAATTTTTTTAAGTTCCAAAACTCCACACTTAGAAGAATTTCCAAGTGAAACCAGTCAACTTTAACCTGTGGAAGGAAATTCAAGTTACTGTAACTACAGTTAGAATTACTTTTCAGGATCAATAGTGGGCTGAAAGATGCAGCACTGAGGTCGCTCCTAATTACAGGTGAGTAAATCGGAATTCGTTCTTCGGCTGATTTTTGAGGAATTTTTTAAAGGTCCAAATCTCCACACTTAGAAGAATTTCCAAGTAAAACCAGTCAATGGTAGCCTATGGAAGGAAATTCAAGTTACTGTAAGTATGGTTAGAATTACTTTTCAGGATCAGTAGTGGGCTGAAAGATGCAGCACTGAGGTCTCTCCTGATAACAGGTGAGTAAATCGGAATTCGTAGTTCGGCAGATTTTTAAGGAATTTTTTTAAGATCCAAAACTCCACACTTAGAAGAATTTCCAAATGAAACCAGTCAATGTTAGCCTAAAGAAGGAAATTCAAGTTACTGTATCTACGGTTAGAATAAATTTTCAGGATCAGTAGTGGGCTGGAAGATGCAGCACTGAGGTCTCTCCTGATGACAAGTGAGTAAATAGGAATTCGTAGTTCGGCTGATTTTAAAGGAATTTTTTAAAGATCCAAAACTCCACACTTAGAAACATTTCCAAGTGAAACCAGTAGATGTTAGCCTATGGAAGGAAATTCAAGTTACTGTAAGTATGGTTAGAATTACTTTTCAGGATCAGTAGTGGGCTGAAAGATGCAGCACTGAGGTCTCTCCTGATAACAGGTGAGTAAACCGAAATTCGTAGTTCGACTGACTTTTGAGGAATTTTTTTAAGGTCCAAATCTCCACACTTAGAAGAATTTCCAAATGAAACCAGTCAATGGTAGCCTATGGAAGGAAATTCAAGTTACTGTAAGTATGGTTAGAATTACTTTTCAGGATCAGTAGTGGGCTGAAAGATGCAGCACTGAGGTCTCTCCTGATAACAGGTGAGTAAATCGGAATTCGTAGTTCGGCAGATTTTAAAGGAATTTTTTTAAGATCCAAAATTCCTCACTTAGAAACATTTCCAAGTGAAACCAGTCAATGTTAGCCTATGGAAGGAAATTCAAGTTACTGTAAGTATGGTTAGAATTACTTTTCAGGATCAGTAGTGGGCTGAAAGATGCAGCACTGAGGTCGCTTCTGATTACAGGTGAGTAAATCGGAATTCGTAGTTCAGCTGATTTTTGAGGAATTTTTTAAAGATCCAAAACTCCACACTTAGAAGAATTTCCAAGTGAAACCAGTCAATGTTAGCCTACGGAAGGAAATTCAAGTTACTGTAAGTATGGTTAGAATTACTTTTCAGGATCAGTAGTGGGCTGAAAGATGTAGCACTGAGCTCTCTTGATAACAGGTGAGCAAATCGGAATTCGTAGTTCGGCTCATTTTAAAGGAATTTTTTAAAGATCCAAAACTCCACACTTAGAAACATTTCCAAGTGAAACCAGTCGATGTTAGTCTATGGAAGGAAATTCAAGTTACTGTAAGTATGGTTAGAATTACTTTTCAGGATCAGTAGTGGTCTGACGGATGCAGCACTGAGGTCTCTCCTGATAACAGGCGAGTAAATCGAAATTCGTAGTTTGACTGACTTTTGAGGAATTGTTTGAAGTTCCAAAACTCCACACTAGAAGAATTTCCAAGTCAAACCAGTCAACTTTAGCCTGTTTAAGGAAATTCAAGTTACTGTAACTGCAGTTAGAATTACTTTTCAGGATCAATAGTGGGCTGAAAGATGCAGCACTGAGGTCGCTCCTGATTACAGGTGAGTAAATCGGAATTCGTAGTTCGGCTGATTTTTGAGGAATTTTTTAAAGGTCCAAATGTTCGCACTTAGAAGAATTTCCAAGTAAAACCAGTCAATGGTAGCCTATGGAAGGAAATTCAAGTTACTGTAAGTAGGGTTAGAATTACTTTTCAGGATCAGTAGTGGGCTGAAATTTGCAGCACTGAGCTCTCTCCTGATAACAGGTGAGTAAATTGGAATTCGTAGTTCGGCTGACTTTTGAGGAATTTTTTTATGTTCCAAAACTCCACACTTAGAAGAATTTCCAAGTGAAACCAGTCAACTTTAACCTGTGGAAGGAAATTCAAGTTACTGTAACTACAGTTAGAAATACTTTTCAGGATCAATAGTGGGCTGAAAGATGCAGTACTGAGGTCGCTCCTGATTACAGGTGAGTAAATCGGAATTCGTAGTTCGGCTGATTTTTGAGGAATTTTTTAAAGGTCCAAATCTCCACACTTAGAAGAATTTCCAAATGAAACCAGTCAATGTTAGCCTAAAGAAGGAAATTCAAGTTACTGTATCTACGGTTAGAAATAATTTTCAGGATCAGTAGTGGGCTGGAAGATGCAGCACTGAGGTCTCTCCTGATGACAAGTGAGTAAATCGGAGTTCGTAGTTCGGCTGATTTTAAAGGAATTTTTTAAAGATCCAAAACTCCACACTTAGAAACATTTCCAAGTGAAACCAGTAGATGTTAGCCTATGGAAGGAAATAGAAACATTTCCAAGTGAAACCAGTAGTTGTTAGCCTATGGAAGGAAATTCAAGTTACTGTAAGTATGGTTAGAATTACTTTTCAGGATCACTAGTGGGCTGAAAGATGCAGCACTGAGGTCTCTCCTGATAACAGGTGAGTAAATCAAAATTCGTAGTTCGACTGACTTTTGAGGAATTTTTTTAAGTTCCAAAACTCCACACTTAGAAGAATTTCCAAGTGAAACCAGTCAACTTTAACCTGTGGAAGGAAATTCAAGTTACTGTAACCACAGTTAGAATTACTTTTCAGGATCAATAGTGGGCTGAAAGATGCAGCACTGAGGTCGCTTTTGATTACAGGTGAGTAAATCGGAATTCGTTGTTCGGCTGATTTTTGAGGAATTTTTATAAAGGTCCAAATCTCCACACTTAGAAGAATTTCCAAGTAAAACCAGTCAATGGTAGCCTATGGAAGGAAATTCAAGTTACTGTAAGTATGGTTAGAATTACTTTTCAGGATCATTAGAGGGCTGAAAGATGCAGCACTGAGGTCTCTCCTGATAACAGGTGAGTAAATCGGAATTCGTAGTTCGGCAGATTTTTAAGGAATTTTTTTAAGATCCAAAACTCCACACTTAGAAACATTTCCAAGTGAAACCAGTAGTTGTTAGCCTATGGAAGGAAATTCAAGTTACTGTAAGTATGGTTAGAATTACTTTTCAGGATCACTAGTGGGCTGAAAGATGCAGCACTGAGGTCTCTCCTGATAACAGGTGAGTAAATCGAAATTTGTAGTTCGACTGACTTTTGAGGAATTTTTTTAAGTTCCAAAACTCCACACTTAGAAGAATTTCCAAGTGAAACCAGTCAACTTTAACCTGTGGAAGGAAATTCAAGTTACTGTAACTACAGTTAGAATTACTTTTCAGGATCAATAGTGGGCTGAAAGATGCAGCACTGAGGTCGCTTTTGATTACAGGTGAGTAAATCGGAATTCGTTGTTCGACTGATTTTTGAGGAATTTTTATAAAGGTCCAAATCTCCACACTTAGAAGAATTTCCAAGTAAAACCAGTCAATGGTAGCCTATGGAAGGAAATTCAAGTTACTGTAAGTATGGTTAGAATTACTTTTCAGGATCAGTAGAGGGCTGAAAGATGCAGCACTGAGGTCTCTCCTGATAACAGGTCAGTAAATCGGAATTCGTAGTTCGGCAGATTTTTAAGGAATTTTTTTAAGATCCAAAACTCCACACTTAGAAACATTTCCAAGTGAAACCAGTCGATGTTAGCCTATGGAAGGAAATTCAAGTTACTGTAAGCATGGTTAGAATTACTTTTCAGGATCAGTAGTGGGCTGAAAGATGCAGCACTGAGGTCTCTCCTTATAACAGGTGAGTAAATCGAAATTCGTAGTTCGACTGACTTTTGAGGAATTTTTTTAAGTTCCAAAACTCCACACTTAGAAGAATTTCCAAGTGAAACCAGTCAACTTTAGCCTGTGGAAGGAAATTCAAGTTACTGTAACTGCAGTTAGAATTACTTTTCAGGATCAATAGTGGGCTGAAAGATGCAGCACTGAGGTCGCTCCTGATTACAGGTGAGTAAATCGGAATTCGTAGTTCGGCTGATTTTTGAGGAATTTTTTAAAGGTCCAAATGTTCACACTTAAAAGAATTTCCAAGTAAAACCAGTCAATGGTAGCCTATGGACGGAAATTCAAGTCACTGTAAGTATGGTTAGAATTACTTTTCAGGATCAGTAGTGGGCTGAAAGATGCAGCACTGAGGTCTCTCCTGATAACAGGTGAGTAAATCGGAATTCGTAGTTCGGCTGATTTAAAGGAATTTGTTTAAGATCCAAAACTCCACACTTAGAAACATTTCCAAGTGAAACCAGTCGGTGTTAGCCTATGGAAGGAAATTCAAGTTACTGTAAGTATGGTTGAATTACTTTTCAGGATCAGTAGTGGGCTGAAAGATGCAGCACTGAGGTCGGTCCTGATTACAGGTGAGTAAATCGGAATTCATAGTTCAGCTGATTTTTGAGGAATTTTTTAAAGATCCAAAACTCCACACTTAGAAGAATTTCCAAGTGAAACCAGTCAATGTTAGCCTACGGAAGGAAATTCAAGTTACTGTAAGTATGGTAACAATTAGTTTTCAGGATCAGTAGTGGGCTGAAAGATGCAGCACTGAGGTCTCTCCTGATAACAGGTGAGTAAATCGGAATTCGTAGTTCGGCTGATTTTTGAGGAATTTTTTAAAGTTCCAAAACTCCACACTTAGAAACATTTTTAATTGAAACCAGTCGATGTTATCCTATGGAAGGAAATTCAAGTTATTGTAAGCATGGTTAGAATCACTTTTCAGGATCAGTAGTGGGCTGAAAGATTCAGCACTGAGGTCTCTCCTGATAACAGTGAGTAAATCGGAATTCGTAGTTCGGCTGGTTTTAAAGGAGGTTTTTTAAAGATCCAAAACTCCATACTTAGAAACATTTCCAAGTGAAACCAGTCGATGTTAGCCTATGGAAGGAAATTCAAGTTACTGTAAGTATGGTTAGAATTACTTTTCAGGATCACTAGTGGGCTGAAAGATGCAGCACTGAGGTCTCTCCTGATAACAGGTGAGTAAATCGAAATTCGTAGTTCGACTGACTTTTGAGGAATTTTTTTAAGTTCCAAAACTCCACACTTAGAAGAATTTCCAAGTGAAACCAGTCAACTTTAACCTGTGGAAGGAAATTCAAGTTACTGTAACTACAGTTAGAATTACTTTTCAGGATCAATAGTGGGCTGAAAGATGCAGCACTGAGGTCGCTCCTAATTACAGGTGAGTAAATCGGAATTCGTTCTTCGGCTGATTTTTGAGGAATTTTTTAAAGGTCCAAATCTCCACACTTAGAAGAATTTCCAAATGAAACCAGTCAATGTTAGCCTAAAGAAGGAAATTCAAGTTACTGTATCTACGGTTAGAATAAATTTTCAGGATCAGTAGTGGGCTGGAAGATGCAGCACTGAGGTCTCTCCTGATGACAAGTGAGTAAATAGGAATTCGTAGTTCGGCTGATTTTAAAGGAATTTTTTAAAGATCCAAAACTCCACACTTAGAAACATTTCCAAGTGAAACCAGTAGATGTTAGCCTATGGAAGGAAATTCAAGTTACTGTAAGTATGGTTAGAATTACTTTTCAGGATCAGTAGTGGGCTGAAAGATGCAGCACTGAGGTCTCTCCTGATAACAGGTGAGTAAACCGAAATTCGTAGTTCGACTGACTTTTGAGGAATTTTTTTAAGGTCCAAATCTCCACACTTAGAAGAATTTCCAAATGAAACCAGTCAATGGTAGCCTATGGAAGGAAATTCAAGTTACTGTAAGTATGGTTAGAATTACTTTTCAGGATCAGTAGTGGGCTGAAAGATGCAGCACTGAGGTCTCTCCTGATAACAGGTGAGTAAATCGGAATTCGTAGTTCGGCAGATTTTAAAGGAATTTTTTTAAGATCCAAAATTCCTCACTTAGAAACATTTCCAAGTGAAACCAGTCAATGTTAGCCTATGGAAGGAAATTCAAGTTACTGTAAGTATGGTTAGAATTACTTTTCAGGATCAGTAGTGGGCTGAAAGATGCAGCACTGAGGTCGCTTCTGATTACAGGTGAGTAAATCGGAATTCGTAGTTCAGCTGATTTTTGAGGAATTTTTTAAAGATCCAAAACTCCACACTTAGAAGAATTTCCAAGTGAAACCAGTCAATGTTAGCCTACGGAAGGAAATTCAAGTTACTGTAAGTATGGTTAGAATTACTTTTCAGGATCAGTAGTGGGCTGAAAGATGTAGCACTGAGCTCTCTTGATAACAGGTGAGCAAATCGGAATTCGTAGTTCGGCTCATTTTAAAGGAATTTTTTAAAGATCCAAAACTCCACACTTAGAAACATTTCCAAGTGAAACCAGTCGATGTTAGTCTATGGAAGGAAATTCAAGTTACTGTAAGTATGGTTAGAATTACTTTTCAGGATCAGTAGTGGTCTGACGGATGCAGCACTGAGGTCTCTCCTGATAACAGGCGAGTAAATCGAAATTCGTAGTTTGACTGACTTTTGAGGAATTGTTTGAAGTTCCAAAACTCCACACTAGAAGAATTTCCAAGTCAAACCAGTCAACTTTAGCCTGTTTAAGGAAATTCAAGTTACTGTAACTGCAGTTAGAATTACTTTTCAGGATCAATAGTGGGCTGAAAGATGCAGCACTGAGGTCGCTCCTGATTACAGGTGAGTAAATCGGAATTCGTAGTTCGGCTGATTTTTGAGGAATTTTTTAAAGGTCCAAATGTTCGCACTTAGAAGAATTTCCAAGTAAAACCAGTCAATGGTAGCCTATGGAAGGAAATTCAAGTTACTGTAAGTAGGGTTAGAATTACTTTTCAGGATCAGTAGTGGGCTGAAATTTGCAGCACTGAGCTCTCTCCTGATAACAGGTGAGTAAATTGGAATTCGTAGTTCGGCTGACTTTTGAGGAATTTTTTTATGTTCCAAAACTCCACACTTAGAAGAATTTCCAAGTGAAACCAGTCAACTTTAACCTGTGGAAGGAAATTCAAGTTACTGTAACTACAGTTAGAAATACTTTTCAGGATCAATAGTGGGCTGAAAGATGCAGTACTGAGGTCGCTCCTGATTACAGGTGAGTAAATCGGAATTCGTAGTTCGGCTGATTTTTGAGGAATTTTTTAAAGGTCCAAATCTCCACACTTAGAAGAATTTCCAAATGAAACCAGTCAATGTTAGCCTAAAGAAGGAAATTCAAGTTACTGTATCTACGGTTAGAATAAATTTTCAGGATCAGTAGTGGGCTGGAAGATGCAGCACTGAGGTCTCTCCTGATGACAAGTGAGTAAATAGGAATTCGTAGTTCGGCTGATTTTAAAGGAATTTTTTAAAGATCCAAAACTCCACACTTAGAAACATTTCCAAGTGAAACCAGTAGATGTTAGCCTATGGAAGGAAATTCAAGTTACTGTAAGTATGGTTAGAATTACTTTTCAGGATCAGTAGTGGGCTGAAAGATGCAGCACTGAGGTCTCTCCTGATAACAGGTGAGTAAACCGAAATTCGTAGTTCGACTGACTTTTGAGGAATTTTTTTAAGGTCCAAATCTCCACACTTAGAAGAATTTCCAAATGAAACCAGTCAATGGTAGCCTATGGAAGGAAATTCAAGTTACTGTAAGTATGGTTAGAATTACTTTTCAGGATCAGTAGTGGGCTGAAAGATGCAGCACTGAGGTCTCTCCTGATAACAGGTGAGTAAATCGGAATTCGTAGTTCGGCAGATTTTAAAGGAATTTTTTTAAGATCCAAAATTCCTCACTTAGAAACATTTCCAAGTGAAACCAGTCAATGTTAGCCTATGGAAGGAAATTCAAGTTACTGTAAGTATGGTTAGAATTACTTTTCAGGATCAGTAGTGGGCTGAAAGATGCAGCACTGAGGTCGCTTCTGATTACAGGTGAGTAAATCGGAATTCGTAGTTCAGCTGATTTTTGAGGAATTTTTTAAAGATCCAAAACTCCACACTTAGAAGAATTTCCAAGTGAAACCAGTCAATGTTAGCCTACGGAAGGAAATTCAAGTTACTGTAAGTATGGTTAGAATTACTTTTCAGGATCAGTAGTGGGCTGAAAGATGTAGCACTGAGCTCTCTTGATAACAGGTGAGCAAATCGGAATTCGTAGTTCGGCTCATTTTAAAGGAATTTTTTAAAGATCCAAAACTCCACACTTAGAAACATTTCCAAGTGAAACCAGTCGATGTTAGTCTATGGAAGGAAATTCAAGTTACTGTAAGTATGGTTAGAATTACTTTTCAGGATCAGTAGTGGTCTGACGGATGCAGCACTGAGGTCTCTCCTGATAACAGGCGAGTAAATCGAAATTCGTAGTTTGACTGACTTTTGAGGAATTGTTTGAAGTTCCAAAACTCCACACTAGAAGAATTTCCAAGTCAAACCAGTCAACTTTAGCCTGTTTAAGGAAATTCAAGTTACTGTAACTGCAGTTAGAATTACTTTTCAGGATCAATAGTGGGCTGAAAGATGCAGCACTGAGGTCGCTCCTGATTACAGGTGAGTAAATCGGAATTCGTAGTTCGGCTGATTTTTGAGGAATTTTTTAAAGGTCCAAATGTTTGCACTTAGAAGAATTTCCAAGTAAAACCAGTCAATGGTAGCCTATGGAAGGAAATTCAAGTTACTGTAAGTAGGGTTAGAATTACTTTTCAGGATCAGTAGTGGGCTGAAATTTGCAGCACTGAGCTCTCTCCTGATAACAGGTGAGTAAATTGGAATTCGTAGTTCGGCTGACTTTTGAGGAATTTTTTTATGTTCCAAAACTCCACACTTAGAAGAATTTCCAAGTGAAACCAGTCAACTTTAACCTGTGGAAGGAAATTCAAGTTACTGTAACTACAGTTAGAAATACTTTTCAGGATCAATAGTGGGCTGAAAGATGCAGTACTGAGGTCGCTCCTGATTACAGGTGAGTAAATCGGAATTCGTAGTTCGGCTGATTTTTGAGGAATTTTTTAAAGGTCCAAATCTCCACACTTAGAAGAATTTCCAAATGAAACCAGTCAATGTTAGCCTAAAGAAGGAAATTCAAGTTACTGTATCTACGGTTAGAAATAATTTTCAGGATCAGTAGTGGGCTGGAAGATGCAGCACTGAGGTCTCTCCTGATGACAAGTGAGTAAATCGGAGTTCGTAGTTCGGCTGATTTTAAAGGAATTTTTTAAAGATCCAAAACTCCACACTTAGAAACATTTCCAAGTGAAACCAGTAGATGTTAGCCTATGGAAGGAAATAGAAACATTTCCAAGTGAAACCAGTAGTTGTTAGCCTATGGAAGGAAATTCAAGTTACTGTAAGTATGGTTAGAATTACTTTTCAGGATCACTAGTGGGCTGAAAGATGCAGCACTGAGGTCTCTCCTGATAACAGGTGAGTAAATCAAAATTCGTAGTTCGACTGACTTTTGAGGAATTTTTTTAAGTTCCAAAACTCCACACTTAGAAGAATTTCCAAGTGAAACCAGTCAACTTTAACCTGTGGAAGGAAATTCAAGTTACTGTAACCACAGTTAGAATTACTTTTCAGGATCAATAGTGGGCTGAAAGATGCAGCACTGAGGTCGCTTTTGATTACAGGTGAGTAAATCGGAATTCGTTGTTCGGCTGATTTTTGAGGAATTTTTATAAAGGTCCAAATCTCCACACTTAGAAGAATTTCCAAGTAAAACCAGTCAATGGTAGCCTATGGAAGGAAATTCAAGTTACTGTAAGTATGGTTAGAATTACTTTTCAGGATCATTAGAGGGCTGAAAGATGCAGCACTGAGGTCTCTCCTGATAACAGGTGAGTAAATCGGAATTCGTAGTTCGGCAGATTTTTAAGGAATTTTTTTAAGATCCAAAACTCCACACTTAGAAACATTTCCAAGTGAAACCAGTAGTTGTTAGCCTATGGAAGGAAATTCAAGTTACTGTAAGTATGGTTAGAATTACTTTTCAGGATCACTAGTGGGCTGAAAGATGCAGCACTGAGGTCTCTCCTGATAACAGGTGAGTAAATCGAAATTTGTAGTTCGACTGACTTTTGAGGAATTTTTTTAAGTTCCAAAACTCCACACTTAGAAGAATTTCCAAGTGAAACCAGTCAACTTTAACCTGTGGAAGGAAATTCAAGTTACTGTAACTACAGTTAGAATTACTTTTCAGGATCAATAGTGGGCTGAAAGATGCAGCACTGAGGTCGCTTTTGATTACAGGTGAGTAAATCGGAATTCGTTGTTCGACTGATTTTTGAGGAATTTTTATAAAGGTCCAAATCTCCACACTTAGAAGAATTTCCAAGTAAAACCAGTCAATGGTAGCCTATGGAAGGAAATTCAAGTTACTGTAAGTATGGTTAGAATTACTTTTCAGGATCAGTAGAGGGCTGAAAGATGCAGCACTGAGGTCTCTCCTGATAACAGGTCAGTAAATCGGAATTCGTAGTTCGGCAGATTTTTAAGGAATTTTTTTAAGATCCAAAACTCCACACTTAGAAACATTTCCAAGTGAAACCAGTCGATGTTAGCCTATGGAAGGAAATTCAAGTTACTGTAAGCATGGTTAGAATTACTTTTCAGGATCAGTAGTGGGCTGAAAGATGCAGCACTGAGGTCTCTCCTTATAACAGGTGAGTAAATCGAAATTCGTAGTTCGACTGACTTTTGAGGAATTTTTTTAAGTTCCAAAACTCCACACTTAGAAGAATTTCCAAGTGAAACCAGTCAACTTTAGCCTGTGGAAGGAAATTCAAGTTACTGTAACTGCAGTTAGAATTACTTTTCAGGATCAATAGTGGGCTGAAAGATGCAGCACTGAGGTCGCTCCTGATTACAGGTGAGTAAATCGGAATTCGTAGTTCGGCTGATTTTTGAGGAGTTTTTTAAAGGTCCAAATGTTCACACTTAAAAGAATTTCCAAGTAAAACCAGTCAATGGTAGCCTATGGACGGAAATTCAAGTCACTGTAAGTATGGTTAGAATTACTTTTCAGGATCAGTAGTGGGCTGAAAGATGCAGCACTGAGGTCTCTCCTGATAACAGGTGAGTAAATCGGAATTCGTAGTTCGGCTGATTTAAAGGAATTTGTTTAAGATCCAAAACTCCACACTTAGAAACATTTCCAAGTGAAACCAGTCGGTGTTAGCCTATGGAAGGAAATTCAAGTTACTGTAAGTATGGTTGAATTACTTTTCAGGATCAGTAGTGGGCTGAAAGATGCAGCACTGAGGTCGGTCCTGATTACAGGTGAGTAAATCGGAATTCATAGTTCAGCTGATTTTTGAGGAATTTTTTAAAGATCCAAAACTCCACACTTAGAAGAATTTCCAAGTGAAACCAGTCAATGTTAGCCTACGGAAGGAAATTCAAGTTACTGTAAGTATGGTAACAATTAGTTTTCAGGATCAGTAGTGGGCTGAAAGATGCAGCACTGAGGTCTCTCCTGATAACAGGTGAGTAAATCGGAATTCGTAGTTCGGCTGATTTTTGAGGAATTTTTTAAAGTTCCAAAACTCCACACTTAGAAACATTTTTAATTGAAACCAGTCGATGTTATCCTATGGAAGGAAATTCAAGTTATTGTAAGCATGGTTAGAATCACTTTTCAGGATCAGTAGTGGGCTGAAAGATTCAGCACTGAGGTCTCTCCTGATAACAGTGAGTAAATCGGAATTCGTAGTTCGGCTGGTTTTAAAGGAGGTTTTTTAAAGATCCAAAACTCCATACTTAGAAACATTTCCAAGTGAAACCAGTCGATGTTAGCCTATGGAAGGAAATTCAAGTTACTGTAAGTATGGTTAGAATTACTTTTCAGGATCACTAGTGGGTTGAAAGATGCAGCACTGAGGTCTCTCCTGATAACAGGTGAGTAAATCGAAATTCGTAGTTCGACTGACTTTTGAGGAATTTTTTTAAGTTCCAAAACTCCACACTTAGAAGAATTTCCAAGTGAAACCAGTCAACTTTAACCTGTGGAAGGAAATTCAAGTTACTGTAACTACAGTTAGAATTACTTTTCAGGATCAATAGTGGGCTGAAAGATGCAGCACTGAGGTCGCTCCTAATTACAGGTGAGTAAATCGGAATTCGTTCTTCGGCTGATTTTTGAGGAATTTTTTAAAGGTCCAAATCTCCACACTTAGAAGAATTTCCAAGTAAAACCAGTCAATGGTAGCCTATGGAAGGAAATTCAAGTTACTGTAAGTATGGTTAGAATTACTTTTCAGGATCAGTAGTGGGCTGAAAGATGCAGCACTGAGGTCTCTCCTGATAACAGGTGAGTAAATCGGAATTCGTAGTTCGGCAGATTTTTAAGGAATTTTTTTAAGATCCAAAACTCCACACTTAGAAGAATTTCCAAATGAAACCAGTCAATGTTAGCCTAAAGAAGGAAATTCAAGTTACTGTATCTACGGTTAGAATTAATTTTCAGGATCAGTAGTGGGCTGGAAGATGCAGCACTGAGGTCTCTCCTGATGACAAGTGAGTAAATAGGAATTCGTAGTTCGGCTGATTTTAAAGGAATTTTTTAAAGATCCAAAACTCCACACTTAGAAACATTTCCAAGTGAAACCAGTAGATGTTAGCCTATGGAAGGAAATTCAAGTTACTGTAAGTATGGTTAGAATTACTTTTCAGGATCAGTAGTGGGCTGAAAGATGCAGCACTGAGGTCTCTCCTGATAACAGGTGAGTAAACCGAAATTCGTAGTTCGACTGACTTTTGAGGAATTTTTTTAAGGTCCAAATCTCCACACTTAGAAGAATTTCCAAATGAAACCAGTCAATGGTAGCCTATGGAAGGAAATTCAAGTTACTGTAAGTATGGTTAGAATTACTTTTCAGGATCAGTAGTGGGCTGAAAGATGCAGCACTGAGGTCTCTCCTGATAACAGGTGAGTAAATCGGAATTCGTAGTTCGGCAGATTTTAAAGGAATTTTTTTAAGATCCAAAATTCCTCACTTAGAAACATTTCCAAGTGAAACCAGTCAATGTTAGCCTATGGAAGGAAATTCAAGTTACTGTAAGTATGGTTAGAATTACTTTTCAGGATCAGTAGTGGGCTGAAAGATGCAGCACTGAGGTCGCTTCTGATTACAGGTGAGTAAATCGGAATTCGTAGTTCAGCTGATTTTTGAGGAATTTTTTAAAGATCCAAAACTCCACACTTAGAAGAATTTCCAAGTGAAACCAGTCAATGTTAGCCTACGGAAGGAAATTCAAGTTACTGTAAGTATGGTTAGAATTACTTTTCAGGATCAGTAGTGGGCTGAAAGATGTAGCACTGAGCTCTCTTGATAACAGGTGAGCAAATCGGAATTCGTAGTTCGGCTCATTTTAAAGGAATTTTTTAAAGATCCAAAACTCCACACTTAGAAACATTTCCAAGTGAAACCAGTCGATGTTAGTCTATGGAAGGAAATTCAAGTTACTGTAAGTATGGTTAGAATTACTTTTCAGGATCAGTAGTGGTCTGACGGATGCAGCACTGAGGTCTCTCCTGATAACAGGCGAGTAAATCGAAATTCGTAGTTTGACTGACTTTTGAGGAATTGTTTGAAGTTCCAAAACTCCACACTAGAAGAATTTCCAAGTCAAACCAGTCAACTTTAGCCTGTTTAAGGAAATTCAAGTTACTGTAACTGCAGTTAGAATTACTTTTCAGGATCAATAGTGGGCTGAAAGATGCAGCACTGAGGTCGCTCCTGATTACAGGTGAGTAAATCGGAATTCGTAGTTCGGCTGATTTTTGAGGAATTTTTTAAAGGTCCAAATGTTCGCACTTAGAAGAATTTCCAAGTAAAACCAGTCAATGGTAGCCTATGGAAGGAAATTCAAGTTACTGTAAGTATGGTTAGAATTACTTTTCAGGATCAGTAGTGGGCTGAAATTTGCAGCACTGAGCTCTCTCCTGATAACAGGTGAGTAAATTGGAATTCGTAGTTCGGCTGACTTTTGAGGAATTTTTTTATGTTCCAAAACTCCACACTTAGAAGAATTTCCAAGTGAAACCAGTCAACTTTAACCTGTGGAAGGAAATTCAAGTTACTGTAACTACAGTTAGAAATACTTTTCAGGATCAATAGTGGGCTGAAAGATGCAGTACTGAGGTCGCTCCTGATTACAGGTGAGTAAATCGGAATTCGTAGTTCGGCTGATTTTTGAGGAATTTTTTAAAGGTCCAAATCTCCACACTTAGAAGAATTTCCAAATGAAACCAGTCAATGTTAGCCTAAAGAAGGAAATACAAGTTACTGTATCTACGGTTAGAAATAATTTTCAGTATCAGTAGTGGGCTGGAAGATGCAGCACTGAGGTCTCTCCTGATGACAAGTGAGTAAATCGGAGTTCGTAGTTCGGCTGATTTTAAAGGAATTTTTTAAAGATCCAAAACTCCACACTTAGAAACATTTCCAAGTGAAACCAGTAGATGTTAGCCTATGGAAGGAAATAGAAACATTTCCAAGTGAAACCAGTAGTTGTTAGCCTATGGAAGGAAATTCAAGTTACTGTAAGTATGGTTAGAATTACTTTTCAGGATCACTAGTGGGCTGAAAGATGCAGCACTGAGGTCTCTCCTGATAACAGGTGAGTAAATCAAAATTCGTAGTTCGACTGACTTTTGAGGAATTTTTTTAAGTTCCAAAACTCCACACTTAGAAGAATTTCCAAGTGAAACCAGTCAACTTTAACCTGTGGAAGGAAATTCAAGTTACTGTAACCACAGTTAGAATTACTTTTCAGGATCAATAGTGGGCTGAAAGATGCAGCACTGAGGTCGCTTTTGATTACAGGTGAGTAAATCGGAATTCGTTGTTCGGCTGATTTTTGAGGAATTTTTATAAAGGTCCAAATCTCCACACTTAGAAGAATTTCCAAGTAAAACCAGTCAATGGTAGCCTATGGAAGGAAATTCAAGTTACTGTAAGTATGGTTAGAATTACTTTTCAGGATCATTAGAGGGCTGAAAGATGCAGCACTGAGGTCTCTCCTGATAACAGGTGAGTAAATCGGAATTCGTAGTTCGGCAGATTTTTAAGGAATTTTTTTAAGATCCAAAACTCCACACTTAGAAACATTTCCAAGTGAAACCAGTAGTTGTTAGCCTATGGAAGGAAATTCAAGTTACTGTAAGTATGGTTAGAATTACTTTTCAGGATCACTAGTGGGCTGAAAGATGCAGCACTGAGGTCTCTCCTGATAACAGGTGAGTAAATCGAAATTTGTAGTTCGACTGACTTTTGAGGAATTTTTTTAAGTTCCAAAACTCCACACTTAGAAGAATTTCCAAGTGAAACCAGTCAACTTTAACCTGTGGAAGGAAATTCAAGTTACTGTAACTACAGTTAGAATTACTTTTCAGGATCAATAGTGGGCTGAAAGATGCAGCACTGAGGTCGCTTTTGATTACAGGTGAGTAAATCGGAATTCGTTGTTCGACTGATTTTTGAGGAATTTTTATAAAGGTCCAAATCTCCACACTTAGAAGAATTTCCAAGTAAAACCAGTCAATGGTAGCCTATGGAAGGAAATTCAAGTTACTGTAAGTATGGTTAGAATTACTTTTCAGGATCAGTAGAGGGCTGAAAGATGCAGCACTGAGTTCTCTCCTGATAACAGGTCAGTAAATCGGAATTCGTAGTTCGGCAGATTTTTAAGGAATTTTTTTAAGATCCAAAACTCCACACTTAGAAACATTTCCAAGTGAAACCAGTCGATGTTAGCCTATGGAAGGAAATTCAAGTTACTGTAAGCATGGTTAGAATTACTTTTCAGGATCAGTAGTGGGCTGAAAGATGCAGCACTGAGGTCTCTCCTTATAACAGGTGAGTAAATCGAAATTCGTAGTTCGACTGACTTTTGAGGAATTTTTTTAAGTTCCAAAACTCCACACTTAGAAGAATTTCCAAGTGAAACCAGTCAACTTTAGCCTGTGGAAGGAAATTCAAGTTACTGTAACTGCAGTTAGAATTACTTTTCAGGATCAATAGTGGGCTGAAAGATGCAGCACTGAGGTCGCTCCTGATTACAGGTGAGTAAATCGGAATTCGTAGTTCGGCTGATTTTTGAGGAATTTTTTAAAGGTCCAAATGTTCACACTTAAAAGAATTTCCAAGTAAAACCAGTCAATGGTAGCCTATGGACGGAAATTCAAGTCACTGTAAGTATGGTTAGAATTACTTTTCAGGATCAGTAGTGGGCTGAAAGATGCAGCACTGAGGTCTCTCCTGATAACAGGTGAGTAAATCGGAATTCGTAGTTCGGCAGATTTTTAAGGAATTTTTTTAAGATCCAAAACTCCACACTTAGAAGAATTTCCAAATGAAACCAGTCAATGTTAGCCTAAAGAAGGAAATTCAAGTTACTGTATCTACGGTTAGAATTAATTTTCAGGATCAGTAGTGGGCTGGAAGATGCAGCACTGAGGTCTCTCCTGATGACAAGTGAGTAAATAGGAATTCGTAGTTCGGCTGATTTTAAAGGAATTTTTTAAAGATCCAAAACTCCACACTTAGAAACATTTCCAAGTGAAACCAGTAGATGTTAGCCTATGGAAGGAAATTCAAGTTACTGTAAGTATGGTTAGAATTACTTTTCAGGATCAGTAGTGGGCTGAAAGATGCAGCACTGAGGTCTCTCCTGATAACAGGTGAGTAAACCGAAATTCGTAGTTCGACTGACTTTTGAGGAATTTTTTTAAGGTCCAAATCTCCACACTTAGAAGAATTTCCAAATGAAACCAGTCAATGGTAGCCTATGGAAGGAAATTCAAGTTACTGTAAGTATGGTTAGAATTACTTTTCAGGATCAGTAGTGGGCTGAAAGATGCAGCACTGAGGTCTCTCCTGATAACAGGTGAGTAAATCGGAATTCGTAGTTCGGCAGATTTTAAAGGAATTTTTTTAAGATCCAAAATTCCTCACTTAGAAACATTTCCAAGTGAAACCAGTCAATGTTAGCCTATGGAAGGAAATTCAAGTTACTGTAAGTATGGTTAGAATTACTTTTCAGGATCAGTAGTGGGCTGAAAGATGCAGCACTGAGGTCGCTTCTGATTACAGGTGAGTAAATCGGAATTCGTAGTTCAGCTGATTTTTGAGGAATTTTTTAAAGATCCAAAACTCCACACTTAGAAGAATTTCCAAGTGAAACCAGTCAATGTTAGCCTACGGAAGGAAATTCAAGTTACTGTAAGTATGGTTAGAATTACTTTTCAGGATCAGTAGTGGGCTGAAAGATGTAGCACTGAGCTCTCTTGATAACAGGTGAGCAAATCGGAATTCGTAGTTCGGCTCATTTTAAAGGAATTTTTTAAAGATCCAAAACTCCACACTTAGAAACATTTCCAAGTGAAACCAGTCGATGTTAGTCTATGGAAGGAAATTCAAGTTACTGTAAGTATGGTTAGAATTACTTTTCAGGATCAGTAGTGGTCTGACGGATGCAGCACTGAGGTCTCTCCTGATAACAGGCGAGTAAATCGAAATTCGTAGTTTGACTGACTTTTGAGGAATTGTTTGAAGTTCCAAAACTCCACACTAGAAGAATTTCCAAGTCAAACCAGTCAACTTTAGCCTGTTTAAGGAAATTCAAGTTACTGTAACTGCAGTTAGAATTACTTTTCAGGATCAATAGTGGGCTGAAAGATGCAGCACTGAGGTCGCTCCTGATTACAGGTGAGTAAATCGGAATTCGTAGTTCGGCTGATTTTTGAGGAATTTTTTAAAGGTCCAAATGTTCGCACTTAGAAGAATTTCCAAGTAAAACCAGTCAATGGTAGCCTATGGAAGGAAATTCAAGTTACTGTAAGTATGGTTAGAATTACTTTTCAGGATCAGTAGTGGGCTGAAATTTGCAGCACTGAGCTCTCTCCTGATAACAGGTGAGTAAATTGGAATTCGTAGTTCGGCTGACTTTTGAGGAATTTTTTTATGTTCCAAAACTCCACACTTAGAAGAATTTCCAAGTGAAACCAGTCAACTTTAACCTGTGGAAGGAAATTCAAGTTACTGTAACTACAGTTAGAAATACTTTTCAGGATCAATAGTGGGCTGAAAGATGCAGTACTGAGGTCGCTCCTGATTACAGGTGAGTAAATCGGAATTCGTAGTTCGGCTGATTTTTGAGGAATTTTTTAAAGGTCCAAATCTCCACACTTAGAAGAATTTCCAAATGAAACCAGTCAATGTTAGCCTAAAGAAGGAAATTCAAGTTACTGTATCTACGGTTAGAAATAATTTTCAGGATCAGTAGTGGGCTGGAAGATGCAGCACTGAGGTCTCTCCTGATGACAAGTGAGTAAATCGGAGTTCGTAGTTCGGCTGATTTTAAAGGAATTTTTTAAAGATCCAAAACTCCACACTTAGAAACATTTCCAAGTGAAACCAGTAGATGTTAGCCTATGGAAGGAAATAGAAACATTTCCAAGTGAAACCAGTAGTTGTTAGCCTATGGAAGGAAATTCAAGTTACTGTAAGTATGGTTAGAATTACTTTTCAGGATCACTAGTGGGCTGAAAGATGCAGCACTGAGGTCTCTCCTGATAACAGGTGAGTAAATCAAAATTCGTAGTTCGACTGACTTTTGAGGAATTTTTTTAAGTTCCAAAACTCCACACTTAGAAGAATTTCCAAGTGAAACCAGTCAACTTTAACCTGTGGAAGGAAATTCAAGTTACTGTAACCACAGTTAGAATTACTTTTCAGGATCAATAGTGGGCTGAAAGATGCAGCACTGAGGTCGCTTTTGATTACAGGTGAGTAAATCGGAATTCGTTGTTCGGCTGATTTTTGAGGAATTTTTATAAAGGTCCAAATCTCCACACTTAGAAGAATTTCCAAGTAAAACCAGTCAATGGTAGCCTATGGAAGGAAATTCAAGTTACTGTAAGTATGGTTAGAATTACTTTTCAGGATCATTAGAGGGCTGAAAGATGCAGCACTGAGGTCTCTCCTGATAACAGGTGAGTAAATCGGAATTCGTAGTTCGGCAGATTTTTAAGGAATTTTTTTAAGATCCAAAACTCCACACTTAGAAACATTTCCAAGTGAAACCAGTAGTTGTTAGCCTATGGAAGGAAATTCAAGTTACTGTAAGTATGGTTAGAATTACTTTTCAGGATCACTAGTGGGCTGAAAGATGCAGCACTGAGGTCTCTCCTGATAACAGGTGAGTAAATCGAAATTTGTAGTTCGACTGACTTTTGAGGAATTTTTTTAAGTTCCAAAACTCCACACTTAGAAGAATTTCCAAGTGAAACCAGTCAACTTTAACCTGTGGAAGGAAATTCAAGTTACTGTAACTACAGTTAGAATTACTTTTCAGGATCAATAGTGGGCTGAAAGATGCAGCACTGAGGTCGCTTTTGATTACAGGTGAGTAAATCGGAATTCGTTGTTCGACTGATTTTTGAGGAATTTTTATAAAGGTCCAAATCTCCACACTTAGAAGAATTTCCAAGTAAAACCAGTCAATGGTAGCCTATGGAAGGAAATTCAAGTTACTGTAAGTATGGTTAGAATTACTTTTCAGGATCAGTAGAGGGCTGAAAGATGCAGCACTGAGTTCTCTCCTGATAACAGGTCAGTAAATCGGAATTCGTAGTTCGGCAGATTTTTAAGGAATTTTTTTAAGATCCAAAACTCCACACTTAGAAACATTTCCAAGTGAAACCAGTCGATGTTAGCCTATGGAAGGAAATTCAAGTTACTGTAAGCATGGTTAGAATTACTTTTCAGGATCAGTAGTGGGCTGAAAGATGCAGCACTGAGGTCTCTCCTTATAACAGGTGAGTAAATCGAAATTTGTAGTTCGACTGACTTTTGAGGAATTTTTTTAAGTTCCAAAACTCCACACTTAGAAGAATTTCCAAGTGAAACCAGTCAACTTTAACCTGTGGAAGGAAATTCAAGTTACTGTAACTACAGTTAGAATTACTTTTCAGGATCAATAGTGGGCTGAAAGATGCAGCACTGAGGTCGCTTTTGATTACAGGTGAGTAAATCGGAATTCGTTGTTCGACTGATTTTTGAGGAATTTTTATAAAGGTCCAAATCTCCACACTTAGAAGAATTTCCAAGTAAAACCAGTCAATGGTAGCCTATGGAAGGAAATTCAAGTTACTGTAAGTATGGTTAGAATTACTTTTCAGGATCAGTAGAGGGCTGAAAGATGCAGCACTGAGTTCTCTCCTGATAACAGGTCAGTAAATCGGAATTCGTAGTTCGGCAGATTTTTAAGGAATTTTTTTAAGATCCAAAACTCCACACTTAGAAACATTTCCAAGTGAAACCAGTCGATGTTAGCCTATGGAAGGAAATTCAAGTTACTGTAAGCATGGTTAGAATTACTTTTCAGGATCAGTAGTGGGCTGAAAGATGCAGCACTGAGGTCTCTCCTTATAACAGGTGAGTAAATCGAAATTCGTAGTTCGACTGACTTTTGAGGAATTTTTTTAAGTTCCAAAACTCCACACTTAGAAGAATTTCCAAGTGAAACCAGTCAACTTTAGCCTGTGGAAGGAAATTCAAGTTACTGTAACTGCAGTTAGAATTACTTTTCAGGATCAATAGTGGGCTGAAAGATGCAGCACTGAGGTCGCTCCTGATTACAGGTGAGTAAATCGGAATTCGTAGTTCGGCTGATTTTTGAGGAATTTTTTAAAGGTCCAAATGTTCACACTTAAAAGAATTTCCAAGTAAAACCAGTCAATGGTAGCCTATGGACGGAAATTCAAGTCACTGTAAGTATGGTTAGAATTACTTTTCAGGATCAGTAGTGGGCTGAAAGATGCAGCACTGAGGTCTCTCCTGATAACAGGTGAGTAAATCGGAATTCGTAGTTCGGCTGATTTAAAGGAATTTGTTTAAGATCCAAAACTCCACACTTAGAAACATTTCCAAGTGAAACCAGTCGGTGTTAGCCTATGGAAGGAAATTCAAGTTACTGTAAGTATGGTTGAATTACTTTTCAGGATCAGTAGTGGGCTGAAAGATGCAGCACTGAGGTCGGTCCTGATTACAGGTGAGTAAATCGGAATTCATAGTTCAGCTGATTTTTGAGGAATTTTTTAAAGATCCAAAACTCCACACTTAGAAGAATTTCCAAGTGAAACCAGTCAATGTTAGCCTACGGAAGGAAATTCAAGTTACTGTAAGTATGGTAACAATTAGTTTTCAGGATCAGTAGTGGGCTGAAAGATGCAGCACTGAGGTCTCTCCTGATAACAGGTGAGTAAATCGGAATTCGTAGTTCGGCTGATTTTTGAGGAATTTTTTAAAGTTCCAAAACTCCACACTTAGAAACATTTTTAATTGAAACCAGTCGATGTTATCCTATGGAAGGAAATTCAAGTTATTGTAAGCATGGTTAGAATCACTTTTCAGGATCAGTAGTGGGCTGAAAGATTCAGCACTGAGGTCTCTCCTGATAACAGTGAGTAAATCGGAATTCGTAGTTCGGCTGGTTTTAAAGGAGGTTTTTTAAAGATCCAAAACTCCATACTTAGAAACATTTCCAAGTGAAACCAGTCGATGTTAGCCTATGGAAGGAAATTCAAGTTACTGTAAGTATGGTTAGAATTACTTTTCAGGATCACTAGTGGGCTGAAAGATGCAGCACTGAGGTCTCTCCTGATAACAGGTGAGTAAATCGAAATTCGTAGTTCGACTGACTTTTGAGGAATTTTTTTAAGTTCCAAAACTCCACACTTAGAAGAATTTCCAAGTGAAACCAGTCAACTTTAACCTGTGGAAGGAAATTCAAGTTACTGTAACTACAGTTAGAATTACTTTTCAGGATCAATAGTGGGCTGAAAGATGCAGCACTGAGGTCGCTCCTAATTACAGGTGAGTAAATCGGAATTCGTTCTTCGGCTGATTTTTGAGGAATTTTTTAAAGGTCCAAATCTCCACACTTAGAAGAATTTCCAAGTAAAACCAGTCAATGGTAGCCTATGGAAGGAAATTCAAGTTACTGTAAGTATGGTTAGAATTACTTTTCAGGATCAGTAGTGGGCTGAAAGATGCAGCACTGAGGTCTCTCCTGATAACAGGTGAGTAAATCGGAATTCGTAGTTCGGCAGATTTTTAAGGAATTTTTTTAAGATCCAAAACTCCACACTTAGAAGAATTTCCAAATGAAACCAGTCAATGTTAGCCTAAAGAAGGAAATTCAAGTTACTGTATCTACGGTTAGAATTAATTTTCAGGATCAGTAGTGGGCTGGAAGATGCAGCACTGAGGTCTCTCCTGATGACAAGTGAGTAAATAGGAATTCGTAGTTCGGCTGATTTTAAAGGAATTTTTTAAAGATCCAAAACTCCACACTTAGAAACATTTCCAAGTGAAACCAGTAGATGTTAGCCTATGGAAGGAAATTCAAGTTACTGTAAGTATGGTTAGAATTACTTTTCAGGATCAGTAGTGGGCTGAAAGATGCAGCACTGAGGTCTCTCCTGATAACAGGTGAGTAAACCGAAATTCGTAGTTCGACTGACTTTTGAGGAATTTTTTTAAGGTCCAAATCTCCACACTTAGAAGAATTTCCAAATGAAACCAGTCAATGGTAGCCATTGGAAGGAAATTCAAGTTACTGTAAGTATGGTTAGAATTACTTTTCAGGATCAGTAGTGGGCTGAAAGATGCAGCACTGAGGTCTCTCCTGATAACAGGTGAGTAAATCGGAATTCGTAGTTCGGCAGATTTTAAAGGAATTTTTTTAAGATCCAAAATTCCTCACTTAGAAACATTTCCAAGTGAAACCAGTCAATGTTAGCCTATGGAAGGAAATTCAAGTTACTGTAAGTATGGTTAGAATTACTTTTCAGGATCAGTAGTGGGCTGAAAGATGCAGCACTGAGGTCGCTTCTGATTACAGGTGAGTAAATCGGAATTCGTAGTTCAGCTGATTTTTGAGGAATTTTTTAAAGTTCCAAAACTCCACACTTAGAAACATTTTTAATTGAAACCAGTCGATGTTATCCTATGGAAGGAAATTCAAGTTATTGTAAGCATGATTAGAATCACTTTTCAGGATCAGTAGTGGGCTGAAAGATTCAGCACTGAGGTCTCTCCTGATAACAGTGAGTAAATCGGAATTCGTAGTTCGGCTGGTTTTAAAGGAGGTTTTTTAAAGATCCAAAACTCCATACTTAGAAACATTTCCAAGTGAAACCAGTCGATGTTAGCCTATGGAAGGAAATTCAAGTTACTGTAAGTATGGTTAGAATTACTTTTCAGGATCACTAGTGGGCTGAAAGATGCAGCACTGAGGTCGCTCCTAATTACAGGTGAGTAAATCGGAATTCGTTCTTCGGCTGATTTTTGAGGAATTTTTTAAAGGTCCAAATCTCCACACTTAGAAGAATTTCCAAGTAAAACCAGTCAATGGTAGCCTATGGAAGGAAATTCAAGTTACTGTAAGTATGGTTAGAATTACTTTTCAGGATCAGTAGTGGGCTGAAAGATGCAGCACTGAGGTCTCTCCTGATAACAGGTGAGTAAATCGGAATTCGTAGTTCGGCAGATTTTTAAGGAATTTTTTTAAGTTCCAAAACTCCACACTTAGAAGAATTTCCAAGTGAAACCAGTCAACTTTAACCTGTGGAAGGAAATTCAAGTTACTGTAACTACAGTTAGAATTACTTTTCAGGATCAATAGTGGGCTGAAAGATGCAGCACTGAGGTCGCTCCTAATTACAGGTGAGTAAATCGGAATTCGTTCTTCGGCTGATTTTTGAGGAATTTTTTAAAGGTCCAAATCTCCACACTTAGAAGAATTTCCAAGTAAAACCAGTCAATGGTAGCCTATGGAAGGAAATTCAAGTTACTGTAAGTATGGTTAGAATTACTTTTCAGGATCAGTAGTGGGCTGAAAGATGCAGCACTGAGGTCTCTCCTGATAACAGGTGAGTAAATCGGAATTCGTAGTTCGGCAGATTTTTAAGGAATTTTTTTAAGATCCAAAACTCCACACTTAGAAGAATTTCCAAATGAAACCAGTCAATGTTAGCCTAAAGAAGGAAATTCAAGTTACTGTATCTACGGTTAGAATTAATTTTCAGGATCAGTAGTGGGCTGGAAGATGCAGCACTGAGGTCTCTCCTGATGACAAGTGAGTAAATAGGAATTCGTAGTTCGGCTGATTTTAAAGGAATTTTTTAAAGATCCAAAACTCCACACTTAGAAACATTTCCAAGTGAAACCAGTAGATGTTAGCCTATGGAAGGAAATTCAAGTTACTGTAAGTATGGTTAGAATTACTTTTCAGGATCAGTAGTGGGCTGAAAGATGCAGCACTGAGGTCTCTCCTGATAACAGGTGAGTAAACCGAAATTCGTAGTTCAACTGACTTTTGAGGAATTTTTTTAAGGTCCAAATCTCCACACTTAGAAGAATTTCCAAATGAAACCAGTCAATGGTAGCCTATGGAAGGAAATTCAAGTTACTGTAAGTATGGTTAGAATTACTTTTCAGGATCAGTAGTGGGCTGAAAGATGCAGCACTGAGGTCTCTCCTGATAACAGGTGAGTAAATCGGAATTCGTAGTTCGGCAGATTTTAAAGGAATTTTTTTAAGATCCAAAATTCCTCACTTAGAAACATTTCCAAGTGAAACCAGTCAATGTTAGCCTATGGAAGGAAATTCAAGTTACTGTAAGTATGGTTAGAATTACTTTTCAGGATCAGTAGTGGGCTGAAAGATGCAGCACTGAGGTCGCTTCTGATTACAGGTGAGTAAATCGGAATTCGTAGTTCAGCTGATTTTTGAGGAATTTTTTAAAGATCCAAAATTCCTCACTTAGAAACATTTCCAAGTGAAACCAGTCAATGTTAGCCTATGGAAGGAAATTCAAGTTACTGTAAGTATGGTTAGAATTACTTTTCAGGATCAGTAGTGGGCTGAAAGATGCAGCACTGAGGTCGCTTCTGATTACAGGTGAGTAAATCGGAATTCGTAGTTCAGCTGATTTTTGAGGAATTTTTTAAAGATCCAAAACTCCACACTTAGAAGAATTTCCAAGTGAAACCAGTCAATGTTAGCCTACGGAAGGAAATTCAAGTTACTGTAAGTATGGTTAGAATTACTTTTCAGGATCAGTAGTGGGCTGAAAGATGTAGCACTGAGCTCTCTTGATAACAGGTGAGCAAATCGGAATTCGTAGTTCGGCTCATTTTAAAGGAATTTTTTAAAGATCCAAAACTCCACACTTAGAAACATTTCCAAGTGAAACCAGTCGATGTTAGTCTATGGAAGGAATATCAAGTTACTGTAAGTATGGTTAGAATTACTTTTCAGGATCAGTAGTGGTCTGACGGATGCAGCACTGAGGTCTCTCCTGATAACAGGCGAGTAAATCGAAATTCGTAGTTTGACTGACTTTTGAGGAATTGTTTGAAGTTCCAAAACTCCACACTAGAAGAATTTCCAAGTCAAACCAGTCAACTTTAGCCTGTTTAAGGAAATTCAAGTTACTGTAACTGCAGTTAGAATTACTTTTCAGGATCAATAGTGGGCTGAAAGATGCAGCACTGAGGTCGCTCCTGATTACAGGTGAGTAAATCGGAATTCGTAGTTCGGCTGATTTTTGAGGAATTTTTTAAAGGTCCAAATGTTCGCACTTAGAAGAATTTCCAAGTAAAACCAGTCAATGGTAGCCTATGGAAGGAAATTCAAGTTACTGTAAGTATGGTTAGAATTACTTTTCAGGATCAGTAGTGGGCTGAAATTTGCAGCACTGAGCTCTCTCCTGATAACAGGTGAGTAAATTGGAATTCGTAGTTCGGCTGACTTTTGAGGAATTTTTTTATGTTCCAAAACTCCACACATAGAAGAATTTCCAAGTGAAACCAGTCAACTTCAACCTGTGGAAGGAAATTCAAGTTACTGTAACTACAGTTAGAAATACTTTTCAGGATCAATAGTGGGCTGAAAGATGCAGTACTGAGGTCGCTCCTGATTACAGGTGAGTAAATCGGAATTCGTAGTTCGGCTGATTTTTGAGGAATTTTTTAAAGGTCCAAATCTCCACACTTAGAAGAATTTCCAAATGAAACCAGTCAATGTTAGCCTAAAGAAGGAAATTCAAGTTACTGTATCTACGGTTAGAAATAATTTTCAGGATCAGTAGTGGGCTGGAAGATGCAGCACTGAGGTCTCTCCTGATGACAAGTGAGTAAATCGGAGTTCGTAGTTCGGCTGATTTTAAAGGAATTTTTTAAAGATCCAAAACTCCACACTTAGAAACATTTCCAAGTGAAACCAGTAGATGTTAGCCTATGGAAGGAAATAGAAACATTTCCAAGTGAAACCAGTAGTTGTTAGCCTATGGAAGGAAATTCAAGTTACTGTAAGTATGGTTAGAATTACTTTTCAGGATCACTAGTGGGCTGAAAGATGCAGCACTGAGGTCTCTCCTGATAACAGGTGAGTAAATCGAAATTCGTAGTTCGACTGACTTTTGAGGAATTTTTTTAAGTTCCAAAACTCCACACTTAGAAGAATTTCCAAGTGAAACCAGTCAACTTTAACCTGTGGAAGGAAATTCAAGTTACTGTAACCACAGTTAGAATTACTTTTCAGGATCAATAGTGGGCTGAAAGATGCAGCACTGAGGTCGCTTTTGATTACAGGTGAGTAAATCGGAATTCGTTGTTCGGCTGATTTTTGAGGAATTTTTATAAAGGTCCAAATCTCCACACTTAGAAGAATTTCCAAGTAAAACCAGTCAATGGTAGCCTATGGAAGGAAATTCAAGTTACTGTAAGTATGGTTAGAATTACTTTTCAGGATCATTAGAGGGCTGAAAGATGCAGCACTGAGGTCTCTCCTGATAACAGGTGAGTAAATCGGAATTCGTAGTTCGGCAGATTTTTAAGGAATTTTTTTAAGATCCAAAACTCCACACTTAGAAACATTTCCAAGTGAAACCAGTCGATGTTAGCCTATGGAAGGAAATTCAAGTTACTGTAAGTATGGTTAGAATTACTTTTCAGGATCACTAGTGGGCTGAAAGATGCAGCACTGAGGTCTCTCCTGATAACAGGTGAGTAAATCGAAATTCGTAGTTCGACTGACTTTTGAGGAATTTTTTTAAGTTCCAAAACTCCACACTTAGAAGAATTTCCAAGTGAAACCAGTCAACTTTAACCTGTGGAAGGAAATTCAAGTTACTGTAACTACAGTTAGAATTACTTTTCAGGATCAATAGTGGGCTGAAAGATGCAGCACTGAGGTCGCTTTTGATTACAGGTGAGTAAATCGGAATTCGTTGTTCGGCTGATTTTTGAGGAATTTTTATAAAGGTCCAAATCTCCACACTTAGAAGAATTTCCAAGTAAAACCAGTCAATGGTAGCCTATGGAAGGAAATTCAAGTTACTGTAAGTATGGTTAGAATTACTTTTCAGGATCAGTAGAGGGCTGAAAGATGCAGCACTGAGGTCTCTCCTGATAACAGGTGAGTAAATCGGAATTCGTAGTTCGGCAGATTTTTAAGGAATTTTTTTAAGATCCAAAACTCCACACTTAGAAACATTTCCAAGTGAAACCAGTCGATGTTAGCCTATGGAAGGAAATTCAAGTTACAGTAAGCATGGTTAGAATTACTTTTCAGGATCAGTAGTGGGCTGAAAGATGCAGCACTGAGGTCTCTCCTTATAACAGGTGAGTAAATCGAAATTCGTAGTTCGACTGACTTTTGAGGAATTTTTTTAAGTTCCAAAACTCCACACTTAGAAGAATTTCCAAGTGAAACCAGTCAACTTTAGCCTGTGGAAGGAAATTCAAGTTACTGTAACTGCAGTTAGAATTACTTTTCAGGATCAATAGTGGGCTGAAAGATGCAGCACTGAGGTCGCTCCTGATTACAGGTGGGTAAATCGGAATTCGTAGTTCGGCTGATTTTTGAGGAATTTTTTAAAGGTCCAAATGTTCACACTTAAAAGAATTTCCAAGTAAAACCAGTCAATGGTAGCCTATGGAAGGAAATTCAAGTCACTGTAAGTATGGTTAGAATTACTTTTCAGGATCAGTAGTGGGCTGAAAGATGCAGCACTGAGGTCTCTCCTGATAACAGGTCAGTAAATCGGAATTCGTAGTTCGTCAGATTTTTAAGGAATTTATTTAAGATCCAAAACTCCACACTTAGAAACATTTCCAAGTGAAACCAGTAGATGTTAGCCAATGGAAGGAAATTCAAGTTACTGTAAGTATGGTTAGAATTACTTTTCAGGATCAGTAGTGGGCTGAAAGATGCAGCACTGAGATCTCTCCTGATAACAGGTGAGTAAATCGGAATTCGTAGTTCGGCTGATTTAAAGGAATTTGTTTAAGATCCAAAACTCCACACTTAGAAACATTTCCAAGTGAAACCAGTCGGTGTTAGCCTATGGAAGGAAATTCAAGTTACTGTAAGTATGGTTGAATTACTTTTCAGGATCAGTAGTGGGCTGAAAGATGCAGCACTGAGGTCGGTCCTGATTACAGGTGAGTAAATCGGAATTCGTAGTTCAGCTGATTTTTGAGGAATTTTTTAAAGATCCAAAACTCCACACTTAGAAGAATTTCCAAGTGAAACCAGTCAATGTTAGCCTACGGAAGGAAATTCAAGTTACTGTAAGTATGGTAACAATTAGTTTTCAGGATCAGTAATGGGCTGAAAGATGCAGCACTGAGGTCTCTCCTGATAACAGGTGAGTAAATCGGAATTCGTAGTTCGGCTGATTTTTGAGGAATTTTTTAAAGTTCCAAAACTCCACACTTAGAAACATTTTTAATTGAAACCAGTCGATGTTATCCTATGGAAGGAAATTCAAGTTATTGTAAGCATGGTTAGAATCACTTTTCAGGATCAGTAGTGGGCTGAAAGATTCAGCACTGAGGTCTCTCCTGATAACAGTGAGTAAATCGGAATTCGTAGTTCGGCTGGTTTTAAAGGAGGTTTTTTAAAGATCCAAAACTCCACACTTAGAAACATTTCCAAGTGAAACCAGTCGATGTTAGCCTATGGAAGGAAATTCAAGTTACTGTAAGTATGGTTAGAATTACTTTTCAGGATCACTAGTGGGCTGAAAGATGCAGCACTGAGGTCTCTCCTGATAACAGGTGAGTAAATCGAAATTCGTAGTTCGACTGACTTTTGAGGAATTTTTTTAAGTTCCAAAACTCCACACTTAGAAGAATTTCCAAGTGAAACCAGTCAACTTTAACCTGTGGAAGGAAATTCAAGTTACTGTAACTACAGTTAGAATTACTTTTCAGGATCAATAGTGGGCTGAAAGATGCAGCACTGAGGTCTCTCCTGATAACAGGTGAGTAAATCGGAATTCGTAGTTCGGCAGATTTTTAAGGAATTTTTTTAAGATCCAAAACTCCACACTTAGAAGAATTTCCAAATGAAACCAGTCAATGTTAGCCTAAAGAAGGAAATTCAAGTTACTGTATCTACGGTTAGAATTAATTTTCAGGATCAGTAGTGGGCTGGAAGATGCAGCATTGAGGTCTCTCCTGATGACAAGTGAGTAAATAGGAATTCGTAGTTCGGCTGATTTTAAAGGAATTTTTTAAAGATCCAAAACTCCACACTTAGAAACATTTCCAAGTGAAACCAGTAGATGTTAGCCTATGGAAGGAAATTCAAGTTACTGTAACTATGGTTAGAATTACTTTTCAGGATCAGTAGTGGGCTGAAAGATGCAGCACTGAGGTCTCTCCTGATAACAGGTGAGTAAACCGAAATTCGTAGTTCGACTGACTTTTGAGGAATTTTTTTAAGGTCCAAATCTCCACACTTAGAAGAATTTCCAAATGAAACCAGTCAATGGTAGCCTATGGAAGGAAATTCAAGTTACTGTAAGTATGGTTAGAATTACTTTTCAGGATCAGTAGTGGGCTGAAAGATGCAGCACTGAGGTCTCTCCTGATAACAGGTGAGTAAATCGGAATTCGTAGTTCGGCAGATTTTAAAGGAATTTTTTTAAGATCCAAAATTCCTCACTTAGAAACATTTCCAAGTGAAACCAGTCAATGTTAGCCTAAGGAAGGAAATTCAAGTTACTGTAAGTATGGTTAGAATTACTTTTCAGGATCAGTAGTGGGCTGAAAGATGCAGCACTGAGGTCGCTTCTGATTACAGGTGAGTAAATCGGAATTCGTAGTTCAGCTGATTTTTGAGGAATTTTTTAAAGATCCAAAACTCCACACTTAGAAGAATTTCCAAGTGAAACCAGTCAATGTTAGCCTACGGAAGGAAATTCAAGTTACTGTAAGTATGGTTAGAATTACTTTTCAGGATCAGTAGTGGGCTGAAAGATGTAGCACTGAGCTCTCTTGATAACAGGTGAGCAAATCGGAATTCGTAGTTCGGCTCATTTTAAAGGAATTTTTTAAAGATCCAAAACTCCACACTTAGAAACATTTCCAAGTGAAACCAGTCGATGTTAGTCTATGGAAGGAAATTCAAGTTACTGTAAGTATGGTTAGAATTACTTTTCAGGATCAGTAGTGGTCTGACGGATGCAGCACTGAGGTCTCTCCTGATAACAGGCGAGTAAATCGAAATTCGTAGTTTGACTGACTTTTGAGGAATTGTTTGAAGTTCCAAAACTCCACACTAGAAGAATTTCCAAGTCAAACCAGTCAACTTTAGCCTGTTTAAGGAAATTCAAGTTACTGTAACTGCAGTTAGAATTACTTTTCAGGATCAATAGTGGGCTGAAAGATGCAGCACTGAGGTCGCTCCTGATTACAGGTGAGTAAATCGGAATTCGTAGTTCGGCTGATTTTTGAGGAATTTTTTAAAGGTCCAAATGTTCGCACTTAGAAGAATTTCCAAGTAAAACCAGTCAATGGTAGCCTATGGAAGGAAATTCAAGTTACTGTAAGTATGGTTAGAATTACTTTTCAGGATCAGTAGTGGGCGAAATTTGCAGCACTGAGCTCTCTCCTGATAACAGGTGAGTAAATTGGAATTCGTAGTTCGGCTGACTTTTGAGGAATTTTTTTATGTTCCAAAACTCCACACTTAGAAGAATTTCCAAGTGAAACCAGTCAACTTTAACCTGTGGAAGGAAATTCAAGTTACTGTAACTACAGTTAGAAATACTTTTCAGGATCAATAGTGGGCTGAAAGATGCAGTACTGAGGTCGCTCCTGATTACAGGTGAGTAAATCGGAATTCGTAGTTCGGCTGATTTTTGAGGAATTTTTTAAAGGTCCAAATCTCCACACTTAGAAGAATTTCCAAATGAAACCAGTCAATGTTAGCCTAAAGAAGGAAATTCAAGTTACTGTATCTACGGTTAGAAATAATTTTCAGGATCAGTAGTGGGCTGCAAGATGCAGCACTGAGGTCTCTCCTGATGACAAGTGAGTAAATCGGAGTTCGTAGTTCGGCTGATTTTAAAGGAATTTTTTAAAGATCCAAAACTCCACACTTAGAAACATTTCCAAGTGAAACCAGTAGATGTTAGCCTATGGAAGGAAATAGAAACATTTCCAAGTGAAACCAGTAGTTGTTAGCCTATGGAAGGAAATTCAAGTTACTGTAAGTATGATTAGAATTACTTTTCAGGATCACTAGTGGGCTGAAAGATGCAGCACTGAGGTCTCTCCTGATAACAGGTGAGTAAATCGAAATTCGTAGTTCGACTGACTTTTGAGGAATTTTTTTAAGTTCCAAAACTCCACACTTAGAAGAATTTCCAAGTGAAACCAGTCAACTTTAACCTGTGGAAGGAAATTCAAGTTACTGTAACCACAGTTAGAATTACTTTTCAGGATCAATAGTGGGCTGAAAGATGCAGCACTGAGGTCGCTTTTGATTACAGGTGAGTAAATCGGAATTCGTTGTTCGGCTGATTTTTGAGGAATTTTTATAAAGGTCCAAATCTCCACACTTAGAAGAATTTCCAAGTAAAACCAGTCTATGGTAGCCTATGGAAGGAAATTCAAGTTACTGTAAGTATGGTTAGAATTACTTTTCAGGATCAGTAGTGGGCTGAAAGATGCAGCACTGAGGTCTCTCCTTATAACAGGTGAGTAAATCGAAATTCGTAGTTCGACTGACTTTTGAGGAATTTTTTTAAGTTCCAAAACTCCACACTTAGAAGAATTTCCAAGTGAAACCAGTCAACTTTAGCCTGTGGAAGGAAATTCAAGTTACTGTAACTGCAGTTAGAATTACTTTTCAGGATCAATAGTGGGCTGAAAGATGCAGCACTGAGGTCGCTCTTGATTACAGGTGAGTAAATCGGAATTCGTAGTTCGGCTGATTTTTGAGGAATTTTTTAAAGGTCCAAATGTTCACACTTAAAAGAATTTCCAAGTAAAACCAGTCAATGGTAGTCTATGGAAGGAAATTCAAGTCACTGTAAGTATGGTTAGAATTACTTTTCAGGATCAGTAGTGGGCTGAAAGATGCAGCACTGAGGTCTCTCCTGATAACAGGTGAGTAAATCGGAATTCGTAGTTCAGCAGATTTTTAAGGAATTTTTTTAAGATCCAAAACTTCACACTTAGAAACATTTCCAAGTGAAACCAGTAGATGTTAGCCAATGGAAGGAAATTCAAGTTACTGTAAGTATGGTTAGAATTACTTTTCAGGATCAGTAGTGGGCTGAAAGATGCAGCACTGAGATCTCTCCTGATAATAGGTGAGTAAATCGGAATTCGTAGTTCGGCTGATTTAAAGGAATTTTTTTAAGATCCAAAACTCCACACTTAGAAACATTTCCAAGTGAAACCAGTCGGTGTTAGCCTATGGAAGGAAATTCAAGTTACTGTAAGTATGGTTGAATTACTTTTCAGGATCAGTAGTGGGCTGAAAGATGCAGCACTGAGGTCGGTCCTGATTACAGGTGAGTAAATCGGAATTCGTAGTTCAGCTGATTTTTGAGGAATTTTTTAAAGATCCAAAGCTCCACACTTAGAAGAATTTCCAAGTGAAACCAGTCAATGTTAGCCTACGGAAGGAAATTCAAGTTACTGTAAGTATGGTTAGAATTACTTTTCAGGATCAGTAGTGGGCTGAAAGATGTAGCACTGAGCTCTCTTGATAACAGGTGAGCAAATCGGAATTCGTAGTTCGGCTCATTTTAAAGGAATTTTTTAAAGATCCAAAACTCCACACTTAGAAACATTTCCAAGTGAAACCAGTCGATGTTAGTCTATGGAAGGAAATTCAAGTTACTGTAAGTATGGTTAGAATTACTTTTCAGGATCAGTAGTGGTCTGACGGATGCAGCACTGAGGTCTCTCCTGATAACAGGCGAGTAAATCGAAATTCGTAGTTTGACTGACTTTTGAGGAATTGTTTGAAGTTCCAAAACTCCACACTAGAAGAATTTCCAAGTCAAACCAGTCAACTTTAGCCTGTTTAAGGAAATTCAAGTTACTGTAACTGCAGTTAGAATTACTTTTCAGGATCAATAGTGGGCTGAAAGATGCAGCACTGAGGTCGCTCCTGATTACAGGTGAGTAAATCGGAATTCGTAGTTCGGCTGATTTTTGAGGAATTTTTTAAAGGTCCAAATGTTCGCACTTAGAAGAATTTCCAAGTAAAACCAGTCAATGGTAGCCTATGGAAGGAAATTCAAGTTACTGTAAGTATGGTTAGAATTACTTTTCAGGATCAGTAGTGGGCTGAAATTTGCAGCACTGAGCTCTCTCCTGATAACAGGTGAGTAAATTGGAATTCGTAGTTCGGCTGACTTTTGAGGAATTTTTTTATGTTCCAAAACTCCACACTTAGAAGAATTTCCAAGTGAAACAAGTCAACTTTAACCTGTGGAAGGAAATTCAAGTTACTGTAACTACAGTTAGAAATACTTTTCAGGATCCATAGTGGGCTGAAAGATGCAGTACTGAGGTCGCTCCTGATTACAGGTGAGTAAATCGGAATTCGTAGTTCGGCTGATTTTTGAGGAATTTTTTAAAGGTCCAAATCTCCACACTTAGAAGAATTTCCAAATGAAACCAGTCAATGTTAGCCTAAAGAAGGAAATTCAAGTTACTGTATCTACGGTTAGAAATAATTTTCAGGATCAGTAGTGGGCTGGAAGATGCAGCACTGAGGTCTCTCCTGATGACAAGTGAGTAAATCGGAGTTCGTAGTTCGGCTGATTTTAAAGGAATTTTTTAAAGATCCAAAACTCCACACTTAGAAACATTTCCAAGTGAAACCAGTAGATGTTAGCCTATGGAAGGAAATAGAAACATTTCCAAGTGAAACCAGTAGTTGTTAGCCTATGGAAGGAAATTCAAGTTACTGTAAGTATGGTTAGAATTACTTTTCAGGATCACTAGTGGGCTGAAAGATGCAGCACTGAGGTCTCTCCTGATAACAGGTGAGTAAATCGAAATTCGTAGTTCGACTGACTTTTGAGGAATTTTTTTAAGTTCCAAAACTCCACACTTAGAAACATTTCCAAGTGAAACCAGTAGTTGTTAGCCTATGGAAGGAAATTCAAGTTACTGTAAGTATGGTTAGAATTACTTTTCAGGATCATTAGAGGGCTGAAAGATGCAGCACTGAGGTCTCTCCTGATAACATGTGAGTAAATCGGAATTCGTAGTTCGGCAGATTTTTAAGGAATTTTTTTAAGATCCAAAACTCCACACTTAGAAACATTTCCAAGTGAAACCAGTAGTTGTTAGCCTATGGAAGGAAATTCAAGTTACTGTAAGTATGGTTAGAATTACTTTTCAGGATCACTAGTGGGCTGAAAGATGCAGGACTGAGGTCTCTCCTGATAACAGGTGAGTAAATCGAAATTCGTAGTTCGACTGACTTTTGAGGAATTTTTTTAAGTTCCAAAACTCCACACTTAGAAGAATTTCCAAGTGAAACCAGTCAACTTTAACCTGTGGAAGGAAATTCAAGTTACTGTAACTACAGTTAGAATTACTTTTCAGGATCAATAGTGGGCTGAAAGATGCAGCACTGAGGTCGCTTTTGATTACAGGTGAGTAAATCGGAATTCGTTGTTCGGCTGATTTTTGAGGAATTTTTATAAAGGTCCAAATCTCCACACTTAGAAGAATTTCCAAGTAAAACCAGTCAATGGTAGCCTATGGAAGGAAATTCAAGTTACTGTAAGTATGGTTAGAATTACTTTTCAGGATCAGTAGAGGGCTGAAAGATGCAGCACTGAGGTCTCTCCTGATAACAGGTCAGTAAATCGGAATTCGTAGTTCGGCAGATTTTTAAGGAATTTTTTTAAGATCCAAAACTCCACACTTAGAAACATTTCCAAGTGAAACCAGTCGATGTTAGCCTATGGAAGGAAATTCAAGTTACTGTAAGCATGGTTAGAATTACTTTTCAGGATCAGTAGTGGGCTGAAAGATGCAGCACTGAGGTCTCTCCTTATAACAGGTGAGTAAATCGAAATTCGTAGTTCGACTGACTTTTGAGGAATTTTTTTAAGTTCCAAAACTCCACACTTAGAAGAATTTCCAAGTGAAACCAGTCAACTTTAGCCTGTGGAAGGAAATTCAAGTTACTGTAACTGCAGTTAGAATTACTTTTCAGGATCAATAGCGGGCTGAAAGATGCAGCACTGAGGTCGCTCCTGATTACAGGTGAGTAAATCGGAATTCGTAGTTCGGCTGATTTTTGAGGAATTTTTTAAAGGTCCAAATGTTCACACTTAAAAGAATTTCCAAGTAAAACCAGTCAATGGTAGCCTATGGAAGGAAATTCAAGTCACTGTAAGTATGGTTAGAATTACTTTTCAGGATCAGTAGTGGGCTGAAAGATGCAGCACTGAGGTCTCTCCTGATAACAGGTGAGTAAATCGGAATTCGTAGTTCGGCTGATTTAAAGGAATTTGTTTAAGATCCAAAACTCCACACTTAGAAACATTTCCAAGTGAAACCAGTCGGTGTTAGCCTATGGAAGGAAATTCAAGTTACTGTAAGTATGGTTGAATTACTTTTCAGGATCAGTAGTGGGCTGAAAGATGCAGCACTGAGGTTGGTCCTGATTACAGGTGAGTAAATCGGAATTCGTAGTTCAGCTGATTTTTGAGGAATTTTTTAAAGATCCAAAACTCCACACTTAGAAGAATTTCCAAGTGAAACCAGTCAATGTTAGCCTACGGAAGGAAATTCAAGTTACTGTAAGTATGGTAACAATTAGTTTTCAGGATCAGTAGTGGGCTGAAAGATGCAGCACTGAGGTCTCTCCTGATAACAGGTGAGTAAATCGGAATTCGTAGTTCGGCTGATTTTTGAGGAATTTTTTAAAGTTCCAAAACTCCACACTTAGAAACATTTTTAATTGAAACCAGTCGATGTTATCCTATGGAAGGAAATTCAAGTTATTGTAAGCATGGTTAGAATCACTTTTCAGGATCAGTAGTGGGCTGAAAGATTCAGCACTGAGGTCTCTCCTGATAACAGTGAGTAAATCGGAATTCGTAGTTCGGCTGGTTTTAAAGGAGGTTTTTTAAAGATCCAAAACTCCATACTTAGAAACATTTCCAAGTGAAACCAGTCGATGTTAGCCTATGGAAGGAAATTCAAGTTACTGTAAGTATGGTTAGAATTAATTTTCAGGATCAGTAGTGGGCTGAAAGATGCAGCACTGAGGTCGCTCCTAATTACAGGTGAGTAAATCGGAATTCGTTCTTCGGCTGATTTTTGAGGAATTTTTTAAAGGTCCAAATCTCCACACTTAGAAGAATTTCCAAGTAAAACCAGTCAATGGTAGCCTATGGAAGGAAATTCAAGTTACTGTAAGTATGGTTAGAATTACTTTTCAGGATCAGTAGTGGGCTGAAAGATGCAGCACTGAGGTCTCTCCTGATAACAGGTGAGTAAATCGGAATTCGTAGTTCGGCAGATTTTTAAGGAATTTTTTTAAGATCCAAAACTCCACACTTAGAAGAATTTCCAAATGAAACCAGTCAATGTTAGCCTAAAGAAGGAAATTCAAGTTACTGTATCTACGGTTAGAATTAATTTTCAGGATCAGTAGTGGGCTGGAAGATGCAGCACTGAGGTCTCTCCTGATGACAAGTGAGTAAATAGGAATTCGTAGTTCGGCTGATTTTAAAGGAATTTTTTAAAGATCCAAAACTCCACACTTAGAAACATTTCCAAGTGAAACCAGTAGATGTTAGCCTATGGAAGGAAATTCAAGTTACTGTAAGTATGGTTAGAATTACTTTTCAGGATCAGTAGTGGGCTGAAAGATGCAGCACTGAGGTCTCTCCTGATAACAGGTGAGTAAATCGGAATTCGTAGTTCGGCAGATTTTAAAGGAATTTTTTTAAGATCCAAAATTCCTCACTTAGAAACATTTCCAAGTGAAACCAGTCAATGTTAGCCTATGGAAGGAAATTCAAGTTACTGTAAGTATGGTTAGAATTACTTTTCAGGATCAGTAGTGGGCTGAAAGATGCAGCACTGAGGTCGCTTCTGATTACAGGTGAGTAAATCGGAATTCGTAGTTCCGCTGATTTTTGAGGAATTTTTTAAAGATCCAAAACTCCACACTTAGAAGAATTTCCAAGTGAAACCAGTCAATGTTAGCCTACGGAAGGAAATTCAAGTTACTGTAAGTATGGTTAGAATTACTTTTCAGGATCAGTAGTGGGCTGAAAGATGTAGCACTGAGCTCTCTTGATAACAGGTGAGCAAATCGGAATTCGTAGTTCGGCTCATTTTAAAGGAATTTTTTAAAGATCCAAAACTCCACACTTAGAAACATTTCCAAGTGAAACCAGTCGATGTTAGTCTATGGAAGGAAATTCAAGTTACTGTAAGTATGGTTAGAATTACTTTTCAGGATCAGTAGTGGTCTGACGGATGCAGCACTGAGGTCTCTCCTGATAACAGGCGAGTAAATCGAAATTCGTAGTTTGACTGACTTTTGAGGAATTGTTTGAAGTTCCAAAACTCCACACTAGAAGAATTTCCAAGTCAAACCAGTCAACTTTAGCCTGTTTAAGGAAATTCAAGTTACTGTAACTGCAGTTAGAATTACTTTTCAGGATCAATAGTGGGCTGAAAGATGCAGCACTGAGGTCGCTCCTGATTACAGGTGAGTAAATCGGAATTCGTAGTTCGGCTGATTTTTGAGGAATTTTTTAAAGGTCCAAATGTTCGCTTTTAGAAGAATTTCCAAGTAAAACCAGTCAATGGTAGCCTATGGAAGGAAATTCAAGTTACTGTAAGTATGGTTAGAATTACTTTTCAGGATCAGTAGTGGGCTGAAATTTGCAGCACTGAGCTCTCTCCTGATAACAGGTGAGTAAATTGGAATTCGTAGTTCGGCTGACTTTTGAGGAATTTTTTTATGTTCCAAAACTCCACACTTAGAAGAATTTCCAAGTGAAACCAGTCAACTTTAACCTGTGGAAGGAAATTCAAGTTACTGTAACTACAGTTAGAAATACTTTTCAGGATCAATAGTGGGCTGAAAGATGCAGTACTGAGGTCGCTCCTGATTACAGGTGAGTAAATCGGAATTCGTAGTTCGGCTGATTTTTGAGGAATTTTTTAAAGGTCCAAATCTCCACACTTAGAAGAATTTCCAAATGAAACCAGTCAATGTTAGCCTAAAGAAGGAAATTCAAGTTACTGTATCTACGGTTAGAAATAATTTTCAGGATCAGTAGTGGGCTGCAAGATGCAGCACTGAGGTCTCTCCTGATGACAAGTGAGTAAATCGGAGTTCGTAGTTCGGCTGATTTTAAAGGAATTTTTTAAAGATCCAAAACTCCACACTTAGAAACATTTCCAAGTGAAACCAGTAGATGTTAGCCTATGGAAGGAAATAGAAACATTTCCAAGTGAAACCAGTAGTTGTTAGCCTATGGAAGGAAATTCAAGTTACTGTAAGTATGGTTAGAATTACTTTTCAGGATCACTAGTGGGCTGAAAGATGCAGCACTGAGGTCTCTCCTGATAACAGGTGAGTAAATCGAAATTCGTAGTTCGACTGACTTTTGAGGAATTTTTTTAAGTTCCAAAACTCCACACTTAGAAGAATTTCCAAGTGAAACCAGTCAACTTTAACCTGTGGAAGGAAATTCAAGTTACTGTAACCACAGTTAGAATTACTTTTCAGGATCAATAGTGGGCTGAAAGATGCAGCACTGAGGTCGCTTTTGATTACAGGTGAGTAAATCGGAATTCGTTGTTCGGCTGATTTTTGAGGAATTTTTATAAAGGTCCAAATCTCCACACTTAGAAGAATTTCCAAGTAAAACCAGTCAATGGTAGCCTATGGAAGGAAATTCAAGTTACTGTAAGTATGGTTAGAATTACTTTTCAGGATCAGTAGTGGGCTGAAAGATGCAGCACTGAGGTCTCTCCTTATAACAGGTGAGTAAATCGAAATTCGTAGTTCGACTGACTTTTGAGGAATTTTTTTAAGTTCCAAAACTCCACACTTAGAAGAATTTCCAAGTGAAACCAGTCAACTTTAGCCTGTGGAAGGAAATTCAAGTTACTGTAACTGCAGTTAGAATTACTTTTCAGGATCAATAGTGGGCTGAAAGATGCAGCACTGAGGTCGCTCTTGATTACAGGTGAGTAAATCGGAATTCGTAGTTCGGCTGATTTTTGAGGAATTTTTTAAAGGTCCAAATGTTCACACTTAAAAGAATTTCCAAGTAAAACCAGTCAATGGTAGTCTATGGAAGGAAATTCAAGTCACTGTAAGTATGGTTAGAATTACTTTTCAGGATCAGTAGTGGGCTGAAAGATGCAGCACTGAGGTCTCTCCTGATAACAGGTGAGTAAATCGGAATTCGTAGTTCAGCAGATTTTTAAGGAATTTTTTTAAGATCCAAAACTTCACACTTAGAAACATTTCCAAGTGAAACCAGTAGATGTTAGCCAATGGAAGGAAATTCAAGTTACTGTAAGTATGGTTAGAATTACTTTTCAGGATCAGTAGTGGGCTGAAAGATGCAGCACTGAGATCTCTCCTGATAATAGGTGAGTAAATCGGAATTCGTAGTTCGGCTGATTTAAAGGAATTTTTTTAAGATCCAAAACTCCACACTTAGAAACATTTCCAAGTGAAACCAGTCGGTGTTAGCCTATGGAAGGAAATTCAAGTTACTGTAAGTATGGTTGAATTACTTTTCAGGATCAGTAGTGGGCTGAAAGATGCAGCACTGAGGTCGGTCCTGATTACAGGTGAGTAAATCGGAATTCGTAGTTCAGCTGATTTTTGAGGAATTTTTTAAAGATCCAAAACTCCACACTTAGAAGAATTTCCAAGTGTAACCAGTCAATTTTAGCCTACGGAAGGAAATTCAAGTTACTGTAAGTATGGTTAGAATTACTTTTCAGGATCAGTAGTGGGCTGAAAGATGTAGCACTGAGCTCTCTTGATAACAGGTGAGCAAATCGGAATTCGTAGTTCGGCTCATTTTAAAGGAATTTTTTAAAGATCCAAAACTCCACACTTAGAAACATTTCCAAGTGAAACCAGTCAATGTTAGTCTATGGAAGGAAATTCAAGTTACTGTAAGTATGGTTAGAATTACTTTTCAGGATCAGTAGTGGTCTGACGGATGCAGCACTGAGGTCTCTCCTGATAACAGGCGAGTAAATCGAAATTCGTAGTTTGACTGACTTTTGAGGAATTGTTTGAAGTTCCAAAACTCCACACTAGAAGAATTTCCAAGTCAAACCAGTCAACTTTAGCCTGTTTAAGGAAATTCAAGTTACTGTAACTGCAGTTAGAATTACTTTTCAGGATCAATAGTGGGCTGAAAGATGCAGCACTGAGGTCGCTCCTGATTACAGGTGAGTAAATCGGAATTCGTAGTTCGGCTGATTTTTGAGGAATTTTTTAAAGGTCCAAATGTTCGCACTTAGAAGAATTTCCAAGTAAAACCAGTCAATGGTAGCCTATGGAAGGAAATTCAAGTTACTGTAAGTATGGTTAGAATTACTTTTCAGGATCAGTAGTGGGCTGAAATTTGCAGCACTGAGCTCTCTCCTGATAACAGGTGAGTAAATTGGAATTCGTAGTTCGGCTGACTTTTGAGGAATTTTTTTATGTTCCAAAACTGCACACTTAGAAGAATTTCCAAGTGAAACCAGTCAACTTTAACCTGTGGAAGGAAATTCAAGTTACTGTAACTACAGTTAGAAATACTTTTCAGGATCAATAGTGGGCTGAAAGATGCAGTACTGAGGTCGCTCCTGATTACAGGTGAGTAAATCGGAATTCGTAGTTCGGCTGATTTTTGAGGAATTTTTTAAAGGTCCAAATCTCCACACTTAGAAGAATTTCCAAATGAAACCAGTCAATGTTAGCCTAAAGAAGGAAATTCAAGTTACTGTATCTACGGTTAGAAATAATTTTCAGGATCAGTAGTGGGCTGGAAGATGCAGCACTGAGGTCTCTCCTGATGACAAGTGAGTAAATCGGAGTTCGTAGTTCGGCTGATTTTAAAGGAATTTTTTAAAGATCCAAAACTCCACACTTAGAAACATTTCCAAGTGAAACCAGTAGATGTTAGCCTATGGAAGGAAATAGAAACATTTCCAAGTGAAACCAGTAGTTGTTAGCCTATGGAAGGAAATTCAAGTTACTGTAAGTATGGTTAGAATTACTTTTCAGGATCACTAGTGGGCTGAAAGATGCAGCACTGAGGTCTCTCCTGATAACAGGTGAGTAAATCGAAATTCGTAGTTCGACTGACTTTTGAGGAATTTTTTTAAGTTCCAAAACTCCACACTTAGAAGAATTTCCAAGTGAAACCAGTCAACTTTAACCTGTGGAAGGAAATTCAAGTTACTGTAACTACAGTTAGAATTACTTTTCAGGATCAATAGTGGGCTGAAAGATGCAGCACTGAGGTCGCTTTTGATTACAGGTGAGTAAATCGGAATTCGTTGTTCGGCTGATTTTTGAGGAATTTTTATAAAGGTCCAAATCTCCACACTTAGAAGAATTTCCAAGTAAAACCAGTCAATGGTAGCCTATGGAAGGAAATTCAAGTTACTGTAAGTATGGTTAGAATTACTTTTCAGGATCAGTAGTGGGCTGAAAGATGCAGCACTGAGGTCTCTCCTGATAACAGGTCAGTAAATCGGAATTCGTAGTTCAGCAGATTTTTAAGGAATTTTTTTAAGATCCAAAACTTCACACTTAGAAACATTTCCAAGTGAAACCAGTAGATGTTAGCCAATGGAAGGAAATTCAAGTTACTGTAAGTATGGTTAGAATTACTTTTCAGGATCAGTAGTGGGCTGAAAGATGCAGCACTGAGATCTCTCCTGATAATAGGTGAGTAAATCGGAATTCGTAGTTCGGCTGATTTAAAGGAATTTTTTTAAGATCCAAAACTCCACACTTAGAAACATTTCCAAGTGAAACCAGTCGGTGTTAGCCTATGGAAGGAAATTCAAGTTACTGTAAGTATGGTTGAATTACTTTTCAGGATCAGTAGTGGGCTGAAAGATGCAGCACTGAGGTCGGTCCTGATTACAGGTGAGTAAATCGGAATTCGTAGTTCAGCTGATTTTTGAGGAATTTTTTAAAGATCCAAAACTCCACACTTAGAAGAATTTCCAAGTGTAACCAGTCAATGTTAGCCTACGGAAGGAAATTCAAGTTACTGTAAGTATGGTTAGAATTACTTTTCAGGATCAGTAGTGGGCTGAAAGATGTAGCACTGAGCTCTCTTGATAACAGGTGAGCAAATCGGAATTCGTAGTTCGGCTCATTTTAAAGGAATTTTTTAAAGATCCAAAACTCCACACTTAGAAACATTTCCAAGTGAAACCAGTCAATGTTAGTCTATGGAAGGAAATTCAAGTTACTGTAAGTATGGTTAGAATTACTTTTCAGGATCAGTAGTGGTCTGACGGATGCAGCACTGAGGTCTCTCCTGATAACAGGCGAGTAAATCGAAATTCGTAGTTTGACTGACTTTTGAGGAATTGTTTGAAGTTCCAAAACTCCACACTAGAAGAATTTCCAAGTCAAACCAGTCAACTTTAGCCTGTTTAAGGAAATTCAAGTTACTGTAACTGCAGTTAGAATTACTTTTCAGGATCAATAGTGGGCTGAAATATGCAGCACTGAGGTCGCTCCTGATTACAGGTGAGTAAATCGGAATTCGTAGTTCGGCTGATTTTTGAGGAATTTTTTAAAGGTCCAAATGTTCGCACTTAGAAGAATTTCCAAGTAAAACCAGTCAATGGTAGCCTATGGAAGGAAATTCAAGTTACTGTAAGTATGGTTAGAATTACTTTTCAGGATCAGTAGTGGGCTGAAATTTGCAGCACTGAGCTCTCTCCTGATAACAGGTGAGTAAATTGGAATTCGTAGTTCGGCTGACTTTTGAGGAATTTTTTTATGTTCCAAAACTGCACACTTAGAAGAATTTCCAAGTGAAACCAGTCAACTTTAACCTGTGGAAGGAAATTCAAGTTACTGTAACTACAGTTAGAAATACTTTTCAGGATCAATAGTGGGCTGAAAGATGCAGTACTGAGGTCGCTCCTGATTACAGGTGAGTAAATCGGAATTCGTAGTTCGGCTGATTTTTGAGGAATTTTTTAAAGGTCCAAATCTCCACACTTAGAAGAATTTCCAAATGAAACCAGTCAATGTTAGCCTAAAGAAGGAAATTCAAGTTACTGTATCTACGGTTAGAAATAATTTTCAGGATCAGTAGTGGGCTGGAAGATGCAGCACTGAGGTCTCTCCTGATGACAAGTGAGTAAATCGGAGTTCGTAGTTCGGCTGATTTTAAAGGAATTTTTTAAAGATCCAAAACTCCACACTTAGAAACATTTCCAAGTGAAACCAGTAGATGTTAGCCTATGGAAGGAAATAGAAACATTTCCAAGTGAAACCAGTAGTTGTTAGCCTATGGAAGGAAATTCAAGTTACTGTAAGTATGGTTAGAATTACTTTTCAGGATCACTAGTGGGCTGAAAGATGCAGCACTGAGGTCTCTCCTGATAACAGGTGAGTAAATCGAAATTCGTAGTTCGACTGACTTTTGAGGAATTTTTTTAAGTTCCAAAACTCCACACTTAGAAGAATTTCCAAGTGAAACCAGTCAACTTTAACCTGTGGAAGGAAATTCAAGTTACTGTAACCACAGTTAGAATTACTTTTCAGGATCAATAGTGGGCTGAAAGATGCAGCACTGAGGTCGCTTTTGATTACAGGTGAGTAAATCGGAATTCGTTGTTCGGCTGATTTTTGAGGAATTTTTATAAAGGTCCAAATCTCCACACTTAGAAGAATTTCCAAGTAAAACCAGTCAATGGTAGCCTATGGAAGGAAATTCAAGTTACTGTAAGTATGGTTAGAATTACTTTTCAGGATCATTAGAGGGCTGAAAGATGCAGCACTGAGGTATCTCCTGATAACAGGTGAGTAAATCGGAATTCGTAGTTCGGCAGATTTTTAAGGAATTTTTTTAAGATCCAAAACTCCACACTTAGAAACATTTCCAAGTGAAACCAGTAGTTGTTAGCCTATGGAAGGAAATTCAAGTTACTGTAAGTATGGTTAGAATTACTTTTCAGGATCACTAGTGGGCTGAAAGATGCAGCACTGAGGTCTCTCCTGATAACAGGTGAGTAAATCGAAATTCGTAGTTCGACTGACTTTTGAGGAATTTTTTTAAGTTCCAAAACTCCACACTTAGAAGAATTTCCAAGTGAAACCAGTCAACTTTAACCTGTGGAAGGAAATTCAAGTTACTGTAACTACAGTTAGAATTACTTTTCAGGATCAATAGTGGGCTGAAAGATGCAGCACTGAGGTCGCTTTTGATTACAGGTGAGTAAATCGGAATTCGTTGTTCGGCTGATTTTTGAGGAATTTTTATAAAGGTCCAAATCTCCACACTTAGAAGAATTTCCAAGTAAAACCAGTCAATGGTAGCCTATGGAAGGAAATTCAAGTTACTGTAAGTATGGTTAGAATTACTTTTCAGGATCAGTAGTGGGCTGAAAGATGCAGCACTGAGGTCTCTCCTGATAACAGGTCAGTAAATCGGAATTCGTAGTTCAGCAGATTTTTAAGGAATTTTTTTAAGATCCAAAACTTCACACTTAGAAACATTTCCAAGTGAAACCAGTAGATGTTAGCCAATGGAAGGAAATTCAAGTTACTGTAAGTATGGTTAGAATTAATTTTCAGGATCAGTAGTGGGCTGAAAGATGCAGCACTGAGATCTCTCCTGATAATAGGTGAGTAAATCGGAATTCGTAGTTCGGCTGATTTAAAGGAATTTTTTTAAGATCCAAAACTCCACACTTAGAAACATTTCCAAGTGAAACCAGTCGGTGTTAGCCTATGGAAGGAAATTCAAGTTACTGTAAGTATGGTTGAATTACTTTTCAGGATCAGTAGTGGGCTGAAAGATGCAGCACTGAGGTCGGTCCTGATTACAGGTGAGTAAATCGGAATTCGTAGTTCAGCTGATTTTTGAGGAATTTTTTAAAGATCCAAAACTCCACACTTAGAAGAATTTCCAAGTGTAACCAGTCAATGTTAGCCTACGGAAGGAAATTCAAGTTACTGTAAGTATGGTTAGAATTACTTTTCAGGATCAGTAGTGGGCTGAAAGATGTAGCACTGAGCTCTCTTGATAACAGGTGAGCAAATCGGAATTCGTAGTTCGGCTCATTTTAAAGGAATTTTTTAAAGATCCAAAACTCCACACTTAGAAACATTTCCAAGTGAAACCAGTCAATGTTAGTCTATGGAAGGAAATTCAAGTTACTGTAAGTATGGTTAGAATTACTTTTCAGGATCAGTAGTGGTCTGACGGATGCAGCACTGAGGTCTCTCCTGATAACAGGCGAGTAAATCGAAATTCGTAGTTTGACTGACTTTTGAGGGATTGTTTGAAGTTCCAAAACTCCACACTAGAAGAATTTCCAAGTCAAACCAGTCAACTTTAGCCTGTTTAAGGAAATTCAAGTTACTGTAACTGCAGTTAGAATTACTTTTCAGGATCAATAGTGGGCTGAAAGATGCAGCACTGAGGTCGCTCCTGATTACAGGTGAGTAAATCGGAATTCGTAGTTCGGCTGATTTTTGAGGAATTTTTTAAAGGTCCAAATGTTCGCACTTAGAAGAATTTCCAAGTAAAACCAGTCAATGGTAGCCTATGGAAGGAAATTCAAGTTACTGTAAGTATGGTTAGAATTACTTTTCAGGATCAGTAGTGGGCTGAAATTTGCAGCACTGAGCTCTCTCCTGATAACAGGTGAGTAAATTGGAATTCGTAGTTCGGCTGACTTTTGAGGAATTTTTTTATGTTCCAAAACTCCACACTTAGAAGAATTTCCAAGTGAAACCAGTCAACTTTAACCTGTGGAAGGAAATTCAAGTTACTGTAACTACAGTTAGAAATACTTTTCAGGATCAATAGTGGGCTGAAAGATGCAGTACTGAGGTCGCTCCTGATTACAGGTGAGTAAATCGGAATTCGTAGTTCGGCTGATTTTTGAGGAATTTTTTAAAGGTCCAAATCTCCACACTTAGAAGAATTTCCAAATGAAACCAGTCAATGTTAGCCTAAAGAAGGAAATTCAAGTTACTGTATCTACGGTTAGAAATAATTTTCAGGATCAGTAGTGGGCTGGAAGATGCAGCACTGAGGTCTCTCCTGATGACAAGTGAGTAAATCGGAGTTCGTAGTTCGGCTGATTTTAAAGGAATTTTTTAAAGATCCAAAACTCCACACTTAGAAACATTTCCAAGTGAAACCAGTAGATGTTAGCCTATGGAAGGAAATAGAAACATTTCCAAGTGAAACCAGTAGTTGTTAGCCTATGGAAGGAAATTCAAGTTACTGTAAGTATGGTTAGAATTACTTTTCAGGATCACTAGTGGGCTGAAAGATGCAGCACTGAGGTCTCTCCTGATAACAGGTGAGTAAATCGAAATTCGTAGTTCGACTGACTTTTGAGGAATTTTTTTAAGTTCCAAAACTCCACACTTAGAAGAATTTCCAAGTGAAACCAGTCAACTTTAACCTGTGGAAGGAAATTCAAGTTACTGTAACCACAGTTAGAATTACTTTTCAGGATCAATAGTGGGCTGAAAGATGCAGCACTGAGGTCGCTTTTGATTACAGGTGAGTAAATCGGAATTCGTTGTTCGGCTGATTTTTGAGGAATTTTTATAAAGGTCCAAATCTCCACACTTAGAAGAATTTCCAAGTAAAACCAGTCAATGGTAGCCTATGGAAGGAAATTCAAGTTACTGTAAGTATGGTTAGAATTACTTTTCAGGATCATTAGAGGGCTGAAAGATGCAGCACTGAGGTCTCTCCTGATAACAGGTGAGTAAATCGGAATTCGTAGTTCGGCAGATTTTTAAGGAATTTTTTTAAGATCCAAAACTCCACACTTAGAAACATTTCCAAGTGAAACCAGTCGATGTTAGCCTATGGAAGGAAATTCAAGTTACTGTAAGCATGGTTAGAATTACTTTTCAGGATCAGTAGTGGGCTGAAAGATGCAGCACTGAGGTCTCTCCTTATAACAGGTGAGTAAATCGAAATTCGTAGTTCGACTGACTTTTGAGGAATTTTTTTAAGTTCCAAAACTCCACACTTAGAAGAATTTCCAAGTGAAACCAGTCAACTTTAGCCTGTGGAAGGAAATTCAAGTTACTGTAACTGCAGTTAGAATTACTTTTCAGGATCAATAGTGGGCTGAAAGATGCAGCACTGAGGTCGCTCCTGATTACAGGTGGGTAAATCGGAATTCGTAGTTCGGCTGATTTTTGAGGAATTTTTTAAAGGTCCAAATGTTCACACTTAAAAGAATTTCCAAGTAAAACCAGTCAATGGTAGCCTATGGAAGGAAATTCAAGTCACTGTAAGTATGGTTAGAATTACTTTTCAGGATCAGTAGTGGGCTGAAAGATGCAGCACTGAGGTCTCTCCTGATAACAGGTCAGTAAATCGGAATTCGTAGTTCGGCAGATTTTTAAGGAATTTATTTAAGATCCAAAACTCCACACTTAGAAACATTTCCAAGTGAAACCAGTAGATGTTAGCCAATGGAAGGAAATTCAAGTTACTGTAAGTATGGTTAGAATTACTTTTCAGGATCAGTAGTGGGCTGAAAGATGCAGCACTGAGATCTCTCCTGATAACAGGTGAGTAAATCGGAATTCGTAGTTCGGCTGATTTAAAGGAATTTGTTTAAGATCCAAAACTCCACACTTAGAAACATTTCCAAGTGAAACCAGTCGGTGTTAGCCTATGGAAGGAAATTCAAGTTACTGTAAGTATGGTTGAATTACTTTTCAGGATCAGTAGTGGGCTGAAAGATGCAGCACTGAGGTCGGTCCTGATTACAGGTGAGTAAATCGGAATTCGTAGTTCAGCTGATTTTTGAGGAATTTTTTAAAGATCCAAAACTCCACACTTAGAAGAATTTCCAAGTGAAACCAGTCAATGTTAGCCTACGGAAGGAAATTCAAGTTACTGTAAGTATGGTAACAATTAGTTTTCAGGATCAGTAATGGGCTGAAAGATGCAGCACTGAGGTCTCTCCTGATAACAGGTGAGTAAATCGGAATTCGTAGTTCGGCTGATTTTTGAGGAATTTTTTAAAGTTCCAAAACTCCACACTTAGAAACATTTTTAATTGAAACCAGTCGATGTTATCCTATGGAAGGAAATTCAAGTTATTGTAAGCATGGTTAGAATCACTTTTCAGGATCAGTAGTGGGCTGAAAGATTCAGCACTGAGGTCTCTCCTGATAACAGTGAGTAAATCGGAATTCGTAGTTCGGCTGGTTTTAAAGGAGGTTTTTTAAAGATCCAAAACTCCACACTTAGAAACATTTCCAAGTGAAACCAGTCGATGTTAGCCTATGGAAGGAAATTCAAGTTACTGTAAGTATGGTTAGAATTACTTTTCAGGATCACTAGTGGGCTGAAAGATGCAGCACTGAGGTCTCTCCTGATAACAGGTGAGTAAATCGAAATTCGTAGTTCGACTGACTTTTGAGGAATTTTTTTAAGTTCCAAAACTCCACACTTAGAAGAATTTCCAAGTGAAACCAGTCAACTTTAGCCTGTGGAAGGAAATTCAAGTTACTGTAACTGCAGTTAGAATTACTTTTCAGGATCAATAGCGGGCTGAAAGATGCAGCACTGAGGTCGCTCCTGATTACAGGTGAGTAAATCGGAATTCGTAGTTCGGCTGATTTTTGAGGAATTTTTTAAAGGTCCAAATGTTCACACTTAAAAGAATTTCCAAGTAAAACCAGTCAATGGTAGCCTATGGAAGGAAATTCAAGTCACTGTAAGTATGGTTAGAATTACTTTTCAGGATCAGTAGTGGGCTGAAAGATGCAGCACTGAGGTCTCTCCTGATAACAGGTGAGTAAATCGGAATTCGTAGTTCGGCTGATTTTAAGGAATTTGTTTAAGATCCAAAACTCCACACTTAGAAACATTTCCAAGTGAAACCAGTCGGTGTTAGCCTATGGAAGGAAATTCAAGTTACTGTAAGTATGGTTGAATTACTTTTCAGGATCAGTAGTGGGCTGAAAGATGCAGCACTGAGGTCGGTCCTGATTACAGGTGAGTAAATCGGAATTCGTAGTTCAGCTGATTTTTGAGGAATTTTTTAAAGATCCAAAACTCCACACTTAGAAGAATTTCCAAGTGAAACCAGTCAATGTTAGCCTACGGAAGGAAATTCAAGTTACTGTAAGTATGGTAACAATTAGTTTTCAGGATCAGTAGTGGGCTGAAAGATGCAGCACTGAGGTCTCTCCTGATAACAGGTGAGTAAATCGGAATTCGTAGTTCGGCTGATTTTTGAGGAATTTTTTAAAGTTCCAAAACTCCACACTTAGAAACATTTTTAATTGAAACCAGTCGTTGTTATCCTATGGAAGGAAATTCAAGTTATTGTAAGCATGGTTAGAATCACTTTTCAGGATCAGTAGTGGGCTGAAAGATTCAGCACTGAGGTCTCTCCTGATAACAGTGAGTAAATCGGAATTCGTAGTTCGGCTGGTTTTAAAGGAGGTTTTTTAAAGATCCAAAACTCCATACTTAGAAACATTTCCAAGTGAAACCAGTCGATGTTAGCCTATGGAAGGAAATTCAAGTTACTGTAAGTATGGTTAGAATTACTTTTCAGGATCACTAGTGGGCTGAAAGATGCAGCACTGAGGTCTCTCCTGATAACAGGTGAGTAAATCGAAATTCGTAGTTCGACTGACTTTTGAGGAATTTTTTTAAGTTCCAAAACTCCACACTTAGAAGAATTTCCAAGTGAAACCAGTCAACTTTAACCTGTGGAAGGAAATTCAAGTTACTGTAACTACAGTTAGAATTACTTTTCAGGATCAATAGTGGGCTGAAAGATGCAGCACTGAGGTCGCTCCTAATTACAGGTGAGTAAATCGGAATTCGTTCTTCGGCTGATTTTTGAGGAATTTTTTAAAGGTCCAAATCTCCACACTTAGAAGAATTTCCAAGTAAAACCAGTCAATGGTAGCCTATGGAAGGAAATTCAAGTTACTGTAAGTATGGTTAGAATTACTTTTCAGGATCAGTAGTGGGCTGAAAGATGCAGCACTGAGGTCTCTCCTGATAACAGGTGAGTAAATCGGAATTCGTAGTTCGGCAGATTTTTAAGGAATTTTTTTAAGATCCAAAACTCCACACTTAGAAGAATTTCCAAATGAAACCAGTCAATGTTAGCCTAAAGAAGGAAATTCAAGTTACTGTATCTACGGTTAGAATTAATTTTCAGGATCAGTAGTGGGCTGGAAGATGCAGCACTGAGGTCTCTCCTGATGACAAGTGAGTAAATAGGAATTCGTAGTTCGGCTGATTTTAAAGGAATTTTTTAAAGATCCAAAACTCCACACTTAGAAACATTTCCAAGTGAAACCAGTAGATGAGCCTATGGAAGGAAATTCAAGTTACTGTAAGTATGGTTAGAATTACTTTTCAGGATCAGTAGTGGGCTGAAAGATGCAGCACTGAGGTCTCTCCTGATAACAGGTGAGTAAACCGAAATTCGTAGTTCGACTGACTTTTGAGGAATTTTTTTAAGGTCCAAATCTCAACACTTAGAAGAATTTCCAAATGAAACCAGTCAATGGTAGCCTATGGAAGGAAATTCAAGTTACTGTAAGTATGGTTAGAATTACTTTTCAGGATCAGTAGTGGGCTGAAAGATGCAGCACTGAGGTCTCTCCTGATAACAGGTGAGTAAATCGGAATTCGTAGTTCGGCAGATTTTAAAGGAATTTTTTTAAGATCCAAAATTCCTCACTTAGAAACATTTCCAAGTGAAACCAGTCAATGTTAGCCTATGGAAGGAAATTCAAGTTACTGTAAGTATGGTTAGAATTACTTTTCAGGATCAGTAGTGGGCTGAAAGATGCAGCACTGAGGTCGCTTCTGATTACAGGTGAGTAAATCGGAATTCGTAGTTCAGCTGATTTTTGAGGAATTTTTTAAAGATCCAAAACTCCACACTTAGAAGAATTTCCAAGTGAAACCAGTCAATGTTAGCCTACGGAAGGAAATTCAAGTTACTGTAAGTATGGTTAGAATTACTTTTCAGGATCAGTAGTGGGCTGAAAGATGTAGCACTGAGCTCTCTTGATAACAGGTGAGCAAATCGGAATTCGTAGTTCGGCTCATTTTAAAGGAATTTTTTAAAGATCCAAAACTCCACACTTAGAAACATTTCCAAGTGAAACCAGTCGATGTTAGTCTATGGAAGGAAATTCAAGTTACTGTAAGTATGGTTAGAATTACTTTTCAGGATCAGTAGTGGTCTGACGGATGCAGCACTGAGGTCTCTCCTGATAACAGGCGAGTAAATCGAAATTCGTAGTTTGACTGACTTTTGAGGAATTGTTTGAAGTTCCAAAACTCCACACTAGAAGAATTTCCAAGTCAAACCAGTCAACTTTAGCCTGTTTAAGGAAATTCAAGTTACTGTAACTGCAGTTAGAATTACTTTTCAGGATCAATAGTGGGCTGAAAGATGCAGCACTGAGGTCGCTCCTGATTACAGGTGAGTAAATCGGAATTCGTAGTTCGGCTGATTTTTGAGGAATTTTTTAAAGGTCCAAATGTTCGCACTTAGAAGAATTTCCAAGTAAAACCAGTCAATGGTAGCCTATGGAAGGAAATTCAAGTTACTGTAAGTATGGTTAGAATTACTTTTCAGGATCAGTAGTGGGCTGAAATTTGCAGCACTGAGCTCTCTCCTGATAACAGGTGAGTAAATTGGAATTCGTAGTTCGGCTGACTTTTGAGGAATTTTTTTATGTTCCAAAACTCCACACTTAGAAGAATTTCCAAGTGAAACCAGTCAACTTTAACCTGTGGAAGGAAATTCAAGTTACTGTAACTACAGTTAGAAATACTTTTCAGGATCAATAGTGGGCTGAAAGATGCAGTACTGAGGTCGCTCCTGATTACAGGTGAGTAAATCGGAATTCGTAGTTCGGCTGATTTTTGAGGAATTTTTTAAAGGTCCAAATCTCCACACTTAGAAGAATTTCCAAATGAAACCAGTCAATGTTAGCCTAAAGAAGGAAATTCAAGTTACTGTATCTACGGTTAGAAATAATTTTCAGGATCAGTAGTGGGCTGGAAGATGCAGCACTGAGGTCTCTCCTGATGACAAGTGAGTAAATCGGAGTTCGTAGTTCGGCTGATTTTAAAGGAATTTTTTAAAGATCCAAAACTCCACACTTAGAAACATTTCCAAGTGAAACCAGTAGATGTTAGCCTATGGAAGGAAATAGAAACATTTCCAAGTGAAACCAGTAGTTGTTAGCCTATGGAAGGAAATTCAAGTTAATGTAAGTATGGTTAGAATTACTTTTCAGGATCACTAGTGGGCTGAAAGATGCAGCACTGAGGTCTCTCCTGATAACAGGTGAGTAAATCGAAATTCGTAGTTCGACTGACTTTTGAGGAATTTTTTTAAGTTCCAAAACTCCACACTTAGAAGAATTTCCAAGTGAAACCAGTCAACTTTAACCTGTGGAAGGAAATTCAAGTTACTGTAACCACAGTTAGAATTACTTTTCAGGATCAATAGTGGGCTGAAAGATGCAGCACTGAGGTCGCTTTTGATTACAGGTGAGTAAATCGGAATTCGTTGTTCGGCTGATTTTTGAGGAATTTTTATAAAGGTCCAAATCTCCACACTTAGAAGAATTTCCAAGTAAAACCAGTCAATGGTAGCCTATGGAAGGAAATTCAAGTTACTGTAAGTATGGTTAGAATTACTTTTCAGGATCATTAGAGGGCTGAAAGATGCAGCACTGAGGTCTCTCCTGATAACAGGTGAGTAAATCGGAATTCGTAGTTCGGCAGATTTTTAAGGAATTTTTTTAAGATCCAAAACTCCACACTTAGAAACATTTCCAAGTGAAACCAGTCGATGTTAGCCTATGGAAGGAAATTCAAGTTACTGTAAGTATGGTTAGAATTACTTTTCAGGATCACTAGTGGGCTGAAAGATGCAGCACTGAGGTCTCTCCTGATAACAGGTGAGTAAATCGAAATTCGTAGTTCGACTGACTTTTGAGGAATTTTTTTAAGTTCCAAAACTCCACACTTAGAAGAATTTCCAAGTGAAACCAGTCAACTTTAACCTGTGGAAGGAAATTCAAGTTACTGTAACTACAGTTAGAATTACTTTTCAGGATCAATAGTGGGCTGAAAGATGCAGCACTGAGGTTGCTTTTGATTACAGGTGAGTAAATCGGAATTCGTTGTTCGGCTGATTTTTGAGGAATTTTTATAAAGGTCCAAATCTCCACACTTAGAAGAATTTCCAAGTAAAACCAGTCAATGGTAGCCTATGGAAGGAAATTCAAGTTACTGTAAGTATGGTTAGAATTACTTTTCAGGATCAGTAGAGGGCTGAAAGATGCAGCACTGAGGTCTCTCCTGATAACAGGTGAGTAAATCGGAATTCGTAGTTCGGCAGATTTTTAAGGAATTTTTTTAAGATCCAAAACTCCACACTTAGAAACATTTCCAAGTGAAACCAGTCGATGTTAGCCTATGGAAGGAAATTCAAGTTACTGTAAGCATGGTTAGAATTACTTTTCAGGATCAGTAGTGGGCTGAAAGATGCAGCACTGAGGTCTCTCCTTATAACAGGTGAGTAAATCGAAATTCGTAGTTCGACTGACTTTTGAGGAATTTTTTTAAGTTCCAAAACTCCACACTTAGAAGAATTTCCAAGTGAAACCAGTCAACTTTAGCCTGTGGAAGGAAATTCAAGTTACTGTAACTGCAGTTAGAATTACTTTTCAGGATCAATAGTGGGCTGAAAGATGCAGCACTGAGGTCGCTCCTGATTACAGGTGGGTAAATCGGAATTCGTAGTTCGGCTGATTTTTGAGGAATTTTTTAAAGGTCCAAATGTTCACACTTAAAAGAATTTCCAAGTAAAACCAGTCAATGGTAGCCTATGGAAGGAAATTCAAGTCACTGTAAGTATGGTTAGAATTACTTTTCAGGATCAGTAGTGGGCTGAAAGATGCAGCACTGAGGTCTCTCCTGATAACAGGTCAGTAAATCGGAATTCGTAGTTCGGCAGATTTTTAAGGAATTTATTTAAGATCCAAAACTCCACACTTAGAAACATTTCCAAGTGAAACCAGTAGATGTTAGCCAATGGAAGGAAATTCAAGTTACTGTAAGTATGGTTAGAATTACTTTTCAGGATCAGTAGTGGGCTGAAAGATGCAGCACTGAGATCTCTCCTGATAACAGGTGAGTAAATCGGAATTCGTAGTTCGGCTGATTTAAAGGAATTTGTTTAAGATCCAAAACTCCACACTTAGAAACATTTCCAAGTGAAACCAGTCGGTGTTAGCCTATGGAAGGAAATTCAAGTTACTGTAAGTATGGTTGAATTACTTTTCAGGATCAGTAGTGGGCTGAAAGATGCAGCACTGAGGTCGGTCCTGATTACAGGTGAGTAAATCGGAATTCGTAGTTCAGCTGATTTTTGAGGAATTTTTTAAAGATCCAAAACTCCACACTTAGAAGAATTTCCAAGTGAAACCAGTCAATGTTAGCCTACGGAAGGAAATTCAAGTTACTGTAAGTATGGTAACAATTAGTTTTCAGGATCAGTAATGGGCTGAAAGATGCAGCACTGAGGTCTCTCCTGATAACAGGTGAGTAAATCGGAATTCGTAGTTCGGCTGATTTTTGAGGAATTTTTTAAAGTTCCAAAACTCCACACTTAGAAACATTTTTAATTGAAACCAGTCGATGTTATCCTATGGAAGGAAATTCAAGTTATTGTAAGCATGGTTAGAATCACTTTTCAGGATCAGTAGTGGGCTGAAAGATTCAGCACTGAGGTCTCTCCTGATAACAGTGAGTAAATCGGAATTCGTAGTTCGGCTGGTTTTAAAGGAGGTTTTTTAAAGATCCAAAACTCCACACTTAGAAACATTTCCAAGTGAAACCAGTCGATGTTAGCCTATGGAAGGAAATTCAAGTTACTGTAAGTATGGTTAGAATTACTTTTCAGGATCACTAGTGGGCTGAAAGATGCAGCACTGAGGTCTCTCCTGATAACAGGTGAGTAAATCGAAATTCGTAGTTCGACTGACTTTTGAGGAATTTTTTTAAGTTCCAAAACTCCACACTTAGAAGAATTTCCAAGTGAAACCAGTCAACTTTAACCTGTGGAAGGAAATTCAAGTTACTGTAACTACAGTTAGAATTACTTTTCAGGATCAATAGTGGGCTGAAAGATGCAGCACTGAGGTCGCTCCTAATTACAGGTGAGTAAATCGGAATTCGTTCTTCGGCTGATTTTTGAGGAATTTTTTAAAGGTCCAAATCTCCACACTTAGAAGAATTTCCAAGTAAAACCAGTCAATGGTAGCCTATGGAAGGAAATTCAAGTTACTGTAAGTATGGTTAGAATTCTTTTCAGGATCAGTAGTGGGCTGAAAGATGCAGCACTGAGGTCTCTCCTGATAACAGGTGAGTAAATCGGAATTCGTAGTTCGGCAGATTTTTAAGGAATTTTTTTAAGATCCAAAACTCCACACTTAGAAGAATTTCCAAATGAAACTAGTCAATGTTAGCCTAAAGAAGGAAATTCAAGTTACTGTATCTACGGTTAGAATTAATTTTCAGGATCAGTAGTGGGCTGGAAGATGCAGCACTGAGGTCTCTCCTGATGACAAGTGAGTAAATAGGAATTCGTAGTTCGGCTGATTTTAAAGGAATTTTTTAAAGATCCAAAACTCCACACTTAGAAACATTTCCAAGTGAAACCAGTAGATGTTAGCCTATGGAAGGAAATTCAAGTTACTGTAACTATGGTTAGAATTACTTTTCAGGATCAGTAGTGGGCTGAAAGATGCAGCACTGAGGTCTCTCCTGATAACAGGTGAGTAAACCGAAATTCGTAGTTCGACTGACTTTTGAGGAATTTTTTTAAGGTCCAAATCTCCACACTTAGAAGAATTTCCAAATGAAACCAGTCAATGGTAGCCTATGGAAGGAAATTCAAGTTACTGTAAGTATGGTTAGAATTACTTTTCAGGATCAGTAGTGGGCTGAAAGATGCAGCACTGAGGTCTCTCCTGATAACAGGTGAGTAAATCGGAATTCGTAGTTCGGCAGATTTTAAAGGAATTTTTTTAAGATCCAAAATTCCTCACTTAGAAACATTTCCAAGTGAAACCAGTCAATGTTAGCCTAAGGACGGAAATTCAAGTTACTGTAAGTATGGTTAGAATTACTTTTCAGGATCAGTAGTGGGCTGAAAGATGCAGCACTGAGGTCGCTTCTGATTACAGGTGAGTAAATCGGAATTCGTAGTTTAGCTGATTTTTGAGGAATTTTTTAAAGATCCAAAACTCCACACTTAGAAGAATTTCCAAGTGAAACCAGTCAATGTTAGCCTACGGAAGGAAATTCAAGTTACTGTAAGTATGGTTAGAATTACTTTTCAGGATCAGTAGTGGGCTGAAAGATGTAGCACTGAGCTCTCTTGATAACAGGTGAGCAAATCGGAATTCGTAGTTCGGCTCATTTTAAAGGAATTTTTTAAAGATCCAAAACTCCACACTTAGAAACATTTCCAAGTGAAACCAGTCGATGTTAGTCTATGGAAGGAAATTCAAGTTACTGTAAGTATGGTTAGAATTACTTTTCAGGATCAGTAGTGGTCTGACGGATGCAGCACTGAGGTCTCTCCTGATAACAGGCGAGTAAATCGAAATTCGTAGTTTGACTGACTTTTGAGGAATTGTTTGAAGTTCCAAAACTCCACACTAGAAGAATTTCCAAGTCAAACCAGTCAACTTTAGCCTGTTTAAGGAAATTCAAGTTACTGTAACTGCAGTTAGAATTACTTTTCAGGATCAATAGTGGGCTGAAAGATGCAGCACTGAGGTCGCTCCTGATTACAGGTGAGTAAATCGGAATTCGTAGTTCGGCTGATTTTTGAGGAATTTTTTAAAGGTCCAAATGTTCGCACTTAGAAGAATTTCCAAGTAAAACCAGTCAATGGTAGCCTATGGAAGGAAATTCAAGTTACTGTAAGTATGGTTAGAATTACTTTTCAGGATCAGTAGTGGGCTGAAATTTGCAGCACTGAGCTCTCTCCTGATAACAGGTGAGTAAATTGGAATTCGTAGTTCGGCTGACTTTTGAGGAATTTTTTTATGTTCCAAAACTCCACACTTAGAAGAATTTCCAAGTGAAACCAGTCAACTTTAACCTGTGGAAGGAAATTCAAGTTACTGTAACTACAGTTAGAAATACTTTTCAGGATCAATAGTGGGCTGAAAGATGCAGTACTGAGGTCGCTCCTGATTACAGGTGAGTAAATCGGAATTCGTAGTTCGGCTGATTTTTGAGGAATTTTTTAAAGGTCCAAATCTCCACACTTAGAAGAATTTCCAAGTAAAACCAGTCAATGGTAGCCTATGGAAGGAAATTCAAGTCACTGTAAGTATGGTTAGAATTACTTTTCAGGATCAGTAGAGGGCTGAAAGATGCAGCACTGAGGTCTCTCCTGATAACAGGTCAGTAAATCGGAATTCGTAGTTCGGCAGATTTTTAAGGAATTTTTTTAAGATCCAAAACTCCACACTTAGAAACATTTCCAAGTGAAACCAGTCGATGTTAGCCTATGGAAGGAAATTCAAGTTACTGTAAGCATGGTTAGAATTACTTTTCAGGATCAGTAGTGGGCTGAAAGATGCAGCACGGAGGTCTCTCCTTATAACAGGTGAGTAAATCGAAATTCGTAGTTCGACTGACTTTTGAGGAATTTTTTTAAGTTCCAAAACTCCACACTTAGAAGAATTTCCAAGTGAAACCAGTCAACTTTAGCCTGTGGAAGGAAATTCAAGTTACTGTAACTGCAGTTAGAATTACTTTTCAGGATCAATAGTGGGCTGAAAGATGCAGCACTGAGGTCGCTCCTGATTAAAGGTGAGTAAATCGGAATTCGTAGTTCGGCTGATTTTTGAGGAATTTTTTAAAGGTCCAAATGTTCACACTTAAAAGAATTTCCAAGTAAAACCAGTCAATGGTAGCCTATGGAAGGAAATTCAAGTCACTGTAAGTATGGTTAGAATTACTTTTCAGGATCAGTAGTGGGCTGAAAGATGCAGCACTGAGGTCTCTCCTGATAACAGGTACGTAAATCGGAATTCGTAGTTCGGCTGATTTAAAGGAATTTGTTTAAGATCCAAAACTCCACACTTAGAAACATTTCCAAGTGAAACCAGTCGGTGTTAGCCTATGGAAGGAAATTCAAGTTACTGTAAGTATGGTTGAATTACTTTTCAGGATCAGTAGTGGGCTGAAAGATGCAGCACTGAGGTCGGTCCTGATTACAGGTGAGTAAATCGGAATTCGTAGTTCAGCTGATTTTTGAGGAATTTTTTAAAGATCCAAAACTCCACACTTAGAAGAATTTCCAAGTGAAACCAGTCAATGTTAGCCTACGGAAGGAAATTCAAGTTACTGTAAGTATGGGAACAATTAGTTTTCAGGATCAGTAGTGGGCTGAAAGATGCAGCACTGAGGTCTCTCCTGATAACAGGTGAGTAAATCGGAATTCGTAGTTCGGCTGATTTTTGAGGAATTTTTTAAAGTTCCAAAACTCCACACTTAGAAACATTTTTAATTGAAACCAGTCGATGTTATCCTATGGAAAGAAATTCAAGTTATTGTAAGCATGGTTAGAATCACTTTTCAGGATCAGTAGTGGGCTGAAAGATTCAGCACTGAGGTCTCTCCTGATAACAGTGAGTAAATCGGAATTCGTAGTTCGGCTGGTTTTAAAGGAGGTTTTTTAAAGATCCAAAACTCCATACTTAGAAACATTTCCAAGTGAAACCAGTCGATGTTAGCCTATGGAAGGAAATTCAAGTTACTGTAAGTATGGTTAGAATTACTTTTCAGGATCACTAGTGGGCTGAAAGATGCAGCACTGAGGTCTCTCCTGATAACAGGTGAGTAAATCGAAATTCGTAGTTCGACTGACTTTTGAGGAATTTTTTTAAGTTCCAAAACTCCACACTTAGAAGAATTTCCAAGTGAAACCAGTCAACTTTAACCTGTGGAAGGAAATTCAAGTTACTGTAACTACAGTTAGAATTACTTTTCAGGATCAATAGTGGGCTGAAAGATGCAGCACTGAGGTCGCTCCTAATTACAGGTGAGTAAATCGGAATTCGTTCTTCGGCTGATTTTTGAGGAATTTTTTAAAGGTCCAAATCTCCACACTTAGAAGAATTTCCAAGTAAAACCAGTCAATGGTAGCCTATGGAAGGAAATTCAAGTTACTGTAAGTATGGTTAGAATTACTTTTCAGGATCAGTAGTGGGCTGAAAGATGCAGCACTGAGGTCTCTCCTGATAACAGGTGAGTAAATCGGAATTCGTAGTTCGGCAGATTTTTAAGGAATTTTTTTAAGATCCAAAACTCCACACTTAGAAGAATTTCCAAATGAAACCAGTCAATGTTAGCCTAAAGAAGGAAATTCAAGTTACTGTATCTACGGTTAGAATTAATTTTCAGGATCAGTAGTGGGCTGGAAGATGCAGCACTGAGGTCTCTCCTGATGACAAGTGAGTAAATAGGAATTCGTAGTTCGGCTGATTTTAAAGGAATTTTTTAAAGATCCAAAACTCCACACTTAGAAACATTTCCAAGTGAAACCAGTCGATGTTAGCCTATGGAAGGAAATTCAAGTTACTGTAAGTATGGTTAGAATTACTTTTCAGGATCAGTAGTGGGCTGAAAGATGCAGCACTGAGGTCGCTTCTGATTACAGGTGAGTAAATCGGAATTCGTAGTTCGGCTGATTTTTGAGGAATTTTTTAAAGATCCAAAACTCCACACTTAGAAACATTTCCAAGTGAAACCAGTAGATGTTAGCCTATGGAAGGAAATAGAAACATTTCCAAGTGAAACCAGTAGTTGTTAGCCTATGGAAGGAAATTCAAGTTAATGTAAGTATGGTTAGAATTACTTTTCAGGATCACTAGTGGGCTGAAAGATGCAGCACTGAGGTCTCTCCTGATAACAGGTGAGTAAATCGAAATTCGTAGTTCGACTGACTTTTGAGGAATTTTTTTAAGTTCCAAAACTCCACACTTAGAAGAATTTCCAAGTGAAACCAGTCAACTTTAACCTGTGGAAGGAAATTCAAGTTACTGTAACCACAGTTAGAATTACTTTTCAGGATCAATAGTGGGCTGAAAGATGCAGCACTGAGGTCGCTTTTGATTACAGGTGAGTAAATCGGAATTCGTTGTTCGGCTGATTTTTGAGGAATTTTTATAAAGGTCCAAATCTCCACACTTAGAAGAATTTCCAAGTAAAACCAGTCAATGGTAGCCTATGGAAGGAAATTCAAGTTACTGTAAGTATGGTTAGAATTACTTTTCAGGATCATTAGAGGGCTGAAAGATGCAGCACTGAGGTCTCTCCTGATAACAGGTGAGTAAATCGGAATTCGTAGTTCGGCAGATTTTTAAGGAATTTTTTTAAGATCCAAAACTCCACACTTAGAAACATTTCCAAGTGAAACCAGTCGATGTTAGCCTATGGAAGGAAATTCAAGTTACTGTAAGTATGGTTAGAATTACTTTTCAGGATCACTAGTGGGCTGAAAGATGCAGCACTGAGGTCTCTCCTGATAACAGGTGAGTAAATCGAAATTCGTAGTTCGACTGACTTTTGAGGAATTTTTTTAAGTTCCAAAACTCCACACTTAGAAGAATTTCCAAGTGAAACCAGTCAACTTTAACCTGTGGAAGGAAATTCAAGTTACTGTAACTACAGTTAGAATTACTTTTCAGGATCAATAGTGGGCTGAAAGATGCAGCACTGAGGTCGCTTTTGATTACAGGTGAGTAAATCGGAATTCGTTGTTCGGCTGATTTTTGAGGAATTTTTATAAAGGTCCAAATCTCCACACTTAGAAGAATTTCCAAGTAAAACCAGTCAATGGTAGCCTATGGAAGGAAATTCAAGTTACTGTAAGTATGGTTAGAATTACTTTTCAGGATCAGTAGAGGGCTGAAAGATGCAGCACTGAGGTCTCTCCTGATAACAGGTGAGTAAATCGGAATTCGTAGTTCGGCAGATTTTTAAGGAATTTTTTTAAGATCCAAAACTCCACACTTAGAAACATTTCCAAGTGAAACCAGTCGATGTTAGCCTATGGAAGGAAATTCAAGTTACTGTAAGCATGGTTAGAATTACTTTTCAGGATCAGTAGTGGGCTGAAAGATGCAGCACTGAGGTCTCTCCTTATAACAGGTGAGTAAATCGAAATTCGTAGTTCGACTGACTTTTGAGGAATTTTTTTAAGTTCCAAAACTCCACACTTAGAAGAATTTCCAAGTGAAACCAGTCAACTTTAGCCTGTGGAAGGAAATTCAAGTTACTGTAACTGCAGTTAGAATTACTTTTCAGGATCAATAGTGGGCTGAAAGATGCAGCACTGAGGTCGCTCCTGATTACAGGTGGGTAAATCGGAATTCGTAGTTCGGCTGATTTTTGAGGAATTTTTTAAAGGTCCAAATGTTCACACTTAAAAGAATTTCCAAGTAAAACCAGTCAATGGTAGCCTATGGAAGGAAATTCAAGTCACTGTAAGTATGGTTAGAATTACTTTTCAGGATCAGTAGTGGGCTGAAAGATGCAGCACTGAGGTCTCTCCTGATAACAGGTCAGTAAATCGGAATTCGTAGTTCGGCAGATTTTTAAGGAATTTATTTAAGATCCAAAACTCCACACTTAGAAACATTTCCAAGTGAAACCAGTAGATGTTAGCCAATGGAAGGAAATTCAAGTTACTGTAAGTATGGTTAGAATTACTTTTCAGGATCAGTAGTGGGCTGAAAGATGCAGCACTGAGATCTCTCCTGATAACAGGTGAGTAAATCGGAATTCGTAGTTCGGCTGATTTAAAGGAATTTGTTTAAGATCCAAAACTCCACACTTAGAAACATTTCCAAGTGAAACCAGTCGGTGTTAGCCTATGGAAGGAAATTCAAGTTACTGTAAGTATGGTTGAATTACTTTTCAGGATCAGTAGTGGGCTGAAAGATGCAGCACTGAGGTCGGTCCTGATTACAGGTGAGTAAATCGGAATTCGTAGTTCAGCTGATTTTTGAGGAATTTTTTAAAGATCCAAAACTCCACACTTAGAAGAATTTCCAAGTGAAACCAGTCAATGTTAGCCTACGGAAGGAAATTCAAGTTACTGTAAGTATGGTAACAATTAGTTTTCAGGATCAGTAGTGGGCTGAAAGATTCAGCACTGAGGTCTCTCCTGATAACAGTGAGTAAATCGGAATTCGTAGTTCGGCTGGTTTTAAAGGAGGTTTTTTAAAGATCCAAAACTCCACACTTAGAAACATTTCCAAGTGAAACCAGTCGATGTTAGCCTATGGAAGGAAATTCAAGTTACTGTAAGTATGGTTAGAATTACTTTTCAGGATCACTAGTGGGCTGAAAGATGCAGCACTGAGGTCGCTCCTAATTACAGGTGAGTAAATCGGAATTCGTTCTTCGGCTGATTTTTGAGGAATTTTTTAAAGGTCCAAATCTCCACACTTAGAAGAATTTCCAAGTAAAACCAGTCAATGGTAGCCTATGGAAGGAAATTCAAGTTACTGTAAGTATGGTTAGAATTCTTTTCAGGATCAGTAGTGGGCTGAAAGATGCAGCACTGAGGTCTCTCCTGATAACAGGTGAGTAAATCGGAATTCGTAGTTCGGCAGATTTTTAAGGAATTTTTTTAAGATCCAAAACTCCACACTTAGAAGAATTTCCAAATGAAACCAGTCAATGTTAGCCTAAAGAAGGAAATTCAAGTTACTGTATCTACGGTTAGAATTAATTTTCAGGATCAGTAGTGGGCTGGAAGATGCAGCACTGAGGTCTCTCCTGATGACAAGTGAGTAAATAGGAATTCGTAGTTCGGCTGATTTTAAAGGAATTTTTTAAAGATCCAAAACTCCACACTTAGAAACATTTCCAAGTGAAACCAGTAGATGTTAGCCTATGGAAGGAAATTCAAGTTACTGTAACTATGGTTAGAATTACTTTTCAGGATCAGTAGTGGGCTGAAAGATGCAGCACTGAGGTCTCTCCTGATAACAGGTGAGTAAACCGAAATTCGTAGTTCGACTGACTTTTGAGGAATTTTTTTAAGGTCCAAATCTCCACACTTAGAAGAATTTCCAAATGAAACCAGTCAATGGTAGCCTATGGAAGGAAATTCAAGTTACTGTAAGTATGGTTAGAATTACTTTTCAGGATCAGTAGTGGGCTGAAAGATGCAGCACTGAGGTCTCTCCTGATAACAGGTGAGTAAATCGGAATTCGTAGTTCGGCAGATTTTAAAGGAATTTTTTTAAGATCCAAAATTCCTCACTTAGAAACATTTCCAAGTGAAACCAGTCAATGTTAGCCTAAGGAAGGAAATTCAAGTTACTGTAAGTATGGTTAGAATTACTTTTCAGGATCAGTAGTGGGCTGAAAGATGCAGCACTGAGGTCGCTTCTGATTACAGGTGAGTAAATCGGAATTCGTAGTTTAGCTGATTTTTGAGGAATTTTTTAAAGATCCAAAACTCCACACTTAGAAGAATTTCCAAGTGAAACCAGTCAATGTTAGCCTACGGAAGGAAATTCAAGTTACTGTAAGTATGGTTAGAATTACTTTTCAGGATCAGTAGTGGGCTGAAAGATGTAGCACTGAGCTCTCTTGATAACAGGTGAGCAAATCGGAATTCGTAGTTCGGCTCATTTTAAAGGAATTTTTTAAAGATCCAAAACTCCACACTTAGAAACATTTCCAAGTGAAACCAGTCGATGTTAGTCTATGGAAGGAAATTCAAGTTACTGTAAGTATGGTTAGAATTACTTTTCAGGATCAGTAGTGGTCTGACGGATGCAGCACTGAGGTCTCTCCTGATAACAGGCGAGTAAATCGAAATTCGTAGTTTGACTGACTTTTGAGGAATTGTTTGAAGTTCCAAAACTCCACACTAGAAGAATTTCCAAGTCAAACCAGTCAACTTTAGCCTGTTTAAGGAAATTCAAGTTACTGTAACTGCAGTTAGAATTACTTTTCAGGATCAATAGTGGGCTGAAAGATGCAGCACTGAGGTCGCTCCTGATTACAGGTGAGTAAATCGGAATTCGTAGTTCGGCTGATTTTTGAGGAATTTTTTAAAGGTCCAAATGTTCGCACTTAGAAGAATTTCCAAGTAAAACCAGTCAATGGTAGCCTATGGAAGGAAATTCAAGTTACTGTAAGTATGGTTAGAATTACTTTTCAGGATCAGTAGTGGGCTGAAATTTGCAGCACTGAGCTCTCTCCTGATAACAGGTGAGTAAATTGGAATTCGTAGTTCGGCTGACTTTTGAGGAATTTTTTTATGTTCCAAAACTCCACACTTAGAAGAATTTCCAAGTGAAACCAGTCAACTTTAACCTGTGGAAGGAAATTCAAGTTACTGTAACTACAGTTAGAAATACTTTTCAGGATCAATAGTGGGCTGAAAGATGCAGTACTGAGGTCGCTCCTGATTACAGGTGAGTAAATCGGAATTCTTAGTTCGGCTGATTTTTGAGGAATTTTTTAAAGGTCCAAATCTCCACACTTAGAAGAATTTCCAAATGAAACCAGTCAATGTTAGCCTAAAGATGGAAATTCAAGTTACTGTATCTACGGTTAGAAATAATTTTCAGGATCAGTAGTGGGCTGCAAGATGCAGCACTGAGGTCTCTCCTGATGACAAGTGAGTAAATCGGAGTTCGTAGTTCGGCTGATTTTAAAGGAATTTTTTAAAGATCCAAAACTCCACACTTAGAAACATTTCCAAGTGAAACCAGTAGATGTTAGCCTATGGAAGGAAATAGAAACATTTCCAAGTGAAACCAGTAGTTGTTAGCCTATGGAAGGAAATTCAAGTTACTGTAAGTATGGTTAGAATTACTTTTCAGGATCACTAGTGGGCTGAAAGATGCAGCACTGAGGTCTCTCCTGATAACAGGTGAGTAAATCGAAATTCGTAGTTCGACTGACTTTTGAGGAATTTTTTTAAGTTCCAAAACTCCACACTTAGAAGAATTTCCAAGTGAAACCAGTCAACTTTAACCTGTGGAAGGAAATTCAAGTTACTGTAACCACAGTTAGAATTACTTTTCAGGATCAATAGTGGGCTGAAAGATGCAGCACTGAGGTCGCTTTTGATTACAGGTGAGTAAATCAGAATTCGTTGTTCGGCTGATTTTTGAGGAATTTTTATAAAGGTCCAAATCTCCACACTTAGAAGAATTTCCAAGTAAAACCAGTCAATGGTAGCCTATGGAAGGAAATTCAAGTTACTGTAAGTATGGTTAGAATTACTTTTCAGGATCAGTAGTGGGCTGAAAGATGCAGCACTGAGGTCTCTCCTTATAACAGGTGAGTAAATCGAAATTCGTAGTTCGACTGACTTTTGAGGAATTTTTTTAAGTTCCAAAACTCCACACTTAGAAGAATTTCCAAGTGAAACCAGTCAACTTTAGCCTGTGGAAGGAAATTCAAGTTACTGTAACTGCAGTTAGAATTACTTTTCAGGATCAATAGTGGGCTGAAAGATGCAGCACTGAGGTCTCTCCTGATAACAGGTGAGTAAATCGGAATTCGTAGTTCGGCTGATTTTTGAGGAATTTTTTAAAGGTCCAAATGTTCACACTTAGAAACATTTCCAAGTGAAACCAGTAGATGTTAGCCAATGGAAGGAAATTCAAGTTACTGTAAGTATGGTTAGAATTACTTTTCAGGATCAGTAGTGGGCTGAAAGATGCAGCACTGAGATCTCTCCTGATAATAGGTGAGTAAATCGGAATTCGTAGTTCGGCTGATTTAAAGGAATTTTTTTAAGATCCAAAACTCCACACTTAGAAACATTTCCAAGTGAAACCAGTCGGTGTTAGCCTATGGAAGGAAATTCAAGTTACTGTAAGTATGGTTGAATTACTTTTCAGGATCAGTAGTGGGCTGAAAGATGCAGCACTGAGGTCGGTCCTGATTACAGGTGAGTAAATCGGAATTCGTAGTTCAGCTGATTTTTGAGGAATTTTTTAAAGATCCAAAACTCCACACTTAGAAGAATTTCCAAGTGAAACCAGTCAATGTTAGCCTACGGAAGGAAATTCAAGTTACTGTAAGTATGGTAACAATTAGTTTTCAGGATCAGTAGTGGGCTGAAAGATGCAGCACTGAGGTCTCTCCTGATAACAGGTGAATAAATCGGAATTCGTAGTTCGGCTGATTTTTGAGGAATTTTTTAAAGTTCCAAAACTCCACACTTAGAAACATTTTTAATTGAAACCAGTCGATGTTATCCTATGGAAGGAAATTCAAGTTATTGTAAGCATGGTTAGAATCACTTTTCAGGATCAGTAGTGGGCTGAAAGATTCAGCACTGAGGTCTCTCCTGATAACAGGTGAGTAAATCGGAATTCGTAGTTCGGCTGGTTTTAAAGGAGGTTTTTTAAAGATCCAAAACTCCACACTTAGAAACATTTCCAAGTGAAACCAGTCGATGTTAGCCTATGGAAGGAAATTCAAGTTACTGTAAGTATGGTTAGAATTACTTTTCAGGATCACTAGTGGGCTGAAAGATGCAGCACTGATGTCTCTCCTGATAACAGGTGAGTAAATCGGAATTCGTAGTTCGACTGACTTTTGAGGAATTTTTTTAAGTTCAAAAACTCCACACTTAGAAGAATTTCCAAGTGAAACCAGTCAACTTTAACCTGTGGAAGGAAATTCAAGTTACTGTAACTACAGTTAGAATTACTTTTCAGGATCAATAGTGGGCTGAAAGATGCAGCACTGAGGTCGCTCCTAATTACAGGTGAGTAAATCGGAATTCGTAGTTCGGCTGATTTTTGAGGAATTTTTTAAAGGTCCAAATGTTCACACTTAAAAGAATTTCCAAGTAAAACCAGTCAATGGTAGCCTATGGAACGAAATTGAAGTAACTGTAAGTATGGTTAGAATTACTTTTCAGGATCCGTAGTGGGCTGAAAAATGCAGCACTGAGCTCTCTCCTGATAACAGGTGAGTAAATCGGAATTCGTAGTTCGGCTGACTTTTGAGAAAGTTTTTTTAAGTTCCAAAACTCCACACTTAGAAGAATTTCCAAGTGAAACCAGTCAACTTTAACCTGTGGAAGGAAATTCAAGTTACTGTAACTACAGTTAGAAATACTTTTCAGGATCAATAGTGGGCTGAAAGATGCAGCACTGAGGTCGCTCCTGATTACAGGTGAGTAAATCGGAATTCATAGTTCAGCTGATTTTTGAGGAATTTTTTAAAGGTCCAAATCTCCACACTTAGAAGAATTTCCAAATGAAACCAGTCAATGTTAGCCTAAAGAAGGAAATTCAAGTTACTGTATCTACGGTTAGAATTAATTTTCAGGATCAGTAGTGGGCTGGAAGATGCAGCACTGAGGTCTCTTCTGATGACAAGTGAGTAAATCGGAATTCGTAGTTCGGCTGATTTTAAAGGAATTTTTTAAAGATCCAAAACTCCACACTTAGAAACATTTCCAAGTGAAACCAGTAGATGTTAGCGTATAGAAGGAAATTCCAGTTACTGTAACTGCAGTTAGAATTACTTTTCAGGATCAATAGGGGGCTGAAAGATGCAGCACTGAGGTCGCTCCTGATTACAGGTGAGTAAATCGAAATTCGTAGTTCGGCTGATTTTTGAGGAATTTTTTAAAGGTCCAAATTTTCACACTTAGAAGAATTTCCAAGTAAAACCAGTCAATGGTAGCCTATGGAAGGAAATTCAAGTTACTGTAAGTATGGTTAGAATTACTTTTCAGGATCAATAGTGGGCTGAAAGATGCAGCACTGAGGTCTCTCCTGATAACAGGTGAGTAAATCGGAATTCGTAGTTCGGCTGATTTTTGAGGAATTTTTTAAAGTTCCAAAACTCCACACTTAGAAACATTTCCAAGTGAAACCAGTCAATGTTAGCTTATGGAAGGAAATTCAAGTTACTGTAAGTATGGTTAGAATTACTTTTCAGGATCAGTAGTGGGCTGAAAGATGCAGCACTGAGGTCGCTCCTGATTACAGGTGAGTAAATCGGAATTCGTAGTTTGGCTGATTTTTGAGGAATTTGTGAAGGTTCCAAAACTCCACACTTAGAAGAATTTCCAAGTGAAACCAGTCAATGTTAGCTTATGGAAGGAAATTCAAGTTACTGTAAGTATGGTAACAATTAGTTTTCAGGATCAGTAGTGGGCTGAAAGATGCAGCACTGAGGTCTCTCCTGATAACAGGTGAGTAAATTGGAATTCGTAGTTCGGCTAATTTTTGAGGAATTTTTTAAAGTTCCAAAACTCCACACTTAGAAGAATTTCCAAATGAAACCAGTCAATGTTAGCTTATGGAAGGAAATTCAAGTTACTGTATGTATGGTTAGAATTACTTTTCAGGATCAGTAGTGGGCTGAAAGATGCAGCACTGAGGTCGCTCCTGATTACAGGTGAGTAAATCGGAATTCGTAGTTTGGCTGATTTTTGAGGAATTTGTGAAGGTTCCAAAACTCCACACTTAGAAGAATTTCCAAGTGAAACCAGTCAATGTTAGCTTATGGAAGGAAATTCAAGTTACTGTAAGTATGGTAACATTAGTTTTCCGGATCAGTAGTGGGCTGAAAGATGCAGCACTGAGGTCGCTCCTGATTACAGGTGAGTTAATCGGAATTCGTAGTTTGGCTGATTTTTGAGGAATTTGTGAAGGTTCCAAAACTCCACACTTAGAAGAATTTCCAAATGAAACCAGTCAATGTTAGCCTAAAGAAAGAAATTCAAGTTACTGTATCTACGGTTAGAAATAATTTTCAGGATCAGTAGTGGGCTGGAAGATGCAGCACTGAGGTCTCTCCTGATGACAAGTGAGTAAATCGGAATTCGTAGTTCGGCTGATTTTAAAGGAATTTTTTAAAGATCCAAAACTCCACACTTAGAAACATTTCCAAGTGAAACCAGTCGATGTTATCCTATGGAAGGAAATTCAAGTTATTGTAAGCATGGTTAGAATTACTTTTCAGGATCAGTAGTGGGCTGAAAGATGCAGCACTGAGGTCTCTCCTGATAACAGGTGAGTAAATCGGAATTCGTAGTTCGGCTAATTTTTGAGGAATTTTTTAAAGTTCCAAAACTCCACACTTAGAAACATTTCCAAGTGAAACCAGTCGATGTTATCCTATGGAAGGAAATTCAAGTTATTGTAAGTATGGTTAGAATTACTTTTCAGGATCAGTAGTGGGATGAAAAATGCAGCACTGAGCTCTCTCCTGATAACAGGTGAGTAAATCGGAATTCGTAGTTCGGCTGACTTTTGAGGAATTTGTGAAGGTTCCAAAACTCCACACTTAGAAGAATTTCCAAGTGAAACCAGTCAATGTTAGCTTATGGAAGGAAATTCAAGTTACTGTAAGTATGGTAACAATTAGTTTTCAGGATCAGTAGTGGGCTGAAAGATGCAGCACTGAGGTCTCTCCTGATAACAGGTGAGTAAATCGGAATTCGTAGTTCGGCTAATTTTTGAGGAATTTTTTAAAGTTCCAAAACTCCACACTTAGAAGAATTTCCAAATGAAACCAGTCAATGTTAGCTTATGGAAGGAAATTCAAGTTACTGTATGTATGGTTAGAATTACTTTTCAGGATCAGTAGTGGGCTGAAAGATGCAGCACTGAGGTCGCTCCTGATTACAGGTGAGTAAATCGTAATTCGTAGTTTGGCTGATTTTTGAGGAATTTGTGAAGGTTCCAAAACTCCACACTTAGAAGAATTTCCAAATGAAACCAGTCAATGTTAGCCTAAAGAAGGAAATTCAAGTTACTGTATCTACGGTTAGAAATAATTTTCAGGATCAGTAGTGGGCTGGAAGATGCAGCACTGAGGTCTCTCCTGATGACAAGTGAGTAAATCGGAATTCGTAGTTCGGCTGATTTTAAAGGAATTTTTAAAAGATCCAAAACTCCACACTTAGAAACATTTCCAAGTGAAACCAGTCGATGTTATCCTATGGAAGGAAATTCAAGTTATTGTAAGCATGGTTAGAATTACTTTTCAGGATCAGTAGTGGGTTGAAAGATGCAGCACTGAGGTCTCTCCTGATAACAGGTGAGTAAATCGGAATTCGTAGTTCGGCTAATTTTTTAGGAATTTTTTAAAGTTCCAAAACTCCACACTTAGAAACATTTCCAAGTGAAACCAGTCGATGTTATTCTATGAAAGGAAATAAAAGTTATTGTAAGTATGGTTAGAATTACTTTTCAGGATCAGTAGTGGGCTGAAAAATGCAGCACTGAGCTCTCTCCTGATAACAGGTGAGTACATCGGAATTCGTAGTTCGGCTGACTTTTGAGAAATTTTTTTAAGTTCCAAAACTCCACACTTAGAAGAATTTCCAAATGAAACCAGTCAAGTTAGCCTAAAGAAGTAAATTCAAGTTACTGTATCTACGGTTAGAATTAATTTTCAGGATCAGTAGTAGGCTGGAAGATGCAGCACTGAGGTCTCTCCTGATGACAAGTGAGTAAATCGGAATTCGTAGTTCGGCTGATATTTGAGGAATTTTTTAAAGGTCCAAATCTCCACACTTAGAAGAATTTCCAAATTAAACCAGTCAATGTTAGCCTAAAGAAGGAAATTCAAGTTACTGTATCTACGGTTAGAATTAATTTTCAGGATCAGTAGTGGGCTGGAAGATGGAATACTGAGGTCTCTCCTGATGACAAGTGAGTAAATCGGAATTCGTAGTTCGGCTGATTTTAAAGGAATTTTTTAAAGATCCAAAACTCCACACTTAGGGGCCGATTAGGATGGAGGATTTTCCGCCTCCTCCGGGCCGGCGGAAGCCACCTCCGGCCCGGAGGAGGCGGAAAATCCTCTGCGGAGTCACCAAAGACCCACCGCCAAATTAGGATGGCTGGTGGGTCTGGAATTCCGTCCGCCGCTTTTCCGCCGCGGTCGGCTTCCGACCGCGGCGGAAAAGCTATAACATGGCAGGCGGTGTCTATGAGACACCGTCCGCCATATTATGATGTTTGTGTAAAACTGCTTTTCCAAGGCGGCTTTTCCGCCATGGAAAAGCATACGGACATTCACTTTGGGGGCCCGTTGCGGGCCCCCTGGGTGAATGGGGGGTGGGGGGTGCACATGGGGGGTACCTATGGTACCCCCCTGCATTTGCGTGCACAAAGCGGCAGGCACCGTGCGGTCCCTGCCGCTTTGTGCATGTAAATGTAACACATGCTTTTTTAACATTGCGGCGGGTGCAGCTTGAAGCTGCACCCGCCGCAATGTTAAATATAGAGGATGTGACCGCCACCCTGGCGGTCACATCCTAATCAGGACGGAGGGAACGCCGCAGCCCCTGCGGACGTTCCCTCCTCCTCAAGGGTGGCGGACGGACGCAAGTCCGTCCGCCATCCTAATCGGCCCCTTAGAAACATTTCCAAGTGAACCCAGTAGATGTTAGCCTATAGAAGGAAATTCAAGTTACTGTAAGTATGGTTAGAATTACTTTTCAGGATCAGTAGTGGGCTGAAAGATGCAGCACTGAGGTCTCTCCTGATAACAGGTGAGTAAATCGGAATTCGTAGTTCGGCTAATTTTTGAGGAATTTTTTAAAGTTCCAAAACTCCACACTTAGAAGAATTTCCAAATGAAACCAGTCAATGTTAGCTTATGGAAGGAAATTCAAGTTACTGTATGTATGGTTAGAATTACTTTTCAGGATCAGTAGTGGGCTGAAAGATGCAGCACTGAGGTCGCTCCTGATTACAGGTGAGTAAATCGGAATTCGTAGTTTGGCTGATTTTTGAGGAATTTGTGAAGGTTCCAAAACTCCACACTTAGAAGAATTTCCAAGTGAAACCAGTCAATGTTAGCTTATGGAAGGAAATTCAAGTTACTGTAAGTATGGTAACAATTAGTTTTCAGGATCAGTAGTGGGCTGAAAGATGCAGCACTGAGGTCGCTCCTGATTACAGGTGAGTTAATCGGAATTCGTAGTTTGGCTGATTTTTGAGGAATTTGTGAAGGTTCCAAAACTCCACACTTAGAAGAATTTCCAAATGAAACCAGTCAATGTTAGCCTAAAGAAAGAAATTCAAGTTACTGTATCTACGGTTAGAAATAATTTTCAGGATCAGTAGTGGGCTGGAAGATGCAGCACTGAGGTCTCTCCTGATGACAAGTGAGTAAATCGGAATTCGTAGTTCGGCTGATTTTAAAGGAATTTTTTAAAGATCCAAAACTCCACACTTAGAAACATTTCCAAGTGAAACCAGTCGATGTTATCCTATGGAAGGAAATTCAAGTTATTGTAAGCATGGTTAGAATTACTTTTCAGGATCAGTAGTGGGCTGAAAGATGCAGCACTGAGGTCTCTCCTGATAACAGGTGAGTAAATCGGAATTCGTAGTTCGGCTAATTTTTGAGGAATTTTTTAAAGTTCCAAAACTCCACACTTAGAAACATTTCCAAGTGAAACCAGTCGATGTTATCCTATGGAAGGAAATTCAAGTTATTGTAAGTATGGTTAGAATTACTTTTCAGGATCAGTAGTGGGATGAAAAATGCAGCACTGAGCTCTCTCCTGATAACAGGTGAGTAAATCGGAATTCGTAGTTCGGCTGACTTTTGAGGAATTTTTTTAAGTTCCAAAACTCCACACTTAGAAGAATTTCCAAGTAAAACCAGTCAATGGTAGCGTATGGAAGGAAATTCAAGCTACTGTATGTATGGTTAGAATTACTTTTCAGGATCAGTAGTGGGCTGAAAGATGCAGCACTGAGGTCGCTCCTGATTACAGGTGAGTAAATCGGAATTCGTAGTTTGGCTGATTTTTGAGGAATTTGTGAAGGTTCCAAAACTCCACACTTAGAAGAATTTCCAAATGAAACCAGTCAATGTTAGCCTAAAGAAGGAAATTCAAGTTACTGTATCTACGGTTAGAAATAATTTTCAGGATCAGTAGTGGGCTGGAAGATGCAGCACTGAGGTCTCTCCTGATGACAAGTGAGTAAATCGGAATTCGTAGTTCGGCTGATTTTAAAGGAATTTTTTAAAGATCCAAAACTCCACACTTAGAAACATTTCCAAGTGAAACCAGTCGATGTTATCCTATGGAAGGAAATTCAAGTTATTGTAAGCATGGTTAGAATTACTTTTCAGGATCAGTAGTGGGCTGAAAGATGCAGCACTGAGGTCTCCCCTGATAACAGGTGAGTAAATCGGAATTCGTAGTTCGGCTAATTTTTTAGGAATTTTTTAAAGTTCCAAAACTCCACACTTAGAAACATTTCCAAGTGAAACCAGTCGATGTTATTCTATGAAAGGAAATAAAAGTTATTGTAAGTATGGTTAGAATTACTTTTCAGGATCAGTAGTGGGCTGAAAAATGCAGCACTGAGCTCTCTCCTGATAACAGGTGAGTACATCGGAATTCGTAGTTCGGCTGACTTTTGAGAAATTTTTTTAAGTTCCAAAACTCCACACTTAGAAGAATTTCCAAGTGAAACCAGTCAACTTTAACCTGTGGAAGGAAATTCAAGTTACTGTAACTACAGTTAGAATTACTTTTCAGGATCAATAGTGGGCTGAAAGATGCAGCACTGAGGTCGCTTTTGATTACAGGTGAGTAAATCGGAATTCGTTGTTCGGCTGATTTTTGAGGAATTTTTATAAAGGTCCAAATCTCCACACTTAGAAGAATTTCCAAGTAAAACCAGTCAATGGTAGCCTATGGAAGGAAATTCAAGTTACTGTAAGTATGGTTAGAATTACTTTTCAGGATCAGTAGAGGGCTGAAAGATGCAGCACTGAGGTCTCTCCTGATAACAGGTGAGTAAATCGGAATTCGTAGTTCGGCAGATTTTTAAGGAATTTTTTTAAGATCCAAAACTCCACACTTAGAAACATTTCCAAGTGAAACCAGTCGATGTTAGCCTATGGAAGGAAATTCAAGTTACTGTAAGCATGGTTAGAATTACTTTTCAGGATCAGTAGTGGGCTGAAAGATGCAGCACTGAGGTCTCTCCTTATAACAGGTGAGTAAATCGAAATTCGTAGTTCGACTGACTTTTGAGGAATTTTTTTAAGTTCCAAAACTCCACACTTAGAAGAATTTCCAAGTGAAACCAGTCAACTTTAGCCTGTGGAAGGAAATTCAAGTTACTGTAACTGCAGTTAGAATTACTTTTCAGGATCAATAGTGGGCTGAAAGATGCAGCACTGAGGTCGCTCCTGATTACAGGTGGGTAAATCGGAATTCGTAGTTCGGCTGATTTTTGAGGAATTTTTTAAAGGTCCAAATGTTCACACTTAAAAGAATTTCCAAGTAAAACCAGTCAATGGTAGCCTATGGAAGGAAATTCAAGTCACTGTAAGTATGGTTAGAATTACTTTTCAGGATCAGTAGTGGGCTGAAAGATGCAGCACTGAGGTCTCTCCTGATAACAGGTCAGTAAATCGGAATTCGTAGTTCGGCAGATTTTTAAGGAATTTATTTAAGATCCAAAACTCCACACTTAGAAACATTTCCAAGTGAAACCAGTAGATGTTAGCCAATGGAAGGAAATTCAAGTTACTGTAAGTATGGTTAGAATTACTTTTCAGGATCAGTAGTGGGCTGAAAGATGCAGCACTGAGATCTCTCCTGATAACAGGTGAGTAAATCGGAATTCGTAGTTCGGCTGATTTAAAGGAATTTGTTTAAGATCCAAAACTCCACACTTAGAAACATTTCCAAGTGAAACCAGTCGGTGTTAGCCTATGGAAGGAAATTCAAGTTACTGTAAGTATGGTTGAATTACTTTTCAGGATCAGTAGTGGGCTGAAAGATGCAGCACTGAGGTCGGTCCTGATTACAGGTGAGTAAATCAGAATTCGTAGTTCAGCTGATTTTTGAGGAATTTTTTAAAGATCCAAAACTCCACACTTAGAAGAATTTCCAAGTGAAACCAGTCAATGTTAGCCTACGGAAGGAAATTCAAGTTACTGTAAGTATGGTAACAATTAGTTTTCAGGATCAGTAGTGGGCTGAAAGATTCAGCACTGAGGTCTCTCCTGATAACAGTGAGTAAATCGGAATTCGTAGTTCGGCTGGTTTTAAAGGAGGTTTTTTAAAGATCCAAAACTCCACACTTAGAAACATTTCCAAGTGAAACCAGTCGATGTTAGCCTATGGAAGGAAATTCAAGTTACTGTAAGTATGGTTAGAATTACTTTTCAGGATCACTAGTGGGCTGAAAGATGCAGCACTGAGGTCTCTCCTGATAACAGGTGAGTAAATCGAAATTCGTAGTTCGACTGACTTTTGAGGAATTTTTTTAAGTTCCAAAACTCCACACTTAGAAGAATTTCCAAGTGAAACCAGTCAACTTTAACCTGTGGAAGGAAATTCAAGTTACTGTAACTACAGTTAGAATTACTTTTCAGGATAAATAGTGGGCTGAAAGATGCAGCACTGAGGTCGCTCCTAATTACAGGTGAGTAAATCGGAATTCGTTCTTCGGCTGATTTTTGAGGAATTTTTTAAAGGTCCAAATCTCCACACTTAGAAGAATTTCCAAGTAAAACCAGTCAATGGTAGCCTATGGAAGGAAATTCAAGTTACTGTAAGTATGGTTAGAATTCTTTTCAGGATCAGTAGTGGGCTGAAAGATGCAGCACTGAGGTCTCTCCTGATAACAGGTGAGTAAATCGGAATTCGTAGTTCGGCAGATTTTTAAGGAATTTTTTTAAGATCCAAAACTCCACACTTAGAAGAATTTCCAAATGAAACCAGTCAATGTTAGCCTAAAGAAGGAAATTCAAGTTACTGTATCTACGGTTAGAATTAATTTTCAGGATCAGTAGTGGGCTGGAAGATGCAGCACTGAGGTCTCTCCTGATGACAAGTGAGTAAATAGGAATTCGTAGTTCGGCTGATTTTTTTTTTTTTTTGAAAAAGACCTTTATTGTGAGTATCACCAATTGCCAGTATACATTGTCATTGCAGTACGACCGTACAGTGCACAAAACTTTACACAAGCCCCAAGCGCAGATCCACTGAATCTTATACACAGCCTGTGTGCCGGCATCCCGGAGGCCCGGCGGCGTAACTTGATGGCATAATTCAACACCTCACACTGTTATCGTGCACTGTTGGCCCCCAGGTTGGTATCAGGGCAGTCGACGGCCAATGAATGGAGACACAGTAGGACGGTCTTTCGTGAACCAGGAAAGGGCAGGAAGGGAAAAAGTGGAAACGGGAAAAGCTAACCTAAACTACCCCTAAACACCCCCCGGGCCCTCCCCGTTTGCTATTTAGTACCGTGAAGGAGTCTTAGTGACGGTTCCTGTGTGAGTGAGGTCGTGTATGCACTGTGTATGTCCTGCCCCCATCCCCCGCTAGCCCCGTCCACTAAGCCATGACACACCCGACCCTCCCTCCCCGTCAATCGCCTACACCCTCCCTGGACCCACCACCCCCCAGAAGAACATTAAAGCCCCCCCCTGCGGTAATTGCCTCAGTTCCAAAGCATTCTCTAACTCCTCATCCTGATGTTCTTCGGCTACCGACATGTCACTGTCGTCCACCTCCCCTCTATGTTTGTACTCCTTGTAGAGATCCCAAAAGGACTTCGGCCTACTCTTGGGCGGCAGCAGCTCGCTGTACAATTCCGTCTGAGTGCAGCAATACTGGAGATCCCTGAGCCATCTCGTCTTGGTGGGTAGAGGCCCGCGCATCCAGCACGATGCCACCACCCTTCTGGCCAACAGCAACGCTACGTCCACTAATCTCCGCAACGCAGGGGCTAGCGGTTTGGAGAAGCCCAATAGCGCGAGCAATGGGGATCTCAACAGCGGCTCCCCTAAAATCTTTTCCAGCTCCGCGAAGACCTCCTCCCAGAAAGCACTCACCCCCGGGCACAGCCACGCTAAATGTAAGAAAGCAGCGGTACCGGTCCCGCAGCGCTCACACTCCGGGGAGCCACGTAGGCCGTATCGGTGAAGTCGCTCCGGGGTATAGTATACTCTCTGTAGAAATTTGAAGTGCACCAGGCGGTGTCTGCCATTAAGCGAGACCCTACGGGTGTTGGCGCAGCAATAGCGCCACATAGCATCGTCTATGGGGGTTTGGAGATCCGCCTCCCACGTCGCCCTAGGGGCCGAAGTGGGTAACGTCTGATATGAAGGCCCAAGCCTGTTAACCATAGAGACCAATTTAGCCGGGGTTTTCGTTTTGATGATGTATGTCAGTTCAGGGATCTCTTCTGGCTCCTGTAGCGCGGGGCCTAGTATTTCTCTGCAGGCCGACCGTATCCTGTGATACTGGAACCTCTGCAGCAGCGACGGAGCCGGGGTGACAGGGGGAAGTTGCTCCCAGGTTTTCAGCGTACCGTCCGTGAACAAGTCCTCCATTGTTTGCACGCCGAGGGCCTTCAAGGCCTCTGTCACCCCCTTCTCATTGAACGGATCCAGCCACAGGGCCCAGGCCACCGGCATCTGTGGGGAGTACAGTAATGCGCAACCCCGTGCTCTCAGCAGTGCTTGCCATGCATGGTTCGTCGCCTTAAGCGAGTCCATCCGCCCGATTGCGCGGTCTGTTGGGAGACAAATTGTGGCTGGCAGGGGGAGTGGATCGGCGAACAACTTCTCTAGTATGAGATGTGGAGTGCGGGCATCTCCATGGATCCAGGAATGTAAATGGGTCGCCTGTGCCACCCGGTAGTAGCGCTCCAGGTCCGGCGCCCCCAGTCCCCCCATTTCACACGGGAGCACCAGTGTCGCCCATTTGACACGTGGTTGCTTTCCGCCCCAGGCGAGCTTGACTAGGACTTGGTTTAAGCGCTTAAAGAACGATTTCGACAATACCACCGGGATATTGACAAATAGGAAGAGGAACCGGGGGAGCACTACCATCTTCATAAGGGCGATTCTGCCCAACAAGGAGAGGGGGAGCTTAATCCAGGCGTCCACATCGTCCACCAGCTTGGTAAACGCGACCCCGTAGTTGTCGCGAATCAGGATCTCAGTATCCGTGTGGAGTCGGATGCCCAGGTATCGCACCGAGTCGTCCGTCCACTGTAGGGGGTACTCCATCTCAAACGGCTGTGTGACTGGGGTCAGGGGGAAAGCGATGGACTTGTCCCAGTTCACTTTGAGTCCCGACAGCGCCCCAAAGCGGACCACTTCCCTGAGTATCGGCGACAGATTGGTTACAGGGTCCCGGACATACAGTAAGGTGTCGTCTGCATAAGTCGAGATGCCAATCTTATATGTGGGGAAGCTGACACCCTCCAGGCTATGGTATTCCCGCATGGCACACGCCAGTGGCTCAGCCACCAGTGCATACAACAGGGGGGACAAGGGGCATCCCTGTCGAGTACCTCTACCGATGTGTATCGGTTCCGAGACCCTGTCGCCGAGGCGCAAGCGGGCCGAAGGGTGATGATAAAGTGCCCCTATTCTCTGCAGAAACGGTTCTCCCAGCCCCAGTTTGCGCAATACCCTAATCATGAACGGCCATTCGACAGAGTCGAACGCCTTCTCCATATCTAGGAATATCGCGATGGCGGGATTCTCCTGTTTCACATGCTGTATCGTTCCCAGCACAGTGCGGACGTTATAGGTTAGGTTCCTGTTAGGTACGAAGCCCGATTGTTCCGGCGCCACCAGGTCCGGGACCAGCAGCGCGAGTCTGTTGGCCAGAACCTTTGCATAGAGCTTCGCGTCCACGTTCAGCAAGCTGAGCGGACGGTACGATCCACAGTGGTCCGAGGGCTTCCCCGGTTTCGGGACCGTAACCAGCAGAGCTTCCCGCATTGAGGGCGGCATTTCTCCCTCCTCACAAACTGTGTCAAAAAGGGTCATCAGATGTGGAAGTAATAGGTCTTTGAAAGCTTTGTAAAAGCCGGCCGTGAGGCCGTCAGAGCCCGGGGCACTCCCCGACCGCATGCTACCCAGCGCATCCAGAATTTCATCCTCATGGAAGGGGGCCATTAGAAATTCCCTGTCAGAGTTCTTAAGGAACGGCATCGAAATGTAGTCTAAGTAGTCGTCAATCTCGGTTTCCGCACCCCCCGCCCTAGAACGATACAGTTCCGAGTAATATCGTCGGAACGTCTCCAGTATCTGGTCTTCCTCAACCACCCGGTCGCCCTCTGGGGTCTGCAATTCATCCACCACTAACAGTTTGCGGGATCCCTTGGCCATACGGGCCAGCAGGGCCCCCGGTCTCTCCCCCTCCCCGTAAGCCCGAGCCGTGGCATACTTTCCCATATAGAGGACTTCTCTATCCGCAAGCGCGTGATATTCCGCCAACATGGGCACTAGGTCTCGCCCCGCCGCTCCTTCCGGGTCCGCCGGCTGTTCCCTCTCTAGGGCCGCCATCTTGTTCTCCAAGTCGGAGAGGTCCCGTCTAATGGAGCGTAGGACGCTGGAGTGTTTGGACATGGCCATCCCCCTGATATAGACTTTGAAGGCCTCCCACACAGTGAAGAAGCTATCTACGGAGTTAGTATTGGTGGCAAAGAACCTTTCTATATCTTCCGCCAATTCCCCTCGGAAGGCGTCGTCTAGTAGCGCATAGGGCGGGAAACGCCAGGTATAAGGCGGGATCCCCTTTCTGTCGGTGGAAAGACTGATCAGGACCGGGGAATGATCCGATAACGTGCGTGGGAGAACTGCACACGAGCTGATGCCGCCCAGTACCGAGGAGGAGGCAAGCCAGTAGTCTATCCTAGTGTGTATGTTGTGATACGCTGAGTAATGCGTGTAACCGCCCTGCGTAGGGTGCTTTTCCCGCCAAACATCCACCAGGTCCAGCTTCGTCATTTCCGCTCTCATGTAGACAGCAGACGCAACTGGTCTTCGAGTAGGGCCCGCAGAACGGTCCCTGTCAGGGTCGAATATGAAGTTGAAGTCTCCCCCCCATAACATCTTGGTGTGCGTGTGTGTCCTACAGGTGGCCGCCAGCGCTGTATAGAACTCCGGGCTATCATGGTTAGGGCCATAAACATTTACCAAAAGTAGATCCAGCCCCCTCCCCGTACACCTAGCCACTACAAACCTACCCTCAGTGTCCACAGATAGCGGGGTCAATTTCAATCTCGAGGCGGGGTTAACCCAGGTGATTACGCCACGGGCGTGGGAGGTGAAACCCGCTGCCACTATATTCCCTGCCAACCCTCTAGCCTGCAACATCTTACTGTGGACGGGCAGGTGTGTCTCTTGCAGCAGGGCCACATCCACATGGTGTCTATTAATAAAGCTCATTACCTTCCGTAGCTTTCGGTGGTCATTTAGCCCTCGCACGTTCCAGGTCAACAGGGACAGCGCGTGTCTGGGATGCGGGTGTTCAGACATTACAGCAGCAGCCATCGTGAATCACAACGTGCCATATTAACCCCACCGGGAGGTGGAGAACCCTTAAACAGTGCTTCATCGCCCAATGCAAGCAGACAGTCACTCCGCTCACGCGCACTCACCATTCGCCAGATACTCATAGCAAACCACAGGCCCTTCAATTTCCGAACTGCAACAAACCCCTCAACTTCAACCCCACTGCCCTCCCCCCTGTCCCCTCCCCACCCACAGCTGACCACCCCCAACCCGGCCAGACAGAGCCCCCCACAATTCCCCATCAACTTAGGGACCCCAAAGTACTACAAAACCCCTGAGAAGCCCCCCAAGGGGGCCAAAAGCCAAAAGCGTAAGGGCAGAGGTACCTAGCCGGCCAACGGCACAGTAGGTATACCAAGGCTTGTGACCTCTTGCGTGCTCCCACCTCACCCCCCGCCCAATGGCAGTTGACCCTGCCAGCTCTAGTCCTCTCAGTCAAATAATGTCAGATCCTCATGCGGAGGAGCCTACCCCTAGCCGGTTGAGTATCTCTCCGCCATACCACAACACATACAGACCACCCCGGTAGTAACCAGACAGATCTCACCCCAGTTGCCTGCCATAGTGGGACCACTCCAACCGCGTCCCGGCCGTCGATCAGCTCAGCTCCATCAGTCCCGCATCACAACCCACATGTCCGGCTACTCCTGTTCCTCCAATGGGGACGAGGCATCCATGTCCCCCCGCTGGCTCCTCTGATTGTTGCGGTTGTCCTTCTCCCATTCCTTTAAGGATTTCTTGAGTTCCGCGGGATCGGTGAAAAAGTGAGAGTGGCCTTGCCTGTTGATGCGAAGCCTCGCAGGATACAGCATGGCGTAGTCAAGCCCCAGGTCTTTCAGCTGCTTCTTGTAGGGGGCAAAGCGCTTCCTTTCCTCCTGCACCCTCGCCGTGAAGTCCGGGAAGAGGGAGATGTTCATGCCCTCGAACTGTAACTTTCCCTTCTCTCTGGCCAGTCGCAGTGCCAAGTCTCTATCACGATAATTCAATAGCTTCGCTATGATCGGCCGCGGCGGGAGACCCGGTTGTGGTTTCGGCCCCAAAGTGCGGTGGGCCCTTTCTATAATGAACATAGGGGAGAAGACATCTTCCCCTAAGAGCGCCTGAAGGAGTTTCTCTACAAACAGCTCCATTTTACCGGTGCTAGTGGATTCCGCCACTCCTGTAATGCGTAGGTTGGATCTCCGCGAGCGCGCCTCCAAATCTTCTGTCTTATCCTGTATGACCTGGAGTAGTCGCCCAAACTGCCTGCGGTCCTTGTCCCACTCCGTTTGCGCCTCTTCTGCCTCTGTAAGCCGTCGTTCCGCCATGTCCAGCCTCTCCGCGTGTTTGTCCACTCTCTCGGACATGCGGTCCATCCGATACGTCAGTGCATCAAGTTTGGTACTAATCTCTGACATGCTGCCTTGTAGGCCTTTCTCCATGGACCCTAGCATGTCACGTATCTCCGCACATAGAGAGTTCTCGGATGTGGTAGGGTGTGGAGGGGTGGCTGGAGTCGCCCCCTCGGCCCCCTTCGCCTTCCTCTGGTCAAACGACAGCTTGGGCTGTGTCCTGTCGCCTTTCACCATGGTGGTCCTAGTGGACATACAGCTGTCAGGTCCAGGGATGCGCAGTCCACCACTCGTGGTGTGCGGTCGGGACCAGTAGGGAGTGCAGCAACGCGGGATCCCCCTGTCCAGTGTGGCATGCAGCCGGACTGTAACCCAAGATGGCGGCTGCTTGCTTCGGGATGCAGATATGGCCCTCCGCAGGAAACCACCTCTGGCAGCGCCCCCAGTAGTCTCCGAGTCCGGTGGTCAGTTAGCTTGCCGCAGCGCTGGGGGGGAGCAGGTCACTCACCACTCCTCCGGTGTTCCTTCACTATGCGGTGCGTGGCGCCGGGATTCGGCGGGTGGTGCGTCTCACCAGTGGGGAAGCAAATAACCACAAAGCCTCCCTCCAGTGCGTGTGCACTCCGTGCCTTCTCCCGCTGCCTCAGGGAGGTATCGTCACCAGGCTGGAGCCGACCCGCTCCACCGTCCCACAGCACTGTCCACTATCAGGTCGCCCGACCGGGCGTCCTTGCAGGTGGTCGGGACCCCCACGGCCGCACACGCCGCACGCACTGTGACGCAGCCCGGGCTGCCGTCCAGGACAGGTCGGGGATCGCGGCCTGGGTGTTTCCGCTCCGTCCGCCTCGGTGTTAAGGTTCGTCGCGTCGGATCTCCGTACGGCAAAGGGGCCGCCGACTGACCGGAGCCCCGTCCAAAGATCTGTCACTGATATCGGTGCCGGCAGGGCAGTATCAGGATGGTTTTGCAGGGTTTTAGCAGGTTGCCGGTGAGGAGCTCCGCACTCGCGCGTCTCACATGGACGCCGGCTAGCTCCGCCCTCCAGTTCGGCTGATTTTAAAGGAATTTTTTAAAGATCCAAAACTCCACACTTAGAAACATTTCCAAGTGAAACCAGTAGATGTTAGCCTATGGAAGGAAATTCAAGTTACTGTAACTATGGTTAGAATTACTTTTCAGGATCAGTAGTGGGCTGAAAGATGCAGCACTGAGGTCTCTCCTGATAACAGGTGAGTAAACCGAAATTCGTAGTTCGACTGACTTTTGAGGAATTTTTTTAAGGTCCAAATCTCCACACTTAGAAGAATTTCCAAATGAAACCAGTCAATGGTAGCCTATGGAAGGAAATTCAAGTTACTGTAAGTATGGTTAGAATTACTTTTCAGGATCAGTAGTGGGCTGAAAGATGCAGCACTGAGGTCTCTCCTGATAACAGGTGAGTAAATCGGAATTCGTAGTTCGGCAGATTTTAAAGGAATTTTTTTAAGATCCAAAATTCCTCACTTAGAAACATTTCCAAGTGAAACCAGTCAATGTTAGCCTAAGGAAGGAAATTCAAGTTACTGTAAGTATGGTTAGAATTACTTTTCAGGATCAGTAGTGGGCTGAAAGATGCAGCACTGAGGTCGCTTCTGATTACAGGTGAGTAAATCGGAATTCGTAGTTTAGCTGATTTTTGAGGAATTTTTTAAAGATCCAAAACTCCACACTTAGAAGAATTTCCAAGTGAAACCAGTCAATGTTAGCCTACGGAAGGAAATTCAAGTTACTGTAAGTATGGTTAGAATTACTTTTCAGGATCAGTAGTGGGCTGAAAGATGTAGCACTGAGCTCTCTTGATAACAGGTGAGCAAATCGGAATTCGTAGTTCGGCTCATTTTAAAGGAATTTTTTAAAGATCCAAAACTCCACACTTAGAAACATTTCCAAGTGAAACCAGTCGATGTTAGTCTATGGAAGGAAATTCAAGTTACTGTAAGTATGGTTAGAATTACTTTTCAGGATCAGTAGTGGTCTGACGGATGCAGCACTGAGGTCTCTCCTGATAACAGGCGAGTAAATCGAAATTCGTAGTTTGACTGACTTTTGAGGAATTGTTTGAAGTTCCAAAACTCCACACTAGAAGAATTTCCAAGTCAAACCAGTCAACTTTAGCCTGTTTAAGGAAATTCAAGTTACTGTAACTGCAGTTAGAATTACTTTTCAGGATCAATAGTGGGCTGAAAGATGCAGCACTGAGGTCGCTCCTGATTACAGGTGAGTAAATCGGAATTCGTAGTTCGGCTGATTTTTGAGGAATTTTTTAAAGGTCCAAATGTTCGCACTTAGAAGAATTTCCAAGTAAAACCAGTCAATGGTAGCCTATGGAAGGAAATTCAAGTTACTGTAAGTATGGTTAGAATTACTTTTCAGGATCAGTAGTGGGCTGAAATTTGCAGCACTGAGCTCTCTCCTGATAACAGGTGAGTAAATTGGAATTCGTAGTTCGGCTGACTTTTGAGGAATTTTTTTATGTTCCAAAACTCCACACTTAGAAGAATTTCCAAGTGAAACCAGTCAACTTTAACCTGTGGAAGGAAATTCAAGTTACTGTAACTACAGTTAGAAATACTTTTCAGGATCAATAGTGGGCTGAAAGATGCAGTACTGAGGTCGCTCCTGATTACAGGTGAGTAAATCGGAATTCTTAGTTCGGCTGATTTTTGAGGAATTTTTTAAAGGTCCAAATCTCCACACTTAGAAGAATTTCCAAATGAAACCAGTCAATGTTAGCCTAAAGATGGAAATTCAAGTTACTGTATCTACGGTTAGAAATAATTTTCAGGATCAGTAGTGGGCTGCAAGATGCAGCACTGAGGTCTCTCCTGATGACAAGTGAGTAAATCGGAGTTCGTAGTTCGGCTGATTTTAAAGGAATTTTTTAAAGATCCAAAACTCCACACTTAGAAACATTTCCAAGTGAAACCAGTAGATGTTAGCCTATGGAAGGAAATAGAAACATTTCCAAGTGAAACCAGTAGTTGTTAGCCTATGGAAGGAAATTCAAGTTACTGTAAGTATGGTTAGAATTACTTTTCAGGATCACTAGTGGGCTGAAAGATGCAGCACTGAGGTCTCTCCTGATAACAGGTGAGTAAATCGAAATTCGTAGTTCGACTGACTTTTGAGGAATTTTTTTAAGTTCCAAAACTCCACACTTAGAAGAATTTCCAAGTGAAACCAGTCAACTTTAACCTGTGGAAGGAAATTCAAGTTACTGTAACCACAGTTAGAATTACTTTTCAGGATCAATAGTGGGCTGAAAGATGCAGCACTGAGGTCGCTTTTGATTACAGGTGAGTAAATCGGAATTCGTTGTTCGGCTGATTTTTGAGGAATTTTTATAAAGGTCCAAATCTCCACACTTAGAAGAATTTCCAAGTAAAACCAGTCAATGGTAGCCTATGGAAGGAAATTCAAGTTACTGTAAGTATGGTTAGAATTACTTTTCAGGATCAGTAGTGGGCTGAAAGATGCAGCACTGAGGTCTCTCCTTATAACAGGTGAGTAAATCGAAATTCGTAGTTCGACTGACTTTTGAGGAATTTTTTTAAGTTCCAAAACTCCACACTTAGAAGAATTTCCAAGTGAAACCAGTCAACTTTAGCCTGTGGAAGGAAATTCAAGTTACTGTAACTGCAGTTAGAATTACTTTTCAGGATCAATAGTGGGCTGAAAGATGCAGCACTGAGGTCTCTCCTGATAACAGGTGAGTAAATCGGAATTCGTAGTTCGGCTGATTTTTGAGGAATTTTTTAAAGGTCCAAATGTTCACACTTAGAAACATTTCCAAGTGAAACCAGTAGATGTTAGCCAATGGAAGGAAATTCAAGTTACTGTAAGTATGGTTAGAATTACTTTTCAGGATCAGTAGTGGGCTGAAAGATGCAGCACTGAGATCTCTCCTGATAATAGGTGAGTAAATCGGAATTCGTAGTTCGGCTGATTTAAAGGAATTTTTTTAAGATCCAAAACTCCACACTTAGAAACATTTCCAAGTGAAACCAGTCGGTGTTAGCCTATGGAAGGAAATTCAAGTTACTGTAAGTATGGTTGAATTACTTTTCAGGATCAGTAGTGGGCTGAAAGATGCAGCACTGAGGTCGGTCCTGATTACAGGTGAGTAAATCGGAATTCGTAGTTCAGCTGATTTTTGAGGAATTTTTTAAAGATCCAAAACTCCACACTTAGAAGAATTTCCAAGTGAAACCAGTCAATGTTAGCCTACGGAAGGAAATTCAAGTTACTGTAAGTATGGTAACAATTAGTTTTCAGGATCAGTAGTGGGCTGAAAGATGCAGCACTGAGGTCTCTCCTGATAACAGGTGAATAAATCGGAATTCGTAGTTCGGCTGATTTTTGAGGAATTTTTTAAAGTTCCAAAACTCCACACTTAGAAACATTTTTAATTGAAACCAGTCGATGTTATCCTATGGAAGGAAATTCAAGTTATTGTAAGCATGGTTAGAATCACTTTTCAGGATCAGTAGTGGGCTGAAAGATTCAGCACTGAGGTCTCTCCTGATAACAGGTGAGTAAATCGGAATTCGTAGTTCGGCTGGTTTTAAAGGAGGTTTTTTAAAGATCCAAAACTCCACACTTAGAAACATTTCCAAGTGAAACCAGTCGATGTTAGCCTATGGAAGGAAATTCAAGTTACTGTAAGTATGGTTAGAATTACTTTTCAGGATCACTAGTGGGCTGAAAGATGCAGCACTGATGTCTCTCCTGATAACAGGTGAGTAAATCGGAATTCGTAGTTCGACTGACTTTTGAGGAATTTTTTTAAGTTCAAAAACTCCACACTTAGAAGAATTTCCAAGTGAAACCAGTCAACTTTAACCTGTGGAAGGAAATTCAAGTTACTGTAACTACAGTTAGAATTACTTTTCAGGATCAATAGTGGGCTGAAAGATGCAGCACTGAGGTCGCTCCTAATTACAGGTGAGTAAATCGGAATTCGTAGTTCGGCTGATTTTTGAGGAATTTTTTAAAGGTCCAAATGTTCACACTTAAAAGAATTTCCAAGTAAAACCAGTCAATGGTAGCCTATGGAACGAAATTGAAGTAACTGTAAGTATGGTTAGAATTACTTTTCAGGATCCGTAGTGGGCTGAAAAATGCAGCACTGAGCTCTCTCCTGATAACAGGTGAGTAAATCGGAATTCGTAGTTCGGCTGACTTTTGAGAAAGTTTTTTTAAGTTCCAAAACTCCACACTTAGAAGAATTTCCAAGTGAAACCAGTCAACTTTAACCTGTGGAAGGAAATTCAAGTTACTGTAACTACAGTTAGAAATACTTTTCAGGATCAATAGTGGGCTGAAAGATGCAGCACTGAGGTCGCTCCTGATTACAGGTGAGTAAATCGGAATTCATAGTTCAGCTGATTTTTGAGGAATTTTTTAAAGGTCCAAATCTCCACACTTAGAAGAATTTCCAAATGAAACCAGTCAATGTTAGCCTAAAGAAGGAAATTCAAGTTACTGTATCTACGGTTAGAATTAATTTTCAGGATCAGTAGTGGGCTGGAAGATGCAGCACTGAGGTCTCTTCTGATGACAAGTGAGTAAATCGGAATTCGTAGTTCGGCTGATTTTAAAGGAATTTTTTAAAGATCCAAAACTCCACACTTAGAAACATTTCCAAGTGAAACCAGTAGATGTTAGCGTATAGAAGGAAATTCCAGTTACTGTAACTGCAGTTAGAATTACTTTTCAGGATCAATAGGGGGCTGAAAGATGCAGCACTGAGGTCGCTCCTGATTACAGGTGAGTAAATCGAAATTCGTAGTTCGGCTGATTTTTGAGGAATTTTTTAAAGGTCCAAATTTTCACACTTAGAAGAATTTCCAAGTAAAACCAGTCAATGGTAGCCTATGGAAGGAAATTCAAGTTACTGTAAGTATGGTTAGAATTACTTTTCAGGATCAATAGTGGGCTGAAAGATGCAGCACTGAGGTCTCTCCTGATAACAGGTGAGTAAATCGGAATTCGTAGTTCGGCTGATTTTTGAGGAATTTTTTAAAGTTCCAAAACTCCACACTTAGAAACATTTCCAAGTGAAACCAGTCAATGTTAGCTTATGGAAGGAAATTCAAGTTACTGTAAGTATGGTTAGAATTACTTTTCAGGATCAGTAGTGGGCTGAAAGATGCAGCACTGAGGTCGCTCCTGATTACAGGTGAGTAAATCGGAATTCGTAGTTTGGCTGATTTTTGAGGAATTTGTGAAGGTTCCAAAACTCCACACTTAGAAGAATTTCCAAGTGAAACCAGTCAATGTTAGCTTATGGAAGGAAATTCAAGTTACTGTAAGTATGGTAACAATTAGTTTTCAGGATCAGTAGTGGGCTGAAAGATGCAGCACTGAGGTCTCTCCTGATAACAGGTGAGTAAATTGGAATTCGTAGTTCGGCTAATTTTTGAGGAATTTTTTAAAGTTCCAAAACTCCACACTTAGAAGAATTTCCAAATGAAACCAGTCAATGTTAGCTTATGGAAGGAAATTCAAGTTACTGTATGTATGGTTAGAATTACTTTTCAGGATCAGTAGTGGGCTGAAAGATGCAGCACTGAGGTCGCTCCTGATTACAGGTGAGTAAATCGGAATTCGTAGTTTGGCTGATTTTTGAGGAATTTGTGAAGGTTCCAAAACTCCACACTTAGAAGAATTTCCAAGTGAAACCAGTCAATGTTAGCTTATGGAAGGAAATTCAAGTTACTGTAAGTATGGTAACAATTAGTTTTCCGGATCAGTAGTGGGCTGAAAGATGCAGCACTGAGGTCGCTCCTGATTACAGGTGAGTTAATCGGAATTCGTAGTTTGGCTGATTTTTGAGGAATTTGTGAAGGTTCCAAAACTCCACACTTAGAAGAATTTCCAAATGAAACCAGTCAATGTTAGCCTAAAGAAAGAAATTCAAGTTACTGTATCTACGGTTAGAAATAATTTTCAGGATCAGTAGTGGGCTGGAAGATGCAGCACTGAGGTCTCTCCTGATGACAAGTGAGTAAATCGGAATTCGTAGTTCGGCTGATTTTAAAGGAATTTTTTAAAGATCCAAAACTCCACACTTAGAAACATTTCCAAGTGAAACCAGTCGATGTTATCCTATGGAAGGAAATTCAAGTTATTGTAAGCATGGTTAGAATTACTTTTCAGGATCAGTAGTGGGCTGAAAGATGCAGCACTGAGGTCTCTCCTGATAACAGGTGAGTAAATCGGAATTCGTAGTTCGGCTAATTTTTGAGGAATTTTTTAAAGTTCCAAAACTCCACACTTAGAAACATTTCCAAGTGAAACCAGTCGATGTTATCCTATGGAAGGAAATTCAAGTTATTGTAAGTATGGTTAGAATTACTTTTCAGGATCAGTAGTGGGATGAAAAATGCAGCACTGAGCTCTCTCCTGATAACAGGTGAGTAAATCGGAATTCGTAGTTCGGCTGACTTTTGAGGAATTTGTGAAGGTTCCAAAACTCCACACTTAGAAGAATTTCCAAGTGAAACCAGTCAATGTTAGCTTATGGAAGGAAATTCAAGTTACTGTAAGTATGGTAACAATTAGTTTTCAGGATCAGTAGTGGGCTGAAAGATGCAGCACTGAGGTCTCTCCTGATAACAGGTGAGTAAATCGGAATTCGTAGTTCGGCTAATTTTTGAGGAATTTTTTAAAGTTCCAAAACTCCACACTTAGAAGAATTTCCAAATGAAACCAGTCAATGTTAGCTTATGGAAGGAAATTCAAGTTACTGTATGTATGGTTAGAATTACTTTTCAGGATCAGTAGTGGGCTGAAAGATGCAGCACTGAGGTCGCTCCTGATTACAGGTGAGTAAATCGTAATTCGTAGTTTGGCTGATTTTTGAGGAATTTGTGAAGGTTCCAAAACTCCACACTTAGAAGAATTTCCAAATGAAACCAGTCAATGTTAGCCTAAAGAAGGAAATTCAAGTTACTGTATCTACGGTTAGAAATAATTTTCAGGATCAGTAGTGGGCTGGAAGATGCAGCACTGAGGTCTCTCCTGATGACAAGTGAGTAAATCGGAATTCGTAGTTCGGCTGATTTTAAAGGAATTTTTAAAAGATCCAAAACTCCACACTTAGAAACATTTCCAAGTGAAACCAGTCGATGTTATCCTATGGAAGGAAATTCAAGTTATTGTAAGCATGGTTAGAATTACTTTTCAGGATCAGTAGTGGGTTGAAAGATGCAGCACTGAGGTCTCTCCTGATAACAGGTGAGTAAATCGGAATTCGTAGTTCGGCTAATTTTTTAGGAATTTTTTAAAGTTCCAAAACTCCACACTTAGAAACATTTCCAAGTGAAACCAGTCGATGTTATTCTATGAAAGGAAATAAAAGTTATTGTAAGTATGGTTAGAATTACTTTTCAGGATCAGTAGTGGGCTGAAAAATGCAGCACTGAGCTCTCTCCTGATAACAGGTGAGTACATCGGAATTCGTAGTTCGGCTGACTTTTGAGAAATTTTTTTAAGTTCCAAAACTCCACACTTAGAAGAATTTCCAAATGAAACCAGTCAAGTTAGCCTAAAGAAGTAAATTCAAGTTACTGTATCTACGGTTAGAATTAATTTTCAGGATCAGTAGTAGGCTGGAAGATGCAGCACTGAGGTCTCTCCTGATGACAAGTGAGTAAATCGGAATTCGTAGTTCGGCTGATATTTGAGGAATTTTTTAAAGGTCCAAATCTCCACACTTAGAAGAATTTCCAAATTAAACCAGTCAATGTTAGCCTAAAGAAGGAAATTCAAGTTACTGTATCTACGGTTAGAATTAATTTTCAGGATCAGTAGTGGGCTGGAAGATGGAATACTGAGGTCTCTCCTGATGACAAGTGAGTAAATCGGAATTCGTAGTTCGGCTGATTTTAAAGGAATTTTTTAAAGATCCAAAACTCCACACTTAGGGGCCGATTAGGATGGAGGATTTTCCGCCTCCTCCGGGCCGGCGGAAGCCACCTCCGGCCCGGAGGAGGCGGAAAATCCTCTGCGGAGTCACCAAAGACCCACCGCCAAATTAGGATGGCTGGTGGGTCTGGAATTCCGTCCGCCGCTTTTCCGCCGCGGTCGGCTTCCGACCGCGGCGGAAAAGCTATAACATGGCAGGCGGTGTCTATGAGACACCGTCCGCCATATTATGATGTTTGTGTAAAACTGCTTTTCCAAGGCGGCTTTTCCGCCATGGAAAAGCATACGGACATTCACTTTGGGGGCCCGTTGCGGGCCCCCTGGGTGAATGGGGGGTGGGGGGTGCACATGGGGGGTACCTATGGTACCCCCCTGCATTTGCGTGCACAAAGCGGCAGGCACCGTGCGGTCCCTGCCGCTTTGTGCATGTAAATGTAACACATGCTTTTTTAACATTGCGGCGGGTGCAGCTTGAAGCTGCACCCGCCGCAATGTTAAATATAGAGGATGTGACCGCCACCCTGGCGGTCACATCCTAATCAGGACGGAGGGAACGCCGCAGCCCCTGCGGACGTTCCCTCCTCCTCAAGGGTGGCGGACGGACGCAAGTCCGTCCGCCATCCTAATCGGCCCCTTAGAAACATTTCCAAGTGAACCCAGTAGATGTTAGCCTATAGAAGGAAATTCAAGTTACTGTAAGTATGGTTAGAATTACTTTTCAGGATCAGTAGTGGGCTGAAAGATGCAGCACTGAGGTCTCTCCTGATAACAGGTGAGTAAATCGGAATTCGTAGTTCGGCTAATTTTTGAGGAATTTTTTAAAGTTCCAAAACTCCACACTTAGAAGAATTTCCAAATGAAACCAGTCAATGTTAGCTTATGGAAGGAAATTCAAGTTACTGTATGTATGGTTAGAATTACTTTTCAGGATCAGTAGTGGGCTGAAAGATGCAGCACTGAGGTCGCTCCTGATTACAGGTGAGTAAATCGGAATTCGTAGTTTGGCTGATTTTTGAGGAATTTGTGAAGGTTCCAAAACTCCACACTTAGAAGAATTTCCAAGTGAAACCAGTCAATGTTAGCTTATGGAAGGAAATTCAAGTTACTGTAAGTATGGTAACAATTAGTTTTCAGGATCAGTAGTGGGCTGAAAGATGCAGCACTGAGGTCGCTCCTGATTACAGGTGAGTTAATCGGAATTCGTAGTTTGGCTGATTTTTGAGGAATTTGTGAAGGTTCCAAAACTCCACACTTAGAAGAATTTCCAAATGAAACCAGTCAATGTTAGCCTAAAGAAAGAAATTCAAGTTACTGTATCTACGGTTAGAAATAATTTTCAGGATCAGTAGTGGGCTGGAAGATGCAGCACTGAGGTCTCTCCTGATGACAAGTGAGTAAATCGGAATTCGTAGTTCGGCTGATTTTAAAGGAATTTTTTAAAGATCCAAAACTCCACACTTAGAAACATTTCCAAGTGAAACCAGTCGATGTTATCCTATGGAAGGAAATTCAAGTTATTGTAAGCATGGTTAGAATTACTTTTCAGGATCAGTAGTGGGCTGAAAGATGCAGCACTGAGGTCTCTCCTGATAACAGGTGAGTAAATCGGAATTCGTAGTTCGGCTAATTTTTGAGGAATTTTTTAAAGTTCCAAAACTCCACACTTAGAAACATTTCCAAGTGAAACCAGTCGATGTTATCCTATGGAAGGAAATTCAAGTTATTGTAAGTATGGTTAGAATTACTTTTCAGGATCAGTAGTGGGATGAAAAATGCAGCACTGAGCTCTCTCCTGATAACAGGTGAGTAAATCGGAATTCGTAGTTCGGCTGACTTTTGAGGAATTTTTTTAAGTTCCAAAACTCCACACTTAGAAGAATTTCCAAGTAAAACCAGTCAATGGTAGCGTATGGAAGGAAATTCAAGCTACTGTATGTATGGTTAGAATTACTTTTCAGGATCAGTAGTGGGCTGAAAGATGCAGCACTGAGGTCGCTCCTGATTACAGGTGAGTAAATCGGAATTCGTAGTTTGGCTGATTTTTGAGGAATTTGTGAAGGTTCCAAAACTCCACACTTAGAAGAATTTCCAAATGAAACCAGTCAATGTTAGCCTAAAGAAGGAAATTCAAGTTACTGTATCTACGGTTAGAAATAATTTTCAGGATCAGTAGTGGGCTGGAAGATGCAGCACTGAGGTCTCTCCTGATGACAAGTGAGTAAATCGGAATTCGTAGTTCGGCTGATTTTAAAGGAATTTTTTAAAGATCCAAAACTCCACACTTAGAAACATTTCCAAGTGAAACCAGTCGATGTTATCCTATGGAAGGAAATTCAAGTTATTGTAAGCATGGTTAGAATTACTTTTCAGGATCAGTAGTGGGCTGAAAGATGCAGCACTGAGGTCTCCCCTGATAACAGGTGAGTAAATCGGAATTCGTAGTTCGGCTAATTTTTTAGGAATTTTTTAAAGTTCCAAAACTCCACACTTAGAAACATTTCCAAGTGAAACCAGTCGATGTTATTCTATGAAAGGAAATAAAAGTTATTGTAAGTATGGTTAGAATTACTTTTCAGGATCAGTAGTGGGCTGAAAAATGCAGCACTGAGCTCTCTCCTGATAACAGGTGAGTACATCGGAATTCGTAGTTCGGCTGACTTTTGAGAAATTTTTTTAAGTTCCAAAACTCCACACTTAGAAGAATTTCCAAATGAAACCAGTCAAGTTAGCCTAAAGAAGTAAATTCAAGTTACTGTATCTACGGTTAGAATTAATTTTCAGGATCAGTAGTAGGCTGGAAGATGCAGCACTGAGGTCTCTCCTGATGACAAGTGAGTAAATCGGAATTCGTAGTTCGGCTGATATTTGAGGAATTTTTTAAAGGTCCAAATCTCCACACTTAGAAGAATTTCCAAATGAAACCAGTCAATGTTAGCCTAAAGAAGGAAATTCAAGTTACTGTATCTACGGTTAGAATTAATTTTCAGGATCAGTAGTGGGCTGGAAGATGGAACACTGAGGTCTCTCCTGATGACAAGTGAGTAAATCGGAATTCGTAGTTCGGCTGATTTTAAAGGAATTTTTTAAAGATCCAAAACTCCACACTTAGAAACATTTCCAAGTGAACCCAGTAGATGTTAGCCTATAGAAGGAAATTCAAGTTACTGTAAGTATGGTTAGAATTACTTTTCAGGATCAGTAGTGGGCTGGAATATGCAGCACTGAAATCTCTCCTGATAACAGGTGAGTAAATCGGAATTCGTAGTTCGGCTGATTTTAAAGGAATTTTTTTAAGATCCAAAACTCCACACTTAGAAACATTTCCAAGTGAAACCAGTCAATGTTAGCCTATGGAAGGAAATTCAAGTTACTGTAAGTATGGTAACAATTAGTTTTCAGGATCAGTAGTGGCCTGAAAGATGCAGCACTGAGGTCTCTCCTGATAACAGGTGAGTAAATCGGAATTCGTAGTTCGGCGGATTTTTGAGGAATTTTTTAAAGTTCCAAAACTCCACACTTAGAAACATTTTTAATTGAAACCAGTCGATGTTATCCTATGGAAGGAAATTCAAGTTATTGTAAGCATGGTTAGAATTACTTTTCAGGATCAGTAGTGGGCTGAAAGATTCAGCACTGAGGTCTCTCCTGATAACAGGTGAGTAAATCGAAATTCGTAGTTCGACTGACTTTTGAGGAATTTTTTGAAGTTCCAAAACTCCACACTAGAAGAATTTCCAAGTCAAACCAGTCAACTTTAGCCTGTTTAAGGAAATTCAGGTTACTGTAACTGAAGTTAGAATTACTTTTCAAGATCAATAGTGGGCTGAAAGATGCAGCACTGAGGTCGCTCCTGATTACAGGTGAGTAAATCGGAATTCGTAGTTCGGCTGATTTTTGAGGAATTTTTTAAAGGTCCAAATGTTCACACTTAGAAGAATTTCCAAGTAAAACCAGTCAATGGTAGCCTATGAAAGGAAATTCAAGTTACTGTAAGTATGGTTAGAATTACTTTTCAGGATCAGTAGTGGGCTGAAAAATGCAGCACTGAGCTCTCTCCTGATAACAGGTGAGTAAATCGGAATTCGTAGTTCGGCTGACTTTTGAGGAATTTTTTTAAGTTCCAAAACTCCACACTAAGAAGAATTTCCAAGTGAAACCAGTCAACTTTAACCTGTGGAAGGAAATTCAAGTTACTGTAATTACAGTTAGAAATACTTTTCAGGATCAATAGTGGGCAGAAAAATGCAGCACTGAGGTCTCTCCTGATAACAGGTGAGTAAATCGAAATTCGTTGTTCGACTGACTTTTGAGGAATTTTTTAAGTTCCAAAACTCCACACTTAGAAGAATTTCCAAGTGAAACCAGTCAACTTTAGCCTGTGGAAGGAAATTCCAGTTACTGTAACTGCAGTTAGAATTACTTTTCAGGATCAATAGTGGGCTGAAAGATGCAGCACTGATGTCGCTCCTGATTACAGGTGAGTAAATCGGAATTCGTAGTTCGGCTGATTTTTGAGGAATTTTTTAAAGGTCCAAATTTTCACACTTAGAAGAATTTCCATGTAAAACCAATCAATGGTAGCCTAAGGAAGGAAATTCAAGTTACTGTAAGTATGGTTAGAATTACTTTTCAGGTCAGTAGTGGGCTGAAAGATGCAGCACTGAGGTCTCTCCTGATAACAGGTGAGTAAATCGGAATTCATAGTTTAGCTGATTTTTGAGGAATTTTTTAAAGTTCCAAAACTCCACACTTAGAAACATTTCCAAGTGAAACCAGTCGATGTTATCCTATGGAAGGAAATTCAAGTTATTGTAATTATGGTTAGAATTACTTTTCAGGATTAGTAGTGGGCTGAAAAATGCAGCACTGAGCTCTCTCCTGATAACAGGTGAGTAAATCGGAATTCGTAGTTCGGCTGACTTTTGAGGATTTTTTTAAAGTTCCAAAACTCCACACTTAGAAGAATTTCCAAGTGAAACCAGTCAATTTTAACCTGTGGAAGGAAATTCAAGTTACTGTAACTACAGTTAGAATTACTTTTCAGGATCAATAGTGGGCTGAAAGATGCAGCACTGAGGTCGCTCCTGATTACAGGTGAGTAAATCGGAATTCGTAGTTCGGCTGATATTTGAGGAATTTTTTAAAGGTCCAAATCTCCACACTTAGAAGAATTTCCAAATGAAACCAGTCAATGTTAGCCTAAAGAAGGAAATTCAAGTTACTGTATCTACGGTTAGAATTAATTTTCAGGATCAGTAGTGGGCTGAAAGATGCAGCACTGAGGTCTCTCCTGATAACAGGTGAGTAAATCGAAATTCGTAGTTCGGCTGATTTTAAAGGAATTTTATTAAGATCCAAAACTCCACACTTAGAAACATTTCCAAGTGAAACCAGTCAATGTTAGCCTATGGAAGGAAATTCAAGTTACTGTAAGTATGGTAACAATTAGTTTTCAGGATCAGTAGTGGCCTGAAAGATGCAGCACTGAGGTCTCTCCTGATAACAGGTGAGTAAATCGGAATTCGTAGTTCGGCTGATTTTTGAGGAATTTTTTAAAGTTCCAAAACTCCACACTTAGAAACATTTTTAATTGAAACCAGTCGATGTTATCCTATGGAAGGAAATTCAAGTTATTGTAAGCATGGTTAGAATTACTTTTCAGGATCAGTAGTGGGCTGAAAGATTCAGCACTGAGGTCTCTCCTGATAACAGGTGAGTAAATCGGAATTCGTAGTTCGGCTGATTTTTGAGGAATTTTTTAAAGTTCCAAAACTCTACACTTAGAAACATTTCCAAGTGAAACCAGTCGATGTTAGCCTATGGAAGGAAATTCAAGTTACTGTAAGTATGGTTAGAATTACTTTTTAGGATCACTAGTGGGCTGAAAGATGCAGCACTGAGGTCTTTCCTGATAACAGGTGAGTAAATCGAAATTCGTAGTTCGACTGACTTTTGAGGAATTTTTTTAAGTTCCAAAACTCCACACTTAGAAGAATTTCCAAGTGAAACCAGTCAACTTTAACCTGTGGAAGGAAATTCAAGTTACTGTAACTACAGTTAGAATTACTTTTCAGGATCAATAGTGGGCTGAAAGATGCAGCACTGAGGTCGCTCCTGATTACAGGTGAGTAAATCGGAATTCGTTGTTTGGCTGATTTTTGAGGAATTTTTTAAAGGTCCAAATCTCCACACTTAGAAGAATTTCCAAGTAAAACCAGTCAATGGTAGCCTATGGAAGGAAATTAAAGTTACTGTAAGTATGGTTAGAATTTCTTTTCAGGATCAGTAGTGGGCTGAAAGATGCAGCACTGAGGTCTCTCCTGATAACAGGTGAGTAAATCGGAATTCGTAGTTCAGCTGATTTTTGAGGAATTTTTTAAAGATCCAAAACTCCACACTTAGAAGAATTTCCAAGTGAAACCAGTCAACTTTAGCCTGTGGAAGGAAATTCAAGTTACTGTAACTGCAGTTAGAATTACTTTTCAGGATCAATAGTGGGCTGAAAGATGCAGCACTGAGGTCGCTCCTGATTTCAGGTGAGTAAATCGGAATTCGTAGTTCGGCTGATTTTTGAGGAATTTTTTAAAGGTCCAAATGTTCACACTTAAAAGAATTTCCAAGTAAAACCAGTCAATGGGAGCCTATGGAAGGAAATTGAAGTAACTGTAAGTATGGTTAGAATTACTTTTCAGGATCAGTAGTGGGCTGAAAAATGCAGCACTGAGCTCTCTCCTGATAACAGGTGAGTAAATCGGAATTCGTAGTTCGGCTGACTTTTGAGGACGTTTTTTTAAGTTCCAAAACTCCACACTTAGAAGAATTTCCAAGTGAAACCAGTCAACTTTAACCTGTGGAAGGAAATTCAAGTTACTGTAACTACAGTTAGAAATACTTTTCAGGATCAATAGTGGGCTGAAAGATGCAGCACTGAGGTCGCTCCTGATTACAGGTGAGTAAATCGGAATTCATAGTTCAGCTGATTTTTGAGGAATTTTTTAAAGGTCCAAATCTCCACACTTAGAAGAATTTCCAAATGAAACCAGTCAATGTTAGCCTAAAGAAGGAAATTCAAGTTACTGTATCTACGGTTAGAATTAATTTTCAGGATCAGTAGTGGGCTGGAAGATGCAGCACTGAGGTCTCTTCTGATGACAAGTGAGTAAATCGGAATTCGTAGTTCGGCTGATTTTAAAGGAATTTTTTAAAGATCCAAAACTCCACACTTAGAAACATTTCCAAGTGAAACCAGTAGATGTTAGCCTATAGAAGGAAATTCCAGTTACTGTAACTGCAGTTAGAATTACTTTTCAGGATCAATAGTGGGCTGAAAGATGCAGCACTGAGGTCGCTCCTGATTACAGGTGAGTAAATCGAAATTCGTAGTTCGGCGGATTTTTGAGGAATTTTTTAAAGGTCCAAATTTTCACACTTAGAAGAATTTCCAAGTAAAACCAGTCAATGGTAGCCTATGGAAGGAAATTCAAGTTACTGTAAGTATGGTTAGAATTACTTTTCAGGATCAATAGTGGGCTGAAAGATGCAGCACTGAGGTCTCTCCTGATAACAGGTGAGTAAATCGGAATTCGTAGTTCGGCTGATTTTTGAGGAATTTTTTAAAGTTCCAAAACTCCACACTTAGAAACATTTCCAAGTGAAACCAGTCGATGTTATCCTATGGAAGGAAATTCAAGTTATTGTAAGTATGGTTAGAATTACTTTTCAGGATCAGTAGTGGGATGAAAAATGCAGCACTGAGCTCTCTCCTGATAACAGGTGAGTAAATCGGAATTCGTAGTTCGGCTGACTTTTGAGGAATTTTTTTAAGTTCCAAAACTCCATACTTAGAAGAATTTCCAAGTAAAACCAGTCAATGGTAGCGTATGGAAGGAAATTCAAGTTACTGTATGTATGGTTAGAATTACTTTTCAGGATCAGTAGTGGGCTGAAAGATGCAGCACTGAGGTCGCTCCTGATTACAGGTGAGTAAATCGGAATTCGTAGTTTGGCTGATTTTTGAGGAATTTGTGAAGGTTCCAAAACTCCACACTTAGAAGAATTTCCAAGTGAAACCAGTCAATGTTAGCTTATGGAAGGAAATTCAAGTTACTGTAAGTATGGTAACAATTAGTTTTCAGGATCAGTAGTGGGCTGAAAGATGCAGCACTGAGGTCTCTCCTGATAACAGGTGAGTAAATCGGAATTCGTAGTTCGGCTAATTTTTGAGGAATTTTTTAAAGTTCCAAAACTCCACACTTAGAAGAATTTCCAAATGAAACCAGTCAATGTTAGCTTATGGAAGGAAATTCAAGTTACTGTATGTATGGTTAGAATTACTTTTCAGGATCAGTAGTGGGCTGAAAGATGCAGCACTGAGGTCGCTCCTGATTACAGGTGAGTAAATCGGAATTCGTAGTTTGGCTGATTTTTGAGGAATTTGTGAAGGTTCCAAAACTCCACACTTAGAAGAATTTCCAAGTGAAACCAGTCAATGTTAGCTTATGGAAGGAAATTCAAGTTACTGTAAGTATGGTAACAATTAGTTTTCAGGATCAGTAGTGGGCTGAAAGATGCAGCACTGAGGTCGCTCCTGATTACAGGTGAGTTAATCGGAATTCGTAGTTTGGCTGATTTTCTAGGAATTTGTGAAGGTTCCAAAACTCCACACTTAGAAGAATTTCCAAATGAAACCAGTCAATGTTAGCCTAAAGAAGGAAATTCAAGTTACTGTATCTACGGTTAGAAATAATTTTCAGGATCAGTAGTGGGCTGGTAGATGCAGCACTGAGGTCTCTCCTGATGACAAGTGAGTGAATCGGAATTCGTAGTTCGGCTGATTTTAAAGGAATTTTTTAAAGATCCAAAACTCCACACTTAGAAACATTTCCAAGTGAAACCAGTCGATGTTATCCTATGGAAGGAAATTCAAGTTATTGTAAGCATGGTTAGAATTACTTTTCAGGATCAGTAGTGGGCTGAAAGATGCAGCACTGAGGTCTCTCCTGATAACAGGTGAGTAAATCGGAATTCGTAGTTCGGCTAATTTTTGAGGAATTTTCTAAAGTTCCAAAACTCCACACTTAGAAACATTTCCAAGTGAAACCAGTCGATGTTATCCTATGGAAGGAAATTCAAGTTATTGTAAGTATGGTTAGAATTACTTTTCAGGATCAGTAGTGGGATGAAAAATGCAGCACTGAGCTCTCTCCTGATAACAGGTGAGTAAATCGGAATTCGTAGTTCGGCTGACTTTTGAGGAATTTTTTTAAGTTCCAAAACTCCACACTTAGAAGAATTTCCAAGTAAAACCAGTCAATGGTAGCGTATGGAAGGAAATTCAAGTTACTGTATGTATGGTTAGAATTACTTTTCAGGATCAGTAGTGGGCTGAAAGATGCAGCACTGAGGTCGCTCCTGATTACAGGTGAGTAAATCGGAATTCGTAGTTTGGCTGATTTTTGAGGAATTTGTGAAGGTTCCAAAACTCCACACTTAGAAGAATTTCCAAGTGAAACCAGTCAATGTTAGCTTATGGAAGGAAATTCAAGTTACTGAAAGTATGGTAACAATTAGTTTTCAGGATCAGTAGTGGGCTGAAAGATGCAGCACTGAGGTCTCTCCTGATAACAGGTGAGTAAATCGGAATTCGTAGTTCGGCTAATTTTTGAGGAATTTTTTAAAGTTCCAAAACTCCACACTTAGAAGAATTTCCAAATGAAACCAGTCAATGTTAGCTTTTGGAAGGAAATTCAAGTTACTGTATGTATGGTTAGAATTACTTTTCAGGATCAGTAGTGGGCTGAAAGATGCAGCACTGATTACAGGTGAGTAAATCGGAATTCGTAGTTTGGCTGATTTTTGAGGAATTTGTGAAGGTTCCAAAACTCCACACTTAGAAACATTTCCAAGTGAAACCAGTCGATGTTATTCTATGAAAGGAAATAAAAGTTATTGTAAGTATGGTTAGAATTACTTTTCAGGATCAGTAGTGGGCTGAAAAATGCAGCACTGAGCTCTCTCCTGATAACAGGTGAGTACATCGGAATTCGTACTTCGGCTGACTTTTGAGAAATTTTTTTAAGTTCCAAAACTCCACACTTAGAAGAATTTCCAAATGAAACCAGTCAAGTTAGCCTAAAGAAGTAAATTCAAGTTACTGTATCTACGGTTAGAATTAATTTTCAGGATCAGTAGTAGGCTGGAAGATGCAGCACTGAGGTCTCTCCTGATGACAAGTGAGTAAATCGGAATTCGTAGTTCGGCTGATTTTAAAGGAATTTTTTAAAGATCCAAAACTCCACACTTAGAAACATTTCCAAGTGAAACCAGTAGATGTTAGCCTATTAAAGGAAATTCAAGTTACTGTAAGTATGGTTAGAATTACTTTTTAGGATCAGTAGTGGGCTGAAAGATGCAGCACTGAGGTCTTTCCTGATAACAGGTGAGTAAATCGAAATTCGTAGTTCGACTGACTTTTGAGGAATTTTTTTAAGTTCCAAAACTCCACACTTAGAAGAATTTCCAAGTGAAACCAGTCAACTTTAACCTGTGGAAGGAAATTCAAGTTACTGTAACTACAGTTAGAATTACTTTTCAGGATCAATAGTGGGCTGAAAGATGCAGCACTGAGGTCGCTCCTGATTACAGGTGAGTAAATCGGAATTCGTTGTTCGGCTGATTTTTGAGGAATTTTTTAAAGGTCCAAATCTCCACACTTAGAAGAATTTCCAAGTAAAACCAGTCAATGGTAGCCTATGGAAGGAAATTCAAGTTACTGTAAGTATGGTTAGAATTTCTTTTCAGGATCAGTAGTGGGCTGAAAGATGCAGCACTGAGGTCTCTCCTGATAACAGGTGAGTAAATCGGAATTCGTAGTCAGCTGATTTTTGAGGAATTTTTTAAAGATCCAAAACTCCACACTTAGAAGAATTTCCAAGTGAAACCAGTCAACTTTAGCCTGTGGAAGGAAATTCAAGTTACTGTAACTGCAGTTAGAATTACTTTTCAGGATCAATAGTGGGCTGAAAGATGCAGCACTGAGGTCGCTCCTGATTTCAGGTGAGTAAATCGGAATTCGTAGTTCGGCTGATTTTTGAGGAATTTTTTAAAGGTCCAAATGTTCACACTTAAAAGAATTTCCAAGTAAAACCAGTCAATGGGAGCCTATGGAAGGAAATTGAAGTAACTGTAAGTATGGTTAGAATTACTTTTCAGGATCAGTAGTGGGCTGAAAAATGCAGCACTGAGCTCTCTCCTGATAACAGGTGAGTAAATCGGAATTCGTAGTTCGGCTGACTTTTGAGGACGTTTTTTTAAGTTCCAAAACTCCACACTTAGAAGAATTTCCAAGTGAAACCAGTCAACTTTAACCTGTGGAAGGAAATTCAAGTTACTGTAACTACAGTTAGAAATACTTTTCAGGATCAATAGTGGGCTGAAAGATGCAGCACTGAGGTCGCTCCTGATTACAGGTGAGTAAATCGGAATTCATAGTTCAGCTGATTTTTGAGGAATTTTTTAAAGGTCCAAATCTCCACACTTAGAAGAATTTCCAAATGAAATCAGTCAATGTTAGCCTAAAGAAGGAAATTCAAGTTACTGTATCTACGGTTAGAATTAATTTTCAGGATCAGTAGTGGGCTGGAAGATGCAGCACTGAGGTCTCTTCTGATGACAAGTGAGTAAATCGGAATTCGTAGTTCGGCTGATTTTAAAGGAATTTTTTAAAGATCCAAAACTCCACACTTAGAAACATTTCCAAGTGAAACCAGTAGATGTTAGCCTATAGAAGGAAATTCCAGTTACTGTAACTGCAGTTAGAATTACTTTTCAGGATCAATAGTGGGCTGAAAGATGCAGCACTGAGGTCGCTCCTGGTTACAGGTGAGTAAATCGAAATTCGTAGTTCGGCTGATTTTTGAGGAATTTTTTAAAGGTCCAAATTTTCACACTTAGAAGAATTTCCAAGTAAAACCAGTCAATGGAAGCCTATGGAAGGAAATTCAAGTTACTGTAAGTATGGTTAGAATTACTTTTCAGGATCAATAGTGGGCTGAAAGATGCAGCACTGAGGTCTCTCCTGATAACAGGTGAGTAAATCTGAATTCGTAGTTCGGCTGATTTTTGAGGAATTTTTTAAAGTTCCAAAACTCCACACTTAGAAACATTTCCAAGTGAAACCAGTCGATTTTATCCTATGGAAGGAAATTCAAGTTATTGTAAGTATGGTTAGAATTACTTTTCAGGATCAGTAGTGGGATGAAAAATGCAGCACTGAGCTCTCTCCTGATAACAGGTGAGTAAATCGGAATTCGTAGTTCGGCTAATTTTTGAGGAATTTTTTAAAGTTCCAAAACTCCACACTTAGAAGAAATTCCAAATGAAACCAGTCAATGTTAGCTTATGGAAGGAAATTCAAGTTACTGTATGTATGGTTAGAATTACTTTTCAGGATCAGTAGTGGGCTGAAAGATGCAGCACTGAGGTCGCTCCTGATTACAGGTGAGTAAATCGGAATTCGTAGTTTGGCTGATTTTTGAGGAATTTGTGAAGGTTCCAAAACTCCACACTTAGAAGAATTTCCAAGTGAAACCAGTCAATGTTAGCTTATGGAAGGAAATTCAAGTTACTGTAAGTATGGTAACAATTAGTTTTCAGGATCAGTAGTGGGCTGAAAGATGCAGCACTGAGGTCGCTCCTGATTACAGGTGAGTTAATCGGAATTCGTAGTTTGGCTGATTTTCTAGGAATTTGTGAAGGTTCCAAAACTCCACACTTAGAAGAATTTCCAAATGAAACCAGTCAATGTTAGCCTAAAGAAGGAAATTCAAGTTACTGTATCTACGGTTAGAAATAATTTTCAGGATCAGTAGTGGGCTGGAATATGCAGCACTGAGGTCTCTCCTGATGACAAGTGAGTAAATCGGAATTCGTAGTTCGGCTGATTTTAAAGGAATTTTTTAAAGATCCAAAACTCCACACTTAGAAACATTTCCAAGTGAAACCAGTCGATGTTATCCTATGGAAGGAAATTCAAGTTATTGTAAGCATGGTTAGAATTACTTTTCAGGATCAGTAGTGGGCTGAAAGATGCAGCACTGAGGTCTCTCCTGATAACAGGTGAGTAAATCGGAATTCGTAGTTCGGCTAATTTTTGAGGAATTTTCTAAAGTTCCAAAACTCCACACTTAGAAACATTTCCAAGTGAAACCAGTCGATGTTATCCTATGGAAGGAAATTCAAGTTATTGTAAGTATGGTTAGAATTACTTTTCAGGATCAGTAGTGGGATGAAAAATGCAGCACTGAGCTCTCTCCTGATAACAGGTGAGTAAATCGGAATTCGTAGTTCGGCTAATTTTTGAGGAATTTTTTAAAGTTCCAAGACTCCACACTTAGAAGAATTTCCAAATGAAACCAGTCAATGTTAGCTTATGGAAGGAAATTCAAGTTATTGTAAGTATGGGTAGAATTACTTTTCAGGATCAGTAGTGGGCTGAAAGATGCAGCACTGAGGTCGCTCCTGATTACAGGTGAGTAAATCGGAATTCGTAGTTTGGCTGATTTTTGAGGAATTTGTGAAGGTTCCAAAACTCCACACTTAGAAGAATTTCCAAGTGAAACCAGTCAATGTTAGCTTATGGAAGGAAATTCAAGTTACTGAAAGTATGGTAACAATTAGTTTTCAGGATCAGTAGTGGGCTGAAAGATGCAGCACTGAGGTCTCTCCTGATAACAGGTGAGTAAATCGGAATTCGTAGTTCGGCTAATTTTTGAGGAATTTTTTAAAGTTCCAAGACTCCACACTTAGAAGAATTTCCAAATGAAACCAGTCAATGTTAGCTTATGGAAGGAAATTCAAGTTACTGTATGTATGGTTAGAATTACTTTTCAGGATCAGTAGTGGGCTGAAAGATGCAGCACTGATTACAGGTGAGTAAATCGGAATTCGTAGTTTGGCTGATTTTTGAGGAATTTGTGAAGGTTCCAAAACTCCACACTTAGAAGAATTTCCAAGTGAAACCAGTCAATGTTAGCTTATGGAAGGAAATTCAAGTTACTGTAAGTATGGTAACAATTAGTTTTCAGGATCAGTAGTGGGCTGAAAGATGCAGCACTGAGGTCGCTCCTGATTACAGGTGAGTAAATCGGAATTCGTAGTTTGGCTGATTTTTGAGGAATTTGTGAAGGTTCCAAAACTCCACACTTAGAAGAATTTCCAAATGAAACCAGTCAATGTTAGCCTAAAGAAGGAAATTCAAGTTACTGTATCTACGGTTAGAAATAATTTTCAGGTTTAGTAGTGGGCTGGAAGATGCAGCACTGAGGTCTCTCCTGATGACAAGTGAGTAAATCGGAATTCGTAGTTCGGCTGATTTTAAAGGAATTTTTTAAAGATCCAAAACTCCACACTTAGAAACATTTCCAAGTGAAACCAGTCGATGTTATCCTATGGAAGGAAATTCAAGTTATTGTAAGCATGGTTAGAATTACTTTTCAGGATCAGTAGTGGGCTGAAAGATGCAGCACTGAGGTCTCTCCTGATAACAGGTGAGTAAATTGGAATTCGTAGTTCGGCTAATTTTTGAGGAATTTTTTAAAGTTCCAAAACTCCACACTTAGAAACATTTCCAAGTGAAACCAGTCGATGTTATTCTATGAAAGGAAATAAAAGTTATTGTAAGTATGGTTAGAATTACTTTTCAGGATCAGTAGTGGGCTGAAAAATGCAGCACTGAGCTCTCTCCTGATAACAGGTGAGTACATCGGAATTCGTAGTTCGGCTGACTTTTGAGAAATTTTTTTAAGTTCCAAAACTCCACACTTAGAAGAATTTCCAAATGAAACCAGTCAAGTTAGCCTAAAGAAGTAAATTCAAGTTACTGTATCTACGGTTAGAATTAATTTTCAGGATCAGTAGTAGGCTGGAAGATGCAGCACTGAGGTCTCTCCTGATGACAAGTGAGTAAATCGGAATTCGTAGTTCGGCTGATTTTAAAGGAATTTTTTAAAGATCCAAAACTCCACACTTAGAAACATTTCCAAGTGAAACCAGTAGATGTTAGCCTATAGAAGGAAATTCAAGTTATTGTAAGCATGGTTAGAATTACTTTTCAGGATCAGTAGTGGGCTGAAAGATGCAGCACTGAGGTCTCTCCTGATAACAGGTGAGTAAATTGGAATTCGTAGTTCGGCTAATTTTTGAGGAATTTTTTAAAGTTCCAAAACTCCACACTTAGAAACATTTCCAAGTGAAACCAGTCGATGTTATTCTATGAAAGGAAATAAAAGTTATTGTAAGTATGGTTAGAATTACTTTTCAGGATCAGTAGTGGGCTGAAAAATGCAGCACTGAGCTCTCTCCTGATAACAGGTGAGTACATCGGAATTCGTAGTTCGGCTGACTTTTGAGAAATTTTTTTAAGTTCCAAAACTCCACACTTAGAAGAATTTCCAAATGAAACCAGTCAAGTTAGCCTAAAGAAGTAAATTCAAGTTACTGTATGTATGGTTAGAATTACTTTTCAGGATCAGTAGTGGGCTGAAAGATGCAGCACTGAGGTCGCTCCTGATTACAGGTGAGTAAATCGGAATTCGTAGTTTGGCTGATTTTTGAGGAATTTGTGAAGGTTCCAAAACTCCACACTTAGAAGAATTTCCAAGTGAAACCAGTCAATGTTAGCTTATGGAAGGAAATTCAAGTTACTGTAAGTATGGTAACAATTAGTTTTCAGGATCAGTAGTGGGCTGAAAGATGCAGCACTGAGGTCTCTCCTGATAACAGGTGAGTAAATCGGAATTCGTAGTTCGGCTAATTTTTGAGGAATTTTTTAAAGTTCCAAAACTCCACACTTAGAAGAATTTCCAAATGAAACCAGTCAATGTTAGCTTATGGAAGGAAATTCAAGTTACTGTATGTATGGTTAGAATTACTTTTCAGGATCAGTAGTGGGCTGAAAGATGCAGCACTGAGGTCGCTCCTGATTACAGGTGAGTAAATCGGAATTCGTAGTTTGGCTGATTTTTGAGGAATTTGTGAAGGTTCCAAAACTCCACACTTAGAAGAATTTCCAAGTGAAACCAGTCAATGTTAGCTTATGGAAGGAAATTCAAGTTACTGTAAGTATGGTAACAATTAGTTTTCAGGATCAGTAGTGGGCTGAAAGATGCAGCACTGAGGTCTCTCCTGATAACAGGTGAGTAAATCGGAATTCGTAGTTCGGCTAATTTTTGAGGAATTTTTTAAAGTTCCAAAACTCCACACTTAGAAACATTTCCAAGTGAAACCAGTCGATGTTATCCTATGGAAGGAAATTCAAGTTATTGTAAGTATGGTTAGAATTACTTTTCAGGATCAGTAGTGGGATGAAAAATGCAGCACTGAGCTCTCTCCTGATAACAGGTGAGTAAATCGGAATTCGTAGTTCGGCTGACTTTTGAGGAATTTTTTTAAGTTCCAAAACTCCACACTTAGAAGAATTTCCAAGTAAAACCAGTCAATGGTAGTGTATGGAAGGAAATTCAAGTTACTGTATGTATGGTTAGAATTACTTTTCAGGATCAGTAGTGGGCTGAAAGATGCAGCACTGAGGTCGCTCCTGATTACAGGTGAGTAAATCGGAATTCGTAGTTTGGCTGATTTTTGAGGAATTTGTGAATGTTCCAAAACTCCACACTTAGAAGAATTTCCAAGTGAAACCAGTCAATGTTAGCTTATGGAAGGAAATTCAAGTTACTGTAAGTATGGTAACAATTAGTTTTCAGGATCAGTAGTGGGCTGAAAGATGCAGCACTGAGGTCTCTCCTGATAACAGGTGAGTAAATCGGAATTCGTAGTTCGGCTAATTTTTGAGGAATTTTTTAAAGTTCCAAAACTCCACACTTAGAAGAATTTCCAAATGAAACCAGTCAATGTTAGCTTATGGAAGGAAATTCAAGTTACTGTATGTATGGTTAGAATTACTTTTTAGGATCAGTAGTGGGCTGAAAGATGCATCACTGAGGTCGCTCCTGATTACAGGTGAGTAAATCGGAATTCGTAGTTTGGCTGATTTTTGAGGAATTTGTGAAGGTTCCAAAACTCCACACTTAGAAGAATTTCCAAGTGAAACCAGTCAATGTTAGCTTATGGAAGGAAATTCAAGTTACTGTAAGTATGGTAACAATTAGTTTTCAGGATCAGTAGTGGGCTGAAAGATGCAGCACTGAGGTCGCTCCTGATTACAGGTGAGTAAATCGGAATTCGTAGTTTGGCTGATTTTTGAGGAATTTGTGAAGGTTCCAAAACTCCACACTTAGAAGAATTTCCAAATGAAACCAGTCAATGTTAGGCTAAAGAAGGAAATTCAAGTTACTGTATCTACGGTTAGAAATAATTTTCAGGATCAGTAGTGGGCTGGAAGATGCAGCACTGAGGTCTTTCCTGATGACAAGTGAGTAAATCGGAATTCGTAGTTCGGCTGATTTTAAAGGAATTTTTTAAAGATCCAAAACTCCACACTTAGAAACATTTCCAAGTGAAACCAGTCGATGTTATCCTATGGAAGGAAATTCAAGTTATTGTAAGCATGGTTAGAATTACTTTTCAGGATCAGTAGTGGGCTGAAAGATGCAGCACTGAGGTCCCTCCTGATAACAGGTGAGTAAATCGGAATTCGTAGTTCGGCTAATTTTTGAGGAATTTTTTAAAGTTCCAAAACTCCACACTTAGAAACATTTCCAAGTGAAACCAGTCGATGTTATTCTATGAAAGGAAATAAAAGTTATTGTAAGTATGGTTAGAATTACTTTTCAGGATCAGTAGTGGGCTGAAAAATGCAGCACTGAGCTCTCTCCTGATAACAGGTGAGTACATCGGAATTCGTAGTTCGGCTGACTTTTGAGAAATTTTTTTAAGTTCCAAAACTCCACACTTAGAAGAATTTCCAAATGAAACCAGTCAAGTTAGCCTAAAGAAGTAAATTCAAGTTACTGTATCTACGGTTAGAATTAATTTTCAGGATCAGTAGTAGGCTGGAAGATGCAGCACTGAGGTCTCTCCTGATGACAAGTGAGTAAATCGGAATTCGTAGTTCGGCTGATTTTAAAGGAATTTTTTAAAGATCCAAAACTCCACACTTAGAAACATTTCCAAGTGAAACCAGTAGATGTTAGCCTATTAAAGGAAATTCAAGTTACTGTAAGTATGGTTAGAATTACTTTTTAGGATCAGTAGTGGGCTGAAAGATGCAGCACTGAGATCTCTCCTGATAACAGGTGAGTAAATCGGAATTCGTACTTCGGCTGATTTTAAAGGAATTATTTTAAGATCCAAAACTCCACACTTAGAAACATTTCCAAGTGAAACCAGTCGGTGTTAGCCTATGGAAGGAAATTCAAGTTACTGTAAGTATGGTTAGAATTACTTTTCAGGATCAGTAGTGGGCTGAAAGATGCAGCACTGAGGTCGCTCCTGATTACAGGTGAGTAAATCTGAATTCGTAGTTCAGCTGATTTTTGAGGAATTTTTTAAAGATCGAAAACTCCACACTTAGAAGAATTTCTAAGTGAAACCAGTCAATGTTAGCCTACGGAAGGAAATTCAAGTTACTGTAAGTATGGTTAGAATTACATTTCAGGATCAGTAGTGGGCTGAAAAATGCAGCACCGAGCTCTCTCCTGATAACAGGTGAGTAAATCGGAATTCGTAGTTTGGCTGATTTTTGAGGAATTTGTGAAGGTTCCAAAACTCCACACTTAGAAGAATTTCCAAGTGAAACCAGTCAATGTTAGTCTATGGAAGGAAATTCAATTTACTGTAAGTATGGTAACAAAAAGTTTTCAGGATCAGTAGTGGGCTGAAAGATGCAGCACTGAGGTCTCTCCTGATAACAGGTGAGTAAATCGGAATTCGTAGTTCGGCTGATTTTTGAGGAATTTTTTAAAGTTCCAAAACTCCACACTTAGAAACATTTTTAATTGAAACCAGTCAATGTTATCCTATGGAAGGAAATTCAAGTTATTGTAAGCATGGTTAGAATTACTTTTCAGGATCAGTAGTGGGCTGAAAGATGCAGCACTGAGGTCTCTCCTGATAACAGGTGAGTAAATCGAAATTCGTAGTTCGACTGACTTTTGAGGAATTTTTTTAAGTTCCAAAACTCCACACTTAGATGAATTTCCAAGTGAAACCAGTCAACTTTAACCTGTTGAAGGAAATTCAAGTCACTGTAACTACAGTTAGAAATACTTTTCAGGATCAATAGTGGGCTGAAAGATGCAGTACTGAGGTCGCTCCTGATTACAGGTGAGTAAATCGGAATTCGTAGTTCGGCTGATTTTTGAGGAATTTTTTAAAGGTCCAAATCTCCACACTTAGAAGAATTTCCAAATGAAACCAGTCAATGTTAGCCTAAAGAAGGAAATTCAAGTTACTGTATCTACGGTTAGAAATAATTTTCAGGATCAGTAGTGGGCTGGAAGATGCAGCACTGAGGTCTCTCCTGATAACAAGTGAGTAAATCGGAATTTGTAGTTCGGCTGATTTTAAAGGAATTTTTTAAAGATCCAAAACTCCACACTTAGAAACATTTCCAAGTGAAACCAGTAGATGTTAGCCTATGGAAGGAAATAGAAACATTTCCAAGTGAAACCAGTAGTTGTTAGCCTATGGAAGGAAATTCAAGTTACTGTAAGTATGGTTAGAATTACTTTTCAGGATCAGTAGTGGGCTGAAAGATGCAGCACTGAGGTCTCTCCTGATAACAGGTGAGTAAATCGAAATTCGTTGTTCGACTGACTTTTGAGGAATTTTTTTAAGCTCCAAAACTCCATACTTAGAAGAATTTCCAAGTGAAACCAGTCAACTTTAGCCTGTGGAAGGAAATTCCAGTTACTGTAACTGCAGTTAGAATTACTTTTCAGGATCAATAGTGGGCTGAAAGATGCAGGACTGATGTCGCTCCTGATTACAGGTGAGTAAATCGGAATTCGTAGTTCGGCTGATTATGGAGGAATTTTTTAAAGGTCCAAATTTTCACACTTAGAAGAATTTCCATGTAAAACCAATCAATGGTAGCCTATGGAAGGAAATTCAAGTTACTGTAAGTATGGTTAGAATTACTTTTCAGGATCAGTAGTGGGCTGAAAGATGCAGCACTGAGGTCTCTCCTGATAACTGGTGAGTAAATCGAAATTCGTAGTTCGACTGACTTTTGAGGAATTTTTTAAAGATCCAAAACTCCACACTTAGAAGAATTTCCAAGTGAAACCAGTCAATGTTAGCCTACGGAAGGAAATTCAAGTTACTGTAAGTATGGTTAGAACTACTTTTCAGGATCAGTAGTGGGCTGAAAGATGTAGCACTGAGGTCTCTCCTGATAACAGGTGAGCAAATCGGAATTCGTAGTTCGGCTGATTTTAAAGGAATTTTTTAAAGATCCAAAACTCCACACTTAGAAACATTTCCAAGTGAAACCAGTCGATGTTAGCCTATGGAAGGAAATTCAAGTTACTGTAAGTATGGTTAGAATCACTTTTCAGGATCAGTAGTGGTCTGACGGATGCAGCACTGAGGTCTCTCCTGATAGCAGGTGAGTAAATCGAAATTCGTAGTTCGACTGACTTTTGAGGAATTTTTTGAAGTTCAAAAACTCCACACTAGAAAAATTTCCAAGTCAAACCAGTCAACTTTAGCCTGTTTAAGGAAATTCAAGTTACTGAAACTGCAGTTAGAATTACTTTTCAGGATCAATAGTGGGCTGAAAGATGCAGCACTGAGGTCGCTCCTGATTACAGGTGAGTAAATCGGAATTCGTAGTTCGGCTGATTTTTGAGGAATTTTTTAAAGGTCCAAATGTTCGCACTTAGAAGAATTTCCAAGTAAAACCAGTCAATGGTAGCCTATGGAAGGAAATTCAAGTTACTGTAAGTATGGTTAGAATTACTTTTCAGGATCAGTAGTGGGCTGAAAAATGCAGCACTGAGCTCTCTCCTGATAACAGGTGAGTAAATTGGAATTCGTAGTTCAGCTGACTTTTGAGGAATTTTTTTATGTTCCAAAACTCCACACTTAGAAGAATTTCCAAGTGAAACCAGTCAACTTTAACCTGTGGAAGGAAATTCAAGTTACTGTAACTACAGTTAGAAATACTTTTCAGGCTCAATAGTGGGCTGAAAGATGCAGTACTGAGGTCGCTCCTGATTACAGGTGAGTAAATCGGAATTCGTAGTTCGGCTGATTTTTGAGGAATTTTTTAAAGGTCCAAATCTCCACACTTAGAAGAATTTCCAAATGAAACCAGTCAATGTTAGCCTAAAGAAGGAAATTCAAGTTACTGTATCTACGGTTAGAAATAATTTTCAGGATCAGTAGTGGGCTGGAAGATGCAGCACTGAGGTCTCTCCTGATGACAAGTGAGTAAATCGGAGTTCGTAGTTCGGCTGATTTTAAAGGAATTTTTTAAAGATCCAAAACTCCACACTTAGAAACATTTCCAAGTGAAACCAGTAGATGTTAGCCTATGGAAGGAAATAGAAACATTTCCAAGTGAAACTAGTAGTTGTAAGCCTATGGAAGGAAATTCAAGTTACTGTAAGTATGGTTAGAATTACTTTTCAGGATCACTAGTGGGCTGAAAGATGCAGCACTGAGGTCTCTCCTGATAACAGGTGAGTAAATCGAAATTCGTAGTTCGACTGACTTTTGAGGAATTGTTTTAAGTTCCAAAACTCCACACTTAGAAGAATTTCCAAGTGAAACCAGTCAACTTTAACCTGTGGAAGGAAATTCAAGTTACTGTAACTACAGTTAGAATTACTTTTCAGGATCAATAGTGGTCTGAAAGATGCAGCACTGAGGTCGCTTTTGATTACAGGTGAGTAAATCGGAATTCGTTGTTCGGCTGATTTTTGAGGAATTTTTTAAAGGTCCAAATCTCCACACTTAGAAGAATTTCCAAGTAAAACCAGTCAATGGTAGCCTATGGAAGGAAATTCAAGTTACTGTAAGTATGGTTAGAATTACTTTTCAGGATCAGTAGTGGGCTGAAAGATGCAGCACTGAGGTCTCTCCTGATAACAGGTGAGTAAATCGGAATTCGTAGTTCGGCAGATTTTTAAGGAATTTTTTTAAGATCCAAAACTCCACACTTAGAAGAATTTCCAAGTGAAACCAGTCAACTTTAGCCTGTGGAAGGAAATTCAAGTTACTGTAACTGCAGTTAGAATTACTTTTCAGGATCAATAGTGGGCTGAAAGATGCAGCACTGAGGTCGCTCCTGATTACAGGTGAGTAAATCGGAATTCGTAGTTCGGCTGATTTTTGAGGAATTTTTTAAAGGTCCAAATGTTCACACTTAAAAGAATTTCCAAGTAAAACCAGTCAATGGGAGCCTATGGAAGGAAATTGAAGTAACTGTAAGATGGTTAGAATTACTTTTCAGGATCAGTAGTGGGCTGAAAAATGCACCACTGAGCTCTCTCCTGATAACAGGTGAGTAAATCGGAATTCGTAGTTCGGCTGACTTTTGAGGAATTTTTTTAAGTTCCAAAACTCCACACTTAAAAGAATTTCCAAGTGAAACCAGTCAACTTTAACCTGTGGAAGGAAATTCAAGTTACTGTAACTAAAGTTAGAAATACTTTTCAGGATCAATAGTGGGCTGAAAGATGCAGCACTGAGTTCGCTCCTGATTGCAGGTGAGTAAATCGGAATTCGTAGTTCGGCTGATTTTTGAGGAATTTTTTAAAGGTCCAAATCTCCACACTTAGAAGAATTTCCAAATGAAACCAGTCAATGTTAGCCTAAAGAAGGAAATTCAAGTTACTGTATCTACGGTTAGAATTAATTTTCAGGATCAGTAGTGGGCTCGAAGATGCAGCACTGAGGTCTCTCCTGATGACAAGTGAGTAAATCGGAATTCGTAGTTCGGCTGATTTTAAAGGAATTTTTTAAAGATCCAAAACTCCACACTTAGAAACATTTCCAAGTGAAACCAGTAGATGTTAGCCTATGGAAGGAAATAGAAACATTTCCAAGTGAAACCGGTAGTTGTAAGCCTATGGAAGGAAATTCAAGTTACTGTAAGTATGGTTAGAATTACTTTTCAGGATCAGTAGTGGGCTGAAAGATGCAGCACTGAGGTCTCTCCTGATAAGAGGTGAGTAAATCGAAATTCGTTGTTCGACTGACTTTTGAGGAATTTTTTTAAGTTCCAAAACTCCATACTTAGAAGAATTTCCAAGTGAAACCAGTCAACTTTAGCCTGTGGAGGGAAATTTCAGTTACTGTAACTGGAGTTAGAATTACTTTTCAGGATCAATAGTGGGCTGAAAGATGCAGCACTGATGTCGCTCCTGATTACAGGTGAGTAAATCGGAATTCGTAGTTTGGCTGATTATGGAGGAATTTTTTAAAGGTCCAAATTTTCACACTTAGAAGAATTTCCATGTAAAACCAATCAATGGTAGCCTATGGAAGGAAATTCAAGTTACTGTAAGTATGGTTAGAATTACTTTTCAGGATCAGTAGTGGGCTGAAAGATGCAGCAATGAGGTCTCTCCTGATAACAGGTGAGTAAATCGAAATTCGTAGTTCGACTGACTTTTGAGGAATTTTTTTAAGGTCCAAATCTCCACACTTAGAAGAATTTCCAAAAGGAAACCAGTCAATGGTAGCCTATGGAAGGAAATTCAAGTTACTGTAAGTATGGTTAGAATTCCTTTCAGGATCAGTAGTGGGCTGAAAGATGCAGCACTGAGGTCTCTCCTGATAACAGGTGAGTAAATCGGAATTCGTAGTTCGGCTGACTTTTGAGGAATTTTTTTAAGTTCCAAAACTCCACACTTAGAAGAATTTCCAAGTAAAACCAGTCAATGGTAGCCTATGGAAGGAAATTCAAGTTACTGTAAGTATGGTTAGAATTACTTTTCAGGATCAGTAGTGGGCTGAAAGATGCAGCACTGAGGTCTCTCCTGATAAGAGGTGAGTAAATCGAAATTCGTAGTTCGACTGACTTTTGAGGAATTTTTTTAAGTTCCAAAACTCCACACTTAGAAGAATTTCCAAGTGAAACCAGTCAACTTTAGCCTGTGGAAGGAAATTCAAGTTACTGTAACTGCAGTTAGAATTACTTTTCAGGATCAATAGTGGGCTGAAAGATGCAGCACTGAGGTCGCTCCTGATTACAGGTGAGTAAATCGGAATTCGTAGTTCGGCTGATTTTTGAGGAATTTTTTAAAGGTCCAAATGTTCACACTTAAAAGAATTTCCAAGTAAAACCAGTCAATGGGAGCCTATGGAAGGAAATTGAAGTAACTGTAAGTATGGTTAGAATTACTTTTCAGGATCAGTAGTGGGCTGAAAAATGCAGCACTGAGCTCTCTCCTGATAACAGGTGAGTAAATGGGAATTCGTAGTTCGGCTGACTTTTGAGGAATTTTTTTTAAGTTCCAAAACTCCACACTTAAAAGAATTTCCAAGTGAAACCAGTCAACTTTAACCTGTGGAAGGAAATTCAAGTTACTGTACTTACAGTTAGAAATACTTTTCAGGATCAATAGTGGGCTGAAAGATGCAGCACTGAGGTCGCTCCTGATTACAGGTGAGTAAATCGGAATTCGTAGTTCGGCTGATTTTTGAGGAATTTTTTAAAGGTCCAAATCTCCACACTTAGAACAATTTCCAAATGAAACCAGTCAATGTTAGCCTAAAGAAGGAAATTCAAGTTACTGTATCTACGGTTAGAATTAATTTTCAGGATCAGTAGTGGGCTGGAAGATGCAGCACTGAGGTCTCTCCTGATGACAAGTGAGTAAATCGGAATTCGTAGTTCGGCTGATTTTTAAGGAATTTTTTAAAGATCCAAAACTCCACACTTAGAAACATTTCCAAGTGAAACCAGTAGATGTTAGCCTATGGAAGGAAATTCAAGTTACTGTAAGTATGGTTAGAATAACTTTTCAGGATCAGTAGTGGGCTGAAAAATGCAGCACTGAGCTCTCTCCTGATAACAGGTGAGTTAATCGGAATTCGTAGTTCGGCTGACTTTTGAGGAATTTTTTTAAGTTCCAAAACTCCACACTTAGAAGAATTTCCAAGTAAAACCAGTCAACGTTAGCCTGTGGAAGGAAATTCAAGTTACTGTAAGTATGGTTACAATTAGTTTTCAGGATCATTAGTGGGCTGAAAGATGCAGCACCGAGGTCTCTCCTGATAACATGTGAGTAAATCGAAATTCGTAGTTCGACTGACTTTTGAGGAATTTTTTTAAGTTCCAAAACTCCACACTTAGAAGAATTTCCAAGTGAAACCAGTCAACTTTAGCCTGTGGAAGGAAATTCAAGTTACTGTAACTACAGTTAGAATTACTTTTCAGGATCAATAGTGGGCTGAAAGATGCAGCACTGAGGTCTCTCCTGATGACAGGTGAGTAAATCGGAATTCGTAGTTCGGCTGATTTTAAAGGAATTTTTTAAAGATCCAAAACTCCACACTTAGAAGAATTTCCAAGTGAAACCAGTCAACGTTAGCCTGTGGAAGGAAATTCAAGTTACTGTAAGTATGGTTACAATTAGTTTTCAGGATCATTAGTGGGCTGAAAGATGCAGCACGGAGGTCTCTCCTGATAACATGTGAGTAAATCGAAATTCGTAGTTCGACTGACTTTTGAGGAATTTTTTTAAGTTCCAAAACTCCACACTTAGAAGAATTTCCAAGTGAAACCAGTCAACTTTAGCCTGTGGAAGGAAATTCAAGTTACTGTAACTACAGTTAGAATTACTTTTCAGGATCAATAGTGGGCTGAAAGATGCAGCACTGAGGTCTCTCCTGATGACAGGTGAGTAAATCGGAATTCGTAGTTCGGCTGATTTTAAAGGAATTTTTTAAAGATCCAAAACTCCACACTTAGAAACATTTCCAAGTGAAACCAGTAGATGTTAGCCTATGGAAGGAAATTCAAGTTACTGTAAGTATGGTTAGAATTACTTTTCAGGATCAGTAGCGGGCTGAAAAATGCAGCACTGAGCTCTCTCCTGATAACAGGTGAGTAAATCGAAATTCGTAGTTCGACTGACTTTTGAGGAATTTTTTTAAGTTCCAAAACTCCACACTTAGAAGAATTTCCAAATGAAACCAGTCAATGTTAGCCTAAAGAAGGAAATTCAAGTTACTGTATCTACGGTTAGAAATAATTTTCAGGATCAGTAGTGGGCTGGAAGATGCAGCACTGAGGTCTCTCCTGATGACAAGTGAGTAAATCGGAGTTCGTAGTTCGGCTGATTTTAAAGGAATTTTTTAAAGATCCAAAACTCCACACTTAGAAACATTTCCAAGTGAAACCAGTAGATGTTAGCCTATGGAAGGAAATAGAAACATTTCCAAGTGAAACTAGTAGTTGTAAGCCTATGGAAGGAAATTCAAGTTACTGTAAGTATGGTTAGAATTACTTTTCAGGATCACTAGTGGGCTGAAAGATGCAGCACTGAGGTCTCTCCTGATAACAGGTGAGTAAATCGAAATTCGTAGTTCGACTGACTTTTGAGGAATTTTTTTAAGTTCCAAAACTCCACACTTAGAAGAATTTCCAAGTGAAACCAGTCAACTTTAACCTGTGGAAGGAAATTCAAGTTACTGTAACTACAGTTAGAATTACTTTTCAGGATCAATAGTGGTCTGAAAGATGCAGCACTGAGGTCGCTTTTGATTACAGGTGAGTAAATCGGAATTCGTTGTTCGGCTGATTTTTGAGGAATTTTTTAAAGGTCCAAATCTCCACACTTAGAAGAATTTCCAAGTAAAACCAGTCAATGGTAGCCTATGGAAGGAAATTCAAGTTACTGTAAGTATGGTTAGAATTACTTTTCAGGATCAGTAGTGGGCTGAAAGATGCAGCACTGAGGTCTCTCCTTATAACAGGTGAGTACATCGAAATTCGTAGTTCGAATGACTTTTGAGGAATTTTTTTAAGTTCCAAAACTCCACACTTAGAAGAATTTCCAAGTGAAACCAGTCAACTTTAGCCTGTGGAAGGAAATTCAAGTTACTGTAACTGCAGTTAGAATTACTTTTCAGGATCAATAGTGGGCTGAAAGATGCAGCACTGAGGTCGCTCCTGATTACAGGTGAGTAAATCGGAATTCGTAGTTCGGCTGATTTTTGAGGAATTTTTTAAAGGTCCAAATGTTCACACTTAAAAGAATTTCCAAGTAAAACCAGTCAATGGGAGCCTATGGAAGGAAATTGAAGTAACTGTAAGATGGTTAGAATTACTTTTCAGGATCAGTAGTGGGCTGAAAGATGCAGCACTGAGGTCGCTCCTGATTACAGGTGAGTAAATCGGAATTCGTAGTTTGGCTGATTTTTGAGGAATTTGTGAAGGTTCCAAAACTCCAAACTTAGAAGAATTTCCAAGTGAAACCAGTCAATGTTAGCTTATGGAAGGAAATTCAAGTTACTGTAAGTATGGTAACAATTAGTTTTCAGGATCAGTAGTGGGCTGAAAGATGCAGCACTGAGGTCTCTCCTGATAACAGGTGAGTAAATCGGAATTCGTAGTTCGGCTAATTTTTGAGGAATTTTTTAAAGTTCCAAAACTCCACACTTAGAAGAATTTCCAAATGAAACCAGTCAATGTTAGCTTATGGAAGGAAATTCAAGTTACTGTATGTATGGTTAGAATTACTTTTCAGGATCAGTAGTGGGCTGAAAGATGCAGCACTGAGGTCGCTCCTGATTACAGGTGAGTAAATCGGAATTCGTAGTTCGGCTGACTTTTGAGGAATTTTTTTAAGTTCCAAAACTCCACACTTAGAAGAATTTCCAAGTAAAACCAGTCAATGGTAGCGTATGGAAGGAAATTCAAGGTACTGTATGTATGGTTAGAATTACTTTTCAGGATCAGTAGTGGGCTGAAAGATGCAGCACTGAGGTCGCTCCTGATTACAGGTGAGTAAATCGGAATTCGTAGTTTGGCTGATTTTTGAGGAATTTGTGAAGGTTCCAAAACTCCACACTTAGAAGAATTTCCAAGTGAAACCAGTCAATGTTAGCTTATGGAAGGAAATTCAAGTTACTGTAAGTATGGTAACAATTAGTTTTCAGGATCAGTAGTGGGCTGAAAGATGCAGCACTGAGGTCTCTCCTGATAACAGGTGAGTAAATCGGAATTCGTAGTTCGGCTAATTTTTGAGGAATTTGTGAAGGTTCCAAAACTCCACACTTAGAAGAATTTCCAAGTGAAACCAGTCAATGTTAGCTTATGGAAGGAAATTCAAGTTACTGTAAGTATGGTAACAATTAGTTTTCAGGATCAGTAGTGGGCTGAAAGATGCAGCACTGAGGTCTCTCCTGATAACAGGTGAGTAAATCGGAATTCGTAGTTCGGCTAATTTTTGAGGAATTTTTTAAAGTTCCAAAACTCCACACTTAGAAACATTTCCAAGTGAAACCAGTCGATGTTATCCTATGGAAGGAAATTCAAGTTATTGTAAGTATGGTTAGAATTACTTTTCAGGATCAGTAGTGGGATGAAAAATGCAGCACTGAGCTCTCTCCTGATAACAGGTGAGTAAATCGGAATTCGTAGTTCGGCTGACTTTTGAGGAATTTTTTTAAGTTCCAAAACTCCACACTTAGAAGAATTTCCAAGTAAAACCAGTCAATGGTAGCGTATGGAAGGAAATTCAAGGTACTGTATGTATGGTTAGAATTACTTTTCAGGATCAGTAGTGGGCTGAAAGATGCAGCACTGAGGTCGCTCCTGATTACAGGTGAGTAAATCGGAATTCGTAGTTTGGCTGATTTTTGAGGAATTTGTGAAGGTTCCAAAACTTCACACTTAGAAGAATTTCCAAGTGAAACCAGTCAATGTTAGCTTATGGAAGGAAATTCAAGTTACTGTAAGTATGGTAACAATTAGTTTTCAGGATCAGTAGTGGGCTGAAAGATGCAGCACTGAGGTCTCTCCTGATAACAGGTGAGTAAATCGGAATTCGTAGTTCGGCTAATTTTTGAGGAATTTTTTAAAGTTCCAAAACTCCACACTTAGAAGAATTTCCAAATGAAACCAGTCAATGTTAGCTTATGGAAGGAAATTCAAGTTACTGTATGTATGGTTAGAATTACTTTTCAGGATCAGTAGTGGGCTGAAAGATGCATCACTGAGGTCGCTCCTGATTACAGGTGAGTAAATCGGAATTCGTAGTTTGGCTGATTTTTGAGGAATTTGTGAAGGTTCCAAAACTCCACACTTAGAATAATTTCCAAGTGAAACCAGTCAATGTTAGCTTATGGAAGGAAATTCAAATTACTGTAAGTATGGTAACAATTAGTTTTCAGGATCAGTAGTGGGCTGGAAGATGCAGCACTGAGGTCTCTCCTGATGACAAGTGAGTAAATCGGAATTCGTAGTTCGGCTGATTTTAAAGGAATTTTTTAAAGATCCAAAACTCCACACTTAGAAACATTTCCAAGTGAAACCAGTCGATGTTATCCTATGGAAGGAAATTCAAGTTATTGTAAGCATGGTTAGAATTACTTTTCAGGATCAGTAGTGGGCTGAAAGATGCAGCACTGAGGTCCCTCCTGATAACAGGTGAGTAAATCGGAATTCGTAGTTCGGCTAATTTTTGAGGAATTTTTTAAAGTTCCAAAACTCCACACTTAGAAGAATTTCCAAGTAAAACCAGTCAACGTTAGCCTGTGGAAGGAAATTCAAGTTACTGTAAGTATGGTTACAATTAGTTTTCAGGATCATTAGTGGGCTGAAAGATGCAGCACCGAGGTCTCTCCTGATAACATGTGAGTAAATCGAAATTCGTAGTTCGACTGACTTTTGAGGAATTTTTTTAAGTTCCAAAACTCCACACTTAGAAGAATTTCCAAGTGAAACCAGTCAACTTTAGCCTGTGGAAGGAAATTCAAGTTACTGTAACTACAGTTAGAATTACTTTTCAGGATCAATAGTGGGCTGAAAGATGCAGCACTGAGGTCTCTCCTGATGACAGGTGAGTAAATCGGAATTCGTAGTTCGGCTGATTTTAAAGGAATTTTTTAAAGATCCAAAACTCCACACTTAGAAGAATTTCCAAGTGAAACCAGTCAACGTTAGCCTGTGGAAGGAAATTCAAGTTACTGTAAGTATGGTTACAATTAGTTTTCAGGATCATTAGTGGGCTGAAAGATGCAGCACGGAGGTCTCTCCTGATAACATGTGAGTAAATCGAAATTCGTAGTTCGACTGACTTTTGAGGAATTTTTTTAAGTACCAAAACTCCACACTTAGAAGAATTTCCAAGTGAAACCAGTCAACTTTAGCCTGTGGAAGGAAATTCAAGTTACTGTAACTACAGTTAGAATTACTTTTCAGGATCAATAGTGGGCTGAAAGATGCAGCACTGAGGTCTCTCCTGATGACAGGTGAGTAAATCGGAATTCGTAGTTCGGCTGATTTTAAAGGAATTTTTTAAAGATCCAAAACTCCACACTTAGAAACATTTCCAAGTGAAACCAGTAGATGTTAGCCTATGGAAGGAAATTCAAGTTACTGTAAGTATGGTTAGAATTACTTTTCAGGATCAGTAGCGGGCTGAAAAATGCAGCACTGAGCTCTCTCCTGATAACAGGTGAGTTAATCGGAATTCGTAGTTTGGCTGACTTTTGAGGAATTTTTTAAGTTCCAAAACTCCACACTTAGAAGAATTTCCAAGTAAAACCAGTCAATGGTAGCCTATGGAAGGAAATTCAAGTTACTGAAAGTATGGTTAGAATTACTTTTCAGGATCAGTAGTGGGCTGAAAGATGCAGCACTGAGGTCTCTCCTGATAACAGGTGAGTAAATCAGAATTCGTAGTTCGGCAGATTTTAAAGGAATTTTTTTAAGATCCAAAATTCCACACTTAGAAACATTTCCAAGTGAAACCAGTCAATGTTAGCCTATGGAAGGAAATTCAAGTTACTGTAAGTATGGTTAGAATTACTTTTCAGGATCAGTAGTGGGCTGAAAAATGCAGCACTGAGCTCTCTCCTGATAACAGGTGAGTAAATTGGAATTCGTAGTTCGGCTGACTTTTGAGGAATTTTTTTATGTTCCAAAACTCCACACTTAGAAGAATTTCCAAGTGAAACCAGTCAACTTTAACCTGTGGAAGGAAATTCAAGTTACTGTAACTACAGTTAGAAATACTTTTCAGGCTCAATAGTGGGCTGAAAGATGCAGTACTGAGGTCGCTCCTGATTACAGGTGAGTAAATCGGAATTCGTAGTTCGGCTGATTTTTGAGGAATTTTTTAAAGGTCCAAATCTCCACACTTAGAAGAATTTCCAAATGAAACCAGTCAATGTTAGCCTAAAGAAGGAAATTCAAGTTACTGTATCTACGGTTAGAAATAATTTTCAGGATCAGTAGTGGGCTGGAAGATGCAGCACTGAGGTCTCTCCTGATGACAAGTGAGTAAATCGGAGTTCGTAGTTCGGCTGATTTTAAAGGAATTTTTTAAAGATCCAAAACTCCACACTTAGAAACATTTCCAAGTGAAACCAGTAGATGTTAGCCTATGGAAGGAAATAGAAACATTTGCAAGTGAAACTAGTAGTTGTAAGCCTATGGAAGGAAATTCAAGTTACTGTAAGTATGGTTAGAATTACTTTTCAGGATCACTAGTGGGCTGAAAGATGCAGCACTGAGGTCTCTCCTGATAACAGGTGAGTAAATCGAAATTCGTAGTTCGACTGACTTTTGAGGAATTTTTTTAAGTTCCAAAACTCCACACTTAGAAGAATTTCCAAGTGAAACCAGTCAACTTTAACCTGTGGAAGGAAATTCAAGTTACTGTAACTACAGTTAGAATTACTTTTCAGGATCAATAGTGGTCTGAAAGATGCAGCACTGAGGTCGCTTTTGATTACAGGTGAGTAAATCGGAATTCGTTGTTCGGCTGATTTTTGAGGAATTTTTTAAAGGTCCAAATCTCCACACTTAGAAGAATTTCCAAGTAAAACCAGTCAATGGTAGCCTATGGAAGGAAATTCAAGTTACTGTAAGTATGGTTAGAATTACTTTTCAGGATCAGTAGTGGGCTGAAAGATGCAGCACTGAGGTCTCTCCTTATAACAGGTGAGTACATCGAAATTCGTAGTTCGAATGACTTTTGAGGAATTTTTTTAAGTTCCAAAACTCCACACTTAGAAGAATTTCCAAGTGAAACCAGTCAACTTTAGCCTGTGGAAGGAAATTCAAGTTACTGTAACTGCAGTTAGAATTACTTTTCAGGATCAATAGTGGGCTGAAAGATGCAGCACTGAGGTTGCTCCTGATTACAGGTGAGTAAATCGGAATTCGTAGTTCGGCTGATTTTTGAGGAATTTTTTAAAGGTCCAAATGTTCACACTTAAAAGAATTTCCAAGTAAAACCAGTCAATGGGAGCCTATGGAAGGAAATTGAAGTAACTGTAAGATGGTTAGAATTACTTTTCAGGATCAGTAGTGGGCTGAAAGATGCAGCACTGAGGTCGCTCCTGATTACAGGTGAGTAAATCGGAATTCGTAGTTTGGCTGATTTTTGAGGAATTTGTGAAGGTTCCAAAACTCCAAACTTAGAAGAATTTCCAAGTGAAACCAGTCAATGTTAGCTTATGGAAGGAAATTCAAGTTACTGTAAGTATGGTAACAATTAGTTTTCAGGATCAGTAGTGGGCTGAAAGATGCAGCACTGAGGTCTCTCCTGATAACAGGTGAGTAAATCGGAATTCGTAGTTCGGCTAATTTTTGAGGAATTTTTTAAAGTTCCAAAACTCCACACTTAGAAGAATTTCCAAATGAAACCAGTCAATGTTAGCTTATGGAAGGAAATTCAAGTTACTGTATGTATGGTTAGAATTACTTTTCAGGATCAGTAGTGGGCTGAAAGATGCAGCACTGAGGTCGCTCCTGATTACAGGTGAGTAAATCGGAATTCGTAGTTCGGCTGACTTTTGAGGAATTTTTTTAAGTTCCAAAACTCCACACTTAGAAGAATTTCCAAGTAAAACCAGTCAATGGTAGCGTATGGAAGGAAATTCAAGGTACTGTATGTATGGTTAGAATTACTTTTCAGGATCAGTAGTGGGCTGAAAGATGCAGCACTGAGGTCGCTCCTGATTACAGGTGAGTAAATCGGAATTCGTAGTTTGGCTGATTTTTGAGGAATTTGTGAAGGTTCCAAAACTCCACACTTAGAAGAATTTCCAAGTGAAACCAGTCAATGTTAGCTTATGGAAGGAAATTCAAGTTACTGTAAGTATGGTAACAATTAGTTTTCAGGATCAGTAGTGGGCTGAAAGATGCAGCACTGAGGTCTCTCCTGATAACAGGTGAGTAAATCGGAATTCGTAGTTTGGCTAATTTTTGAGGAATTTGTGAAGGTTCCAAAACTCCACACTTAGAAGAATTTCCAAGTGAAACCAGTCAATGTTAGCTTATGGAAGGAAATTCAAGTTACTGTAAGTATGGTAACAATTAGTTTTCAGGATCAGTAGTGGGCTGAAAGATGCAGCACTGAGGTCTCTCCTGATAACAGGTGAGTAAATCGGAATTCGTAGTTCGGCTAATTTTTGAGGAATTTTTTAAAGTTCCAAAACTCCACACTTAGAAACATTTCCAAGTGAAACCAGTCGATGTTATCCTATGGAAGGAAATTCAAGTTATTGTAAGTATGGTTAGAATTACTTTTCAGGATCAGTAGTGGGATGAAAAATGCAGCACTGAGCTCTCTCCTGATAACAGGTGAGTAAATCGGAATTCGTAGTTCGGCTGACTTTTGAGGAATTTTTTTAAGTTCCAAAACTCCACACTTAGAAGAATTTCCAAGTAAAACCAGTCAATGGTAGCGTATGGAAGGAAATTCAAGGTACTGTATGTATGGTTAGAATTACTTTTCAGGATCAGTAGTGGGCTGAAAGATGCAGCACTGAGGTCGCTCCTGATTACAGGTGAGTAAATCGGAATTCGTAGTTTGGCTGATTTTTGAGGAATTTGTGAAGGTTCCAAAACTCCACACTTAGAAGAATTTCCAAGTGAAACCAGTCAATGTTAGCTTATGGAAGGAAATTCAAGTTACTGTAAGTATGGTAACAATTAGTTTTCAGGATCAGTAGTGGGCTGAAAGATGCAGCACTGAGGTCTCTCCTGATAACAGGTGAGTAAATCGGAATTCGTAGTTCGGCTGATTTTAAAGGAATTTTTTAAAGATCCAAAACTCCACACTTAGAAACATTTCCAAGTGAAACCAGTCGATGTTATCCTATGGAAGGAAATTCAAGTTATTGTAAGCATAGTTAGAATTACTTTTCAGGATCAGTAGTGGGCTGAAAGATGCAGCACTGAGGTCCCTCCTGATAACAGGTGAGTAAATCGGAATTCGTAGTTCGGCTAATTTTTGAGGAATTTTTTAAAGTTCCAAAACTCCACACTTAGAAACATTTCCAAGTGAAACCAGTCGATGTTATTCTATGAAAGGAAATAAAAGTTATTGTAAGTATGGTTACAATTACTTTTCAGGATCAGTAGTGGGCTGAAAAATGCAGCACTGAGCTCTCTCCTGATAACAGGTGAGTACATCGGAATTCGTAGTTCGGCTGACTTTTGAGAAATTTTTTTAAGTTCCAAAACTCCACACTTAGAAGAATTTCCAAATGAAACCAGTCAAGTTAGCCTAAAGATGTAAATTCAAGTTACTGTATCTACGGTTAGAATTAATTTTCAGGATCAGTAGTAGGCTGGAAGATGCAGCACTGAGGTCTCTCCTGATGACAAGTGAGTAAATCGGAATTCGTAGTTCGGCTGATTTTAAAGGAATTTTTTAAAGATCCAAAACTCCACAATAGAAACATTTCCAAGTGAAACCAGTAGATGTTAGCCTATTAAAGGAAATTCAAGTTACTGTAAGTATGGTTAGAATTACTTTTTAGGATCAGTAGTGGGCTGAAAGATGCAGCACTGAGATCTCTCCTGATAACAGGTGAGTAAATCGGAATTCGTACTTCGGCTGATTTTAAAGGAATTATTTTAAGATCCAAAACTCCACACTTAGAAACATTTCCAAGTGAAACCAGTCGGTGTTAGCCTATGGAAGGAAATTCAAGTTACTGTAAGTATGGTTAGAATTACTTTTCAGGATCAGTAGTGGGCTGAAAGATGCAGCACTGAGGTCGCTCCTGATTACAGGTGAGTAAATCTGAATTCGTAGTTCAGCTGATTTTTGAGGAATTTTTTAAAGATCGAAAACTCCACACTTAGAAGAATTTCTAAGTGAAACCAGTCAATGTTAGCCTACGGAAGGAAATTCAAGTTACTGTAAGTATGGTTAGAATTACATTTCAGGATCAGTAGTGGGCTGAAAAATGCAGCACCGAGCTCTCTCCTGATAACAGGTGAGTAAATCGGAATTCGTAGTTTGGCTGATTTTTGAGGAATTTGTGAAGGTTCCAAAACTCCACACTTAGAAGAATTTCCAAGTGAAACCAGTCAATGTTAGTCTATGGAAGGAAATTCAATTTACTGTAAGTATGGTAACAAAAAGTTTTCAGGATCAGTAGTGGGCTGAAAGATGCAGCACTGAGGTCGCTCCTGATAACAGGTGAGTAAATCGGAATTCGTAGTTCGGCTGATTTTTGAGAAATTTTTTAAAGTTACAAAACTCCCCACTTAGAAACATTTTTAATTGAAACCAGTCAATGTTATCCTATGGAAGGAAATTCAAGTTATTGTAAGCATGGTTAGAATTACTTTTCAGGATCAGTAGTGGGCTGAAAGATGCAGCACTGAGGTCTCTCCTGATAACAGGTGAGTAAATCGAAATTCGTAGTTCGACTGACTTTTGAGGAATTTTTTTAAGTTCCAAAACTCCACACTTAGATGAATTTCCAAGTGAAACCAGTCAACTTTAACCTGTGGAAGGAAATTCAAGTCACTGTAACTACAGTTAGAAATACTTTTCAGGATCAATAGTGGGCTGAAAGATGCAGTACTGAGGTCGCTCCTGATTACAGGTGAGTAAATCGGAATTCGTAGTTCGGCTGATTTTTGAGGAATTTTTTAAAGGTCCAAATCTCCACACTTAGAAGAATTTCCAAATGAAACCAGTCAATGTTAGCCTAAAGAAGGAAATTCAAGTTACTGTATCTACGGTTAGAAATAATTTTCAGGATCAGTAGTGGGCTGGAAGATGCAGCACTGAGGTCTCTTCTGATGACAAGTGAGTAAATCGGAATTCGTAGTTCGGCTGATTTTAAAGGAATTTTTTAAAGATCCAAAACTCCACACTTAGAAACATTTCCAAGTGAAACCAGTAGATGTTAGCCTATGGAAGGAAATAGAAACATTTCCAAGTGAAACCAGTAGTTGTTAGCCTACGGAAGGAAATTCAAGTTACTGTAAGTATGGTTAGAATTACTTTTCAGGATCAATAGTGGGCTGAAAGATGCAGCACTGAGGTCTCTCCTGATAACAGGTGAGTAAATCGAAATTCGTTGTTCGACTGACTTTTGAGGAATTTTTTTAAGCTCCAAAACTCCATACTTAGAAGAATTTCCAAGTGAAACCAGTCAACTTTAGCCTGTGGAAGGAAATTCCAGTTACTGTAACTGCAGTTAGAATTACTTTTCAGGATCAATAGTGGGCTGAAAGATGCAGGACTGATGTCGCTCCTGATTACAGGTGAGTAAATCGGAATTCGTAGTTCGGCTGATTATGGAGGAATTTTTTAAAGGTCCAAATTTTCACACTTAGAAGAATTTCCATGTAAAACCAATCAATGGTAGCCTATGGAAGGAAATTCAAGTTACTGTAAGTATGGTTAGAATTACTTTTCAGGATCAGTAGTGGGCTGAAAGATGCAGCACTGAGGTCTCTCCTGATAACAGGTGAGTAAATCGAAATTCGTAGTTCGACTGACTTTTGAGGAATTTTTTAAAGATCCAAAACTCCACACTTAGAAGAATTTCCAAGTGAAACCAGTCAATGTTAGCCTACGGAAGGAAATTCAAGTTACTGTAAGTATGGTTAGAACTACTTTTCAGGATCAGTAGTGGGCTGAAAGATGTAGCACTGAGGTCTCTCCTGATAACAGGTGAGCAAATCGGAATTCGTAGTTCGGCTGATTTTAAAGGAATTTTTTAAAGATCCAAAACTCCACACTTAGAAACATTTCCAAGTGAAACCAGTCGATGTTAGTCTATGGAAGGAAATTCAAGTTACTGTAAGTATGGTTAGAATCACTTTTCAGGATCAGTAGTGGTCTGACGGATGCAGCACTGAGGTCTCTCCTGATAACAGGTGAGTAAATCGAAATTCGTAGTTCGACTGACTTTTGAGGAATTTTTTGAAGTTCAAAAACTCCACACTAGAAAAATTTCCAAGTCAAACCAGTCAACTTTAGCCTGTTTAAGGAAATTCAAGTTACTGAAACTGCAGTTAGAATTACTTTTCAGGATCAATAGTGGGCTGAAAGATGCAGCACTGAGGTCGCTCCTGATTACAGGTGAGTAAATCGATATTCGTAGTTCGGCTGATTTTTGAGGAATTTTTTAAAGGTCCAAATGTTCGCACTTAGAAGAATTTCCAAGTAAAACCAGTCAATGGTAGCCTATGGAAGGAAATTCAAATTACTGTAAGTATGGTTAGAATTACTTTTCAGGATCAGTAGTGGGCTGAAAAATGCAGCACTGAGCTCTCTCCTGATAACAGGTGAGTAAATTGGAATTCGTAGTTCGGCTGACTTTTGAGGAAGTTTTTTTATGTTCCAAAACTCCACACTTAGAAGAATTTCCAAGTGAAACCAGTCAACTTTAACCTGTGGAAGGAAATTCAAGTTACTGTAACTACAGTTAGAAATACTTTTCAGGCTCAATAGTGGGCTGAAAGATGCAGTACTGAGGTCGCTCCTGATTACAGGTGAGTAAATCGGAATTCGTAGTTCGGCTGATTTTTGAGGAATTTTTTAAAGGTCCAAATCTCCACACTTAGAAGAATTTCCAAATGAAACCAGTCAATGTTAGCCTAAAGAAGGAAATTCAAGTTACTGTATCTACGGTTAGAAATAATTTTCAGGATCAGTAGTGGGCTGGAAGATGCAGCACTGAGGTCTCTCCTGATGACAAGTGAGTAAATCGGAGTTCGTAGTTCGGCTGATTTTAAAGGAATTTTTTAAAGATCCAAAACTCCACACTTAGAAACATTTCCAAGTGAAACCAGTAGATGTTAGCCTATGGAAGGAAATAGAAACATTTCCAAGTGAAACTAGTAGTTGTAAGCCTATGGAAGGAAATTCAAGTTACTGTAAGTATGGTTAGAATTACTTTTCAGGATCACTAGTGGGCTGAAAGATGCAGCACTGAGGTCTCTCCTGATAACAGGTGAGTAAATCGAAATTCGTAGTTCGACTGACTTTTGAGGAATTTTTTTAAGTTCCAAAACTCCACATTTAGAAGAATTTCCAAGTGAAACCATTCAACTTTAACCTGTGGAAGGAAATTCAAGTTACTGTAACTACAGTTAGAATTACTTTTCAGGATCAATAGTGGTCTGAAAGATGCAGCACTGAGGTCGCTTTTGATTACAGGTGAGTAAATCGGAATTCGTTGTTCGGCTGATTTTTGAGGAATTTTTTAAAGGTCCAAATCTCCACACTTAGAAGAATTTCCAAGTAAAACCAGTCAATGGTAGCCTATGGAAGGAAATTCAAGTTACTGTAAGTATGGTTAGAATTACTTTTCAGGATCAGTAGTGGGCTGAAAGATGCAGCACTGAGGTCTCTCCTGATAACAGGTGAGTAAATCGGAATTCGTAGTTCGGCAGATTTTTAAGGAATTCTTTTAAGATCCAAAACTCCACACTTAGAAACATTTCCAAGTGAAACCAGTAGATGTTAGCCTATGGAAGGAAATAGAAACATTTCCAAGTGAAACCAGTCGATGTTAGCCTATGGAAGGAAATTCAAGTTACTGTAAGTATGGTTAGAATTACTTTTCAGGATCAGTAGTGGGCTGAAAGATGCAGCACTGAGGTCTCTCCTTATAACAGGTGAGTAAATCGAAATTCGTAGTTCGAATGACTTTTGAGGAATTTTTTTAAGTTCCAAAACTCCACACTTAGAAGAATTTCCAAGTGAAACCAGTCAACTTTAGCCTGTGGAAGGAAATTCAAGTTACTGTAACTGCAGTTAGAATTACTTTTCAGGATCAATAGTGGGCTGAAAGATGCAGCACTGAGGTCGCTCCTGATTACAGGTGAGTAAATCGGAATTCGTAGTTCGGCTGATTTTTGAGGAATTTTTTAAAGGTCCAAATGTTCACACTTAAAAGAATTTCCAAGTAAAACCAGTCAATGGGAGCCTATGGAAGGAAATTGAAGTAACTGTAAGATGGTTAGAATTACTTTTCAGGATCAGTAGTGGGCTGAAAAAATGCAGCACTGAGCTCTCTCCTGATAACAGTTGAGTAAATCGGAATTCGTAGTTCGGCTGACTTTTGAGGAATTTTTTTAAGTTCCAAAACTCCACACTTAAAAGAATTTCCAAGTGAAACCAGTCAACTTTAACCTGTGGAAGGAAATTCAAGTTACTGTAACTACAGTTAGAAATACTTTTCAGGATCAATAGTGGGCTGAAAGATGCAGCACTGAGTTCGCTCCTGATTGCAGGTGAGTAAATCGGAATTCGTAGTTCGGCTGATTTTTGAGGAATTTTTTAAAGGTCCAAATCTCCACACTTAGAAGAATTTCCAAATGAAACAGCTGACGTTAGCCTGTGGAAGGAAATTCAAGTTACTGTAAGTATGGTTACAATTAGTTTTCAGGATCATTAGTGGGCTGAAAGATGCAGCACCGAGGTCTCTCCTGATAACATGTGAGTAAATCGAAATTCGTAGTTCGACTGACTTTTGAGGAATTTTTTTAAGTTCCAAAACTCCACACTTAGAAGAATTTCCAAGTGAAACCAGTCAACTTTAGCCTGTGGAAGGAAATTCAAGTTACTGTAACTACAGTTAGAATTACTTTTCAGGATCAATAGTGGGCTGAAAGATGCAGCACTGAGGTCTCTCCTGATGACAGGTGAGTAAATCGGAATTCGTAGTTCGGCTGATTTTAAAGGAATTTTTTAAAGATCCAAAACTCCACACTTAGAAGAATTTCCAAGTGAAACCAGTCAACGTTAGCCTGTGGAAGGAAATTCAAGTTACTGTAAGTATGGTTACAATTAGTTTTCAGGATCATTAGTGGGCTGAAAGATGCAGCACGGAGGTCTCTCCTGATAACATGTGAGTAAATCGAAATTCGTAGTTCGACTGACTTTTGAGGAATTTTTTTAAGTTCCAAAACTCCACACTTAGAAGAATTTCCAAGTGAAACCAGTCAACTTTAGCCTGTGGAAGGAAATTCAAGTTACTGTAACTACAGTTAGAATTACTTTTCAGGATCAATAGTGGGCTGAAAGATGCAGCACTGAGGTCTCTCCTGATGACAGGTGAGTAAATCGGAATTCGTAGTTCGGCTGATTTTAAAGGAATTTTTTAAAGATCCAAAACTCCACACTTAGAAACATTTCCAAGTGAAACCAGTAGATGTTAGCCTATGGAAGGAAATTCAAGTTACTGTAAGTATAGTTAGAATTACTTTTCAGGATCAGTAGCGGGCTGAAAAATGCAGCACTGAGCTCTCTCCTGATAACAGGTGAGTTAATCGGAATTCGTAGTTTGGCTGACTTTTGAGGAATTTTTTAAGTTCCAAAACTCCACACTTAGAAGAATTTCCAAGTAAAACCAGTCAATGGTAGCCTATGGAAGGAAATTCAAGTTACTGAAAGTATGGTTAGAATTACTTTTCAGGATCAGTAGTGGGCTGAAAGATGCAGCACTGAGGTCTCTCCTGATAACAGGTGAGTAAATCAGAATTCGTAGTTCGGCAGATTTTAAAGGAATTTTTTTAAGATCCAAAATTCCACACTTAGAAACATTTCCAAGTGAAACCAGTCAATGTTAGCCTATGGAAGGAAATTCAAGTTACTGTAAGTATGGTTAGAATTACTTTTCAGGATCAGTAGTGGGCTGAAAAATGCAGCACTGAGCTCTCTCCTGATAACAGGTGAGTAAATTGGAATTCGTAGTTCGGCTGACTTTTGAGGAATTTTTTTATGTTCCAAAACTCCACACTTAGAAGAATTTCCAAGTGAAACCAGTCAACTTTAACCTGTGGAAGGAAATTCAAGTTACTGTAACTACAGTTAGAAATACTTTTCAGGCTCAATAGTGGGCTGAAAGATGCAGTACTGAGGTCGCTCCTGATTACAGGTGAGTAAATCGGAATTCGTAGTTCGGCTGATTTTTGAGGAATTTTTTAAAGGTCCAAATCTCCACACTTAGAAGAATTTCCAAATGAAACCAGTCAATGTTAGCCTAAAGAAGGAAATTCAAGTTACTGTATCTACGGTTAGAAATAATTTTCAGGATCAGTAGTGGGCTGGAAGATGCAGCACTGAGGTCTCTCCTGATGACAAATGAGTAAATCGGAGTTCGTAGTTCGGCTGATTTTAAAGGAATTTTTTAAAGATCCAAAACTCCACACTTAGAAACATTTCCAAGTGAAACCAGTAGATGTTAGCCTATGGAAGGAAATAGAAACATTTCCAAGTGAAACTAGTAGTTGTAAGCCTATGGAAGGAAATTCAAGTTACTGTAAGTATGGTTAGAATTACTTTTCAGGATCACTAGTGGGCTGAAAGATGCAGCACTGAGGTCTCTCCTGATAACAGGTGAGTAAATCGAAATTCGTAGTTCGACTGACTTTTGAGGAATTTTTTTAAGTTCCAAAACTCCACACTTAGAAGAATTTCCAAGTGAAACCAGTCAACTTTAACCTGTGGAAGGAAATTCAAGTTACTGTAACTACAGTTAGAATTACTTTTCAGGATCAATAGTGGTCTGAAAGATGCAGCACTGAGGTCGCTTTTGATTACAGGTGAGTAAATCGGAATTCGTTGTTCGGCTGATTTTTGAGGAATTTTTTAAAGGTCCAAATCTCCACACTTAGAAGAATTTCCAAGTAAAACCAGTCAATGGTAGCCTATGGAAGGAAATTCAAGTTACTGTAAGTATGGTTAGAATTACTTTTCAGGATCAGTAGTGGGCTGAAAGATGCAGCACTGAGGTCTCTCCTTATAACAGGTGAGTAAATCGAAATTCGTAGTTCGAATGACTTTTGAGGAATTTTTTTAAGTTCCAATATTCCACACTTAGAAGAATTTCCAAGTGAAACCAGTCAACTTTAGCCTGTGGAAGGAAATTCAAGTTACTGTAACTGCAGTTAGAATTACTTTTCAGGATCAATAGTGGGCTGAAAGATGCAGCACTGAGGTCGCTCCTGATTACAGGTGAGTAAATCGGAATTCGTAGTTCGGCTGATTTTTGAGGAATTTTTTAAAGGTCCAAATGTTCACACTTAAAAGAATTTCCAAGTAAAACCAGTCAATGGGAGCCTATGGAAGGAAATTGAAGTAACTGTAAGATGGTTAGAATTACTTTTCAGGATCAGTAGTGGGCTGAAAGATGCAGCACTGAGGTCGCTCCTGATTACAGGTGAGTAAATCGGAATTCGTAGTTTGGCTGATTTTTGAGGAATTTGTGAAGGTTCCAAAACTCCAAACTTAGAAGAATTTCCAAGTGAAACCAGTCAATGTTAGCTTATGGAAGGAAATTCAAGTTACTGTAAGTATGGTAACAATTAGTTTTCAGGATCAGTAGTGGGCTGAAAGATGCAGCACTGAGGTCTCTCCTGATAACAGGTGAGTAAATCGGAATTCGTAGTTCGGCTAATTTTTGAGGAATTTTTTAAAGTTCCAAAACTCCACACTTAGAAGAATTTCCAAATTAAACCAGTCAATGTTAGCTTATGGAAGGAAATTCAAGTTACTGTATGTATGGTTAGAATTACTTTTCAGGATCAGTAGTGGGCTGAAAGATGCAGCACTGAGGTCGCTCCTGATTACAGGTGAGTAAATCGGAATTCGTAGTTCGGCTGACTTTTGAGGAATTTTTTTAAGTTCCAAAACTCCACACTTAGAAGAATTTCCAAGTAAAACCAGTCAATGGTAGCGTATGGAAGGAAATTCAAGGTACTGTATGTATGGTTAGAATTACTTTTCAGGATCAGTAGTGGGCTGAAAGATGCAGCACTGAGGTCGCTCCTGATTACAGGTGAGTAAATCGGAATTCGTAGTTTGGCTGATTTTTGAGGAATTTGTGAAGGTTCCAAAACTCCACACTTAGAAGAATTTCCAAGTGAAACCAGTCAATGTTAGCTTATGGAAGGAAATTCAAGTTACTGTAAGTATGGTAACAATTAGTTTTCAGGATCAGTAGTGGGCTGAAAGATGCAGCACTGAGGTCTCTCCTGATAACAGGTGAGTAAATCGGAATTCGTAGTTCGGCTAATTTTTGAGGAATTTGTGAAGGCTCCAAAACTCCACACTTAGAAGAATTTCCAAGTGAAACCAGTCAATGTTAGCTTATGGAAGGAAATTCAAGTTACTGTAAGTATGGTAACAATTAGTTTTCAGGATCAGTAGTGGGCTGAAAGATGCAGCACTGAGGTCTCTCCTGATAACAGGTGAGTAAATCGGAATTCGTAGTTCGGCTAATTTTTGAGGAATTTTTTAAAGTTCCAAAACTCCACACTTAGAAACATTTCCAAGTGAAACCAGTCGATGTTATCCTATGGAAGGAAATTCAAGTTATTGTAAGTATGGTTAGAATTACTTTTCAGGATCAGTAGTGGGATGAAAAATGCAGCACTGAGCTCTCTCCTGATAACAGGTGAGTAAATCGGAATTCGTAGTTCGGCTGACTTTTGAGGAATTTTTTTAAGTTCCAAAACTCCACACTTAGAAGAATTTCCAAGTAAAACCAGTCAATGGTAGCGTATGGAAGGAAATTCAAGGTACTGTATGTATGGTTAGAATTACTTTTCAGGATCAGTAGTGGGCTGAAAGATGCAGCACTGAGGTCGCTCCTGATTACAGGTGAGTAAATCGGAATTCGTAGTTTGGCTGATTTTTGAGGAATTTGTGAAGGTTCCAAAACTCCACACTTAGAAGAATTTCCAAGTGAAACCAGTCAATGTTAGCTTATGGAAGGAAATTCAAGTTACTGTAAGTATGGTAACAATTAGTTTTCAGGATCAGTAGTGGGCTGAAAGATGCAGCACTGAGGTCTCTCCTGATAACAGGTGAGTAAATCGGAATTCGTAGTTCGGCTAATTTTTGAGGAATTTTTTAAAGTTCCAAAACTCCACACTTAGAAGAATTTCCAAATGAAACCAGTCAATGTTAGCTTATGGAAGGAAATTCAAGTTACTGTATGTATGGTTAGAATTACTTTTCAGGATCAGTAGTGGGCTGAAAGATGCATCACTGAGGTCGCTCCTGATTACAGGTGAGTAAATCGGAATTCGTAGTTTGGCTGATTTTTGAGGAATTTGTGAAGGTTCCAAAACTCCACACTTAGAATAATTTCCAAGTGAAACCAGTCAATGTTAGCTTATGGAAGGAAATTCAAATTACTGTAAGTATGGTAACAATTAGTTTTCAGGATCAGTAGTGGGCTGGAAGATGCAGCACTGAGGTCTCTCCTGATGACAAGTGAGTAAATCGGAATTCGTAGTTCGGCTGATTTTAAAGGAATTTTTTAAAGATCCAAAACTCCACACTTAGAAACATTTCCAAGTGAAACCAGTCGATGTTATCCTATGGAAGGAAATTCAAGTTATTGTAAGCATGGTTAGAATTACTTTTCAGGATCAGTAGTGGGCTGAAAGATGCAGCACTGAGGTCCCTCCTGATAACAGGTGAGTAAATCGGAATTCGTAGTTCGGCTAATTTTTGAGGAATTTTTTAAAGTTCCAAAACTCCACACTTAGAAACATTTCCAAGTGAAACCAGTCGATGTTATTCTATGAAAGGAAATAAAAGTTATTGTAAGTATGGTTACAATTACTTTTCAGGATCAGTAGTGGGCTGAAAAATGCAGCACTGAGCTCTCTCCTGATAACAGGTGAGTACATCGGAATTCGTAGTTCGGCTGACTTTTGAGAAATTTTTTTAAGTTCCAAAACTCCACACTTAGAAGAATTTCCAAATGAAACCAGTCAAGTTAGCCTAAAGATGTAAATTCAAGTTACTGTATCTACGGTTAGAATTAATTTTCAGGATCAGTAGTAGGCTGGAAGATGCAGCACTGAGGTCTCTCCTGATGACAAGTGAGTAAATCGGAATTCGTAGTTCGGCTGATTTTAAAGGAATTTTTTAAAGATCCAAAACTCCACAATAGAAACATTTCCAAGTGAAACCAGTAGATGTTAGCCTATTAAAGGAAATTCAAGTTACTGTAAGTATGGTTAGAATTACTTTTTAGGATCAGTAGTGGGCTGAAAGATGCAGCACTGAGATCTCTCCTGATAACAGGTGAGTAAATCGGAATTCGTACTTCGGCTGATTTTAAAGGAATTATTTTAAGATCCAAAACTCCACACTTAGAAACATTTCCAAGTGAAACCAGTCGGTGTTAGCCTATGGAAGGAAATTCAAGTTACTGTAAGTATGGTTAGAATTACTTTTCAGGATCAGTAGTGGGCTGAAAGATGCAGCACTGAGGTCGCTCCTGATTACAGGTGAGTAAATCTGAATTCGTAGTTCAGCTGATTTTTGAGGAATTTTTTAAAGATCGAAAACTCCACACTTAGAAGAATTTCTAAGTGAAACCAGTCAATGTTAGCCTACGGAAGGAAATTCAAGTTACTGTAAGTATGGTTAGAATTACATTTCAGGATCAGTAGTGGGCTGAAAAATGCAGCACCGAGCTCTCTCCTGATAACAGGTGAGTAAATCGGAATTCGTAGTTTGGCTGATTTTTGAGGAATTTGTGAAGGTTCCAAAACTCCACACTTAGAAGAATTTCCAAGTGAAACCAGTCAATGTTAGTCTATGGAAGGAAATTCAATTTACTGTAAGTATGGTAACAAAAAGTTTTCAGGATCAGTAGTGGGCTGAAAGATGCAGCACTGAGGTCGCTCCTGATAACAGGTGAGTAAATCGGAATTCGTAGTTCGGCTGATTTTTGAGAAATTTTTTAAAGTTACAAAACTCCACACTTAGAAACATTTTTAATTGAAACCAGTCAATGTTATCCTATGGAAGGAAATTCAAGTTATTGTAAGCATGGTTAGAATTACTTTTCAGGATCAGTAGTGGGCTGAAAGATGCAGCACTGAGGTCTCTCCTGATAACAGGTGAGTAAATCGAAATTCGTAGTTCGACTGACTTTTGAGGAATTTTTTTAAGTTCCAAAACTCCACACTTAGATGAATTTCCAAGTGAAACCAGTCAACTTTAACCTGTGGAAGGAAATTCAAGTCACTGTAACTACAGTTAGAAATACTTTTCAGGATCAATAGTGGGCTGAAAGATGCAGTACTGAGGTCGCTCCTGATTCCAGGTGAGTAAATCGGACTTCGTAGTTCGGCTGATTTTTGAGGAATTTTTTAAAGGTCCAAATCTCCACACTTAGAAGAATTTCCAAATGAAACCAGTCAATGTTAGCCTAAAGAAGGAAATTCAAGTTACTGTATCTACGGTTAGAAATAATTTTCAGGATCAGTAGTGGGCTGGAAGATGCAGCACTGAGGTCTCTTCTGATGACAAGTGAGTAAATCGTAATTCGTAGTTCGGCTGATTTTAAAGGAATTTTTTAAAGATCCAAAACTCCACACTTAGAAACATTTCCAAGTGAAACCAGTAGATGTTAGCCTATGGAAGGAAATAGAAACATTTCCAAGTGAAACCAGTAGTTGTTAGCCTACGGAAGGAAATTCAAGTTACTGTAAGTATGGTTAGAATTACTTTTCAGGATCAATAGTGGGCTGAAAGATGCAGCACTGAGGTCTCTCCTGATAACAGGTGAGTAAATCGAAATTCGTTGTTCGACTGACTTTTGAGGAATTTTTTTAAGCTCCAAAACTCCATACTTAGAAGAATTTCCAAGTGAAACCAGTCAACTTTAGCCTGTGGAAGGAAATTCCAGTTACTGTAACTGCAGTTAGAATTACTTTTCAGGATCAATAGTGGGCTGAAAGATGCAGGACTGATGTCGCTCCTGATTACAGGTGAGTAAATCGGAATTCGTAGTTCGGCTGATTATGGAGGAATTTTTTTAAAGGTCCAAATTTTCACACTTAGAAGAATTTCCATGTAAAACCAATCAATGGTAGCCTATGGAAGGAAATTCAAGTTACTGTAAGTATGGTTAGAATTACTTTTCAGGATCAGTAGTGGGCTGAAAGATGCAGCACTGAGGTCTCTCCTGATAACAGGTGAGTAAATCGAAATTCGTAGTTCGACTGACTTTTGAGGAATTTTTTAAAGATCCAAAACTCCACACTTAGAAGAATTTCCAAGTGAAACCAGTCAATGTTAGCCTACGGAAGGAAATTCAAGTTACTGTAAGTATGGTTAGAACTACTTTTCAGGATCAGTAGTGGGCTGAAAGATGTAGCACTGAGGTCTCTCCTGATAACAGGTGAGCAAATCGGAATTCGTAGTTCGGCTGATTTTAAAGGAATTTTTTAAAGATCCAAAACTCCACACTTAGAAACATTTCCAAGTGAAACCAGTCGATGTTAGTCTATGGAAGGAAATTCAAGTTACTGTAAGTATGGTTAGAATCACTTTTCAGGATCAGTAGTGGTCTGACGGATGCAGCACTGAGGTCTCTCCTGATAACAGGTGAGTAAATCGAAATTCGTAGTTCGACTGACTTTTGAGGAATTTTTTGAAGTTCAAAAACTCCACACTAGAAAAATTTCCAAGTCAAACCAGTCAACTTTAGCCTGTTTAAGGAAATTCAAGTTACTGAAACTGCAGTTAGAATTACTTTTCAGGATCAATAGTGGGCTGAAAGATGCAGCACTGAGGTCGCTCCTGATTACAGGTGAGTAAATCGATATTCGTAGTTCGGCTGATTTTTGAGGAATTTTTTAAAGGTCCAAATGTTCGCACTTAGAAGAATTTCCAAGTAAAACCAGTCAATGGTAGCCTATGGAAGGAAATTCAAATTACTGTAAGTATGGTTAGAATTACTTTTCAGGATCAGTAGTGGGCTAAAAAATGCAGCACTGAGCTCTCTCCTGATAACAGGTGAGTAAATTGGAATTCGTAGTTCGGCTGACTTTTGAGGAAGTTTTTTTATGTTCCAAAACTCCACACTTAGAAGAATTTCCAAGTGAAACCAGTCAACTTTAACCTGTGGAAGGAAATTCAAGTTACTGTAACTACAGTTAGAAATACTTTTCAGGCTCAATAGTGGGCTGAAAGATGCAGTACTGAGGTCGCTCCTGATTACAGGTGAGTAAATCGGAATTCGTAGTTCGGCTGATTTTTGAGGAATTTTTTAAAGGTCCAAATCTCCACACTTAGAAGAATTTCCAAATGAAACCAGTCAATGTTAGCCTAAAGAAGGAAATTCAAGTTACTGTATCTACGGTTAGAAATAATTTTCAGGATCAGTAGTGGGCTGGAAGATGCAGCACTGAGGTCTCTCCTGATGACAAGTGAGTAAATCGGAGTTCGTAGTTCGGCTGATTTTAAAGGATTTTTTTAAAGATCCAAAACTCCACACTTAGAAACATTTCCAAGTGAAACCAGTAGATGTTAGCCTATGGAAGGAAATAGAAACATTTCCAAGTGAAACTAGTAGTTGTAAGCCTATGGAAGGAAATTCAAGTTACTGTAAGTATGGTTAGAATTACTTTTCAGGATCACTAGTGGGCTGAAAGATGCAGCACTGAGGTCTCTCCTGATAACAGGTGAGTAAATCGAAATTCGTAGTTCGACTGACTTTTGAGGAATTTTTTAAGTTCCAAAACTCCACATTTAGAAGAATTTCCAAGTGAAACCATTCAACTTTAACCTGTGGAAGGAAATTCAAGTTACTGTAACTACAGTTAGAATTACTTTTCAGGATCAATAGTGGTCTGAAAGATGCAGCACTGAGGTCGCTTTTGATTACAGGTGAGTAAATCGGAATTCGTTGTTCGGCTGATTTTTGAGGAATTTTTTAAAGGTCCAAATCTCCACACTTAGAAGAATTTCCAAGTAAAACCAGTCAATGGTAGCCTATGGAAGGACATTCAAGTTACTGTAAGTATGGTTAGAATTACTTTTCAGGATCAGTAGTGGGCTGAAAGATGCAGCACTGAGGTCTCTCCTGATAACAGGGGAGTAAATCGGAATTCGTAGTTCGGCAGATTTTTAAGGAATTTTTTTAAGATCCAAAACTCCACACTTAGAAACATTTCCAAGTGAAACCAGTAGATGTTAGCCTATGGAAGGAAATAGAAACATTTCCAAGTGAAACCAGTCGATGTTAGCCTATGGAAGGAAATTCAAGTTACTGTAAGTATGGTTAGAATTACTTTTCAGGATCAGTAGTGGTCTGAAAGATGCAGCACTGAGGTCTCTCCTGATAACAGGTGAGTAAATCGAAATTCGTAGTTCGACTGACTTTTGAGGAATTTTTTTATGTTTAAAACTCCACACTTAGAAGAATTTCCAAGTGAAACCAGTAAACGTTAGCCTGTGGAAGGAAATTCAAGTTACTGTGAGTATGGTTACAATTAGTTTTCAGGATCATTAGTGGGCTGAAAGATGCAGCACGGAGGTCTCTCCTGATAACATGTGAGTAAATCGAAATTCGTAGTTCGACTGACTTTTGAGGAATTTTTTTAAGTTCCAAAACAAACCAGTCAACTTTAGCCTGTGGAAGGAAATTCAAGTTACTGTAACTACAGTTAGAATTACTTTTCAGGATCAATAGTGGGCTGAAAGATGCAGCACTGAGGTCTCTCCTGATGACAGGTGAGTAAATCCGAATTCGTAGTTCGGCTGATTTTAAAGGAATTTTTTAAAGATCCAAAACTCCACACTTAGAAGAATTTCCAAGTGAAACCAGTCAACGTTAGCCTGTGGAAGGAAATTCAAGTTACTGTAAGTATGGTTACAATTAGTTTTCAGGATCATTAGTGGGCTGAAAGATGCAGCACGGAGGTCTCTCCTGATAACATGTGAGTAAATCGAAATTCGTAGTTCGAACGACTTTTGAGGAATTTTTTTAAGTTCCAAAACTCCACACTTAGAAGAATTTCCAAGTAAAACCAGTCAATGGTAGCCTATGGAAGGAAATTCAAGTTAATGAAAGTATGGTTAGAATTACTTTTCAGGATCAGTAGTGGGCTGAAAGATGCAGCACTGAGGTCTCTCCTTATAACAGGTGAGTAAATCGAAATTCGTAGTTCGAATGACTTTTGAGGAATTTTTTTAAGTTCCAAAACTCCACACTTAAAAGAATTTCCAAGTGAAACCAGTCAACTTTAGCCTGTGGAAGGAAATTCAAGTTACTGTAACTGCAGTTAGACTTACTTTTCAGGATCATTAGTGGGCTGAAAGATGCAGCACGGAGGTCTCTCCTGATAACATGTGAGTAAATCGAAATTCGTAGTTCGAACGACTTTTGAGGAATTTTTTTAAGTTCCAAAACTCCACACTTAGAAGAATTTCCAAGTAAAACCAGTCAATGGTAGCCTATGGAAGGAAATTCAAGTTAATGAAAGTATGGTTAGAATTACTTTTCAGGATCAGTAGTGGGCTGAAAGATGCAGCACTGAGGTCTCTCCTGATAACAGGTGAGTAAATCGAAATTCGTAGTTCGACTGACTTTTGAGGAATTTCTTTAAGTTCCAAAACTCCACACTTAGAAGAATTTCCAAGTGAAACCAGTCAACTTTAACCTGTGGAAGGAAATTCAAGTTACTGTAACTACAGTTAGAATTACTTTTCAGGATCAATAGTAGGCTGAAAGATGCAGCACTGAGGTCGCTCCTGATTACAGGTGAGTAAATCGGAATTCGTAGTTCGGCTGATTTTTGAGGAATTTTTTAAAGGTCCAAAACTCCACACTTAGAAGAATTTCCAAGTGAAACCAGTCAACTTTAGCCTGTGGAAGGAAATTCAAGTTACTGTAACTGCAGTTAGAATTACTTTTCAGGATCAATAGTGGGTTGAAAGATGCAGCACTGAGGTATCTCCTGATAACAGGTGAGTAAATCGGAATTCGTAGTTTGGCTGATTTTTGAGGAATTTTTGAAGGTTCCAAAACTCAAAACTTAGAAGAATTTCCAAGTGAAACCAGTCAATGTTAACCTATGGAAGGAACTTCAAGTTACTGTAAGTATGGTAACAATTAGTTTTCAGGATCAGTAGTGGGCTTAAAGATGCAGCACTGAGGTCTCTCCTGATAACAGAAGAGTAAATCGGAATTCGTAGTTCGGCTGATTTTTGAGGAATTTTTTAAAGTTCCAAAACTCCACACTTAGAAACATTTCAAATTGAAACCAGTCGATGTTATCCTATAGAAGGAAATTCAAGTTATTGTAAGCATGGTTAGAATTACTATTCAGGATCAGTAGTGGGCTGAAAGATGCAGCACTGAGGTCTCTCCTGATAACAGGTGAGTAAATCGAAATTCGTAGTTCGACTGACTTTTGAGGAATTTTTTTAAGTTCCAAAACTCCACACTTAGAAGAATTTCCAAATGAAACCAGTCAACTTTAACCTGTGGAAGGAAATTCAAGTTACTGTAACTACAGTTAGAATTACTTTTCAGGATCAATAGTGGGCTGAAAGATGCAGCACTGAGGTCGCTCCTGATTACAGGTGAGTAAATCGGAATTCGTGGTTCGGCTGATTTTTGAGGAATTTTTTAAAGTTCCAAATGTTCACACTTAGAAGAATTTCCAAGTAAAACCAGTCAATGGTAGCCTATGAAAGGAAATTCAAGTTACTGTAAGTATGGTTGGAATTACTTTTCAGGATCAGTAGTGGGCTGAAAAATGCAGCACTGAGCTCTCTCCTGATAACTGGTGAGTAAATCGGAATTCGTAGTTCGTCTGACTTTTGAGGAATTTTTTAAAGTTCCAAAACTCCACACTTAGAAACATTTCCAAGTGAAACCAGTCGATGTTATCCTATGGAAGGACATTCATATTATTGTAAGTATGGTTAGAATTACTTTTCAGGATCAGTAGTGGGCTGAAAAATGCAGCACTGAGCTCTCTCCTGATAGAAGGTGAGTAAATCGAAATTCGTGGTTTGGCTGACTTTTGAGGAATTTTTTTCAGTTCCAAAACTCCACACTTAGAAACATTTCCAAGTGAAACCAGTCGATGTTTGCCTATGGAAGGAAAATCTAATTACTGTAAGTATGGTTACAATTAGTTTTCAGGATCAGTAGTGGGTTGAAAAATGCAGCACTGAGGTCTCTCCTGATAACATGTGAGTAAATCGGAATTCGTAGTTCGGCTAGTTTTGAGGAATTTTTTAAAGGTCCAAATCTCCACACTTAGAAGAATTTCCAAGTAAAACCAGTCAATGGTAGCCTATGGAAGGAAATTCAAGTTACTGTAAGTATGGTTAGAATTACTTTTCAGAATCAGTAGTGGGCTGAAAGATGCAGCACTGAGGTCTCTCCTGATAACAGGTGAGTAAATCGGAATTCGTAGTTCGTCTGATTTTTGAGGAAGTTTTTTAAAGTTCCAAAACTCCACACTTAGAAGAATTTCCAAGTGAAACCAGTCAACTTTAACGTGTGGAAGGAAATTCAAGTTACTGTAACTACAGTTAGAATTATTTTTCAGGATCAATAGTGGGTTGAAAGATGCAGCACTGAGGTCGCTCCTGATTACAGGTGAGTATATCGGAATTCGTAGTTCGGCTGATTTTTGAGGAATTTTTTAAAGGGCCAAATCTCCACACTTAGAAGAATTTCCAAATGAAATCAGTCAATGTTAGCCTAAAGAAGGAAATTCAAGTTACTGTAAGTATGGTTAGAATTACTTTTCAGGATCAGTAGTGGCCTGAAAGATGCAGCACTGAGGTCTCTCCAGATAACAGGTGAGTACATCGGAAATTCGTAGTTTGGCTGATTTTTGAGGAATTTTTGAAGGTTCCAAAACTCCACACTTAGAAGAATTTCCAAGTGAAACCAGTCAATGTTAGCATATGGAAGGAAATTCAAGTTACTGTAAGTATGGTAACAATTAGTTTTCAGGATCAGTAGTGGGCTGAAAGATGCAGCACTGAGGTCTCTCCTGATAACAGGTGAGTAAATCGGAATTCGTAGTTCGGCTGATTTTTGAGGAATTTTTTAAAGTTCCAAAACTCCACACTTAGAAACATTTCAAATTGAAACCAGTCGATGTTATCCTATGGAAGGAAATTCAAGTTATTGTAAGCATGGTTAGAATTACTATTCAGGATCAGTAGTGGGCTGAAAGATGCAGCACTGAGGTCTCTCCTGATAACAGGTGAGTAAATCGAAATTCGTAGTTCGACTGACTTTTGAGGAATTTCTTTAAGTTCCAAAACTCCACACTTAGAAGAATTTCCAAGTGAAACCAGTCAACTTTAACCTGTGGAAGGAAATTCAAGTTACTGTAACTACAGTTAGAATTACTTTTCAGGATCAATAGTGGGCTGAAAGATGCAGCACTGAGGTCGCTCCTGATTACAGGTGAGTAAATCGGAATTCGTAGTTCGGCTGATTTTTGAGGAATTTTTTTAAGATCCAAAACTCCAGTCGATGTTAGCCTATGGAAGGAAATTCAAGTTACTGTAAGTATGGTTAGAATTACTTTTCAGGATCAGTAGTGGGCTGAAAGATGCAGCACTGAGGTCTCTCCTGATAACAGGTGAGTAAATCGGAATTCGTAGTTCGTCAGATTTTTAAGGAATTTTTTTAAGATCCAAAACTCCAGTCGATGTTAGCCTATGGAAGGAAATTCAAGTTACTGTAAGTATGGTTAGAATTACTTTTCAGGATCAGTAGTGGGCTGAAAGATGCAGCACTGAGGTCTCTCCTTATAACAGGTGAGTAAATCGAAATTCGTAGTTCGGCTGATTTTTGAGGAATTTTTTAAAGGTCCAAATGTTCACACTTAAAAGAATTTCCAAGTAAAACCAGTCAATGGGAGCCTATGGAAGGAAATTGAAGTAACTGTAAGTATGGTTAGAATTACTTTTCAGGATCAGTAGTGGGCTGAAAAATGCAGCACTGAGCTCTCTCCTGATAACAGGTGAGTAAATGGGAATTCGTAGTTCGGCTGACTTTTGAGGAATTTTTTTAAGTTCCGAAACTCCACACTTAAAAGAATTTCCAAGTGAAACCAGTCAACTTTAACCTGTGGAAGGAAATTCAAGTTACTGTAACTACAGTTAGAAATACTTTTCAGGATCAATAGTGGGCTGAAAGATGCAGCACTGAGGTCGCTCCTGATTACAGGTGAGTAAATCGGAATTCGTAGTTCGGCTGATTTTTGAGGAATTTTTTAAAGGTCCAAATCTCCACACTTAGAACAATTTCCAAATGAAACCAGTCAATGTTAGCCTAAAGAAGGAAATTCAAGTTACTGTATCTACGGTTAGAATAAATTTTCAGGATCAGTAGTGGGCTGGAAGATGCAGCACTGAGGTCTCTCCTGATGACAAGTGAGTAAATCGGAATTCGTAGTTCGGCTGATTTTAAAGGAATTTTTTAAAGATCCAAAACTCCACACTTAGAAACATTTCCAAGTGAAACCAGTAGATGTTAGCCTATGGAAGGAAATTCAAGTTACTGTAAGTATGGTTAGAATAACTTTTCAGGATCAGTAGTGGGCTGAAAAATGCAGCACTGAGCTCTCTCCTGATAATAGGTGAGTTAATCGGAATTCGTAGTTCGGCTGACTTTTGAGGAATTTTTTTAAGTTCCAAAACTCCACACTTAGAAGAATTTCCAAGTAAAACCAGTCAATTTTAACCTGTGGAAGGAAATTCAAGTTACTGTAACTACAGTTAGAATTACTTTTCAGGATCAATAGTGGGCTGAAAGATGCAGCACTGAGGTCGCTCCTGATTACAGGTGAGTAAATCGGAATTCGTGGTTCGGCTGATTTTTGAGGAATTTTTTAAAGTTCCAAATGTTCACACTTAGAAGAATTTCCAAGTAAAACCAGTCAATGGTAGCCTATGAAAGGAAATTCAAGTTACTGTAAGTATGGTTGGAATTACTTTTCAGGATCAGTAGTGGGCTGAAAAATGCAGCACTGAGCTCTCTCCTGATAACTGGTGAGTAAATCGGAATTCGTAGTTCGTCTGACTTTTGAGGAATTTTTTAAAGTTCCAAAACTCCACACTTAGAAACATTTCCAAGTGAAACCAGTCGATGTTATCCTATGGAAGGACATTCATATTATTGTAAGTATGGTTAGAATTACTTTTCAGGATCAGTAGTGGGCTGAAAAATGCAGCACTGAGCTCTCTCCTGATAGAAGGTGAGTAAATCGAAATTCGTGGTTTGGCTGACTTTTGAGGAATTTTTTTCAGTTCCAAAACTCCACACTTAGAAACATTTCCAAGTGAAACCAGTCGATGTTTGCCTATGGAAGGAAAATCTAATTACTGTAAGTATGGTTACAATTAGTTTTCAGGATCAGTAGTGGGTTGAAAAATGCAGCACTGAGGTCTCTCCTGATAACATGTGAGTAAATCGGAATTCGTAGTTCGGCTAGTTTTGAGGAATTTTTTAAAGGTCCAAATCTCCACACTTAGAAGAATTTCCAAGTAAAACCAGTCAATGGTAGCCTATGGAAGGAAATTCAAGTTACTGTAAGTATGGTTAGAATTACTTTTCAGAATCAGTAGTGGGCTGAAAGATGCAGCACTGAGGTCTCTCCTGATAACAGGTGAGTAAATCGGAATTCGTAGTTCGTCTGATTTTTGAGGAAGTTTTTTAAAGTTCCAAAACTCCACACTTAGAAGAATTTCCAAGTGAAACCAGTCAACTTTAACGTGTGGAAGGAAATTCAAGTTACTGTAACTACAGTTAGAATTATTTTTCAGGATCAATAGTGGGTTGAAAGATGCAGCACTGAGGTCGCTCCTGATTACAGGTGAGTATATCGGAATTCGTAGTTCGGCTGATTTTTGAGGAATTTTTTAAAGGGCCAAATCTCCACACTTAGAAGAATTTCCAAATGAAATCAGTCAATGTTAGCCTAAAGAAGGAAATTCAAGTTACTGTAAGTATGGTTAGAATTACTTTTCAGGATCAGTAGTGGCCTGAAAGATGCAGCACTGAGGTCTCTCCAGATAACAGGTGAGTACATCGGAAATTCGTAGTTTGGCTGATTTTTGAGGAATTTTTGAAGGTTCCAAAACTCCACACTTAGAAGAATTTCCAAGTGAAACCAGTCAATGTTAGCATATGGAAGGAAATTCAAGTTACTGTAAGTATGGTAACAATTAGTTTTCAGGATCAGTAGTGGGCTGAAAGATGCAGCACTGAGGTCTCTCCTGATAACAGGTGAGTAAATCGGAATTCGTAGTTCGGCTGATTTTTGAGGAATTTTTTAAAGTTCCAAAACTCCACACTTAGAAACATTTCAAATTGAAACCAGTCGATGTTATCCTATGGAAGGAAATTCAAGTTATTGTAAGCATGGTTAGAATTACTATTCAGGATCAGTAGTGGGCTGAAAGATGCAGCACTGAGGTCTCTCCTGATAACAGGTGAGTAAATCGAAATTCGTAGTTCGACTGACTTTTGAGGAATTTCTTTAAGTTCCAAAACTCCACACTTAGAAGAATTTCCAAGTGAAACCAGTCAACTTTAACCTGTGGAAGGAAATTCAAGTTACTGTAACTACAGTTAGAATTACTTTTCAGGATCAATAGTGGGCTGAAAGATGCAGCACTGAGGTCGCTCCTGATTACAGGTGAGTAAATCGGAATTCGTAGTTCGGCTGATTTTTGAGGAATTTTTTTAAGATCCAAAACTCCAGTCGATGTTAGCCTATGGAAGGAAATTCAAGTTACTGTAAGTATGGTTAGAATTACTTTTCAGGATCAGTAGTGGGCTGAAAGATGCAGCACTGAGGTCTCTCCTGATAACAGGTGAGTAAATCGGAATTCGTAGTTCGTCAGATTTTTAAGGAATTTTTTTAAGATCCAAAACTCCAGTCGATGTTAGCCTATGGAAGGAAATTCAAGTTACTGTAAGTATGGTTAGAATTACTTTTCAGGATCAGTAGTGGGCTGAAAGATGCAGCACTGAGGTCTCTCCTTATAACAGGTGAGTAAATCGAAATTCGTAGTTCGGCTGATTTTTGAGGAATTTTTTAAAGGTCCAAATGTTCACACTTAAAAGAATTTCCAAGTAAAACCAGTCAATGGGAGCCTATGGAAGGAAATTGAAGTAACTGTAAGTATGGTTAGAATTACTTTTCAGGATCAGTAGTGGGCTGAAAAATGCAGCACTGAGCTCTCTCCTGATAACAGGTGAGTAAATGGGAATTCGTAGTTCGGCTGACTTTTGAGGAATTTTTTTAAGTTCCGAAACTCCACACTTAAAAGAATTTCCAAGTGAAACCAGTCAACTTTAACCTGTGGAAGGAAATTCAAGTTACTGTAACTACAGTTAGAAATACTTTTCAGGATCAATAGTGGGCTGAAAGATGCAGCACTGAGGTCGCTCCTGATTACAGGTGAGTAAATCGGAATTCGTAGTTCGGCTGATTTTTGAGGAATTTTTTAAAGGTCCAAATCTCCACACTTAGAACAATTTCCAAATGAAACCAGTCAATGTTAGCCTAAAGAAGGAAATTCAAGTTACTGTATCTACGGTTAGAATAAATTTTCAGGATCAGTAGTGGGCTGGAAGATGCAGCACTGAGGTCTCTCCTGATGACAAGTGAGTAAATCGGAATTCGTAGTTCGGCTGATTTTAAAGGAATTTTTTAAAGATCCAAAACTCCACACTTAGAAACATTTCCAAGTGAAACCAGTAGATGTTAGCCTATGGAAGGAAATTCAAGTTACTGTAAGTATGGTTAGAATAACTTTTCAGGATCAGTAGTGGGCTGAAAAATGCAGCACTGAGCTCTCTCCTGATAATAGGTGAGTTAATCGGAATTCGTAGTTCGGCTGACTTTTGAGGAATTTTTTTAAGTTCCAAAACTCCACACTTAGAAGAATTTCCAAGTAAAACCAGTCAATGGTAGCCTATGGAAGGAAATTCAAGTTACTGAAAGTATGGTTAGAATTACTTTTCAGGATCAGTAGTGGGCTGAAAGATGCAGCACTGAGGTCTCTCCTGATAACAGGTGAGTAAATCGGAATTCGTAGTTCGGCAGATTTTAAAGGAATTTTTTTAAGATCCAAAATTCCACACTTAGAAACATTTCCAAGTGAAACCAGTCAATGTTAGCCTATGGAAGGAAATTCAAGTTACTGTAAGTATGGTTAGAATTACTTTTCAGGATCAGTAGTGGTCTGAAAGATGCAGCACTGAGGTCTCTCCTGATAACAGGTGAGTAAATCGAAATTCGTAGTTCGACTGACTTTTGAGGAATTTTTTTATGTTTAAAACTCCACACTTAGAAGAATTTCCAAGTGAAACCAGTAAACGTTAGCCTGTGGAAGGAAATTCAAGTTACTGTGAGTATGGTTACAATTAGTTTTCAGGATCATTAGTGGGCTGAAAGATGCAGCACGGAGGTCTCTCCTGATAACATGTGAGTAAATCGAAATTCGTAGTTCGACTGACTTTTGAGGAATTTTTTTAAGTTCCAAAACAAACCAGTCAACTTTAGCCTGTGGAAGGAAATTCAAGTTACTGTAACTACAGTTAGAATTACTTTTCAGGATCAATAGTGGGCTGAAAGATGCAGCACTGAGGTCTCTCCTGATGACAGGTGAGTAAATCCGAATTCGTAGTTCGGCTGATTTTAAAGGAATTTTTTAAAGATCCAAAACTCCACACTTAGAAGAATTTCCAAGTGAAACCAGTCAACGTTAGCCTGTGGAAGGAAATTCAAGTTACTGTAAGTATGGTTACAATTAGTTTTCAGGATCATTAGTGGGCTGAAAGATGCAGCACGGAGGTCTCTCCTGATAACATGTGAGTAAATCGAAATTCGTAGTTCGAACGACTTTTGAGGAATTTTTTTAAGTTCCAAAACTCCACACTTAGAAGAATTTCCAAGTAAAACCAGTCAATGGTAGCCTATGGAAGGAAATTCAAGTTAATGAAAGTATGGTTAGAATTACTTTTCAGGATCAGTAGTGGGCTGAAAGATGCAGCACTGAGGTCTCTCCTTATAACAGGTGAGTAAATCGAAATTCGTAGTTCGAATGACTTTTGAGGAATTTTTTTAAGTTCCAAAACTCCACACTTAAAAGAATTTCCAAGTGAAACCAGTCAACTTTAGCCTGTGGAAGGAAATTCAAGTTACTGTAACTGCAGTTAGACTTACTTTTCAGGATCATTAGTGGGCTGAAAGATGCAGCACGGAGGTCTCTCCTGATAACATGTGAGTAAATCGAAATTCGTAGTTCGAACGACTTTTGAGGAATTTTTTTAAGTTCCAAAACTCCACACTTAGAAGAATTTCCAAGTAAAACCAGTCAATGGTAGCCTATGGAAGGAAATTCAAGTTAATGAAAGTATGGTTAGAATTACTTTTCAGGATCAGTAGTGGGCTGAAAGATGCAGCACTGAGGTCTCTCCTGATAACAGGTGAGTAAATCGAAATTCGTAGTTCGACTGACTTTTGAGGAATTTCTTTAAGTTCCAAAACTCCACACTTAGAAACATTTCCAAGTGAAACCAGTAGATGTTAGCCTATGGAAGGAAATTCAAGTTACTGTAAGTATGGTTAGAATAACTTTTCAGGATCAGTAGTGGGCTGAAAAATGCAGCACTGAGCTCTCTCCTGATAATAGGTGAGTTAATCGGAATTCGTAGTTCGGCTGACTTTTGAGGAATTTTTTTAAGTTCCAAAACTCCACACTTAGAAGAATTTCCAAGTAAAACCAGTCAATGGTAGCCTATGGAAGGAAATTCAAGTTACTGAAAGTATGGTTAGAATTACTTTTCAGGATCAGTAGTGGGCTGAAAGATGCAGCACTGAGGTCTCTCCTGATAACAGGTGAGTAAATCGGAATTCGTAGTTCGGCAGATTTTAAAGGAATTTTTTTAAGATCCAAAATTCCACACTTAGAAACATTTCCAAGTGAAACCAGTCAATGTTAGCCTATGGAAGGAAATTCAAGTTACTGTAAGTATGGTTAGAATTACTTTTCAGGATCAGTAGTGGTCTGAAAGATGCAGCACTGAGGTCTCTCCTGATAACAGGTGAGTAAATCGAAATTCGTAGTTCGACTGACTTTTGAGGAATTTTTTTATGTTTAAAACTCCACACTTAGAAGAATTTCCAAGTGAAACCAGTAAACGTTAGCCTGTGGAAGGAAATTCAAGTTACTGTGAGTATGGTTACAATTAGTTTTCAGGATCATTAGTGGGCTGAAAGATGCAGCACGGAGGTCTCTCCTGATAACATGTGAGTAAATCGAAATTCGTAGTTCGACTGACTTTTGAGGAATTTTTTTAAGTTCCAAAACAAACCAGTCAACTTTAGCCTGTGGAAGGAAATTCAAGTTACTGTAACTACAGTTAGAATTACTTTTCAGGATCAATAGTGGGCTGAAAGATGCAGCACTGAGGTCTCTCCTGATGACAGGTGAGTAAATCCGAATTCGTAGTTCGGCTGATTTTAAAGGAATTTTTTAAAGATCCAAAACTCCACACTTAGAAGAATTTCCAAGTGAAACCAGTCAACGTTAGCCTGTGGAAGGAAATTCAAGTTACTGTAAGTATGGTTACAATTAGTTTTCAGGATCATTAGTGGGCTGAAAGATGCAGCACGGAGGTCTCTCCTGATAACATGTGAGTAAATCGAAATTCGTAGTTCGAACGACTTTTGAGGAATTTTTTTAAGTTCCAAAACTCCACACTTAGAAGAATTTCCAAGTAAAACCAGTCAATGGTAGCCTATGGAAGGAAATTCAAGTTAATGAAAGTATGGTTAGAATTACTTTTCAGGATCAGTAGTGGGCTGAAAGATGCAGCACTGAGGTCTCTCCTTATAACAGGTGAGTAAATCGAAATTCGTAGTTCGAATGACTTTTGAGGAATTTTTTTAAGTTCCAAAACTCCACACTTAAAAGAATTTCCAAGTGAAACCAGTCAACTTTAGCCTGTGGAAGGAAATTCAAGTTACTGTAACTGCAGTTAGACTTACTTTTCAGGATCATTAGTGGGCTGAAAGATGCAGCACGGAGGTCTCTCCTGATAACATGTGAGTAAATCGAAATTCGTAGTTCGAACGACTTTTGAGGAATTTTTTTAAGTTCCAAAACTCCACACTTAGAAGAATTTCCAAGTAAAACCAGTCAATGGTAGCCTATGGAAGGAAATTCAAGTTAATGAAAGTATGGTTAGAATTACTTTTCAGGATCAGTAGTGGGCTGAAAGATGCAGCACTGAGGTCTCTCCTGATAACAGGTGAGTAAATCGAAATTCGTAGTTCGACTGACTTTTGAGGAATTTCTTTAAGTTCCAAAACTCCACACTTAGAAGAATTTCCAAGTGAAACCAGTCAACTTTAACCTGTGGAAGGAAATTCAAGTTACTGTAACTACAGTTAGAATTACTTTTCAGGATCAATAGTAGGCTGAAAGATGCAGCACTGAGGTCGCTCCTGATTACAGGTGAGTAAATCGGAATTCGTAGTTCGGCTGATTTTTGAGGAATTTTTTAAAGGTCCAAAACTCCACACTTAGAAGAATTTCCAAGTGAAACCAGTCAACTTTAGCCTGTGGAAGGAAATTCAAGTTACTGTAACTGCAGTTAGAATTACTTTTCAGGATCAATAGTGGGTTGAAAGATGCAGCACTGAGGTATCTCCTGATAACAGGTGAGTAAATCGGAATTCGTAGTTTGGCTGATTTTTGAGGAATTTTTGAAGGTTCCAAAACTCAAAACTTAGAAGAATTTCCAAGTGAAACCAGTCAATGTTAACCTATGGAAGGAACTTCAAGTTACTGTAAGTATGGTAACAATTAGTTTTCAGGATCAGTAGTGGGCTTAAAGATGCAGCACTGAGGTCTCTCCTGATAACAGAAGAGTAAATCGGAATTCGTAGTTCGGCTGATTTTTGAGGAATTTTTTAAAGTTCCAAAACTCCACACTTAGAAACATTTCAAATTGAAACCAGTCGATGTTATCCTATAGAAGGAAATTCAAGTTATTGTAAGCATGGTTAGAATTACTATTCAGGATCAGTAGTGGGCTGAAAGATGCAGCACTGAGGTCTCTCCTGATAACAGGTGAGTAAATCGAAATTCGTAGTTCGACTGACTTTTGAGGAATTTTTTTAAGTTCCAAAACTCCACACTTAGAAGAATTTCCAAGTGAAACCAGTCAACTTTAACCTGTGGAAGGAAATTCAAGTTACTGTAACTACAGTTAGAATTACTTTTCAGGATCAATAGTGGGCTGAAAGATGCAGCACTGAGGTCGCTCCTGATTACAGGTGAGTAAATCGGAATTCGTGGTTCGGCTGATTTTTGAGGAATTTTTTAAAGTTCCAAATGTTCACACTTAGAAGAATTTCCAAGTAAAACCAGTCAATGGTAGCCTATGAAAGGAAATTCAAGTTACTGTAAGTATGGTTGGAATTACTTTTCAGGATCAGTAGTGGGCTGAAAAATGCAGCACTGAGCTCTCTCCTGATAACTGGTGAGTAAATCGGAATTCGTAGTTCGTCTGACTTTTGAGGAATTTTTTAAAGTTCCAAAACTCCACACTTAGAAACATTTCCAAGTGAAACCAGTCGATGTTATCCTATGGAAGGACATTCATATTATTGTAAGTATGGTTAGAATTACTTTTCAGGATCAGTAGTGGGCTGAAAAATGCAGCACTGAGCTCTCTCCTGATAGAAGGTGAGTAAATCGAAATTCGTGGTTTGGCTGACTTTTGAGGAATTTTTTTCAGTTCCAAAACTCCACACTTAGAAACATTTCCAAGTGAAACCAGTCGATGTTTGCCTATGGAAGGAAAATCTAATTACTGTAAGTATGGTTACAATTAGTTTTCAGGATCAGTAGTGGGTTGAAAAATGCAGCACTGAGGTCTCTCCTGATAACATGTGAGTAAATCGGAATTCGTAGTTCGGCTAGTTTTGAGGAATTTTTTAAAGGTCCAAATCTCCACACTTAGAAGAATTTCCAAGTAAAACCAGTCAATGGTAGCCTATGGAAGGAAATTCAAGTTACTGTAAGTATGGTTAGAATTACTTTTCAGAATCAGTAGTGGGCTGAAAGATGCAGCACTGAGGTCTCTCCTGATAACAGGTGAGTAAATCGGAATTCGTAGTTCGTCTGATTTTTGAGGAAGTTTTTTAAAGTTCCAAAACTCCACACTTAGAAGAATTTCCAAGTGAAACCAGTCAACTTTAACGTGTGGAAGGAAATTCAAGTTACTGTAACTACAGTTAGAATTATTTTTCAGGATCAATAGTGGGTTGAAAGATGCAGCACTGAGGTCGCTCCTGATTACAGGTGAGCATATCGGAATTCGTAGTTCGGCTGATTTTTGAGGAATTTTTTAAAGGGCCAAATCTCCACACTTAGAAGAATTTCCAAATGAAATCAGTCAATGTTAGCCTAAAGAAGGAAATTCAAGTTACTGTAAGTATGGTTAGAATTACTTTTCAGGATCAGTAGTGGCCTGAAAGATGCAGCACTGAGGTCTCTCCAGATAACAGGTGAGTACATCGGAAATTCGTAGTTTGGCTGATTTTTGAGGAATTTTTGAAGGTTCCAAAACTCCACACTTAGAAGAATTTCCAAGTGAAACCAGTCAATGTTAGCATATGGAAGGAAATTCAAGTTACTGTAAGTATGGTAACAATTAGTTTTCAGGATCAGTAGTGGGCTGAAAGATGCAGCACTGAGGTCTCTCCTGATAACAGGTGAGTAAATCGAAATTCGTAGTTCGACTGACTTTTGAGGAATTTCTTTAAGTTCCAAAACTCCACACTTAGAAGAATTTCCAAGTGAAACCAGTCAACTTTAACCTGTGGAAGGAAATTCAAGTTACTGTAACTACAGTTAGAATTACTTTTCAGGATCAATAGTAGGCTGAAAGATGCAGCACTGAGGTCGCTCCTGATTACAGGTGAGTAAATCGGAATTCGTAGTTCGGCTGATTTTTGAGGAATTTTTTAAAGGTCCAAAACTCCACACTTAGAAGAATTTCCAAGTGAAACCAGTCAACTTTAGCCTGTGGAAGGAAATTCAAGTTACTGTAACTGCAGTTAGAATTACTTTTCAGGATCAATAGTGGGTTGAAAGATGCAGCACTGAGGTATCTCCTGATAACAGGTGAGTAAATCGGAATTCGTAGTTTGGCTGATTTTTGAGGAATTTTTGAAGGTTCCAAAACTCAAAACTTAGAAGAATTTCCAAGTGAAACCAGTCAATGTTAACCTATGGAAGGAACTTCAAGTTACTGTAAGTATGGTAACAATTAGTTTTCAGGATCAGTAGTGGGCTTAAAGATGCAGCACTGAGGTCTCTCCTGATAACAGAAGAGTAAATCGGAATTCGTAGTTCGGCTGATTTTTGAGGAATTTTTTAAAGTTCCAAAACTCCACACTTAGAAACATTTCAAATTGAAACCAGTCGATGTTATGCTATAGAAGGAAATTCAAGTTATTGTAAGCATGGTTAGAATTACTATTCAGGATCAGTAGTGGGCTGAAAGATGCAGCACTGAGGTCTCTCCTGATAACAGGTGAGTAAATCGAAATTCGTAGTTCGACTGACTTTTGAGGAATTTTTTTAAGTTCCAAAACTCCACACTTAGAAGAATTTCCAAGTGAAACCAGTCAACTTTAACCTGTGGAAGGAAATTCAAGTTACTGTAACTACAGTTAGAATTACTTTTCAGGATCAATAGTGGGCTGAAAGATGCAGCACTGAGGTCGCTCCTGATTACAGGTGAGTAAATCGGAATTCGTGGTTCGGCTGATTTTTGAGGAATTTTTTAAAGTTCCAAATGTTCACACTTAGAAGAATTTCCAAGTAAAACCAGTCAATGGTAGCCTATGAAAGGAAATTCAAGTTACTGTAAGTATGGTTGGAATTACTTTTCAGGATCAGTAGTGGGCTGAAAAATGCAGCACTGAGCTCTCTCCTGATAACTGGTGAGTAAATCGGAATTCGTAGTTCGTCTGACTTTTGAGGAATTTTTTAAAGTTCCAAAACTCCACACTTAGAAACATTTCCAAGTGAAACCAGTCGATGTTATCCTATGGAAGGACATTCATATTATTGTAAGTATGGTTAGAATTACTTTTCAGGATCAGTAGTGGGCTGAAAAATGCAGCACTGAGCTCTCTCCTGATAGAAGGTGAGTAAATCGAAATTCGTGGTTTGGCTGACTTTTGAGGAATTTTTTTCAGTTCCAAAACTCCACACTTAGAAACATTTCCAAGTGAAACCAGTCGATGTTTGCCTATGGAAGGAAAATCTAATTACTGTAAGTATGGTTACAATTAGTTTTCAGGATCAGTAGTGGGTTGAAAAATGCAGCACTGAGGTCTCTCCTGATAACATGTGAGTAAATCGGAATTCGTAGTTCGGCTAGTTTTGAGGAATTTTTTAAAGGTCCAAATCTCCACACTTAGAAGAATTTCCAAGTAAAACCAGTCAATGGTAGCCTATGGAAGGAAATTCAAGTTACTGTAAGTATGGTTAGAATTACTTTTCAGAATCAGTAGTGGGCTGAAAGATGCAGCACTGAGGTCTCTCCTGATAACAGGTGAGTAAATCGGAATTCGTAGTTCGTCTGATTTTTGAGGAAGTTTTTTAAAGTTCCAAAACTCCACACTTAGAAGAATTTCCAAGTGAAACCAGTCAACTTTAACGTGTGGAAGGAAATTCAAGTTACTGTAACTACAGTTAGAATTATTTTTCAGGATCAATAGTGGGTTGAAAGATGCAGCACTGAGGTCGCTCCTGATTACAGGTGAGTATATCGGAATTCGTAGTTCGGCTGATTTTTGAGGAATTTTTTAAAGGGCCAAATCTCCACACTTAGAAGAATTTCCAAATGAAATCAGTCAATGTTAGCCTAAAGAAGGAAATTCAAGTTACTGTAAGTATGGTTAGAATTACTTTTCAGGATCAGTAGTGGCCTGAAAGATGCAGCACTGAGGTCTCTCCAGATAACAGGTGAGTACATCGGAAATTCGTAGTTTGGCTGATTTTTGAGGAATTTTTGAAGGTTCCAAAACTCCACACTTAGAAGAATTTCCAAGTGAAACCAGTCAATGTTAGCATATGGAAGGAAATTCAAGTTACTGTAAGTATGGTAACAATTAGTTTTCAGGATCAGTAGTGGGCTGAAAGATGCAGCACTGAGGTCTCTCCTGATAACAGGTGAGTAAATCGGAATTCGTAGTTCGGCTGATTTTTGAGGAATTTTTTAAAGTTCCAAAACTCCACACTTAGAAACATTTCAAATTGAAACCAGTCGATGTTATCCTATGGAAGGAAATTCAAGTTATTGTAAGCATGGTTAGAATTACTATTCAGGATCAGTAGTGGGCTGAAAGATGCAGCACTGAGGTCTCTCCTGATAACAGGTGAGTAAATCGAAATTCGTAGTTCGACTGACTTTTGAGGAATTTCTTTAAGTTCCAAAACTCCACACTTAGAAGAATTTCCAAGTGAAACCAGTCAACTTTAACCTGTGGAAGGAAATTCAAGTTACTGTAACTACAGTTAGAATTACTTTTCAGGATCAATAGTGGGCTGAAAGATGCAGCACTGAGGTCGCTCCTGATTACAGGTGAGTAAATCGGAATTCGTAGTTCGGCTGATTTTTGAGGAATTTTTTAAAGGTCCAAAACTCCACACTTAGAAGAATTTCCAAGTGAAACCAGTCAACTTTAGCCTGTGGAAGGAAATTCAAGTTACTGTAACTGCAGTTAGAATTACTTTTCAGGATCAGTAGAGGGCTGAAAGATGCAGCACTGAGGTCTCTCCTGATAACAGGTGAGTACATCAGAAATTCGTAGTTTGGCTGATTTTTGCGGAATTTTTGAAGGTTCCAAAACTCCACACTTAGAAGAATTTCCAAGTAAAACCAGTCAATGTTAGCATATGGAAGGAAATTCAAGTTACTGTAAGTATGGTAACAATTAGTTTTCAGGATCAGTAGTGGGCTGAAAGATGCAGCACTGAGGTCTCTCCTGATAACAGGTGAGTAAATCGGAATTCGTAGTTTGGCTTATTTTTGAGGAATTTTTTAAAGTTCTAAAACTCCACACTTAGAAACATTTCCAATTGAAACCAGTCGATGTTATCCTATGGAAAGAAATTCAAGTTATTGTAAGCATGGTTAGAATTACTTTTCAGGATCAGTAGTGGGCTGAAAGATGCAGCACTGAGGTCTCTCCTGATAACAGGTGAGTAAATCGAAATTCGTAGTTCGACTGACTTTTGAGGAATTTTTTTAAGTTCCAAAACTCCACACTTAGAAGAATTTCCAAGTGAAACCAGTCAACTTTAACCTGTGGAAGGAAATTCAAGTTACTGTAACTACAGTTAGAATTACTTTTCAGGATCAATAGTAGGCTGAAAGATGCAGCACTGAGGTCGCTCCTGATTACAGGTGAGTAAATCGGAATTCGTAGTTCGGCTGATTTTTGAGGAATTTTTTAAAGGTCCAAAACTCCACACTTAGAAGAATTTCCAAGTGAAACCAGTCAACTTTAGCCTGTGGAAGGAAATTCAAGTTACTGTAACTGCAGTTAGAATTACTTTTCAGGATCAATAGTGGGTTGAAAGATGCAGCACTGAGGTATCTCCTGATAACAGGTGAGTAAATCGGAATTCGTAGTTTGGCTGATTTTTGAGGAATTTTTGAAGGTTCCAAAACTCAAAACTTAGAAGAATTTCCAAGTGAAACCAGTCAATGTTAACCTATGGAAGGAACTTCAAGTTACTGTAAGTATGGTAACAATTAGTTTTCAGGATCAGTAGTGGGCTTAAAGATGCAGCACTGAGGTCTCTCCTGATAACAGAAGAGTAAATCGGAATTCGTAGTTCGGCTGATTTTTGAGGAATTTTTTAAAGTTCCAAAACTCCACACTTAGAAACATTTCAAATTGAAACCAGTCGATGTTATCCTATAGAAGGAAATTCAAGTTATTGTAAGCATGGTTAGAATTACTATTCAGGATCAGTAGTGGGCTGAAAGATGCAGCACTGAGGTCTCTCCTGATAACAGGTGAGTAAATCGAAATTCGTAGTTCGACTGACTTTTGAGGAATTTTTTTAAGTTCCAAAACTCCACACTTAGAAGAATTTCCAAGTGAAACCAGTCAACTTTAACCTGTGGAAGGAAATTCAAGTTACTGTAACTACAGTTAGAATTACTTTTCAGGATCAATAGTGGGCTGAAAGATGCAGCACTGAGGTCGCTCCTGATTACAGGTGAGTAAATCGGAATTCGTGGTTCGGCTGATTTTTGAGGAATTTTTTAAAGTTCCAAATGTTCACACTTAGAAGAATTTCCAAGTAAAACCAGTCAATGGTAGCCTATGAAAGGAAATTCAAGTTACTGTAAGTATGGTTGGAATTACTTTTCAGGATCAGTAGTGGGCTGAAAAATGCAGCACTGAGCTCTCTCCTGATAACTGGTGAGTAAATCGGAATTCGTAGTTCGTCTGACTTTTGAGGAATTTTTTAAAGTTCCAAAACTCCACACTTAGAAACATTTCCAAGTGAAACCAGTCGATGTTATCCTATGGAAGGACATTCATATTATTGTAAGTATGGTTAGAATTACTTTTCAGGATCAGTAGTGGGCTGAAAAATGCAGCACTGAGCTCTCTCCTGATAGAAGGTGAGTAAATCGAAATTCGTGGTTTGGCTGACTTTTGAGGAATTTTTTTCAGTTCCAAAACTCCACACTTAGAAACATTTCCAAGTGAAACCAGTCGATGTTTGCCTATGGAAGGAAAATCTAATTACTGTAAGTATGGTTACAATTAGTTTTCAGGATCAGTAGTGGGTTGAAAAATGCAGCACTGAGGTCTCTCCTGATAACATGTGAGTAAATCGGAATTCGTAGTTCGGCTAGTTTTGAGGAATTTTTTAAAGGTCCAAATCTCCACACTTAGAAGAATTTCCAAGTAAAACCAGTCAATGGTAGCCTATGGAAGGAAATTCAAGTTACTGTAAGTATGGTTAGAATTACTTTTCAGAATCAGTAGTGGGCTGAAAGATGCAGCACTGAGGTCTCTCCTGATAACAGGTGAGTAAATCGGAATTCGTAGTTCGTCTGATTTTTGAGGAAGTTTTTTAAAGTTCCAAAACTCCACACTTAGAAGAATTTCCAAGTGAAACCAGTCAACTTTAACGTGTGGAAGGAAATTCAAGTTACTGTAACTACAGTTAGAATTATTTTTCAGGATCAATAGTGGGTTGAAAGATGCAGCACTGAGGTCGCTCCTGATTACAGGTGAGTATATCGGAATTCGTAGTTCGGCTGATTTTTGAGGAATTTTTTAAAGGGCCAAATCTCCACACTTAGAAGAATTTCCAAATGAAATCAGTCAATGTTAGCCTAAAGAAGGAAATTCAAGTTACTGTAAGTATGGTTAGAATTACTTTTCAGGATCAGTAGTGGCCTGAAAGATGCAGCACTGAGGTCTCTCCAGATAACAGGTGAGTACATCGGAAATTCGTAGTTTGGCTGATTTTTGAGGAATTTTTGAAGGTTCCAAAACTCCACACTTAGAAGAATTTCCAAGTGAAACCAGTCAATGTTAGCATATGGAAGGAAATTCAAGTTACTGTAAGTATGGTAACAATTAGTTTTCAGGATCAGTAGTGGGCTGAAAGATGCAGCACTGAGGTCTCTCCTGATAACAGGTGAGTAAATCGGAATTCGTAGTTCGGCTGATTTTTGAGGAATTTTTTAAAGTTCCAAAACTCCACACTTAGAAACATTTCAAATTGAAACCAGTCGATGTTATCCTATGGAAGGAAATTCAAGTTATTGTAAGCATGGTTAGAATTACTATTCAGGATCAGTAGTGGGCTGAAAGATGCAGCACTGAGGTCTCTCCTGATAACAGGTGAGTAAATCGAAATTCGTAGTTCGACTGACTTTTGAGGAATTTCTTTAAGTTCCAAAACTCCACACTTAGAAGAATTTCCAAGTGAAACCAGTCAACTTTAACCTGTGGAAGGAAATTCAAGTTACTGTAACTACAGTTAGAATTACTTTTCAGGATCAATAGTGGGCTGAAAGATGCAGCACTGAGGTCGCTCCTGATTACAGGTGAGTAAATCGGAATTCGTAGTTCGGCTGATTTTTGAGGAATTTTTTAAAGGTCCAAAACTCCACACTTAGAAGAATTTCCAAGTGAAACCAGTCAACTTTAGCCTGTGGAAGGAAATTCAAGTTACTGTAACTGCAGTTAGAATTACTTTTCAGGATCAGTAGAGGGCTGAAAGATGCAGCACTGAGGTCTCTCCTGATAACAGGTGAGTACATCAGAAATTCGTAGTTTGGCTGATTTTTGCGGAATTTTTGAAGGTTCCAAAACTCCACACTTAGAAGAATTTCCAAGTAAAACCAGTCAATGTTAGCATATGGAAGGAAATTCAAGTTACTGTAAGTATGGTAACAATTAGTTTTCAGGATCAGTAGTGGGCTGAAAGATGCAGCACTGAGGTCTCTCCTGATAACAGGTGAGTAAATCGGAATTCGTAGTTTGGCTTATTTTTGAGGAATTTTTTAAAGTTCTAAAACTCCACACTTAGAAACATTTCCAATTGAAACCAGTCGATGTTATCCTATGGAAAGAAATTCAAGTTATTGTAAGCATGGTTAGAATTACTTTTCAGGATCAGTAGTGGGCTGAAAGATGCAGCACTGAGGTCTCTCCTGATAACAGGTGAGTAAATCGAAATTCGTAGTTCGACTGACTTTTGAGGAATTTTTTTAAGTTCCAAAACTCCACACTTAGAAGAATTTCCAAGTGAAACCAGTCAACTTTAACCTGTGGAAGGAAATTCAAGTTACTGTAACTACAGTTAGAATTACTTTTCAGGATCAATAGTGGGCTGAAAGATGCAGCACTGAGGTCGCTCCTGATTACAGGTGAGTAAATCGGAATTCGTAGTTCGGCTGATTTTTAGGAATTTTTTAAAGGTCCAAATTTTCACACTTAGAAGAATTTCCAAGTAAAACCAGTCAATGGTAGCCTATGGAAGGAAATTCAAGTTACTGTAAGTATGGTTAGAATTACTTTTCAGGATCAGTAGTGGGCTGAAAGATGCAGCACTGAGGTCTTTCCTGATAACCGGTGAGTAAATCGGAATTCGTATTTCTTCTGATTTTTGAGGAATTTTTTAAAGTTCCAAAACTCCACACTTAGAAACATTTCCAAGTGAAACCAGTCGATGTTATCCTATGGAAGGAAATTCATATTATTGTAAGTATGGTTATAATTACTTTTCAGGATCAGTAGTGGGCTGAAAAATGCAGCACTGAGCTCTCCCCTGATAGCAGGTGAGTAAATCGGAATTCGTAGTTCGGCTGACTTTTGAGGATTTTTTTTCAGTTCCAAAACTCCACACTTAGAAGAATTTCCAAGTGAAACCAGTCAACTTTAACCTGTGGAAGGAAATTCAAGTTACTGTAACTACAGTTAGAATTACTTTTCAGGATCAATAGTGGGTTGAAAGATGCAGCACTGAGGTCGCTCCTGATTTGAGGTGAGTATATCGGAATTCGTAGTTTGGCTGATTTTTAAGGAATTTTTGAAGGTTCCAAAACTCCACACTTAGAAGAATTTCCAAGAGAAACCAGTCAATGTTAGCATATGGAAGGAACTTCAAGTTACTGTAAGTATGGTAACAATTAGTTTTCAGGATCAGTAGTGGGCTGAAAGATGCAGCACTGATGTCTCTCCAGATAACAGGTGAGTACATCGGAAATTCGTAGTTTGGCTGACATTTGAGGAATTTTTGAAGGTTCCAAAACTCCACACTTAGAAGAATTTCCAAGAGAAACCAGTCAATGTTAGCATATGGAAGGAACTTCAAGTTACTGTAAGTATGGTAACAATTAGTTTTCAGGATCAGTAGTGGGCTGAAAGATGCAGCACTGAGGTCTCTCCTGATAACAGGTGAGTAAATCGGAATTCGTAGTTCGGCTGATTTTTGAGGAATTTTTTAAAGTTCCAAAACTCCACACTTAGAAACATTTCAAAATGAAACCAGTCGATGTTATCCTATAGAAGGAAATTCAAGTTATTGTAAGCATGGTTAGAATTACTATTCAGGATCAGTAGTGGGCTGAAAGATGCAGCACTGAGGTCTCTCCTGATAACAGGTGAGTACATCGAAATTCGTAGTTCGACTGACTTTTGAGGAATTTTTTTAAGTTCCAAAACTCCACACTTAGAAGAATTTCCAAGTGAAACCAGTCAACTTTAACCTGTGGAAGGAAATTCAAGTTACTGTAACTACAGTTAGAATTACTTTTCAGGATCAATAGTGGGCTGAAAGATGCAGCACTGAGGTCGCTCCTGATTACAGGTGAGTAAATCGGAATTCGTAGTTCGGCTGATTTTTGAGGAATTTTTTAAAGTTCCAAATGTTCACACTTATAAGAATTTCCAAGTAAAACCAGTCAATGGTAGCCTATGAAAGGAAATTCAAGTTACTGTAAGTATGGTTGGAATTACTTTTCAGGATCAGTAGTGGGCTGAAAAATGCAGCACTGAGCTCTCTCCTGATAACTGGTGAGTAAATCGGAATTCGTAGTTCGGCTGGCTTTTGAGGAATTTTTTTAAGTTCCAAAACTCCACACTTAGAAGAATTTCCAAGTGAAACCAGTCAACTTTAACCTGTGGAAGGAAATTCAAGTTACTGTAACTACAGTTAGAAATACTTTTCAGGATCAATAGTGGGCTGAAAAATGCAGCATTGAGGTCTCTCCTGATGACAGGTGAGTAAATCGGAATTCGTAGTTCGGCTGATTTTAAAGGAATTTTTTAAAGATCCAAAACTCCACACTTAGAAACATTTCCAAGTGAAACCAGTAGATGTTAGCCTATGGAAGGAAATTCAAGTTACTGTAAGTATGGTTAGAATTACTTTTCAGGATCAGTAGTGGGCTGAAAAATGCAGCACTGAGCTCTCTCCTGATAACAGGTGAGTTAATCGGAATTCGTAGTTCGACTGACTTTTGAGGAATTTCTTTAAGTTCCAAAACTCCACACTTAGAAGAATTTCCAAGTGAAACCAGTCAACTTTAACCTGTGGAAGGAAATTCAAGTTACTGTAACTACAGTTAGAATTACTTTTCAGGATCAATAGTGGGCTGAAAGATGCAGCACTGAGGTCGCTCCTGATTACAGGTGAGTAAATCGGAATTCGTAGTTCGGCTGATTTTTGAGGAATTTTTTAAAGGTCCAAAACTCCACACTTAGAAGAATTTCCAAGTGAAACCAGTCAACTTTAGCCTGTGGAAGGAAATTCAAGTTACTGTAACTGCAGTTAGAATTACTTTTCAGGATCAGTAGAGGGCTGAAAGATGCAGCACTGAGGTCTCTCCTGATAACAGGTGAGTACATCAGAAATTCGTAGTTTGGCTGATTTTTGCGGAATTTTTGAAGGTTCCAAAACTCCACACTTAGAAGAATTTCCAAGTAAAACCAGTCAATGTTAGCATATGGAAGGAAATTCAAGTTACTGTAAGTATGGTAACAATTAGTTTTCAGGATCAGTAGTGGGCTGAAAGATGCAGCACTGAGGTCTCTCCTGATAACAGGTGAGTAAATCGGAATTCGTAGTTTGGCTTATTTTTGAGGAATTTTTTAAAGTTCTAAAACTCCACACTTAGAAACATTTCCAATTGAAACCAGTCGATGTTATCCTATGGAAAGAAATTCAAGTTATTGTAAGCATGGTTAGAATTACTTTTCAGGATCAGTAGTGGGCTGAAAGATGCAGCACTGAGGTCTCTCCTGATAACAGGTGAGTAAATCGAAATTCGTAGTTCGACTGACTTTTGAGGAATTTTTTTAAGTTCCAAAACTCCACACTTAGAAGAATTTCCAAGTGAAACCAGTCAACTTTAACCTGTGGAAGGAAATTCAAGTTACTGTAACTACAGTTAGAATTACTTTTCAGGATCAATAGTGGGCTGAAAGATGCAGCACTGAGGTCGCTCCTGATTACAGGTGAGTAAATCGGAATTCGTAGTTCGGCTGATTTTTAGGAATTTTTTAAAGGTCCAAATTTTCACACTTAGAAGAATTTCCAAGTAAAACCAGTCAATGGTAGCCTATGGAAGGAAATTCAAGTTACTGTAAGTATGGTTAGAATTACTTTTCAGGATCAGTAGTGGGCTGAAAGATGCAGCACTGAGGTCTTTCCTGATAACCGGTGAGTAAATCGGAATTCGTATTTCTTCTGATTTTTGAGGAATTTTTTAAAGTTCCAAAACTCCACACTTAGAAACATTTCCAAGTGAAACCAGTCGATGTTATCCTATGGAAGGAAATTCATATTATTGTAAGTATGGTTAGAATTACTTTTCAGGATCAGTAGTGGGCTGAAAAATGCAGCACTGAGCTCTCCCCTGATAGCAGGTGAGTAAATCGGAATTCGTAGTTCGGCTGACTTTTGAGGATTTTTTTTCAGTTCCAAAACTCCACACTTAGAAGAATTTCCAAGTGAAACCAGTCAACTTTAACCTGTGGAAGGAAATTCAAGTTACTGTAACTACAGTTAGAATTACTTTTCAGGATCAATAGTGGGTTGAAAGATGCAGCACTGAGGTCGCTCCTGATTTGAGGTGAGTATATCGGAATTCGTAGTTTGGCTGATTTTTAAGGAATTTTTGAAGGTTCCAAAACTCCACACTTAGAAGAATTTCCAAGAGAAACCAGTCAATGTTAGCATATGGAAGGAACTTCAAGTTACTGTAAGTATGGTAACAATTAGTTTTCAGGATCAGTAGTGGGCTGAAAGATGCAGCACTGATGTCTCTCCAGATAACAGGTGAGTACATCGGAAATTCGTAGTTTGGCTGACATTTGAGGAATTTTTGAAGGTTCCAAAACTCCACACTTAGAAGAATTTCCAAGAGAAACCAGTCAATGTTAGCATATGGAAGGAACTTCAAGTTACTGTAAGTATGGTAACAATTAGTTTTCAGGATCAGTAGTGGGCTGAAAGATGCAGCACTGAGGTCTCTCCTGATAACAGGTGAGTAAATCGGAATTCGTAGTTCGGCTGATTTTTGAGGAATTTTTTAAAGTTCCAAAACTCCACACTTAGAAACATTTCAAAATGAAACCAGTCGATGTTATCCTATAGAAGGAAATTCAAGTTATTGTAAGCATGGTTAGAATTACTATTCAGGATCAGTAGTGGGCTGAAAGATGCAGCACTGAGGTCTCTCCTGATAACAGGTGAGTACATCGAAATTCGTAGTTCGACTGACTTTTGAGGAATTTTTTTAAGTTCCAAAACTCCACACTTAGAAGAATTTCCAAGTGAAACCAGTCAACTTTAACCTGTGGAAGGAAATTCAAGTTACTGTAACTACAGTTAGAATTACTTTTCAGGATCAATAGTGGGCTGAAAGATGCAGCACTGAGGTCGCTCCTGATTACAGGTGAGTAAATCGGAATTCGTAGTTCGGCTGATTTTTGAGGAATTTTTTAAAGTTCCAAATGTTCACACTTATAAGAATTTCCAAGTAAAACCAGTCAATGGTAGCCTATGAAAGGAAATTCAAGTTACTGTAAGTATGGTTGGAATTACTTTTCAGGATCAGTAGTGGGCTGAAAAATGCAGCACTGAGCTCTCTCCTGATAACTGGTGAGTAAATCGGAATTCGTAGTTCGGCTGGCTTTTGAGGAATTTTTTTAAGTTCCAAAACTCCACACTTAGAAGAATTTCCAAGTGAAACCAGTCAACTTTAACCTGTGGAAGGAAATTCAAGTTACTGTAACTACAGTTAGAAATACTTTTCAGGATCAATAGTGGGCTGAAAAATGCAGCATTGAGGTCTCTCCTGATGACAGGTGAGTAAATCGGAATTCGTAGTTCGGCTGATTTTAAAGGAATTTTTTAAAGATCCAAAACTCCACACTTAGAAACATTTCCAAGTGAAACCAGTAGATGTTAGCCTATGGAAGGAAATTCAAGTTACTGTAAGTATGGTTAGAATTACTTTTCAGGATCAGTAGTGGGCTGAAAAATGCAGCACTGAGCTCTCTCCTGATAACAGGTGAGTTAATCGGAATTCGTAGTTTGGCTGACTTTTGAGGAATTTTTTAAAGTTCCAGAACTCCACACTTAGAAGAATTTCCAAGTAAAACCAGTCAATGGTAGCCTATGGAAGTGGGCTGAAAGATGCAGCACTGAGGTCTCTCCTGATAACATGTGAGTAAATCTGAATTCGTAGTTCGGCTGATTTTTGAGGAATTTTTTTAAGTTCCAAAACTCCACACTTAGAAGAATTTACAAGTGAAACCAGTCAACTTTAACGTGTGGAAGGAAATTCAAGTTACTGCAACTACAGTTAGAATTACTTTTCAGGATCAATAGTGGGTTGAAAGATGCAGCACTGAGGTCGCTCCTGATTACAGGTGAGTATATCGGAATTTGTAGTTCAGCTGATTTTTGAGGAATTTTTTAAAGGTCCAAATATCCACACTTAGAAGAATTTCCAAATGAAACCAGTCAATGTTAGCCTAAAGAAGGAAATTCAAGTAACGGTAAGTATGGTTAGAATTACTTTTCAGGATCAGTAGAGCGCTGAAAGATGCAGCACTGAGGTCTCTCCTGATAACAGGTGAGTACATCAGAAATTCGTAGTTTGGCTGATTTTTGAGGAATTTTTGAAGGTTCAAAAACTCCACACTTAGAAGAATTTCCAAGTAAAACCAGTCAATGTTAGCATATGGAAGGAAATTCAAGTTACTGTAAGTATGGTAACAATTAGTTTTCAGGATCAGTAGTGGGCTGAAAGATGCAGCACTGAGGTCTCTCCTGATAACAGGTGAGTAAATCGGAATTCGTAGTTCGGCTGATTTTTGAGGAATTTTTTAAAGTTCCAAAACTCCACACTTAGAAACATTTCAAATTGAAACCAGTCGATGTTATCCTATGGAAGGAAATTCAAGTTATTGTAAGCATGGTTAGAATTACTACTCAGGATCAGTAGTGGGCTGAAAGATGCAGCACTGAGGTCTCTCCTGATAACAGGTGAGTAAATCGAAATTCGTAGTTCGACTGACTTTTGAGGAATTTTTTAAAGGTCCAAAACTCCACACTTAAAAGAATTTCCAAGTGAAACCAGTCAACTTTAACCTGCGGAAGGAAATTCAAGTTACTGTAACTACAGTTAGAATTACTTTTCAGGATCAATAGTGGGCTGAAAGATGCAGCACTGAGGTCGCTCCTGATTACAGGTGAGTAAATCGGAATTCGTGGTTCGGCTGATTTTTGAGGAATTTTTTAAAGGTCCAAAACTCCACACTTAGAAGAATTTCCAAGTGAAACCAGTCAACTTTAGCCTGTGGAAGGAAATTCAAGTTACTGTAACTGCAGTTAGAATTACTTTTCAGGATCAATAGTGGGTTGAAAGATGCAGCACTGAGGTCTCTCCTGATAACAGGTGAGTAAATCGGAATTCGTAGTTTGCCTGATTTTTGAGGAATTTTTGAAGGTTCCAAAACTCAAAACTTAGAAGAATTTCCAAGTAAAACCAGTCAATGGTAGCCTATGGAAGGAAATTCAAGTTACTGTAAGTATGGTTAGAATTACTTTTCAGGATCAGTAGTGGGCTGAATGACGCAGCACTGAGGTCTCTCCTGATAACAGGTGAGTAAATTGGAATTCGTAGTTCGGCAGATTTTAAAGGAATTTCTTTAAGTTCCAAAACTCCACACTTAGAAGAATTTCCAAATGAAACCAGTCAACTTTAACCTGTGGAAGGAAATTCAAGTTACTGTAACTACAGTTAGAATTACTTTTCAGGATCAATAGTAGGCTGAAAGATGCAGCACTGAGGTCGCTCCTGATTACAGGTGAGTAACTCGGAATTCGTAGTTCGGCTGATTTTTGAGGAATTTTTTAAAGGTCCAAAACTCCACACTTAGAAGAATTTCCAAGTGAAACCAGTCAACTTTAGCCTGTGGAAGGAAATTCAAGTTACTGTAACTGCAGTTAGAATTACTTTTCAGGATCAATAGTGGGTTGAAAGATGCAGCACTGAGGTCTCTCCTGATAACAGGTGAGTAAATCGGAATTCGTAGTTTGGGTGATTTTTGAGGAATTTTTGAAGGTTCCAAAACTCCACACTTAGAAGAATTTCCAAGTGAAACCAGTCAATGTTAACCTATGGAAGGAAATTCTAGTTACTGTAAGTATGGTTACAATTAGTTTTCAGGATCAGTAGTGGGCTGAAAGATGCAGCACTGAGGTCTCTCCTGATAACATGTGAGTAAATCTGAATTCGTAGTTCGGCTGATTTTTGAGGAATTTTTTTAAGTTTAAAACTCCACACTTAGAAGAATTTACAAGTGAAACCAGTCAACGTTAGCCGGTGGAAGGAAATTCAAGTTACTATAACTACGGTTAGAATTACTTTTCAGGATCAGTAGTGGGCTGAAAGATGCAGCACTGAAGTCTCTCCTGATAACAGGTGAGTAAATCGGAATTCGTACTTCGGCTGATTGTTGAGGAATTTTTTAAATTTCCAAAACTCCACACTTAGAAACATTTCCAAGTGAAACCAGTCGATGTTATCCTATGGAAGGAAATTCAAGTTATTGTAAGTATGGTTAGAATTACTTTTCAGGATCAGAAGTTGGCTGAAAAATGCAGCACTGAGCTCTCTCCTGATAACAGGTGAGTAAATCGGAATTCATAGTTCGGCTCATTTTAAAGGAATTTATTCAAGATCCAAAATTACACACTTAGAAACATTTCCAAGTGAAACCAGTCGATGTTAGTCTATGGAAGGAAATTCAAGTTACTGTAAGTATAGTTAGAATTACTTTTCAGGATCAGTAGTGGTCTGAAAGATGCAGCACTGAGGTCTCTCCTGATAACAGGTGAGTACATCGAAATTCGTAGCTCGGCTGATTTTTAGGAATTTTTTTGAGGTCCAAATTTTCACACTTAGAAGAATTTCCAAGTAAAACCAGTCAGTGGTAGCCTATGGAAGGAAATTCAAGTTACTGTAAGTATGGTTAGAATTACTTTTCAGGATCAGTAGTGGGCTGAAAAATGCAGCACTGAGCTCTCTCCTGATAGAAGGTGAGTAAATCGGAATTCGTGGTTTGGCTGACTTTTGAGGAATTTTTTTCAGTTCCAAAACTCCACACTTAGAAGAATTTCCAAGTGAAACCAGTCAACTTTAACCTGTGGAAGGAAATTCAAGTTACTGTAACTACAGTTAGAATTACTTTTCAGGATCAATAGTGGGTTGAAAGATGCAGCACTGAGGTCGCTCCTGATTACAGGTGAGTAAATTGGAATTCGTAGTTCGGCTGATTTTTGAGGAATTTTTTAAGGGTCCAAATCTCCACACTTAGAAGAATTTCCAAGTAAAACCAGTCAATGGTAGCCTATGGAAGGAAATTCAAGTTACTGTAAGTATGGTTAGAATTACTTTTCAGGATCAGTAGTGGGCTGAATGACGCAGCACTGAGGTCTCTCCTGATAACAGGTGAGTAAATTGGAATTCGTAGTTCGGCAGATTTTAAAGGAATTTTTTAAAGATCCAAAACTCCACACTTAGAAACATTTCCAAGTGAAACCAGTCGATGTTTGCCTATGGAAGGAAAATCTAGTTACTGTAAGTATGGTTACAATTAGTTTTCAGGATCAGTAGTGGGTTGAAAAATGCAGCACTGAGGTCTCTCCTGATAACATGTGAGTAAATCGGAATTCGTAGTTCGGCTGATTTTTGAGGAATTTTTTAAAGGTCCAAATCTCCACACTTAGAAGAATTTCCAAGTAAAACCAGTCAATGGTAGCCTATGGAAGGAAATTCAAGTTACTGTAAGTATGGTTAGAATTACTTTTCAGAATCAGTAGTGGGCTGAAAGATGCAGCACTGAGGTCTCTCCTGATAACAGGTGAGTAAATCGGAATTCGTAGTTCGTCTGATTTTTGAGGAAGTTTTTTAAAGTTCCAAAACTCCACACTTAGAAGAATTTCCAAGTGAAACCAGTCAACTTTAACGTGTGGAAGGAAATTCAAGTTACTGTAACTACAGTTAGAATTATTTTTCAGGATCAATAGTGGGTTGAAAGATGCAGCACTGAGGTCGCTCCTGATTACAGGTGAGTATATCGGAATTCGTAATTCGGCTGATTTTTGAGGAATTTTTTAAAGGGCCAAATCTCCACACTTAGAAGAATTTCCAAATGAAACCAGTCAATGTTAGCCTAAAGAAGGAAATTCAAGTTACTGTAAGTATGGTTAGAATTACTTTTCAGGATCAGTAGTGGCCTGAAAGATGCAGCACTGAGGTCTCTCCAGATAACAGGTGAGTACATCGGAAATTCGTAGTTTGGCTGATTTTTGATGAATTTTTGAAGGTTCCAAAACTCCACACTTAGAAGAATTTCCAAGTGAAACCAGTCAATGTTAGCATATGGAAGGAAATTCAAGTTACTGTAAGTATGGTAACAATTAGTTTTCAGGATCAGTAGTGGGCTGAAAGATGCAGCACTGAGGTCTCTCCTGATAACAGGTGAGTAAATCGGAATTCGTAGTTCGGCTGATTTTTGAGGAATTTTTTAAAGTTCCAAAACTCCACACTTAGAAACATTTCAAATTGAAACCAGTCGATGTTATCCTATGGAAGGAAATTCAAGTTATTGTAAGCATGGTTAGAATTACTATTCAGGATCAGTAGTGGGCTGAAAGATGCAGCACTGAGGTCTCTCCTGATAACAGGTGAGTAAATCGAAATTCGTAGTTCGACTGACTTTTGAGGAATTTCTTTAAGTTCCAAAACTCCACACTTAAAAGAATTTCCAAGTGAAACCAGTCAACTTTAACCTGCGGAAGGAAATTCAAGTTACTGTAACTACAGTTAGAATTACTTTTCAGGATCAATAGTGGGCTGAAAGATGCAGCACTGAGGTCGCTCCTGATTACAGGTGAGTAAATCGGAATTCGTAGTTCGGCTGATTTTTAAGGAATTTTTTAAAGGTCCAAAACTCCACACTTAGAAGAATTCAAGTGAAACCAGTCAACTTTAGCCTGTGGAAGGAAATTCAAGTTACTGTAACTGCAGTTAGAATTACTTTTCAGGATCAATAGTGGGTTGAAAGATGCAGCACTGAGGTCTCTCCTGATAACAGGTGAGTAAATCGGAATTCGTAGTTTGGCTGATTTTTGAGGAATTTTTGAAGGTTCCAAAACTCAAAACTTAGAAGAATTTCCAAGTAAAACCAGTCAATGGTAGCCTATGGAAGGAAATTCAAGTTACTGTAAGTATGGTTAGAATTACTTTTCAGGATCAGTAGTGGGCTGAATGACGCAGCACTGAGGTCTCTCCTGATAACAGGTGAGTAAATTGGAATTCGTAGTTCGGCAGATTTTAAAGGAATTTTTTAAAGATCCAAAACTCCACACTTAGAAACATTTCCAAGTGAAACCAGTCGATGTTTGCCTATGGAAGGAAAATCTAGTTACTGTAAGTATGGTTACAATTAGTTTTCAGGATCAGTAGTGGGTTGAAAAATGCAGCACTGAGGTCTCTCCTGATAACATGTGAGTAAATCGGAATTCGTAGTTCGGCTGATTTTTGAGGAATTTTTTAAAGGTCCAAATCTCCACACTTAGAAGAATTTCCAAGTAAAACCAGTCAATGGTAGCCTATGGAAGGAAATTCAAGTTACTGTAAGTATGGTTAGAATTACTTTTCAGAATCAGTAGTGGGCTGAAAGATGCAGCACTGAGGTCTCTCCTGATAACAGGTGAGTAAAGCGGAATTTGTAGTTCGTCTGATTTTTGAGGAAGTTTTTTAAAGTTCCAAAACTCCACACTTAGAAAAATTTCCAAGTGAAACCAGTCAACTTTAACGTGTGGAAGGAAATTCAAGTTACTGTAACTACAGTTAGAATTATTTTTCAGGATCAATAGTGGGTTGAAAGATGCAGCACTGAGGTCGCTCCTGATTACAGGTGAGTATATCGGAATTCGTAATTCGGCTGATTTTTGAGGAATTTTTTAAAGGGCCAAATCTCCACACTTAGAAGAATTTCCAAATGAAACCAGTCAATGTTAGCCTAAAGAAGGAAATTCAAGTTACTGTAAGTATGGTTAGAATTACTTTTCAGGATCAGTAGTGGCCTGAAAGATGCAGCACTGAGGTCTCTCCAGATAACAGGTGAGTACATCGGAAATTCGTAGTTTGACTGATTTTTGATGAATTTTTGAAGGTTCCAAAACTCCACACTTAGAAGAATTTCCAAGTGAAACCAGTCAATGTTAGCATATAGAAGGAAATTCAAGTTACTGTAAGTATGGTAACAATTAGTTTTCAGGATCAGTAGTGGGCTGAAAGATGCAGCACTGAGGTCTCTCCTGATAACAGGTGAGTAAATCGAAATTCGTAGTTCGACTGACTTTTGAGGAATTTCTTTAAGTTCCAAAACTCCACACTTAGAAGAATTTCCAAGTGAAACCAGTCAACTTTAACCTGTGGAAGGAAATTCAAGTTACTGTAACTACAGTTAGAATTACTTTTCAGGATCAATAGTAGGCTGAAAGATGCAGCACTGAGGTCGCTCCTGATTACAGGTGAGTAAATCGGAATTCGTAGTTCGGCTGATTTTGAGGAATTTTTTAAAGGTCCAAAACTCCACACTTAGAAGAATTTCCAAGTGAAACCAGTCAACTTTAGCCTGTGGAAGGAAATTCAAGTTACTGTAACTGCAGTTAGAATTACTTTTCAGGATCAATAGTGGGTTGAAAGATGCAGCACTGAGGTCTCTCCTGATAACAGGTGAAGAAATCGGAATTCGTAGTTTGGCTGATTTTTGAGGAATTTTTGAAGGTTCCAAAACTCAAAACTTAGAAGAATTTCCAAGTGAAACCAGTCAATGTTAACCTATGGAAGGAAATTCAAGTTACTGTAAGTATGGTTACAATTAGTTTTCAGGATCAGTAGTGGGCTGAAAGATGCAGCACTGAGGTCTCTCCTGATAACATGTGAGTAAATCTGAATTCGTAGTTCGGCTGATTTTTGAGGAATTTTTTTAAGTTCCAAAACTCCACACTTAGAAGAATTTACAAGTGAAACCAGTCAACTTTAACGTGTGGAAGGAAATTCAAGTTACTGCAACTACAGTTAGAATTACTTTTCAGGATCAATAGTGGGTTGAAAGATGCAGCACTGAGGTCGCTCCTGATTACAGGTGAGTATATCGGAATTTGTAGTTCAGCTGATTTTTGAGGAATTTTTTATAGGTCCAAATCTCCACACTTAGAAGAATTTCCAAATGAAACCAGTCAATGTTAGCCTAAAGAAGGAAATTCAAGTAACGGTAAGTATGGTTAGAATTACTTTTCAGGATCAGTAGAGGGCTGAAAGATGCAGCACTGAGGTCTCTCCTGATAACAGGTGAGTAAATCGGAATTTGTAGTTCGTCTGATTTTTGAGGAATTTTTTAAAGTTCCAAAACTCCACACTTAGAAACATTTCCAAGTGAAACCAGTCGATGTTATCCTATGGAAGGAAATTCATATTATTGTAAGTATGGTTAGAATTACTTTTCAGGATCAGTAGTGGGCTGAAAGATGCAGCACTGAGGTCTTTCCTGATAACCGGTGAGTAAATCGGAATTTGTAGTTCGTCTGATTTTTGAGGAATTTTTTAAAGTTCCAAAACTCCACACTTAGAAACATTTCCAAGTGAAACCAGTCGATGTTATCCTATGGAAGGAAATTCATATTATTGTAAGTATGGTTAGAATTACTTTTCAGGATCAGTAGTGGGCTGAAAAATGCAGCACTGAGCTCTCCCCTGATAGCAGGTGAGTAAATCGGAATTCGTAGTTCGGCTGACTTTTGAGGATTTTTTTTCAGTTCCAAAACTCCACACTTAGAAGAATTTCCAAGTGAAACCAGTCAACTTTAACCTGTGGAAGGAAATTCAAGTTACTGTAACTACAGTTAGAATTACTTTTCAGGATCAATAGTGGGTTGAAAGATGCAGCACTGAGGTCGCTCCTGATTAGAGGTGAGTATATCGGAATTCGTAGTTCGGCTGATTTTTGAGGAATTTTTTAAAGGTCCAAATCTCCACACTTAGAAGAATTTCCAAATGAAACCAGTCAATGTTAGCCTAAAGAAGGAAATTCAAGTTACTGTAAGTATGGTTAGAATTACTTTTCAGGATCAGTAGTGGGCTGAAAGATGCAGCACTGAGGTCTCTCCAGATAACAGGTGAGTACATCAGAAATTCGTAGTTTGGCTGATTTTTGAGGAATTTTTGAAGGTTCCAAAACTCCACACTTAGAAGAATTTCCAAGAGAAACCAGTCAATGTTAGCATATGGAAGGAACTTCAAGTTACTGTAAGTATGGTAACAATTAGTTTTCAGGATCAGTAGTGGGCTGAAAGATGCAGCACTGAGGTCTCTCCTGATAACAGGTGAGTAAATCGGAATTCGTAGTTCGGCTGATTTTTGAGGAATTTTTTAAAGTTCCAAAACTCCACTCTTAGAAACATTTCAAATTGAAACCAGTCGATGTTATCCTATAGAAGGAAATTCAAGTTATTGTAAGCATGGTTAGAATTACTATTCAGGATCAGTAGTGGGCTGAAAGATGCAGCACTGAGGTCTCTCCTGATAACAGGTGAGTAAATCGAAATTCGTAGTTCGACTGACTTTTGAGGAATTTTTTTAAGTTCCAAAACTCCACACTTAGAAGAATTTCCAAGTGAAACCAGTCAACTTTAACCTGTGGAAGGAAATTCAAGTTACTGTAACTACAGTTAGAATTACTTTTCAGGATCAATAGTGGGCTGAAAGATGCAGCACTGAGGTCGCTCCTGATTACAGGTGAGTAAATCGGAATTCGTAGTTCGGCTGATTTTTGAGGAATTTTTTAAAGGTCCAAAACTCCACACTTAGAAGAATTTCCAAGTGAAACCAGTCGATGTTATCCTATGGAAGGAAATTCAAGTCATTGTAAGTATGGTTAGAATTACTTTTCAGGATCAGAAGTGGGCTGAAAAATGCAGCACTGAGCTCTCTCCTGATAACAGGTGAGTAAATCGGAATTCGTAGTTTGGCTCATTTTAAAGGAATTTATTAAAGATCCAAAATTACACACTTAGAAACATTTCCAAGTGAAACCAGTCGATGTTAGTCTATGGAAGGTAATTCAAGTTACTGTAAGTATAGTTAGAATTACTTTTCAGGATCAGTAGTGGTCTGAAAGATGCAGCACTGAGGTCTTTCCTGATAACAGGTGAGTAAATCGAAATTCGTAGTTCGACTGACTTTTGAGGAATTTTTTTAAGTTCCAAAACTCCACACTAGAAGAATTTCCAAGTAAAACCAGTCAACTTTAACCTGTGGAAGGTAATTCAAGTTACCGTAACTACAGTTAGAATTACTTTTCAGGATCAATAGTGGGCTGAAAGATGCAGCACTGAGGTCGCTCCTGATTACAGGTGAGTAAATCGGAATTCGTAGTTCGGCTGATTTTTAGGAATTTTTTAAAGGTCCAAATTTTCACACTTAGAAGAATTCCCAAGTAAAACCACTCAATGTTAGCATATGGAAGGAAATTCAAGTTACTGTAAGTATGGTTACAATTAGTTTTCAGGATCAGTAGTGGGTTGAAAAATGCAGCACTGAGGTCTCTCCTGATAACATGTGAGTAAATCGGAATTCGTAGTTCGGCTGATTTTTGAGGAATTTTTTAAAGGTCCAAATCTCCACACTTAGAAGAATTTCCAAGTAAAACCAGTCAATGGTAGCCTATGGAAGGAAATTCAAGTTACTGTAAGTATGGTTAGAATTACTTTTCAGAATCAGTAGTGGGCTGAAAGATGCAGCACTGAGGTCTCTCCTGATAACAGGTGAGTAAATCGGAATTCGTAGTTCGTCTGATTTTTGAGGACGTTTTTTAAAGTTCCAAAACTCCACACTTAGAAGAATTTCCAAGTGAAACCAGTCAACTTTAACGTGTGGAAGGAAATTCAAGTTACTGTAACTACAGTTAGAATTATTTTTCAGGATCAATAGTGGGTTGAAAGATGCAGCACTGAGGTCGCTCCTGATTACAGGTGAGTATATCGGAATTCGTAATTCGGCTGATTTTTGAGGAATTTTTTAAAGGGCCAAATCTCCACACTTAGAAGAATTTCCAAATGAAACCAGTCAATGTTAGCCTAAAGAAGGAAATTCAAGTTACTGTAAGTATGGTTAGAATTACTTTTCAGGATCAGTAGTGGCCTGAAAGATGCAGCACTGAGGTCTCTCCAGATAACAGGTGAGTACATCGGAAATTCGTAGTTTGGCTGATTTTTGAGGAATTTTTGAAGGTTCCAAAACTCCACACTTAGAAGAATTTCCAAGTGAAACCAGTCAATGTTAGCATATGGAAAGAAATTCAAGTTATTGTAAGTATGGTAACAATTAGTTTTCAGGATCAGTAGTGGGCTGAAAGATGCAGCACTGAGGTCTCTCCTGATAACAGGTGAGTAAATCGGAATTCGTAGTTCGGCTGATTTTTGAGGAATTTTTTAAAGTTCCAAAACTCCACACTTAGAAACATTTCAAATTGAAACCAGTCGATGTTATCCTATGGAAGGAAATTCAAGTTATTGTAAGCATGGTTAGAATTACTATTCAGGATCAGTAGTGGGCTGAAAGATGCAGCACTGAGGTCTCTCCTGATAACAGGTGAGTAAATCGAAATTCGTAGTTCGACTGACTTTTGAGGAATTTCTTTAAGTTCCAAAACTCCACACTTAGAAGAATTTCCAAGTGAAATCAGTCAACTTTAACCTGTGGAAGGAAATTCAAGTTACTGTAACTACAGTTAGAATTACTTTTCAGGATCAATAGTGGGCTGAAAGATGCAGCACTGAGGTCGCTCCTGATTACAGGTGAGTAAATCGGAATTCATAGTTCGGCTGATTTTAAAGGAATTTTTTTAAGATCCAAAACTCCACACTTAGAAACATTTCCAAGTGAAACCAGTCGATGTTAGCCTATGGAAGGAAATTCAAGTTACTGTAAGTATGGTTAGAATTACTTTTCAGGATCAGTAGTGGGCTGAAAGATGCAGCACTGAAGTCTCTCCTGATAGCAGGTGAGTAAATCGAAATTCGTAGTTCGACTGACTTTTGAGGAATTTTTTTAAGTTCCAAAACTCCACACTTAGAAGAATTTCAAAGTGAAACCAGTCAACTTTACCTGTGGAAGAAAATTCAAGTTACTGTAACTGCAGTTAGAATTACTTTTCAGGATCAATAGTGGGCTGAAAGATGCAGCACTGAGGTCGCTCCTGATTACAGGTGAGTAAATCGGAATTCGTAGTTCGGCTGATTTTTAGGAATTTTTTAAAGGTCCAAATTTTCACACTTAGAAGAATTTCCAAGTAAAACCAGTCAATGGTAGCCTATGGAAGGAAATTCAAGTTACTGTAAGTATGGTTAGAATTACTTTTCAGGATTAGTAGTGGGCTGAAAGATGCAGCACTGAGGTCTTTCCTGATAACCGGTGAGTAAATCGGAATTCGTAGTTCGGCTGATTTTTGAGGAATTTTTTAAAGTTCCAAAACTCCACACTTAGAAACATTTCCAAGTGAAACCAGTCGATGTTATCCTATGGAAGGAAATTCATATTATTGTAAGTATGGTTAGAATTACTTTTCAGGATCAGTAGTGGGCTGAAAAATGCAGCACTGAGCTCTCCCCTGATAGCAGGTGAGTAAATCGGAATTCGTAGTTCGGCTGACTTTTGAGGATTTTTTTTCAGTTCCAAAACTCCACACTTAGAAGAATTTCCAAGTGAAACCAGTCAACTTTAACCTGTGGAAGGAAATTCAAGTTACTGTAACTACAGTTAGAATTACTTTTCAGGATCAATAGTGGGTTGAAAGATGCAGCACTGAGGTCGCTCCTGATTAGAGGTGAGTATATCGGAATTCGTAGTTCGGCTGATTTTTGAGGAATTTTTTAAAGGTCCAAATCTCCACACTTAGAAGAATTTCCAAATGAAACCAGTCAATGTTAGCCTAAAGAAGGAAATTCAAGTTACTGTAAGTATGGTTAGAATTACTTTTCAGGATCAGTAGTGGGCTGAAAGATGCAGCACTGAGGTCTCTCCAGATAACAGGTGAGTACATCGGAAATTCGTAGTTTGGCTGATTTTCGAGGAATTTTTGAAGGTTCCAAAACTCCACACTTAGAAGAATTTTCAAGAGAAACCAGTCAATGTTAGCATATGGAAGGAACTTCAAGTTACTGTAAGTATGGTAACAATTAGTTTTCAGGATCAGTAGTGGGCTGAAAGATGCAGCACTGAGGTCTCTCCTGATAACAGGTGAGTAAATCGGAATTCGTAGTTCGGCTGATTTTTGAGGAATTTTTTAAATTTCCAAAACTCCACACTTAGAAACATTTCCAAGTGAAACCAGTCGATGTTATCCTATGGAAGGAAATTAAAGTTATTGTAAGTATGGTTAGAATTACTATTCAGGATCAGAAGTGGGCTGAAAAATGCAGCACTGAGCTCTCTCCTGATAACAGGTGAGTAAATCGGAATTCGTAGTTCGGCTCATTTTAAAGGAATTTATTCAAGATCCAAAATTACACACTTAGAAACATTTCCAAGTGAAACCAGTCGATGTTAGCCTATGGAAGGAAATTCAAGTTACTGTAAGTATGGTTAGAATTACTTTTCAGGATCAGTAGTGGGCTGAAAGATGCAGCACTGAGGTCTTTCCTGATAACAGGTGAGTAAATCGGAATTCGTAGTTCGGCTGATTTTTAGGAATTTTTTAAAGGTCCAAATTTTCACACTTAGAAGAATTTCCAAGTAAAACCAGTCGATATTATCCTATGGAAGGACATTCATATTATTGTAAGTATGGTTAGAATTACTTTTCAGGATCAGTAGTGGGCTGAAAAATGCAGCACTGAGCTCTCTCCTGATAGAAGGTGAGTAAATCGGAATTCGTGGTTTGGCTGACTTTTGAGGAATTTTTTTCAGTTCCAAAACTCCACACTTAGAAGAATTTCCAAGTGAAACCAGTCAACTTTAACCTGTGGAAGGAAATTCAAGTTACTGTAACTACAGTTAGAATTACTTTTCAGGATCAATAGTGGGTTGAAAGATGCAGCACTGAGGTCGCTCCTGATTACAGGTGAGTAAATTGGAATTCGTAGTTCGGCTGATTTTTGAGGAATTTTTTAAGGGTCCAAATCTCCACACTTAGAAGAATTTCCAAGTAAAACCAGTCAATGGTAGCCTATGGAAGGAAATTCAAGTTACTGTAAGTATGGTTAGAATTACTTTTCAGGATCAGTAGTGGGCTGAATGACGCAGCACTGAGGTCTCTCCTGATAACAGGTGAGTAAATTGGAATTCGTAGTTCGGCAGATTTTAAAGGAATTTTTTAAAGATCCAAAACTCCACACTTAGAAACATTTCCAAGTGAAACCAGTCGATGTTTGCCTATGGAAGGAAAATCTAGTTACTGTAAGTATGGTTACAATTAGTTTTCAGGATCAGTAGTGGGTTGAAAAATGCAGCACTGAGGTCTCTCCTGATAACATGTGAGTAAATCGGAATTCGTAGTTCGGCTGATTTTCGAGGAATTTTTTAAAGGTCCAAATCTCCACACTTAGAAGAATTTCCAAGTAAAACCAGTCAATGGTAGCCTATGGAAGGAAATTCAAGTTACTGTAAGTATGGTTAGAATTACTTTTCAGAATCAGTAGTGGGCTGAAAGATGCAGCACTGAGGTCTCTCCTGATAACAGGTGAGTAAATCGGAATTCGTAGTTTGTCTGATTTTTGAGGAAGTTTTTTAAAGTTCCAAAACTCCACACTTAGAAGAATTTCCAAGTGAAACCAGTCAACTTTAACGTGTGGAAGGAAATTCAAGTTACTGTAACTACAGTTAGAATTATTTTTCAGGATCAATAGTGGGTTGAAAGATGCAGCACTGAGGTCGCTCCTGATTACAGGTGAGTATATCGGAATTCGTAATTCGGCTGATTTTTGAGGAATTTTTTAAAGGGCCAAATATCCACACTTAGAAGAATTTCCAAATGAAACCAGTCAATGTTAGCCTAAAGAAGGAAATTCAAGATACTGTAAGTATGGTTAGAATTACTTTTCAGGATCAGTAGTGGTCTGAAAGATGCAGCACTGAGGTCTTTCCTGATAACAGGTGAGTAAATCGAAATTCGTAGTTCGACTGACTTTTGAGGAATTTTTTTAAGTTCCAAAACTCCACACTAGAAGAATTTCCAAGTAAAACCAGTCAACTTTAACCTGTGGAAGGTAATTCAAGTTACCGTAACTACAGTTAGAATTACTTTTCAGGATCAATAGTGGGCTGAAAGATGCAGCACTGAGGTCGCTCCTGATTACAGGTGAGTAAATCGGAATTCGTAGTTCGGCTGATTTTTAGGAATTTTTTAAAGGTCCAAATTTTCACACTTAGAAGAATTTCCAAGTAAAACCAGTCAATGTTAGCATATGGAAGGAAATTCAAGTTACTGTAAGTATGGTTACAATTAGTTTTCAGGATCAGTAGTGGGTTGAAAAATGCAGCACTGAGGTCTCTCCTGATAACATGTGAGTAAATCGGAATTCGTAGTTCGGCTGATTTTTGAGGAATTTTTTAAAGGTCCAAATCTCCACACTTAGAAGAATTTCCAAGTAAAACCAGTCAATGGTAGCCTATGGAAGGAAATTCAAGTTACTGTAAGTATGGTTAGAATTACTTTTCAGAATCAGTAGTGGGCTGAAAGATGCAGCACTGAGGTCTCTCCTGATAACAGGTGAGTAAATCGGAATTCGTAGTTCGTCTGATTTTTGAGGACGTTTTTTAAAGTTCCAAAACTCCACACTTAGAAGAATTTCCAAGTGAAACCAGTCAACTTTAACGTGTGGAAGGAAATTCAAGTTACTGTAACTACAGTTAGAATTATTTTTCAGGATCAATAGTGGGTTGAAAGATGCAGCACTGAGGTCGCTCCTGATTACAGGTGAGTATATCGGAATTCGTAATTCGGTTGATTTTTGAGGAATTTTTTAAAGGGCCAAATCTCCACACTTAGAAGAATTTCCAAATGAAACCAGTCAATGTTAGCCTAAAGAAGGAAATTCAAGTTACTGTAAGTATGGTTAGAATTACTTTTCAGGATCAGTAGTGGCCTGAAAGATGCAGCACTGAGGTCTCTCCAGATAACAGGTGAGTACATCGGAAATTCGTAGTTTGGCTGATTTTTGAGGAATTTTTGAAGGTTCCAAAACTCCACACTTAGAAGAATTTCCAAGTGAAACCAGTCAATGTTAGCATATGGAAAGAAATTCAAGTTATTGTAAGTATGGTAACAATTAGTTTTCAGGATCAGTAGTGGGCTGAAAGATGCAGCACTGAGGTCTCTCCTGATAACAGGTGAGTAAATCGGAATTCGTAGTTCGGCTGATTTTTGAGGAATTTTTTAAAGTTCCAAAACTCCACACTTAGAAACATTTCAAATTGAAACCAGTCGATGTTATCCTATGGAAGGAAATTCAAGTTATTGTAAGCATGGTTAGAATTACTATTCAGGATCAGTAGTGGTCTGAAAGATGCAGCACTGAGGTCTTTCCTGATAACAGGTGAGTAAATCGAAATTCGTAGTTCGACTGACTTTTGAGGAATTTTTTTAAGTTCCAAAACTCCACACTAGAAGAATTTCCAAGTAAAACCAGTCAACTTTAACCTGTGGAAGGTAATTCAAGTTACCGTAACTACAGTTAGAATTACTTTTCAGGATCAATAGTGGGCTGAAAGATGCAGCACTGAGGTCGCTCCTGATTACAGGTGAGTAAATCGGAATTCGTAGTTCGGCTGATTTTTAGGAATTTTTTAAAGGTCCAAATTTTCACACTTAGAAGAATTTCCAAGTAAAACCAGTCAATGTTAGCATATGGAAGGAAATTCAAGTTACTGTAAGTATGGTTACAATTAGTTTTCAGGATCAGTAGTGGGTTGAAAAATGCAGCACTGAGGTCTCTCCTGATAACATGTGAGTAAATCGGAATTCGTAGTTCGGCTGATTTTTGAGGAATTTTTTAAAGGTCCAAATCTCCACACTTAGAAGAATTTCCAAGTAAAACCAGTCAATGGTAGCCTATGGAAGGAAATTCAAGTTACTGTAAGTATGGTTAGAATTACTTTTCAGAATCAGTAGTGGGCTGAAAGATGCAGCACTGAGGTCTCTCCTGATAACAGGTGAGTAAATCGGAATTCGTAGTTCGTCTGATTTTTGAGGACGTTTTTTAAAGTTCCAAAACTCCACACTTAGAAGAATTTCCAAGTGAAACCAGTCAACTTTAACGTGTGGAAGGAAATTCAAGTTACTGTAACTACAGTTAGAATTATTTTTCAGGATCAATAGTGGGTTGAAAGATGCAGCACTGAGGTCGCTCCTGATTACAGGTGAGTATATCGGAATTCGTAATTCGGCTGATTTTTGAGGAATTTTTTAAAGGGCCAAATCTCCACACTTAGAAGAATTTCCAAATGAAACCAGTCAATGTTAGCCTAAAGAAGGAAATTCAAGTTACTGTAAGTATGGTTAGAATTACTTTTCAGGATCAGTAGTGGCCTGAAAGATGCAGCACTGAGGTCTCTCCAGATAACAGGTGAGTACATCGGAAATTCGTAGTTTGGCTGATTTTTGAGGAATTTTTGAAGGTTCCAAAACTCCACACTTAGAAGAATTTCCAAGTGAAACCAGTCAATGTTAGCATATGGAAAGAAATTCAAGTTATTGTAAGTATGGTAACAATTAGTTTTCAGGATCAGTAGTGGGCTGAAAGATGCAGCACTGAGGTCTCTCCTGATAACAGGTGAGTAAATCGGAATTCGTAGTTCGGCTGATTTTTGAGGAATTTTTTAAAGTTCCAAAACTCCACACTTAGAAACATTTCAAATTGAAACCAGTCGATGTTATCCTATGGAAGGAAATTCAAGTTATTGTAAGCATGGTTAGAATTACTATTCAGGATCAGTAGTGGGCTGAAAGATGCAGCACTGAGGTCTCTCCTGATAACAGGTGAGTAAATCGAAATTCGTAGTTCGACTGACTTTTGAGGAATTTCTTTAAGTTCCAAAACTCCACACTTAGAAGAATTTCCAAGTGAAACCAGTCAACTTTAACCTGTGGAAGGAAATTCAAGTTACTGTAACTACAGTTAGAATTACTTTTCAGGATCAATAGTGGGCTGAAAGATGCAGCACTGAGGTCGCTCCTGATTACAGGTGAGTAAATCGGAATTCATAGTTCGGCTGATTTTAAAGGAATTTTTTTAAGATCCAAAACTCCACACTTAGAAACATTTCCAAGTGAAACCAGTCGATGTTAGCCTATGGAAGGAAATTCAAGTTACTGTAAGTATGGTTAGAATTACTTTTCAGGATCAGTAGTGGGCTGAAAGATGCAGCACTGAAGTCTCTCCTGATAGCAGGTGAGTAAATCGAAATTCGTAGTTCGACTGACTTTTGAGGAATTTTTTTAAGTTCCAAAACTCCACACTTAGAAGAATTTCCAAGTGAAACCAGTCAACTTTACCTGTGGAAGAAAATTCAAGTTACTGTAACTGCAGTTAGAATTACTTTTCAGGATCAATAGTGGGCTGAAAGATGCAGCACTGAGGTCGCTCCTGATTACAGGTGAGTAAATCGGAATTCGTAGTTCGGCTGATTTTTAGGAATTTTTTAAAGGTCCAAATTTTCACACTTAGAAGAATTTCCAAGTAAAACCAGTCAATGGTAGCCTATGGAAGGAAATTCAAGTTACTGTAAGTATGGTTAGAATTACTTTTCAGGATCAGTAGTGGGCTGAAAGATGCAGCACTGAGGTCTTTCCTGATAACCGGTGAGTAAATCGGAATTCGTAGTTCGGCTGATTTTTGAGGAATTTTTTAAAGTTCCAAAACTCCACACTTAGAAACATTTCCAAGTGAAACCAGTCGATGTTATCCTATGGAAGGAAATTCATATTATTGTAAGTATGGTTAGAATTACTTTTCAGGATCAGTAGTGGGCTGAAAAATGCAGCACTGAGCTCTCCCCTGATAGCAGGTGAGTAAATCGGAATTCGTAGTTCGGCTGACTTTTGAGGATTTTTTTTCAGTTCCAAAACTCCACACTTAGAAGAATTTCCAAGTGAAACCAGTCAACTTTAACCTGTGGAAGGAAATTCAAGTTACTGTAACTACAGTTAGAATTACTTTTCAGGATCAATAGTGGGTTGAAAGATGCAGCACTGAGGTCGCTCCTGATTAGAGGTGAGTATATCGGAATTCGTAGTTCGGCTGATTTTTGAGGAATTTTTTAAAGGTCCAAATCTCCACACTTAGAAGAATTTCCGAATGAAACCAGTCAATGTTAGCCTAAAGAAGGAAATTCAAGTTACTGTAAGTATGGTTAGAATTACTTTTCAGGATCAGTAGTGGGCTGAAAGATGCAGCACTGAGGTCTCTCCAGATAACAGGTGAGTACATCGGAAATTCGTAGTTTGGCTGATTTTCGAGGAATTTTTGAAGGTTCCAAAACTCCACACTTAGAAGAATTTTCAAGAGAAACCAGTCAATGTTAGCATATGGAAGGAACTTCAAGTTACTGTAAGTATGGTAACAATTAGTTTTCAGGATCAGTAGTGGGCTGAAAGATGCAGCACTGAGGTCTCTCCTGATAACAGGTGAGTAAATCGGAATTCGTAGTTCGGCTGATTTTTGAGGAATTTTTTAAATTTCCAAAACTCCACACTTAGAAACATTTCCAAGTGAAACCAGTCGATGTTATCCTATGGAAGGAAATTAAAGTTATTGTAAGTATGGTTAGAATTACTATTCAGGATCAGAAGTGGGCTGAAAAATGCAGCACTGAGCTCTCTCCTGATAACAGGTGAGTAAATCGGAATTCGTAGTTCGGCTCATTTTAAAGGAATTTATTCAAGATCCAAAATTACACACTTAGAAACATTTCCAAGTGAAACCAGTCGATGTTAGTCTATGGAAGGAAATTCAAGTTACTGTAAGTATAGTTAGAATTACTTTTCAGGATCAGTAGTGGTCTGAAAGATGCAGCACTGAGGTCTCTCCTGATAACAGGTGAGTAAATCGAAATTCGAAGTTCGGCTGATTTTTAGGAATTTTTTAAAGGTCCAAATTTTCACACTTAGAAGAATTTCCAAGTAAAACCAGTCAGTGGTAGCCTATGGAAGGAAATTCAAGTTACTGTAAGTATGGTTAGAATTACTTTTCAGGATCAGTAGTGGGCTGAAAGATGCAGCACTGAGGTCTTTCCTGATAACAGGTGAGTAAATCGGAATTCGTAGTTCGTCTGATTTTTGAGGAATTTTTTAAAGTTCCAAAACTCCACACTTAGAAACATTTCCAAGTGAAACCAGTCGATATTATCCTATGGAAGGACATTCATATTATTGTAAGTATGGTTAGAATTACTTTTCAGGATCAGTAGTGGGCTGAAAAATGCAGCACTGAGCTCTCTCCTGATAGAAGGTGAGTAAATCGGAATTCGTGGTTTGGCTGACTTTTGAGGAATTTTTTTCAGTTCCAAAACTCCACACTTAGAAGAATTTCCAAGTGAAACCAGTCAACTTTAACCTGTGGAAGGAAATTCAAGTTACTGTAACTACAGTTAGAATTACTTTTCAGGATCAATAGTGGGTTGAAAGATGCAGCACTGAGGTCGCTCCTGATTACAGGTGAGTAAATTGGAATTCGTAGTTCGGCTGATTTTTGAGGAATTTTTTAAGGGTCCAAATCTCCACACTTAGAAGAATTTCCAAGTAAAACCAGTCAATGGTAGCCTATGGAAGGAAATTCAAGTTACTGTAAGTATGGTTAGAATTACTTTTCAGGATCAGTAGTGGGCTGAATGACGCAGCACTGAGGTCTCTCCTGATAACAGGTGAGTAAATTGGAATTCGTAGTTCGGCAGATTTTAAAGGAATTTTTTAAAGATCCAAAACTCCACACTTAGAAACATTTCCAAGTGAAACCAGTCGATGTTTGCCTATGGAAGGAAAATCTAGTTACTGTAAGTATGGTTACAATTAGTTTTCAGGATCAGTAGTGGGTTGAAAAATGCAGCACTGAGGTCTCTCCTGATAACATGTGAGTAAATCGGAATTCGTAGTTCGGCTGATTTTCGAGGAATTTTTTAAAGGTCCAAATCTCCACACTTAGAAGAATTTCCAAGTAAAACCAGTCAATGGTAGCCTATGGAAGGAAATTCAAGTTACTGTAAGTATGGTTAGAATTACTTTTCAGAATCAGTAGTGGGCTGAAAGATGCAGCACTGAGGTCTCTCCTGATAACAGGTGAGTAAATCGGAATTCGTAGTTTGTCTGATTTTTGAGGAAGTTTTTTAAAGTTCCAAAACTCCACACTTAGAAGAATTTCCAAGTGAAACCAGTCAACTTTAACGTGTGGAAGGAAATTCAAGTTACTGTAACTACAGTTAGAATTATTTTTCAGGATCAATAGTGGGTTGAAAGATGCAGCACTGAGGTCGCTCCTGATTACAGGTGAGTATATCGGAATTCGTAATTCGGCTGATTTTTGAGGAATTTTTTAAAGGGCCAAATCTCCACACTTAGAAGAATTTCCAAATGAAACCAGTCAATGTTAGCCTAAAGAAGGAAATTCAAGATACTGTAAGTATGGTTAGAATTACTTTTCAGGATCAGTAGTGGCCTGAAAGATGCAGCACTGAGGTCTCTCCAGATAACAGGTGAGTACATCGGAAATTCGTAGTTTGGCTGATTTTTGATGAATTTTTGAAGGTTCCAAAACTCCACACTTAGAAGAATTTCCAAGTGAAACCAGTCAATGTTAGCATATGGAAGGAAATTCAAGTTACTGTAAGTATGGTAACAATTAGTTTTCAGGATCAGTAGTGGGCTGAAAGATGCAGCACTGAGGTCTCTCCTGATAACAGGTGAGTAAATCGGAATTCGTAGTACGGCTGATTTTTGAGGAATTTTTTAAAGTTCCAAAACTCCACACTTAGAAACATTTCAAATTGAAACCAGTCGATGTTATCCTATGGAAGGAAATTCAAGTTATTGTAAGCATGGTTAGAATTACTATTCAGGATCAGTAGTGGGCTGAAAGATGCAGCACTGAGGTCTCTCCTGATAACAGGTGAGTAAATCGAAATTCGTAGTTCGACTGACTTTTGAGGAATTTCTTTAAGTTCCAAAACTCCACACTTAAAAGAATTTCCAAGTGAAACCAGTCAACTTTAACCTGCGGAAGGAAATTCAAGTTACTGTAACTACAGTTAGAATTACTTTTCAGGATCAATAGTGGGCTGAAAGATGCAGCACTGATGTCGCTCCTGATTACAGGTGAGTAAATCGGAATTCGTAGTTCGGCTGATTTTTGAGGAATTTTTTAAAGGTCCAAAACTCCACACTTAGAAGAATTTCCAAGTGAAACCAGTCAACTTTAGCCTGTGGAAGGAAATTCAAGTTACTGTAACTGCAGTTAGAATTACTTTTCAGGATCAATAGTGGGTTGAAAGATGCAGCACTGAGGTCTCTCCTGATAACAGGTGAGTAAATCGGAATTCGTAGTTTGGCTGATTTTTGAGGAATTTTTGAAGGTTCCAAAACTCAAAACTTAGAAGAATTTCCAAGTAAAACCAGTCAATGGTAGCCTATGGAAGGAAATTCAAGTTACTGTAAGTATGGTTAGAATTACTTTTCAGGATCAGTAGTGGGCTGAATGACGCAGCACTGAGGTCTCTCCTGATAACAGGTGAGTAAATTGGAATTCGTAGTTCGGCAGATTTTAAAGGAATTTTTTAAAGATCCAAAACTCCACACTTAGAAACATTTCCAAGTGAAACCAGTCGATGTTTGCCTATGGAAGGAAAATCTAGTTACTGTAAGTATGGTTACAATTAGTTTTCAGGATCAGTAGTGGGTTGAAAAATGCAGCACTGAGGTCTCTCCTGATAACATGTGAGTAAATCGGAATTCGTAGTTCGGCTGATTTTCGAGGAATTTTTTAAAGGTCCAAATCTCCACACTTAGAAGAATTTCCAAGTAAAACCAGTCAATGGTAGCCTATGGAAGGAAATTCAAGTTACTGTAAGTATGGTTAGAATTACTTTTCAGAATCAGTAGTGGGCTGAAAGATGCAGCACTGAGGTCTCTCCTGATAACAGGTGAGTAAATCGGAATTCGTAGTTTGTCTGATTTTTGAGGAAGTTTTTTAAAGTTCCAAAACTCCACACTTAGAAGAATTTCCAAGTGAAACCAGTCAACTTTAACGTGTGGAAGGAAATTCAAGTTACTGTAACTACAGTTAGAATTATTTTTCAGGATCAATAGTGGGTTGAAAGATGCAGCACTGAGGTCGCTCCTGATTACAGGTGAGTATATCGGAATTCGTAATTCGGCTGATTTTTGAGGAATTTTTTAAAGGGCCAAATATCCACACTTAGAAGAATTTCCAAATGAAACCAGTCAATGTTAGCCTAAAGAAGGAAATTCAAGATACTGTAAGTATGGTTAGAATTACTTTTCAGGATCAGTAGTGGTCTGAAAGATGCAGCACTGAGGTCTTTCCTGATAACAGGTGAGTAAATCGAAATTCGTAGTTCGACTGACTTTTGAGGAATTTTTTTAAGTTCCAAAACTCCACACTAGAAGAATTTCCAAGTAAAACCAGTCAACTTTAACCTGTGGAAGGTAATTCAAGTTACCGTAACTACAGTTAGAATTACTTTTCAGGATCAATAGTGGGCTGAAAGATGCAGCACTGAGGTCGCTCCTGATTACAGGTGAGTAAATCGGAATTCGTAGTTCGGCTGATTTTTAGGAATTTTTTAAAGGTCCAAATTTTCACACTTAGAAGAATTTCCAAGTAAAACCAGTCAATGTTAGCATATGGAAGGAAATTCAAGTTACTATAAGTATGGTTACAATTAGTTTTCAGGATCAGTAGTGGGTTGAAAAATGCAGCACTGAGGTCTCTCCTGATAACATGTGAGTAAATCGGAATTCGTAGTTCGGCTGATTTTTGAGGAATTTTTTAAAGGTCCAAATCTCCACACTTAGAAGAATTTCCAAGTAAAACCAGTCAATGGTAGCCTATGGAAGGAAATTCAAGTTACTGTAAGTATGGTTAGAATTACTTTTCAGAATCAGTAGTGGGCTGAAAGATGCAGCACTGAGGTCTCTCCTGATAACAGGTGAGTAAATCGGAATTCGTAGTTCGTCTGATTTTTGAGGACGTTTTTTAAAGTTCCAAAACTCCACACTTAGAAGAATTTCCAAGTGAAACCAGTCAACTTTAACGTGTGGAAGGAAATTCAAGTTACTGTAACTACAGTTAGAATTATTTTTCAGGATCAATAGTGGGTTGAAAGATGCAGCACTGAGGTCGCTCCTGATTACAGGTGAGTATATCGGAATTCGTAATTCGGCTGATTTTTGAGGAATTTTTTAAAGGGCCAAATCTCCACACTTAGAAGAATTTCCAAATGAAACCAGTCAATGTTAGCCTAAAGAAGGAAATTCAAGTTACTGTAAGTATGGTTAGAATTACTTTTCAGGATCAGTAGTGGCCTGAAAGATGCAGCACTGAGGTCTCTCCAGATAACAGGTGAGTACATCGGAAATTCGTAGTTTGGCTGATTTTTGAGGAATTTTTGAAGGTTCCAAAACTCCACACTTAGAAGAATTTCCAAGTGAAACCAGTCAATGTTAGCATATGGAAAGAAATTCAAGTTATTGTAAGTATGGTAACAATTAGTTTTCAGGATCAGTAGTGGGCTGAAAGATGCAGCACTGAGGTCTCTCCTGATAACAGGTGAGTAAATCGGAATTCGTAGTTCGGCTGATTTTTGAGGAATTTTTTAAAGTTCCAAAACTCCACACTTAGAAACATTTCAAATTGAAACCAGTCGATGTTATCCTATGGAAGGAAATTCAAGTTATTGTAAGCATGGTTAGAATTACTATTCAGGATCAGTAGTGGGCTGAAAGATGCAGCACTGAGGTCTCTCCTGATAACAGGTGAGTAAATCGAAATTCGTAGTTCGACTGACTTTTGAGGAATTTCTTTAAGTTCCAAAACTCCACACTTAGAAGAATTTCCAAGTGAAACCAGTCAACTTTAACCTGTGGAAGGAAATTCAAGTTACTGTAACTACAGTTAGAATTACTTTTCAGGATCAATAGTGGGCTGAAAGATGCAGCACTGAGGTCGCTCCTGATTACAGGTGAGTAAATCGGAATTCATAGTTCGGCTGATTTTAAAGGAATTTTTTTAAGATCCAAAACTCCACACTTAGAAACATTTCCAAGTGAAACCAGTCGATGTTAGCCTATGGAAGGAAATTCAAGTTACTGTAAGTATGGTTAGAATTACTTTTCAGGATCAGTAGTGGGCTGAAAGATGCAGCACTGAAGTCTCTCCTGATAGCAGGTGAGTAAATCGAAATTCGTAGTTCGACTGACTTTTGAGGAATTTTTTTAAGTTCCAAAACTCCACACTTAGAAGAATTTCCAAGTGAAACCAGTCAACTTTACCTGTGGAAGAAAATTCAAGTTACTGTAACTGCAGTTAGAATTACTTTTCAGGATCAATAGTGGGCTGAAAGATGCAGCACTGAGGTCGCTCCTGATTACAGGTGAGTAAATCGGAATTCGTAGTTCGGCTGATTTTTAGGAATTTTTTAAAGGTCCAAATTTTCACACTTAGAAGAATTTCCAAGTAAAACCAGTCAATGGTAGCCTATGGAAGGAAATTCAAGTTACTGTAAGTATGGTTAGAATTACTTTTCAGGATCAGTAGTGGGCTGAAAGATGCAGCACTGAGGTCTTTCCTGATAACCGGTGAGTAAATCGGAATTCGTAGTTCGGCTGATTTTTGAGGAATTTTTTAAAGTTCCAAAACTCCACACTTAGAAACATTTCCAAGTGAAACCAGTCGATGTTATCCTATGGAAGGAAATTCATATTATTGTAAGTATGGTTAGAATTACTTTTCAGGATCAGTAGTGGGCTGAAAGATGCAGCACTGAGGTCTCTCCTGATAACAGGTGAGTAAATCGGAATTCGTAGTTTGTCTGATTTTTGAGGACGTTTTTTAAAGTTCCAAAACTCCACACTTAGAAGAATTTTCAAGTGAAACCAGTCAACTTTAACGTGTGGAAGGAAATTCAAGTTACTGTAACTACAGTTAGAATTATTTTTCAGGATCAATAGTGGGTTGAAAGATGCAGCACTGAGGTCGCTCCTGATTACAGGTGAGTATATCGGAATTCGTAATTCGGCTGATTTTTGAGGAATTTTTTAAAGGGCCAAATCTCCACACTTAGAAGAATTTCCAAATGAAACCAGTCAATGTTAGCCTAAAGAAGGAAATTCAAGATACTGTAAGTATGGTTAGAATTACTTTTCAGGATCAGTAGTGGTCTGAAAGATGCAGCACTGAGGTCTTTCCTGATAACAGGTGAGTAAATCGAAATTCGTAGTTCGACTGACTTTTGAGGAATTTTTTTAAGTTCCAAAACTCCACACTAGAAGAATTTCCAAGTAAAACCAGTCAACTTTAACCTGTGGAAGGTAATTCAAGTTACCGTAACTACAGTTAGAATTACTTTTCAGGATCAATAGTGGGCTGAAAGATGCAGCACTGAGGTCGCTCCTGATTACAGGTGAGTAAATCGGAATTCGTAGTTAGGCTGATTTTTAGGAATTTTTTAAAGGTCCAAATTTTCACACTTAGAAGAATTTCCAAGTAAAACCAGTCAATGTTAGCATATGGAAGGAAATTCAAGTTACTGTAAGTATGGTTACAATTAGTTTTCAGGATCAGTAGTGGGTTGAAAAATGCAGCACTGAGGTCTCTCCTGATAACATGTGAGTAAATCGGAATTCGTAGTTCGGCTGATTTTTGAGGAATTTTTTAAAGGTCCAAATCTCCACACTTAGAAGAATTTCCAAGTAAAACCAGTCAATGGTAGCCTATGGAAGGAAATTCAAGTTACTGTAAGTATGATTAGAATTACTTTTCAGAATCAGTAGTGGGCTGAAAGATGCAGCACTGAGGTCTCTCCTGATAACAGGTGAGTAAATCGGAATTCGTAGTTCGTCTGATTTTTGAGGACGTTTTTTAAAGTTCCAAAACTCCACACTTAGAAGAATTTCCAAGTGAAACCAGTCAACTTTAACGTGTGGAAGGAAATTCAAGTTACTGTAACTACAGTTAGAATTATTTTTCAGGATCAATAGTGGGTTGAAAGATGCAGCACTGAGGTCGCTCCTGATTACAGGTGAGTATATCGGAATTCGTAATTCGGTTGATTTTTGAGGAATTTTTTAAAGGGCCAAATCTCCACACTTAGAAGAATTTCCAAATGAAACCAGTCAATGTTAGCCTAAAGAAGGAAATTCAAGTTACTGTAAGTATGGTTAGAATTACTTTTCAGGATCAGTAGTGGCCTGAAAGATGCAGCACTGAGGTCTCTCCAGATAACAGGTGAGTACATCGGAAATTCGTAGTTTGGCTGATTTTTGAGGAATTTTTGAAGGTTCCAAAACTCCACACTTAGAAGAATTTCCAAGTGAAACCAGTCAATGTTAGCATATGGAAAGAAATTCAAGTTATTGTAAGTATGGTAACAATTAGTTTTCAGGATCAGTAGTGGGCTGAAAGATGCAGCACTGAGGTCTCTCCTGATAACAGGTGAGTAAATCGGAATTCGTAGTTCGGCTGATTTTTGAGGAATTTTTTAAAGTTCCAAAACTCCACACTTAGAAACATTTCAAATTGAAACCAGTCGATGTTATCCTATGGAAGGAAATTCAAGTTATTGTAAGCATGGTTAGAATTACTATTCAGGATCAGTAGTGGTCTGAAAGATGCAGCACTGAGGTCTTTCCTGATAACAGGTGAGTAAATCGAAATTCGTAGTTCGACTGACTTTTGAGGAATTTTTTTAAGTTCCAAAACTCCACACTAGAAGAATTTCCAAGTAAAACCAGTCAACTTTAACCTGTGGAAGGTAATTCAAGTTACCGTAACTACAGTTAGAATTACTTTTCAGGATCAATAGTGGGCTGAAAGATGCAGCACTGAGGTCGCTCCTGATTACAGGTGAGTAAATCGGAATTCGTAGTTCGGCTGATTTTTAGGAATTTTTTAAAGGTCCAAATTTTCACACTTAGAAGAATTTCCAAGTAAAACCAGTCAATGTTAGCATATGGAAGGAAATTCAAGTTACTGTAAGTATGGTTACAATTAGTTTTCAGGATCAGTAGTGGGTTGAAAAATGCAGCACTGAGGTCTCTCCTGATAACATGTGAGTAAATCGGAATTCGTAGTTCGGCTGATTTTTGAGGAATTTTTTAAAGGTCCAAATCTCCACACTTAGAAGAATTTCCAAGTAAAACCAGTCAATGGTAGCCTATGGAAGGAAATTCAAGTTACTGTAAGTATGGTTAGAATTACTTTTCAGAATCAGTAGTGGGCTGAAAGATGCAGCACTGAGGTCTCTCCTGATAACAGGTGAGTAAATCGGAATTCGTAGTTCGTCTGATTTTTGAGGACGTTTTTTAAAGTTCCAAAACTCCACACTTAGAAGAATTTCCAAGTGAAACCAGTCAACTTTAACGTGTGGAAGGAAATTCAAGTTACTGTAACTACAGTTAGAATTATTTTTCAGGATCAATAGTGGGTTGAAAGATGCAGCACTGAGGTCGCTCCTGATTACAGGTGAGTAAATCGGAATTCATAGTTCGGCTGATTTTAAAGGAATTTTTTTAAGATCCAAAACTCCACACTTAGAAACATTTCCAAGTGAAACCAGTCGATGTTAGCCTATGGAAGGAAATTCAAGTTACTGTAAGTATGGTTAGAATTACTTTTCAGGATCAGTAGTGGGCTGAAAGATGCAGCACTGAAGTCTCTCCTGATAGCAGGTGAGTAAATCGAAATTCGTAGTTCGACTGACTTTTGAGGAATTTTTTTAAGTTCCAAAACTCCACACTTAGAAGAATTTCCAAGTGAAACCAGTCAACTTTACCTGTGGAAGAAAATTCAAGTTACTGTAACTGCAGTTAGAATTACTTTTCAGGATCAATAGTGGGCTGAAAGATGCAGCACTGAGGTCGCTCCTGATTACAGGTGAGTAAATCGGAATTCGTAGTTCGGCTGATTTTTAGGAATTTTTTAAAGGTCCAAATTTTCACACTTAGAAGAATTTCCAAGTAAAACCAGTCAATGGTAGCCTATGGAAGGAAATTCAAGTTACTGTAAGTATGGTTAGAATTACTTTTCAGGATCAGTAGTGGGCTGAAAGATGCAGCACTGAGGTCTTTCCTGATAACCGGTGAGTAAATCGGAATTCGTAGTTCGGCTGATTTTTGAGGAATTTTTTAAAGTTCCAAAACTCCACACTTAGAAACATTTCCAAGTGAAACCAGTCGATGTTATCCTATGGAAGGAAATTCATATTATTGTAAGTATGGTTAGAATTACTTTTCAGGATCAGTAGTGGGCTGAAAAATGCAGCACTGAGCTCTCCCCTGATAGCAGGTGAGTAAATCGGAATTCGTAGTTCGGCTGACTTTTGAGGATTTTTTTTCAGTTCCAAAACTCCACACTTAGAAGAATTTCCAAGTGAAACCAGTCAACTTTAACCTGTGGAAGGAAATTCAAGTTACTGTAACTACAGTTAGAATTACTTTTCAGGATCAATAGTGGGTTGAAAGATGCAGCACTGAGGTCGCTCCTGATTAGAGGTGAGTATATCGGAATTCGTAGTTCGGCTGATTTTTGAGGAATTTTTTAAAGGTCCAAATCTCCACACTTAGAAGAATTTCCGAATGAAACCAGTCAATGTTAGCCTAAAGAAGGAAATTCAAGTTACTGTAAGTATGGTTAGAATTACTTTTCAGGATCAGTAGTGGGCTGAAAGATGCAGCACTGAGGTCTCTCCAGATAACAGGTGAGTACATCGGAAATTCGTAGTTTGGCTGATTTTCGAGGAATTTTTGAAGGTTCCAAAACTCCACACTTAGAAGAATTTTCAAGAGAAACCAGTCAATGTTAGCATATGGAAGGAACTTCAAGTTACTGTAAGTATGGTAACAATTAGTTTTCAGGATCAGTAGTGGGCTGAAAGATGCAGCACTGAGGTCTCTCCTGATAACAGGTGAGTAAATCGGAATTCGTAGTTCGGCTGATTTTTGAGGAATTTTTTAAATTTCCAAAACTCCACACTTAGAAACATTTCCAAGTGAAACCAGTCGATGTTATCCTATGGAAGGAAATTAAAGTTATTGTAAGTATGGTTAGAATTACTATTCAGGATCAGAAGTGGGCTGAAAAATGCAGCACTGAGCTCTCTCCTGATAACAGGTGAGTAAATCGGAATTCGTAGTTCGGCTCATTTTAAAGGAATTTATTCAAGATCCAAAATTACACACTTAGAAACATTTCCAAGTGAAACCAGTCGATGTTAGTCTATGGAAGGAAATTCAAGTTACTGTAAGTATAGTTAGAATTACTTTTCAGGATCAGTAGTGGTCTGAAAGATGCAGCACTGAGGTCTCTCCTGATAACAGGTGAGTAAATCGAAATTCGAAGTTCGGCTGATTTTTAGGAATTTTTTAAAGGTCCAAATTTTCACACTTAGAAGAATTTCCAAGTAAAACCAGTCAGTGGTAGCCTATGGAAGGAAATTCAAGTTACTGTAAGTATGGTTAGAATTACTTTTCAGGATCAGTAGTGGGCTGAAAGATGCAGCACTGAGGTCTTTCCTGATAACAGGTGAGTAAATCGGAATTCGTAGTTCGTCTGATTTTTGAGGAATTTTTTAAAGTTCCAAAACTCCACACTTAGAAACATTTCCAAGTGAAACCAGTCGATATTATCCTATGGAAGGACATTCATATTATTGTAAGTATGGTTAGAATTACTTTTCAGGATCAGTAGTGGGCTGAAAAATGCAGCACTGAGCTCTCTCCTGATAGAAGGTGAGTAAATCGGAATTCGTGGTTTGGCTGACTTTTGAGGAATTTTTTTCAGTTCCAAAACTCCACACTTAGAAGAATTTCCAAGTGAAACCAGTCAACTTTAACCTGTGGAAGGAAATTCAAGTTACTGTAACTACAGTTAGAATTACTTTTCAGGATCAATAGTGGGTTGAAAGATGCAGCACTGAGGTCGCTCCTGATTACAGGTGAGTAAATTGGAATTCGTAGTTCGGCTGATTTTTGAGGAATTTTTTAAGGGTCCAAATCTCCACACTTAGAAGAATTTCCAAGTAAAACCAGTCAATGGTAGCCTATGGAAGGAAATTCAAGTTACTGTAAGTATGGTTAGAATTACTTTTCAGGATCAGTAGTGGGCTGAATGACGCAGCACTGAGGTCTCTCCTGATAACAGGTGAGTAAATTGGAATTCGTAGTTCGGCAGATTTTAAAGGAATTTTTTAAAGATCCAAAACTCCACACTTAGAAACATTTCCAAGTGAAACCAGTCGATGTTTGCCTATGGAAGGAAAATCTAGTTACTGTAAGTATGGTTACAATTAGTTTTCAGGATCAGTAGTGGGTTGAAAAATGCAGCACTGAGGTCTCTCCTGATAACATGTGAGTAAATCGGAATTCGTAGTTCGGCTGATTTTCGAGGAATTTTTTAAAGGTCCAAATCTCCACACTTAGAAGAATTTCCAAGTAAAACCAGTCAATGGTAGCCTATGGAAGGAAATTCAAGTTACTGTAAGTATGGTTAGAATTACTTTTCAGAATCAGTAGTGGGCTGAAAGATGCAGCACTGAGGTCTCTCCTGATAACAGGTGAGTAAATCGGAATTCGTAGTTTGTCTGATTTTTGAGGAAGTTTTTTAAAGTTCCAAAACTCCACACTTAGAAGAATTTCCAAGTGAAACCAGTCAACTTTAACGTGTGGAAGGAAATTCAAGTTACTGTAACTACAGTTAGAATTATTTTTCAGGATCAATAGTGGGTTGAAAGATGCAGCACTGAGGTCGCTCCTGATTACAGGTGAGTATATCGGAATTCGTAATTCGGCTGATTTTTGAGGAATTTTTTAAAGGGCCAAATCTCCACACTTAGAAGAATTTCCAAATGAAACCAGTCAATGTTAGCCTAAAGAAGGAAATTCAAGATACTGTAAGTATGGTTAGAATTACTTTTCAGGATCAGTAGTGGCCTGAAAGATGCAGCACTGAGGTCTCTCCAGATAACAGGTGAGTACATCGGAAATTCGTAGTTTGGCTGATTTTTGATGAATTTTTGAAGGTTCCAAAACTCCACACTTAGAAGAATTTCCAAGTGAAACCAGTCAATGTTAGCATATGGAAGGAAATTCAAGTTACTGTAAGTATGGTAACAATTAGTTTTCAGGATCAGTAGTGGGCTGAAAGATGCAGCACTGAGGTCTCTCCTGATAACAGGTGAGTAAATCGGAATTCGTAGTACGGCTGATTTTTGAGGAATTTTTTAAAGTTCCAAAACTCCACACTTAGAAACATTTCAAATTGAAACCAGTCGATGTTATCCTATGGAAGGAAATTCAAGTTATTGTAAGCATGGTTAGAATTACTATTCAGGATCAGTAGTGGGCTGAAAGATGCAGCACTGAGGTCTCTCCTGATAACAGGTGAGTAAATCGAAATTCGTAGTTCGACTGACTTTTGAGGAATTTCTTTAAGTTCCAAAACTCCACACTTAAAAGAATTTCCAAGTGAAACCAGTCAACTTTAACCTGCGGAAGGAAATTCAAGTTACTGTAACTACAGTTAGAATTACTTTTCAGGATCAATAGTGGGCTGAAAGATGCAGCACTGATGTCGCTCCTGATTACAGGTGAGTAAATCGGAATTCGTAGTTCGGCTGATTTTTGAGGAATTTTTTAAAGGTCCAAAACTCCACACTTAGAAGAATTTCCAAGTGAAACCAGTCAACTTTAGCCTGTGGAAGGAAATTCAAGTTACTGTAACTGCAGTTAGAATTACTTTTCAGGATCAATAGTGGGTTGAAAGATGCAGCACTGAGGTCTCTCCTGATAACAGGTGAGTAAATCGGAATTCGTAGTTTGGCTGATTTTTGAGGAATTTTTGAAGGTTCCAAAACTCAAAACTTAGAAGAATTTCCAAGTAAAACCAGTCAATGGTAGCCTATGGAAGGAAATTCAAGTTACTGTAAGTATGGTTAGAATTACTTTTCAGGATCAGTAGTGGGCTGAATGACGCAGCACTGAGGTCTCTCCTGATAACAGGTGAGTAAATTGGAATTCGTAGTTCGGCAGATTTTAAAGGAATTTTTTAAAGATCCAAAACTCCACACTTAGAAACATTTCCAAGTGAAACCAGTCGATGTTTGCCTATGGAAGGAAAATCTAGTTACTGTAAGTATGGTTACAATTAGTTTTCAGGATCAGTAGTGGGTTGAAAAATGCAGCACTGAGGTCTCTCCTGATAACATGTGAGTAAATCGGAATTCGTAGTTCGGCTGATTTTCGAGGAATTTTTTAAAGGTCCAAATCTCCACACTTAGAAGAATTTCCAAGTAAAACCAGTCAATGGTAGCCTATGGAAGGAAATTCAAGTTACTGTAAGTATGGTTAGAATTACTTTTCAGAATCAGTAGTGGGCTGAAAGATGCAGCACTGAGGTCTCTCCTGATAACAGGTGAGTAAATCGGAATTCGTAGTTTGTCTGATTTTTGAGGAAGTTTTTTAAAGTTCCAAAACTCCACACTTAGAAGAATTTCCAAGTGAAACCAGTCAACTTTAACGTGTGGAAGGAAATTCAAGTTACTGTAACTACAGTTAGAATTATTTTTCAGGATCAATAGTGGGTTGAAAGATGCAGCACTGAGGTCGCTCCTGATTACAGGTGAGTATATCGGAATTCGTAATTCGGCTGATTTTTGAGGAATTTTTTAAAGGGCCAAATATCCACACTTAGAAGAATTTCCAAATGAAACCAGTCAATGTTAGCCTAAAGAAGGAAATTCAAGATACTGTAAGTATGGTTAGAATTACTTTTCAGGATCAGTAGTGGTCTGAAAGATGCAGCACTGAGGTCTTTCCTGATAACAGGTGAGTAAATCGAAATTCGTAGTTCGACTGACTTTTGAGGAATTTTTTTAAGTTCCAAAACTCCACACTAGAAGAATTTCCAAGTAAAACCAGTCAACTTTAACCTGTGGAAGGTAATTCAAGTTACCGTAACTACAGTTAGAATTACTTTTCAGGATCAATAGTGGGCTGAAAGATGCAGCACTGAGGTCGCTCCTGATTACAGGTGAGTAAATCGGAATTCGTAGTTCGGCTGATTTTTAGGAATTTTTTAAAGGTCCAAATTTTCACACTTAGAAGAATTTCCAAGTAAAACCAGTCAATGTTAGCATATGGAAGGAAATTCAAGTTACTATAAGTATGGTTACAATTAGTTTTCAGGATCAGTAGTGGGTTGAAAAATGCAGCACTGAGGTCTCTCCTGATAACATGTGAGTAAATCGGAATTCGTAGTTCGGCTGATTTTTGAGGAATTTTTTAAAGGTCCAAATCTCCACACTTAGAGGAATTTCCAAGTAAAACCAGTCAATGGTAGCCTATGGAAGGAAATTCAAGTTACTGTAAGTATGGTTAGAATTACTTTTCAGAATCAGTAGTGGGCTGAAAGATGCAGCACTGAGGTCTCTCCTGATAACAGGTGAGTAAATCGGAATTCGTAGTTCGTCTGATTTTTGAGGACGTTTTTTAAAGTTCCAAAACTCCACACTTAGAAGAATTTCCAAGTGAAACCAGTCAACTTTAACGTGTGGAAGGAAATTCAAGTTACTGTAACTACAGTTAGAATTATTTTTCAGGATCAATAGTGGGTTGAAAGATGCAGCACTGAGGTCGCTCCTGATTACAGGTGAGTATATCGGAATTCGTAATTCGGCTGATTTTTGAGGAATTTTTTAAAGGGCCAAATCTCCACACTTAGAAGAATTTCCAAATGAAACCAGTCAATGTTAGCCTAAAGAAGGAAATTCAAGTTACTGTAAGTATGGTTAGAATTACTTTTCAGGATCAGTAGTGGCCTGAAAGATGCAGCACTGAGGTCTCTCCAGATAACAGGTGAGTACATCGGAAATTCGTAGTTTGGCTGATTTTTGAGGAATTTTTGAAGGTTCCAAAACTCCACACTTAGAAGAATTTCCAAGTGAAACCAGTCAATGTTAGCATATGGAAAGAAATTCAAGTTATTGTAAGTATGGTAACAATTAGTTTTCAGGATCAGTAGTGGGCTGAAAGATGCAGCACTGAGGTCTCTCCTGATAACAGGTGAGTAAATCGGAATTCGTAGTTCGGCTGATTTTTGAGGAATTTTTTAAAGTTCCAAAACTCCACACTTAGAAACATTTCAAATTGAAACCAGTCGATGTTATCCTATGGAAGGAAATTCAAGTTATTGTAAGCATGGTTAGAATTACTATTCAGGATCAGTAGTGGGCTGAAAGATGCAGCACTGAGGTCTCTCCTGATAACAGGTGAGTAAATCGAAATTCGTAGTTCGACTGACTTTTGAGGAATTTCTTTAAGTTCCAAAACTCCACACTTAGAAGAATTTCCAAGTGAAACCAGTCAACTTTAACCTGTGGAAGGAAATTCAAGTTACTGTAACTACAGTTAGAATTACTTTTCAGGATCAATAGTGGGCTGAAAGATGCAGCACTGAGGTCGCTCCTGATTACAGGTGAGTAAATCGGAATTCATAGTTCGGCTGATTTTAAAGGAATTTTTTTAAGATCCAAAACTCCACACTTAGAAACATTTCCAAGTGAAACCAGTCGATGTTAGCCTATGGAAGGAAATTCAAGTTACTGTAAGTATGGTTAGAATTACTTTTCAGGATCAGTAGTGGGCTGAAAGATGCAGCACTGAAGTCTCTCCTGATAGCAGGTGAGTAAATCGAAATTCGTAGTTCGACTGACTTTTGAGGAATTTTTTTAAGTTCCAAAACTCCACACTTAGAAGAATTTCCAAGTGAAACCAGTCAACTTTACCTGTGGAAGAAAATTCAAGTTACTGTAACTGCAGTTAGAATTACTTTTCAGGATCAATAGTGGGCTGAAAGATGCAGCACTGAGGTCGCTCCTGATTACAGGTGAGTAAATCGGAATTCGTAGTTCGGCTGATTTTTAGGAATTTTTTAAAGGTCCAAATTTTCACACTTAGAAGAATTTCCAAGTAAAACCAGTCAATGGTAGCCTATGGAAGGAAATTCAAGTTACTGTAAGTATGGTTAGAATTACTTTTCAGGATCAGTAGTGGGCTGAAAGATGCAGCACTGAGGTCTTTCCTGATAACCGGTGAGTAAATCGGAATTCGTAGTTCGGCTGATTTTTGAGGAATTTTTTAAAGTTCCAAAACTCCACACTTAGAAACATTTCCAAGTGAAACCAGTCGATGTTATCCTATGGAAGGAAATTCATATTATTGTAAGTATGGTTAGAATTACTTTTCAGGATCAGTAGTGGGCTGAAAGATGCAGCACTGAGGTCTCTCCTGATAACAGGTGAGTAAATCGGAATTCGTAGTTTGTCTGATTTTTGAGGACGTTTTTTAAAGTTCCAAAACTCCACACTTAGAAGAATTTTCAAGTGAAACCAGTCAACTTTAACGTGTGGAAGGAAATTCAAGTTACTGTAACTACAGTTAGAATTATTTTTCAGGATCAATAGTGGGTTGAAAGATGCAGCACTGAGGTCGCTCCTGATTACAGGTGAGTATATCGGAATTCGTAATTCGGCTGATTTTTGAGGAATTTTTTAAAGGGCCAAATCTCCACACTTAGAAGAATTTCCAAATGAAACCAGTCAATGTTAGCCTAAAGAAGGAAATTCAAGATACTGTAAGTATGGTTAGAATTACTTTTCAGGATCAGTAGTGGTCTGAAAGATGCAGCACTGAGGTCTTTCCTGATAACAGGTGAGTAAATCGAAATTCGTAGTTCGACTGACTTTTGAGGAATTTTTTTAAGTTCCAAAACTCCACACTAGAAGAATTTCCAAGTAAAACCAGTCAACTTTAACCTGTGGAAGGTAATTCAAGTTACCGTAACTACAGTTAGAATTACTTTTCAGGATCAATAGTGGGCTGAAAGATGCAGCACTGAGGTCGCTCCTGATTACAGGTGAGTAAATCGGAATTCGTAGTTAGGCTGATTTTTAGGAATTTTTTAAAGGTCCAAATTTTCACACTTAGAAGAATTTCCAAGTAAAACCAGTCAATGTTAGCATATGGAAGGAAATTCAAGTTACTGTAAGTATGGTTACAATTAGTTTTCAGGATCAGTAGTGGGTTGAAAAATGCAGCACTGAGGTCTCTCCTGATAACATGTGAGTAAATCGGAATTCGTAGTTCGGCTGATTTTTGAGGAATTTTTTAAAGGTCCAAATCTCCACACTTAGAAGAATTTCCAAGTAAAACCAGTCAATGGTAGCCTATGGAAGGAAATTCAAGTTACTGTAAGTATGATTAGAATTACTTTTCAGAATCAGTAGTGGGCTGAAAGATGCAGCACTGAGGTCTCTCCTGATAACAGGTGAGTAAATCGGAATTCGTAGTTCGTCTGATTTTTGAGGACGTTTTTTAAAGTTCCAAAACTCCACACTTAGAAGAATTTCCAAGTGAAACCAGTCAACTTTAACGTGTGGAAGGAAATTCAAGTTACTGTAACTACAGTTAGAATTATTTTTCAGGATCAATAGTGGGTTGAAAGATGCAGCACTGAGGTCGCTCCTGATTACAGGTGAGTATATCGGAATTCGTAATTCGGTTGATTTTTGAGGAATTTTTTAAAGGGCCAAATCTCCACACTTAGAAGAATTTCCAAATGAAACCAGTCAATGTTAGCCTAAAGAAGGAAATTCAAGTTACTGTAAGTATGGTTAGAATTACTTTTCAGGATCAGTAGTGGCCTGAAAGATGCAGCACTGAGGTCTCTCCAGATAACAGGTGAGTACATCGGAAATTCGTAGTTTGGCTGATTTTTGAGGAATTTTTGAAGGTTCCAAAACTCCACACTTAGAAGAATTTCCAAGTGAAACCAGTCAATGTTAGCATATGGAAAGAAATTCAAGTTATTGTAAGTATGGTAACAATTAGTTTTCAGGATCAGTAGTGGGCTGAAAGATGCAGCACTGAGGTCTCTCCTGATAACAGGTGAGTAAATCGGAATTCGTAGTTCGGCTGATTTTTGAGGAATTTTTTAAAGTTCCAAAACTCCACACTTAGAAACATTTCAAATTGAAACCAGTCGATGTTATCCTATGGAAGGAAATTCAAGTTATTGTAAGCATGGTTAGAATTACTATTCAGGATCAGTAGTGGTCTGAAAGATGCAGCACTGAGGTCTTTCCTGATAACAGGTGAGTAAATCGAAATTCGTAGTTCGACTGACTTTTGAGGAATTTTTTTAAGTTCCAAAACTCCACACTAGAAGAATTTCCAAGTAAAACCAGTCAACTTTAACCTGTGGAAGGTAATTCAAGTTACCGTAACTACAGTTAGAATTACTTTTCAGGATCAATAGTGGGCTGAAAGATGCAGCACTGAGGTCGCTCCTGATTACAGGTGAGTAAATCGGAATTCGTAGTTCGGCTGATTTTTAGGAATTTTTTAAAGGTCCAAATTTTCACACTTAGAAGAATTTCCAAGTAAAACCAGTCAATGTTAGCATATGGAAGGAAATTCAAGTTACTGTAAGTATGGTTACAATTAGTTTTCAGGATCAGTAGTGGGTTGAAAAATGCAGCACTGAGGTCTCTCCTGATAACATGTGAGTAAATCGGAATTCGTAGTTCGGCTGATTTTTGAGGAATTTTTTAAAGGTCCAAATCTCCACACTTAGAAGAATTTCCAAGTAAAACCAGTCAATGGTAGCCTATGGAAGGAAATTCAAGTTACTGTAAGTATGGTTAGAATTACTTTTCAGAATCAGTAGTGGGCTGAAAGATGCAGCACTGAGGTCTCTCCTGATAACAGGTGAGTAAATCGGAATTCGTAGTTCGTCTGATTTTTGAGGACGTTTTTTAAAGTTCCAAAACTCCACACTTAGAAGAATTTCCAAGTGAAACCAGTCAACTTTAACGTGTGGAAGGAAATTCAAGTTACTGTAACTACAGTTAGAATTATTTTTCAGGATCAATAGTGGGTTGAAAGATGCAGCACTGAGGTCGCTCCTGATTACAGGTGAGTATATCGGAATTCGTAATTCGGCTGATTTTTGAGGAATTTTTTAAAGGGCCAAATCTCCACACTTAGAAGAATTTCCAAATGAAACCAGTCAATGTTAGCCTAAAGAAGGAAATTCAAGTTACTGTAAGTATGGTTAGAATTACTTTTCAGGATCAGTAGTGGCCTGAAAGATGCAGCACTGAGGTCTCTCCAGATAACAGGTGAGTACATCGGAAATTCGTAGTTTGGCTGATTTTTGAGGAATTTTTGAAGGTTCCAAAACTCCACACTTAGAAGAATTTCCAAGTGAAACCAGTCAATGTTAGCATATGGAAAGAAATTCAAGTTATTGTAAGTATGGTAACAATTAGTTTTCAGGATCAGTAGTGGGCTGAAAGATGCAGCACTGAGGTCTCTCCTGATAACAGGTGAGTAAATCGGAATTCGTAGTTCGGCTGATTTTTGAGGAATTTTTTAAAGTTCCAAAACTCCACACTTAGAAACATTTCAAATTGAAACCAGTCGATGTTATCCTATGGAAGGAAATTCAAGTTATTGTAAGCATGGTTAGAATTACTATTCAGGATCAGTAGTGGGCTGAAAGATGCAGCACTGAGGTCTCTCCTGATAACAGGTGAGTAAATCGAAATTCGTAGTTCGACTGACTTTTGAGGAATTTCTTTAAGTTCCAAAACTCCACACTTAGAAGAATTTCCAAGTGAAACCAGTCAACTTTAACCTGTGGAAGGAAATTCAAGTTACTGTAACTACAGTTAGAATTACTTTTCAGGATCAATAGTGGGCTGAAAGATGCAGCACTGAGGTCGCTCCTGATTACAGGTGAGTAAATCGGAATTCATAGTTCGGCTGATTTTAAAGGAATTTTTTTAAGATCCAAAACTCCACACTTAGAAACATTTCCAAGTGAAACCAGTCGATGTTAGCCTATGGAAGGAAATTCAAGTTACTGTAAGTATGGTTAGAATTACTTTTCAGGATCAGTAGTGGGCTGAAAGATGCAGCACTGAAGTCTCTCCTGATAGCAGGTGAGTAAATCGAAATTCGTAGTTCGACTGACTTTTGAGGAATTTTTTTAAGTTCCAAAACTCCACACTTAGAAGAATTTCCAAGTGAAACCAGTCAACTTTACCTGTGGAAGAAAATTCAAGTTACTGTAACTGCAGTTAGAATTACTTTTCAGGATCAATAGTGGGCTGAAAGATGCAGCACTGAGGTCGCTCCTGATTACAGGTGAGTAAATCGGAATTCGTAGTTCGGCTGATTTTTAGGAATTTTTTAAAGGTCCAAATTTTCACACTTAGAAGAATTTCCAAGTAAAACCAGTCAATGGTAGCCTATGGAAGGAAATTCAAGTTACTGTAAGTATGGTTAGAATTACTTTTCAGGATCAGTAGTGGGCTGAAAGATGCAGCACTGAGGTCTTTCCTGATAACCGGTGAGTAAATCGGAATTCGTAGTTCGGCTGATTTTTGAGGAATTTTTTAAAGTTCCAAAACTCCACACTTAGAAACATTTCCAAGTGAAACCAGTCGATGTTATCCTATGGAAGGAAATTCATATTATTGTAAGTATGGTTAGAATTACTTTTCAGGATCAGTAGTGGGCTGAAAAATGCAGCACTGAGCTCTCCCCTGATAGCAGGTGAGTAAATCGGAATTCGTAGTTCGGCTGACTTTTGAGGATTTTTTTTCAGTTCCAAAACTCCACACTTAGAAGAATTTCCAAGTGAAACCAGTCAACTTTAACCTGTGGAAGGAAATTCAAGTTACTGTAACTACAGTTAGAATTACTTTTCAGGATCAATAGTGGGTTGAAAGATGCAGCACTGAGGTCGCTCCTGATTAGAGGTGAGTATATCGGAATTCGTAGTTCGGCTGATTTTTGAGGAATTTTTTAAAGGTCCAAATCTCCACACTTAGAAGAATTTCCGAATGAAACCAGTCAATGTTAGCCTAAAGAAGGAAATTCAAGTTACTGTAAGTATGGTTAGAATTACTTTTCAGGATCAGTAGTGGGCTGAAAGATGCAGCACTGAGGTCTCTCCAGATAACAGGTGAGTACATCGGAAATTCGTAGTTTGGCTGATTTTCGAGGAATTTTTGAAGGTTCCAAAACTCCACACTTAGAAGAATTTTCAAGAGAAACCAGTCAATGTTAGCATATGGAAGGAACTTCAAGTTACTGTAAGTATGGTAACAATTAGTTTTCAGGATCAGTAGTGGGCTGAAAGATGCAGCACTGAGGTCTCTCCTGATAACAGGTGAGTAAATCGGAATTCGTAGTTCGGCTGATTTTTGAGGAATTTTTTAAATTTCCAAAACTCCACACTTAGAAACATTTCCAAGTGAAACCAGTCGATGTTATCCTATGGAAGGAAATTAAAGTTATTGTAAGTATGGTTAGAATTACTATTCAGGATCAGAAGTGGGCTGAAAAATGCAGCACTGAGCTCTCTCCTGATAACAGGTGAGTAAATCGGAATTCGTAGTTCGGCTCATTTTAAAGGAATTTATTCAAGATCCAAAATTACACACTTAGAAACATTTCCAAGTGAAACCAGTCGATGTTAGTCTATGGAAGGAAATTCAAGTTACTGTAAGTATAGTTAGAATTACTTTTCAGGATCAGTAGTGGTCTGAAAGATGCAGCACTGAGGTCTCTCCTGATAACAGGTGAGTAAATCGAAATTCGAAGTTCGGCTGATTTTTAGGAATTTTTTAAAGGTCCAAATTTTCACACTTAGAAGAATTTCCAAGTAAAACCAGTCAGTGGTAGCCTATGGAAGGAAATTCAAGTTACTGTAAGTATGGTTAGAATTACTTTTCAGGATCAGTAGTGGGCTGAAAGATGCAGCACTGAGGTCTTTCCTGATAACAGGTGAGTAAATCGGAATTCGTAGTTCGTCTGATTTTTGAGGAATTTTTTAAAGTTCCAAAACTCCACACTTAGAAACATTTCCAAGTGAAACCAGTCGATATTATCCTATGGAAGGACATTCATATTATTGTAAGTATGGTTAGAATTACTTTTCAGGATCAGTAGTGGGCTGAAAAATGCAGCACTGAGCTCTCTCCTGATAGAAGGTGAGTAAATCGGAATTCGTGGTTTGGCTGACTTTTGAGGAATTTTTTTCAGTTCCAAAACTCCACACTTAGAAGAATTTCCAAGTGAAACCAGTCAACTTTAACCTGTGGAAGGAAATTCAAGTTACTGTAACTACAGTTAGAATTACTTTTCAGGATCAATAGTGGGTTGAAAGATGCAGCACTGAGGTCGCTCCTGATTACAGGTGAGTAAATTGGAATTCGTAGTTCGGCTGATTTTTGAGGAATTTTTTAAGGGTCCAAATCTCCACACTTAGAAGAATTTCCAAGTAAAACCAGTCAATGGTAGCCTATGGAAGGAAATTCAAGTTACTGTAAGTATGGTTAGAATTACTTTTCAGGATCAGTAGTGGGCTGAATGACGCAGCACTGAGGTCTCTCCTGATAACAGGTGAGTAAATTGGAATTCGTAGTTCGGCAGATTTTAAAGGAATTTTTTAAAGATCCAAAACTCCACACTTAGAAACATTTCCAAGTGAAACCAGTCGATGTTTGCCTATGGAAGGAAAATCTAGTTACTGTAAGTATGGTTACAATTAGTTTTCAGGATCAGTAGTGGGTTGAAAAATGCAGCACTGAGGTCTCTCCTGATAACATGTGAGTAAATCGGAATTCGTAGTTCGGCTGATTTTCGAGGAATTTTTTAAAGGTCCAAATCTCCACACTTAGAAGAATTTCCAAGTAAAACCAGTCAATGGTAGCCTATGGAAGGAAATTCAAGTTACTGTAAGTATGGTTAGAATTACTTTTCAGAATCAGTAGTGGGCTGAAAGATGCAGCACTGAGGTCTCTCCTGATAACAGATGAGTAAATCGGAATTCGTAGTTTGTCTGATTTTTGAGGAAGTTTTTTAAAGTTCCAAAACTCCACACTTAGAAGAATTTCCAAGTGAAACCAGTCAACTTTAACGTGTGGAAGGAAATTCAAGTTACTGTAACTACAGTTAGAATTATTTTTCAGGATCAATAGTGGGTTGAAAGATGCAGCACTGAGGTCGCTCCTGATTACAGGTGAGTATATCGGAATTCGTAATTCGGCTGATTTTTGAGGAATTTTTTAAAGGGCCAAATCTCCACACTTAGAAGAATTTCCAAATGAAACCAGTCAATGTTAGCCTAAAGAAGGAAATTCAAGATACTGTAAGTATGGTTAGAATTACTTTTCAGGATCAGTAGTGGCCTGAAAGATGCAGCACTGAGGTCTCTCCAGATAACAGGTGAGTACATCGGAAATTCGTAGTTTGGCTGATTTTTGATGAATTTTTGAAGGTTCCAAAACTCCACACTTAGAAGAATTTCCAAGTGAAACCAGTCAATGTTAGCATATGGAAGGAAATTCAAGTTACTGTAAGTATGGTAACAATTAGTTTTCAGGATCAGTAGTGGGCTGAAAGATGCAGCACTGAGGTCTCTCCTGATAACAGGTGAGTAAATCGGAATTCGTAGTACGGCTGATTTTTGAGGAATTTTTTAAAGTTCCAAAACTCCACACTTAGAAACATTTCAAATTGAAACCAGTCGATGTTATCCTATGGAAGGAAATTCAAGTTATTGTAAGCATGGTTAGAATTACTATTCAGGATCAGTAGTGGGCTGAAAGATGCAGCACTGAGGTCTCTCCTGATAACAGGTGAGTAAATCGAAATTCGTAGTTCGACTGACTTTTGAGGAATTTCTTTAAGTTCCAAAACTCCACACTTAAAAGAATTTCCAAGTGAAACCAGTCAACTTTAACCTGCGGAAGGAAATTCAAGTTACTGTAACTACAGTTAGAATTACTTTTCAGGATCAATAGTGGGCTGAAAGATGCAGCACTGATGTCGCTCCTGATTACAGGTGAGTAAATCGGAATTCGTAGTTCGGCTGATTTTTGAGGAATTTTTTAAAGGTCCAAAACTCCACACTTAGAAGAATTTCCAAGTGAAACCAGTCAACTTTAGCCTGTGGAAGGAAATTCAAGTTACTGTAACTGCAGTTAGAATTACTTTTCAGGATCAATAGTGGGTTGAAAGATGCAGCACTGAGGTCTCTCCTGATAACAGGTGAGTAAATCGGAATTCGTAGTTTGGCTGATTTTTGAGGAATTTTTGAAGGTTCCAAAACTCAAAACTTAGAAGAATTTCCAAGTAAAACCAGTCAATGGTAGCCTATGGAAGGAAATTCAAGTTACTGTAAGTATGGTTAGAATTACTTTTCAGGATCAGTAGTGGGCTGAATGACGCAGCACTGAGGTCTCTCCTGATAACAGGTGAGTAAATTGGAATTCGTAGTTCGGCAGATTTTAAAGGAATTTTTTAAATATCCAAAACTCCACACTTAGAAACATTTCCAAGTGAAACCAGTCGATGTTTGCCTATGGAAGGAAAATCTAGTTACTGTAAGTATGGTTACAATTAGTTTTCAGGATCAGAAGTGGGTTGAAAAATGCAGCACTGAGGTCTCTCCTGATAACATGTGAGTAAATCGGAATTCGTAGTTCGGCTGATTTTTGAGGAATTTTTTAAAGGTCCAAATCTCCACACTTAGAAGAATTTCCAAGTAAAACCAGTCAATGGTAGCCTATGGAAGGAAATTCAAGTTACTGTAAGTATGGTTAGAATTACTTTTCAGAATCAGTAGTGGGCTGAAAGATGCAGCACTGAGGTCTCTCCTGATAACAGGTGAGTAAATCGGAATTCGTAGTTCGTCTGATTTTTGAGGAAGTTTTTTAAAGTTCCAAAACTCCACACTTAGAAGAATTTCCAAGTGAAACCAGTCAACTTTAGCCTGTGGAAGGAAATTCAAGTTACTGTAACTACAGTTAGAATTACTTTTCAGGATCAATAGTGGGCTGAAAGATGCAGCACTGAGGTCGCTCCTGATTACAGGTGAGTAAATCGGAATTCGTAGTTCGGCTGATTTTTGAGGAATTTTTTAAAGTTCCAAATGTTCACACTTATAAGAATTTCCAAGTAAAACCAGTCAATGGTAGCCTATGAAAGGAAATTCAAGTTACTGTAAGTATAGTTGGAATTACTTTTCAGGATCAGTAGTGGGCTGAAAAATGCAGCACTGAGCTCTCTCCTGATAACTGGTGAGTAAATCGGAATTCGTAGTTTGGCTGACTTTTGAGGAATTTTTTACAGTTCCAGAACTCCACACTTAGAAGAATTTCCAAGTAAAACCAGTCAATGGTAGCCTATGGAAGTGGGCTGAAAGATGCAGCACTGAGGTCTCTCCTGATAACATGTGAGTAAATCTGAATTCGTAGTTCGGCTGATTTTTGAGGAATTTTTTTAAGTTCCAAAACTCCACACTTAGAAGAATTTACAAGTGAAACCAGTCAACTTTAACGTGTGGAAGGAAATTCAAGTTACTGCAACTACAGTTAGAATTACTTTTCAGGATCAATAGTGGGTTGAAAGATGCAGCACTGAGGTCGCTCCAGATTACAGGTGAGTATATCGGAATTTGTAGTTCAGCTGATTTTTGAGGAATTTCTTAAAGGTCCAAATATCCACACTTAGAAGAATTTCCAAATGAAACCAGTCAATGTTAGCCTAAAGAAGGAAATTCAAGTAACGGTAAGTATGGTTAGAATTACTTTTCAGGATCAGTAGAGGGCTGAAAGATGCAGCACTGAGGTCTCTCCTGATAACAGGTGAGTACATCAGAAATTCGTAGTTCGGCTGATTTTTGAGGAATTTTTTAAAGCTCTAAAACTCCACACTTAGAAACATTTCCAATTGAAACCAGTCGATGTTATCCTATGGAAGGAAATTCAAGTTATTGTAAGCATGGTTAGAATTACTTTTCAGGATCAGTAGTGGGCTGAAAGATGCAGCACTGAGGTCTCTCCTGATAACAGGTGAGTAAATCGAAATTCGTAGTTCGACTGACTTTTGAGGAATTTTTTTAAGTTCCAAAACTCCACACTTAGAAGAATTTCCAAGTGAAACCAGTCAACTTTAACCTGTGGAAGGAAATTCAAGTTACTGTAACTACAGTTAGAATTACTTTTCAGGATCAATAGTGGGCTGAAAGATGCAGCACTGAGGTCGCTCCTGATTACAGGTGAGTAAATCGGAATTCGTAGTTCGGCTGATTTTTGAGGAATTTTTTAAAGGTCCAAAACTCCACACTTAGAAGAATTTCCAAGTGAAACCAGTCAACTTTAGCCTGTGGAAGGAAATTCAAGTTACTGTAACTGCAGTTAGAATAACTTTTCAGGATCAATAGTGGGTTGAAAGATGCAGCACTGAGGTCTCTCCTGATAACAGGTGAGTAAATCGGAATTCGTAGTTTGGGTGATTTTTGAGGAATTTTTGAAGGTTCCAAAACTCCACACTTAGAAGAATTTCCAAGTGAAACCAGTCAATGTTAACCTTTGGAAAGAAATTCAAGTTACTGTAAGTATGGTTACAATTAGTTTTCAGGATCAGTAGTGGGCTGAAAGATGCAGCACTGAGGTCTCTCCTGATAACATGTGAGTAAATCTGAATTCGTAGTTCGGCTGATTTTTGAGGAATTTTTTTAAGTTTAAAACTCCACACTTAGAAGAATTTACAAGTGAAACCAGTCAACGTTAGCCGGTGGAAGGAAATTCAAGTTACTATAACTACGGTTAGAATTACTTTTCAGGATCAGTAGTGGACTGAAAGATGCAGCACTGAAGTCTCTCCTGATTACAGGTGAGTAAATCGGAATTCATAGTTCGGCTGATTTTAAAGGAATTTTTTTAAGATCCAAAACTCCACACTTAGAAACATTTCCAAGTGAAACCAGTCGATGTTAGCCTATGGAAGGAAATTCAAGTTACTGTAAGTATGGTTAGAATTACTTTTCAGGATCAGTAGTGGGCTGAAAGATGCAGCACTGAAGTCTCTCCTGATAGCAGGTGAGTAAATCGAAATTCGTAGTTCGACTGACTTTTGAGGAATTTTTTTAAGTTCCAAAACTCCACACTTAGAAGAATTTCCAAGTGAAACCAGTCAACTTTACCTGTGGAAGAAAATTCAAGTTACTGTACTGCAGTTAGAATTACTTTTCAGGATCAATAGTGGGCTGAAAGATGCAGCACTGAGGTCGCTCCTGATTACAGGTGAGTAAATCGGAATTCGTAGTTCGGCTGATTTTTAGGAATTTTTTAAAGGTCCAAATTTTCACACTTAGAAGAATTTCCAAGTAAAACCAGTCAATGGTAGCCTATGGAAGGAAATTCAAGTTACTGTAAGTATGGTTAGAATTACTTTTCAGGATCAGTAGTGGGCTGAAAGATGCAGCACTGAGGTCTTTCCTGATAACCGGTGAGTAAATCGGAATTCGTAGTTCGGCTGATTTTTGAGGAATTTTTTAAAGTTCCAAAACTCCACACTTAGAAACATTTCCAAGTGAAACCAGTCGATGTTATCCTATGGAAGGAAATTCATATTATTGTAAGTATGGTTAGAATTACTTTTCAGGATCAGTAGTGGGCTGAAAGATGCAGCACTGAGGTCTCTCCTGATAACAGGTGAGTAAATCGGAATTCGTAGTTTGTCTGATTTTTGAGGAAGTTTTTTAAAGTTCCAAAACTCCACACTTAGAAGAATTTCCAAGTGAAACCAGTCAACTTTAACGTGTGGAAGGAAATTCAAGTTACTGTAACTACAGTTAGAATTATTTTTCAGGATCAATAGTGGGTTGAAAGATGCAGCACTGAGGTCGCTCCTGATTACAGGTGAGTATATCGGAATTCGTAATTCGGCTGATTTTTGAGGAATTTTTTAAAGGGCCAAATCTCCACACTTAGAAGAATTTCCAAATGAAACCAGTCAATGTTAGCCTAAAGAAGGAAATTCAAGATACTGTAAGTATGGTTAGAATTACTTTTCAGGATCAGTAGTGGTCTGAAAGATGCAGCACTGAGGTCTTTCCTGATAACAGGTGAGTAAATCGAAATTCGTAGTTCGACTGACTTTTGAGGAATTTTTTTAAGTTCCAAAACTCCACACTAGAAGAATTTCCAAGTAAAACCAGTCAACTTTAACCTGTGGAAGGTAATTCAAGTTACCGTAACTACAGTTAGAATTACTTTTCAGGATCAATAGTGGGCTGAAAGATGCAGCACTGAGGTCGCTCCTGATTACAGGTGAGTAAATCGGAATTCGTAGTTCGGCTGATTTTTAGGAATTTTTTAAAGGTCCAAATTTTCACACTTAGAAGAATTTCCAAGTAAAACCAGTCAATGTTAGCATATGGAAGGAAATTCAAGTTACTGTAAGTATGGTTACAATTAGTTTTCAGGATCAGTAGTGGGTTGAAAAATGCAGCACTGAGGTCTCTCCTGATAACATGTGAGTAAATCGGAATTCGTAGTTCGGCTGATTTTTGAGGAATTTTTTAAAGGTCCAAATCTCCACACTTAGAAGAATTTCCAAGTAAAACCAGTCAATGGTAGCCTATGGAAGGAAATTCAAGTTACTGTAAGTATGGTTAGAATTACTTTTCAGAATCAGTAGTGGGCTGAAAGATGCAGCACTGAGGTCTCTCCTGATAACAGGTGAGTAAATCGGAATTCGTAGTTCGTCTGATTTTTGAGGACGTTTTTTAAAGTTCCAAAACTCCACACTTAGAAGAATTTCCAAGTGAAACCAGTCAACTTTAACGTGTGGAAGGAAATTCAAGTTACTGTAACTACAGTTAGAATTATTTTTCAGGATCAATAGTGGGTTGAAAGATGCAGCACTGAGGTCGCTCCTGATTACAGGTGAGTATATCGGAATTCGTAATTCGGCTGATTTTTGAGGAATTTTTTAAAGGGCCAAATCTCCACACTTAGAAGAATTTCCAAATGAAACCAGTCAATGTTAGCCTAAAGAAGGAAATTCAAGTTACTGTAAGTATGGTTAGAATTACTTTTCAGGATCAGTAGTGGCCTGAAAGATGCAGCACTGAGGTCTCTCCAGATAACAGGTGAGTACATCGGAAATTCGTAGTTTGGCTGATTTTTGAGGAATTTTTGAAGGTTCCAAAACTCCACACTTAGAAGAATTTCCAAGTGAAACCAGTCAATGTTAGCATATGGAAAGAAATTCAAGTTATTGTAAGTATGGTAACAATTAGTTTTCAGGATCAGTAGTGGGCTGAAAGATGCAGCACTGAGGTCTCTCCTGATAACAGGTGAGTAAATCGGAATTCGTAGTTCGGCTGATTTTTGAGGAATTTTTTAAAGTTCCAAAACTCCACACTTAGAAACATTTCAAATTGAAACCAGTCGATGTTATCCTATGGAAGGAAATTCAAGTTATTGTAAGCATGGTTAGAATTACTATTCAGGATCAGTAGTGGTCTGAAAGATGCAGCACTGAGGTCTTTCCTGATAACAGGTGAGTAAATCGAAATTCGTAGTTCGACTGACTTTTGAGGAATTTTTTTAAGTTCCAAAACTCCACACTAGAAGAATTTCCAAGTAAAACCAGTCAACTTTAACCTGTGGAAGGTAATTCAAGTTACCGTAACTACAGTTAGAATTACTTTTCAGGATCAATAGTGGGCTGAAAGATGCAGCACTGAGGTCGCTCCTGATTACAGGTGAGTAAATCGGAATTCGTAGTTCGGCTGATTTTTAGGAATTTTTTAAAGGTCCAAATTTTCACACTTAGAAGAATTTCCAAGTAAAACCAGTCAATGTTAGCATATGGAAGGAAATTCAAGTTACTGTAAGTATGGTTACAGTTAGTTTTCAGGATCAGTAGTGGGTTGAAAAATGCAGCACTGAGGTCTCTCCTGATAACATGTGAGTAAATCGGAATTCGTAGTTCGGCTGATTTTTGAGGAATTTTTTAAAGGTCCAAATCTCCACACTTAGAAGAATTTCCAAGTAAAACCAGTCAATGGTAGCCTATGGAAGGAAATTCAAGTTACTGTAAGTATGGTTAGAATTACTTTTCAGAATCAGTAGTGGGCTGAAAGATGCAGCACTGAGGTCTCTCCTGATAACAGGTGAGTAAATCGGAATTCGTAGTTCGTCTGATTTTTGAGGACGTTTTTTAAAGTTCCAAAACTCCACACTTAGAAGAATTTCCAAGTGAAACCAGTCAATTTTAACGTGTGGAAGGAAATTCAAGTTACTGTAACTACAGTTAGAATTATTTTTCAGGATCAATAGTGGGTTGAAAGATGCAGCACTGAGGTCGCTCCTGATTACAGGTGAGTATATCGGAATTCGTAATTCGGCTGATTTTTGAGGAATTTTTTAAAGGGCCAAATCTCCACACTTAGAAGAATTTCCAAATGAAACCAGTCAATGTTAGCCTAAAGAAGGAAATTCAAGTTACTGTAAGTATGGTTAGAATTACTTTTCAGGATCAGTAGTGGCCTGAAAGATGCAGCACTGAGGTCTCTCCAGATAACAGGTGAGTACATCGGAAATTCGTAGTTTGGCTGATTTTTGAGGAATTTTTGAAGGTTCCAAAACTCCACACTTAGAAGAATTTCCAAGTGAAACCAGTCAATGTTAGCATATGGAAAGAAATTCAAGTTATTGTAAGTATGGTAACAATTAGTTTTCAGGATCAGTAGTGGGCTGAAAGATGCAGCACTGAGGTCTCTCCTGATAACAGGTGAGTAAATCGGAATTCGTAGTTCGGCTGATTTTTGAGGAATTTTTTAAAGTTCCAAAACTCCACACTTAGAAACATTTCAAATTGAAACCAGTCGATGTTATCCTATGGAAGGAAATTCAAGTTATTGTAAGCATGGTTAGAATTACTATTCAGGATCAGTAGTGGGCTGAAAGATGCAGCACTGAGGTCTCTCCTGATAACAGGTGAGTAAATCGAAATTCGTAGTTCGACTGACTTTTGAGGAATTTCTTTAAGTTCCAAAACTCCACACTTAGAAGAATTTCCAAGTGAAACCAGTCAACTTTAACCTGTGGAAGGAAATTCAAGTTACTGTAACTACAGTTAGAATTACTTTTCAGGATCAATAGTGGGCTGAAAGATGCAGCACTGAGGTCGCTCCTGATTACAGGTGAGTAAATCGGAATTCATAGTTCGGCTGATTTTAAAGGAATTTTTTTAAGATCCAAAACTCCACACTTAGAAACATTTCCAAGTGAAACCAGTCGATGTTAGCCTATGGAAGGAAATTCAAGTTACTGTAAGTATGGTTAGAATTACTTTTCAGGATCAGTAGTGGGCTGAAAGATGCAGCACTGAGGTCTTTCCTGATAACCGGTGAGTAAATCGGAATTCGTAGTTCGGCTGATTTTTGAGGAATTTTTTAAAGTTCCAAAACTCCACACTTAGAAACATTTCCAAGTGAAACCAGTCGATGTTATCCTATGGAAGGAAATTCATATTATTGTAAGTATGGTTAGAATTACTTTTCAGGATCAGTAGTGGGCTGAAAAATGCAGCACTGAGCTCTCCCCTGATAGCAGGTGAGTAAATCGGAATTCGTAGTTCGGCTGACTTTTGAGGATTTTTTTTCAGTTCCAAAACTCCACACTTAGAAGAATTTCCAAGTGAAACCAGTCAACTTTAACCTGTGGAAGGAAATTCAAGTTACTGTAACTACAGTTAGAATTACTTTTCAGGATCAATAGTGGGTTGAAAGATGCAGCACTGAGGTCGCTCCTGATTAGAGGTGAGTATATCGGAATTCGTAGTTCGGCTGATTTTTGAGGAATTTTTTAAAGGTCCAAATCTCCACACTTAGAAGAATTTCCAAATGAAACCAGTCAATGTTAGCCTAAAGAATGAAATTCAAGTTACTGTAAGTATGGTTAGAATTACTTTTCAGGATCAGTAGTGGGCTGAAAGATGCAGCACTGAGGTCTCTCCAGATAACAGGTGAGTACATCGGAAATTCGTAGTTTGGCTGATTTTCGAGGAATTTTTGAAGGTTCCAAAACTCCACACTTAGAAGAATTTTCAAGAGAAACCAGTCAATGTTAGCATATGGAAGGAACTTCAAGTTACTGTAAGTATGGTAACAATTAGTTTTCAGGATCAGTAGTGGGCTGAAAGATGCAGCACTGAGGTCTCTCCTGATAACAGGTGAGTAAATCGGAATTCGTAGTTCGGCTGATTTTTGAGGAATTTTTTAAATTTCCAAAACTCCACACTTAGAAACATTTCCAAGTGAAACCAGTCAATGTTATCCTATGGAAGGAAATTAAAGTTATTGTAAGTATGGTTAGAATTACTATTCAGGATCAGAAGTGGGCTGAAAAATGCAGCACTGAGCTCTCTCCTGATAACAGGTGAGTAAATCGGAATTCGTAGTTCGGCTCATTTTAAAGGAATTTATTCAAGATCCAAAATTACACACTTAGAAACATTTCCAAGTGAAACCAGTCGATGTTAGTCTATGGAAGGAAATTCAAGTTACTGTAAGTATAGTTAGAATTACTTTTCAGGATCAGTAGTGGTCTGAAAGATGCAGCACTGAGGTCTCTCCTGATAACAGGTGAGTAAATCGAAATTCGAAGTTCGGCTGATTTTTAGGAATTTTTTAAAGGTCCAAATTTTCACACTTAGAAGAATTTCCAAGTAAAACCAGTCAGTGGTAGCCTATGGAAGGAAATTCAAGTTACTGTAAGTATGGTTAGAATTACTTTTCAGGATCAGTAGTGGGCTGAAAGATGCAGCACTGAGGTCTTTCCTGATAACAGGTGAGTAAATCGGAATTCGTAGTTCGTCTGATTTTTGAGGAATTTTTTAAAGTTCCAAAACTCCACACTTAGAAACATTTCCAAGTGAAACCAGTCGATATTATCCTATGGAAGGACATTCATATTATTGTAAGTATGGTTAGAATTACTTTTCAGGATCAGTAGTGGGCTGAAAAATGCAGCACTGAGCTCTCTCCTGATAGAAGGTGAGTAAATCGGAATTCGTGGTTTGGCTGACTTTTGAGGAATTTTTTTCAGTTCCAAAACTCCACACTTAGAAGAATTTCCAAGTGAAACCAGTCAACTTTAACCTGTGGAAGGAAATTCAAGTTACTGTAACTACAGTTAGAATTACTTTTCAGGATCAATAGTGGGTTGAAAGATGCAGCACTGAGGTCGCTCCTGATTACAGGTGAGTAAATTGGAATTCGTAGTTCGGCTGATTTTTGAGGAATTTTTTAAGGGTCCAAATCTCCACACTTAGAAGAATTTCCAAGTAAAACCAGTCAATGGTAGCCTATGGAAGGAAATTCAAGTTACTGTAAGTATGGTTAGAATTACTTTTCAGGATCAGTAGTGGGCTGAATGACGCAGCACTGAGGTCTCTCCTGATAACAGGTGAGTAAATTGGAATTCGTAGTTCGGCAGATTTTAAAGGAATTTTTTAAAGATCCAAAACTCCACACTTAGAAACATTTCCAAGTGAAACCAGTCGATGTTTGCCTATGGAAGGAAAATCTAGTTACTGTAAGTATGGTTACAATTAGTTTTCAGGATCAGTAGTGGGTTGAAAAATGCAGCACTGAGGTCTCTCCTGATAACATGTGAGTAAATCGGAATTCGTAGTTCGGCTGATTTTCGAGGAATTTTTTAAAGGTCCAAATCTCCACACTTAGAAGAATTTCCAAGTAAAACCAGTCAATGGTAGCCTATGGAAGGAAATTCAAGTTACTGTAAGTATGGTTAGAATTACTTTTCAGAATCAGTAGTGGGCTGAAAGATGCAGCACTGAGGTCTCTCCTGATAACAGGTGAGTAAATCGGAATTCGTAGTTTGTCTGATTTTTGAGGAAGTTTTTTAAAGTTCCAAAACTCCACACTTAGAAGAATTTCCAAGTGAAACCAGTCAACTTTAACGTGTGGAAGGAAATTCAAGTTACTGTAACTACAGTTAGAATTATTTTTCAGGATCAATAGTGGGTTGAAAGATGCAGCACTGAGGTCGCTCCTGATTACAGGTGAGTATATCGGAATTCGTAATTCGGCTGATTTTTGAGGAATTTTTTAAAGGGCCAAATCTCCACACTTAGAAGAATTTCCAATGAAACCAGTCAATGTTAGCCTAAAGAAGGAAATTCAAGATACTGTAAGTATGGTTAGAATTACTTTTCAGGATCAGTAGTGGCCTGAAAGATGCAGCACTGAGGTCTCTCCAGATAACAGGTGAGTACATCGGAAATTCGTAGTTTGGCTGATTTTTGATGAATTTTTGAAGGTTCCAAAACTCCACACTTAGAAGAATTTCCAAGTGAAACCAGTCAATGTTAGCATATGGAAGGAAATTCAAGTTACTGTAAGTATGGTAACAATTAGTTTTCAGGATCAGTAGTGGGCTGAAAGATGCAGCACTGAGGTCTCTCCTGATAACAGGTGAGTAAATCGGAATTCGTAGTTCGGCTGATTTTTGAGGAATTTTTTAAAGTTCCAAAACTCCACACTTAGAAACATTTCAAATTGAAACCAGTCGATGTTATCCTATGGAAGGAAATTCAAGTTATTGTAAGCATGGTTAGAATTACTATTCAGGATCAGTAGTGGGCTGAAAGATGCAGCACTGAGGTCTCTCCTGATAACAGGTGAGTAAATCGAAATTCGTAGTTCGACTGACTTTTGAGGAATTTCTTTAAGTTCCAAAACTCCACACTTAAAAGAATTTCCAAGTGAAACCAGTCAACTTTAACCTGCGGAAGGAAATTCAAGTTACTGTAACTACACTTAGAATTACTTTTCAGGATCAATAGTGGGCTGAAAGATGCAGCACTGATGTCGCTCCTGATTACAGGTGAGTAAATCGGAATTCGTAGTTCGGCTGATTTTTGAGGAATTTTTTAAAGGTCCAAAACTCCACACTTAGAAGAATTTCCAAGTGAAACCAGTCAACTTTAGCCTGTGGAAGGAAATTCAAGTTACTGTAACTACAGTTAGAATTACTTTTCAGGATCAATAGTGGGCTGAAAGATGCAGCACTGAGGTCGCTCCTGATTACAGGTGAGTAAATCGGAATTCGCAGTTCGGCTGATTTTTGAGGAATTTTTTAAAGTTCCAAATGTTCACACTTATAAGAATTTCCAAGTAAAACCAGTCAATGGTAGCCTATGAAAGGAAATTCAAGTTACTGTAAGTATAGTTGGAATTACTTTTCAGGATCAGTAGTGGGCTGAAAAATGCAGCACTGAGCTCTCTCCTGATAACTGGTGAGTAAATCGGAATTCGTAGTTTGGCTGACTTTTGAGGAATTTTTTACAGTTCCAGAACTCCACACTTAGAAGAATTTCCAAGTAAAACCAGTCAATGGTAGCCTATGGAAGTGGGCTGAAAGATGCAGCACTGAGGTCTCTCCTGATAACATGTGAGTAAATCTGAATTCGTAGTTCGGCTGATTTTTGAGGAATTTTTTTAAGTTCCAAAACTCCACACTTAGAAGAATTTACAAGTGAAACCAGTCAACTTTAACGTGTGGAAGGAAATTCAAGTTACTGCAACTACAGTTAGAATTACTTTTCAGGATCAATAGTGGGTTGAAAGATGCAGCACTGAGGTCGCTCCAGATTACAGGTGAGTATATCGGAATTTGTAGTTCAGCTGATTTTTGAGGAATTTCTTAAAGGTCCAAATATCCACACTTAGAAGAATTTCCAAATGAAACCAGTCAATGTTAGCCTAAAGGAGGAAATTCAAGTAACGGTAAGTATGGTTAGAATTACTTTTCAGGATCAGTAGAGGGCTGAAAGATGCAGCACTGAGGTCTCTCCTGATAACAGGTGAGTACATCAGAAATTCGTAGTTCGGCTGATTTTTGAGGAATTTTTTAAAGCTCTAAAACTCCACACTTAGAAACATTTCCAATTGAAACCAGTCGATGTTATCCTATGGAAGGAAATTCAAGTTATTGTAAGCATGGTTAGAATTACTTTTCAGGATCAGTAGTGGGCTGAAAGATGCAGCACTGAGGTCTCTCCTGATAACAGGTGAGTAAATCGAAATTCGTAGTTCGACTGACTTTTGAGGAATTTTTTTAAGTTCCAAAACTCCACACTTAGAAGAATTTCCAAGTGAAACCAGTCAACTTTAACCTGTGGAAGGAAATTCAAGTTACTGTAACTACAGTTAGAATTACTTTTCAGGATCAATAGTGGGCTGAAAGATGCAGCACTGAGGTCGCTCCTGATTACAGGTGAGTAAATCGGAATTCGTAGTTCGGCTGATTTTTGAGGAATTTTTTAAAGGTCCAAAACTCCACACTTAGAAGAATTTCCAAGTAAAACCAGTCAACTTTAGCCTGTGGAAGGAAATTCAAGTTACTGTAACTGCAGTTAGAATAACTTTTCAGGATCAATAGTGGGTTGAAAGATGCAGCACTGAGGTCTCTCCTGATAACAGGTGAGTAAATCGGAATTCGTAGTTTGGGTGATTTTTGAGGAATTTTTGAAGGTTCCAAAACTCCACACTTAGAAGAATTTCCAAGTGAAACCAGTCAATGTTAACCTTTGGAAAGAAATTCAAGTTACTGTAAGTATGGTTACAATTAGTTTTCAGGATCAGTAGTGGGCTGAAAGATGCAGCACTGAGGTCTCTCCTGATAACATGTGAGTAAATCTGAATTCGTAGTTCGGCTGATTTTTGAGGAATTTTTTTAAGTTTAAAACTCCACACTTAGAAGAATTTACAAGTGAAACCAGTCAACGTTAGCCGGTGGAAGGAAATTCAAGTTACTATAACTACGGTTAGAATTACTTTTCAGGATCAGTAGTGGGCTGAAAGATGCAGCACTGAAGTCTCTCCTGATAACAGGTGAGTAAATCGGAATTCGTACTTCGGCTGATTTTTGAGGAATTTTTTAAATTTCCAAAACTCCACACTTAGAAACATTTCCAAGTGAAACCAGTCGATGTTATCCTATGGAAGGAAATTCAAGTTATTGTAAGTATGGTTAGAATTACTTTTCAGGATCAGAAGTTGGCTGAAAAATGCAGCACTGAGCTCTCTCCTGATAACAGGTGAGTAAATCGGAATTCGTAGTTCGGCTCATTTTAAAGGAATTTATTCAAGATCCAAAATTACACACTTAGAAACATTTCCAAGTAAAACAAGTCAGTGGTAGCCTATGGAAGGAAATTCAAGTTACTGTAAGTATGGTTAGAATTACTTTTCAGGATCAGTAGTGGGCTGAAAGATGCAGCACTGAGGTCTTTCCTGATAACAGGTGAGTAAATCGGAATTCGTAGTTCGTCTGATTTTTGAGGAATTTTTTAAAGTTCCAAAACTCCACACTTAGAAACATTTCCAAGTGAAACCAGTCGATGTTATCCTATTATGGAAGGACATTCATATTATTGTAAGTATGGTTAGAATTACTTTTCAGGATCAGTAGTGGGCTGAAAAATGCAGCACTGAGCTCTCTCCTGATAGAAGGTGAGTAAATCGGAATTCGTGGTTTGGCTGACTTTTGAGGAATTTTTTTCAGTTCCAAAACTCCACACTTAGAAGAATTTCCAAGTGAAACCAGTCAACTTTAACCTGTGGAAGGAAATTCAAGTTACTGTAACTACAGTTAGAATTACTTTTCAGGATCAATAGTGGGTTGAAAGATGCAGCACTGAGGTCGCTCCTGATTACAGGTGAGTAAATTGGAATTCGTAGTTCGTCTGATTTTTGAGGAATTTTTTAAGGGTCCAAATCTCCACACTTAGAAACATTTCCAAGTGAAACCAGTCGATGTTTGCCTATGGAAGGAAAATCTAGTTACTGTAAGTATGGTTACAATTAGTTCAGGATCAGTAGTGGGCTGAATGACGCAGCACTGAGGTCTCTCCTGATAACAGGTGAGTAAATTGGAATTCGTAGTTCGGCAGATTTTAAAGGAATTTTTTAAAGATCCAAAACTCCACACTTAGAACCATTTCCAAGTGAAACCAGTCGATGTTTGCCTATGGAAGGAAAATCTAGTTACTGTAAGTATGGTTACAATTAGTTTTCAGGATCAGTAGTGGGTTGAAAAATGCAGCACTGAGGTCTCTCCTGATAACATGTGAGTAAATCGGAATTCGTAGTTCGGCTGATTTTTGAGGAATTTTTTAAAGGTCCAAATCTCCACACTTAGAAGAATTTCCAAGTAAAACCAGTCAATGGTAGCCTATGGAAGGAAATTCAAGTTACTGTAAGTATGGTTAGAATTACTTTTCAGAATCAGTAGTGGGCTGAAAGATGCAGCACTGAGGTCTCTCCTGATAACAGGTGAGTAAATCGGAATTCGTAGTTCGTCTAATTTTTGAGGAAGTTTTTTAAAGTTCCAAAACTCCACACTTAGAAGAATTTCCAAGTGAAACCAGTCAACTTTAACGTGTGGAAGGAAATTCAAGTTACTGTAACTACAGTTAGAATTATTTTTCAGGATCAATAGTGGGTTGAAAGATGCAGCACTGAGGTCGCTCCTGATTACAGGTGAGTATATCGAAATTCGTAATTCGGCTGATTTTTGAGGAATTTTTTAAAGGGCCAAATCTCCACACTTAGAAGAATTTCCAAATGAAACCAGTCAATGTTAGCCTAAAGAAGGAAATTCAAGTTACTGTAAGTATGGTTAGAATTACTTTTCAGGATCAGTAGTGGCCTGAAAGATGCAGCACTGAGGTCTCTCCAGATAACAGGTGAGTACATCGGAAATTCGTAGTTTGGCAGATTTTTGATGAATTTTTGAAGGTTCCAAAACTCCACACTTAGAAGAATTTCCAAGTGAAACCAGTCAATGTTAGCATATGGAAGGAAATTCAAGTTACTGTAAGTATGGTAACAATTAGTTTTCAGGATCAGTAGTGGGCTGAAAGATGCAGCACTGAGGTCTCTCCTGATAACAGGTGAGTAAATCGAAATTCGTAGTTCGACTGACTTTTGAGGAATTTCTTTAAGTTCCAAAACTCCACACTTAGAAGAATTTCCAAGTGAAACCAGTCAACTTTAACCTGTGGAAGGAAATTCAAGTTACTGTAACTACAGTTAGAATTACTTTTCAGGATCAATAGTAGGCTGAAAGATGCAGCACTGAGGTCGCTCCTGATTACAGGTGAGTAAATCGGAATTCGTAGTTCGGCTGATTTTGAGGAATTTTTTAAAGGTCCAAAACTCCACACTTAGAAGAATTTCCAAGTGAAACCAGTCAACTTTAGCCTGTGGAAGGAAATTCAAGTTACTGTAACTGCAGTTAGAATTACTTTTCAGGATCAATAGTGGGTTGAAAGATGCAGCACTGAGGTCTCTCCTGATAACAGGTGAGGAAATCGGAATTCGTAGTTTGGCTGATTTTTGAGGAATTTTTGAAGGTTCCAAAACTCAAAACTTAGAAGAATTTCCAAGTGAAACCAGTCAATGTTAACCTATGGAAGGAAATTCAAGTTACTGTAAGTATGGTTACAATTAGTTTTCAGGATCAGTAGTGGGCTGAAAGATGCAGCACTGAGGTCTCTCCTGATAACATGTGAGTAAATCTGAATTCGTAGTTCGGCTGATTTTTGAGGAATTTTTTTAAGTTCCAAAACTCCACACTTAGAAGAATTTACAAGTGAAACCAGTCAACTTTAACGTGTGGAAGGAAATTCAAGTTACTGCAACTACAGTTAGAATTACTTTTCAGGATCAATAGTGGGTTGAAAGATGCAGCACTGAGGTCGCTCCTGATTACAGGTGAGTATATCAGAATTTGTAGTTCAGCTGATTTTTGAGGAATTTTTTATAGGTCCAAATCTCCACACTTAGAAGAATTTCCAAATGAAACCAGTCAATGTTAGCCTAAAGAAGGAAATTCAAGTAACGGTAAGTATGGTTAGAATTACTTTTCAGGATCAGTAGAGGGCTGAAAGATGCAGCACTGAGGTCTCTCCTGATAACAGGTGAGTACATCAGAAATTCGTAGTTTGGCTGATTTTTGAGGAATTTTTGAAGGTTCCAAAACTCCACACTTAGAAGAATTTCCAAGTAAAACCAGTCAATGTTAGCATATGGAAGGAAATTCAAGTTCCTGTAAGTATGGTAACAATTAGTTTTCAGGATCAGTAGTGGGCTGAAAGATGCAGCACTGAGGTCTCTCCTGATAACAGGTGAGTAAATCGGAATTCGTAGTTTGGCTGATTTTTGAGGAATTTTTTAAAGTTCTAAAACTCCACACTTAGAAACATTTCCAATTGAAACCAGTCGATGTTATCCTATGGAAGGAAATTCAAGTTATTGTAAGCATGGTTAGAATTACTTTTCAGGATCAGTAGTGGGCTGAAAGATGCAGCACTGAGGTCTCTCCTGATAATAGGTGAGTAAATCGAAATTCGTAGTTCGACTGACTTTTGAGGAATTTTTTTAAGTTCCAAAACTCCACACTTAGAAGAATTTCCAAGTGAAACCAGTCAACTTTAACCTGTGGAAGGAAATTCAAGTTACTGTAACTACAGTTAGAATTACTTTTCAGGATCAATAGTGGGCTGAAAGATGCAGCACTGAGGTCGCTCCTGATTACAGGTGAGTAAATCGGAATTCGTAGTTCGGCTGATTTTTAGGAATTTTTTAAAGGTCCAAATTTTCACACTTAGAAGAATTTCCAAGTAAAACCAGTCAATGGTAGCCTATGGAAGGAAATTCAAGTTACTGTAAGTATGGTTAGAATTACTTTTCAGGATCAGTAGTGGGCTGAAAGATGCAGCACTGAGGTCTTTCCTGATAACCGGTGAGTAAATCGGAATTTGTAGTTCGTCTGATTTTTGAGGAATTTTTTAAAGTTCCAAAACTCCACACTTAGAAACATTTCCAAGTGAAACCAGTCGATGTTATCCTATGGAAGGAAATTCATATTATTGTAAGTATGGTTAGAATTACTTTTCAGGATCAGTAGTGGGCTGAAAAATGCAGCACTGAGCTCTCCCCTGATAGCAGGTGAGTAAATCGGAATTCGTAGTTCGGCTGACTTTTGAGGATTTTTTTTCAGTTCCAAAACTCCACACTTAGAAGAATTTCCAAGTGAAACCAGTCAACTTTAACCTGTGGAAGGAAATTCAAGTTACTGTAACTACAGTTAGAATTACTTTTCAGGATCAATAGTGGGTTGAAAGATGCAGCACTGAGGTCGCTCCTGATTAGAGGTGAGTATATCGGAATTCGTAGTTCGGCTGATTTTTGAGGAATTTTTTAAAGGTCCAAATCTCCACACTTAGAAGAATTTCCAAATGAAACCAGTCAATGTTAGCCTAAAGAAGGAAATTCAAGTTACTGTAAGTATGGTTAGAATTACTTTTCAGGATCAGTAGTGGGCTGAAAGATGCAGCACTGAGGTCTCTCCAGATAACAGGTGAGTACATCAGAAATTCGTAGTTTGGCTGATTTTTGAGGAATTTTTGAAGGTTCCAAAACTCCACACTTAGAAGAATTTCCAAGAGAAACCAGTCAATGTTAGCATATGGAAGGAACTTCAAGTTACTGTAAGTATGGTAACAATTAGTTTTCAGGATCAGTAGTGGGCTGAAAGATGCAGCACTGAGGTCTCTCCTGATAACAGGTGAGTACATCAGAAATTCGTAGTTTGGCTGATTTTTGAGGAATTTTTGAAGGTTCCAAAACTCCACACTTAGAAGAATTTCCAAGTGAAACCAGTCAACTTTAACCTGTGGAAGGAAATTCAAGTTACTGTAACTACAGTTAGAATTACTTTTCAGGATCAATAGTGGGCTGAAAGATGCAGCACTGAGGTCGCTCCTGATTACAGGTGAGTAAATCGGAATTCGTAGTTCGGCTGATTTTTGAGGAATTTTTTAAAGGTCCAAAACTCCACACTTAGAAGAATTTCCAAGTGAAACCAGTCGATGTTATCCTATGGAAGGAAATTCAAGTCATTGTAAGTATGGTTAGAATTACTTTTCAGGATCAGAAGTGGGCTGAAAAATGCAGCACTGAGCTCTCTCCTGATAACAGGTGAGTAAATCGGAATTCGTAGTTTGGCTCATTTTAAAGGAATTTATTAAAGATCCAAAATTACACACTTAGAAACATTTCCAAGTGAAACCAGTCGATGTTAGTCTATGGAAGGTAATTCAAGTTACTGTAAGTATAGTTAGAATTACTTTTCAGGATCAGTAGTGGTCTGAAAGATGCAGCACTGAGGTCTTTCCTGATAACAGGTGAGTAAATCGAAATTCGTAGTTCGACTGACTTTTGAGGAATTTTTTTAAGTTCCAAAACTCCACACTTAGAAGAATTTCCAAGTGAAACCAGTCAACTTTAACGTGTGGAAGGAAATTCAAGTTACTGTAACTACAGTTAGAATTATTTTTCAGGATCAATAGTGGGTTGAAAGATGCAGCACTGAGGTCGCTCCTGATTACAGGTGAGTATATCGGAATTCGTAATTCGGCTGATTTTTGAGGAATTTTTTAAAGGGCCAAATCTCCACACTTAGAAGAATTTCCAAATGAAACCAGTCAATGTTAGCCTAAAGAAGGAAATTCAAGTTACTGTAAGTATGGTTAGAATTACTTTTCAGGATCAGTAGTGGCCTGAAAGATGCAGCACTGAGGTCTCTCCAGATAACAGGTGAGTACATCGGAAATTCATAGTTTGGCTGATTTTTGAGGAATTTTTGAAGGTTCCAAAACTCCACACTTAGAAGAATTTCCAAGTGAAACCAGTCAATGTTAGCATATGGAAGGAAATTCAAGTTATTGTAAGTATGGTAACAATTAGTTTTCAGGATCAGTAGTGGGCTGAAAGATGCAGCACTGAGGTCTCTCCTGATAACAGGTGAGTAAATCGGAATTCGTAGTTCGGCTGATTTTTGAGGAATTTTTTAAAGTTCCAAAACTCCACACTTAGAAACATTTCAAATTGAAACCAGTCGATGTTATCCTATGGAAGGAAATTCAAGTTATTGTAAGCATGGTTAGAATTACTATTCAGGATCAGTAGTGGGCTGAAAGATGCAGCACTGAGGTCTCTCCTGATAACAGGTGAGTAAATCGAAATTCGTAGTTCGACTGACTTTTGAGGAATTTCTTTAAGTTCCAAAACTCCACACTTAGAAGAATTTCCAAGTGAAACCAGTCAACTTTAACCTGTGGAAGGAAATTCAAGTTACTGTAACTACAGTTAGAATTACTTTTCAGGATCAATAGTGGGCTGAAAGATGCAGCACTGAGGTCGCTCCTGATTACAGGTGAGTAAATCGGAATTCATAGTTCGGCTGATTTTAAAGGAATTTTTTTAAGATCCAAAACTCCACACTTAGAAACATTTCCAAGTGAAACCAGTCGATGTTCGCCTATGGAAGGAAATTCAAGTTACTGTAAGTATGGTTAGAATTACTTTTCAGGATCAGTAGTGGGCTGAAAGATGCAGCACTGAAGTCTCTCCTGATAGCAGGTGAGTAAATCGAAATTCGTAGTTCGACTGACTTTTGAGGAATTTTTTTAAGTTCCAAAACTCCACACTTAGAAGAATTTCCAAGTGAAACCAGTCAACTTTACCTGTGGAAGAAAATTCAAGTTACTGTAACTGCAGTTAGAATTACTTTTCAGGATCAATAGTGGGCTGAAAGATGCAGCACTGAGGTCGCTCCTGATTACAGGTGAGTAAATCGGAATTCGTAGTTCGGCTGATTTTTAGGAATTTTTTAAAGGTCCAAATTTTCACACTTAGAAGAATTTCCAAGTAAAACCAGTCAATGGTAGCCTATGGAAGGAAATTCAAGTTACTGTAAGTATGGTTAGAATTACTTTTCAGGATCAGTAGTGGGCTGAAAGATGCAGCACTGAGGTCTTTCCTGATAACCGGTGAGTAAATCGGAATTCGTAGTTCGGCTGATTTTTGAGGAATTTTTTAAAGTTCCAAAACTCCACACTTAGAAACATTTCCAAGTGAAACCAGTCGATGTTATCCTATGGAAGGAAATTCATATTATTGTAAGTATGGTTAGAATTACTTTTCAGGATCAGTAGTGGGCTGAAAAATGCAGCACTGAGCTCTCCCCTGATAGCAGGTGAGTAAATCGGAATTCGTAGTTCGGCTGACTTTTGAGGATTTTTTTTCAGTTCCAAAACTCCACACTTAGAAGAATTTCCAAGTGAAACCAGTCAACTTTAACCTGTGGAAGGAAATTCAAGTTACTGTAACTACAGTTAGAATTACTTTTCAGGATCAATAGTGGGTTGAAAGATGCAGCACTGAGGTCGCTCCTGATTAGAGGTGAGTATATCGGAATTCGTAGTTCGGCTGATTTTTGAGGAATTTTTTAAAGGTCCAAATCTCCACACTTAGAAGAATTTCCAAATGAAACCAGTCAATGTTAGCCTAAAGAAGGAAATTCAAGTTACTTTAAGTATGGTTAGAATTACTTTTCAGGATCAGTAGTGGGCTGAAAGATGCAGCACTGAGGTCTCTCCAGATAACAGGTGAGTACATCGGAAATTCGTAGTTTGGCTGATTTTCGAGGAATTTTTGAAGGTTCCAAAACTCCACACTTAGAAGAATTTTCAAGAGAAACCAGTCAATGTTAGCATATGGAAGGAACTTCAAGTTACTGTAAGTATGGTAACAATTAGTTTTCAGGATCAGTAGTGGGCTGAAAGATGCAGCACTGAGGTCTCTCCTGATAACAGGTGAGTAAATCGGAATTCGTAGTTCGGCTGATTTTTGAGGAATTTTTTAAAGTTCCAAAACTCCACACTTAGAAACATTTCAAATTGAAACCAGTCGATGTTATCCTATAGAAGGAAATTCAAGGTATTGTAAGCATGGTTAGAATTACTATTCAGGATCAGTAGTGGGCTGAAAGATGCAGCACGGAGGTCTCTCCTGATAGCAGGTGAGTAAATCGAAATTCGTAGTTCGACTGACTTTTGAGGAATTTTTTTAAGTTCCAAAACTCCACACTTAGAAGAATTTCCAAGTGAAACCAGTCAACTTTAACCTGTGGAAGGAAATTCAAGTTACTGTAACTACAGTTAGAATTACTTTTCAGGATCAATAGTGGGCTGAAAGATGCAGCACTGAGGTCGCTCCTGATTACAGGTGAGTAAATCGGAATTCGTAGTTCGGCTGATTTTTGAGGAATTTTTTAAAGGTCCAAAACTCCACACTTAGAAACATTTCCAAGTGAAACCAGTCGATGTTATCCTATGGAAGGAAATTCAAGTCATTGTAAGTATGGTTAGAATTACTTTTCAGGATCAGTAGTGGGCTGAAAGATGCAGCACTGAGGTCTCTCCTGATAACAGGTGAGTAAATCGGAATTCGTAGTTCGGCTGATTTTTGAGGAATTTTTTAAAGTTCCAAAACTCCACACTTAGAAACATTTCAAATTGAAACCAGTCGATGTTATCCTATGGAAGGAAATTCAAGTTATTGTAAGCATGGTTAGAATTACTATTCAGGATCAGTAGTGGGCTGAAAGATGCAGCACTGAGGTCTCTCCTGATAACAGGTGAGTAAATCGAAATTCGTAGTTCGACTGACTTTTGAGGAATTTCTTTAAGTTCCAAAACTCCACACTTAGAAGAATTTCCAAGTGAAACCAGTCAACTTTAACCTGTGGAAGGAAATTCAAGTTACTGTAACTACAGTTAGAATTACTTTTCAGGATCAATAGTGGGCTGAAAGATGCAGCACTGAGGTCGCTCCTGATTACAGGTGAGTAAATCGGAATTCATAGTTCGGCTGATTTTAAAGGAATTTTTTTAAGATCCAAAACTCCACACTTAGAAACATTTCCAAGTGAAACCAGTCGATGTTCACCTATGGAAGGAAATTCAAGTTACTGTAAGTATGGTTAGAATTACTTTTCAGGATCAGTAGTGGGCTGAAAGATGCAGCACTGAAGTCTCTCCTGATAGCAGGTGAGTAAATCGAAATTCGTAGTTCGACTGACTTTTGAGGAATTTTTTTAAGTTCCAAAACTCCACACTTAGAAGAATTTCCAAGTGAAACCAGTCAACTTTACCTGTGGAAGAAAATTCAAGTTACTGTAACTGCAGTTAGAATTACTTTTCAGGATCAATAGTGGGCTGAAAGATGCAGCACTGAGGTCGCTCCTGATTACAGGTGAGTAAATCGGAATTCGTAGTTCGGCTGATTTTTAGGAATTTTTTAAAGGTCCAAATTTTCACACTTAGAAGAATTTCCAAGTAAAACCAGTCAATGGTAGCCTATGGAAGGAAATTCAAGTTACTGTAAGTATGGTTAGAATTACTTTTCAGGATCAGTAGTGGGCTGAAAGATGCAGCACTGAGGTCTTTCCTGATAACCGGTGAGTAAATCGGAATTCGTAGTTCGGCTGATTTTTGAGGAATTTTTTAAAGTTCCAAAACTCCACACTTAGAAACATTTCCAAGTGAAACCAGTCGATGTTATCCTATGGAAGGAAATTCATATTATTGTAAGTATGGTTAGAATTACTTTTCAGGATCAGTAGTGGGCTGAAAAATGCAGCACTGAGCTCTCCCCTGATAGCAGGTGAGTAAATCGGAATTCGTAGTTCGGCTGACTTTTGAGGATTTTTTTTCAGTTCCAAAACTCCACACTTAGAAGAATTTCCAAGTGAAACCAGTCAACTTTAACCTGTGGAAGGAAATTCAAGTTACTGTAACTACAGTTAGAATTACTTTTCAGGATCAATAGTGGGTTGAAAGATGCAGCACTGAGGTCGCTCCTGATTAGAGGTGAGTATATCGGAATTCGTAGTTCGGCTGATTTTTGAGGAATTTTTTAAAGGTCCAAATCTCCACACTTAGAAGAATTTCCAAATGAAACCAGTCAATGTTAGCCTAAAGAAGGAAATTCAAGTTACTTTAAGTATGGTTAGAATTACTTTTCAGGATCAGTAGTGGGCTGAAAGATGCAGCACTGAGGTCTCTCCAGATAACAGGTGAGTACATCGGAAATTCGTAGTTTGGCTGATTTTCGAGGAATTTTTGAAGGTTCCAAAACTCCACACTTAGAAGAATTTTCAAGAGAAACCAGTCAATGTTAGCATATGGAAGGAACTTCAAGTTACTGTAAGTATGGTAACAATTAGTTTTCAGGATCAGTAGTGGGCTGAAAGATGCAGCACTGAGGTCTCTCCTGATAACAGGTGAGTAAATCGGAATTCGTAGTTCGGCTGATTTTTGAGGAATTTTTTAAAGTTCCAAAACTCCACACTTAGAAACATTTCAAATTGAAACCAGTCGATGTTATCCTATAGAAGGAAATTCAAGTTATTGTAAGCATGGTTAGAATTACTATTCAGGATCAGTAGTGGGCTGAAAGATGCAGCACGGAGGTCTCTCCTGATAGCAGGTGAGTAAATCGAAATTCGTAGTTCGACTGACTTTTGAGGAATTTTTTTAAGTTCCAAAACTCCACACTTAGAAGAATTTCCAAGTGAAACCAGTCAACTTTAACCTGTGGAAGGAAATTCAAGTTACTGTAACTACAGTTAGAATTACTTTTCAGGATCAATAGTGGGCTGAAAGATGCAGCACTGAGGTCGCTCCTGATTACAGGTGAGTAAATCGGAATTCGTAGTTCGGCTGATTTTTGAGGAATTTTTTAAAGGTCCAAAACTCCACACTTAGAAGAATTTCCAAGTGAAACCAGTCAACTTTAGCCTGTGGAAGGAAATTCAAGTTACTGTAACTGCAGTTAGAATTACTTTTCAGGATCAATAGTGGGTTGAAAGATGCAGCACTGAGGTCTCTCCTGATAACAGGTGAGTAAATCGGAATTCGTAGTTTGGGTGATTTTTGAGGAATTTTTGAAGGTTCCAAAACTCCACACTTAGAAGAATTTCCAAGTGAAACCAGTCAATGTTAACCTATGGAAGGAAATTCAAGTTACTGTAAGTATGGTTACAATTCGTTTTCAGGATCAGTAGTGGGCTGAAAGATGCAGCACTGAGGTCTCTCCTGATAACATGTGAGTAAATCTGAATTCGTAGTTCGGCTGATTTTTGAGGAATTTTTTTAAGTTTAAAACTCCACACTTAGAAGAATTTACAAGTGAAACCAGTCAACGTTAGCCGGTGGAAGGAAATTCAAGTTACTATAAGTACGGTTAGAATTACTTTTCAGGATCAGTAGTGGGCTGAAAGATGCAGCACTGAAGTCTCTCCTGATAACAGGTGAGTAAATCGGAATTCGTAGTTCGGCTGATTTTTGAGGAATTTTTTAAATTTCCAAAACTCCACACTTAGAAACATTTCCAAGTGAAACCAGTCGATGTTATCCTATGGAAGGAAATTCAAGTTATTGTAAGTATGGTTAGAATTACTTTTCAGGATCAGAAGTGGGCTGAAAAATGCAGCACTGAGCTCTCTCCTGATAACAGGTGAGTAAATCGGAATTCGTAGTTCGGCTCATTTTAAAGGAATTTATTCAAGATCCAAAATTACACACTTAGAAACATTTCCAAGTGAAACCAGTCGATGTTAGTCTATGGAAGGAAATTCAAGTTACTGTAAGTATAGTTAGAATTACTTTTCAGGATCAGTAGTGGTCTGAAAGATGCAGCACTGAGGTCTTTCCTGATAACAGGTGAGTAAATCGAAATTCGTAGTTCGACTGACTTTTGAGGAATTTTTTTAAGTTCCAAAACTCCACACTTAGAAGAATTTCCAAGTGAAACCAGTCAACTTTAACGTGTGGAAGGAAATTCAAGTTACTGTAACTACAGTTAGAATTATTTTTCAGGATCAATAGTGGGTTGAAAGATGCAGCACTGAGGTCGCTCCTGATTACAGGTGAGTATATCGGAATTCGTAATTCGGCTGATTTTTGAGGAATTTTTTAAAGGGCCAAATCTCCACACTTAGAAGAATTTCCAAATGAAACCAGTCAATGTTAGCCTAAAGAAGGAAATTCAAGTTACTGTAAGTATGGTTAGAATTACTTTTCAGGATCAGTAGTGGCCTGAAAGATGCAGCACTGAGGTCTCTCCAGATAACAGGTGAGTACATCGGAAATTCATAGTTTGGCTGATTTTTGAGGAATTTTTGAAGGTTCCAAAACTCCACACTTAGAAGAATTTCCAAGTGAAACCAGTCAATGTTAGCATATGGAAGGAAATTCAAGTTATTGTAAGTATGGTAACAATTAGTTTTCAGGATCAGTAGTGGGCTGAAAGATGCAGCACTGAGGTCTCTCCTGATAACAGGTGAGTAAATCGGAATTCGTAGTTCGGCTGATTTTTGAGGAATTTTTTAAAGTTCCAAAACTCCACACTTAGAAACATTTCAAATTGAAACCAGTCGATGTTATCCTATGGAAGGAAATTCAAGTTATTGTAAGCATGGTTAGAATTACTATTCAGGATCAGTAGTGGGCTGAAAGATGCAGCACTGAGGTCTCTCCTGATAACAGGTGAGTATATCGAAATTCGTAGTTCGACTGACTTTTGAGGAATTTCTTTAAGTTCCAAAACTCCACACTTAGAAGAATTTCCAAGTGAAACCAGTCAACTTTAACCTGTGGAAGGAAATTCAAGTTACTGTAACTACAGTTAGAATTACTTTTCAGGATCAATAGTGGGCTGAAAGATGCAGCACTGAGGTCGCTCCTGATTACAGGTGAGTAAATCGGAATTCATAGTTCGGCTGATTTTAAAGGAATTTTTTTAAGATCCAAAACTCCACACTTAGAAACATTTCCAAGTGAAACCAGTCGATGTTCGCCTATGGAAGGAAATTCAAGTTACTGTAAGTATGGTTAGAATTACTTTTCAGGATCAGTAGTGGGCTGAAAGATGCAGCACTGAAGTCTCTCCTGATAGCAGGTGAGTAAATCGAAATTCGTAGTTCGACTGACTTTTGAGGAATTTTTTTAAGTTCCAAAACTCCACACTTAGAAGAATTTCCAAGTGAAACCAGTCAACTTTACCTGTGGAAGAAAATTCAAGTTACTGTAACTGCAGTTAGAATTACTTTTCAGGATCAATAGTGGGCTGAAAGATGCAGCACTGAGGTCGCTCCTGATTACAGGTGAGTAAATCGGAATTCGTAGTTCGGCTGATTTTTAGGAATTTTTTAAAGGTCTAAATTTTCACACTTAGAAGAATTTCCAAGTAAAACCAGTCAATGGTAGCCTATGGAAGGAAATTCAAGTTACTGTAAGTATGGTTAGAATTACTTTTCAGGATCAGTAGTGGGCTGAAAGATGCTGCACTGAGGTCTTTCCTGATAACCGGTGAGTAAATCGGAATTCGTAGTTCGGCTGATTTTTGAGGAATTTTTTAAAGTTCCAAAACTCCACACTTAGAAACATTTCCAAGTGAAACCAGTCGATGTTATCCTATGGAAGGAAATTCATATTATTGTAAGTATGGTTAGAATTACTTTTCAGGATCAGTAGTGGGCTGAAAAATGCAGCACTGAGCTCTCCCCTGATAGCAGGTGAGTAAATCGGAATTCGTAGTTCGGCTGACTTTTGAGGATTTTTTTTCAGTTCCAAAACTCCACACTTAGAAGAATTTCCAAGTGAAACCAGTCAACTTTAACCTGTGGAAGGAAATTCAAGTTACTGTAACTACAGTTAGAATTACTTTTCAGGATCAATAGTGGGTTGAAAGATGCAGCACTGAGGTCGCTCCTGATTAGAGGTGAGTATATCGGAATTCGTAGTTCGGCTGATTTTTGAGGAATTTTTTAAAGGTCCAAATCTCCACACTTAGAAGAATTTCCAAATGAAACCAGTCAATGTTAGCCTAAAGAAGGAAATTCAAGTTACTTTAAGTATGGTTAGAATTACTTTTCAGGATCAGTAGTGGGCTGAAAGATGCAGCACTGAGGTCTCTCCAGATAACAGGTGAGTACATCGGAAATTCGTAGTTTGGCTGATTTTCGAGGAATTTTTGAAGGTTCCAAAACTCCACACTTAGAAGAATTTTCAAGAGAAACCAGTCAATGTTAGCATATGGAAGGAACTTCAAGTTACTGTAAGTATGGTAACAATTAGTTTTCAGGATCAGTAGTGGGCTGAAAGATGCAGCACTGAGGTCTCTCCTGATAACAGGTGAGTAAATCGGAATTCGTAGTTCGGCTGATTTTTGAGGAATTTTTTAAAGTTCCAAAACTCCACACTTAGAAACATTTCAAATTGAAACCAGTCGATGTTATCCTATAGAAGGAAATTCAAGTTATTGTAAGCATGGTTAGAATTACTATTCAGGATCAGTAGTGGGCTGAAAGATGCAGCACGGAGGTCTCTCCTGATAGCAGGTGAGTAAATCGAAATTCGTAGTTCGACTGACTTTTGAGGAATTTTTTTAAGTTCCAAAACTCCACACTTAGAAGAATTTCCAAGTGAAACCAGTCAACTTTAACCTGTGGAAGGAAATTCAAGTTACTGTAACTACAGTTAGAATTACTTTTCAGGATCAATAGTGGGCTGAAAGATGCAGCACTGAGGTCGCTCCTGATTACAGGTGAGTAAATCGGAATTCGTAGTTCGGCTGATTTTTGAGGAATTTTTTAAAGGTCCAAAACTCCACACTTAGAAGAATTTCCAAGTGAAACCAGTCAACTTTAGCCTGTGGAAGGAAATTCAAGTTACTGTAACTGCAGTTAGAATTACTTTTCAGGATCAATAGTGGGTTGAAAGATGCAGCACTGAGGTCTCTCCTGATAACAGGTGAGTAAATCGGAATTCGTAGTTTGGGTGATTTTTGAGGAATTTTTGAAGGTTCCAAAACTCCACACTTAGAAGAATTTCCAAGTGAAACCAGTCAATGTTAACCTATGGAAGGAAATTCAAGTTACTGTAAGTATGGTTACAATTCGTTTTCAGGATCAGTAGTGGGCTGAAAGATGCAGCACTGAGGTCTCTCCTGATAACATGTGAGTAAATCTGAATTCGTAGTTCGGCTGATTTTTGAGGAATTTTTTTAAGTTTAAAACTCCACACTTAGAAGAATTTACAAGTGAAACCAGTCAACGTTAGCCGGTGGAAGGAAATTCAAGTTACTATAAGTACGGTTAGAATTACTTTTCAGGATCAGTAGTGGGCTGAAAGATGCAGCACTGAAGTCTCGCCTGATAACAGGTGAGTAAATCGGAATTCGTAGTTCGGCTGATTTTTGAGGAATTTTTTAAATTTCCAAAACTCCACACTTAGAAACATTTCCAAGTGAAACCAGTCGATGTTATCCTATGGAAGGAAATTCAAGTTATTGTAAGTATGGTTAGAATTACTTTTCAGGATCAGAAGTGGGCTGAAAAATGCAGGACTGAGCTCTCTCCTGATAACAGGTGAGTAAATCGGAATTCGTAGTTCGGCTCATTTTAAAGGAATTTATTCAAGATCCAAAATTACACACTTAGAAACATTTCCAAGTGAAACCAGTCGATGTTAGTCTATGGAAGGAAATTCAAGTTACTGTAAGTATAGTTAGAATTACTTTTCAGGATCAGTAGTGGTCTGAAAGATGCAGCACTGAGGTCTCTCCTGATAACAGGTGAGTAAATCGAAATTCGAAGTTCGGCTGATTTTTAGGAATTTTTTAAAGGTCCAAATTTTCACACTTAGAAGAATTTCCAAGTAAAACCAGTCAGTGGTAGCCTATGGAAGGAAATTCAAGTTACTGTAAGTATGGTTAGAATTACTTTTCAGGATCAGTAGTGGGCTGAAAGATGCAGCACTGAGGTCTTTCCTGATAACAGGTGAGTAAATCGGAATTCGTAGTTCGTCTAATTTTTGAGGAATTTTTTAAAGTTCCAAAACTCCACACTTAGAAACATTTCCAAGTGAAACCAGTCGATATTATCCTATGGAAGGACATTCATATTATTGTAAGTATGGTTAGAATTACTTTTCAGGATCAGTAGTGGGCTGAAAAATGCAGCACTGAGCTCTCTCCTGATAGAAGGTGAGTAAATCGGAATTCGTGGTTTGGCTGACTTTTGAGGAATTTTTTTCAGTTCCAAAACTCCACACTTAGAAGAATTTCCAAGTGAAACCAGTCAACTTTAACCTGTGGAAGGAAATTCAAGTTACTGTAACTACAGTTAGAATTACTTTTCAGGATCAATAGTGGGTTGAAAGATGCAGCACTGAGGTCGCTCCTGATTACAGGTGAGTAAATTGGAATTCGTAGTTCGGCTGATTTTTGAGGAATTTTTTAAGGGTCCAAATCTCCACACTTAGAAGAATTTCCAAGTAAAACCAGTCAATGGTAGCCTATGGAAGGAAATTCAAGTTACTGTAAGTATGGTTAGAATTACTTTTCAGGATCAGTAGTGGGCTGAATGACGCAGCACTGAGGTCTCTCCTGATAACAGGTGAGTAAATTGGAATTCGTAGTTCGGCAGATTTTAAAGGAATTTTTTAAAGATCCAAAACTCCACACTTAGAAACATTTCCAAGTGAAACCAGTCGATGTTTGCCTATGGAAGGAAAATCTAGTTACTGTAAGTATGGTTACAATTAGTTTTCAGGATCAGTAGTGGGTTGATAAATGCTGCACTGAGGTCTCTCCTGATAACATGTGAGTAAATCGGAATTCGTAGTTTGTCTGATTTTTGAGGAAGTTTTTTAAAGTTCCAAAACTCCACACTTAGAAGAATTTCCAAGTGAAACCAGTCAACTTTAACGTGTGGAAGCAAATTCAAGTTACTGTAACTACAGTTAGAATTATTTTTCAGGATCAATAGTGGGTTGAAAGATGCAGCACTGAGGTCGCTCCTGATTACAGGTGAGTATATCGGAATTCGTAATTCGGCTGATTTTTGAGGAATTTTTTAAAGGGCCAAATCTCCACACTTAGAAGAATTTCCAAATGAAACCAGTCAATGTTAGCCTAAAGAAGGAAATTCAAGATACTGTAAGTATGGTTAGAATTACTTTTCAGGATCAGTAGTGGGCTGAAAGATGCAGCACTGAGGTCTCTCCTGATAACAGGTGAGTAAATCGGAATTCGTAGTTTGTCTGATTTTTGAGGAAGTTTTTTAAAGTTCCAAAACTCCACACTTAGAAGAATTTCCAAGTGAAACCAGTCAACTTTAACGTGTGGAAGCAAATTCAAGTTACTGTAACTACAGTTAGAATTATTTTTCAGGATCAATAGTGGGTTGAAAGATGCAGCACTGAGGTCGCTCCTGATTACAGGTGAGTATATCGGAATTCGTAATTCGGCTGATTTTTGAGGAATTTTTTAAAGGGCCAAATCTCCACACTTAGAAGAATTTCCAAATGAAACCAGTCAATGTTAGCCTAAAGAAGGAAATTCAAGATACTGTAAGTATGGGTAGAATTACTTTTCAGGATCAGTAGTGGCCTGAAAGATGCAGCACTGAGGTCTCTCCAAATAACAGGTGAGTACATCGGAAATTCGTAGTTTGGCTGATTTTTGATGAATTTTTGAAGGTTCCAAAACTCCACACTTAGAAGAATTTCCAAGTGAAACCAGTCAATGTTAGCATATGGAAGGAAATTCAAGTTACTGTAAGTATGGTAACAATTAGTTTTCAGGATCAGTAGTGGGCTGAAAGATGCAGCACTGAGGTCTCTCCTGATAACAGGTGAGTAAATCGGAATTCGTAGTTCGGCTGATTTTTGAGGAATTTTTTAAAGTTCCAAAACTCCACACTTAGAAACATTTCAAATTGAAACCAGTCGATGTTATCCTATGGAAGGAAATTCAAGTTATTGTAAGCATGGTTAGAATTACTATTCAGGATCAGTAGTGGGCTGAAAGATGCAGCACTGAGGTCTCTCCTGATAACAGGTGAGTAAATCGAAATTCGTAGTTCGACTGACTTTTGAGGAATTTCTTTAAGTTCCAAAACTCCACACTTAAAAGAATTTCCAAGTGAAACCAGTCAACTTTAACCTGCGGAAGGAAATTCAAGTTACTGTAACTACAGTTAGAATTACTTTTCAGGATCAATAGTGGGCTGAAAGATGCAGCACTGAGGTCGCTCCTGATTACAGGTGAGTAAATCGGAATTCGTAGTTCGGCTGATTTTTGAGGAATTTTTTAAAGGTCCAAATCTCCACACTTATAAGAATTTCCAAGTAAAACCAGTCAATGGTAGCCTATGGAAGGAAATTCAAGTTACTGTAAGTATGGTTAGAATTACTTTTCAGAATCAGTAGTGGGCTGAAAGATGCAGCACTGAGGTCTCTCCTGATAACAGGTGAGTAAATCGGAATTCGTAGTTCGTCTGATTTTTGAGGAAGTTTTTTAAAGTTCCAAAACTCCACACTTAGAAGAATTTCCAAGTGAAACCAGTCAACTTTAACGTGTGGAAGGAAATTCAAGTTACTGTAACTACAGTTAGAATTATTTTTCAGGATCAATAGTGGGTTGAAAGATGCAGCACTGAGGTCGCTCCTGATTATAGGTGAGTATATCGGAATTCGTAATTCGGCTGATTTTTGAGGAATTTTTTAAAGGGCCAAATCTCCACACTTAGAAGAATTTCCAAATGAAACCAGTCAATGTTAGCCTAAAGAAGGAAATTCAAGATACTGTAAGTATGGTTAGAATTACTTTTCAGGATCAGTAGTGGCCTGAAAGATGCAGCACTGAGGTCTCTCCAGATAACAGGTGAGTACATCGGAAATTCGTAGTTTGGCTGATTTTTGATGAATTTTTGAAGGTTCCAAAACTCCACACTTAGAAGAATTTCCAAGTGAAACCAGTCAATGTTAGCATATGGAAGGAAATTCAAGTTACTGTAAGTATGGTAACAATTAGTTTTCAGGATCAGTAGTGGGCTGAAAGATGCAGCACTGAGGTCTCTCCTGATAACAGGTGAGTAAATCGGAATTCGTAGTTCGGCTGATTTTTGAGGAATTTTTTAAAGTTCCAAAACTCCACACTTAGAAACATTTCAAATTGAAACCAGTCGATGTTATCCTATGGAAGGAAATTCAAGTTATTGTAAGCATGGTTAGAATTACTATTCAGGATCAGTAGTGGGCTGAAAGATGCAGCACTGAGGTCTCTCCTGATAACAGGTGAGTAAATCGAAATTCGTAGTTCGACTGACTTTTGAGGAATTTCTTTAAGTTCCAAAACTCCACACTTAAAAGAATTTCCAAGTGAAACCAGTCAACTTTAACCTGCGGAAGGAAATTCAAGTTACTGTAACTACAGTTAGAATTACTTTTCAGGATCAATAGTGGGCTGAAAGATGCAGCACTGAGGTCGCTCCTGATTACAGGTGAGTAAATCGGAATTCGTAGTTCGGCTGATTTTTGAGGAATTTTTTAAAGGTCCAAATCTCCACACTTAGAAGAATTTCCAAGTAAAACCAGTCAATGGTAGCCTATGGAAGGAAATTCAAGTTACTGTAAGTATGGTTAGAATTACTTTTCAGAATCAGTAGTGGGCTGAAAGATGCAGCACTGAGGTCTCTCCTGATAACAGGTGAGTAAATCGGAATTCGTAGTTCGTCTGATTTTTGAGGAAGTTTTTTAAAGTTCCAAAACTCCACACTTAGAAGAATTTCCAAGTGAAACCAGTCAACTTTAACGTGTGGAAGGAAATTCAAGTTACTGTAACTACAGTTAGAATTATTTTTCAGGATCAATAGTGGGTTGAAAGATGCAGCACTGAGGTCGCTCCTGATTACAGGTGAGTATATCGGAATTCGTAATTCGGCTGATTTTTGAGGAATTTTTTAAAGGGCCAAATCTCCACACTTAGAAGAATTTCCAAATGAAACCAGTCAATGTTAGCCTAAAGAAGGAAATTCAAGTTACTGTAAGTATGGTTAGAATTACTTTTCAGGATCAGTAGTGGCCTGAATGATGCAGCACTGAGGTCTCTCCAGATAACAGGTGAGTACATCGGAAATTCGTAGTTTGGCTGATTTTTGATGAATTTTTGAAGGTTCCAAAACTCCACACTTAGAAGAATTTCCAAGTGAAACCAGTCAATGTTAGCATATGGAAGGAAATTCAAGTTACTGTAAGTATGGTAACAATTAGTTTTCAGGATCAGTAGTGGGCTGAAAGATGCAGCACTGAGGTCTCTCCTGATAACAGGTGAGTAAATCGGAATTCGTAGTTCGGCTGATTTTTGAGGAATTTTTTAAAGTTCCAAAACTCCACACTTAGAAACATTTCAAATTGAAACCAGTCGATGTTATCCTATGGAAGGAAATTCAAGTTATTGTAAGCATGGTTAGAATTACTATTCAGGATCAGTAGTGGGCTGAAAGATGCAGCACTGAGGTCTCTCCTGATAACAGGTGAGTAAATCGAAATTCGTAGTTCGACTGACTTTTGAGGAATTTCTTTAAGTTCCAAAACTCCACACTTAGAAGAATTTCCAAGTGAAACCAGTCAACTTTAACCTGTGGAAGGAAATTCAAGTTACTGTAACCACAGTTAGAATTACTTTTCAGGATCAATAGTGGGCTGAAAGATGCAGCACTGAGGTCGCTCCTGATTACAGGTGAGTAAATCGGAATTCGTAGTTCGGCTGATTTTGAGGAATTTTTTAAAGGTCCAAAACTCCACACTTAGAAGAATTTCCAAGTGAAACCAGTCAACTTTAACGTGTGGAAGGAAATTCAAGTTACTGCAACTACAGTTAGAATTACTTTTCAGGATCAATAGTGGGTTGAAAGATGCAGCACTGAGGTCGCTCCTGATTACAGGTGAGTATATCGGAATTTGTAGTTCAGCTGATTTTTGAGGAATTTTTTATAGGTCCAAATCTCCACACTTAGAAGAATTTCCAAATGAAACCAGTCAATGTTAGCCTAAAGAAGGAAATTCAAGTAACGGTAAGTATGGTTAGAATTACTTTTCAGGATCAGTAGAGGGCTGAAAGATGCAGCACTGAGGTCTCTCCTGATAACAGGTGAGTACATCAGAAATTCGTAGTTTGGCTGATTTTTGAGGAATTTTTGAAGGTTCCAAAACTCCACACTTAGAAGAATTTCCAAGTAAAACCAGTCAATGTTAGCATATGGAAGGAAATTCAAGTTACTGTAAGTATGGTAACAATTAGTTTTCAGGATCAGTAGTGGGCTGAAAGATGCAGCACTGAGGTCTCTCCTGATAACAGGTGAGTAAATCGGAATTCGTAGTTTGGCTGATTTTTGAGGAATTTTTAAAGTTCTAAAACTCCACACTTAGAAACATTTCCAATTGAAACCAGTCGATGTTATCCTATGGAAGGAAATTCAAGTTATTGTAAGCATGGTTAGAATTACTTTTCAGGATCAGTAGTGGGCTGAAAGATGCAGCACTGAGGTCTCTCCTGATAACAGGTGAGTAAATCGAAATTCGTAGTTCGACTGACTTTTGAGGAATTTTTTTAAGTTCCAAAACTCCACACTTAGAAGAATTTCCAAGTGAAACCAGTCAACTTTAACCTGTGGAAGGAAATTCAAGTTACTGTAACTACAGTTAGAATTACTTTTCAGGATCAATAGTGGGCGGAAAGATGCAGCACTGAGGTCGCTCCTGATTACAGGTGAGTAAATCGGAATTCGTAGTTCGGCTGATTTTTAGGAATTTTTTAAAGGTCCAAATTTTCACACGTAGAAGAATTTCCAAGTAAAACCAGTCAATGGTAGCCTATGGAAGGAAATTCAAGTTACTGTAAGTATGGTTAGAATTACTTTTCAGGATCAGTAGTGGGCTGAAAGATGCAGCACTGAGGTCTTTCCTGATAACCGGTGAGTAAATCGGAATTTGTAGTTCGTCTGATTTTTGAGGAATTTTTTAAAGTTCCAAAACTCCACACTTAGAAACATTTCCAAGTGAAACCAGTCGATGTTATCCTATGGAAGGAAAATCATATTATTGTAAGTATGGTTAGAATTACTTTTCAGGATCAGTAGTGGGCTGAAAAATGCAGCACTGAGCTCTCCCCTGATAGCAGGTGAGTAAATCGGAATTCGTAGTTCGGCTGACTTTTGAGGATTTTTTTTCAGTTCCAAAACTCCACACTTAGAAGAATTTCCAAGTGAAACCAGTCAACTTTAACCTGTGGAAGGAAATTCAAGTTACTGTAACTACAGTTAGAATTACTTTTCAGGATCAATAGTGGGTTGAAAGATGCAGCACTGAGGTCGCTCCTGATTAGAGGTGAGTATATCGGAATTCTTAGTTCGGCTGATTTTTGAGGAATTTTTTAAAGGTCCAAATCTCCACACTTAGAAGAATTTCCAAATGAAACCAGTCAATGTTAGCCTAAAGAAGGAAATTCAAGTTACTGTAAGTATGGTTAGAATTACTTTTCAGGATCAGTAGTGGGCTGAAAGATGCAGCACTGAGGTCTCTCCAGATAACAGGTGAGTACATCAGAAATTCGTAGTTTGGCTGATTTTTGAGGAATTTTTGAAGGTTCCAAAACTCCACACTTAGAAGAATTTCCAAGAGAAACCAGTCAATGTTAGCATATGGAAGGAACTTCAAGTTACTGTAAGTATGGTAACAATTAGTTTTCAGGATCAGTAGTGGGATGAAAGATGCAGCACTGAGGTCTCTCCTGATAACAGGTGAGTAAATCGGAATTCGTAGTTCGGCTGATTTTTGAGGAATTTTTTAAAGTTCCAAAACTCCACACTTAGAAACATTTCAAATTGAAACCAGTCGATGTTATCCTATAGAAGGAAATTCAAGTTATTGTAAGCATGGTTAGAATTACTATTCAGGATCAGTAGTGGGCTGAAATATGCAGCACTGAGGTCTCTCCTGATAACAGGTGAGTAAATCGAAATTCGTAGTTCGACTGACTTTTGAGGAATTTTTTTAAGTTCCAAAACTCCACACTTAGAAGAATTTCCAAGTGAAACCAGTCAACTTTAACCTGTGGAAGGAAATTCAAGTTACTGTAACTACAGTTAGAATTACTTTTCAGGATCAATAGTGGGCTGAAAGATGCAGCACTGAGGTCGCTCCTGATTACAGGTGAGTAAATCGGAATTCGTAGTTCGGCTGATTTTTGAGGAATTTTTTAAAGGTCCAAAACTCCACACTTAGAAGAATTTCCAAGTGAAACCAGTCGATGTTATCCTATGGAAGGAAATTCAAGTCATTGTAAGTATGGTTAGAATTACTTTTCAGGATCAGAAGTGGGCTGAAAAATGCAGCACTGAGCTCTCTCCTGATAACAGGTGAGTAAATCGGAATTCGTAGTTCGGCTCATTTTAAAGGAATTTATTAAAGATCCAAAATTACACACTTAGAAACATTTCCAAGTGAAACCAGTCGATGTTAGTCTATGGAAGGTAATTCAAGTTACTGTAAGTATAGTTAGAATTACTTTTCAGGATCAGTAGTGGTCTGAAAGATGCAGCACTGAGGTCTCTCCTGATAACAGGTGAGTAAATCGAAATTCGTAGTTCGACTGACTTTTGAGGAATTTTTTTAAGTTCCAAAACTCCACACTAGAAGAATTTCCAAGTAAAACCAGTCAACTTTAACCTGTGGAAGGTAATTCAAGTTACCGTAACTACAGTTAGAATTACTTTTCAGGATCAATAGTGGGCTGAAAGATGCAGCACTGAGGTCGCTCCTGATTACAGGTGAGTAAATCGGAATTCGTAGTTCGGCTGATTTTTAGGAATTTTTTAAAGGTCCAAATTTTCACACTTAGAAGAATTTCCAAGTAAAACCAGTCAATGTTAGCATATGGAAGGAAATTCAAGTTACTGTAAGTATGGTTACAATTAGTTTTCAGGATCAGTAGTGGGTTGAAAAATGCAGCACTGAGGTCTCTCCTGATAACATGTGAGTAAATCGGAATTCGTAGTTCGGCTGATTTTTGAGGAATTTTTTAAAGGTCCAAATCTCCACTCTTAGAAGAATTTCCAAGTAAAACCAGTCAATGGTAGCCTATGGAAGGAAATTCAAGTTACTGTAAGTATGGTTAGAATTACTTTTCAGAATCAGTAGTGGGCTGAAAGATGCAGCACTGAGGTCTCTCCTGATAACAGGTGAGTAAATCGGAATTCGTAGTTCGTCTGATTTTTGAGGACGTTTTTTAAAGTTCCAAAACTCCACACTTAGAAGAATTTCCAAGTGAAACCAGTCAACTTTAACGTGTGGAAGGAAATTCAAGTTACTGTAACTACAGTTAGAATTATTTTTCAGGATCAATAGTGGGTTGAAAGATGCAGCACTGAGGTCGCTCCTGATTACAGGTGAGTATATCGGAATTCGTAATTCGGCTGATTTTTGAGGAATTTTTTAAAGGGCCAAATCTCCACACTTAGAAGAATTTCCAAATGAAACCAGTCAATGTTAGCCTAAAGAAGGAAATTCAAGTTACTGTAAGTATGGTTAGAATTACTTTTCAGGATCAGTAGTGGCCTGAAAGATGCAGCACTGAGGTCTCTCCAGATAACAGGTGAGTACATCGGAAATTCGTAGTTTGGCTGATTTTTGAGGAATTTTTGAAGGTTCCAAAACTCCACACTTAGAAGAATTTCCAAGTGAAACCAGTCAATGTTAGCATATGGAAGGAAATTCAAGTTATTGTAAGTATGGTAACAATTAGTTTTCAGGATCAGTAGTGGGCTGAAAGATGCAGCACTGAGGTCTCTCCTGATAACAGGTGAGTAAATCGGAATTCGTAGTTTGGCTGATTTTTGAGGAATTTTTTAATGTTCCAAAATTCCACACTTAGAAACATTTCAAATTGAAACCAGTCGATGTTATCCTATGGAAGGAAATTCAAGTTATTGTAAGCATGGTTAGAATTACTATTCAGGATCAGTAGTGGGCTGAAAGATGCAGCACTGAGGTCTCTCCTGATAACAGGTGAGTAAATCGAAATTCGTAGTTCGACTGACTTTTGAGGAATTTCTTTAAGTTCCAAAACTCCACACTTAGAAGAATTTCCAAGTGAAACCAGTCAACTTTAACCTGTGGAAGGAAATTCAAGTTACTGTAACTACAGTTAGAATTACTTTTCAGGATCAATAGTGGGCTGAAAGATGCAGCACTGAGGTCGCTCCTGATTACAGGTGAGTAAATCGGAATTCATAGTTCGGCTGATTTTAAAGGTTTTTTTTTAAGATCCAAAACTCCACACTTAGAAACATTTCCAAGTGAAACCAGTCGATGTTAGACTATGGAAGGAAATTCAAGTTACTGTAAGTATGGTTAGAATTACTTTTCAGGATCAGTAGTGGGCTGAAAGATGCAGCACTGAAGTCTCTCCTGATAGCAGGTGAGTAAATCGAAATTCGTAGTTCGACTGACTTTTGAGGAATTTTTTTAAGTTCCAAAACTCCACACTTAGAAGAATTTCCAAGTGAAACCAGTCAACTTTACCTGTGGAAGAAAATTCCAGTTACTGTAACTGCAGTTTGAATTACTTTTCAGGATCAATAGTGGGCTGAAAGATGCAGCACTGAGGTCGCTCCTGATTACAGGTGAGTAAATCGGAATTCGTAGTTCGGCTGATTTTTAGGAATTTTTTAAAGGTCCAAATTTTCACACTTAGAAGAATTTCCAAGTAAAACCAGTCAATGGTAGCCTATGGAAGGAAATTCAAGTTACTGTAAGTATGGTTAGAATTACTTTTCAGGATCAGTAGTGGGCTGAAAGATGCAGCACTGAGATCTTTCCTGATAACCGGTGAGTAAATCGGAATTCGTAGTTCGTCTGATTTTTGAGGAATTTTTTAAAGTTCCAAAACTCCACACTTAGAAACATTTCCAAGTGAAACCAGTCGATGTTATCCTATGGAAGGAAATTCATATTATTGTAAGTATGGTTAGAATTACTTTTCAGGATCAGTAGTGGGCTGAAAAATGCAGCACTGAGCTCTCCCCTGATAGCAGGTGAGTAAATCGGAATTCGTAGTTCGGCTGACTTTTGAGGATTTTTTTTCAGTTCCAAAACTCCACACTTAGAAGAATTTCCAAGTGAAACCAGTCAACTTTAACCTGTGGAAGGAAATTCAAGTTACTGTAACTACAGTTAGAATTACTTTTCAGGATCAATAGTGGGTTGAAAGATGCAGCACTAAGGTCGCTCCTGATTAGAGGTGAGTATATCGGAATTCGTAGTTCGGCTGATTTTTGAGGAATTTTTTAAAGGTCCAAATCTCCACACTTAGAAGAATTTCCAAATGAAACCAGTCAATGTTAGCCTAAAGAAGGAAATTCAAGTTACTGTAAGTATGGTTAGAATTACTTTTCAGGATCAGTAGTGGGCTGAAAGATGCAGCACTGAGGTCTCTCCAGATAACAGGTGAGTACATCGGAAATTCGTAGTTTGGCTGATTTTCGAGGAATTTTTGAAGGTTCCAAAACTCCACACTTAGAAGAATTTTCAAGAGAAACCAGTCGATGTTATCCTATAGAAGGAAATTCAAGTTATTGTAAGCATGGTTAGAATTACTATTCAGGATCAGTAGTGGGCTGAAAGATGCAGCACCGAGGTCTCTCCTGATAACAGGTGAGTAAATCGAAATTCGTAGTTCGACTGACTTTTGAGGAATTTTTTTAAGTTCCAAAACTCCACACTTAGAAGAATTTCCAAGTGAAACCAGTCAACTTTAACCTGTGGAAGGAAATTCAAGTTACTGTAACTACAGTTAGAATTACTTTTCAGGATCAATAGTGGGCTGAAAGATGCAGCACTGAGGTCGCTCCTGATTACAGGTGAGTAAATCGGAATTCGTAGTTCGGCTGATTTTTGAGGAATTTTTTAAAGGTCCAAAACTCCACACTTAGAAGAATTTCCAAGTGAAACCAGTCAACTTTAGCCTGTGGAAGGAAATTCAAGTTACTGTAACTGCAGTTAGAATTACTTTTCAGGATCAATAGTGGGTTGAAAGATGCAGCACTGAGGTCTCTCCTGATAACAGGTGAGTAAATCGGAATTCGTAGTTTGGGTGATTTTTGAGGAATTTTTGAAGGTTCCAAAACTCCACACTTAGAAGAATTTCCAAGTGAAACCAGTCAATGTTAACCTATGGAAGGAAATTCAAGTTACTGTAAGTATGGTTACAATTAGTTTTCAGGATCAGTAGTGGGCTGAAAGATGCAGCACTGAGGTCTCTCCTGATAACATGTGAGTAAATCTGAATTCGTAGTTCGGCTGATTTTTGAGGAATTTTTTTAAGTTTAAAACTCCACACTTAGAAGAATTTACAAGTGAAACCAGTCAACGTTAGCCGGTGGAAGGAAATTCAAGTTACTATAACTACGGTTAGAATTACTTTTCAGGATCAGTAGTGGGCTGAAAGATGCAGCACTGAAGTCTCTCCTGATAACAGGTGAGTAAATCGGAATTCGTAGTTCGGCTGATTTTTGAGGAATTTTTTAAATTTCCAAATCTCCACACTTAGAAACATTTCCAAGTGAAACCAGTCGATGTTATCCTATGGAAGGAAATTCAAGTTATTGTAAGTATGGTTAGAATTACTTTTCAGGATCAGAAGTGGGCTGAAAAATGCAGCACTGAGCTCTCTCCTGATAACAGGTGAGTAAATCGGAATTCGTAGTACGGCTCATTTTAAAGGAATTTATTCAAGATCCAAAATTACACACTTAGAAACATTTCCAAGTGAAACCAGTCGATGTTAGTCTATGGAAGGAAATTCAAGTTACTGTAAGTATAGTTAGAATTACTTTTCAGGATCAGTAGTGGTCTGAAAGATGCAGCACTGAGGTCTCTCCTGATAACAGGTGAGTAAATCGAAATTCGTAGTTCGGCTGATTTTTAGGAATTTTTTAAAGGTCCAAATTTTCACACTTAGAAGAATTTCCAAGTAAAACCAGTCAGTGGTAGCCTATGGAAGGAAATTCAAGTTACTGTAAGTATGGTTAGAATTACTTTTCAGGATCAGTAGTGGGCTGAAAGATGCAGCACTGAGGTCTTTCCTGATAACAGGTGAGTAAATCGGAATTCGTAGTTCGTCTGATTTTTGAGGAATTTTTTAAAGTTCCAAAACTCCACACTTAGAAACATTTCCAAGTGAAACCAGTCGATGTTAGTCTATGGAAGGAAATTCAAGTTACTGTAAGTATAGTTAGAATTACTTTTCAGGATCAGTAGTGGTCTGAAAGATGCAGCACTGAGGTCTCTCCTGATTACAGGTGAGTAAATTGGAATTCGTAGTTCGGCTGATTTTTGAGGAATTTTTTAAGGGTCCAAATCTCCACACTTAGAAGAATTTCCAAGTAAAACCAGTCAATGGTAGCATATGGAAGGAAATTCAAGTTACTGTAAGTATGGTTAGAATTACTTTTCAGGATCAGTAGTGGGCTGAATGACGCAGCACTGAGGTCTCTCCTGATAACAGGTGAGTAAATTGGAATTCGTAGTTCGGCAGATTTTAAAGGAATTTTTTAAAGATCCAAAACTCCACACTTAGAAACATTTCCAAGTGAAACCAGTCGATGTTTGCCAATGGAAGGAAAATCTAGTTACTGTAAGTATGGTTACAATTAGTTTTCAGGATCAGTAGTGGGTTGAAAAATGCAGCACTGAGGTCTCTCCTGATAACATGTGAGTAAATCGGAATTCGTAGTTCGGCTGATTTTTGAGGAATTTTTTAAAGGTCCAAATCTCCACACTTAGAAGAATTTCCAAGTAAAACCAGTCAATGGTAGCCTATGGAAGGAAATTCAAGTTACTGTAAGTATGGTTAGAATTACTTTTCAGAATCAGTAGTGGGCTGAAAGATGCAGCACTGAGGTCTCTCCTGATAACAGGTGAGTAAATCGGAATTCGTAGTTCGTCTGATTTTTGAGGAAGTTTTTTAAAGTTCCAAAACTCCACACTTAGAAGAATTTCCAAGTGAAACCAGTCAACTTTAACGTGTGGAAGGAAATTCAAGTTACTGTAACTACAGTTAGAATTATTTTTCAGGATCAATAGTGGGTTGAAAGATGCAGCACTGAGGTCGCTCCTGATTACAGGTGAGTATATCGGAATTCGTAATTCGGCTGATTTTTGAGGAATTTTTTAAAGGGCCAAATCTCCACACTTAGAAGAATTTCCAAATGAAACCAGTCAATGTTAGCCTAAAGAAGGAAATTCAAGATACTGTAAGTATGGTTAGAATTACTTTTCAGGATCAGTAGTGGCCTGAAAGATGCAGCACTGAGGTCTCTCCAGATAACAGGTGAGTACATCGGAAATTCGTAGTTTGGCTGATTTTTGATGAATTTTTGAAGGTTCCAAAACTCCACACTTAGAAGAATTTCCAAGTGAAACCAGTCAATGTTAGCATATGGAAGGAAATTCAAGTTACTGTAAGTATGGTAACAATTAGTTTTCAGGATCAGTAGTGGGCTGAAAGATGCAGCACTGAGGTCTCTCCTGATAACAGGTGAGTAAATCGGAATTCGTAGTTCGGCTGATTTTTGAGGAATTTTTTAAAGTTCCAAAACTCCACACTTAGAAACATTTCAAATTGAAACCAGTCGATGTTATCCTATGGAAGGAAATTCAAGTTATTGTAAGCATGGTTAGAATTACTATTCAGGATCAGTAGTGGGCTGAAAGATGCAGCACTGAGGTCTCTCCTGATAACAGGTGAGTAAATTGAAATTCGTAGTTCGACTGACTTTTGAGGAATTTCTTTAAGTTCCAAAACTCCACACTTAAAAGAATTTCCAAGTGAAACCAGTCAACTTTAACCTGCGGAAGGAAATTCAAGTTACTGTAACTACAGTTAGAATTACTTTTCAGGATCAATAGTGGGCTGAAAGATGCAGCACTGAGGTCGCTCCTGATTACAGGTGAGTAAATCGGAATTCGTAGTTCGGCTGATTTTTGAGGAATTTTTTAAAGGTCCAAAACTCCACACTTAGAAGAATTTCCAAGTGAAACCAGTCAACTTTAGCCTGTGGAAGGAAATTCAAGTTACTGTAACTGCAGTTAGAATTACTTTTCAGGATCAATAGTGGGTTGAAAGATGCAGCACTGAGGTCTCTCCTGATAACAGGTGAGTAAATCGGAATTCGTAGTTTGGCTGATTTTTGAGGAATTTTTGAAGGTTTCAAAACTCAAAACTTAGAAGAATTTCCAAGTAAAACCAGTCAATGGTAGCCTATGGAAGGAAATTCAAGTTACTGTAAGTATGGTTAGAATTACTTTTCAGGATCAGTAGTGGGCTGAAAGATGCAGCACTGAGGTCTCTCCTGATAACAGGTGAGTAAATCGAAATTCGTAGTTCGACTGACTTTTGAGGAATTTTTTTAAGTTCCAAAACTCCACACTTAGAAGAATTTCCAAGTGAAACCAGTCAACTTTAACCTGTGGAAGGAAATTCAAGTTACTGTAACTACAGTTAGAATTACTTTTCAGGATCAATAGTGGGCGGAAAGATGCAGCACTGAGGTCGCTCCTGATTACAGGTGAGTAAATCGGAATTCGTAGTTCGGCTGATTTTTAGGAATTTTTTAAAGGTCCAAATTTTCACACGTAGAAGAATTTCCAAGTAAAACCAGTCAATGGTAGCCTATGGAAGGAAATTCAAGTTACTGTAAGTATGGTTAGAATTACTTTTCAGGATCAGTAGTGGGCTGAAAGATGCAGCACTGAGGTCTTTCCTGATAACCGGTGAGTAAATCGGAATTTGTAGTTCGTCTGATTTTTGAGGAATTTTTTAAAGTTCCAAAACTCCACACTTAGAAACATTTCCAAGTGAAACCAGTCGATGTTATCCTATGGAAGGAAAATCATATTATTGTAAGTATGGTTAGAATTACTTTTCAGGATCAGTAGTGGGCTGAAAAATGCAGCACTGAGCTCTCCCCTGATAGCAGGTGAGTAAATCGGAATTCGTAGTTCGGCTGACTTTTGAGGATTTTTTTTCAGTTCCAAAACTCCACACTTAGAAGAATTTCCAAGTGAAACCAGTCAACTTTAACCTGTGGAAGGAAATTCAAGTTACTGTAACTACAGTTAGAATTACTTTTCAGGATCAATAGTGGGTTGAAAGATGCAGCACTGAGGTCGCTCCTGATTAGAGGTGAGTATATCGGAATTCGTAGTTCGGCTGATTTTTGAGGAATTTTTTAAAGGTCCAAATCTCCACACTTAGAAGAATTTCCAAATGAAACCAGTCAATGTTAGCCTAAAGAAGGAAATTCAAGTTACTGTAAGTATGGTTAGAATTACTTTTCAGGATCAGTAGTGGGCTGAAAGATGCAGCACTGAGGTCTCTCCAGATAACAGGTGAGTACATCAGAAATTCGTAGTTTGGCTGATTTTTGAGGAATTTTTGAAGGTTCCAAAACTCCACACTTAGAAGAATTTCCAAGAGAAACCAGTCAATGTTAGCATATGGAAGGAACTTCAAGTTACTGTAAGTATGGTAACAATTAGTTTTCAGGATCAGTAGTGGGCTGAAAGATGCAGCACTGAGGTCTCTCCTGATAACAGGTGAGTAAATCGGAATTCGTAGTTCGGCTGATTTTTGAGGAATTTTTTAAAGTTCCAAAACTCCACACTTAGAAACATTTCAAATTGAAACCAGTCGATGTTATCCTATAGAAGGAAATTCAAGTTATTGTAAGCATGGTTAGAATTACTATTCAGGATCAGTAGTGGGCTGAAATATGCAGCACTGAGGTCTCTCCTGATAACAGGTGAGTAAATCGAAATTCGTAGTTCGACTGACTTTTGAGGAATTTTTTTAAGTTCCAAAACTCCACACTTAGAAGAATTTCCAAGTGAAACCAGTCAACTTTAACCTGTGGAAGGAAATTCAAGTTACTGTAACTACAGTTAGAATTACTTTTCAGGATCAATAGTGGGCTGAAAGATGCAGCACTGAGGTCGCTCCTGATTACAGGTGAGTAAATCGGAATTCGTAGTTCGGCTGATTTTTGAGGAATTTTTTAAAGGTCCAAAACTCCACACTTAGAAGAATTTCCAAGTGAAACCAGTCGATGTTATCCTATGGAAGGAAATTCAAGTCATTGTAAGTATGGTTAGAATTACTTTTCAGGATCAGAAGTGGGCTGAAAAATGCAGCACTGAGCTCTCTCCTGATAACAGGTGAGTAAATCGGAATTCGTAGTTCGGCTCATTTTAAAGGAATTTATTAAAGATCCAAAATTACACACTTAGAAACATTTCCAAGTGAAACCAGTCGATGTTAGTCTATGGAAGGTAATTCAAGTTACTGTAAGTATAGTTAGAATTACTTTTCAGGATCAGTAGTGGTCTGAAAGATGCAGCACTGAGGTCTCTCCTGATAACAGGTGAGTAAATCGAAATTCGTAGTTCGACTGACTTTTGAGGAATTTTTTTAAGTTCCAAAACTCCACACTAGAAGAATTTCCAAGTAAAACCAGTCAACTTTAACCTGTGGAAGGTAATTCAAGTTACCATAACTACAGTTAGAATTACTTTTCAGGATCAATAGTGGGCTGAAAGATGCAGCACTGAGGTCGCTCCTGATTACAGGTGAGTAAATCGGAATTCGTAGTTCGGCTGATTTTTAGGAATTTTTTAAAGGTCCAAATTTTCACACTTAGAAGAATTTCCAAGTAAAACCAGTCAATGTTAGCATATGGAAGGAAATTCAAGTTACTGTAAGTATGGTTACAATTAGTTTTCAGGATCAGTAGTGGGTTGAAAAATGCAGCACTGAGGTCTCTCCTGATAACATGTGAGTAAATCGGAATTCGTAGTTCGGCTGATTTTTGAGGAATTTTTTAAAGGTCCAAATCTCCACTCTTAGAAGAATTTCCAAGTAAAACCAGTCAATGGTAGCCTATGGAAGGAAATTCAAGTTACTGTAAGTATGGTTAGAATTACTTTTCAGAATCAGTAGTGGGCTGAAAGATGCAGCACTGAGGTCTCTCCTGATAACAGGTGAGTAAATCGGAATTCGTAGTTCGTCTGATTTTTGAGGACGTTTTTTAAAGTTCCAAAACTCCACACTTAGAAGAATTTCCAAGTGAAACCAGTCAACTTTAACGTGTGGAAGGAAATTCAAGTTACTGTAACTACAGTTAGAATTATTTTTCAGGATCAATAGTGGGTTGAAAGATGCAGCACTGAGGTCGCTCCTGATTACAGGTGAGTATATCGGAATTCGTAATTCGGCTGATTTTTGAGGAATTTTTTAAAGGGCCAAATCTCCACACTTAGAAGAATTTCCAAATGAAACCAGTCAATGTTAGCCTAAAGAAGGAAATTCAAGTTACTGTAAGTATGGTTAGAATTACTTTTCAGGATCAGTAGTGGCCTGAAAGATGCAGCACTGAGGTCTCTCCAGATAACAGGTGAGTACATCGGAAATTCGTAGTTTGGCTGATTTTTGAGGAATTTTTGAAGGTTCCAAAACTCCACACTTAGAAGAATTTCCAAGTGAAACCAGTCAATGTTAGCATATGGAAGGAAATTCAAGTTATTGTAAGTATGGTAACAATTAGTTTTCAGGATCAGTAGTGGGCTGAAAGATGCAGCACTGAGGTCTCTCCTGATAACAGGTGAGTAAATCGGAATTCGTAGTTTGGCTGATTTTTGAGGAATTTTTTAATGTTCCAAAACTCCACACTTAGAAACATTTCAAATTGAAACCAGTCGATGTTATCCTATGGAAGGAAATTCAAGTTATTGTAAGCATGGTTAGAATTACTATTCAGGATCAGTAGTGGGCTGAAAGATGCAGCACTGAGGTCGCTCCTGATTACAGGTGAGTAAATCGGAATTCATAGTTCGGCTGATTTTAAAGGTTTTTTTTAAGATCCAAAACTCCACACTTAGAAACATTTCCAAGTGAAACCAGTCGATGTTAGACTATGGAAGGAAATTCAAGTTACTGTAAGTATGGTTAGAATTACTTTTCAGGATCAGTAGTGGGCTGAAAGATGCAGCACTGAAGTCTCTCCTGATAGCAGGTGAGTAAATCGAAATTCGTAGTTCGACTGACTTTTGAGGAATTTTTTTAAGTTCCAAAACTCCACACTTAGAAGAATTTCCAAGTGAAACCAGTCAACTTTACCTGTGGAAGAAAATTCCAGTTACTGTAACTGCAGTTTGAATTACTTTTCAGGATCAATAGTGGGCTGAAAGATGCAGCACTGAGGTCGCTCCTGATTACAGGTGAGTAAATCGGAATTCGTAGTTCGGCTGATTTTTAGGAATTTTTTAAAGGTCCAAATTTTCACACTTAGAAGAATTTCCAAGTAAAACCAGTCAATGGTATCCTATGGAAGGAAATTCAAGTTACTGTAAGTATGGTTAGAATTACTTTTCAGGATCAGTAGTGGGCTGAAAGATGCAGCACTGAGATCTTTCCTGATAACCGGTGAGTAAATCGGAATTCGTAGTTCGTCTGATTTTTGAGGAATTTTTTAAAGTTCCAAAACTCCACACTTAGAAACATTTCCAAGTGAAACCAGTCGATGTTATCCTATGGAAGGAAATTCATATTATTGTAAGTATGGTTAGAATTACTTTTCAGGATCAGTAGTGGGCTGAAAAATGCAGCACTGAGCTCTCCCCTGATAGCAGGTGAGTAAATCGGAATTCGTAGTTCGGCTGACTTTTGAGGATTTTTTTTCAGTTCCAAAACTCCACACTTAGAAGAATTTCCAAGTGAAACCAGTCAACTTTAACCTGTGGAAGGAAATTCAAGTTACTGTAACTACAGTTAGAATTACTTTTCAGGATCAATAGTGGGTTGAAAGATGCAGCACTAAGGTCGCTCCTGATTAGAGGTGAGTATATCGGAATTCGTAGTTCGGCTGATTTTTGAGGAATTTTTTAAAGGTCCAAAACTCCACACTTAGAAGAATTTTCAAGAGAAACCAGTCAATGTTAGCATATGGAAGGAACTTCAAGTTACTGTAAGTATGGTAACAATTAGTTTTCAGGATCAGTAGTGGGCTGAAAGATGCAGCACTGAGGTCTCTCCTGATAACAGGTGAGTAAATCGGAATTCGTAGTTCGGCTGATTTTTGAGGAATTTTTTAAAGTTCCAAAACTCCACACTTAGAAACATTTCAAATTGAAACCAGTCGATGTTATCCTATAGAAGGAAATTCAAGTTATTGTAAGCATGGTTAGAATTACTATTCAGGATCAGTAGTGGGCTGAAAGATGCAGCACCGAGGTCTCTCCTGATAACAGGTGAGTAAATCGAAATTCGTAGTTCGACTGACTTTTGAGGAATTTTTTTAAGTTCCAAAACTCCACACTTAGAAGAATTTCCAAGTGAAACCAGTCAACTTTAACCTGTGGAAGGAAATTCAAGTTACTGTAACTACAGTTAGAATTACTTTTCAGGATCAATAGTGGGCTGAAAGATGCAGCACTGAGGTCGCTCCTGATTACAGGTGAGTAAATCGGAATTCGTAGTTCGGCTGATTTTTGAGGAATTTTTTAAAGGTCCAAAACTCCACACTTAGAAGAATTTCCAAGTGAAACCAGTCAACTTTAGCCTGTGGAAGGAAATTCAAGTTACTGTAACTGCAGTTAGAATTACTTTTCAGGATCAATAGTGGGTTGAAAGATGCAGCACTGAGGTCTCTCCTGATAACAGGTGAGTAAATCGGAATTCGTAGTTTGGGTGATTTTTGAGGAATTTTTGAAGGTTCCAAAACTCCACACTTAGAAGAATTTCCAAGTGAAACCAGTCAATGTTAACCTATGGAAGGAAATTCAAGTTACTGTAAGTATGGTTACAATTAGTTTTCAGGATCAGTAGTGGGCTGAAAGATGCAGCACTGAGGTCTCTCCTGATAACATGTGAGTAAATCTGAATTCGTAGTTCGGCTGATTTTTGAGGAATTTTTTTAAGTTTAAAACTCCACACTTAGAAGAATTTACAAGTGAAACCAGTCAACGTTAGCCGGTGGAAGGAAATTCAAGTTACTATAACTACGGTTAGAATTACTTTTCAGGATCAGTAGTGGGCTGAAAGATGCAGCACTGAAGTCTCTCCTGATAACAGGTGAGTAAATCGGAATTCGTAGTTCGGCTGATTTTTGAGGAATTTTTTAAATTTCCAAATCTCCACACTTAGAAACATTTCCAAGTGAAACCAGTCGATGTTATCCTATGGAAGGAAATTCAAGTTATTGTAAGTATGGTTAGAATTACTTTTCAGGATCAGAAGTGGGCTGAAAAATGCAGCACTGAGCTCTCTCCTGATAACAGGTGAGTAAATCGGAATTCGTAGTACGGCTCATTTTAAAGGAATTTATTCAAGATCCAAAATTACACACTTAGAAACATTTCCAAGTGAAACCAGTCGATGTTAGTCTATGGAAGGAAATTCAAGTTACTGTAAGTATAGTTAGAATTACTTTTCAGGATCAGTAGTGGTCTGAAAGATGCAGCACTGAGGTCTCTCCTGATAACAGGTGAGTAAATCGAAATTCGTAGTTCGGCTGATTTTTAGGAATTTTTTAAAGGTCCAAATTTTCACACTTAGAAGAATTTCCAAGTAAAACCAGTCAGTGGTAGCCTATGGAAGGAAATTCAAGTTACTGTAAGTATGGTTAGAATTACTTTTCAGGATCAGTAGTGGGCTGAAAGATGCAGCACTGAGGTCTTTCCTGATAACAGGTGAGTAAATCGGAATTCGTAGTTCGTCTGATTTTTGAGGAATTTTTTAAAGTTCCAAAACTCCACACTTAGAAACATTTCCAAGTGAAACCAGTCGATGTTAGTCTATGGAAGGAAATTCAAGTTACTGTAAGTATAGTTAGAATTACTTTTCAGGATCAGTAGTGGTCTGAAAGATGCAGCACTGAGGTCTCTCCTGGTTACAGGTGAGTAAATTGGAATTCGTAGTTCGGCTGATTTTTGAGGAATTTTTTAAGGGTCCAAATCTCCACACTTAGAAGAATTTCCAAGTAAAACCAGTCAATGGTAGCATATGGAAGGAAATTCAAGTTACTGTAAGTATGGTTAGAATTACTTTTCAGGATCAGTAGTGGGCTGAATGACGCAGCACTGAGGTCTCTCCTGATAACAGGTGAGTAAATTGGAATTCGTAGTTCGGCAGATTTTAAAGGAATTTTTTAAAGATCCAAAACTCCACACTTAGAAACATTTCCAAGTGAAACCAGTCGATGTTTGCCTATGGAAGGAAAATCTAGTTACTGTAAGTATGGTTACAATTAGTTTTCAGGATCAGTAGTGGGTTGAAAAATGCAGCACTGAGGTCTCTCCTGATAACATGTGAGTAAATCGGAATTCGTAGTTCGGCTGATTTTTGAGGAATTTTTTAAAGGTCCAAATCTCCACACTTAGAAGAATTTCCAAGTAAAACCAGTCAATGGTAGCCTATGGAAGGAAATTCAAGTTACTGTAAGTATGGTTAGAATTACTTTTCAGAATCAGTAGTGGGCTGAAAGATGCAGCACTGAGGTCTCTCCTGATAACAGGTGAGTAAATCGGAATTCGTAGTTCGTCTGATTTTTGAGGAAGTTTTTTAAAGTTCCAAAACTCCACACTTAGAAGAATTTCCAAGTGAAACCAGTCAACTTTAACGTGTGGAAGGAAATTCAAGTTACTGTAACTACAGTTAGAATTATTTTTCAGGATCAATAGTGGGTTGAAAGATGCAGCACTGAGGTCGCTCCTGATTACAGGTGAGTATATCGGAATTCGTAATTCGGCTGATTTTTGAGGAATTTTTTAAAGGGCCAAATCTCCACACTTAGAAGAATTTCCAAATGAAACCAGTCAATGTTAGCCTAAAGAAGGAAATTCAAGATACTGTAAGTATGGTTAGAATTACTTTTCAGGATCAGTAGTGGCCTGAAAGATGCAGCACTGAGGTCTCTCCAGATAACAGGTGAGTACATCGGAAATTCGTAGTTTGGCTGATTTTTGATGAATTTTTGAAGGTTCCAAAACTCCACACTTAGAAGAATTTCCAAGTGAAACCAGTCAATGTTAGCATATGGAAGGAAATTCAAGTTATTGTAAGCATGGTTAGAATTACTATTCAGGATCAGTAGTGGGCTGAAAGATGCAGCACTGAGGTCTCTCCTGATAACAGGTGAGTAAATCGAAATTCGTAGTTCGACTGACTTTTGAGGAATTTCTTTAAGTTCCAAAACTCCACACTTAGAAGAATTTCCAAGTGAAACCAGTCAACTTTAACCTGTGGAAGGAAATTCAAGTTACTGTAACTACAGTTAGAATTACTTTTCAGGATCAATAGTGGGCTGAAAGATGCAGCACTGAGGTCGCTCCTGATTACAGGTGAGTAAATCGGAATTCGTAGTTCGGCTGATTTTGAGGAATTTTTTAAAGGTCCAAAACTCCACACTTAGAAGAATTTCCAAGTGAAACCAGTCAACTTTAACGTGTGGAAGGAAATTCAAGTTACTGCAACTACAGTTAGAATTACTTTTCAGGATCAATAGTGGGTTGAAAGATGCAGCACTGAGGTCGCTCCTGATTACAGGTGAGTATATCGGAATTTGTAGTTCAGCTGATTTTTGAGGAATTTTTTATAGGTCCAAATCTCCACACTTAGAAGAATTTCCAAATGAAACCAGTCAATGTTAGCCTAAAGAAGGAAATTCAAGTAACGGTAAGTATGGTTAGAATTACTTTTCAGGATCAGTAGAGGGCTGAAAGATGCAGCACTGAGGTCTCTCCTGATAACAGGTGAGTACATCAGAAATTCGTAGTTTGGCTGATTTTTGAGGAATTTTTGAAGGTTCCAAAACTCCACACTTAGAAGAATTTCCAAGTAAAACCAGTCAATGTTAGCATATGGAAGGAAATTCAAGTTACTGTAAGTATGGTAACAATTAGTTTTCAGGATCAGTAGTGGGCTGAAAGATGCAGCACTGAGGTCTCTCCTGATAACAGGTGAGTAAATCGGAATTCGTAGTTTGGCTGATTTTTGAGGAATTTTTTAAAGTTCTAAAACTCCACACTTAGAAACATTTCCAATTGAAACCAGTCGATGTTATCCTATGGAAGGAAATTCAAGTTATTGTAAGCATGGTTAGAATTACTTTTCAGGATCAGTAGTGGGCTGAAAGATGCAGCACTGAGGTCTCTCCTGATAACAGGTGAGTAAATCGAAATTCGTAGTTCGACTGACTTTTGAGGAATTTTTTTAAGTTCCAAAACTCCACACTTAGAAGAATTTCCAAGTGAAACCAGTCAACTTTAACCTGTGGAAGGAAATTCAAGTTACTGTAACTACAGTTAGAATTACTTTTCAGGATCAATAGTGGGCGGAAAGATGCAGCACTGAGGTCGCTCCTGATTACAGGTGAGTAAATCGGAATTCGTAGTTCGGCTGATTTTTAGGAATTTTTTAAAGGTCCAAATTTTCACACTTAGAAGAATTTCCAAGTAAAACCAGTCAATGGTAGCCTATGGAAGGAAATTCAAGTTACTGTAAGTATGGTTAGAATTACTTTTCAGGATCAGTAGTGGGCTGAAAGATGCAGCACTGAGGTCTTTCCTGATAACCGGTGAGTAAATCGGAATTTGTAGTTCGTCTGATTTTTGAGGAATTTTTTAAAGTTCCAAAACTCCACACTTAGAAACATTTCCAAGTGAAACCAGTCGATGTTATCCTATGGAAGGAAATTCATATTATTGTAAGTATGGTTAGAATTACTTTTCAGGATCAGTAGTGGGCTGGAAAATGCAGCACTGAGCTCTCCCCTGATAGCAGGTGAGTAAATCGGAATTCGTAGTTCGGCTGACTTTTGAGGATTTTTTTTCAGTTCCAAAACTCCACACTTAGAAGAATTTCCAAGTGAAACCAGTCAACTTTAACCTGTGGAAGGAAATTCAAGTTACTGTAACTACAGTTAGAATTACTTTTCAGGATCAATAGTGGGCTGAAAGATGCAGCACTGAGGTCGCTCCTGATTACAGGTGAGTAAATCGGAATTCGTAGTTCGGCTGATTTTTGAGGAATTTTTTAAAGGTCCAAAACTCCACACTTAGAAGAATTTCCAAGTGAAACCAGTCGATGTTATCCTATGGAAGGAAATTCAAGTCATTGTAAGTATGGTTAGAATTACTTTTCAGGATCAGAAGTGGGCTGAAAAATGCAGCACTGAGCTCTCTCCTGATAACAGGTGAGTAAATCGGAATTCGTAGTTCGGCTCATTTTAAAGGAATTTATTAAAGATCCAAAATTACACACTTAGAAACATTTCCAAGTGAAACCAGTCGATGTTAGTCTATGGAAGGTAATTCAAGTTACTGTAAGTATAGTTAGAATTACTTTTCAGGATCAGTAGTGGTCTGAAAGATGCAGCACTGAGGTCTCTCCTGATAACAGGTGAGTAAATCGAAATTCGTAGTTCGACTGACTTTTGAGGAATTTTTTTAAGTTCCAAAACTCCACACTAGAAGAATTTCCAAGTAAAACCAGTCAACTTTAACCTGTGGAAGGTAATTCAAGTTACCGTAACTACAGTTAGAATTACTTTTCAGGATCAATAGTGGGCTGAAAGATGCAGCACTGAGGTCGCTCCTGATTACAGGTGAGTAAATCGGAATTCGTAGTTCGGCTGATTTTTAGGAATTTTTTAAAGGTCCAAATTTTCACACTTAGAAGAATTTCCAAGTAAAACCAGTCAATGGTAGCCTATGGAAGGAAATTCAAGTTACTGTAAGTATGGTTAGAATTACTTTTCAGGATCAGTAGTGGGCTGAAAGATGCAGCACTGAGGTCTTTCCTGATAACAGGTGAGTAAATCGGAATTCGTAGTTCGTTTGATTTTTGAGGAATTTTTTAAAGTTCCAAAACTCCACACTTAGAAACATTTCCAAGTGAAACCAGTCGATGTTATCCTATGGAAGGAAATTCAAGTTACTGTAAGTATAGTTAGAATTACTTTTCAGGATCAGTAGTGGTCTGAAAGATGCAGCACTGAGGTCTCTCCTGATTACAGGTGAGTAAATTGGAATTCGTAGTTCGGCTGATTTTTGAGGAATTTTTTAAGGGTCCAAATCTCCACACTTAGAAGAATTTCCAAGTAAAACCAGTCAATGGGATCAGTAGTGGGCTGAAAGATGCAGCACTGAGGTCTCTCCTGATAACAGGTGAGTAAATCGGAATTCGTAGTTTGGCTGATTTTTGAGGAATTTTTTAAAGTTCTAAAACTCCACACTTAGAAACATTTCCAATTGAAACCAGTCGATGTTATCCTATGGAAGGAAATTCAAGTTATTGTAAGCATGGTTAGAATTACTTTTCAGGATCAGTAGTGGGCTGAAAGATGCAGCACTGAGGTCTCTCCTGATAACAGGTGAGTAAATCGAAATTCGTAGTTCGACTGACTTTTGAGGAATTTTTTTAAGTTCCAAAACTCCACACTTAGAAGAATTTCCAAGTGAAACCAGTCAACTTTAACCTGTGGAAGGAAATTCAAGTTACTGTAACTACAGTTAGAATTACTTTTCAGGATCAATAGTGGGCGGAAAGATGCAGCACTGAGGTCGCTCCTGATTACAGGTGAGTAAATCGGAATTCGTAGTTCGGCTGATTTTTAGGAATTTTTTAAAGGTCCAAATTTTCACACTTAGAAGAATTTCCAAGTAAAACCAGTCAATGGTAGCCTATGGAAGGAAATTCAAGTTACTGTAAGTATGGTTAGAATTACTTTTCAGGATCAGTAGTGGGCTGAAAGATGCAGCACTGAGGTCTTTCCTGATAACCGGTGAGTAAATCGGAATTTGTAGTTCGTCTGATTTTTGAGGAATTTTTTAAAGTTCCAAAACTCCACACTTAGAAACATTTCCAAGTGAAACCAGTCGATGTTATCCTATGGAAGGAAATTCATATTATTGTAAGTATGGTTAGAATTACTTTTCAGGATCAGTAGTGGGCTGGAAAATGCAGCACTGAGCTCTCCCCTGATAGCAGGTGAGTAAATCGGAATTCGTAGTTCGGCTGACTTTTGAGGATTTTTTTTCAGTTCCAAAACTCCACACTTAGAAGAATTTCCAAGTGAAACCAGTCAACTTTAACCTGTGGAAGGAAATTCAAGTTACTGTAACTACAGTTAGAATTACTTTTCAGGATCAATAGTGGGTTGAAAGATGCAGCACTGAGGTCGCTCCTGATTAGAGGTGAGTATATCGGAATTCGTAGTTCGGCTGATTTTTGAGGAATTTTTTAAAGGTCCAAATCTCCACACTTAGAAGAATTTCCAAATGAAACCAGTCAATGTTAGCCTAAAGAAGGAAATTCAAGTTACTGTAAGTATGGTTAGAATTACTTTTCAGGATCAGTAGTGGGCTGAAAGATGCAGCACTGAGGTCTCTCCAGATAACAGGTGAGTACATCAGAAATTCGTAGTTTGGCTGATTTTTGAGGAATTTTTGAAGGTTCCAAAACTCCACACTTAGAAGAATTTCCAAGAGAAACCAGTCAATGTTAGCATATGGAAGGAACTTCAAGTTACTGTAAGTATGGTAACAATTAGTTTTCAGGATCAGTAGTGGGCTGAAAGATGCAGCACTGAGGTCTCTCCTGATAACAGGTGAGTAAATCGGAATTCGTAGTTCGGCTGATTTTTGAGGAATTTTTTAAAGTTCCAAAACTCCACACTTAGAAACATTTCAAATTGAAACCAGTCGATGTTATCCTATAGAAGGAAATTCAAGTTATTGTAAGCATGGTTAGAATTACTATTCAGGATCAGTAGTGGGCTGAAAGATGCAGCACTGAGGTCTCTCCTGATAACAGGTGAGTAAATCGAAATTCGTAGTTCGACTGACTTTTGAGGAATTTTTTTAAGTTCCAAAACTCCACACTTAGAAGAATTTCCAAGTGAAACCAGTCAACTTTAACCTGTGGAAGGAAATTCAAGTTACTGTAACTACAGTTAGAATTACTTTTCAGGATCAATAGTGGGCTGAAAGATGCAGCACTGAGGTCGCTCCTGATTACAGGTGAGTAAATCGGAATTCGTAGTTCGGCTGATTTTTGAGGAATTTTTTAAAGGTCCAAAACTCCACACTTAGAAGAATTTCCAAGTGAAACCAGTCGATGTTATCCTATGGAAGGAAATTCAAGTCATTGTAAGTATGGTTAGAATTACTTTTCAGGATCAGAAGTGGGCTGAAAAATGCAGCACTGAGCTCTCTCCTGATAACAGGTGAGTAAATCGGAATTCGTAGTTCGGCTCATTTTAAAGGAATTTATTAAAGATCCAAAATTACACACTTAGAAACATTTCCAAGTGAAACCAGTCGATGTTAGTCTAGGGAAGGTAATTCAAGTTACTGTAAGTATAGTTAGAATTACTTTTCAGGATCAGTAGTGGTCTGAAAGATGCAGCACTGAGGTCTCTCCTGATAACAGGTGAGTAAATCGAAATTCGTAGTTCGACTGACTTTTGAGGAATTTTTTTAAGTTCCAAAACTCCACACTAGAAGAATTTCCAAGTAAAACCAGTCAACTTTAACCTGTGGAAGGTAATTCAAGTTACCGTAACTACAGTTAGAATTACTTTTCAGGATCAATAGTGGGCTGAAAGATGCAGCACTGAGGTCGCTCCTGATTACAGGTGAGTAAATCGGAATTCGTAGTTCGGCTGATTTTTAGGAATTTTTTAAAGGTCCAAATTTTCACACTTAGAAGAATTTCCAAGTAAAACCAGTCAATGGTAGCCTATGGAAGGAAATTCAAGTTACTGTAAGTATGGTTAGAATTACTTTTCAGGATCAGTAGTGGGCTGAAAGATGCAGCACTGAGGTCTTTCCTGATAACAGGTGAGTAAATCGGAATTCGTAGTTCGTTTGATTTTTGAGGAATTTTTTAAAGTTCCAAAACTCCACACTTAGAAACATTTCCAAGTGAAACCAGTCGATGTTATCCTATGGAAGGAAATTCAAGTTACTGTAAGTATAGTTAGAATTACTTTTCAGGATCAGTAGTGGTCTGAAAGATGCAGCACTGAGGTCTCTCCTGATTACAGGTGAGTAAATTGGAATTCGTAGTTCGGCTGATTTTTGAGGAATTTTTTAAGGGTCCAAATCTCCACACTTAGAAGAATTTCCAAGTAAAACCAGTCAATGGTAGCATATGGAAGGAAATTCAAGTTACTGTAAGTATGGTTAGAATTACTTTTCAGGATCAGTAGTGGGCTGAATGACGCAGCACTGAGGTCTCTCCTGATAACAGGTGAGTAAATTGGAATTCGTAGTTCGGCAGATTTTAAAGGAATTTTTTAAAGATCCAAAACTCCACACTTAGAAACATTTCCAAGTGAAACCAGTCGATGTTTGCCTATGGAAGGAAAATCTAGTTACTGTAAGTATGGTTACAATTAGTTTTCAGGATCAGTAGTGGGTTGAAAAATGCAGCACTGAGGTCTCTCCTGATAACATGTGAGTAAATCGGAATTCGTAGTTCGGCTGATTTTTGAGGAATTTTTTAAAGGTCCAAATCTCCACACTTAGAAGAATTTCCAAGTAAAACCAGTCAATGGTAGCCTATGGAAGGAAATTCAAGTTACTGTAAGTATGGTTAGAATTACTTTTCAGAATCAGTAGTGGGCTGAAAGATGCAGCACTGAGGTCTCTCCTGATAACAGGTGAGTAAATCGGAATTCGTAGTTCGTCTGATTTTTGAGGAAGTTTTTTAAAGTTCCAAAACTCCACACTTAGAAGAATTTCCAAGTGAAACCAGTCAACTTTAACGTGTGGAAGGAAATTCAAGTTACTGTAACTACAGTTAGAATTATTTTTCAGGATCAATAGTGGGTTGAAAGATGCAGCACTGAGGTCGCTCCTGATTACAGGTGAGTATATCGGAATTCGTAATTCGGCTGATTTTTGAGGAATTTTTTAAAGGGCCAAATCTCCACACTTAGAAGAATTTCCAAATGAAACCAGTCAATGTTAGCCTAAAGAAGGAAATTCAAGATACTGTAAGTATGGTTAGAATTACTTTTCAGGATCAGTAGTGGCCTGAAAGATGCAGCACTGAGGTCTCTCCAGATAACAGGTGAGTACATCGGAAATTCGTAGTTTGGCTGATTTTTGATGAATTTTTGAAGGTTCCAAAACTCCACACTTAGAAGAATTTCCAAGTGAAACCAGTCAATGTTAGCATATGGAAGGAAATTCAAGTTACTGTAAGTATGGTAACAATTAGTTTTCAGGATCAGTAGTGGGCTGAAAGATGCAGCACTGAGGTCTCTCCTGATAACAGGTGAGTAAATCGGAATTCGTAGTTCGGCTGATTTTTGAGGAATTTTTTAAAGTTCCAAAACTCCACACTTAGAAACATTTCAAATTGAAACCAGTCGATGTTATCCTATGGAAGGAAATTCAAGTTATTGTAAGCATGGTTAGAATTACTATTCAGGATCAGTAGTGGGCTGAAAGATGCAGCACTGAGGTCTCTCCTGATAACAGGTGAGTAAATTGAAATTCGTAGTTCGACTGACTTTTGAGGAATTTCTTTAAGTTCCAAAACTCCACACTTAAAAGAATTTCCAAGTGAAACCAGTCAACTTTAACCTGCGGAAGGAAATTCAAGTTACTGTAACTACAGTTAGAATTACTTTTCAGGATCAATAGTGGGCTGAAAGATGCAGCACTGAGGTCGCTCCTGATTACAGGTGAGTAAATCGGAATTCGTAGTTCGGCTGATTTTTGAGGAATTTTTTAAAGGTCCAAAACTCCACACTTAGAAGAATTTCCAAGTGAAACCAGTCAACTTTAGCCTGTGGAAGGAAATTCAAGTTACTGTAACTGCAGTTAGAATTACTTTTCAGGATCAATAGTGGGTTGAAAGATGCAGCACTGAGGTCTCTCCTGATAACAGGTGAGTAAATCGGAATTCGTAGTTTGGCTGATTTTTGAGGAATTTTTGAAGGTTCCAAAACTCAAAACTTAGAAGAATTTCCAAGTAAAACCAGTCAATGGTAGCCTATGGAAGGAAATTCAAGTTACTGTAAGTATGGTTAGAATTACTTTTCAGGATCAGTAGTGGGCTGAATGACGCAGCACTGAGGTCTCTCCTGATAACAGGTGAGTAAATCGGAATTCGTAGTTCGGCTGATTTTTGAGGAATTTTTTAAAGTTCCAAAACTCCACACTTAGAAACATTTCAAATTGAAACCAGTCGATGTTATCCTATAGAAGGAAATTCAAGTTATTGTAAGCATGGTTAGAATTACTATTCAGGATCAGTAGTGGGCTGAAAGATGCAGCACTGAGGTCTCTCCTGATAACAGGTGAGTAAATCGAAATTCGTAGTTCGACTGACTTTTGAGGAATTTTTTTAAGTTCCAAAACTCCACACTTAGAAGAATTTCCAAGTGAAACCAGTCAACTTTAACCTGTGGAAGGAAATTCAAGTTACTGTAACTACAGTTAGAATTACTTTTCAGGATCAATAGTGGGCTGAAAGATGCAGCACTGAGGTCGCTCCTGATTACAGGTGAGTAAATCGGAATTCGTAGTTCGGCTGATTTTTGAGGAATTTTTTAAAGGTCCAAAACTCCACACTTAGAAGAATTTCCAAGTGAAACCAGTCGATGTTATCCTATGGAAGGAAATTCAAGTCATTGTAAGTATGGTTAGAATTACTTTTCAGGATCAGAAGTGGGCTGAAAAATGCAGCACTGAGCTCTCTCCTGATAACAGGTGAGTAAATCGGAATTCGTAGTTCGGCTCATTTTAAAGGAATTTATTAAAGATCCAAAATTACACACTTAGAAACATTTCCAAGTGAAACCAGTCGATGTTAGTCTATGGAAGGTAATTCAAGTTACTGTAAGTATAGTTAGAATTACTTTTCAGGATCAGTAGTGGTCTGAAAGATGCAGCACTGAGGTCTCTCCTGATAACAGGTGAGTAAATCGAAATTCGTAGTTCGACTGACTTTTGAGGAATTTTTTTAAGTTCCAAAACTCCACACTAGAAGAATTTCCAAGTAAAACCAGTCAACTTTAACCTGTGGAAGGTAATTCAAGTTACCGTAACTACAGTTAGAATTACTTTTCAGGATCAATAGTGGGCTGAAAGATGCAGCACTGAGGTCGCTCCTGATTACAGGTGAGTAAATCGGAATTCGTAGTTCGGCTGATTTTTAGGAATTTTTTAAAGGTCCAAATTTTCACACTTAGAAGAATTTCCAAGTAAAACCAGTCAATGGTAGCCTATGGAAGGAAATTCAAGTTACTGTAAGTATGGTTAGAATTACTTTTCAGGATCAGTAGTGGGCTGAAAGATGCAGCACTGAGGTCTTTCCTGATAACAGGTGAGTAAATCGGAATTCGTAGTTCGTCTGATTTTTGAGGAATTTTTTAAAGTTCCAAAACTCCACACTTAGAAACATTTCCAAGTGAAACCAGTCGATGTTATCCTATGGAAGGACATTCATATTATTGTAAGTATGGTTAGAATTACTTTTCAGGATCAGTAGTGGGCTGAAAAATGCAGCACTGAGCTCTCTCCTGATAGAAGGTGAGTAAATCGGAATTCGTGGTTTGGCTGACTTTTGAGGAATTTTTTTCAGTTCCAAAACTCCACACTTAGAAGAATTTCCAAGTGAAACCAGTCAACTTTAACCTGTGGAAGGAAATTCAAGTTACTGTAACTACAGTTAGAATTACTTTTCAGGATCAATAGTGGGTTGAAAGATGCAGCACTGAGGTCGCTCCTGATTACAGGTGAGTAAATTGGAATTCGTAGTTCGGCTGATTTTTGAGGAATTTTTTAAGGGTCCAAATCTCCACACTTAGAAGAATTTCCAAGTAAAACCAGTCAATGGTAGCCTATGGAAGGAAATTCAAGTTACTGTAAGTATGGTTAGAATTACTTTTCAGGATCAGTAGTGGGCTGAATGACGCAGCACTGAGGTCTCTCCTGATAACAGGTGAGTAAATTGGAATTCGTAGTTCGGCAGATTTTAAAGGAATTTTTTAAAGATCCAAAACTCCACACTTAGAAACATTTCCAAGTGAAACCAGTCGATGTTTGCCTATGGAAGGAAAATCTAGTTACTGTAAGTATGGTTACAATTAGTTTTCAGGATCAGTAGTGGGTTGAAAAATGCAGCACTGAGGTCTCTCCTGATAACACGTGAGTAAATCGGAATTCGTAGTTCGGCTGATTTTTGAGGAATTTTTTAAAGGTCCAAATCTCCACACTTAGAAGAATTTCCAAGTGAAACCAGTCAACTTTAACGTGTGGAAGGAAATTCAAGTTACTGTAACTACAGTTAGAATTATTTTTCAGGATCAATAGTGGGTTGAAAGATGCAGCACTGAGGTCGCTCCTGATTACAGGTGAGTATATCGGAATTCGTAATTCGGCTGATTTTTGAGGAATTTTTTAAAGGGCCAAATCTCCACACTTAGAAGAATTTCCAAATGAAACCAGTCAATGTTAGCCTAAAGAAGGAAATTCAAGTTACTGTAAGTATGGTTAGAATTACTTTTCAGGATCAGTAGTGGCCTGAAAGATGCAGCACTGAGGTCTCTCCAGATAACAGGTGAGTACATCGGAAATTCGTAGTTTGGCTGATTTTTGATGAATTTTTGAAGGTTCCAAAACTCCACACTTAGAAGAATTTCCAAGTGAAACCAGTCAATGTTAGCATATGGAAGGAAATTCAAGTTACTGTAAGTATGGTAACAATTAGTTTTCAGGATCAGTAGTGGGCTGAAAGATGCAGCACTGAGGTCTCTCCTGATAACAGGTGAGTAAATCGGAATTCGTAGTTCGGCTGATTTTTGAGGAATTTTTTAAAGTTCCAAAACTCCACACTTAGAAACATTTCAAATTGAAACCAGTCGATGTTATCCTATGGAAGGAAATTCAAGTTATTGTAAGCATGGTTAGAATTACTATTCAGGATCAGTAGTGGGCTGAAAGATGCAGCACTGAGGTCTCTCCTGATAACAGGTGAGTAAATCGAAATTCGTAGTTCGACTGACTTTTGAGGAATTTCTTTAAGTTCCAAAACTCCACACTTAGAAGAATTTCCAAGTGAAACCAGTCAACTTTAACCTGTGGAAGGAAATTCAAGTTACTGTAACTACAGTTAGAATTACTTTTCAGGATCAATAGTGGGCTGAAAGATGCAGCACTGAGGTCGCTCCTGATTACAGGTGAGTAAATCGGAATTCGTAGTTCGGCTGATTTTGAGGAATTTTTTAAAGGTCCAAAACTCCACACTTAGAAGAATTTCCAAGTGAAACCAGTCAACTTTAACGTGTGGAAGGAAATTCAAGTTACTGCAACTACAGTTAGAATTACTTTTCAGGATCAATAGTGGGTTGAAAGATGCAGCACTGAGGTCGCTCCTGATTACAGGTGAGTATATCGGAATTTGTAGTTCAGCTGATTTTTGAGGAATTTTTTATAGGTCCAAATCTCCACACTTAGAAGAATTTCCAAATGAAACCAGTCAATGTTAGCCTAAAGAAGTAAATTCAAGTAACGGTAAGTATGGTTAGAATTACTTTTCAGGATCAGTAGAGGGCTGAAAGATGCAGCACTGAGGTCTCTCCTGATAACAGGTGAGTACATCAGAAATTCGTAGTTTGGCTGATTTTTGAGGAATTTTTGAAGGTTCCAAAACTCCACACTTAGAAGAATTTCCAAGTAAAACCAGTCAATGTTAGCATATGGAAGGAAATTCAAGTTACTGTAAGTATGGTAACAATTAGTTTTCAAGATCAGTAGTGGGCTGAAAGATGCAGCACTGAGGTCTCTCCTGATAACAGGTGAGTAAATCGGAATTCGTAGTTTGGCTGATTTTTGAGGAATTTTTTAAAGTTCTAAAACTCCACACTTAGAAACATTTCCAATTGAAACCAGTCGATGTTATCCTATGGAAGGAAATTCAAGTTATTGTAAGCATGGTTAGAATTACTTTTCAGGATCAGTAGTGGGCTGAAAGATGCAGCACTGAGGTCTCTCCTGATAACAGGTGAGTAAATCGAAATTCGTAGTTCGACTGACTTTTGAGGAATTTTTTTAAGTTCCAAAACTCCACACTTAGAAGAATTTCCAAGTGAAACCAGTCAACTTTAACCTGTGGAAGGAAATTCAAGTTACTGTAACTACAGTTAGAATTACTTTTCAGGATCAATAGTGGGCGGAAAGATGCAGCACTGAGGTCGCTCCTGATTACAGGTGAGTAAATCGGAATTCGTAGTTCGGCTGATTTTTAGGAATTTTTTAAAGGTCCAAATTTTCACACTTAGAAGAATTTCCAAGTAAAACCAGTCAATGGTAGCCTATGGAAGGAAATTCAAGTTACTGTAAGTATGGTTAGAATTACTTTTCAGGATCAGTAGTGGGCTGAAAGATGCAGCACTGAGGTCTTTCCTGATAACCGGTGAGTAAATCGGAATTTGTAGTTCGTCTGATTTTTGAGGAATTTTTTAAAGTTCCAAAACTCCACACTTAGAAACATTTCCAAGTGAAACCAGTCGATGTTATCCTATGGAAGGAAATTCATATTATTGTAAGTATGGTTAGAATTACTTTTCAGGATCAGTAGTGGGCTGGAAAATGCAGCACTGAGCTCTCCCCTGATAGCAGGTGAGTAAATCGGAATTCGTAGTTCGGCTGACTTTTGAGGATTTTTTTTCAGTTCCAAAACTCCACACTTAGAAGAATTTCCAAGTGAAACCAGTCAACTTTAACCTGTGGAAGGAAATTCAAGTTACTGTAACTACAGTTAGAATTACTTTTCAGGATCAATAGTGGGTTGAAAGATGCAGCACTGAGGTCGCTCCTGATTAGAGGTGAGTATATCGGAATTCGTAGTTCGGCTGATTTTTGAGGAATTTTTTAAAGGTCCAAATCTCCACACTTAGAAGAATTTCCAAATGAAACCAGTCAATGTTAGCCTAAAGAAGGAAATTCAAGTTACTGTAAGTATGGTTAGAATTACTTTTCAGGATCAGTAGTGGGCTGAAAGATGCAGCACTGAGGTCTCTCCAGATAACAGGTGAGTACATCAGAAATTCGTAGTTTGGCTGATTTTTGAGGAATTTTTGAAGGTTCCAAAACTCCACACTTAGAAGAATTTCCAAGAGAAACCAGTCAATGTTAGCATATGGAAGGAACTTCAAGTTACTGTAAGTATGGTAACAATTAGTTTTCAGGATCAGTAGTGGGCTGAAAGATGCAGCGCTGAGGTCTCTCCTGATAACAGGTGAGTAAATCGGAATTCGTAGTTCGGCTGATTTTTGAGGAATTTTTTAAAGTTCCAAAACTCCACACTTAGAAACATTTCAAATTGAAACCAGTTGATGTTATCCTATAGAAGGAAATTCAAGTTATTGTAAGCATGGTTAGAATTACTATTCAGGATCAGTAGTGGGCTGAAAGATGCAGCACTGAGGTCTCTCCTGATAACAGGTGAGTAAATCAAAATTCGTAGTTCGACTGACTTTTGAGGAATTTTTTTAAGTTCCAAAACTCCACACTTAGAAGAATTTCCAAGTGAAACCAGTCAACTTTAACGTGTGGAAGGAAATTCAAGTTACTGCAACTACAGTTAGAATTACTTTTCAGGATCAATAGTGGGTTGAAAGATGCAGCACTGAGGTCGCTCCTGATTACAGGTGAGTATATCGGAATTTGTAGTTCAGCTGATTTTTGAGGAATTTTTTATAGGTCCAAATCTCCACACTTAGAAGAATTTCCAAATGAAACCAGTCAATGTTAGCCTAAAGAAGGAAATTCAAGTAACGGTAAGTATGGTTAGAATTACTTTTCAGGATCAGTAGAGGGCTGAAAGATGCAGCACTGAGGTCTCTCCTGATAACAGGTGAGTACATCAGAAATTCGTAGTTTGGCTGATTTTTGAGGAATTTTTGAAGGTTCCAAAACTCCACACTTAGAAGAATTTCCAAGTAAAACCAGTCAATGTTAGCATATGGAAGGAAATTCAAGTTACTGTAAGTATGGTAACAATTAGTTTTCAGGATCAGTAGTGGGCTGAAAGATGCAGCACTGAGGTCTCTCCTGATAACAGGTGAGTAAATCGGAATTCGTAGTTTGGCTGATTTTTGAGGAATTTTTTAAAGTTCTAAAACTCCACACTTACAAACATTTCCAATTGAAACCAGTCGATGTTATCCTATGGAAGGAAATTCAAGTTATTGTAAGCATGGTTAGAATTACTTTTCAGGATCAGTAGTGGGCTGAAAGATGCAGCACTGAGGTCTCTCCTGATAACAGGTGAGTAAATCGAAATTCGTAGTTCGACTGACTTTTGAGGAATTTTTTTAAGTTCCAAAACTCCACACTTAGAAGAATATCCAAGTGAAACCAGTCAACTTTAACCTGTGGAAGGAAATTCAAGTTACTGTAACTACAGTTAGAATTACTTTTCAGGATCAATAGTGGGCTGAAAGATGCAGCACTGAGGTCGCTCCTGATTACAGGTGAGTAAATCGGAATTCGTAGTTCGGCTGATTTTTAGGAATTTTTTAAAGGTCCAAATTTTCACACTTAGAAGAATTTCCAAGTAAAACCAGTCAATGGTAGCCTATGGAAGGAAATTCAAGTTACTGTAAGTATGGTTAGAATTACTTTTCAGGATCAGTAGTGGGCTGAAAGATGCAGCACTGAGGTCTTTCCTGATAACCGGTGAGTAAATCGGAATTTGTAGTTTGTCTGATTTTTGAGGAATTTTTTAAAGTTCCAAAACTCCACACTTAGAAACATTTCCAAGTGAAACCAGTCGATGTTATCCTATGGAAGGAAATTCATATTATTGTAAGTATGGTTAGAATTACTTTTCAGGATCAGTAGTGGGCTGAAAAATACAGCACTGAGCTCTCCCCTGATAGCAGGTGAGTAAATCGGAATTCGTAGTTCGGCTGACTTTTGAGGATTTTTTTTCAGTTCCAAAACTCCACACTTAGAAGAATTTCCAAGTGAAACCAGTCAACTTTAACCTGTGGAAGGAAATTCAAGTTACTGTAACTACAGTTAGAATTACTTTTCAGGATCAATAGTGGGTTGAAAGATGCAGCACTGAGGTCGCTCCTGATTAGAGGTGAGTATATCGGAATTCGTAGTTCGGCTGATTTTTGAGGAATTTTTTAAAGGTCCAAATCTCCACACTTAGAAGAATTTCCAAGAGAAACCAGTCAATGTTAGCATAAAGAAGGAAATTCAAGTTACTGTAAGTATGGTTAGAATTACTTTTCAGGATCAGTAGTGGGCTGAAAGATGCAGCACTGAGGTCTCTCCAGATAACAGGTGAGTACATCAGAAATTCGTAGTTTGGCTGATTTTTGAGGAATTTTTGAAGGTTCCAAAACTCCACACTTAGAAGAATTTCCAAGAGAAACCAGTCAATGTTAGCATATGGAAGGAACTTCAAGTTACTGTAAGTATGGTAACAATTAGTTTTCAGGATCAGTAGTGGGCTGAAAGATGCAGCACTGAGGTCTCTCCTGATAACAGGTGAGTAAATCGGAATTCGTAGTTCGGCTGATTTTTGAGGAATTTTTTAAAGTTCCAAAACTCCACACTTAGAAACATTTCAAATTGAAACCAGTCGATGTTATCCTATAGAAGGAAATTCAAGTTATTGTAAGCATGGTTAGAATTACTATTCAGGATCAGTAGTGGGCTGAAAGATGCAGCACTGAGGTCTCTCCTGATAACAGGTGAGTAAATCGAAATTCGTAGTTCGACTGACTTTTGAGGAATTTTTTTAAGTTCCAAAACTCCACACTTAGAAGAATTTCCAAGTGAAACCAGTCAACTTTAACCGGTGGAAGGAAATTCAAGTTACTATAACTACGGTTAGAATTACTTTTCAGGACCAGTAGTGGGCTGAAAGATGCAGCACCAAGGTCGCTCCTGATTACAGGTGAGTAAATCGGAATTCGTAGTTCGGTGGATTTCCGAGGATTTTTTTTAAGTTCCAAAACTGCACACTAGAAGAATTTCCCACCAAAACATGTCAATGCTAGACTATGTAAGGAAATTCAAGTTACTGTAAGTATGGTAACAATTAATTTTCAGGAAGAGTAGTGGGCTGAAAGATGCAGCACTGAGGTCTCTCCTGATAACAGGTGAGTAAATCGGAATTCGTAGTTCGGCTGATTTTAAAGGAATTTTTTAAAGGTCCAAAACTCCACACTTAGAAGAATTTCCAAGTGAAACCAGTCAATGTTAGCCTAAAAAAGGAAATTCAAGTTAATGTAACTGCGGGTAGAATTACTTTTCAGGATCAGTAGAGGGCTGAAAGATGCAGCACAGAGGTCTCTCCTGATAACAAGTGAGTAAATTGGAATTCGTAGTTCGGTTGATTTTTGAGGAGTTTTTTAATGATCCAAAACTCCACACCTAGAAACATTTCCAAGTGAAACCAGTCGATGGTATCCTATGGAAGGAAATTCAAGTTACTGTAAGTATGGTTAGATATATTTTTCAGGATCAGTAGTGGGCTGAAAGATGCAGCACTGAGGTCTCTCCTGATTACAGGTGAGTAAATCAGAATTCGTAGTTTGGCTGATTTTTTAGGAATTTTTTAAAGTTCCAAAACTCCACACTTAGAAACATTTCCAAGTGAAACCAGTCGATGTTATCCTATGGAAGGAAATTCAAGTTATTGTAAGTATAGTTAGAATTACTTTTCAGGATCAGTAGAGGGCTGAAAGATGCAGCACTGAGGTCTCTCCTGATTACAGGTGAGTAAATCAGAATTCGTAGTTTGGCTGATTTTTTAGGAATTTTTTAAAGTTCCAAAACTCCACACTTAGAAACATTTCCAAGTGAAACCATTCGATGTTATCCTATGGAAGGAAATTGAAGTTATTGTAAGTATGGTTAGAATTACTTTTCAGGATCAGTAGTGGGCTGAAAAATGCAGCACTGAGCTCTCTCCTGATAACAGGTGAGTAAATCGGAATTTGTAGTTCGGCTGATTTTAAAGGAAGTTTTTTAAAGATCCAAAACTCCACACTTAGAAACATTTCCAAGTGAAACCAGTCGATATTAGTCTATGGAAGGAAATTCAAGTTACTGTAAGTATGGTTAGAATTACTTTTCAGGATCAGTAGTGGTCTGAAAGATGCAGCACTGAGGTCTCTCCTGATAACAGGTGAGTAAATCGAAATTCGTAGTTCGACTGACTTTTGAGGAATTTTTTTAAGTTCCAAAACTCCACACTTAGAAGAATTTCCAAGTGAAACCAGTCAACTTTAACCTGTGGAAGGAAATTCAAGTTACTGTAACTACAGTTAGAATTACTTTTCAGGATCAATAGTGGGTTGAAAGATGCAGCACTGAGGTCGCTCCTGATTAGAGGTGAGTATATCGGAATTCGTAGTTCGGCTGATTTTTGAGGAATTTTTTAAAGGTCCAAATCTCCACACTTAGAAGAATTTCCAAATGAAACCAGTCAATGTTAGCCTAAAGAAGGAAATTCAAGTTACTGTAAGTATGGTTAGAATTACTTTTCAGGATCAGTAGTGGGCTGAAAGATGCAGCACTGAGGTCTCTCCTGATAGAAGGTGAGTAAATCGGAATTCGTGGTTTGGCTGACTTTTGAGGAATTTTTTTCAGTTCCAAAACTCCACACTTAGAAGAATTTCCAAGTGAAACCAGTCAACTTTAACCTGTGGAAGGAAATTCAAGTTACTGTAACTACAGTTAGAATTACTTTTCAGGATCAATAGTGGGTTGAAAGATGCAGCACTGAGGTCGCTCCTGATTACAGGTGAGTAAATTGGAATTCGTAGTTCGGCTGATTTTTGAGGAATTTTTTAAGGGTCCAAATCTCCACACTTAGAAGAATTTCCAAGTAAAACCAGTCAATGGTAGCCTATGGAAGGAAATTCAAGTTACTGTAAGTATGGTTAGAATTACTTTTCAGGATCAGTAGTGGGCTGAATGACGCAGCACTGAGGTCTCTCCTGATAACAGGTGAGTAAATTGGAATTCGTAGTTCGGCAGATTTTAAAGGAATTTTTTAAAGATCCAAAACTCCACACTTAGAAACATTTCCAAGTGAAACCAGTCGATGTTTGCCTATGGAAGGAAAATCTAGTTACTGTAAGTATGGTTACAATTAGTTTTCAGGATCAGTAGTGGGTTGAAAAATGCAGCACTGAGGTCTCTCCTGATAACATGTGAGTAAATCGGAATTCGTAGTTCGGCTGATTTTTGAGGAATTTTTTAAAGGTCCAAATCTCCACACTTAGAAGAATTTCCAAGTAAAACCAGTCAATGGTAGCCTATGGAAGGAAATTCAAGTTACTGTAAGTATGGTTAGAATTACTTTTCAGAATCAGTAGTGGGCTGAAAGATGCAGCACTGAGGTCTCTCCTGATAACAGGTGAGTAAATCGGAATTCGTAGTTCGTCTGATTTTTGAGGAAGTTTTTTAAAGTTCCAAAACTCCACACTTAGAAGAATTTCCAAGTGAAACCAGTCAACTTTAACGTGTGGAAGGAAATTCAAGTTACTGTAACTACAGTTAGAATTATTTTTCAGGATCAATAGTGGGTTGAAAGATGCAGCACTGAGGTCGCTCCTGATTACAGGTGAGTATATCGGAATTCGTAATTCGGCTGATTTTTGAGGAATTTTTTAAAGGGCCAAATCTCCACACTTAGAAGAATTTCCAAATGAAACCAGTCAATGTTAGCCTAAAGAAGGAAATTCAAGTTACTGTAAGTATGGTTAGAATTACTTTTCAGGATCAGTAGTGGCCTGAAAGATGCAGCACTGAGGTCTCTCCAGATAACAGGTGAGTACATCGGAAATTCGTAGTTTGGCTGATTTTTGATGAATTTTTGAAGGTTCCAAAACTCCACACTTAGAAGAATTTCCAAGTGAAACCAGTCAATGTTAGCATATGGAAGGAAATTCAAGTTACTGTAAGTATGGTAACAATTAGTTTTCAGGATCAGTAGTGGGCTGAAAGATGCAGCACTGAGGTCTCTCCTGATAACAGGTGAGTAAATCGGAATTCGTAGTTCGGCTGATTTTTGAGGAATTTTTTAAAGTTCCAAAACTCCACACTTAGAAACATTTCAAATTGAAACCAGTCGATGTTATCCTATGGAAGGAAATTCAAGTTATTGTAAGCATGGTTAGAATTACTATTCAGGATCAGTAGTGGGCTGAAAGATGCAGCACTGAGGTCTCTCCTGATAACAGGTGAGTAAATCGAAATTCGTAGTTCGACTGACTTTTGAGGAATTTCTTTAAGTTCCAAAACTCCACACTTAGAAGAATTTCCAAGTGAAACCAGTCAACTTTAACCTGTGGAAGGAAATTCAAGTTACTGTAACTACAGTTAGAATTACTTTTCAGGATCAATAGTGGGCTGAAAGATGCAGCACTGAGGTCGCTCCTGATTACAGGTGAGTAAATCGGAATTCGTAGTTCGGCTGATTTTGAGGAATTTTTTAAAGGTCCAAAACTCCACACTTAGAAGAATTTCCAAGTGAAACCAGTCAACTTTAACGTGTGGAAGGAAATTCAAGTTACTGCAACTACAGTTAGAATTACTTTTCAGGATCAATAGTGGGTTGAAAGATGCAGCACTGAGGTCGCTCCTGATTACAGGTGAGTATATCGGAATTTGTAGTTCAGCTGATTTTTGAGGAATTTTTTATAGGTCCAAATCTCCACACTTAGAAGAATTTCCAAATGAAACCAGTCAATGTTAGCCTAAAGAAGTAAATTCAAGTAACGGTAAGTATGGTTAGAATTACTTTTCAGGATCAGTAGAGGGCTGAAAGATGCAGCACTGAGGTCTCTCCTGATAACAGGTGAGTACATCAGAAATTCGTAGTTTGGCTGATTTTTGAGGAATTTTTGAAGGTTCCAAAACTCCACACTTAGAAGAATTTCCAAGTAAAACCAGTCAATGTTAGCATATGGAAGGAAATTCAAGTTACTGTAAGTATGGTAACAATTAGTTTTCAAGATCAGTAGTGGGCTGAAAGATGCAGCACTGAGGTCTCTCCTGATAACAGGTGAGTAAATCGGAATTCGTAGTTTGGCTGATTTTTGAGGAATTTTTTAAAGTTCTAAAACTCCACACTTAGAAACATTTCCAATTGAAACCAGTCGATGTTATCCTATGGAAGGAAATTCAAGTTATTGTAAGCATGGTTAGAATTACTTTTCAGGATCAGTAGTGGGCTGAAAGATGCAGCACTGAGGTCTCTCCTGATAACAGGTGAGTAAATCGAAATTCGTAGTTCGACTGACTTTTGAGGAATTTTTTTAAGTTCCAAAACTCCACACTTAGAAGAATTTCCAAGTGAAACCAGTCAACTTTAACCTGTGGAAGGAAATTCAAGTTACTGTAACTACAGTTAGAATTACTTTTCAGGATCAATAGTGGGCGGAAAGATGCAGCACTGAGGTCGCTCCTGATTACAGGTGAGTAAATCGGAATTCGTAGTTCGGCTGATTTTTAGGAATTTTTTAAAGGTCCAAATTTTCACACTTAGAAGAATTTCCAAGTAAAACCAGTCAATGGTAGCCTATGGAAGGAAATTCAAGTTACTGTAAGTATGGTTAGAATTACTTTTCAGGATCAGTAGTGGGCTGAAAGATGCAGCACTGAGGTCTTTCCTGATAACCGGTGAGTAAATCGGAATTTGTAGTTCGTCTGATTTTTGAGGAATTTTTTAAAGTTCCAAAACTCCACACTTAGAAACATTTCCAAGTGAAACCAGTCGATGTTATCCTATGGAAGGAAATTCATATTATTGTAAGTATGGTTAGAATTACTTTTCAGGATCAGTAGTGGGCTGGAAAATGCAGCACTGAGCTCTCCCCTGATAGCAGGTGAGTAAATCGGAATTCGTAGTTCGGCTGACTTTTGAGGATTTTTTTTCAGTTCCAAAACTCCACACTTAGAAGAATTTCCAAGTGAAACCAGTCAACTTTAACCTGTGGAAGGAAATTCAAGTTACTGTAACTACAGTTAGAATTACTTTTCAGGATCAATAGTGGGTTGAAAGATGCAGCACTGAGGTCGCTCCTGATTAGAGGTGAGTATATCGGAATTCGTAGTTCGGCTGATTTTTGAGGAATTTTTTAAAGGTCCAAATCTCCACACTTAGAAGAATTTCCAAATGAAACCAGTCAATGTTAGCCTAAAGAAGGAAATTCAAGTTACTGTAAGTATGGTTAGAATTACTTTTCAGGATCAGTAGTGGGCTGAAAGATGCAGCACTGAGGTCTCTCCAGATAACAGGTGAGTACATCAGAAATTCGTAGTTTGGCTGATTTTTGAGGAATTTTTGAAGGTTCCAAAACTCCACACTTAGAAGAATTTCCAAGAGAAACCAGTCAATGTTAGCATATGGAAGGAACTTCAAGTTACTGTAAGTATGGTAACAATTAGTTTTCAGGATCAGTAGTGGGCTGAAAGATGCAGCGCTGAGGTCTCTCCTGATAACAGGTGAGTAAATCGGAATTCGTAGTTCGGCTGATTTTTGAGGAATTTTTTAAAGTTCCAAAACTCCACACTTAGAAACATTTCAAATTGAAACCAGTCGATGTTATCCTATAGAAGGAAATTCAAGTTATTGTAAGCATGGTTAGAATTACTATTCAGGATCAGTAGTGGGCTGAAAGATGCAGCACTGAGGTCTCTCCTGATAACAGGTGAGTAAATCAAAATTCGTAGTTCGACTGACTTTTGAGGAATTTTTTTAAGTTCCAAAACTCCACACTTAGAAGAATTTCCAAGTGAAACCAGTCAACTTTAACGTGTGGAAGGAAATTCAAGTTACTGCAACTACAGTTAGAATTACTTTTCAGGATCAATAGTGGGTTGAAAGATGCAGCACTGAGGTCGCTCCTGATTACAGGTGAGTATATCGGAATTTGTAGTTCAGCTGATTTTTGAGGAATTTTTTATAGGTCCAAATCTCCACACTTAGAAGAATTTCCAAATGAAACCAGTCAATGTTAGCCTAAAGAAGGAAATTCAAGTAACGGTAAGTATGGTTAGAATTACTTTTCAGGATCAGTAGAGGGCTGAAAGATGCAGCACTGAGGTCTCTCCTGATAACAGGTGAGTACATCAGAAATTCGTAGTTTGGCTGATTTTTGAGGAATTTTTGAAGGTTCCAAAACTCCACACTTAGAAGAATTTCCAAGTAAAACCAGTCAATGTTAGCATATGGAAGGAAATTCAAGTTACTGTAAGTATGGTAACAATTAGTTTTCAGGATCAGTAGTGGGCTGAAAGATGCAGCACTGAGGTCTCTCCTGATAACAGGTGAGTAAATCGGAATTCGTAGTTTGGCTGATTTTTGAGGAATTTTTTAAAGTTCTAAAACTCCACACTTACAAACATTTCCAATTGAAACCAGTCGATGTTATCCTATGGAAGGAAATTCAAGTTATTGTAAGCATGGTTAGAATTACTTTTCAGGATCAGTAGTGGGCTGAAAGATGCAGCACTGAGGTCTCTCCTGATAACAGGTGAGTAAATCGAAATTCGTAGTTCGACTGACTTTTGAGGAATTTTTTTAAGTTCCAAAACTCCACACTTAGAAGAATATCCAAGTGAAACCAGTCAACTTTAACCTGTGGAAGGAAATTCAAGTTACTGTAACTACAGTTAGAATTACTTTTCAGGATCAATAGTGGGCTGAAAGATGCAGCACTGAGGTCGCTCCTGATTACAGGTGAGTAAATCGGAATTCGTAGTTCGGCTGATTTTTAGGAATTTTTTAAAGGTCCAAATTTTCACACTTAGAAGAATTTCCAAGTAAAACCAGTCAATGGTAGCCTATGGAAGGAAATTCAAGTTACTGTAAGTATGGTTAGAATTACTTTTCAGGATCAGTAGTGGGCTGAAAGATGCAGCACTGAGGTCTTTCCTGGTAACCGGTGAGTAAATCGGAATTTGTAGTTTGTCTGATTTTTGAGGAATTTTTTAAAGTTCCAAAACTCCACACTTAGAAACATTTCCAAGTGAAACCAGTCGATGTTATCCTATGGAAGGAAATTCATATTATTGTAAGTATGGTTAGAATTACTTTTCAGGATCAGTAGTGGGCTGAAAAATACAGCACTGAGCTCTCCCCTGATAGCAGGTGAGTAAATCGGAATTCGTAGTTCGGCTGACTTTTGAGGATTTTTTTTCAGTTCCAAAACTCCACACTTAGAAGAATTTCCAAGTGAAACCAGTCAACTTTAACCTGTGGAAGGAAATTCAAGTTACTGTAACTACAGTTAGAATTACTTTTCAGGATCAATAGTGGGTTGAAAGATGCAGCACTGAGGTCGCTCCTGATTAGAGGTGAGTATATCGGAATTCGTAGTTCGGCTGATTTTTGAGGAATTTTTTAAAGGTCCAAATCTCCACACTTAGAAGAATTTCCAAATGAAACCAGTCAATGTTAGCCTAAAGAAGGAAATTCAAGTTACTGTAAGTATGGTTAGAATTACTTTTCAGGATCAGTAGTGGGCTGAAAGATGCAGCACTGAGGTCTCTCCAGATAACAGGTGAGTACATCAGAAATTCGTAGTTTGGCTGATTTTTGAGGAATTTTTGAAGGTTCCAAAACTCCACACTTAGAAGAATTTCCAAGAGAAACCAGTCAATGTTAGCATATGGAAGGAACTTCAAGTTACTGTAAGTATGGTAACAATTAGTTTTCAGGATCAGTAGTGGGCTGAAAGATGCAGCACTGAGGTCTCTCCTGATAACAGGTGAGTAAATCGGAATTCGTAGTTCGGCTGATTTTTGAGGAATTTTTTAAAGTTCCAAAACTCCACACTTAGAAACATTTCAAATTGAAACCAGTCGATGTTATCCTATAGAAGGAAATTCAAGTTATTGTAAGCATGGTTAGAATTACTATTCAGGATCAGTAGTGGGCTGAAAGATGCAGCACTGAGGTCTCTCCTGATAACAGGTGAGTAAATCGAAATTCGTAGTTCGACTGACTTTTGAGGAATTTTTTTAAGTTCCAAAACTCCACACTTAGAAGAATTTCCAAGTGAAACCAGTCAACTTTAACCGGTGGAAGGAAATTCAAGTTACTATAACTACGGTTATAATTACTTTTCAGGACCAGTAGTGGGCTGAAAGATGCAGCACCAAGGTCGCTCCTGATTACAGGTGAGTAAATCGGAATTCGTAGTTCGGTGGATTTCCGAGGATTTTTTTTAAGTTCCAAAACTGCACACTAGAAGAATTTCCCACCAAAACATGTCAATGCTAGACTATGTAAGGAAATTCAAGTTACTGTAAGTATGGTAACAATTAATTTTCAGGAAGAGTAGTGGGCTGAAAGATGCAGCACTGAGGTCTCTCCTGATAACAGGTGAGTAAATCGGAATTCGTAGTTCGGCTGATTTTAAAGGAATTTTTTAAAGGTCCAAAACTCCACACTTAGAAGAATTTCCAAGTGAAACCAGTCAATGTTAGCCTAAAAAAGGAAATTCAAGTTAATGTAACTGCGGGTAGAATTACTTTTCAGGATCAGTAGAGGGCTGAAAGATGCAGCACAGAGGTCTCTCCTGATAACAAGTGAGTAAATTGGAATTCGTAGTTCGGTTGATTTTTGAGGAGTTTTTTAATGATCCAAAACTCCACACCTAGAAACATTTCCAAGTGAAACCAGTCGATGGTATCCTATGGAAGGAAATTCAAGTTACTGTAAGTATGGTTAGATATATTTTTCAGGATCAGTAGTGGGCTGAAAGATGCAGCACTGAGGTCTCTCCTGATTACAGGTGAGTAAATCAGAATTCGTAGTTTGGCTGATTTTTTAGGAATTTTTTAAAGTTCCAAAACTCCACACTTAGAAACATTTCCAAGTGAAACCAGTCGATGTTATCCTATGGAAGGAAATTCAAGTTATTGTAAGTATAGTTAGAATTACTTTTCAGGATCAGTAGAGGGCTGAAAGATGCAGCACTGAGGTCTCTCCTGATTACAGGTGAGTAAATCAGAATTCGTAGTTTGGCTGATTTTTTAGGAATTTTTTAAAGTTCCAAAACTCCACACTTAGAAACATTTCCAAGTGAAACCAGTCGATGTTATCCTATGGAAGGAAATTGAAGTTATTGTAAGTATGGTTAGAATTACTTTTCAGGATCAGTAGTGGGCTGAAAAATGCAGCACTGAGCTCTCTCCTGATAACAGGTGAGTAAATCGGAATTTGTAGTTCGGCTGATTTTAAAGGAAGTTTTTTAAAGATCCAAAACTCCACACTTAGAAACATTTCCAAGTGAAACCAGTCGATATTAGTCTATGGAAGGAAATTCAAGTTACTGTAAGTATGGTTAGAATTACTTTTCAGGATCAGTAGTGGTCTGAAAGATGCAGCACTGAGGTCTCTCCTGATAACAGGTGAGTAAATCGAAATTCGTAGTTCGACTGACTTTTGAGGAATTTTTTTAAGTTCCAAAACTCCACACTTAGAAGAATTTCCAAGTGAAACCAGTCAACTTTAACCTGTGGAAGGAAATTCAAGTTACTGTAACTACAGTTAGAATTACTTTTCAGGATCAATAGTGGGTTGAAAGATGCAGCACTGAGGTCGCTCCTGATTAGAGGTGAGTATATCGGAATTCGTAGTTCGGCTGATTTTTGAGGAATTTTTTAAAGGTCCAAATCTCCACACTTAGAAGAATTTCCAAATGAAACCAGTCAATGTTAGCCTAAAGAAGGAAATTCAAGTTACTGTAAGTATGGTTAGAATTACTTTTCAGGATCAGTAGTGGGCTGAAAGATGCAGCACTGAGGTCTCTCCAGATAACAGGTGAGTACATCAGAAATTCGTAGTTTGGCTGATTTTTGAGGAATTTTTGAAGGTTCCAAAACTCCACACTTAGAAGAATTTCCAAGAGAAACCAGTCAATGTTAGCATATGGAAGGAACTTCAAGTTACTGTAAGTATGGTAACAATTAGTTTTCAGGATCAGTAGTGGGCTGAAAGATGCAGCACTGAGGTCTCTCCTGATAACAGGTGAGTAAATCGGAATTCGTAGTTCGGCTGATTTTTGAGGAATTTTTTAAAGTTCCAAAACTCCACACTTAGAAACATTTCAAATTGAAACCAGTCGATGTTATCCTATAGAAGGAAATTCAAGTTATTGTAAGCATGGTTAGAATTACTATTCAGGATCAGTAGTGGGCTGAAAGATGCAGCACTGAGGTCTCTCCTGATAACAGGTGAGTAAATCGAAATTCGTAGTTCGACTGACTTTTGAGGAATTTTTTTAAGTTCCAAAACTCCACACTTAGAAGAATTTCCAAGTGAAACCAGTCAACTTTAACCGGTGGAAGGAAATTCAAGTTACTATAACTACGGTTAGAATTACTTTTCAGGACCAGTAGTGGGCTGAAAGATGCAGCACCAAGGTCGCTCCTGATTACAGGTGAGTAAATCGGAATTCGTAGTTCGGTGGATATCCGAGGATTTTTTTTAAGTTCCAAAACTGCACACTAGAAGAATTTCCCACCAAAACATGTCAATGCTAGACTATGTAAGGAAATTCAAGTTACTGTAAGTATGGTAACAATTAATTTTCAGGAAGAGTAGTGGGCTGAAAGATGCAGCACTGAGGTCTCTCCTGATAACAGGTGAGTAAATCGGAATTCGTAGTTCGGCTGATTTTAAAGGAATTTTTTAAAGGTCCAAAACTCCACACTTAGAAGAATTTCCAAGTGAAACCAGTCAATGTTAGCCTAAAAAAGGAAATTCAAGTTAATGTAACTGCGGGTAGAATTACTTTTCAGGATCAGTAGAGGGCTGAAAGATGCAGCACAGAGGTCTCTCCTGATAACAAGTGAGTAAATTGGAATTCGTAGTTCGGTTGATTTTTGAGGAGTTTTTTAATGATCCAAAACTCCACACCTAGAAACATTTCCAAGTGAAACCAGTCGATGGTATCCTATGGAAGGAAATTCAAGTTACTGTAAGTATGGTTAGATATATTTTTCAGGATCAGTAGTGGGCTGAAAGATGCAGCACTGAGGTCTCTCCTGATTACAGGTGAGTAAATCAGAATTCGTAGTTTGGCTGATTTTTTTGGAATTTTTTAAAGTTCCAAAACTCCACACTTAGAAACATTTCCAAGTGAAACCAGTCGATGTTATCCTATGGAAGGAAATTCAAGTTATTGTAAGTATAGTTAGAATTACTTTTCAGGATCAGTAGAGGGCTGAAAGATGCAGCACTGAGGTCTCTCCTGATTACAGGTGAGTAAATCAGAATTCGTAGTTTGGCTGATTTTTTAGGAATTTTTTAAAGTTCCAAAACTCCACACTTAGAAACATTTCCAAGTGAAACCAGTCGATGTTATCCTATGGAAGGAAATTGAAGTTATTGTAAGTATGGTTAGAATTACTTTTCAGGATCAGTAGTGGGCTGAAAAATGCAGCACTGAGCTCTCTCCTGATAACAGGTGAGTAAATCGGAATTTGTAGTTCGGCTGATTTTAAAGGAAGTTTTTTAAAGATCCAAAACTCCACACTTAGAAACATTTCCAAGTGAAACCAGTCGATATTAGTCTATGGAAGGAAATTCAAGTTACTGTAAGTATGGTTAGAATTACTTTTCAGGATCAGTAGTGGTCTGAAAGATGCAGCACTGAGGTCTCTCCTGATAACAGGTGAGTAAATCGAAATTCGTAGTTCGACTGACTTTTGAGGAATTTTTTTAAGTTCCAAAACTCCACACTTAGAAGAATTTCCAAGTGAAACCAGTCAATTTTAGCCTGTGGAAGGAAATTCAAGTTACTGTAACTGCGGTTAGAATTACTTTTCAGGATCAACAGTGGGCTGAAAGATGCAGCACTGAGGTCGCTCCTGATTACAGGTGAGTAAATCGGAATTCGTAGTTCGGCTGATTTTTGAGGAATTTTTTAAAGCTCCAAATTTTCACACTTAGAAGAATTTTCAAGTAAAACCAGTCAATGGTAGCCTATTGAAGGAAATTCAAGTTACTGTAAGTATGGTTAGAATTACTGTTCAGGAACAGTAGTGGGCTGAAAGATGCAGCACTGAGGTCTCTCCTAATAACAGGTGAGTAAATCTGAATTCGTAGTTTGGCTGATTTTTGAGGAATTTTTTAAAGTTCCAAAACTCCAAACTTAGAAAAATATCCAAGTGAAACCAGTCGATGTTATCCTATGGAAGGAAATTCAAGTTATTGTAAGTATGGTTAGAATTACTTTTCAGGATCAGTAGTGGGCTGAAAAATGCAGCACTGACCTCTTTCCTGATAACAGGTGAGTAAATCGGAATTCGTAGTTCGGCTGACTTTTGAGGAATTTTTTTAAGTTCCAAAACTCCACACTTAGAAGAATTTCCAAGTGAAACCAGTCAACTTTAACGTGTGGAAGAAAATTCAAGTTACTGCAACTACAGTTAGAATTACTTTTCAGGATCAATAGTGGGTTGAAAGATGCAGCACTGAGGTCGCTCCTGATTACAGGTGAGTATATCGGAATTCGTAGTTCAGCTGATTTTTGAGGAATTTTTTAAAGGTCCAAATCTCCACACTTAGAAGAATTTCCAAATGAAACCAGTCAATGTTAGCCTAAAGAAGGAAATTCAAGTTACGGTAAGTATGGTTAGAATTACTTTTCAGGATCAGTAGAGGGCTGAAAGATGCAGCACTGAGGTCTCTCCTGATAACAGGTGAGTACATCAGAAATTCGTAGTTTGGCTGATTTTTGAGGAATTTTTGAAGGTTCCAAAACTCCACACCTAGAAACATTTCCAAGTGAAACCAGTCAATGTTAGCATATGGAAGGAAATGCAAGTTACTGTAACTATGGTTAGAATTACTTTTCAGGATCAGTAGTGGGCTGAAAGATGCAGCACTGAGGTCTCTCCTGATAACATGTGAGTAAATCTGAATTCGTAGTTCGGCTGATTTTTGAGGAATTTTTTTAAGTTTAAAACTCCACACTTAGAAGAATTTACAAGTGAAACCAGTCAACGTTAGCCGGTGGAAGGAAATTCAAGTTACTATAACTACGGTTAGAATTACTTTTCAGGACCAGTAGTGGGCTGAAAGATGCAGCACCGAGGTCGCTCCTGATTACAGGTGAGTAAATCGGAATTCGTAGTTCGGTGGATTTCCGAGGAATTTTTTTAAGTTCCAAAACTGCACACTAGAAGAATTTCCCACCAAAACATGTCAATGCTAGCCTATGTAAGGAAATTCAAGTTACTGTAAGTATGGTAACAATTAATTTTCAGGAAGAGTAGTGGGCTGAAAGATGCAGCACTGAGGTCTCTCCTGATAACAGGTGAGTAAATCGGAATTCGTAGTTCGGCTGATTTTAAAGGAACTTTTTTAAAGGTCCAAAACTCCACACTTAGAAGAATTTCCAAGTGAAACCAGTCAATGTTAGCCTAAAAAAGGAAATTCAAGTTAATGTAACTGCGGGTAGAATTACTTTTCAGGATCAGTAGAGGGCTGAAAGATGCAGCACAGAGGTCTCTCCTGATAACAAGTGAGTAAATTGGAATTCGTAGTTCGGTTGATTTTTGAGGAGTTTTTTAATGATCCAAAACTCCACACCTAGAAACATTTCCAAGTGAAACCAGTCGATGTTATCCTATGGAAGGAAATTCAAGTTATTGTAAGTATAGTTAGAATTACTTTTCAGGATCAGTAGAGGGCTGAAAGATGCAGCACTGAGGTCTCTCCTGATTACAGGTGAGTAAATCAGAATTCGTAGTTTGGCTGATTTTTTAGGAATTTTTTAAAGTTCAAAAACTCCACACTTAGAAACATTTCCAAGTGAAACCAGTCGATGTTATCCTATGGAAGGAAATTCAAGTTATTGTAAGTATGGTTAGAATTACTTTTCAGGATCAGTAGTGGGCTGAAAAATGCAGCACTGAGCTCTCTCCTGATAACAGGTGAGTAAATCGGAATTTGTAGTTCGGCTGATTTTAAAGGAATTTTTTAAAGATCCAAAACTCCACACTTAGAAACATTTCCAAGTGAAACCAGTCGATATTAGTCTATGGAAGGAAATTCAAGTTACTGTAAGTATGGTTAGAATTACTTTTCAGGATCAGTAGTGGTCTGAAAGATGCAGCACTGAGGTCTCTCCTGATAACAGGTGAGTAAATCGAAATTCGTAGTTCGACTGACTTTTGAGGAATTTTTTTAAGTTCCAAAACTCCACACTTAGAAGAATTTCCAAGTGAAACCAGTCAATTTTAGCCTGTGGAAGGAAATTCAAGTTACTGTAACTGCGGTTAGAATTACTTTTCAGGATCAACAGTGGGCTGAAAGATGCAGCACTGAGGTCGCTCCTGATTACAGGTGAGTAAATCGGAATTCGTAGTTCGGCTGATTTTTGAGGAATTTTTTAAAGCTCCAAATTTTCACACTTAGAAGAATTTTCAAGTAAAACCAGTCAATGGTAGCCTATTGAAGGAAATTCAAGTTACTGTAAGTATGGTTAGAATTACTGTTCAGGAACCGTAGTGGGCTGAAAGATGCAGCACTGAGGTCTCTCCTAATAACAGGTCAGTAAATCTGAATTCGTAGTTTGGCTGATTTTTGAGGAATTTTTTAAAGTTCCAAAACTCAAAACTTAGAAAAATATCCAAGTGAAACCAGTCGATGTTATCCTATGGAAGGAAATTCAAGTTATTGTAAGTATGGTTAGAATTACTTTTCAGGATCAGTAGTGGGCTGAAAAATGCAGCACTGACCTCTTTCCTGATAACAGGTGAGTAAATCGGAATTCGTAGTTCGGCTGACTTTTGAGGAATTTTTTTAAGTTCCAAAACTCCACACTTAGAAGAATTTCCAAGTGAAACCAGTCAACTTTAACGTGTGGAAGAAAATTCAAGTTACTGCAACTACAGTTAGAATTACTTTTCAGGATCAATAGTGGGTTGAAAGATGCAGCACTGAGGTCGCTCCTGATTACAGGTGAGTATATCGGAATTTGTAGTTCAGCTGATTTTTGAGGAATTTTTTAAAGGTCCAAATCTCCACACTTAGAAGAATTTCCAAATGAAACCAGTCAATGTTAGCCTAAAGAAGGAAATTCAAGTTACGGTAAGTATGGTTAGAATTACTTTTCAGGATCAGTAGAGGGCTGAAAGATGCAGCACTGAGGTCTCTCCTGATAACAGGTGAGTACATCAGAAATTCGTAGTTTGGCTGATTTTTGAGGAATTTTTGAAGGTTCCAAAACTCCACACTTAGAAGAATTTCCAAGTAAAACCAGTCAATGTGAGCATATGGAAGGAAATGCAAGTTACTGTAAGTATGGTTAGAATTACTTTTCAGGATCAGTAGAGGGCTGAAAGATGCAGCACTGAGGTCGCTCCTGATTACAGGTGAGTAAATCGGAATTCGTAGATCGGCTGATTTTTGAGGAATTTTTTAAAGGTCCAAATCTCCACACTTAGAAGAATTTCCAAATGAAACCAGTCAATGTTAGCCTAAAGAAGGAAATTAAAGTTACTGTATCTACAGTTAGAATTAATTTTCAGGATCAGTAGTGGGCTGGAAGATGCAGCACTGAGGTCTCTCCTGATGACAGGTGAGTAAATCGGAATTCATAGTTCGGCTGATTTTAAAGGAATTTTTTTAAGATCCAAAACTCCACACTTAGAAACATTTCCAAGTGAAACCAGTCGATGTTAGCCTATGGAAGGAAATTCAAGTTACTGTAAGTATGGTTAGAATTACTTTTCAGGATCAGTAGTGGGCTGAAAGATGCAGCACTGAAGTCTCTCCTGATAAAACAGGTGAGTAAATCGGAATTCGTAGTTCGGCTGATTTTTGAGGAATTTTTTAAAGTTCCAAAACTCCACACTTAGAAACATTTCCAAGTGAAACCAGTCGATGTTATCCTATGGAAGGATATTCAAGTTATTGTAAGTATGGTTAGAATTACTTTTCAGGATCAGTAGTGGGCTGAAAGATGCAGCACTGAGGTCTCTCCTGATAAAAGGTGAGTAAATCGAAATTCGTAGTTTGACTGACTTTTGAGGAATTTTTTTAAGTTCCAAAACTCCACACTTAGAAGAATTTCCAAGTGAAACCAGTCAACTTTACCTGTGGAAGAAAATTCAAGTTACTGTAACTGCAGTTAGAATTACTTTTCAGGATCAATAGTGGGCTGAAAGATGCAGCACTGAGGTCGCTCCTGATTACAGGTGAGTAAATCGGAATTCGTAGTTCGGCTGATTTTTGAGGAAGTTTTTTAAAGTTCCAAAACTCCACACTTAGAAACATTTCCAAGTGAAACCAGTCGATGTTATCCTATGGAAGGAAATTCAAGTTATTGTAAGTATGGTTAGAATTACTTTTCAGGATCAGTAGTGGGCTGAAAAATGCAGCACTGATCTCTCTCCTGATAGCAGGTGAGTAAATCGGAATTCGTAGTTCGGCTGACTTTTGAGGAATTTTTTTAAGTTCCAAAACTCCACACTTAGAAGAATTTCTAAGTGAAACCAGTCAACTTTAACGTGTGGAAGGAAATTTAAGTTACTGTAACTACAGTTAAAATTACTTTTCAGGATCAATAGTGGGTTGAAAGATGCAGCACTGAGGTCGCTCCTGATTACAGGTGAGTATATCGGAATTCGTAGTTCGGCTGATTTTTGAGGAATTTTTTAAAGGTCCAAATCTCCACACTTAGAAGAATTTCCAAATGAAACCAGTCAATGTTAGCCTAAAGAAGGAAATTCAAGTTACTGTAAGTATGGTTAGAATTACTTTTCAGGATCAGTAGTGGGCTGAAAGATGCAGCACTGAGGTCTCCCCTGATAACAGGTGAGTACATCGGAAATTCGTAGTTTGGCTGATTTTTGAGGAATTTTTGAAGGTTCCAAAACTCCACACTTAGAAGAATTTCCAAGTGAAACCAGTCAATGTTAGCATATGGAAGGAAATTCAAGTTACTGTAAGTATGGTAACAATTAGTTTTCAGGATCAGTAGTGGGCTGAAAGATGCAGCACTGAGGTCTCTCCTGATAACAGGTGAGTAAATCGGAATTCGTAGTTCGGCTGATTTTTGAGCAATTTTTTAAAGTTCCAAAACTCCACACTTAGAAACATTTCAAATTGAAACCAGTCGATGTTATCCTATGGAAGGAAATTCAAGTTATTGTAAGCATGGTTAGAATTACTATTCAGGATCAGTAGTGGGCTGAAAGATGCAGCACTGAGGTCTATCCTAATAACAGGTGAGTAAATCGAAATTCGTAGTTCGACTGACTTTTGAGGAATTTTTTTAAGTTCCAAAAATCCACACTTAGAAGAATTTCCAAGTGAAACCAGTCAACTTTAACCTGTGGAAGGAAATTCAAGTTACTGTAACTACAGTTAGAATTACTTTTCAGGATCAATAGTGGGCTGAAAGATGCAGCACTGAGGTCGCTCCTGATTACAGATGAGTAAATCGGAATTCGTAGTTCGGCTGATTTTTGAGGGATTTTTTTACGGTCCAAAACTCAACACTTAGAAGAATTTCCAAGTGAAACCAGTCAACTTTAGCCTGTGGAAGGAAATTCAAGTTACTGTAACTGCAGTTAGAATTACTTTTCAGGATCAATAGTGAGTTGAAAGATGCAGCACTGAGGTCTCTCCTGATAACAGGTGAGTAAATCGGAATTCGTAGTTTGGCTGATTTTTGAGGAATTTTTGAAGGTTCCAAAACTCCACACTTAGAAGAATTTCCAAGTGAAACCAGTCAATGTTAACCTATGGAAGGAAATTCAAGTTACTGTAAGTATGGTTACAATTAGTTTTCAGGATCAGTAGTGGGCTGAAAGATGCAGCACTGAGGTCTCTCCTGATAACATGTGAGTAAATCTGAATTCGTAGTTCGGCTGATTTTTGAGGAATTTTTTTAAGTTTAAAACTCCACACTTAGAAGAATTTACAATTGAAACCAGTCAACGTTAGCCGGTGGAAGAAAATTCAAGTTACTATAACTACGGTTAGAATTACTTTTCAGGACCAGTAGTGGGCTGAAAGATGCAGCACCGAGGTCGCTCCTGATTACAGGTGAGTAAATCGGAATTCGTAGTTCGGTGGATTTTCGAGGAATTTTTTTAAGTTCCAAAACTCCACACTAGAAGAATTTCCCAGCAAAACATGTCAATGCTAGCCTATGTAAGGAAATTCAAGTTACTGTAAGTATGGTAACAATTAATTTTCAGGAACAGTAGTGGGCTGAAAGATGCAGCACTGAGGTCTCTCCTGATAACAGGTGAGTAAATCGGAATTCTTAGTTCGGCTGATTTTAAAGGAATTTTTTTAAAGGTCCAAAACTCCACACTTAGAAGAATTTCCAAGTGAAACCAGTCAATGTTAGCCTAAAGAAGGAAATTCAAGTTAATGTAACTGCGGGTAGAATTTTTTTTCAGGATCAGTAGAGGGCTGAAAGATGCAGCACAGAGGTCTCTCCTGATAACAAGTGAGTAAATTGTAATTCGTAGTTCGGTTGATTTTTGAGGAGTTTTTTAATGATCCAAAACTCCACACCTAGAAACATTTCCAAGTGAAACCAGTCGATGGTATCCTATGGAAGGAAATTCAAGTTACTGTAAGTATGGTTAGATATATTTTTCAGGATCAGGAGTGGGCTGAAAGATGCAGCACTGAGGTCTCTCCTGATAACAGGTGAGTAAATCGGAATTCGTAGTTCGGCTGATTTTTTAGAAATTGTTTAGGTTTAAAATTCCACACTTAGAAGAATTTCCAAGTGAAACCAGTCAACGTTGGCCTGTGGAAGGAAATTCAAGTTAATGTAACTGCGGGTAGAATTACTTTTCAGGATCAGTAGAGGGCTGAAAGATGCAGCACTGAGGTCTCTCCTAATAATAGGTGAGTAAATCGGAATTCGTACTTCAGCTGATTTTTGAGGAATTTTTTAAAGATCCAAAACTCCACACTTAGAAGAATTTCCAAGTGAAACCAGTCGATGTTATCTTATGGAAGGAAATTAAAGTTACTGTAAGTATGGTTAGAATTACTTCTCAGGATCAGTAGTGGGCTGAAAGATTCAGCACTGAGGTCTCTCCTGATAACAGGCGAGTAAATCGGAATTCGTAGTTCGGCTGATTTTTGAGGAATTTTTTAAAGTTCCAATACTCCACACTTAAAAGAATTTCCAAGTAAAACATGTCAAGGTTAGCCTATGGAAGGAAATTCAAGTTACTGTGAATACGGTTAGAATGACTTTTCAGGATCAGTAGTGGGCTGAAAGATGCAGCACTGAGGTCTCTCCTGATAACAGGTGAGTAAATCGGAATTCGTAGTTCGGCTGATTTTAAAAGAATTTTTTAAAGATCCAAAACTCCACACTTAGAAACATTTCCAAGTGAAACCAATCGATGTTAGCCTATGGGAGGAAATTCAAGTTACTGTAAGTATGGTTACATTTAGTTTTCAGGATCAGTAGTGGGCTGAAAGATGCAGCACTGAGGTCTCTCCTGATAACATGTGAGTAAATCGGAATTCGTAGTTCGGCTGATTTTTGAAGAATTTTTTAAAGTTTAAAACTCCACACTTAGAAGAATTTACAAGTGAAACCAGTCAACGTTAACCTGTGGAAGGAAATTCAAGTTACCTTAACTGGGATTAGAATTACTTTTCAGGATCAATAGTGGGCTGAAAAATGCAGCACTGAGGTCGCTCCTGATTACAGGTGAGTAAATCGGAATTCGTAGTTCGGCTGCTTTTTGAGGAATTTTTTAAAGGTCCAAATCTCCACACTTAGAAGAATTTCCAAGTGAAACCAGTCGATGTTATCTTATGGAAGGAAATTAAAGTTACTGTAAGTATGGTTAGAATTACTTCTCAGGATCAGTAGTGGGCTGAAAGATGCAGCACTGAGGTCTCTCCTGGTAACAGGTGAGTAAATAGGAATTTGTAGTTCAGTTGATTTTTGAGGAATTTTTTAAAGGTCCAAAACTCCACACTTAGAAGAATTTCCAAGTGAAACCAGTAAACGTTAGCCTAAAGAAGGAAATTCAAGTAAATGTAACTGCAGGTAGAATTACTTTTCAGGATCAGTAGTGGGCTGGAAGATGCAGCACTGAGGTCTCTCCTGATAACAGGTGAGTAAATCGGAATTCGTAGTTCGGCTGATTTTTTAGAAATTGTTTAGGTTTAAAATTCCACACTTAGAAGAATTTCCAAGTGAAACCAGTCAACGTTGGCCTGTGGAAGGAAATTCAAGTTAATGTAACTGCGGGTAGAATTACTTTTCAGGATCAGTAGAGGGCTGAAAGATGCAGCACTGAGGTCTCTCCTAATAATAGGTGAGTAAATCGGAATTCGTACTTCAGCTGATTTTTGAGGAATTTTTTAAAGATCCAAAACTCCACACTTAGAAGAATTTCCAAGTGAAACCAGTCGATGTTATCTTATGGAAGGAAATTAAAGTTACTGTAAGTATGGTTAGAATTACTTCTCAGGATCAGTAGTGGGCTGAAAGATTCAGCACTGAGGTCTCTCCTGATAACAGGCGAGTAAATCGGAATTCGTAGTTCGGCTGATTTTTGAGGAATTTTTTAAAGTTCCAAAACTCCACACTTAAAAGAATTTCCAAGTAAAACATGTCAAGGTTAGCCTATGGAAGGAAATTCAAGTTACTGTGAATACGGTTAGAATGACTTTTCAGGATCAGTAGTGGGCTGAAAGATGCAGCACTGAGGTCTCTCCTGATAACAGGTGAGTAAATCGGAATTCGTAGTTCGGCTGATTTTAAAAGAATTTTTTAAAGATCCAAAACTCCACACTTAGAAACATTTCCAAGTGAAACCAATCGATGTTAGCCTATGGGAGGAAATTCAAGTTACTGTAAGTATGGTTACATTTAGTTTTCAGGATCAGTAGTGGGCTGAAAGATGCAGCACTGAGGTCTCTCCTGATAACATGTGAGTAAATCGGAATTCGTAGTTCGGCTGATTTTTGAAGAATTTTTTAAAGTTTAAAACTCCACACTTAGAAGAATTTACAAGTGAAACCAGTCAACGTTAACCTGTGGAAGGAAATTCAAGTTACCTTAACTGGGATTAGAATTACTTTTCAGGATCAATAGTGGGCTGAAAAATGCAGCACTGAGGTCGCTCCTGATTACAGGTGAGTAAATCGGAATTCGTAGTTCGGCTGCTTTTTGAGGAATTTTTTAAAGGTCCAAATCTCCACACTTAGAAGAATTTCCAAGTGAAACCAGTCGATGTTATCTTATGGAAGGAAATTAAAGTTACTGTAAGTATGGTTAGAATTACTTCTCAGGATCAGTAGTGGGCTGAAAGATGCAGCACTGAGGTCTCTCCTGGTAACAGGTGAGTAAATAGGAATTTGTAGTTCAGTTGATTTTTGAGGAATTTTTTAAAGGTCCAAAACTCCACACTTAGAAGAATTTCCAAGTGAAACCAGTAAACGTTAGCCTAAAGAAGGAAATTCAAGTAAATGTAACTGCAGGTAGAATTACTTTTCAGGATCAGTAGTGGGCTGGAAGATGCAGCACTGAGGTCTCTCCTGATAACAGGTGAGTAAATCGGAATTCGTAGTTCGGCTGATTTTTTAGAAATTGTTTAGGTTTAAAATTCCACACTTAGAAGAATTTCCAAGTGAAACCAGTCAACGTTGGCCTGTGGAAGGAAATTCAAGTTAATGTAACTGCGGGTAGAATTACTTTTCAGGATCAGTAGAGGGCTGAAAGATGCAGCACTGAGGTCTCTCCTAATAATAGGTGAGTAAATCGGAATTCGTACTTCAGCTGATTTTTGAGGAATTTTTTAAAGATCCAAAACTCCACACTTAGAAGAATTTCCAAGTGAAACCAGTCGATGTTATCTTATGGAAGGAAATTAAAGTTACTGTAAGTATGGTTAGAATTACTTCTCAGGATCAGTAGTGGGCTGAAAGATTCAGCACTGAGGTCTCTCCTGATAACAGGCGAGTAAATCGGAATTCGTAGTTCGGCTGATTTTTGAGGAATTTTTTAAAGTTCCAAAACTCCACACTTAAAAGAATTTCCAAGTAAAACATGTCAAGGTTAGCCTATGGAAGGAAATTCAAGTTACTGTGAATACGGTTAGAATGACTTTTCAGGATCAGTAGTGGGCTGAAAGATGCAGCACTGAGGTCTCTCCTGATAACAGGTGAGTAAATCGGAATTCGTAGTTCGGCTGATTTTAAAAGAATTTTTTAAAGATCCAAAACTCCACACTTAGAAACATTTCCAAGTGAAACCAATCGATGTTAGCCTATGGGAGGAAATTCAAGTTACTGTAAGTATGGTTACATTTAGTTTTCAGGATCAGTAGTGGGCTGAAAGATGCAGCACTGAGGTCTCTCCTGATAACATGTGAGTAAATCGGAATTCGTAGTTCGGCTGATTTTTGAAGAATTTTTTAAAGTTTAAAACTCCACACTTAGAAGAATTTACAAGTGAAACCAGTCAACGTTAACCTGTGGAAGGAAATTCAAGTTACCTTAACTGGGATTAGAATTACTTTTCAGGATCAATAGTGGGCTGAAAAATGCAGCACTGAGGTCGCTCCTGATTACAGGTGAGTAAATCGGAATTCGTAGTTCGGCTGCTTTTTGAGGAATTTTTTAAAGGTCCAAATCTCCACACTTAGAAGAATTTCCAAGTGAAACCAGTCGATGTTATCTTATGGAAGGAAATTAAAGTTACTGTAAGTATGGTTAGAATTACTTCTCAGGATCAGTAGTGGGCTGAAAGATGCAGCACTGAGGTCTCTCCTGGTAACAGGTGAGTAAATAGGAATTTGTAGTTCAGTTGATTTTTGAGGAATTTTTTAAAGGTCCAAAACTCCACACTTAGAAGAATTTCCAAGTGAAACCAGTAAACGTTAGCCTAAAGAAGGAAATTCAAGTAAATGTAACTGCAGGTAGAATTACTTTTCAGGATCAGTAGTGGGCTGGAAGATGCAGCACTGAGGTCGCTCCTGGTTACAGGTGAGTAAATCGGAATTCGTAGTTCGGTGGATTTTTGAGGAATTTTTTAAAGTTCCAAAACTCCACACTTAAAGAATTTCCAAGTAAAACATGTCAATGTTAGCCTATGGAAGGAAATTCAAGTTACGGTAAGTATGGTTACAATTAGTTTTCAGGATCAGTAGTGGGCTGAAAGATGTAGCACTGAGGTCTCTCCTGATAACAGGTGAGTAAATCGGAATTCGTAGTTCGTCTGATTTTTGAGGAAGTTTTTTAAAGTTCCAAAACTCCACACTTAGAAACATTTCCAAGTGAAACCAGTCGATGTTATCCTATGGAAGGAAATTCAAGTTATTGTAAGTATGGTTAGAATTACTTTTCAGGATCAGTAGTGGGCTGAAAAATGCAGCACTGAGCTCTCTCCTGATAGCAGGTGAGTAAATCGGAATTCGTAGTTCGGCTGACTTTTGAGGAATTTTTTTAAGTTCCAAAACTCCACACTTAGAAGAATTTCTAAGTGAAACCAGTCAACTTTAACGTGTGAAAGGAAATTTAAGTTACTGTAACTACAGTTAGAATTACTTTTCAGGATCAATAGTGGGTTGAAAGATGCAGCACTGAGGTCGCTCCTGATTACAGGTGAGTATATCGGAATTCGTAGTTCGGCTGATTTTTGAGGAATTTTTTAAAGGTCCAAATCTCCACACTTAGAAGAATTTCCAAATGAAACCAGTCAATGTTAGCCTAAAGAAGGAAATTCAAGTTACTGTAAGTATGGTTAGAATTACTTTTCAGGATCAGTAGTGGTTCTGAAAGATGCAGCACTGAGGTCTCTCCTGATGACAGGTGAGTACATCGGAAATTCGTAGTTTGGCTGATTTTTGAGGAATTTTTGAAGGTTCCAAAACTCCTCACTTAGAAGAATTTCGAAGTGAAACCAGTCAATGTTAGCATATGGAAGGAAATTCAAGTTACTGTAAGTATGGTAACAATTAGTTTTCAGGATCAGTAGTGGGCTGAAAGATGCAGCACTGAGGTCTCTCCTGATAACAGGTGAGTAAATCGGAATTCGTAGTTCGGCTGATTTTTGAGCAATTTTTTAAAGTTCCAAAACTCCACACTTAGAAACATTTCAAATTGAAACCAGTCGATGTTATCCTATGGAAGGAAATTCAAGTTATTGTAAGCATGGTTAGAATTACTATTCAGGATCAATAGTGGGCTGAAAGATGCAGCACTGAGGTCTCTCCTGATAACAGGTGAGTAAATCGAAATTCGTAGTTCGACTGACTTTTGAGGAATTTTTTTAAGTTCCAAAAATCCACACTTAGAAGAATTTCCAAGTGAAACCAGTCAACTTTAACCTGTGGAAGGAAATTCAAGTTACTGTAACTGCAGTTAGAATTACTTTTCAGGATCAATAGTGAGTTGAAAGATGCAGCACTGAGGTCTCTCCTGATAACAGGTGAGTAAATCGGAATTCGTAGTTTGGCTGATTTTTGAGGAATTTTTGAAGGTTCCAAAACTCCACACTTAGAAGAATTTCCAAGTGAAACCAGTCAATGTTAACCTATGGAAGGAAATTCAAGTTACTGTAAGTATGGTTACAATTAGTTTTCAGGATCAGAAGTGGGCTGAAAGATGCAGCACTGAGGTCTCTCCTGATAACATGTAAGTAAATCTGAATTCGTAGTTCGGCTGATTTTTGAGGAATTTTTTTAAGTTCCAAAACTCCACACTAGAAGAATTTCCCAGCAAAACATGTCAATGCTAGCCTATGTAAGGAAATTCAAGTTACTGTAAGTATGGTAACAATTAATTTTCAGGAACAGTAGTGGGCTGAAAGATGCAGCACTGAGGTCTCTCCTGATAACAGGTGAGTAAATCGGAATTCTTAGTTCGGCTGATTTTAAAGGAATTTTTTTAAAGGTCCAAAACTCCACACTTAGAAGAATTTCCAAGTGAAACCAGTCAATGTTAGCCTAAAGAAGGAAATTCAAGTTAATGTAACTGCGGGTAGAATTTTTTTTCAGGATCAGTAGAGGGCTGAAAGATGCAGCACAGAGGTCTCTCCTGATAACAAGTGAGTAAATTGTAATTCGTAGTTCGGTTGATTTTTGAGGAGTTTTTTAATGATCCAAAACTCCACACCTAGAAACATTTCCAAGTGAAACCAGTCGATGGTATCCTATGGAAGGAAATTCAAGTTACTGTAAGTATGGTTAGATATATTTTTCAGGATCAGGAGTGGGCTGAAAGATGCAGCACTGAGGTCTCTCCTGATAACAGGTGAGTAAATCGGAATTCGTAGTTCGGCTGATTTTTTAGAAATTGTTTAGGTTTAAAATTCCACACTTAGAAGAATTTCCAAGTGAAACCAGTCAACGTTGGCCTGTGGAAGGAAATTCAAGTTAATGTAACTGCGGGTAGAATTACTTTTCAGGATCAGTAGAGGGCTGAAAGATGCAGCACTGAGGTCTCTCCTAATAATAGGTGAGTAAATCGGAATTCGTACTTCAGCTGATTTTTGAGGAATTTTTTAAAGATCCAAAACTCCACACTTAGAAGAATTTCCAAGTGAAACCAGTCGATGTTATCTTATGGAAGGAAATTAAAGTTACTGTAAGTATGGTTAGAATTACTTCTCAGGATCAGTAGTGGGCTGAAAGATTCAGCACTGAGGTCTCTCCTGATAACAGGCGAGTAAATCGGAATTCGTAGTTCGGCTGATTTTTGAGGAATTTTTTAAAGTTCCAAAACTCCACACTTAAAAGAATTTCCAAGTAAAACATGTCAAGGTTAGCCTATGGAAGGAAATTCAAGTAACTGTGAATACGGTTAGAATGACTTTTCAGGATCAGTAGTGGGCTGAAAGATGCAGCACTGAGGTCTCTCCTGATAACAGGTGAGTAAATCGGAATTCGTAGTTCGGCTGATTTTAAAAGAATTTTTTAAAGATCCAAAACTCCACACTTAGAAACATTTCCAAGTGAAACCAATCGATGTTAGCCTATGGGAGGAAATTCAAGTTACTGTAAGTATGGTTACATTTAGTTTTCAGGATCAGTAGTGGGCTGAAAGATGCAGCACTGAGGTCTCTCCTGATAACATGTGAGTAAATCGGAATTCGTAGTTCGGCTGATTTTTGAAGAATTTTTTAAAGTTTAAAACTCCACACTTAGAAGAATTTACAAGTGAAACCAGTCAACGTTAACCTGTGGAAGGAAATTCAAGTTACCTTAACTGGGATTAGAATTACTTTTCAGGATCAATAGTGGGCTGAAAAATGCAGCACTGAGGTCGCTCCTGATTACAGGTGAGTAAATCGGAATTCGTAGTTCGGCTGCTTTTTGAGGAATTTTTTAAAGGTCCAAATCTCCACACTTAGAAGAATTTCCAAGTGAAACCAGTCGATGTTATCTTATGGAAGGAAATTAAAGTTACTGTAAGTATGGTTAGAATTACTTCTCAGGATCAGTAGTGGGCTGAAAGATGCAGCACTGAGGTCTCTCCTGGTAACAGGTGAGTAAATAGGAATTTGTAGTTCAGTTGATTTTTGAGGAATTTTTTAAAGGTCCAAAACTCCACACTTAGAAGAATTTCCAAGTGAAACCAGTAAACGTTAGCCTAAAGAAGGAAATTCAAGTAAATGTAACTGCAGGTAGAATTACTTTTCAGGATCAGTAGTGGGCTGGAAGATGCAGCACTGAGGTCGCTCCTGGTTACAGGTGAGTAAATCGGAATTCGTAGTTCGGTGGATTTTTGAGGAATTTTTTAAAGTTCCAAAACTCCACACTTAAAGAATTTCCAAGTAAAACATGTCAATGTTAGCCTATGGAAGGAAATTCAAGTTACGGTAAGTATGGTTACAATTAGTTTTCAGGATCAGTAGTGGGCTGAAAGATGTAGCACTGAGGTCTCTCCTGATAACAGGTGAGTAAATCGGAATTCGTAGTTCGTCTGATTTTTGAGGAAGTTTTTTAAAGTTCCAAAACTCCACACTTAGAAACATTTCCAAGTGAAACCAGTCGATGTTATCCTATGGAAGGAAATTCAAGTTATTGTAAGTATGGTTAGAATTACTTTTCAGGATCAGTAGTGGGCTGAAAAATGCAGCACTGAGCTCTCTCCTGATAGCAGGTGAGTAAATCGGAATTCGTAGTTCGGCTGACTTTTGAGGAATTTTTTTAAGTTCCAAAACTCCACACTTAGAAGAATTTCTAAGTGAAACCAGTCAACTTTAACGTGTGAAAGGAAATTTAAGTTACTGTAACTACAGTTAGAATTACTTTTCAGGATCAATAGTGGGTTGAAAGATGCAGCACTGAGGTCGCTCCTGATTACAGGTGAGTATATCGGAATTCGTAGTTCGGCTGATTTTTGAGGAATTTTTTAAAGGTCCAAATCTCCACACTTAGAAGAATTTCCAAATGAAACCAGTCAATGTTAGCCTAAAGAAGGAAATTCAAGTTACTGTAAGTATGGTTAGAATTACTTTTCAGGATCAGTAGTGGTTCTGAAAGATGCAGCACTGAGGTCTCTCCTGATGACAGGTGAGTACATCGGAAATTCGTAGTTTGGCTGATTTTTGAGGAATTTTTGAAGGTTCCAAAACTCCTCACTTAGAAGAATTTCGAAGTGAAACCAGTCAATGTTAGCATATGGAAGGAAATTCAAGTTACTGTAAGTATGGTAACAATTAGTTTTCAGGATCAGTAGTGGGCTGAAAGATGCAGCACTGAGGTCTCTCCTGATAACAGGTGAGTAAATCGGAATTCGTAGTTCGGCTGATTTTTGAGCAATTTTTTAAAGTTCCAAAACTCCACACTTAGAAACATTTCAAATTGAAACCAGTCGATGTTATCCTATGGAAGGAAATTCAAGTTATTGTAAGCATGGTTAGAATTACTATTCAGGATCAATAGTGGGCTGAAAGATGCAGCACTGAGGTCTCTCCTGATAACAGGTGAGTAAATCGAAATTCGTAGTTCGACTGACTTTTGAGGAATTTTTTTAAGTTCCAAAAATCCACACTTAGAAGAATTTCCAAGTGAAACCAGTCAACTTTAACCTGTGGAAGGAAATTCAAGTTACTGTAACTGCAGTTAGAATTACTTTTCAGGATCAATAGTGAGTTGAAAGATGCAGCACTGAGGTCTCTCCTGATAACAGGTGAGTAAATCGGAATTCGTAGTTTGGCTGATTTTTGAGGAATTTTTGAAGGTTCCAAAACTCCACACTTAGAAGAATTTCCAAGTGAAACCAGTCAATGTTAACCTATGGAAGGAAATTCAAGTTACTGTAAGTATGGTTACAATTAGTTTTCAGGATCAGAAGTGGGCTGAAAGATGCAGCACTGAGGTCTCTCCTGATAACATGTAAGTAAATCTGAATTCGTAGTTCGGCTGATTTTTGAGGAATTTTTTTAAGTTCCAAAACTCCACACTAGAAGAATTTCCCAGCAAAACATGTCAATGCTAGCCTATGTAAGGAAATTCAAGTTACTGTAAGTATGGTAACAATTAATTTTCAGGAACAGTAGTGGGCTGAAAGATGCAGCACTGAGGTCTCTCCTGATAACAGGTGAGTAAATCGGAATTCTTAGTTCGGCTGATTTTAAAGGAATTTTTTTAAAGGTCCAAAACTCCACACTTAGAAGAATTTCCAAGTGAAACCAGTCAATGTTAGCCTAAAGAAGGAAATTCAAGTTAATGTAACTGCGGGTAGAATTACTTTTCAGGATCAGTAGAGGGCTGAAAGATGCAGCACAGAGGTCTCTCCTGATAACAAGTGAGTAAATTGGAATTCGTAGTTCGGTTGATTTTTGAGGAGTTTTTTAATGATTCAAAACTCCACACCTAGAAACATTTCCAAGTGAAACCAGTCGATGGTATCCTATGGAAGGAAATTCAAGTTACTGTAAGTATGGTTAGATATATTTTTCAGGATCAGGAGTGGGCTGAAAGATGCAGCACTGAGGTCTCTCCTGATAACAGGTGAGTAAATCGGAATTCGTAGTTCGGCTGATTTTTTAGACATTGTTTAGGTTTAAAATTCCACACTTAGAAGAATTTCCAAGTGAAACCAGTCAACGTTGGCCTGTGGAAGGAAATTCAAGTTAATGTAACTGCGGGTAGAATTACTTTTCAGGATCAGTAGAGGGCTGAAAGATGCAGCACTGAGGTCTCTCCTAATAATAGGTGAGTAAATCGGAATTCATACTTCAGCTGATTTTTGAGGAATTTTTTAAAGATCCAAAACTCCACACTTAGAAGAATTTCCAAGTGAAACCAGTCGATGTTATCTTATGGAAGGAAATTAAAGTTACTGTAAGTATGGTTAGAATTACTTCTCAGGATCAGTAGTGGGCTGAAAGATGCAGCACTGAGGTCTCTCCTGATAACAGGTGAGTAAATCGGAATTCGTAGTTCGGCTGATTTTTGAGGAATTTTTTAAAGTTCCAAAACTCCACACTTAAAAGAATTTCCAAGTAAAACATGTCAAGGGTAGCCTATGGAAGGAAATTCAAGTTACTGTGAATACGGTTAGAATGACTTTTCAGGATCAGTAGTGGGCTGAAAGATGCAGCACTGAGGTCTCTCCTGATAACAGGTGAGTAAATCGGAATTCGTAGTTCGGCTGATTTTAAAAGAATTTTTTAAAGATCCAAAACTCCACACTTAGAAACATTTCCAAGTGAAACCAATCGATGTTAGCCTATGGGAGGAAATTCAAGTTACTGTAAGTATGGTTACATTTAGTTTTCAGGATCAGTAGTGGGCTGAAAGATGCAGCACTGAGGTCTCTCCTGATAACATGTGAGTAAATCGGAATTCGTAGTTCGGCTGATTTTTGAAGAATTTTTTAAAGTTTAAAACTCCACACTTAGAAGAATTTACAAGTGAAACCAGTCAACGTTAACCTGTGGAAGGAAATTCAAGTTACCTTAACTGGGATTAGAATTACTTTTCAGGATCAATAGTGGGCTGAAAAATGCAGCACTGAGGTCGCTCCTGATTACAGGTGAGTAAATCGGAATTCGTAGTTCGGCTGCTTTTTGAGGAATTTTTTAAAGGTCCAAATCTCCACACTTAGAAGAATTTCCAAGTGAAACCAGTCGATGTTATCTTATGGAAGGAAATTAAAGTTACTGTAAGTATGGTTAGAATTACTTCTCAGGATCAGTAGTGGGCTGAAAGATGCAGCACTGAGGTCTCTCCTGATAACAGGTGAGTAAATCGGAATTCGTAGATCGGCTGATTTTTTTAGGAATTTTTTTAAGTTTAAAACTCCACACTTAGAAGAATTTCCAAATGAAACCAGTCAATGTTAGCCTAAAGAAGGAAATTCAAGTAAATGTAACTGCGGGTAGAATTACTTTTCAGGATCAGTAGTGGGCTGAAAGAAGCAGCACTGAGGTCTCTCCTGATAAAAGGTGAGTAAATCGGAATTCGTAGTTCGACTGACTTTTGAGGAATTTTTTAAAGTTCCAAAACTCCACACTTAGAAGAATTTCCAAATGAAACCAGTCAATGTTAGCCTATGGAAGGAAATTCAAGTTACTTTAACTACGGTTAGAATGACTTTTCAGGATCAGTAGTGGGTTGAAAGATGCAGCACTGAGGTCTCTCCTGATAACATGTGAGTAAATCAGAATTTGTAGTTCGGCTGATTTTTGAGGAATTTTTTTAAGTTTAAAACTCCACACTTAGAAGAATTTACAAGTGAAACCAGTCAACGTTAACCTGTGGAAGGAAATTCAAGTTACCTTAACTGGGATTAGAATTACTTTTCAGGATCAATAGTGGGCTGAAAAATGCAGCACTGAGGTCGCTTCTGATTACAGGTGAGTAAATCGGAATTCGTAGTTCGGCTGATTTTTGAGGAATTTTTTAAAGGTCCAAATCTCCACACTTAGAAGAATTTCCAAATGAAACCAGTCAATGTTAGCCTATGGAAGGAAATTCAAGTTACTGTAAGTATGGTTAGAATTACTTTTCAGGATCAGTAGTGGGCTGAAAGATGCAGCACTGAGATCTCTCCTGATAACAGGTGAGTAAATCGGAATTCGTAGTTCGGATGATTTTTGAGGAATTTTTTAAAGGTCCAAAACTCCACACTTAGAAACATTTCCAAGTGAAACCAGTCAACGTTAGCCGGTGGAAGGAAATTCAAGTTACTATAACTACGGTTAGAATTACTTTTCAGGACCAGTAGTAGGCTGATAGATGCAGCACCGAGGTCGCTCCGGATTACAGGTGAGTAAATCGGAATTCGTAGTTCGGTGGATTTTCGAGGAATTTTTTAAAGTTCCAAAACTCCACACTAGAAGAATTTCCAAGTAAAACATGTCAATGCTAGCCTATGTAAGGAAATTCAAGTTACTCTAAGTATGGTAACAATTAATTTTCAGGATCAGTAGTGGGCTGAAAGAGGCAGCACTGAGGTCTCTCCTGATAACAGGTGAGTAAATGGAAATTCGTAGTTCGGCTGATTTTAAAGGAATTTTTTTAAGATCCAAAACTCCACACTTAGAAACATTTCCAAGTGAAACCAGTCGATGTTAGCCAATGGAAGGAAATTCAAGTTACAGTATGTATGGTTAGAATTACTTTTCAGGATCAGTATTGGGCTGAAAGATGCAGCACTGAGGTCTGTCCTGATAACAGGTGAGTAAATCGGAATTCGTAGTTCGGTTGATTTTTGAGGAATTTTTTAAAGGTCCAAAACTCCACACTTAAAAGAATTTCCAAGTGAAACCAGTCAACATTAGCCTGTGGAAGGAAATAAAAGTTACTATAACTACGGTTAGAATTACATTTCAGGACCAGTCGTGGGCTGAAAGATGCAGCACCGAGGTCGCTCCTGATTAAAGGTGACTAAATCGGAATTCGTAGTTCGGTGGATTTTTGAGGAATTTTTTAAAGATCCAAAACTCCACACTTAGAAGAATTTCCAAGTGAAACCAGTCAATGTTAGCCTATTGAAGGAATTTCAAGTTACTGTAAGTATGGTTAGAATTACTTTTCAGGATCAGTAGTGGGCTGAAAGATGCAGCACTGAGGTCTCTCCTGATAACAGGTGAGTAAATCGGAATTCGTAGTTCGGCTGATTTTTGAGGAACTTTTTTACGTTTAAAACTCCACACTTAGAAGATTTCCAAGTGAAACCAGTCAGCCTGTGGATGGAAATTCAAGTTACTGTAACTGGGATTAGAATTACTTTTCTGGATCAATAGTCGGCTGAAAGATGCAGCACTGAGGTCGCTCATGATTACAGGTGAGTAAATCCGAATTCGTAGCTCGACTGAATTTTGAGGAATTTTTTAAAGGACAAAATCTCCACACTTAGAAGAATTTCCAAGTGAAACCAGTCAATGTTAGCCTAAAGAAGGAAATTCAAGTTAATGTAAGTGCGGGTAGAATTACTTTTCAGGATCAGTAGAGGGCTGAAAGATGCAGCACTGAGGTCTCTCCTGATAACAGGTGAGTAAATCGGAATTCGTAGTTCGGTTGATTTTTGAGGAGTTTCTAATGATCCAAAACTCCACACCTCGAAACATTTCCAAGTGAAACCAGTCGATGGTATCCTATGGAAGGAATTTCAAGTTACTGTAAGTATGGTTAGATATACTTTTCAGGATCAGTAGTGGGATGAAAGATGCAGCACTGAGGTCTCTCCTGATAACAGGTGAGTAAATCGGAATTCGTAGTTTGACTGATTTTTTAGAAATTGTTTAGGTTTAAAATTCCACACTTAGAAGAATTTCCAAGTGAAACCAGTCAACGTTAGCCTGTGGAAGGAAATTCAAGTTACTATAACTACGGTTAGAATTACTTTTCAGGATCAGTAGTGGGCTGAAAGATGCAGCACTGAGGTCTCTCCTGATAACAGGTGAGTAAATCGGAATTCGTAGTTCAGTTGATTTTTGAGGAGTTTTTTTATGATCCAAAACTCCACACCTAGAAACATTTCCAAGTGAAACCAGTCGATGGTATCCTATGGAAGGAAATTCAAGTTACTGTAAGTATGGTTAGATATACTTTTCAGGATCAGTAGTGGGCTGAAAGATGCAGCACTGAGGTCTCTCCTGATAAAAGGTGAGTAAATCAGAATTCGTAGTTTGGCTGATTTTTTAGAAATTGTTTAGTTTTAAAATTCCACACTTAGAAGAATTTCCAAGTGAAACCAGTCAACGTTAGCCTGTGGAAGGAAATTCAAGTTACTATAACTACGGTTAGAATTACTTTTCAGGATCAGTAGTGGGCTGAAAGATGCAGCACTGAGGTCGCTCCTGAGTACAGGTGAGGAAATCGGAATTCGTAGTTCAGCTGATTTTTGAGGAATTTTTTAAAGATCCAAAATTCCACACTTAGAAGAATTTCCAAGTGAAACCAGTCGATGTTATCTTATGGAAGGAAATTAAAGTTACTGTAAGTATGGTTAGAATTACTTCTCAGGATCAGTAGTGGGCAGAAAGATGCAGCACTGAGGTCTCTCCTGATAACAGGTGAGTAAATCGGAATTCGTAGATCGGCTGATTTTTTAGGAATTTTTTTAAGTTTAAAACTCCACACTTAGAAGAATTTCCAAATGAAACCAGTCAATGTTAGCCTAAAGAAGGAAATTCAAGTTAATGTAACTGCGGGTAGAATTACTTTTCAGGATCAGTAGTGGGCTGAAAGAAGCAGCACTGAGGTCTCTCCTGATAACAGGTGAGTAAATCGGAATTCGTAGTTCGACTGACTTTTGAGGAATTTTTTAAAGTTCCAAAACTCCACACTTAGAAGAATTTCCAAGTAAAACATGTCAATGTTAGCCTATGGAAGGAAATTCAAGTTACTTTAACTACGGTTAGAATGGCTTTTCAGGATCAGTAGTGGGTTGAAAGATGCAGCACTGAGGTCGCTCCTGATTACAGGTGAGTAAATCGGAATTCATAGTTCAGCTGATTTTTGAGGAATTTTTTAAAAGTCCAAATCTCCACACTTAGAAGAATTTCCAAGTGAAACTAGTCAACTTTAGCCTAAGGAAGGAAATTCAAGTTACAGTAACTGCGGTTAGAATTACTTTTCAGGATCAATAGTGGGCTGAAAGATGCAGCACTGAGGTCTCTCATGATAACAGGTGAGTAAATCGGAATTCGTAGTACGACTGACTTTTGCGGAATTTTTTAAAGTTCCAAAACTCCATACTTAAAAGAATTTCCAAGTAAAACATGTCAATGTTAGCCTATGGAAGGAAATTCAAGTTACTGTAAGTATGGTTACAATTACTTTTCAAGATCAGTAGTGGGCTGAAAGATGCAGCACTGAGGTCTCTCCTGGTAACAGGTGAGTAAATAGGAATTCGTAGTTCAGTTGATTTTTGAGGAATTTTTTAAAGGTCCAAAACTCCACACTTAGAAGAATTTCCAAGTGAAACCAGTAAACGTTAGCCTAAAGAAGGAAATTCAAGTTAATGTAACTGCAGGTAGAATTACTTTTCAGGATCAGTAGTGGGCTGGAAGATGCAGCACTGAGGTCGCTCCTGGTTACAGGTGAGTAAATCGGAATTCGTAGTTCGGTGGATTTTTGAGGGATTTTTTAAAGTTCCAAAACTCCACACTTAAAGAATTTCCAAGTAAAACATGTCAATGTTAGCCTATGGAAGGAAATTCAAGTTACGGTAAGTATGGTTACAATTAGTTTTCAGGATCACTAGTGGGCTGAAAGATGCAGCACTGAGGTCTCTCCTGATAACAGGTGAGTAAATCGGAATTCGTAGTTCAGCTGATTATAAAGGAATTTTTTAAAGATCCAAAACTCCACACTTAAAAACATTTCCAAGTGAAACGAGTCGATGTTATCCTATGGAAGGAAATTCAAGTTATTGTAAGTATGGTTAGAATTACTTTTCAGGATCAGTAGTGGGCTGAAAGATGCAGCACTGAGGTCTCTCCTGATAACCGGTTAGTAAATCGGAATTCGTAGTACGGCTGATTTTAAAGGAATTTTTTTAAGAATCAAAACTCCACACTTAGAAACATTTCCAAGTGAAACCAGTCAACATTAGCCTGTGGAAGGAAATTGAAGTTACTATAACTACGGTTAGAATTACATTTCAGGACCAGTAGAGGGTTGAAAGATGCAGCACCGAGGTCGCTCCTGATTACAGGTGACTAAATCGGAATTCGTAGTTCGGTGGATTTTTGAGGAATTTTTTAAAGATCCAAAACTCCACACTTAGAAGAATTTCCAAGTGAAACCAGTCAATGTTAGCCTATTGAAGGAATTTCAAGTTACTGTAAGTATGGTTAGAATTACTTTCAGGATCAGTAGTGGGCTGAAAGATGCAGCACTGAGGTCTCTCCTGATAACAGGTGAGTAAATCGGAATTCGTAGTTCGGCTGATTTTTGAGGAATTTTTTTACGTTTAAAACTCCACACTTAGAAGACTTTCCAAGTGAAACCAGTCAGCCTGTGGATGGAAATTCAAGTTACTGTAACTGGGATTAGAATTACTTTTCTGGATCAATAGTCGGCTGAAAGATGCAGCACTGAGGTCGCTCATGATTACAGGTGAGTAAATCCGAATTCGTAGCTCGACTGAATTTTGAGGAATTTTTTAAAGGACAAAATCTCCACACTTAGAAGAATTTCCAAGTGAAACCAGTCAACGTTAGCCTGTGGAAGGAAATTCAAGTTACTATAACTATGGTTAGAATTACTTTTCAGGATCAGTAGTGGGCTGAAAGATGCAGCACTGAGGTCGCTCCTCAGTACAGGTGAGGAAATCGGAATTCGTAGTTCAGCTGATTTTTGAGGAATTTTTTAAAGATCCAAAACTCCACACTTAGAAGAATTTCCAAGTGAAACCAGTCGATGTTATCTTATGGAAGGAAATTAAAGTTACTGTAAGTATGGTTAGAATTACTTCTCAGGATCAGTAGTGGGCTGAAACATGCAGCACTGAGGTCTCTCCTGATAACAGGTGAGTAAATCGGAATTCGTAGATCGGCTGATTTTTTAGGAATTTTTTTAAGTTTAAAACTCCACACTTAGAAGAATTTCCAAATGAAACCAGTCAATGTTAGCCTAAAGAAGGAAATTCAAGTTAATGTAACTGCGGGTAGAATTACTTTTCAGGATCAGTAGTGGGCTGAAAGAAGCAGCACTGAGGTCTCTCCTGATAACAGGTGAGTAAATCGGAATTCGTAGTTCGACTGACTTTTGAGGAATTTTTTAAAGTTCCAAAACTCCACACTTAGAAGAATTTCCAAGTAAAACATGTCAATGTTAGCCTATAGAAGGAAATTCAAGTTACTTTAACTACGGTTAGAATGACTTTTCAGGATCAGTAGTGGGTTGAAAGATGCAGCACTGAGGTCTCTCCTGATAACAGGTGAGTAAATTGGAATTCGTAATTTAGCTGATTTTTGAGGAATTTTTTCAAGTTTAAAATTCCACACTTAGAAGAATTTCCAAGTGAAAACAGTCAACTAGCCTGTGGAACGAAATTCAAGTTACTGTAACTGCAGTTAGAATTACTTTTCAGGATCAATAGTGGGCTGAAAGATGCAGCACTGAGGTCGCTCCTGATTACAGGTGAGTAAATCGGAATTCATAGATCAGCTGATTTTTGAGGAATTTTTTAAAAGTCTTCCAAGTGAAACCAGTCAATGTTAGCCTATGGAAGGAAATTCAGGTTACTGTAAGTATGGTTAGAATTACTTTTCAGGATCAGTAGTGGGCTGAAAGATGCAGCACTGAGGTCTCTCCTGATAACAGGTGAGCAAATCGGAATTCGTAGTTCGGCTGATTGTTGAGGAATTTTTTAAAGTTCCAAAACTCCACACTTAGAAACATTTCCAAGTGAAACCAGGTGATGTTATCCTATGGAAGGAAATTCAAGGTATTATAAGTATAGTTAGAATTTCTTTTCAGGATCAGTAGTGGGCTGAAAGATGCAGAACTGAGGTCTCTCCTGATAACAGGTGAGTAAATCGGAATTCGTAGTTCGGGTGATTTTAAAGGAATTTTTTAAATATCCAAAACTCCACACTTGGAAACATTTTCAAGTGAAACCAGTCGATGTTAGCCTATGGAAGGAAATTCAAGTTACAGTAACTGCGGTTAGAATTACTTTTCAGGATCAATAGTGGGCTGAAAGATGCAGCACTGAGGTCGATCCTGATTACTTGTGAGTAAATCGGAATTCGTAGTTCGGCTGATTTTTGAGGAATTTTTTAAAGGTCCAAATCTCCACACTTAGAAGAATTACCAAGTAAAACCAGTCAATGTTAGCCTATGGAAGGAAATTCAAGTTACTGTAAGTATAGTTCGAATTACTTTTCAGGATCAGTAGTGGGCTGAAAGATGCAGCACTAAGGCCTCCCCGGATAACAGGTGAGTAAATCGGAATTCGTAGTTCGGTTGATTTTTGAGGAATTTTTTAATGATCCAAAACTCCACACTTAGAAACATTTCCAAGAGAAACCAGTCGATGGTATCCTATGGAATGAAATTCAAGTTACTGTTAGTATGGTTAGATACACTTTCCAGGATCAGTAGTTGGCTGAAAGATGCAGCACTGAGGTCTCTCCTGATAACAGGTGAGTAAATCGGAATTCGTAGTTCGGCTGATTTTTGAGGAATTTTTTAAAGTTCCAAAACTCCACACTTAGAAGAATTTCCAAGTGAAACCAGTCAATGTTAGCCTATGGAAGGAAATTCAAGTTACTGTATCTACGGTTAGAATTAATTTTTCAGGATCAGTAGTTGGCTGAAAGATGCAGCACTGAGGTCTCTCCTGATAACAGGTGAGTAAATCTGAATTCGTAGTTCGGCTGATGTTTAAGGAATTTTTTATTGATCCAAAACTTCACACTTAGAAACATTTCCAAGTGAAACCAGTCGATGTTATCCTATGGAAGGAAATTCAAGTTACTGTAAGTATGGTTAGAAATACTTTTCAGGATCAGTAGTGGGCTGAAAGATGCAGCACTGAGGTCTCTCCTGATAACAGGTGAGTAAATCGGAATTCGTAGCCAGAGTTTATCAATATCCAAAGGGGAACGAGGCAGGGGTGCCTGTGTTCCCCAGTCTTATTCGCCCTTTACATCAACCCATTAATATTAAAATTACTTACCTCCACCTTAATAGAACCGGTGAAAGTTGTCATATTTAACACAAAAATCTTAGCCTATGCCAATGACGTGGCGGTACTAACACCTAACCCCACTGAGGCAATTCAGGAGATAGAGCAAACCACTCAGACCTATGGCTCTTACTCAGGATATTCCCTGAATAGGGATAAAACAATGGTGCTTTGTACAGCTAATACCTCATTTGAGAGTTCCTATAGAGTCAACCAGGTGATATATCTAGGGGTCTCTATAACTCCTAATGTTAAGGAAATTAACCAACTTAACTATGACCCGCTGGTTAAGAATATCAAAAAGGATCTCATTAGAGTAAATAATCTTCATTTGTCAATATTAGGAAAGGGGAATTATCTTAAAATGAATGTTTTTCCAAAAGTACTATATTTATTTCGAGCGATTCCCCTAATGGTTGAGGATAATATCATTAAAGCTTTGGATTCCTGCATGTCTAAATTCATATGGAATTATGGGAAAATCAGGAGAGCGTTGCCATTTTTGACACTACCACAACACAGGGGAGGGCTAGCCACACCAAATTTGACACTATATTTATGGGCAACTCTCCTTCAGCAAATGACCCCCTTGTTTAATGCCAAACCTATTATTGTTCCTGTAGCAGTTCAGTATATACCCTCGATCTACGAGTTGATATTAGGGGACAAAGCCAGAGGGTTGCTATTAAGGCAGGTAGAACTGTCGTATTTAAAACAAAACAAATTTAAGGTCATCTTCGATGCATGGAAGACCTGGAAAAATACATCAAAATACCTCATAATACCACAATACACTAAATACACTCCTCTCCGGCATAGTTCGATTTTACCAGCATACCTTAATCATAGTACCTCTAGTAATTGGGAGAATTCAGGGATTGTCACTCTGAGCGATTTCCTTGGCCATGGACCTACAGTGACATTTGAGGACTTACAGCAAAAATGTTCGATCCCCCCTACTGATTACTTAAAATACATCCAAGCTCATGCTAGCATTCGGCACTGTTCACCAAAAATTAAATTAGAAATTATTCCTCTCCTTGAAATTATTGATAGTTGCACAACTAGGATAGGTACTATATATGAAATACTGATAAAAAATCTTTGTGATGATTTGGAGCGTGTTGAAAGAGGATGGGTAACAAAATTAGATAATTCAAATATAGATATTGACACTTCACTGATCCTATCTTCAAAACTGCTATTAGCGTCCAATCTCAAAGCTCAGTATTATAGAAAGATATTTGATCTTCATTTTACACCCTCAAAACTATTTTCTTGGGGCCTACGGCCCAATGATGATTGTCCAAGATGTGGCCAGTCCCCAGCGAATCTTTCGCATATGTTTGCTGAGTGCCCTAAGTTAGACTTAATTAAAAAGATGATCTCTGAATATTGGACTGAAATCTTTGGATATGAATAAAGAACTTCATCGACGGTACTTGTGCTAGGTCATGATGAATCTCTGGGGTACAGCAGGGAGGAAGTAATGTCTGTGTTTATAGGCATGGCAGTGCTCCGAATCTAACTGGCTGCCCGCTGGAAAGAGCATGAGACACCTACCTTTCAAATGTGGTTAAGCCGGTTTTTGGGGATTTACAAACAGGAGCTAGCTATATATAAAACTAGAGGAAGAAAATCAAGAACTCTCTGGGCCCAGATTTGGGCTCCTATTACTAACTGGTATGATAACAAAAGAGGGCTTTAGGCTCCCTGACTGACTGTTAGATCTGTGAACTTTATATTCTTACCATGATATTATCTATGTTCCGATCTTCCTTCTTGTTTTTTTTGTTTTTGTAAGTCTATGACTTTTTAATTATAGATGTATTTATTGGTCTTAACTATTGATGTGATTTAATATACATGAACTGAATGTTTTATATATGTATTTAATCTTCCTCAAATGCATAAAATAAAAAAGAAGAAAGATGCAGCGCTGAGGTCTCTCCTGATAACAGGTGAGTAAATTGGAATTCGTAGTTCGGCTGATTTTTGAGGATTTTTTTTAAGTTTAAAACTCCACACTTAGAAGAGTTTACAAGTGAAACCAGTCAATGTTAGCCTGTGGAAGGAAATTCAAGTTACTGTAAGTATGGTTACAATTACATCTCAGGATCAGTAGTGGGCTGAAAGATGCAGCACTGAGGTCTCTCCTGATAACAGGTGAGTAAATCAGAATTCGTAGTTCGACTGACGATTGAGGAATTTTTTAAAGGTCCAAAACTCCACACTTAGAAGAATTTCCAAGTGAAACCAGTCCACTTTAGCCTGTGGAAGGAAATTCAAGTTACTGTAACTGCGGTTAGAATTACTTTTCTGGAACAATAGTGGCCTGAAAGATGCAGCACTGAGGTCGCTCCTGATTACAGGTGATTAAATTGGAATTCGTAGTTCAGCTGATTTTTGAAGAATTTTTTAAAGATCCAAAACTCCACACTTAGAAGAATTTCGAAAACTCCACACTTAGAAACATTTCCAAGTGAAACCAGTCGATGTTAGCCTAAGGAAGGAAATTCAAGTTACTGTAAGTATAGTTAGAATTACTTTTCAGGATCAGTAGTGGGCTGAAAGATGCAGCACTGAGGTCTCTCCTGATAACAGGTGAGTAAATCGGAATTCGTAGTTCGGCTGATTTTTGAGGAATATTTTAAAGTTCCAAAACTCCACACTTAGAAGAATTTCCAAGTGAAACCAGTCAACGTTAGCCTGTGGAAGGAAATTCAAGTTACTATAACTGCGGTTAGAATTACTTTTCAGGATCAGTAGTGGACTGAAAGATGCAGCACTGAGGTCTCTCCTGATAACAGGTGAGTAAATCGGAATAGTTTGGCTGATTGTTGAGGAATTTTTTAAAGTTCCAAAACTCCACACTTAGAAGAATTTCCAAGTGAAACCAGTCAACGTTAGCCTGTGGAAGGAAATTCAAGTTACTCTAACTACGGTTAGAATTACTTTTCAGGATCAGTAGTGGGCTGAAAGATGCAGCACTGAGGTCGCTCCTGATTGCAGGTGAGTAAATCAGAATTCGTAGTTCGGCTGATTTTTGAGGAATTTTTTAAAGGTCCAAATCTCCACACTTAGAAGAATTTCCAAGTGAAACCAGTCAACTTTAGCCTAAGGAAGGAAATTCAAGTTACAGTAACTGCGGTTAGAATTACTTTTCAGGATCAGAAGCGGACTGAAAGATGCAGCACTGAGGTCTCTCCTGATAACAGGTGAGTAAATCGTAATTGTTTGGCTGATTGTTGAGGAACTTTTTAAAGTTCCAAAACTCCACACTTATAAGAATTTCCAAGTGAAACCAGTCAATGTTAGCCTATGGATGGAAACTCAAGTTACTGTATCTACGGTTAGAATTAATTTTCAGGATCAGTAGTGGGCTGAAAGATGCACACGGAGGTCTCTCCTGATGACAGGTGAGTAAAACAGAATTCGTAATTCGGCTGATTTTAAAGGAATTTTTTAAAGATCCAAAACTCCACACTTAGAAACATTTCCAAGTGACACCAGTTGATGTTAGCCTATGGAAGGAAATTCAATTTACTGTAAGTATGGTTAGAATTACTTTTCAGGATCAGTAGTGGGCTGAAAGATGCAGCACTGTGGTCTCTCCTGATAACAGGTGAGTAAATCGGAATTCGTAGTTCGGCTGATTTTTCTGAAATTTTTTAGGTTTAAAATTCCACACTTAGAAGAATTTCCAAGTGAAGCCAGTCAATGTTAGCCTGTGGAAGGAAATTCAAGTTACTATAACTACGGTAAGAATTACTTTTCAGGATCAGTAGTGGGCTGAAAGATGCAGCACTGAGGTCGCTCCTGATTACAGGTGAGTAAATCGGAATTCGTAGTTCAGCTGATTTTTGAGGAATTTTTTAAAGATCCAAAACTCCACACTTAGAAGAATTTCCAAGTGAAACCAGTCAATGTTAGCCTATGGAAGGAAATTCAAGTTTCTGTAAGTATGGTTAGAATTACTTTTCAGGATCAGTAGTGGGCTGAAAGATGCAGCACTGAGGTCTCTCCTGATAACAGGTGAGTAAATCGGAATTCGTAGTTTGGCTGATTTTTGAGGAATTTTTTAATGATCCAAAACTCCACACTTAGAAGAATTTCCAAGTGAAACCAGCCAATGTTAGCCTATGGAAGGAAACTCAAGTTACTGTATCTACGGTTAGAATTAATTTTCAGGATCAGTAGTGGGCTGAAAGATGCACACTGAGGTCTCTCCTGATGACAGGTGAGTAAAACAGAATTCGTAGTTCGGCTGATTTTAAAGGAATTTTTTAAAGATCCAAAACTCCACACTTAGAAACATTTCCAAGTGACACCAGTTGATGTTACCCTATGGAAGGAAATTCAAGTTACTGTAAGTATGGTTAGAATTACTTTTCAGGATCAGTAGTGGGCTGAAAGATGCAGCACTGAGATCTCTCCTGATAACAGGTGAGTAAATCGGAATTCGTAGTTCAGCTGATTTTTGAGGAATTTTTTAAAGTTCCAAAACTCCACACCTAGAAAAATTTCCAAGTAAAACATGTCAATGTTAGCCTACGGAAGGAAATTTAAGTTACTGTAAGTATGGTTAGAATTACTTTTCAGTATCAGTAGTGGGCTGAAAGATGCAGCACTGTGGTCTCTCCTGATAACAGGTGAGTAAATCGGAATTCGTAGTTCGGCTGATTTTTTTGAAATTTTTTAGGTTTAAAATTCCACACTTAGAAGAATTTCCAAGTGAAACCAGTCAATGTTAGCCTATGGAAGGAAATTCAAGTTACTTTATCTACGGTTAGAATTAATTTTCAGGATCAGTAGTGGGCTGAAATATGCAGCACTGAGGTCTCTCCTGATAACAGGTGAGTAAATCAGAAATCGTAGTTCGGCTGATTTTAAAAGAATTTTTTAATGATCCAAAACTCCACACTTAAGAAGAATTTCCAAGTGAAACCAGTCAATGTTAGCCTACGGAAGGAAATTCAAGTTACTGTATCTACGGTTAGAATTCATTTACAGGATCAGTAGTGGGCTGAAAGATGCAGCACTGAGGTCTCTCCTGATAACAGGTGAGTAAATCGGAATTCGTAGTTCGGCTGATTTTTGAGGAATTTTTTAAAGGAACAAATCTCCAAACTTAGAAGAATTTCCAAGTGAAACCAGTCAACTTTAGCCTAAGGAAGGAAATTCAAGTTACAGTAACTGCGGTTAGAATTACTTTTCAGGATCAGTAGTGGGCTGAAAGATGCAGCACTGAGGTCTCTCCTGATAACAGGTGAGTAAATCGGAATTCGTAGTTTGGCTGATTTTTGAGGAATTTGTGAAGGTTCCAAAACTCCACACTAAGAAGAATTTCCAAGTGAAACCAGTCAATGTTAGAATATGGAAAGAAATTCAAGTTACTGTAAGTATGGTAACAATTAGTTTTCAGGATCAGTAGTGGGCGGAAAGATGCAGCACTGAATGCACTCCTGATTACAGGTGAGTAAATCGGAATTCGTAGTTCAGCTGATTTTTGAGGAATTTTTAAAAGTCCAAAAATCCACATTTAGAAGAATTTCCAAGTGAAACCAGTCAATGTTAGCCCAAGGAAGGAAATTCAAGTTACTGTAACTGCGGTTAGAATTAATTTTCAGGATCAGTAGTAGGCAGAAAGATGCAGCACTGAGGTCTTTCCTAATAACAGGTGAGTAAATCGGAATTCGTTGTTCGACTGACTTTTGAGGAATTTTTTAAAGATCCAAAACTCCACACTTAGAAGAACATCCAAGTGAAACCAGTCAATGTTAGCCTATGGAAGGAAATTCAAGTTACTGTAAGAATGGTTAGATTTACTTTTCAGGATCAGTAGTGGGCTCAAAGATGCAGCACTGAGGTCGCTCCTGATTACAGGTGAGTAAATCGGAATTCGTAATTCAGCTGATTTTTGAGGAATTTTTTAAAGATCCAAAACTCCACATTTAGAAGAATTTCCAAGTGAAACCAGTCAATGTTAGCCTATGGAAGGAAATTCAAGTTACTGTAAGTATGGTTAGAATTACTTTTCAGGATCAGTAGAAGCTGAAAGATGCCGCACTGAGGTCTCTCCTAATACCAGGTGGGTAAATCGGAATTCGTAGTTCGGCTGAATTTTGAGGAATTTTTGAAGGTTCCAAAACTCCACACTTAGAAGAATTTCCAAGTGAAACCAGTCAATGTTAGCCTGTGGAAGGAAATTCAAGTTACTGTAACTGCGGTTAGAATTACTTTTCTGGAACAATAGTGGCCTGAAAGATGCAGCATTGAGGTCGCTCCTGATTACAGGTGATTAAATTGGAATTTGTAGTTCAGCTGATTTTTGAAGAATTTATTAAAGATCCAAAACTCCACACTTAGAAGAATTTCGAAAACTCCACACTTAGAAACATTTCCAAGTGAAACCAGTCGATGTTAGCCTAAGGAAGGAAATTCAAGTTACTGTAAGCATGGTTAGAATTACTTTTCAGGATCAGTAGTGGGCTGAAAGATGCAGCACTGAGGTCTCTCCTGATAACAAGTGAGTAAATCGGAATTCGTAGTTCGGCTGATTTTTGAGGAATATTTTAAAGTTCCAAAACTCCACACTTAGAAGAATTTCCAAGTGAAACCAGTCAACGTTAGCCTGTGGAAGGAAATTCAAGTTACTATAACTACGGTTAGAATTACTTTTCAGGATCAGTAGTGGGCTGAAAGATGCAGCACTGAGGTCGCTCCTGATTACAGGTGAGTAAATCAGAATTCGTAGTTTGGCTGATTTTTGAGGAATTTTTTAAAGGTCCAAATCTCCACACTTAGAAGAATTTCCAAGTGAAACCAGTCAACTTTAGCCTAAGGGAGGAAATTCAAGTTACAGTAACTACGGTTAGAATTAATTTTCAGGATCAGTAGTGGGCTGAAAGATGCACACTAAGGTCTCTCCTGATGACAGGTGAGTAAAACAGAATTTGTAATACGGCTGATTTTAAAGGAATTTTTTAAAGATCCAAAACTCCACACTTAGAAACATTTCCAAGTGACACCAGTTGATGTTAGCCTGTGGAAGGAAATTCAAGTTACTGTAAGTATGGTTAGAATTACTTTTCAGGATCAGTAGTGGGCTGAAAGATGCAGCACTGTGGTCTCTCCTGATTACAGGTGAGTAAATCGGAATTCGTAGTTCAGCTGATTTTTGAGGAATTTTTTAAAGCTCCAAAACTCAACAATTAGAAGAATTTTCAAGTGAAACCAGTCAATGTTAGCCTATGGAAGGACATTCAAGTTTCTGTAAGTATGGTTAGAATTACTTTTCAGGATCAGTAGTGGGCTGAAAGATGCAGCACTGAGGTCTCTCCTGATAACAGGTGAGTAAATCGGAATTCGTAGTTCGGCTGATTTTAAAGGAATTTTTTAATGATCCAAAACTCCACACTTAGAAGAATTTCCAAGTGAAACCAGTCAATGTTTGCCTATGGAAGGAAACTCAAGTTACTGTATCTACGGTTAGAATTAATTTTCAGGATCAGTAGTGGGCTGAAAGATGCACACTGAGGTCTCTCCTGATGACAGGTGAGTAAAACAGAATTCGTAGTTCGGCTGATTTTAAAGGAATTTTTTAAAGATCCAAAACTCCACACTTAGAAATATTTCCAAGTGACACCAGTTGATGTTAGCCTATGAAAGGAAATTCAAGTTACTGTAAGTATGGTTAGAATTACTTTTCAGGATCAGTAGTGGGCTGAAAGATGCAGCACTGAGATCTCTCCTGATAACAGGTGAGTAAATCGGAATTCGTAGTTCAGCTGATTTTTGAGGAATTTTTTAAACTTCCAAAACTCCACACTTAGAAGAATTTCCAAGTGAAACCAGCCAATGTTAGCCTGTGGAAGGAAATTCAAGTTACTATAACTATGGTAAGAATTACTTTTCTGGATCAGTAGTGGGCTGAAAGTTGCAGCACTGAGGTCGCTCCTGATTACAGGTGAGTAAATCGGAATTCGTAGTTCAGCGGATTTTTGAGGAATTTTTTAAAGATCCAAAACTCCACACTTAGAAGAATTTCCAAGTGAAACCAGCCAATGTTAGCCTATGGAAGGAAATTCAAGTTTCTGTAAGTATGGTTAGAATTACTTTTCAGGATCAGTAGTGGGCTGAAAGATGCAGCACTGAGGTCTCTCCTGATAACAGGTGAGTAAATCGGAATTCGTAGTTTGGCTGATTTTTGAGGAATTTTTTAAAGTTCCAAAACTCCACACTTGGAAGAATTTCCAAGTGAAACCAGTCAATGTTAGCCTATGGAAGGAAATTCAAGTTACTTTATCTACGGTTAGAATTAATTTTCAGGATCAGTAGTGGGCTGAAAGATGCAGCACTGAGGTCTCTCCTGATAACAGGTGAGTAAAACGGAAATCGTAGTTCGGCTGATTTTAAAGGAATTTTTTAATGATCCAAAACTCCACACTTAAGAAGAATTTCCAAGTGAAACCAGTCAATGTTAGCCTATGGAAGGAAATTCAAGTTACTGTATCTACGGTTAGAATTCATTTACAGGATCAGTAGTGGGCTGAAAGATGTAGCACTGAGGTCTCTCCTGATAACAGGTGAGTAAATCGGAATTCGTAGTTCGGCTGATTTTTGAGGAATTTTTTAAAGGAACAAATCTCCAAACTTAGAAGAATTTCCAAGTGAAACCAGTCAACTTTAGCCTAAGGATGGAAATTCAAGTTACAGTAACTGCGGTTAGAATTACTTTTCAGGATCAGTAGTGGGCTGAAAGATGCAGCACTGAGGTCTCTCCTGATAACAAGTGAGTAAATCGGAATTTGTAGTTTGGCTGATTTTTGAGGAATTTGTGAAGGTTCCAAAACTCCACACTTAGAATAATTTCCAAGTGAAACCAGTCAATGTTAGAATATGGAAAGAAATTCAAGTTACTGTAAGTATGGTAACAATTAGTTTTCAGGATCAGTAGTGGGCGGAAAGATGCAGCACTGAATGCACTCCTGATTACAGGTGAGTAAATCGGAATTCGTAGTTCAGCTGATTTTTGAGGAATTTTTTAAAAGTCCAAAACTCCACATTTAGAAGAATTTCCAAATGAAACCAGTCAATGTTAGCCCAAGGAAGGAAATTCAAGTTACTGTAACTGCGGTTAGAATTAATTTTCAGGATCAGTAGTAGGCTGAAAGATGCAGCACTGAGGTCTTTCCTAATAACAGGTGAGTAAATCGGAATTCGTTGTTCGACTGACTTTTGAGGAATTTTTTAAAGATCCAAAACTCCACACTTAGAAGAACATCCAAGTGAAACCAGTCAATGTTAGCCTATGGAAGGAAATTCAAGTTACTGTAAGAATGGTTAGATTTACTTTTCAGGATCAGTAGTGGGCTGAAAGATGCAGCACTGAGGTCGCTCCTGATTACAGGTGAGTAAATCGAAATTCGTAATTTAGCTGATTTTTGAGGAATTTTTTAAAGATCCAAAACTCCACATTTAGAAGAATTTCCAAGTGAAACCAGTCAATGTTAGCCTATGGAAGGAAATTCAAGTTACTGTAAGTATGGTTAGAATTACTTTTCAGGATCAGTAGAAGCTGAAAGATGCCGCACTGAGGTCTCTCCTGATAACAGGAGGGTAAATCGGAATTCGTAGTTCGGCTGATTTTTGAGGAATTTTTTTAAGTTTAAAACTCCACACTTAGAAGATTTTCCAAGTGAAACCAGTCAACGTTAGCCTGTGGAAGGAAATTCAAGTTACTGTAACTGGGATTAGAATTACTTTTCAGGACCAATACTGGGCTGAAAGATGCAGCACTGAGGTCGCTCCTGATTACAGGTGAGTAAATCGGAATTCGTAGTTCGGCTCATTTTTGAGGAATTTTTTGAAGGTCCAAATCTCCACACTTAGAAGAATTTCCAAGTGAAACCAGTCAATGTTAGCCTGTGGAAGGAAATTCAAGTTACTATAACTACGGTTAGAATTACTTTTCAGGATCAGTAGTGGGCTGAAAGATGCAGCACTGAGGACACTCCTGATAACAGGTGTGCAAAACGGAACTTGTAGTTCGTCTGATTTTAAAGGAATTGTTTAATGATCCCAAATGCCACACTTAGAAACATTTCCAAGTGAAACCAGTCGATGTTATCCTATGGAAGGAAATCAAGTTACTGTAAGTATGGTTAGAATTATTTCTCAGTATCAGTAGTGGGCTGAAAGATGCAGCACTGAGGTCTCTCCTGATAACAGGTGAGTAAGTCGTAATTCGAAGTTCAATTGATTTTTGAGGAATTTTTTAAAGTTCCAAAACTCCACACTTAGAAACATTTCCAAGTGAAACCAGTCAATGGTATCCTATGGAAGGAAATTCAAGTTACTGTAAGTATGGTTAGAATTACTTTTCAGGATCAGTAGTGGGCTGAAAGATGCAGCACTGAGGTCTCTCCTGATAAGAGGTGAGTAAATCGGAATTCCGAGTTCGGTTGATTTTTGAGGAATTTTTTAAGTTTAAAACTCCACACTTAGAAGAATTTACAAGTGAAACCAGTCAATGTTATCCTGTTGAAGGAAATTCAAGTTAATGTAACTATGGTTACGATTACTTTTCAGGATCAGTAGTGGGCTGAAAGATGCAGCGCTGAGGTCTCTCTCATTAACAGGTGAGTAAATCGGATTCGTAGTTCGGTTGATTTTTGAGGAATTTTTTAAAGGTCCAAAACTCCACACTTAGAAGAATTTCCAAGTAAAACATGTCAATGTTAGCCTATGGAAGGAAATTCAAGTTACTGTAACTAGGGTTAGAATGACTTTTCAGGATCAGTAGTGGGCTGAAAGATGCAACACTGAGGTCTCTCATGATAACAGGTGAGTAAATCGGAATTCGTAGTTCGACTGACTTTTGAGGAATTTTTTAAAGTTCCAAAACTCCACACTTATAAGAATTTCCAAGTAAAACATATCAATGTTAGCCTATGGAAGGAAATTCAAGTTACTGTAAGTATGGTTACAATTACTTTTCAGGATCAGTAGTGGGCTGAAAGATGCAGCTCTGAGGTCTCTCCTGATAACAGGTGAGTAAATCGGCAAGGGTACAATAGACCATACCCGGAGAGCCATCTCCCTTTTCGACATCATGGGAGCGACGGGGGGCCGGATGTCAATGATCCTGCTTGACACTGAGAAGGCTTTCGACCGAGTGTCATGGCAGTTCCTGTGGGGAGTTTTGGAACTAAACAACTTTGGAGTGGGTATTATTAAATCCATCAAAGCACTCTATGTGGATCCTAAGGCCAAACTCTCCATAGGCGGTATTGAGCCAGAGTTTATCAATATCCAAAGGGGAACGAGGCAGGGGTGCCCGTGTTCCCCAGTCTTATTCGCCCTTTACATCAACCCATTAATATTAAAATTACTTACCTCCACCGGTGAAAGTTGTCATATTTAACACAAAAATCTTAGCCTATGCCAATGACGTGGCGGTACTAACACCTAACCCCACTGAGGCAATTCAGGAGATAGAGCAAACCACTCAGACCTATGGCTCTTACTCAGGATATTCCCTGAATAGGGATAAAACAATGGTGCTTTGTACAGCTAATACCTCATTTGAGAGTTCCTATAGAGTCAACCAGGTGATATATCTAGGGGTCTCTATAACTCCTAATGTTAAGGAAATTAACCAACTTAACTATGACCCGCTGGTTAAGAATATCAAAAAGGATCTCATTAGAGTAAATAATCTTCATTTGTCAATATTAGGAAAGGGGAATTATCTTAAAATGAATGTTTCTCCAAAAGTACTATATTTATTTCGAGCGATTCCCCTAATGGTTGAGGATAATATCATTAAAGCTTTGGATTCCTGCATGTCTAAATTCATATGGAATTATGGGAAAATCAGGAGAGCGTTGCCATTTTTGACACTACCACAACACAGGGGAGGGCTAGCCACACCAAATTTGACACTATATTTATGGGCAACTCTCCTTCAGCAAATGACCCCCTTGTTTAATGCCAAACCTAATATTGTTCCTGTAGCAGTTCAGTATATACCCTCGATCTACAAGTTGATATTAGGGGACAAAGCCAGAGGGTTGCTATTAAGGCATCTTCGATGCATGGAAGTCCTGGAAAAATACATCAAAATACCTCATAATACCACAATACACTAAATACACTCCTCTCCGGCATAGTTCGATTTTACCAGCATACCTTAATCATAGTACCTCTAGTAATTGGGAGAATTCAGGGATTGTCACTCTGAGCGATTTCCTTGGCCATGGACCTACAGCGACATTTGAGGACTTACAGCAAAAATGTTCGATCCCCCCTACTGATTACTTAAAATACATCCAAGCTCATGCTAGCATTCGGCACTGTTCACCAAAAATTAAATTAGAAATTATTCCTCTCCTTGAAATTATTGATAGTTGCACAACTAGGATAGGTATTATATATGAAATACTGATAAAAAATCTTTGTGATGATTTGGAGCGTGTTGAAAGAGGATGGGTAACAAAATTAGATAATTCAAATATAGATATTGACACCTCACTGATCCTATCTTCAAAACTGCTATTAGCGTCCAATCTCAAAGCTCAGTATTATAGAAAGATATTTGATCTTCATTTTACACCCTCAAAACTATTTTCTTGGGGCCTACGGCCCAATGATGATTGTCCAAGATGTGGCCAGTCCCCAGCGAATCTTTTGCATATGTTTGCTGAGTGCCCTAAGTTAGACTTAATTAAAAAGATGTTCTCTGAATATTGGACTGAAATCTTTGGACACGAATATAGAACTTCATCAACGGTACTTGTGCTAGGTCATGATAAATCTCTGGGGTACAGCAGGGAGGAAGTAATGTCTGTGTTTATAGGCATGGCAGTGCTCCGAATCTAACTGGCTGCCCGCTGGAAAGAGCATGAGACACCTACCTTTCAAATGTGGTTAAGCCAGTTTTTGGGGATTTACAAACAGGAGCTAGCTATATATAAAACTAGAGGAAGAAAATCAAGAACTCTCTGGGCCCAGATTTGGGCTCCTATTACTAACTGGTATGATAACAAAAGAGGGCTTTAGGCTCACTGACTGACTGTTAGATCTGTGAACTTTATATTCTTACCATGATATTATCTATGTTCCGATCTTCCTTCTTGTTTTTTTGTTTTTGTAAGTCTATGACTTTTTAATTATAGATGTATTTATTGGTCTTAACTATTGATGTGATTTAATATACATGAACTGAATGTTTTATATATGTATTGAATCTTCCTCAAATGCATAAAATAAAAAAAAAGAAAGATGCAGCGCTGAGGTCTCTCCTGATAACAGGTGAGTAAATTGGAATTCGTAGTTCGGCTGATTTTTGAGGATTTTTTTTAAGTTTAAAACTCCACACTTAGAAGAATTTACAAGTGAAACCAGTCAATGTTAGCCTGTGGAAGGAAATTCAAGTTACTGTAAGTATGGTTACAATTACATCTCAGGATCAGTAGTGGGCTGAAAGATGCAGCACTGAGGTCTCTCCTGATAACAGGTGAGTAAATCGGAATTCGTAGTTCGGCTGATTTTTGAGGAATTTTTTAAAGGTCCAAAACTCCACACTTAGAAGAATTTCCAAGTGAAACCAGTCAACTTTAGCCTGTGGAAGGAAATTCAAGTTACTGTAACTGCGGTTAGAATTACTTTTCTGGAACAATAGTGGCCTGAAAGATGCAGCACCGAGGTCGCTCCTGATTACAGGTGATTAAATTGGAATTCGTAGTTCAGCTGATTTTTGAAGAATTTTTTAAAGATCCAAAACTCCACACTTAGAAGAATTTCGAAAACTCCACACTTAGAAACATTTCCAAGTGAAACCAGTCGATGTTAGCCTAAGGAAGGAAATTCAAGTTACTGTAAGTATAGTTAGAATTACTTTTCAGGATCAGTAGTGGGCTGAAAGATGCAGCACTGAGGTCTCTCCTGATAACAGGTGAGTAAATCGGAATTCGTAGTTCGGCTGATTTTTGAGGAATATTTTAAAGTTCCAAAACTCCACACTTGAAAGAATTTCCAAGTGAAACCAGTCAACGTTAGCCTGTGGAAGGAAATTCAAGGTACTATAACTACGGTTAGAATTACTTTTCAGGATCAGTAGTGGGCTGAAAGATGCAGCACTGAGGTCGCTCCTGATTACAGGTGAGTACATCAGAATTCGTAGTTCGGCTGATTTTTGAGGAATTTTTTAAAGGTCCAAAACTCCACACTTAGAAGAATTTCCAAGTGAAACCAGTCAATGTTAGCCTATGGAAGGAAACTCAAGTTACTGTATCTACGGTTAGAATTAATTTTCAGGATCAGTAGTGGGCTGAAAGATGCACACTGAGGTCTCTCCTGATGACAGGTGAATAAAACAGAATTCGTAATTCGGCTGATTTTAAAGGAATTTTTTAAAGATCCAAAACTCCACACTTAAAAACATTTCCAAGTGGCACCAGTTGATGTTAGCCTATGGAAGGAAATTCAAGTTACTGTAAGTATGGTTAGAATTACTTTTCAGGATCAGTAGTGGGCTGAAAGATGCAGCACTGAGATCTCTCCTGATAACAGGTGAGTAAATCGGAATTCGTAGTTCGGCTGATTTTTGAGGAATTTTTTAAAGGTCCAAAACTCCACCCTTAGAAGAATTTCCAAGTGAAACCAGTCAATGTTAGCCTATGGAAGGAAACTCAAGTTACTGTATCTACGGTTAGAATTAATTTTCAGGATCAGTAGTGGGCTGAAAAATGCACACTGAGGTCTCTCCTGATGACAGGTGAATAAAACAGAATTCGTAATTCGGCTGATTTTAAAGGAATTTTTTAAAGATCCAAAACTCCACACTTAAAAACATTTCCAAGTGGCACCAGTTGATGTTAGCCTATGGAAGGAAATTCAAGTTACTGTAAGTATGGTTAGAATTACTTTTCAGGATCAGTAGTGGGCTGAAAGATGCAGCACTGTGGTCTCTCCTGATAACAGGTGAGTAAATCGGAATTCGTAGTTCGGCTGATTTTTTTGACATTTTTTAGGTTTAAAATTCCACACTTAGAAGAATTTCCAAGTGAAGCCAGTCGATGTTAGCCTGTGGAAGGAAATTCAAGTTACTATAACTACGGTAAGAATTACTTTTCAGGATCAGTAGTGGGCTGAAAGATGCAGCACTGAGGTCGCACCTGATTACAGGTGAGTAAATCGGAATTCGTAGTTCAGCGGATTTTTGAGGAATTTTTTAAAGATCCAAAACTCCACACTTAGAAGAATTTCCAAGTGAAACCAGTCAATGTTAGCCTATGGAAGGAAATTCAAGTTTCTGTAAGTATGGTTAGAATTACTTTTCAGGATCAGTAGTGGGCTGAAAGATGCAGCACTGAGGTCTCTCCTGATAACAGGTGAGTAAATCGGAATTCGTAGTTTTGCTGATTTTTGAGGAATTTTTTAAAGGAACAAATCTCCAAACTTAGAAGAATTTCCAAGTGAAACCAGTCAACTTTAGCCTAAGGAAGGAAATTCAAGTTACAGTAACTGTGGTTAGAATTACTTTTCAGGATCAGTAGTGGGCTGAAAGATGCAGCACTGAGGTCTCTCCTGATAACAGGTGAGTAAATCGGAATTCGTAGTTTGGCTGATTTTTGAGGAATTTGTGAAGGTTCCAAAACTCCACACTTAGAAGAATTTCCAAGTGAAACCAGTCAATGTTAGAATATGGAAAGAAATTCAAGTTACTGTAAGTATGGTAACAAATAGTTTTCAGGATCAGTAGTGGGCGGAAAGATGCAGCACTGAATGCACTCCTGATTACAGGTGAGTAAATCGGAATTCGTAGGTCAGCTGATTTTTTAGGAATTTTTTAAAAGTCCAAAACTCCACATTTAGAAGAATTTCCAAGTGAAACCAGTCAATGTTAGCCCAAGGAAGGAAATTCAAGTTACTGTAACTACAGTTAGAATTACTTTTCAGGATCAATAGTGGGTTGAAAGATGCAGCACTGAGGTCGCTCCTGATTACAGGTGAGTAAATTGGAATTCGTAGTTCGGCTGATTTTTGAGGAATTTTTTAAGGGTCCAAATCTCCACACTTAGAAGAATTTCCAAGTAAAACCAGTCAATGGTAGCCTATGGAAGGAAATTCAAGTTACTGTAAGTATGGTTAGAATTACTTTTCAGGATCAGTAGTGGGCTGAATGACGCAGCACTGAGGTCTCTCCTGATAACAGGTGAGTAAATTGGAATTCGTAGTTCGGCAGATTTTAAAGGAATTTTTTAAAGATCCAAAACTCCACACTTAGAAACATTTCCAAGTGAAACCAGTCAATGTTAGCCTATGGAAGGAAATTCAAGTTACTGTAAGAATGGTTAGATTTACTTTTCAGGATCAGTAGTGGACTGAAAGATGCAGCACTGAGGTCGCTCCTGATTACAGGTGAGTAAATCGGAATTCGTAAATCAGCTGATTTTTGAGGAATTTTTTAAAGATCCAAAACTCCACATTTAGAAGAATTTCCAAGTGAAACTAGTCAATGTTAGCCTATGGAAGGAAATTCAAGTTACTGTAAGTATGGTTAGAATTACTTTTCAGGATCAACAGAAGCTGAAAGATGCCGCACTGAGGTCTCTCCTGATAACAGGTGAGTAAATCTGAATTCGTAGTTCGTCTGATTTTTGAGGAATTTTTTGAAGGTCCAAATCTCCACACTTAGAAGAATTTCCAAGTGAAACCAGTCAACGTTAGCCTGTGGAAGGAAATTCAAGTTACCTTAACTGGGATTAGAATTACTTTTCAGGATCAATAGTGGGCTGAAAAATGCAGCACTGAGGTCGCTCCTGATTACAGGTGAGTAAATCGGAATTCGTAGTTCGGCTGATTTTTGAGGAATTTTTTAAAGGTCCAAAACTCCACGCTTAGAAACATTTCCAAGTAAAACCAGTCTACGTTAGCCGGTGGAAGGAAATTCAAGTTACTATAACTACGGTTAGAATTATGTTTCAGGACCAGTAGTGGGCTGAAAGATGCAGCACCGAGGTCGCTCCTGATTACAGGTGAGTAAATCGGAATTCGTAGTTCGGCTGATTTTTGAGGAATTTTTTAAAGGTCCAAAACTCCACACAGAAGAATTTCCAAATGAAACCAGTCAATATTAGCCTATGGAAGGAAATTGAAGTTACTGTAAGTATGGTTAGAATTACATTTCAGGATCAGTAGTGGGCTGAAAGATGCAGCACTGAGATCTCTCCTGATAACAGGTGAGTAAATCTGAATTCATAGTTCGGTTGATTTTTGAGGAATTTTTTCAGGGTCCAAAACTCCACACTTAGAAACATTTCCAAGTGAAACCAGTCAACGTTAGCCGGTGGAAGGAAATTCAAGTTACTATAACTATGGTTAGAATTACTTTTCAGGACCAGTAGTGGGCTGAAAGATGCAGCACCGAGGTCACTCCTGATTACAGGTGAGTAAATCGTAATTCGTAGTTCAGCTGATTTTTAAAGGAATTTTTTAAAGTTCCAAAACTCCACACTTAGAAACATTTCCAAGTGAAACCAGTCCATATTAGCGTATGGAAGGAAATTCAAGTTACTGTAAGTATGGTTAGAAATACTTTTCAGGATCAGTAGTGGGCTGAAAGATGCAGCACTGAGGTCTCTCCTGATAACAGGTGAGTAAATCGAAATTCGTAGTTTGACTGACTTTTGAGGAATTTTTTTAAGTTCCAAAACTCCACACTTAGAAGAATTTCCAAGTGAAACCAGTCAACTTTAGCCTGTGGAAGGAAATTCAAGTTACTGTAACTGCAGTTAGAATTACTTTTCAGGATGAATAGTGGGCTGAAAGATGCAGCACTGAGGTCGCTCCTGATTACAGGTGAGTAAATCGGAATTCGTAGTTCGGCTGATTTTTGAGGAATTTTTTAAAGATCCAAATTTTCACACTTGGAAGAATTTCCAAGTAAAACCAGTCAATGGTAGCCTATGGAAGGAAATTCAAGTTACTGTAAGTATTGTTAGAATTACTTTTCAGGATCAGTAGTGGTCTGAAAGATGCAGCACTGAGGTCTCTCCTGATAACAGGTGAGTAAATCGGAAATTCGTAGTTTGGCTGATTTTTGAGGAATTTTTGAAGGTTCCAAAACTCCACACTTAGAAGAATTTCCAAGTGAAACCAGTCAATGTTAGCCTGTGGAAGGAAATTCAAGTTACTGTAACTGCGGTTAGAATTAATTTTCTGGAAAAATAGTGGCCTGAAAGATGCAGCACTGAGGTCGCTCCTGATTACAAGTGATTAAATTGGAATTCGTAGTTCAGCTGATTTTTGAAGAATTTTTTAAAGATCCAAAACTCCACACTTAGAATAATTTCGAAAACTCCACACTTAGAAACATTTCCAAGTGAAACCAGTCGATGTTAGCCTAAGGAAGGAAATTCAAGTTACTGTAAGTATAGTTAGAATTACTTTTCAGGATCAGTAGTGGGCTGAAAGATGCAGCACTGAGGTCTCTCCTGATAAGAGGTGAGTTAATCGGAATTCGTGGTTCGGCTGATTTTTGAGGAATTTTTTAAAGGTCCAAATCTCCACACTTAGAAGAATTTCCAAGTAAAACCAGTCAATGGTAGCCTATGGAAGGAAATTCTAGTTAAGTTTAAAACTCCACACTTAGAAGAATTTACAAGTGAAACCAGTCAACGTTAGCCTGTGGAAGGAAATTCAAGTTACCTTAACTGGGATTAGAATTACTTTTCAGGATCAATAGTGGGCTGAAAAATGCAGCACTGAGGTCGCTCCTGATTACAGGTGAGTAAATCGGAATTCGTAGTTCGGCTGATTTTTGAGGAATTTTTTAAAGGTCCAAATCTCCACACTTAGAAGAATTTTCAAATGAAACCAGTCAATATTAGCCTATGGAAGGAAATTGAAGTTACTGTAAGTATGGGTAGAATTACTTTTCAGGATCAGTAGTGGGCTGAAAGATGCAGCACTGAGATCTCTCCTGATAACAGGTGAGTAAATCGGAATTCGTAGTTCGGTAGATTTTTGAGGAAGTTTTTTAAAGGTCCAAAACTCCACGCTTAGAAACATTTCCAAGTAAAACCAGTCTACGTTAGCCGGTGGAAGGAAATTCAAGTTACTATAACTACGGTTAGAATTACTTTTCAGGACCAGTAGTGGGCTGAAAGATGCAGCACCGAGGTCGCTCCTGATTACAGGTGAGTAAATCGGAATTCGTAGTTCGGCTGATTTTAAAGGAATTTTTTAAAGGTCCAAAACTCCACACTTAGAAGAATTTCCAAATGAAACCAGTCAATATTAGCCTATGGAAGGAAATTGAAGTTACTGTAAGTATGGTTAGAATTACATTTCAGGATCAGTAGTGGGCTGAAAGGTGCAGCACTGAGATCTCTCCTGATAACAGGTGAGTAAATCGGAATTCGTAGTTCGGTTGATTTTTGAGGAATTTTTTAAAGGTCCAAAACTCCACACTTAGAAACATTTCCAAGTGAAACCAGTCAACGTTAGCCGGTGGAAGGAAATTCAAGTTACTATAACTACGGTTAGAATTACTTTTCAGGACCAGTAGTGGGCTGAAAGATGCAGCACCGAGGTCGCTCCTGATTACAGGTGAGTAAATCGGAATTCGTAGTTCAGCTGATTTTTAAAGGAATTTTTTAAAGTTCCAAAACTCCACACTTAGAAACATTTCCAAGTGAAACCAGTCCATATTAGCGTATGGAAGGAAATTCAAGTTACTGTAACTGCAGTTAGAATTACTTTTCGGGATGAATAGTGGGCTGAAAGATGCAGCACTGAGGTCGCTCCTGATTACAGGTGAGTAAATCGGAATTCGTAGTTCGGCTGATTTTTGAGGAATTTTTTAATGGTCCAAGTCTCCACACTTAGAAGAATTTCCAAGTAAAACCAGTCAATGGTAGCCTATGGAAGGAAATTCAAGTTACTGTAAGTATGGTTAGAATTACTTTTCAGGATCAGTAGTGGGCTGAAAGATGCAGCACTGAGGTCTCTCCTGATAACAGGTGAGTAAATCGAAATTCGTAGTTCGACTGACTTTTGAGGAATTTTTTTAAGTCCCAAAACTCCACACTTAGAAGAATTTCCAAGTGAAACCAGTCAACTTTAGCCTGTGGAAGGAAATTCAAGTTACTGTAACTGCAGTTAGAATTACTTTTCGGGATGAATAGTGGGCTGAAAGATGCAGCACTGAGGTCGCTCCTGATTACAGGTGAGTAAATCGGAATTCGTAGTTCGGCTGATTTTTGAGGAATTTTTTAAAGATCCAAATTTTCATACTTAGAAGAATTTCCAAGTAAAACCAGTCAATGGTAGCCTATGGAAGGAAATTCAAGTTACTGTAAGTATTGTTAGAATTACTTTTCAGGATCAGTAGTGGTCTGAAAGATGCAGCACTGAGGTCTCTCCTGATAACAGGTGAGTAAATCGGAAATTCGTAGTTTGGCTGATTTTTGAGGAATTTTTGAAGGTTCCAAAACTCCACACTTAGATGAATTTCCAAGTGAAACCAGTCAATGTTAGCCTGTGGAAGGAAATTCAAGTTACTGTAACTGCGGTTAGAATTACTTTTCTGGAATAATAGTGGCCTGAAAGATTCAGCACTGAGGTCGCTCCTGATTACAGGTGATTAAATTGGAATTCGTAGTTCAGCTGATTTTTGAAGAATTTTTTAAAGATCCAAAACTCCACACTTAGAAGAATTTCGAAAACTCCACACTTAGAAACATTTCCAAGTGAAACCAGTCGATGTTAGCCTAAGGAAGGAAATTCAAGTTACTGTAAGTATAGTTAGAATTACTTTTCAGGATCAGTAGTGGGCTGAAAGATGCAGCACTGAGGTCTCTCCTGATAACAGGTGAGTAAATCGGAATTCGAAGTTCGGCTGATTTTTGAGGAATATTTTAAAGTTCCAAAACTCCACACTTAGAAGAATTTCCAAGTGAAACCAGTCAACGTTAGCCTGTGGAAGGAAATTCAAGTTACTATAACTACGGTTAGAATTACTTTTCAGGATCAGTAGTGGGCTGAAAGATGCAGCACTGAGGTCGCTCCTGATTACAGTTGAGTAAATCAGAATTCGTAGTTCGGCTGATTTTTGAGGAATTTTTTAAAGGTCCAAATCTCCACACTTAGAAGAATTTCCAAGTGAAACCAGTCAACTTTAGCCTAAGGAAGGAAATTCAAGTTACAGTAACTGCGGTTAGAATTACTTTTCAGGATCAGTAGTGGACTGAAAGATGCAGCACTGAGGTCTCTCCTGATAACAGGTGAGTAAATCGGAATAGTTTGGCTGATTGTTGAGGAATTTTTTAAAGTTCCAAAACTCCACACTTAGAAGAATTTCCAAGTGAAACCAGTCAATGTTAGCCTATGGAAGGAAACTCAAGTTACTGTATCTACGGTTAGAATTAATTTTCAGGATCAGTAGTGGGCTGAAAGATGCACACGAAGGTCTCTCCTGATGACAGGTGAGTAAAACAGAATTCGTAATTCGGCTGATTTTAAAGGAATTTATTAAAGATCCAAAACTCCACACTTAGAAGAATTTCCAAGTGAAACCAGTCAATGTTAGCCTATGGAAGGAAATTCAAGTTACTGTATCTACGGTTAGAATTAATTTTCAGGATCAGTAGTGGGATGAAAGATGCAGCACTGAGGTCTCTCCTGATAACAGGTGAGTAAATCGGAATTCGTAGTTCGGCTGATTTTAAAGGAATTTTTTAATGATCCAAAACTCCACACCTAGAAGAATTTCCAAGTGAAACCAGTCAATGTTAGCCTATGGAAGGAAACTCAAGTTACTGTATCTACGGTTAGAATTAATTTTCAGGATCAGTAGTGGGCTGAAAGATGCACACTGAGGTCTCTCTTGATGACAGGTGAGTAAAACAGAATTCGTAGTTCGGCTGATTTTAAAGGAATTTTTTAAAGATCCAAAACTCCACACTTAGAAACATTTCCAAGTGACACCAGTTGATGTTAGCCTATAGAAGAAAATTCAAGTTACTGTAAGTATGGTTAGAATTACTTTTCAGGATCAGTAGTGGGCTGAAAGATGCAGCACTGAGATCTCTCCTGATAACAGGTGAGTAAATCGGAATTCGTAGTTCGGCTGATTTTTGAGGAATTTTTTAAAGTTCCAAAACTCCACACTTAGAAGAATTTCCAAGTGAAACCAGTCAACTTTAGCCTGTGGAAGGAAATTCAAGTTACTGTAACTGCAGTTAGAATTACTTTTCAGGATGAATAGTGGGCTGAAAGATGCAGCACTGAGGTCGCTCCTGATTACAGGTGAGTAAATCGGAATTCGTAGTTCGGCTGATTTTTGAGGAATTTTTTAAAGATCCAAATTTTCACACTTGGAAGAATTTCCAAGTAAAACCAGTCAATGGTAGCCTATGGAAGGAAATTCAAGTTACTGTAAGTATTGTTAGAATTACTTTTCAGGATCAGTAGTGGTCTGAAAGATGCAGCACTGAGGTCTCTCCTGATAACAGGTGAGTAAATCGGAAATTCGTAGTTTGGCTGATTTTTGAGGAATTTTTGAAGGTTCCAAAACTCCACACTTAGAAGAATTTCCAAGTGAAACCAGTCAATGTTAGCCTGTGGAAGGAAATTCAAGTTACTGTAACTGCGGTTAGAATTAATTTTCTGGAAAAATAGTGGCCTGAAAGATGCAGCACTGAGGTCGCTCCTGATTACAAGTGATTAAATTGGAATTCGTAGTTCAGCTGATTTTTGAAGAATTTTTTAAAGATCCAAAACTCCACACTTAGAATAATTTCGAAAACTCCACACTTAGAAACATTTCCAAGTGAAACCAGTCGATGTTAGCCTAAGGAAGGAAATTCAAGTTACTGTAAGTATAGTTAGAATTACTTTTCAGGATCAGTAGTGGGCTGAAAGATGCAGCACTGAGGTCTCTCCTGATAAGAGGTGAGTTAATCGGAATTCGTGGTTCGGCTGATTTTTGAGGAATTTTTTAAAGGTCCAAATCTCCACACTTAGAAGAATTTCCAAGTAAAACCAGTCAATGGTAGCCTATGGAAGGAAATTCTAGTTAAGTTTAAAACTCCACACTTAGAAGAATTTACAAGTGAAACCAGTCAACGTTAGCCTGTGGAAGGAAATTCAAGTTACCTTAACTGGGATTAGAATTACTTTTCAGGATCAATAGTGGGCTGAAAAATGCAGCACTGAGGTCGCTCCTGATTACAGGTGAGTAAATCGGAATTCGTAGTTCGGCTGATTTTTGAGGAATTTTTTAAAGGTCCAAATCTCCACACTTAGAAGAATTTTCAAATGAAACCAGTCAATATTAGCCTATGGAAGGAAATTGAAGTTACTGTAAGTATGGGTAGAATTACTTTTCAGGATCAGTAGTGGGCTGAAAGATGCAGCACTGAGATCTCTCCTGATAACAGGTGAGTAAATCGGAATTCGTAGTTCGGTAGATTTTTGAGGAAGTTTTTTAAAGGTCCAAAACTCCACGCTTAGAAACATTTCCAAGTAAAACCAGTCTACGTTAGCCGGTGGAAGGAAATTCAAGTTACTATAACTACGGTTAGAATTACTTTTCAGGACCAGTAGTGGGCTGAAAGATGCAGCACCGAGGTCGCTCCTGATTACAGGTGAGTAAATCGGAATTCGTAGTTCGGCTGATTTTAAAGGAATTTTTTAAAGGTCCAAAACTCCACACTTAGAAGAATTTCCAAATGAAACCAGTCAATATTAGCCTATGGAAGGAAATTGAAGTTACTGTAAGTATGGTTAGAATTACATTTCAGGATCAGTAGTGGGCTGAAAGGTGCAGCACTGAGATCTCTCCTGATAACAGGTGAGTAAATCGGAATTCGTAGTTCGGTTGATTTTTGAGGAATTTTTTAAAGGTCCAAAACTCCACACTTAGAAACATTTCCAAGTGAAACCAGTCAACGTTAGCCGGTGGAAGGAAATTCAAGTTACTATAACTACGGTTAGAATTACTTTTCAGGACCAGTAGTGGGCTGAAAGATGCAGCACCGAGGTCGCTCCTGATTACAGGTGAGTAAATCGGAATTCGTAGTTCAGCTGATTTTTAAAGGAATTTTTTAAAGTTCCAAAACTCCACACTTAGAAACATTTCCAAGTGAAACCAGTCCATATTAGCGTATGGAAGGAAATTCAAGTTACTGTAACTGCAGTTAGAATTACTTTTCGGGATGAATAGTGGGCTGAAAGATGCAGCACTGAGGTCGCTCCTGATTACAGGTGAGTAAATCGGAATTCGTAGTTCGGCTGATTTTTGAGGAATTTTTTAATGGTCCAAGTCTCCACACTTAGAAGAATTTCCAAGTAAAACCAGTCAATGGTAGCCTATGGAAGGAAATTCAAGTTACTGTAAGTATGGTTAGAATTACTTTTCAGGATCAGTAGTGGGCTGAAAGATGCAGCACTGAGGTCTCTCCTGATAACAGGTGAGTAAATCGAAATTCGTAGTTCGACTGACTTTTGAGGAATTTTTTTAAGTCCCAAAACTCCACACTTAGAAGAATTTCCAAGTGAAACCAGTCAACTTTAGCCTGTGGAAGGAAATTCAAGTTACTGTAACTGCAGTTAGAATTACTTTTCGGGATGAATAGTGGGCTGAAAGATGCAGCACTGAGGTCGCTCCTGATTACAGGTGAGTAAATCGGAATTCGTAGTTCGGCTGATTTTTGAGGAATTTTTTAAAGATCCAAATTTTCATACTTAGAAGAATTTCCAAGTAAAACCAGTCAATGGTAGCCTATGGAAGGAAATTCAAGTTACTGTAAGTATTGTTAGAATTACTTTTCAGGATCAGTAGTGGTCTGAAAGATGCAGCACTGAGGTCTCTCCTGATAACAGGTGAGTAAATCGGAAATTCGTAGTTTGGCTGATTTTTGAGGAATTTTTGAAGGTTCCAAAACTCCACACTTAGATGAATTTCCAAGTGAAACCAGTCAATGTTAGCCTGTGGAAGGAAATTCAAGTTACTGTAACTGCGGTTAGAATTACTTTTCTGGAATAATAGTGGCCTGAAAGATTCAGCACTGAGGTCGCTCCTGATTACAGGTGATTAAATTGGAATTCGTAGTTCAGCTGATTTTTGAAGAATTTTTTAAAGATCCAAAACTCCACACTTAGAAGAATTTCGAAAACTCCACACTTAGAAACATTTCCAAGTGAAACCAGTCGATGTTAGCCTAAGGAAGGAAATTCAAGTTACTGTAAGTATAGTTAGAATTACTTTTCAGGATCAGTAGTGGGCTGAAAGATGCAGCACTGAGGTCTCTCCTGATAACAGGTGAGTAAATCGGAATTCGAAGTTCGGCTGATTTTTGAGGAATATTTTAAAGTTCCAAAACTCCACACTTAGAAGAATTTCCAAGTGAAACCAGTCAACGTTAGCCTGTGGAAGGAAATTCAAGTTACTATAACTACGGTTAGAATTACTTTTCAGGATCAGTAGTGGGCTGAAAGATGCAGCACTGAGGTCGCTCCTGATTACAGTTGAGTAAATCAGAATTCGTAGTTCGGCTGATTTTTGAGGAATTTTTTAAAGGTCCAAATCTCCACACTTAGAAGAATTTCCAAGTGAAACCAGTCAACTTTAGCCTAAGGAAGGAAATTCAAGTTACAGTAACTGCGGTTAGAATTACTTTTCAGGATCAGTAGTGGACTGAAAGATGCAGCACTGAGGTCTCTCCTGATAACAGGTGAGTAAATCGGAATAGTTTGGCTGATTGTTGAGGAATTTTTTAAAGTTCCAAAACTCCACACTTAGAAGAATTTCCAAGTGAAACCAGTCAATGTTAGCCTATGGAAGGAAACTCAAGTTACTGTATCTACGGTTAGAATTAATTTTCAGGATCAGTAGTGGGCTGAAAGATGCACACGAAGGTCTCTCCTGATGACAGGTGAGTAAAACAGAATTCGTAATTCGGCTGATTTTAAAGGAATTTATTAAAGATCCAAAACTCCACACTTAGAAGAATTTCCAAGTGAAACCAGTCAATGTTAGCCTATGGAAGGAAATTCAAGTTACTGTATCTACGGTTAGAATTAATTTTCAGGATCAGTAGTGGGATGAAAGATGCAGCACTGAGGTCTCTCCTGATAACAGGTGAGTAAATCGGAATTCGTAGTTCGGCTGATTTTAAAGGAATTTTTTAATGATCCAAAACTCCACACCTAGAAGAATTTCCAAGTGAAACCAGTCAATGTTAGCCTATGGAAGGAAACTCAAGTTACTGTATCTACGGTTAGAATTAATTTTCAGGATCAGTAGTGGGCTGAAAGATGCACACTGAGGTCTCTCTTGATGACAGGTGAGTAAAACAGAATTCGTAGTTCGGCTGATTTTAAAGGAATTTTTTAAAGATCCAAAACTCCACACTTAGAAACATTTCCAAGTGACACCAGTTGATGTTAGCCTATAGAAGAAAATTCAAGTTACTGTAAGTATGGTTAGAATTACTTTTCAGGATCAGTAGTGGGCTGAAAGATGCAGCACTGAGATCTCTCCTGATAACAGGTGAGTAAATCGGAATTCGTAGTTCGGCTGATTTTTGAGGAATTTTTTAAAGTTCCAAAACTCCACACTTAGAAAAATTTCCAAGTAAAACATGTCAATGTTAGCCTATGGAAGGAAATTTAAGTTACTGTAAGTATGGTTAGATTTACTTTTCAGGATCAGTAGTGGGCTGAAAGATGCAGCACTGAGTTCGCTCCTGATTACAGGTGAGTAAATCGGAATTCGTAATTCAGCTGATTTTTGAGGAATGTTTTTTAAGTTTAAAACTCCACACTTAGAAGAATTTCCAAGTGAAACCAGTCAACGTTAGCCTGTGGAAGGAAATTCAAGTTACTGTAACTGTGATTAGAATTACTTTTCAGGACCAATACTGGGCTGAAAGATGCAGCACTGAGGTCGCTCCTGATTACAGGTGAGTAAATCGGAATTCGTAGTTCGGCTCATTTTTGAGGAATTTTTTTAAGTTTAAAACTCCACACTTAGAAGAATTTCCAAGTGAAACCAGTCAACGTTAGCCTGTGGAAGGAAATTCAAGTTACTGTAACTGGGATTAGAATTACTTTTCAGGACCAATACTGGGCTGAAAGATGCAGCACTGAGGTCGCTCCTGATTACAGGTGAGTAAATCGGAATTCGTAGTTCGGCTCATTTTTGAGGAATTTTTTGAAGGTCCAAATCTCCACACTTAGAAGAATTTCCAAGTGAAACCAGTCAATGTTGGCCTGTGGAAGGAAATTCAAGTTACTATAACTACGGTTAGAATTACTTTTCAGGATCAGTAGTGGGCTGAAAGATGCAGCACTGAAGACTCTCCTGATAACAGGTGTGCAAAACGGAATTTGTAATTCGTCTGATTTTAAAGGAATTGTTTAATGATCCCAAACGCCACACTTAGAAACATTTCCAAGTGAAACCAGTCGATGTTATCCTATGGAAGGAAATTCAAGTTACTGTAAGTATGGTTAGAATTATTTCTCAGTATCAGTAGTGGGCTGAAAGATGCAGCACTGAGGTCTCTCCTGATAACAGGTGAGTAAGTCGTAATTCAAAGTTCAATTGATTTTTGAGGAATTTTTTAAAGTTCCAAAACTCCACACTTAGAAACATTTCCAAGTGAAACCAGTCAATGGTATCCTATGGAAGGAAATTCAAGTTACTGTAAGTATGGTTAGAATTACTTTTCAGGATCACTAGTGGGCTGAAAGATGCAGCACTGAGGTCTCTCCTGATAACAGGTGAGTAAATCGAAATTCGTAGTTCGACTGACTTTTGAGGAATTTTTTTAAGTTCCAAAACTCCACACTTAGAAGAATTTCCAAGTGAAACCAGTCAACTTTAACCTGTGGAAGGAAATTCAAGTTACTGTAACTACAGTTAGCATTACTTTTCAGGATCAATAGTGGGCTGAAAGATGCAGCACTGAGGTCGCTCCTGATTACAGGTGAGTAAATCGGAATTCGTAGTTCGGCTGATTTTTGAGGAATTTTTTAAAGGTCCAAATCTCCACACTTAGAAGAATTTCCAAGTAAAACCAGTCAATGGTAGCCTATGGAAGGAAATTCTAGTTAAGTTTAAAACTCCACACTTAGAAGAATTTACAAGTGAAACCAGTCAACGTTAGCCTGTGGAAGGAAATTCAAGTTACCTTAACTGGGATTAGAATTACTTTTCAGGATCAATAGTGGCCTGAAAAATGCAGCACTGAGGTCGCTCCTGATTACAGGTGAGTAAATCGGAATTCGTAGTTCGGCTGATTTTAAAGGAATTTTTTAAAGGTCCAAAACTACACACTTAGAAGAATTTCCAAATGAAACCAGTCAATATTAGCCTATGGAAGGAAATTGAAGTTACTGTAAGTATGGTTAGAATTACATTTCAGGATCAGTAGTGGGCTGAAAGATGCAGCACTGAGATCTCTCCTGATAACAGGTGAGTAAATCGGAATTCGTAGTTCGGTTGATTTTTGCGGAATTTTTTAAAGGTCCAAAACTCCACACTTAGAAACATTTCCAAGTGAAACCAGTCAACGTTAGCCGGTGGAAGGAAATTCAAGTTACTATAACTACGGTTAGAATGACTTTTCAGGATCAGTAGTGGGCTGAAAGATGCAGCACTGAGGTCGCTCCTGATTACAGGTGAGTAAATCGGAATTCGTAGTTCAGCTGATTTTTAAAGGAATTTTTTAAAGTTCCAAAACTCCACACTTGGAAACATTTCCAAGTGAAACCAGTCCATATTAGCGTATGGAAGGAAATTCAAGTTACTGTAAGTATGGTTAGAATTACTTTTCAGGATCAGTAGTGGGCTGAAAGATGCAGCACTGAGGTCTCTCCTGATAACAGGTGAGTAAATCGGAAATTCGTAGTTTGGCTGATTTTTGAGGAATTTTTGAAGGTTCCAAAACTCCACACTTAGAAGAATTTCCAAGTGAAACCAGTCAATGTTAGCCTATGGAAGGAAATTCAAGTTACTGTAAGTATGGTTAGAATTACTTTTCAGGATCAGTAGTGGGCTGAAAGATGCAGCACTGTGGTCTCTCCTGGTAACAGGTGAGTAAATCGGAATTCGTAGTTCGGCTGATTTTTTTGAAATTTTTTAGGTTTAAAATTCCACACTTAGAAGAATTTCCAAGTGAAGCCAGTCAATGTTAGCCTGCGGAAGGAAATTCAAGTTACTATAACTACGGTAAGAATTACTTTTCAGGATCAGTAGTGGGCTGAAAGATGCAGCACTGAGGTCTCTCCTGATAACAGGTGAGTAAATCGGAATTCGTAGTTTGGCTGATTTTTGAGGAATTTTTTAAAGTTCCAAAACTCCACACTTAAAAGAATTTCCAAGTGAAACCAGTCAATGTTAGCCTATGGAAGGAAATTCAAGTTACTGTATCTACGGTTAGAATTCATTTACAGGATCAGTAGTGGGCTGAAAGATGCAGCACTGAGGTCTCTACTGATAACAGGTGAGTAAATCGGAATTCATAGTTCGGCTGATTTTTGAGGAATTTTTTAAAGGAACAAATCTCCAAACTTAGAAGAATTTCCAAGTGAAACCAGTCAACTTTAGCCTAAGGAAGGAAATTCGAATTACAGTAACTGCGGTTAGAATTACTTTTCAGGATCAGTAGTGGGCTGAAAGATGTAGCACTGAGGTCTCTCCTGATAACAGGTGAGTAAATCGAAATTCGTAGTTCGACTGACTTTTGAGGAATTTTTTTAAGTTCCAAAACTCCACACTTAGAAGAATTTCCAAGTGAAACCAGTCAACTTTAGCCTGTGGAAGGAAATTCAAGTTACTGTAACTGCAGTTAGAATTACTTTTCAGGATGAATAGTGGGCTGAAAGATGCAGCACTGAGGTCGCTCCTGATTACAAGTGAGTAAATCGGAATTCGTAGTTCGGCTGATTTTTGAGGAATTTTTTAAAGGTCCAAATTTTCACACTTAGAAGAATTTCCAAGTAAAACCAGTCAATGGTAGCCTATGGAAGGAAATTCAAGTTACTGTAAGTATTGTTAGAATTACTTTTCAGGACCAATACTGGGCTGAAAGATGCAGCACTGAGGTCGCTCCTGATTACAGGTGAGTAAATCGGAATTCGTAGTTCGGCTCATTTTTGAGGAATTTTTTGAAGGTCCAAATCTCCACACTTAGAAGAATTTCCAAGTGAAACCAGTCAATGTTAGCCTGTGGAAGGAAATTCAAGTTACTGTAACTACGGTTAGAATTACTTTTCAGGATCAGTAGTGGGCTGAAAGATGCAGCACTGAGGACTCTCCTGATAACAGGTGTGCAAATCGGAATTTGTAGTTCGTCTGATTTTAAAGGAATTGTTTAATGATCCCAAACGCCACACTTAGAAACATTTCCAAGTGAAACCAGTCGATGTTATCCTATGGAAGGAAATTCAAGTTACTGTAAGTATGGTTAGAATTATTTCTCAGTATCAGTAGTGGGCTGAAAGATGCAGCACTGAGGTCTCTCCTGATAACAGGTGAGTAAGTCGTAATTCGAAGTTCAATTGATTTTTGAGGAATTTTTTAAAGTTCCAAAACTCCACACATAGAAACATTTCCAAGTTAAACCAGTCAACGTTAGCCTGTGGAAGGAAATTCAAGTTACCTTAACTGGGATTAGAATTACTTTTCAGGATCAATAGTGGGCTGAAAAATGCAGCACTGAGGTCGCTCCTGATTACAGGTGAGTAAATCGGAATTCGTAGTTCGGCTGATTTTTGAGGAATTTTTTAAAGGTCCAAATCTCCACACTTAGAAGAATTTTCAAATGAAACCAGTCAATATTAGCCTATGGAAGGAAATTGAAGTTACTGTAAGTATGGGTAGAATTACTTTTCAGGATCAGTAGTGGGCTGAAAGATGCAGCACTGAGATCTCTCCTGATAACAGGTGAGTAAATCGGAATTCGTAGTTCGGTAGATTTTTGAGGAATTTTTTAAAGGTCCAAAACTCCACGCTTAGAAACATTTCCAAGTAAAACCAGTCTACGTTAGCCGGTGGAAGGAAATTCAAGTTACTATAACTACGGTTAGAATTATGTTTCAGGACCAGTAGTGGGCTGAAAGATGCAGCACCGAGGTCGCTCCTGATTACAGGTGAGTAAATCGGAATTCGTAGTTCGGCTGATTTTTGAGGAATTTTTTAAAGGTCCAAAACTCCACACAGAAGAATTTCCAAATGAAACCAGTCAATATTAGCCTATGGAAGGAAATTGAAGTTACTGTAAGTATGGTTAGAATTACATTTCAGGATCAGTAGTGGGCTGAAAGATGCAGCACTGAGATCTCTCCTGATAACAGGTGAGTAAATCTGAATTCATAGTTCGGTTGATTTTTGAGGAATTTTTTCAGGGTCCAAAACTCCACACTTAGAAACATTTCCAAGTGAAACCAGTCAACGTTAGCCGGTGGAAGGAAATTCAAGTTACTATAACTATGGTTAGAATTACTTTTCAGGACCAGTAGTGGGCTGAAAGATGCAGCACCGAGGTCACTCCTGATTACAGGTGAGTAAATCGTAATTCGTAGTTCAGCTGATTTTTAAAGGAATTTTTTAAAGTTCCAAAACTCCACACTTAGAAACATTTCCAAGTGAAACCAGTCCATATTAGCGTATGGAAGGAAATTCAAGTTACTGTAAGTATGGTTAGAAATACTTTTCAGGATCAGTAGTGGGCTGAAAGATGCAGCACTGAGGTCTCTCCTGATAACAGGTGAGTAAATCGAAATTCGTAGTTTGACTGACTTTTGAGGAATTTTTTTAAGTTCCAAAACTCCACACTTAGAAGAATTTCCAAGTGAAACCAGTCAACTTTAGCCTGTGGAAGGAAATTCAAGTTACTGTAACTGCAGTTAGAATTACTTTTCAGGATGAATAGTGGGCTGAAAGATGCAGCACTGAGGTCGCTCCTGATTACAGGTGAGTAAATCGGAATTCGTAGTTCGGCTGATTTTTGAGGAATTTTTTAAAGATCCAAATTTTCACACTTGGAAGAATTTCCAAGTAAAACCAGTCAATGGTAGCCTATGGAAGGAAATTCAAGTTACTGTAAGTATTGTTAGAATTACTTTTCAGGATCAGTAGTGGTCTGAAAGATGCAGCACTGAGGTCTCTCCTGATAACAGGTGAGTAAATCGGAAATTCGTAGTTTGGCTGATTTTTGAGGAATTTTTGAAGGTTCCAAAACTCCACACTTAGAAGAATTTCCAAGTGAAACCAGTCAATGTTAGCCTGTGGAAGGAAATTCAAGTTACTGTAACTGCGGTTAGAATTAATTTTCTGGAAAAATAGTGGCCTGAAAGATGCAGCACTGAGGTCGCTCCTGATTACAAGTGATTAAATTGGAATTCGTAGTTCAGCTGATTTTTGAAGAATTTTTTAAAGATCCAAAACTCCACACTTAGAATAATTTCGAAAACTCCACACTTAGAAACATTTCCAAGTGAAACCAGTCGATGTTAGCCTAAGGAAGGAAATTCAAGTTACTGTAAGTATAGTTAGAATTACTTTTCAGGATCAGTAGTGGGCTGAAAGATGCAGCACTGAGGTCTCTCCTGATAAGAGGTGAGTTAATCGGAATTCGTAGTTCGGCTGATTTTTGAGGAATTTTTTAAAGGTCCAAATCTCCACACTTAGAAGAATTTCCAAGTAAAACCAGTCAATGGTAGCCTATGGAAGGAAATTCTAGTTAAGTTTAAAACTCCACACTTAGAAGAATTTACAAGTGAAACCAGTCAACGTTAGCCTGTGGAAGGAAATTCAAGTTACCTTAACTGGGATTAGAATTACTTTTCAGGATCAATAGTGGGCTGAAAAATGCAGCACTGAGGTCGCTCCTGATTACAGGTGAGTAAATCGGAATTCGTAGTTCGGTAGATTTTTGAGGAAGTTTTTTAAAGGTCCAAAACTCCACGCTTAGAAACATTTCCAAGTAAAACCAGTCTACGTTAGCCGGTGAAAGGAAATTCAAGTTACTATAACTACGGTTAGAATTACTTTTCAGGACCAGTAGTGGGCTGAAAGATGCAGCACCGAGGTCGCTCCTGATTACAGGTGAGTAAATCGGAATTCGTAGTTCGGCTGATTTTAAAGGAATTTTTTAAAGGTCCAAAACTCCACACTTAGAAGAATTTCCAAATGAAACCAGTCAATATTAGCCTATGGAAGGAAATTGAAGTTACTGTAAGTATGGTTAGAATTACATTTCAGGATCAGTAGTGGGCTGAAAGGTGCAGCACTGAGATCTCTCCTGATAACAGGTGAGTAAATCGGGATTCGTAGTTCGGTTGATTTTTGAGGAATTTTTTAAAGGTCCAAAACTCCACACTTAGAAACATTTCCAAGTGAAACCAGTCAACGTTAGCCGGTGGAAGGAAATTCAATTTACTATAACTACGGTTAGAATTACTTTTCAGGAACAGTAGTGGGCTGAAAGATGCAGCACCGAGGTCGCTCCTGATTACAGGTGAGTAAATCGGAATTCGTAGTTCAGCTGATTTTTAAAGGAATTTTTTAAAGTTCCAAAACTCCACACTTAGAAACATTTCCAAGTGAAACCAGTCCATATTAGCGTATGGAAGGAAATTCAAGTTACTGCAACTGCAGTTAGAATTACTTTTCGGGATGAATAGTGGGCTGAAAGATGCAGCACTGAGGTCGCTCCTGATTACAGGTGAGTAAATCGGAATTCGTAGTTCGGCTGATTTTTGAGGAATTTTTTAATGGTCCAAGTCTCCACACTTAGAAGAATTTCCAAGTAAAACCAGTCAATGTAGCCTATGGAAGGAAATTCAAGTTACTGTAAGTATGGTTAGAATTACTTTTCAGGATCAGTAGTGGGCTGAAAGATGCAGCACTGAGGTCTCTCCTGATAACAGGTGAGTAAATCGAAATTCGTAGTTCGACTGACTTTTGAGGAATTTTTTTAAGTTCCAAAACTCCACACTTAGAAGAATTTCCAAGTGAAACCAGTCAACTTTAGCCTAAGGAAGGAAATTCAAGTTACAGTAACTGCGGTTAGAATTACTTTTCAGGATCAGTAGTGGACTGAAAGATGCAGCACTGAGGTCTCTCCTGATAACAGGTGAGTAAATCGGAATAGTTTGGCTGATTGTTGAGGAATTTTTTAAAGTTCCAAAACTCCACACTTAGAAGAATTTCCAAGTGAAACCAGTCAATGTTAGCCTATGGAAGGAAACTCAAGTTACTGTATCTACGGTTAGAATTAATTTTCAGGATCAGTAGTGGGCTGAAAGATGCACACGAAGGTCTCTCCTGATGACAGGTGAGTAAAACAGAATTCGTAATTCGGCTGATTTTAAAGGAATTTATTAAAGATCCAAAACTCCACACTTAGAAGAATTTCCAAGTGAAACCAGTCAATGTTAGCCTATGGAAGGAAATTCAAGTTACTGTATCTACCGTTAGAATTAATTTTCAGGATCAGTAGTGGGATGAAAGATGCAGCACTGAGGTCTCTCCTGATAACAGGTGAGTAAATCGGAATTCGTAGTTCGGCTGATTTTAAAGGAATTTTTTAATGATCCAAAACTCCACACCTAGAAGAATTTCCAAGTAAAACCAGTCAATGTTAGCCTATGGAAGGAAACTCAAGTTACTGTATCTACGGTTAGAATTAATTTTCAGGATCAGTAGTGGGCTGAAAGATGCACACTGAGGTCTCTCTTGATGACAGGTGAGTAAAACAGAATTCGTAGTTCGGCTGATTTTAAAGGAATTTTTTAAAGATCCAAAACTCCACACTTAGAAACATTTCCAAGTGACACCAGTTGATGTTAGCCTATAGAAGAAAATTCAAGTTACTGTAAGTATGGTTAGAATTACTTTTCAGGATCAGTAGTGGGCTGAAAGATGCAGCACTGAGATCTCTCCTGATAACAGGTGAGTAAATCGGAATTCGTAGTTCAGCTGATTTTTGAGGAATTTTTTAAAGTTCCAAAACTCCACACTTAGAAAAATTTCCAAGTAAAACATGTCAATGTTAGCCTATGGAAGGAAATTTAAGTTACTGTAAGTATGGTTAGATTTACTTTTCAGGATCAGTAGTGGGCTGAAAGATGCAGCACAGAGTTCGCTCCTGATTACAGGTGAGTAAATCGGAATTCGTAATTCAGCTGATTTTTGAGGAATGTTTTTTAAGTTTAAAACTCCACACTTAGAAGAATTTCCAAGTGAAACCAGTCAACGTTAGCCTGTGGAAGGAAATTCAAGTTACTGTAACTGTGATTAGAATTACTTTTCAGGACCAATACTGGGCTGAAAGATGCAGCACTGAGGTCGCTCCTGATTACAGGTGAGTAAATCGGAATTCGTAGTTCGGCTCATTTTTGAGGAATTTTTTTAAGTTTAAAACTCCACACTTAGAAGAATTTCCAAGTGAAACCAGTCAACGTTAGCCTGTGGAAGGAAATTCAAGTTACTGTAACTGGGATTAGAATTACTTTTCAGGACCAATACTGGGCTGAAAGATGCAGCACTGAGGTCGCTCCTGATTACAGGTGAGTAAATCGGAATTCGTAGTTCGGCTCATTTTTGAGGAATTTTTTGAAGGTCCAAATCTCCACACTTAGAAGAATTTCCAAGTGAAACCAGTCAATGTTGGCCTGTGGAAGGAAATTCAAGTTACTATAACTACGGTTAGAATTACTTTTCAGGATCAGTAGTGGGCTGAAAGATGCAGCACTGAGGACTCTCCTGATAACAGGTGTGCAAAACGGAATTTGTAATTCGTCTGATTTTAAAGGAATTGTTTAATGATCCCAAACGCCACACTTAGAAACATTTCCAAGTGAAACCAGTCGATGTTATCCTATGGAAGGAAATTCAAGTTACTGTAAGTATGGTTAGAATTATTTCTCAGTATCAGTAGTGGGCTGAAAGATGCAGCACTGAGGTCTCTCCTGATAACAGGTGAGTAAGTCGTAATTCAAAGTTCAATTGATTTTTGAGGAATTTTTTAAAGTTCCAAAACTCCACACTTAGAAACATTTCCAAGTGAAACCAGTCAATGGTATCCTATGGAAGGAAATTCAAGTTACTGTAAGTATGGTTAGATATATTTTTCAGGATCAGGAGTGGGCTGAAAGATGCGGCACTGAGGTCTCTCCTGATAACAGGTGAGTAAATCGGAATTCGTAGTTCGGCTGATTTTAAAGGAATTTTTTAAAGATCCAAAACTCCACACTTAGAAACATTTCCAAGTGAAACCAGTCGATGTTAGCCTATGGAAGGAAATTCAAGTTACTGTAAGTATGGTTAGAATTACTTTTCAGGATCACTAGTGGGCTGAAAGATGCAGCACTGAGGTCTCACCTGATAACAGGTGAGTAAATCGAAATTCGTAGTTCGACTGACTTTTGAGGAATTTTTTTAAGTTCCAAAACTCCACACTTAGAAGAATTTCCAAGTGAAACCAGTCAACTTTAACCTGTGGAAGGAAATTCAAGTTACTGTAACTACAGTTAGCATTACTTTTCAGGATCAATAGTGGGCTGAAAGATGCAGCACTGAGGTCGCTCCTGATTACAGGTGAGTAAATCGGAATTCGTAGTTCGGCTGATTTTTGAGGAATTTTTTAAAGGTCCAAATCTCCACACTTAGAAGAATTTCCAAGTAAAACCAGTCAATGGTAGCCTATGGAAGGAAATTCTAGTTAAGTTTAAAACTCCACACTTAGAAGAATTTACAAGTGAAACCAGTCAACGTTAGCCTGTGGAAGGAAATTCAAGTTACCTTAACTGGGATTAGAATTACTTTTCAGGATCAATAGTGGCCTGAAAAATGCAGCACTGAGGTCGCTCCTGATTACAGGTGAGTAAATCGGAATTCGTAGTTCGGCTGATTTTAAAGGAATTTTTTAAAGGTCCAAAACTACACACTTAGAAGAATTTCCAAATGAAACCAGTCAATATTAGCCTATGGAAGGAAATTGAAGTTACTGTAAGTATGGTTAGAATTACATTTCAGGATCAGTAGTGGGCTGAAAGATGCAGCACTGAGATCTCTCCTGATAACAGGTGAGTAAATCGGAATTCGTAGTTCGGTTGATTTTTGCGGAATTTTTTAAAGGTCCAAAACTCCACACTTAGAAACATTTCCAAGTGAAACCAGTCAACGTTAGCCGGTGGAAGGAAATTCAAGTTACTATAACTACGGTTAGAATGACTTTTCAGGATCAGTAGTGGGCTGAAAGATGCAGCACTGAGGTCGCTCCTGATTACAGGTGAGTAAATCGGAATTCGTAGTTCAGCTGATTTTTAAAGGAATTTTTTAAAGTTCCAAAACTCCACACTTGGAAACATTTCCAAGTGAAACCAGTCCATATTAGCGTATGGAAGGAAATTCAAGTTACTGTAAGTATGGTTAGAATTACTTTTCAGGATCAGTAGTGGGCTGAAAGATGCAGCACTGAGGTCTCTCCTGATAACAGGTGAGTAAATCGGAAATTCGTAGTTTGGCTGATTTTTGAGGAATTTTTGAAGGTTCCAAAACTCCACACTTAGAAGAATTTCCAAGTGAAACCAGTCAATGTTAGCCTATGGAAGGAAATTCAAGTTACTGTAAGTATGGTTAGAATTACTTTTCAGGATCAGTAGTGGGCTGAAAGATGCAGCACTGTGGTCTCTCCTGGTAACAGGTGAGTAAATCGGAATTCGTAGTTCGGCTGATTTTTTTGAAATTTTTTAGGTTTAAAATTCCACACTTAGAAGAATTTCCAAGTGAAGCCAGTCAATGTTAGCCTGCGGAAGGAAATTCAAGTTACTATAACTACGGTAAGAATTACTTTTCAGGATCAGTAGTGGGCTGAAAGATGCAGCACTGAGGTCTCTCCTGATAACAGGTGAGTAAATCGGAATTCGTAGTTTGGCTGATTTTTGAGGAATTTTTTAAAGTTCCAAAACTCCACACTTAAAAGAATTTCCAAGTGAAACCAGTCAATGTTAGCCTATGGAAGGAAATTCAAGTTACTGTATCTATGGTTAGAATTCATTTACAGGATCAGTAGTGGGCTGAAAGATGCAGCACTGAGGTCTCTACTGATAACAGGTGAGTAAATCGGAATTCATAGTTCGGCTGATTTTTGAGGAATTTTTTAAAGGAACAAATCTCCAAACTTAGAAGAATTTCCAAGTGAAACCAGTCAACTTTAGCCTAAGGAAGGAAATTCAAGTTACAGTAACTGCGGTTAGAATTACTTTTCAGGATCAGTAGTGGGCTGAAAGATGTAGCACTGAGGTCTCTCCTGATAACAGGTGAGTAAATCGGAATTCGTAGTTTGGCTGATTTTTGAGGAATTTGTGAAGGTTCCAAAACTCCACACTTAGAAGAATTTCCAAGTGAAACCAGTCAATGTTAGAATATGGAAAGAAATTCAAGTTACTGTAAGTATGGTAACAATCAGTTTTCAGGATCAGTAGTGGGCTGAAAGATGCAGCACTGAGGTCTCTCCTGATAACAGGTGAGTAAATCGAAATTCGTAGTTCGACTGACTTTTGAGGAATTTTTTTAAGTTCCAAAACTCCACACTTAGAAGAATTTCCAAGTGAAACCAGTCAACTTTAGCCTGTGGAAGGAAATTCAAGTTACTGTAACTGCAGTTAGAATTACTTTTCAGGATGAATAGTGGGCTGAAAGATGCAGCACTGAGGTCGCTCCTGATTACAAGTGAGTAAATCGGAATTCGTAGTTCGGCTGATTTTTGAGGAATTTTTTAAAGGTCCAAATTTTCACACTTAGAAGAATTTCCAAGTAAAACCAGTCAATGGTAGCCTATGGAAGGAAATTCAAGTTACTGTAAGTATTGTTAGAATTACTTTTCAGGATCAGTAGTGGTCTGAAAGATGCAGCACTGAGGTCTCTCCTGATAACAGGTGAGTAAATCGGAAATTCGTAGTTTGGCTGATTTTTGAGGAATTTTTGAAGGTTCCAAAACTCCACACTTAGAAGAATTTCCAAGTGAAACCAGTCAATGTTAGCCTATGGAAGGAAATTCAAGTTACTGTAAGTATGGTAACAATTAGTTTTCAGGATCAGCAGTGGGCTGAAAGATGCAGCACTGAGGTCTCTCCTGATAACAGGTGAGTAAATCGGAATTCGTAGTTCGGCTGATTTTTGAGGAATTTTTTAAAGTTCCAAAACGCCACACTTAGAAACATTTCCAATTGAAACCAGTCGATGTTATCCTATGGAAGGAAATTCAAGTTATTGTAAGCATGGTTAGAATTACTTTTCAGGATCAGTAGTGGGCTGAAAGATGCAGCACTGAGGTCTCTCCTGATAACAGGTGAGTAAATCGGAATTCGTAGTTCGGCTGATTTTAAAGGAATTTTTTAAAGTTCCAAAACTCCACACTTAGAAACATTTCCAAGTGAAACCAGTCAACGTTAGCCGGTGGAAGGAAATTCAAGTTACTATAAGTACGGTTAGAATGACTTTTCAGGATCAGTAGTGGGCTGAAAGATGCAGCACTGAGGTCGCTCCTGATTACAGGTGAGTAAATCGGAATTCGTAGTTCAGCTGATTTTTAAAGGAATTTTTTAAAGTTCCAAAACTCCACACTTGGAAACATTTCCAAGTGAAACCAGGCCATATTAGCGTATGGAAGGAAATTCAAGTTACTGTAAGTATGGTTAGAATTACTTTTCAGGATCAGTAGTGGGCTGAAAGATGCAGCACTGAGATCTCTCCTGATAACAGGTGAGTAAATCGGAATTCGTAGTTCGGTTGATTTTTGAGGAATTTTTTAAAGGTCCAAAACTCCACACTTAGAAACATTTCCAAGTGAAACCAGTCAACGTTAGCCGGTGGAAGGAAATTCAAGTTACTATAACTACGGTTAGAATTACTTTTCAGGACCAGTAGTGGGCTGAAAGATGCAGCACCGAGGTCACTCCTGATTACAGGTGAGTAAATCGGAATTCGTAGTTCAGCTGATTTTTAAAGGAATTTTTTAAAGTTCCAAAACTCCACACTTAGAAACATTTCCAAGTGAAACCAGTCCATATTAGCGTATGGAAGGAAATTCAAGTTACTGTAAGTATGGTTAGAAATACTTTTCAGGATCAGTAGTGAGCTGAAAGATGCAGCACTGAGGTCTCTCCTGATAACAGGTGAGGAAATCGAAATTCGTAGTTTGACTGACTTTTGAGGAATTTTTTTAAGTTCCAAAACTCCACACTTAGAAGAATTTCCAAGTGAAACCAGTCAACTTTAGCCTGTGGAAGGAAATTCAAGTTACTGTAACTGCAGTTAGAATTACTTTTCAGGATGAATAGTGGGCTGAAAGATGCAGCACTGAGGTCGCTCCTGATTACAGGTGAGTAAATCAGAATTCGTAGTTCGGCTGATTTTTGAGGAAATTTTTAAAGATCCAAATTTTCACACTTAGAAGAATTTCCAAGTAAAACCAGTCAATGGTAGCCTATGGAAGGAAATTCAAGTTACTGTAAGTATTGTTAGAATTACTTTTCAGGATCAGTAGTGGTCTGAAAGATGCAGCACTGAGGTCTCTCCTGATAACAGGTGAGTAAATCGGAAATTCGTAGTTTGGCTGATTTTTGAGGAATTTTTGAAGGTTCCAAAACTCCACACTTAGAAGAATTTCCAAGTGAAACCAGTCAATGTTAGCCTATGGAAGGAAATTCAAGTTACTGTAAGTATGGTAACAATTAGTTTTCAGGATCAGCAGTGGGCTGAAAGATGCAGCACTGAGGTCTCTCCTGATAACAGGTGAGTAAATCGGAATTCGTAGTTCGGCTGATTTTTGAGGAATTTTTTAAAGTTCCAAAACTCCACACTTAGAAACATTTCCAGTTGAAACCAGTCGATGTTATCCTATGGAAGGAAATTCAAGTTATTGTAAGCATGGTTAGAATTACTTTTCAGGATCAGTAGTGGGCTGAAAGATGCAGCACTGAGATCTCTCCTGATAACAGGTGAGTAAATCGGAATTCGTAGTTCGGTTGATTTTTGAGGAATTTTTTAAAGGTCCAAATCTCCACACTTAGAAGAATTTCCAAGTGAAACCAGTCAATGTTAGCCTGTGGAAGGAAATTCAAGTTACTATAACTACGGTTAGAATTACTTTTCAGGATCAGTAGTGGGCTGAAAGATGCAGCACTGAGGACTCTCCTGATAACAGGTGTGCAAAACGGAATTTGTAGTTCGTCTGATTTTAAAGGAATTGTTTAATGATCCCAAACGCCACACTTAGAAACATTTCCAAGTGAAACCAGTCGATGTTATCCTATGGAAGGAAATTCAAGTTACTGTAAGTATGGTTAGAATTATTTCTCAGTATCAGTAGTGGGCTGAAAGATGCAGCACTGAGGTCTCTCCTGATAACAGGTGAGTAAGTCGTAATTCAAAGTTCAATTGATTTTTGAGGAATTTTTTAAAGTTCCAAAACTCCACACTTAGAAACATTTCCAAGTGAAACCAGTCAATGGTATCCTATGGAAGGAAATTCAAGTTACTGTAAGTATGGTTAGATATATTTTTCAGGATCAGGAGTGGGCTGAAAGATGCGGCACTGAGGTCTCTCCTGATAACAGGTGAGTAAATCGGAATTCGTAGTTCGGCTGATTTTAAAGGAATTTTTTAAAGATCCAAAACTCCACACTTAGAAACATTTCCAAGTGAAACCGGTCGATGTTAGCCTATGGAAGGAAATTCAAGTTACTGTAAGTATGGTTAGAATTACTTTTCAGGATCACTAGTGGGCTGAAAGATGCAGCACTGAGGTCTCTCCTGATAACAGGTGAGTAAATCGAAATTCGTAGTTCGACTGACTTTTGAGGAATTTTTTTAAGTTCCAAAACTCCACACTTAGAAGAATTTGCAAGTGAAACCAGTCAACTTTAACCTGTGGAAGGAAATTCAAGTTACTGTAACTACAGTTAGCATTACTTTTCAGGATCAATAGTGGGCTGAAAGATGCAGCACTGAGGTCGCTCCTGATTACAGGTGAGTAAATCGGAATTCGTAGTTCGGCTGATTTTTGAGGAATTTTTTAAAGGTCCAAATCTCCACACTTAGAAGAATTTCCAAGTAAAACCAGTCAATGGTAGCCTATGGAAGGAAATTCTAGTTAAGTTTAAAACTCCACACTTAGAAGAATTTACAAGTGAAACCAGTCAACGTTAGCCTGTGGAAGGAAATTCAAGTTACCTTAACTGGGATTAGAATTACTTTTCAGGATCAATAGTGGCCTGAAAAATGCAGCACTGAGGTCGCTCCTGATTACAGGTGAGTAAATCGGAATTCGTAGTTCGGCTGATTTTAAAGGAATTTTTTAAAGGTCCAAAACTACACACTTAGAAGAATTTCCAAATGAAACCAGTCAATATTAGCCTATGGAAGGAAATTGAAGTTACTGTAAGTATGGTTAGAATTACATTTCAGGATCAGTAGTGGGCTGAAAGATGCAGCACTGAGATCTCTCCTGATAACAGGTGAGTAAATCGGAATTCGTAGTTCGGTTAATTTTTGCGGAATTTTTTAAAGGTCCAAAACTCCACACTTAGAAACATTTCCAAGTGAAACCAGTCAACGTTAGCCGGTGGAAGGAAATTCAAGTTACTATAACTACGGTTAGAATGACTTTTCAGGATCAGTAGTGGGCTGAAAGATGCAGCACTGAGGTCGCTCCTGATTACAGGTGAGTAAATCGGAATTCGTAGTTCAGCTGATTTTTAAAGGAATTTTTTAAAGTTCCAAAACTCCACACTTGGAAACATTTCCAAGTGAAACCAGTCCATATTAGCGTATGGAAGGAAATTCAAGTTACTGTAAGTATGGTTAGAATTACTTTTCAGGATCAGTAGTGGGCTGAAAGATGCAGCACTGAGGTCTCTCCTGATAACAGGTGAGTAAATCGAAATTCGTAGTTCGACTGACTTTTGAGGAATTTTTTTAAGTTCCAAAACTCCACACTTAGAAGAATTTCCAAGTGAAACCAGTCAGCTTTAGCCTGTGGAAGGAAATTCAAGTTACTGTAACTGCAGTTAGAATTACTTTTCAGGATCAGTAGTGGGCTGAAAGATGCAGCACTGAGGTCTCTCCTGATAACAGGTGAGTAAATCGGAATTCGTAGTTCGGCTGATTTTTGAGGAATTTTTTAAAGGTCCAAATTTTCACCCTTAGAAGAATTTCCAAGTAAAACCAGTCAATGGTAGCCTATGGAAGGAAATTCAAGTTACTGTAAGTATTGTTAGAATTACTTTTCAGGATCAGTAGTGGTCTGAAAGATGCAGCACTGAGGTCTCTCCTGATAACAGGTGAGTAAATCGGAAATTCGTAGTTCGGCTGATTTTTTTGAAATTTTTTAGGTTTAAAATTCCACACTTAGAAGAATTTCCAAGTGAAGCCAGTCAATGTTAGCCTGCGGAAGGAAATTCAAGTTACTATAACTACGGTAAGAATTACTTTTCAGGATCAGTAGTGGGCTGAAAGATGCAGCACTGAGGTCTCTCCTGATAACAGGTGAGTAAATCGGAATTCGTAGTTTGGCTGATTTTTGAGGAATTTTTTAAAGTTCCAGAACTCCACACTTAAAAGAATTTCCAAGTGAAACCAGTCAATGTTAGCCTATGGAAGGAAATTCAAGTTACTGTATCTACAGTTAGAATTCATTTACAGGATCAGTAGTGGGCTGAAAGATGCAGCACTGAGGTCTCTACTGATAACAGGTGAGTAAATCGGAATTCGTAGTTCGGCTGATTTTTGAGGAATTTTTTAAAGGAACAAATCTCCAAACTTAGAAGAATTTCCAAGTGAAACCAGTCAACTTTAGCCTAAGGAAGGAAATTCAAGTTACAGTAACTGCGGTTAGAATTACTTTTCAGGATCAGTAGTGGGCTGAAAGATGTAGCACTGAGGTCTCTCCTGATAACAGGTGAGTAAATCGGAATTCGTAGTTTGGCTGATTTTTGAGGAATTTGTGAAGGTTCCAAAACTCCACACTTAGAAGAATTTCCAAGTGAAACCAGTCAATGTTAGAATATGGAAAGAAATTCAAGTTACTGTAAGTATGGTAACAATTAGTTTTCAGGATCAGTAGTGGGCTGAAAGATGCAGCACTGAGGTCTCTCCTGATAACAGGTGAGTAAATCGAAATTCGTAGTTCGACTGACTTTTCAGGAATTTTTTTAAGTTCCAAAACTCCACACTTAGAAGAATTTCCAAGTGAAACCAGTCAACTTTAGCCTGTGGAAGGAAATTCAAGTTACTGTAACTGCAGTTAGAATTACTTTTCAGGATGAATAGTGGGCTGAAAGATGCAGCACTGAGGTCGCTCCTGATTACAGGTGAGTAAATCGGAATTCGTAGTTCGGCTGATTTTCGAGGAATTTTTTAAAGGTCCAAATTTTCACACTTAGAAGAATTTCCAAGTAAAACCAGTCAATGGTAGCCTATGGAAGGAAATTCAAGTTACTGTAAGTATTGTTAGAATTACTTTTCAGGATCAGTAGTGGTCTGAAAGATGCAGCACTGAGGTCTCTCCTGATAACAGGTGAGTAAATCGGAAATTCGTAGTTTGGCTGATTTTTGAGGAATTTTTGAAGGTTCCAAAACTCCACACTTAGAAGAATTTCCAAGTGAAACCAGTCAATGTTAGCCTATGGAAGGAAATTCAAGTTACTGTAAGTATGGTAACAATTAGTTTTCAGGATCAGCAGTGGGCTGAAAGATGCAGCACTGAGGTCTCTCCTGATAACAGGTGAGTAAATCGGAATTCGTAGTTCGGCTGATTTTTGAGGAATTTTTTAAAGTTCCAAAACTCCACACTTAGAAACATTTCCAATTGAAACCAGTCGATGTTATCCTATGGAAGGAAATTCAAGTTATTGTAAGCATGGTTAGAATTACTTTTCAGGATCAGTAGTGGGCTGAAAGATGCAGCACTGAGGTCTCTCCTGATAACAGGTGAGTAAATCGGAATTCGTAGTTCGGCTGATTTTAAAGGAATTTTTTAAAGTTCCAAAACTCCACACTTAGAAACATTTCCAAGTGAAACCAGTCAACGTTAGCCGGTGGAAGGAAATTCAAGTTACTATAACTACGGTTAGAATGACTTTTCAGGATCAGTAGTGGGCTGAAAGATGCAGCACTGAGGTCGCTCCTGATTACAGGTGAGTAAATCGGAATTCGTAGTTCAGCTGATTTTTAAAGGAATTTTTTAAAGTTCCAAAACTCCACACTTGGAAACATTTCCAAGTGAAACCAGTCCATATTAGCGTATGGAAGGAAATTCAAGTTACTGTAAGTATGGTTAGAATTACTTTTCAGGATCAGTAGTGGGCTGAAAGATGCAGCACTGAGATCTCTCCTGATAACAGGTGAGTAAATCGGAATTCGTAGTTCGGTTGATTTTTGAGGAATTTTTTTAAAGGTCCAAAACTCCACACTTACAAACATCTCAAAGTGAAACCAGTCAACGTTAGCCGGTGGAAGGAAATTCAAGTTACTATAACTACGGTTAGAATTACTTTTCAGGACCAGTAGTGGGCTGAAAGATGCAGCACCGAGGTCACTCCTGATTACAGGTGAGTAAATCGGAATTCGTAGTTCAGCTGATTTTTAAAGGAATTTTTTAAAGTTCCAAAACTCCACACTTAGAAACATTTCCAAGTGAAACCAGTCCATATTAGCGTATGGAAGGAAATTCAAGTTACTGTAAGTATGGTTAGAAATACTTTTCAGGATCAGTAGTGGGCTGAAAGATGCAGCACTGAGGTCTCTCCTGATAACAGGTGAGTAAATCGAAATTCATAGTTTGACTGACTTTTGAGGAATTTTTTTAAGTTCCAAAACTCCACACTTAGAAGAATTTCCAAGTGAAACCAGTCAACTTTAGCCTGTGGAAGGAAATTCAAGTTACTGTAACTGCAGTTAGAATTACTTTTCAGGATGAATAGTGGGCTGAAAGATGCAGCACTGAGGTCGCTCCTGATTACAGGTGAGTAAATCGGAATTCGTAGTTCGGCTGATTTTTGAGGAATTTTTTAAAGATCCAAATTTTCACACTTAGAAGAATTTCCAAGTAAAACCAGTCAATGGTAGCCTATGGAAGGAAATTCAAGTTACTGTAAGTATTGTTAGAATTACTTTTCAGGATCAGTAGTGGTCTGAAAGATGCAGCACTGAGGTCTCTCCTGATAACAGGTGAGTAAATCGGAAATTCGTAGTTTGGCTGATTTTTGAGGAATTTTTGAAGGTTCCAAAACTCCACACTTAGAAGAATTTCCAAGTGAAACCAGTCAATGTTAGCCTGTGGAAGGAAATTCAAGTTACTGTAACTGCGGTTAGAATTAATTTTCTGGAACAATAGTGGCCTGAAAGATGCAGCACTGAGGTCGCTCCTGATTACAAGTGATTAAATTGGAATTCGTAGTTCAGCTGATTTTTGAAGAATTTTTTAAAGATCCAAAACTCCACACTTAGAATAATTTTGAAAACTCCACACTTAGAAACATTTCCAAGTGAAACCAGTCGATGTTAGCCTAAGGAAGGAAATTCAAGTTACTGTAAGTATAGTTAGAATTACTTTTCAGGATCAGTAGTGGGCTGAAAGATGCAGCACTGAGGTCTCTCCTGATAAGAGGTGAGTTAATCGGAATTCGTAGTTCGGCTGATTTTTGAGGAATTTTTTAAAGGTCCAAATCTCCACACTTAGAAGAATTTCCAAGTAAAACCAGTCAATGGTAGCCTATGGAAGGAAATTCTAGTTAAGTTTAAAACTCCACACTTAGAAGAATTTACAAGTGAAACCAGTCAACGTTAGCCTGTGGAAGGAAATTCAAGTTACCTTAACTGGGATTAGAATTACTTTTCAGGATCAATAGTGGGCTGAAAAATGCAGCACTGAGGTTGCTCCTGATTACAGGTGAGTAAATCGGAATTCGTAGTTCGGCTGATTTTTGAGGAATTTTTTAAAGGTCCAAATCTCCACACTTAGAAGAATTTTCAAATGAAACCAGTCAATATTAGCCTATGGAAGGAAATTGAAGTTACTGTAAGTATGGGTAGAATTACTTTTCAGGATCAGTAGTGGGCTGAAAGATGCAGCACTGAGATCTCTCCTGATAACAGGTGAGTAAATCGGAATTCGTAGTTCGGTTGATTTTTGAGGAATTTTTTAAAGGTCCAAAACTCCACGCTTAGAAACATTTCCAAGTAAAACCAGTCTACGTTAGCCGGTGGAAGGAAATTCAAGTTACTATAACTACGGTTAGAATTACTTTTCAGGACCAGTAGTGGGCTGAAAGATGCAGCACCGAGGTCGCTCCTGATTACAGGTGAGTAAATCGGAATTCGTAGTTCGGCTGATTTTAAAGGAATTTTTTAAAGGTCCAAAACTCCACACTTAAAAGAATTTCCAAATGAAACCAGTCAATATTAGCCTATGGAAGGAAATTGAAGTTACTGTAAGTATGGTTAGAATTACATTTCAGGATCAGTAGTGGGCTGAAAGATGCAGCACTGAGATCTCTCCTGATAACAGGTGAGTAAATCGGAATTCGTAGTTCGGTTGATTTTTGAGGAATTTTTTAAAGGTCCAAAACTCCACACTTAGAAGAATTTCCAAGTGAAACCAGTCAACGTTAGCCGGTGGAAGGAAATTCAAGTTACTATAACTACGGTTAGAATTACTTTTCAGGACCAGTAGTGGTCTGAAAGATGCAGCACTGAGGTCTCTCCTGATAACAGGTGAGTAAATCGGAAATTCGTAGTTTGGCTGATTTTTGAGGAATTTTTGAAGGTTCCAAAACTCCACACTTAGAAGAATTTCCAAGTGCAACCAGTCAATGTTAGCCTGTGGAAGGAAATTCAAGTTACTGTAACTGCGGTTAGAATTACTTTTCTGGAACAATAGTGGCCTGAAAGATGCAGCACTGAGGTCGCTCCTGATTACAGGTGATTAAATTGGAATTCGTAGTTCAGCTGATTTTTGAAGAATTTTTTAAAGATCCAAAACTCCACAATTAGAAGAATTTCGAAAACTCCACACTTAGAAACATTTCCAAGTGAAACCAGTCGATGTTAGCCTAAGGAAGGAAATTCAAGTTACTGTAAGTATCGTTAGAATTACTTTTCAGGATCAGTAGTGGGCTGAAAGATGCAGCACTGAGGTCTCTCCTGATAACAGGTGAGTAAATTGGAATTCGAAGTTCGGCTGATTTTTGATGAATATTTTAAAGTTCCAAAACTCCACACTTAGAAGAATTTCCAAGTGAAACCAGTCAACGTTAGCCTGTGGAAGGAAATTCAAGTTACTATAACTACGGTTAGAATTACTTTTCAGGATCAGTAGTGGGCTGAAAGATGCAGCACTGAGGTCGCTCCTGATTACAGGTGAGTAAATCAGAATTCGTAGTTCGGCTGATTTTTGAGGAATTTTTTAAAGGTCCAAATCTCCACACTTAGAAGAATTTCCAAGTGAAACCAGTCAACTTTAGCATAAGGAAGGAAATTCAAGTTACAGTAACTGCGGTTAGAATTACTTTTCAGGATCAGTAGTGGACTGAAAGATGCAGCACTGAGGTCTCTCCTGATAACAGGTGAGTAAATCGGAATAGTTTGGCTGATTGTTGAGGAATTTTTTAAAGTTCCAAAACTCCACACTTAGAAGAATTTCCAAGTGAAACTAGTCAATGTTAGCCTATGGAAGGAAACTCAAGTTACTGTATCTACGGTTAGAATTAATTTTCAGGATCAGTAGTGGGCTGAAAGATGCACACTGAGGTCTCTCCTGATGACAGGTGAGTAAAACAGAATTCGTAGTTCGGCTGATTTTAAAGGAATTTTTTAAAGATCCAAAACTCCACACTTAGAAACATTTCCAAGTGACACCAGTTGATGTTAGCCTATAGAAGGAAATTCAAGTTACTGTAAGTATGGTTAGAATTACTTTTCAGGATCAGTAGTGGGCTGAAAGATGCAGCACTGAGATCTCTCCTGATAACAGGCGAGTAAATCGGAATTCGTAGTAAGGCTGATTTTTGAGGAATTTTTTAAAGTTCCAAAACTCCACACTTAGAAAAATTTCCAAGTAAAACATGTCAATGTTAGCCTGTGGAAGGAAATTCAAGTTACTGTAACTGTGATTAGAATTACGTTTCAGGACCAATACTGGGCTGAAAGATGCAGCACTGAGGTCGCTCCTGATTACAGGTGAGTAAATCGGAATTCGTAGTTCGGCTCATTTTTGAGGAATTTTTTTAAGTTTAAAACTCCACACTTAGAAGAATTTCCAAGTGAAACCAGTCAACGTTAGCCTGTGGAAGGAAATTCAAGTTACTGTAACTGGGATTAGAATTACTTTTCAGGACCAATACTGGGCTGAAAGATGCAGCACTGAGGTCGCTCCTGATTACAGGTGAGTAAATCGGAATTCGTAGTTCGGCTCATTTTTGAGGAATTTTTTGAAGGTCCAAATCTCCACACTTAGAAGAATTTCCAAGTGAAACCAGTCAATGTTAGCCTGTGGAAGGAAATTCAAGTTACTATAACTACGGTTAGAATTACTTTTCAGGATCAGTAGTGGGCTGAAAGATGCAGCACTCAGGTCGCTCCTGATTACAGGTGAGTAAATCGGAATTCGTAGTTCGGCTGATTTTTGAGGAATTTTTAAAGGTCCAAATCTCCACATTTAGAAGAATTTCCAAGTAAAACCAGTCAATGGTAGCCTATGGAAGGAAATTCTAGTTAAGTTTAAAACTCCACACTTAGAAGAATTTACAAGTGAAACCAGTCAAAGTTAGCCTGTGGAAGGAAATTCAAGTTACCTTAACTGGGATTAGAATTACTTTTCAGGATCAATAGTGGGCTGAAGAATGCAGCACTGAGGTCGCTCCTGATTACAGGTGAGTAAATCGGAATTCGTAGTTCGGCTGATTTTAAAGGAATTTTTTAAAGGTCCAAAACTACACACTTAGAAGAATTTCCAAGTGAAACCAGTCCATATTAGCGTATGGAAGGAAATTCAAGTTACTGTAAGTATGGTTAGAATTACTTTTCAGGATCAGTAGTGGGCTGAAAGATGCAGCACTGAGGTCTCTCCTGATAACAGGTGAGTAAATCGAAATTCGTAGTTCGACTGACTTTTGAGGAATTTTTTTAAGTTCCAAAACTCCACACTTAGAAGAATTTCCAAGTGAAACCAGTCAACTTTAGCCTGTGGAAGGAAATTCAAGTTACTGTAACTGCAGTTAGAATTACTTTTCAGGATGAATAGTGGGCTGAAAGATGCAGCACTGAGGTCGCTCCTGATTACAGGTGAGTAAATCGGAATTCGTAGTTCGGCTGATTTTTGAGGAAATTTTTAAAGGTCCAAATCTCCACACTTAGAAGAATTTCCAAGTAAAACCAGTCAATGGTAGCCTATGGAAGGAAATTCAAGTTACTGTAAGTATTGTTAGAATTACTTTTCAGGATCAGTAGTGGTCTGAAAGATGCAGCACTGAGGTCTCTCCTGATAACAGGTGAGTAAATCGGAAATTCGTAGTTTGGCTGATTTTTGAGGAATTTTTGAAGGTTCCAAAACTCCACACTTAGAAGAATTTCCAAGTGAAACCAGTCAATGTTAGCCTATGGAAGGAAATTCAAGTTACTGTAAGTATGGTAACAATTAGTTTTCAGGATCAGCAGTGGGCTGAAAGATGCAGCACTGAGGTCTCTCCTGATAACAGGTGAGTAAATCGGAATTCGTAGTTCAGCTGATTTTTGAGGAATTTTTTAAAGTTCCAAAAGTCCACACTTAGAAACATTTCCAATTGAAACCAGTCGATGTTATCCGATGGAAGGAAATTCAAGTTATTGTAAGCATGGTTAGAATTACTTTTCAGGATCAGTAGTGGGCTGAAAGATGTAGCACTGAGGTCTCTCCTGATAACAGGTGAGTAAATCGGAATTCGTAGTTCGACTGATTATAAAGGAATTTTTTAAAGATCCAAAACTCCACACTTAGAAACATTTCCAAGTGAAACCAGTCGATGTTAGCCTATGGAAGGAAATTCAAGTTACTGTAAGTATGGTTAGAATTACTTTTCAGGATCACTAGTGGGCTGAAAGATGCAGCACTGAGGTCTCTCCTGATAACAGGTGAGTAAATCGAAATTCGTAGTTCGACTGACTTTTGAGGAAGTTTTTTTAAGTTCCAAAACTCCACACTTAGAAGAATTTCCAAGTGAAACCAGTCAACTTTAACCTGTGGAAGGAAATTCAAGTTACTGTAACTGCGGTTAGAATTACTTTTCAGGATCAATAGTGGGCTGAAAGATGCAGCACTGAGGTCTCTCCTGATAACAGGTGAGTAAATCAGAATTCGTAGTTTGGCTGATTTTTGAGGAATTTTTTTAAGTTCCAAAACTCCACAGTTAGAAGAATTTCCAAGTGAAACCAGTCAACTTTAGCCTGTGGAAGGAAATTAAAGTTACTGTAACTGCAGTTAGAATTACTTTTCAGGATGAATAGTGGGCTGAAAGATGCAGCACTGAGGTCTCTCCTGATTACAGGTGAGTAAATCGGAATTCGTAGTTCGGCTGATTTTTGAGGAAATTTTTAAAGGTCCAAATCTCCACACTTAGAAGAATTTCCAAGTTAAACCAGTCAATGGTAGCCTATGGAAGGAAATTCTAGTTACTGTAAGTATGGTTAGAATTACTTTTCAGGATCAGTAGTGGGCTGAAAGATGCAGCACTGAGGTCTCTCCTGATAACAGGTGAGTAAATCGGAAATTCGTAGTTTGGCTGATTTTTGAGGAATTTTTGAAGGTTCCAAAACTCCACACTTAGAAGAATTTCCAAGTGAAACCAGTCAATGTTAGCCTATGGAAGGAAATTCAAGTTACTGTAAGTATGGTTAGAATTACTTTTCAGGATCAGTAGTGGGCTGAAAGATGCAGCACTGTGGTCTCTCCTGGTAACAGGTGAGTAAATCGGAATTCGTAGTTCGGCTGATTTTTTTGAAATTTTTTAGGTTTAAAATTCCACACTTAGAAGAATTTCCAAGTGAAGCCAGTCAATGTTAGCCTGCGGAAGGAAATTCAAGTTACTATAACTACGGTAAGAATTACTTTTCAGGATCAGTAGTGGGCTGAAAGATGCAGCACTGAGGTCTCTCCTGATAACAGGTGAGTAAATCGGAATTCGTAGTTTGGCTGATTTTTGAGGAATTTTTTAAAGTTCCAAAACTCCACACTTAAAAGAATTTCCAAGTGAAACCAGTCAATGTTAGCCTATGGAAGGAAATTCAAGTTACTGTATCTATGGTTAGAATTCATTTACAGGATCAGTAGTGGGCTGAAAGATGCAGCACTGAGGTCTCTACTGATAACAGGTGAGTAAATCGGAATTCATAGTTCGGCTGATTTTTGAGGAATTTTTTAAAGGAACAAATCTCCAAACTTAGAAGAATTTCCAAGTGAAACCAGTCAACTTTAGCCTAAGGAAGGAAATTCAAGTTACAGTAACTGCGGTTAGAATTACTTTTCAGGATCAGTAGTGGGCTGAAAGATGTAGCACTGAGGTCTCTCCTGATAACAGGTGAGTAAATCGGAATTCGTAGTTTGGCTGATTTTTGAGGAATTTGTGAAGGTTCCAAAACTCCACACTTAGAAGAATTTCCAAGTGAAACCAGTCAATGTTAGAATATGGAAAGAAATTCAAGTTACTGTAAGTATGGTAACAATCAGTTTTCAGGATCAGTAGTGGGCTGAAAGATGCAGCACTGAGGTCTCTCCTGATAACAGGTGAGTAAATCGAAATTCGTAGTTCGACTGACTTTTGAGGAATTTTTTTAAGTTCCAAAACTCCACACTTAGAAGAATTTCCAAGTGAAACCAGTCAACTTTAGCCTGTGGAAGGAAATTCAAGTTACTGTAACTGCAGTTAGAATTACTTTTCAGGATGAATAGTGGGCTGAAAGATGCAGCACTGAGGTCGCTCCTGATTACAAGTGAGTAAATCGGAATTCGTAGTTCGGCTGATTTTTGAGGAATTTTTTAAAGGTCCAAATTTTCACACTTAGAAGAATTTCCAAGTAAAACCAGTCAATGGTAGCCTATGGAAGGAAATTCAAGTTACTGTAAGTATTGTTAGAATTACTTTTCAGGATCAGTAGTGGTCTGAAAGATGCAGCACTGAGGTCTCTCCTGATAACAGGTGAGTAAATCGGAAATTCGTAGTTTGGCTGATTTTTGAGGAATTTTTGAAGGTTCCAAAACTCCACACTTAGAAGAATTTCCAAGTGAAACCAGTCAATGTTAGCCTATGGAAGGAAATTCAAGTTACTGTAAGTATGGTAACAATTAGTTTTCAGGATCAGCAGTGGGCTGAAAGATGCAGCACTGAGGTCTCTCCTGATAACAGGTGAGTAAATCGGAATTCGTAGTTCGGCTGATTTTTGAGGAATTTTTTAAAGTTCCAAAACGCCACACTTAGAAACATTTCCAATTGAAACCAGTCGATGTTATCCTATGGAAGGAAATTCAAGTTATTGTAAGCATGGTTAGAATTACTTTTCAGGATCAGTAGTGGGCTGAAAGATGCAGCACTGAGGTCTCTCCTGATAACAGGTGAGTAAATCGGAATTCGTAGTTCGGCTGATTTTAAAGGAATTTTTTAAAGTTCCAAAACTCCACACTTAGAAACATTTCCAAGTGAAACCAGTCAACGTTAGCCGGTGGAAGGAAATTCAAGTTACTATAAGTACGGTTAGAATGACTTTTCAGGATCAGTAGTGGGCTGAAAGATGCAGCACTGAGGTCGCTCCTGATTACAGGTGAGTAAATCGGAATTCGTAGTTCAGCTGATTTTTAAAGGAATTTTTTAAAGTTCCAAAACTCCACACTTGGAAACATTTCCAAGTGAAACCAGGCCATATTAGCGTATGGAAGGAAATTCAAGTTACTGTAAGTATGGTTAGAATTACTTTTCAGGATCAGTAGTGGGCTGAAAGATGCAGCACTGAGATCTCTCCTGATAACAGGTGAGTAAATCGGAATTCGTAGTTCGGTTGATTTTTGAGGAATTTTTTAAAGGTCCAAAACTCCACACTTAGAAACATTTCCAAGTGAAACCAGTCAACGTTAGCCGGTGGAAGGAAATTCAAGTTACTATAACTACGGTTAGAATTACTTTTCAGGACCAGTAGTGGGCTGAAAGATGCAGCACCGAGGTCACTCCTGATTACAGGTGAGTAAATCGGAATTCGTAGTTCAGCTGATTTTTAAAGGAATTTTTTAAAGTTCCAAAACTCCACACTTAGAAACATTTCCAAGTGAAACCAGTCCATATTAGCGTATGGAAGGAAATTCAAGTTACTGTAAGTATGGTTAGAAATACTTTTCAGGATCAGTAGTGAGCTGAAAGATGCAGCACTGAGGTCTCTCCTGATAACAGGTGAGGAAATCGAAATTCGTAGTTTGACTGACTTTTGAGGAATTTTTTTAAGTTCCAAAACTCCACACTTAGAAGAATTTCCAAGTGAAACCAGTCAACTTTAGCCTGTGGAAGGAAATTCAAGTTACTGTAACTGCAGTTAGAATTACTTTTCAGGATGAATAGTGGGCTGAAAGATGCAGCACTGAGGTCGCTCCTGATTACAGGTGAGTAAATCAGAATTCGTAGTTCGGCTGATTTTTGAGGAAATTTTTAAAGATCCAAATTTTCACACTTAGAAGAATTTCCAAGTAAAACCAGTCAATGGTAGCCTATGGAAGGAAATTCAAGTTACTGTAAGTATTGTTAGAATTACTTTTCAGGATCAGTAGTGGTCTGAAAGATGCAGCACTGAGGTCTCTCCTGATAACAGGTGAGTAAATCGGAAATTCGTAGTTTGGCTGATTTTTGAGGAATTTTTGAAGGTTCCAAAACTCCACACTTAGAAGAATTTCCAAGTGAAACCAGTCAATGTTAGCCTATGGAAGGAAATTCAAGTTACTGTAAGTATGGTAACAATTAGTTTTCAGGATCAGCAGTGGGCTGAAAGATGCAGCACTGAGGTCTCTCCTGATAACAGGTGAGTAAATCGGAATTCGTAGTTCGGCTGATTTTTGAGGAATTTTTTAAAGTTCCAAAACTCCACACTTAGAAACATTTCCAGTTGAAACCAGTCGATGTTATCCTATGGAAGGAAATTCAAGTTATTGTAAGCATGGTTAGAATTACTTTTCAGGATCAGTAGTGGGCTGAAAGATGCAGCACTGAGATCTCTCCTGATAACAGGTGAGTAAATCGGAATTCGTAGTTCGGTTGATTTTTGAGGAATTTTTTAAAGGTCCAAATCTCCACACTTAGAAGAATTTCCAAGTGAAACCAGTCAATGTTAGCCTGTGGAAGGAAATTCAAGTTACTATAACTACGGTTAGAATTACTTTTCAGGATCAGTAGTGGGCTGAAAGATGCAGCACTGAGGACTCTCCTGATAACAGGTGTGCAAAACGGAATTTGTAGTTCGTCTGATTTTAAAGGAATTGTTTAATGATCCCAAACGCCACACTTAGAAACATTTCCAAGTGAAACCAGTCGATGTTATCCTATGGAAGGAAATTCAAGTTACTGTAAGTATGGTTAGAATTATTTCTCAGTATCAGTAGTGGGCTGAAAGATGCAGCACTGAGGTCTCTCCTGATAACAGGTGAGTAAGTCGTAATTCAAAGTTCAATTGATTTTTGAGGAATTTTTTAAAGTTCCAAAACTCCACACTTAGAAACATTTCCAAGTGAAACCAGTCAATGGTATCCTATGGAAGGAAATTCAAGTTACTGTAAGTATGGTTAGATATATTTTTCAGGATCAGGAGTGGGCTGAAAGATGCGGCACTGAGGTCTCTCCTGATAACAGGTGAGTAAATCGGAATTCGTAGTTCGGCTGATTTTAAAGGAATTTTTTAAAGATCCAAAACTCCACACTTAGAAACATTTCCAAGTGAAACCGGTCGATGTTAGCCTATGGAAGGAAATTCAAGTTACTGTAAGTATGGTTAGAATTACTTTTCAGGATCACTAGTGGGCTGAAAGATGCAGCACTGAGGTCTCTCCTGATAACAGGTGAGTAAATCGAAATTCGTAGTTCGACTGACTTTTGAGGAATTTTTTTAAGTTCCAAAACTCCACACTTAGAAGAATTTGCAAGTGAAACCAGTCAACTTTAACCTGTGGAAGGAAATTCAAGTTACTGTAACTACAGTTAGCATTACTTTTCAGGATCAATAGTGGGCTGAAAGATGCAGCACTGAGGTCGCTCCTGATTACAGGTGAGTAAATCGGAATTCGTAGTTCGGCTGATTTTTGAGGAATTTTTTAAAGGTCCAAATCTCCACACTTAGAAGAATTTCCAAGTAAAACCAGTCAATGGTAGCCTATGGAAGGAAATTCTAGTTAAGTTTAAAACTCCACACTTAGAAGAATTTACAAGTGAAACCAGTCAACGTTAGCCTGTGGAAGGAAATTCAAGTTACCTTAACTGGGATTAGAATTACTTTTCAGGATCAATAGTGGCCTGAAAAATGCAGCACTGAGGTCGCTCCTGATTACAGGTGAGTAAATCGGAATTCGTAGTTCGGCTGATTTTAAAGGAATTTTTTAAAGGTCCAAAACTACACACTTAGAAGAATTTCCAAATGAAACCAGTCAATATTAGCCTATGGAAGGAAATTGAAGTTACTGTAAGTATGGTTAGAATTACATTTCAGGATCAGTAGTGGGCTGAAAGATGCAGCACTGAGATCTCTCCTGATAACAGGTGAGTAAATCAGAATTCGTAGTTCGGTTAATTTTTGCGGAATTTTTTAAAGGTCCAAAACTCCACACTTAGAAACATTTCCAAGTGAAACCAGTCAACGTTAGCCGGTGGAAGGAAATTCAAGTTACTATAACTACGGTTAGAATGACTTTTCAGGATCAGTAGTGGGCTGAAAGATGCAGCACTGAGGTCGCTCCTGATTACAGGTGAGTAAATCGGAATTCGTAGTTCAGCTGATTTTTAAAGGAATTTTTTAAAGTTCCAAAACTCCACACTTGGAAACATTTCCAAGTGAAACCAGTCCATATTAGCGTATGGAAGGAAATTCAAGTTACTGTAAGTATGGTTAGAATTACTTTTCAGGATCAGTAGTGGGCTGAAAGATGCAGCACTGAGGTCTCTCCTGATAACAGGTGAGTAAATCGAAATTCGTAGTTCGACTGACTTTTGAGGAATTTTTTTAAGTTCCAAAACTCCACACTTAGAAGAATTTCCAAGTGAAACCAGTCAGCTTTAGCCTGTGGAAGGAAATTCAAGTTACTGTAACTGCAGTTAGAATTACTTTTCAGGATCAGTAGTGGGCTGAAAGATGCAGCACTGAGGTCTCTCCTGATAACAGGTGAGTAAATCGGAATTCGTAGTTCGGCTGATTTTTGAGGAATTTTTTAAAGGTCCAAATTTTCACCCTTAGAAGAATTTCCAAGTAAAACCAGTCAATGGTAGCCTATGGAAGGAAATTCAAGTTACTGTAAGTATTGTTAGAATTACTTTTCAGGATCAGTAGTGGTCTGAAAGATGCAGCACTGAGGTCTCTCCTGATAACAGGTGAGTAAATCGGAAATTCGTAGTTCGGCTGATTTTTTTGAAATTTTTTAGGTTTAAAATTCCACACTTAGAAGAATTTCCAAGTGAAGCCAGTCAATGTTAGCCTGCGGAAGGAAATTCAAGTTACTATAACTACGGTAAGAATTACTTTTCAGGATCAGTAGTGGGCTGAAAGATGCAGCACTGAGGTCTCTCCTGATAACAGGTGAGTAAATCGGAATTCGTAGTTTGGCTGATTTTTGAGGAATTTTTTAAAGTTCCAGAACTCCACACTTAAAAGAATTTCCAAGTGAAACCAGTCAATGTTAGCCTATGGAAGGAAATTCAAGTTACTGTATCTACAGTTAGAATTCATTTACAGGATCAGTAGTGGGCTGAAAGATGCAGCACTGAGGTCTCTACTGATAACAGGTGAGTAAATCGGAATTCGTAGTTCGGCTGATTTTTGAGGAATTTTTTAAAGGAACAAATCTCCAAACTTAGAAGAATTTCCAAGTGAAACCAGTCAACTTTAGCCTAAGGAAGGAAATTCAAGTTACAGTAACTGCGGTTAGAATTACTTTTCAGGATCAGTAGTGGGCTGAAAGATGTAGCACTGAGGTCTCTCCTGATAACAGGTGAGTAAATCGGAATTCGTAGTTTGGCTGATTTTTGAGGAATTTGTGAAGGTTCCAAAACTCCACACTTAGAAGAATTTCCAAGTGAAACCAGTCAATGTTAGAATATGGAAAGAAATTCAAGTTACTGTAAGTATGGTAACAATTAGTTTTCAGGATCAGTAGTGGGCTGAAAGATGCAGCACTGAGGTCTCTCCTGATAACAGGTGAGTAAATCGAAATTCGTAGTTCGACTGACTTTTCAGGAATTTTTTTAAGTTCCAAAACTCCACACTTAGAAGAATTTCCAAGTGAAACCAGTCAACTTTAGCCTGTGGAAGGAAATTCAAGTTACTGTAACTGCAGTTAGAATTACTTTTCAGGATGAATAGTGGGCTGAAAGATGCAGCACTGAGGTCGCTCCTGATTACAGGTGAGTAAATCGGAATTCGTAGTTCGGCTGATTTTCGAGGAATTTTTTAAAGGTCCAAATTTTCACACTTAGAAGAATTTCCAAGTAAAACCAGTCAATGGTAGCCTATGGAAGGAAATTCAAGTTACTGTAAGTATTGTTAGAATTACTTTTCAGGATCAGTAGTGGTCTGAAAGATGCAGCACTGAGGTCTCTCCTGATAACAGGTGAGTAAATCGGAAATTCGTAGTTTGGCTGATTTTTGAGGAATTTTTGAAGGTTCCAAAACTCCACACTTAGAAGAATTTCCAAGTGAAACCAGTCAATGTTAGCCTATGGAAGGAAATTCAAGTTACTGTAAGTATGGTAACAATTAGTTTTCAGGATCAGCAGTGGGCTGAAAGATGCAGCACTGAGGTCTCTCCTGATAACAGGTGAGTAAATCGGAATTCGTAGTTCGGCTGATTTTTGAGGAATTTTTTAAAGTTCCAAAACTCCACACTTAGAAACATTTCCAATTGAAACCAGTCGATGTTATCCTATGGAAGGAAATTCAAGTTATTGTAAGCATGGTTAGAATTACTTTTCAGGATCAGTAGTGGGCTGAAAGATGCAGCACTGAGGTCTCTCCTGATAACAGGTGAGTAAATCGGAATTCGTAGTTCGGCTGATTTTAAAGGAATTTTTTAAAGTTCCAAAACTCCACACTTAGAAACATTTCCAAGTGAAACCAGTCAACGTTAGCCGGTGGAAGGAAATTCAAGTTACTATAACTACGGTTAGAATGACTTTTCAGGATCAGTAGTGGGCTGAAAGATGCAGCACTGAGGTCGCTCCTGATTACAGGTGAGTAAATCGGAATTCGTAGTTCAGCTGATTTTTAAAGGAATTTTTTAAAGTTCCAAAACTCCACACTTGGAAACATTTCCAAGTGAAACCAGTCCATATTAGCGTATGGAAGGAAATTCAAGTTACTGTAAGTATGGTTAGAATTACTTTTCAGGATCAGTAGTGGGCTGAAAGATGCAGCACTGAGATCTCTCCTGATAACAGGTGAGTAAATCGGAATTCGTAGTTCGGTTGATTTTTGAGGAATTTTTTTAAAGGTCCAAAACTCCACACTTAGAAACATTTCCAAGTGAAACCAGTCAACGTTAGCCGGTGGAAGGAAATTCAAGTTACTATAACTACGGTTAGAATTACTTTTCAGGACCAGTAGTGGGCTGAAAGATGCAGCACCGAGGTCACTCCTGATTACAGGTGAGTAAATCGGAATTCGTAGTTCAGCTGATTTTTAAAGGAATTTTTTAAAGTTCCAAAACTCCACACTTAGAAACATTTCCAAGTGAAACCAGTCCATATTAGCGTATGGAAGGAAATTCAAGTTACTGTAAGTATGGTTAGAAATACTTTTCAGGATCAGTAGTGGGCTGAAAGATGCAGCACTGAGGTCTCTCCTGATAACAGGTGAGTAAATCGAAATTCATAGTTTGACTGACTTTTGAGGAATTTTTTTAAGTTCCAAAACTCCACACTTAGAAGAATTTCCAAGTGAAACCAGTCAACTTTAGCCTGTGGAAGGAAATTCAAGTTACTGTAACTGCAGTTAGAATTACTTTTCAGGATGAATAGTGGGCTGAAAGATGCAGCACTGAGGTCGCTCCTGATTACAGGTGAGTAAATCGGAATTCGTAGTTCGGCTGATTTTTGAGGAATTTTTTAAAGATCCAAATTTTCACACTTAGAAGAATTTCCAAGTAAAACCAGTCAATGGTAGCCTATGGAAGGAAATTCAAGTTACTGTAAGTATTGTTAGAATTACTTTTCAGGATCAGTAGTGGTCTGAAAGATGCAGCACTGAGGTCTCTCCTGATAACAGGTGAGTAAATCGGAAATTCGTAGTTTGGCTGATTTTTGAGGAATTTTTGAAGGTTCCAAAACTCCACACTTAGAAGAATTTCCAAGTGAAACCAGTCAATGTTAGCCTGTGGAAGGAAATTCAAGTTACTGTAACTGCGGTTAGAATTAATTTTCTGGAACAATAGTGGCCTGAAAGATGCAGCACTGAGGTCGCTCCTGATTACAAGTGATTAAATTGGAATTCGTAGTTCAGCTGATTTTTGAAGAATTTTTTAAAGATCCAAAACTCCACACTTAGAATAATTTTGAAAACTCCACACTTAGAAACATTTCCAAGTGAAACCAGTCGATGTTAGCCTAAGGAAGGAAATTCAAGTTACTGTAAGTATAGTTAGAATTACTTTTCAGGATCAGTAGTGGGCTGAAAGATGCAGCACTGAGGTCTCTCCTGATAAGAGGTGAGTTAATCGGAATTCGTAGTTCGGCTGATTTTTGAGGAATTTTTTAAAGGTCCAAATCTCCACACTTAGAAGAATTTCCAAGTAAAACCAGTCAATGGTAGCCTATGGAAGGAAATTCTAGTTAAGTTTAAAACTCCACACTTAGAAGAATTTACAAGTGAAACCAGTCAACGTTAGCCTGTGGAAGGAAATTCAAGTTACCTTAACTGGGATTAGAATTACTTTTCAGGATCAATAGTGGGCTGAAAAATGCAGCACTGAGGTTGCTCCTGATTACAGGTGAGTAAATCGGAATTCGTAGTTCGGCTGATTTTTGAGGAATTTTTTAAAGGTCCAAATCTCCACACTTAGAAGAATTTTCAAATGAAACCAGTCAATATTAGCCTATGGAAGGAAATTGAAGTTACTGTAAGTATGGGTAGAATTACTTTTCAGGATCAGTAGTGGGCTGAAAGATGCAGCACTGAGATCTCTCCTGATAACAGGTGAGTAAATCGGAATTCGTAGTTCGGTTGATTTTTGAGGAATTTTTTAAAGGTCCAAAACTCCACGCTTAGAAACATTTCCAAGTAAAACCAGTCTACGTTAGCCGGTGGAAGGAAATTCAAGTTACTATAACTACGGTTAGAATTACTTTTCAGGACCAGTAGTGGGCTGAAAGATGCAGCACCGAGGTCGCTCCTGATTACAGGTGAGTAAATCGGAATTCGTAGTTCGGCTGATTTTAAAGGAATTTTTTAAAGGTCCAAAACTCCACACTTAAAAGAATTTCCAAATGAAACCAGTCAATATTAGCCTATGGAAGGAAATTGAAGTTACTGTAAGTATGGTTAGAATTACATTTCAGGATCAGTAGTGGGCTGAAAGATGCAGCACTGAGATCTCTCCTGATAACAGGTGAGTAAATCGGAATTCGTAGTTCGGTTGATTTTTGAGGAATTTTTTAAAGGTCCAAAACTCCACACTTAGAAGAATTTCCAAGTGAAACCAGTCAACGTTAGCCGGTGGAAGGAAATTCAAGTTACTATAACTACGGTTAGAATTACTTTTCAGGACCAGTAGTGGTCTGAAAGATGCAGCACTGAGGTCTCTCCTGATAACAGGTGAGTAAATCGGAAATTCGTAGTTTGGCTGATTTTTGAGGAATTTTTGAAGGTTCCAAAACTCCACACTTAGAAGAATTTCCAAGTGCAACCAGTCAATGTTAGCCTGTGGAAGGAAATTCAAGTTACTGTAACTGCGGTTAGAATTACTTTTCTGGAACAATAGTGGCCTGAAAGATGCAGCACTGAGGTCGCTCCTGATTACAGGTGATTAAATTGGAATTCGTAGTTCAGCTGATTTTTGAAGAATTTTTTAAAGATCCAAAACTCCACAATTAGAAGAATTTCGAAAACTCCACACTTAGAAACATTTCCAAGTGAAACCAGTCGATGTTAGCCTAAGGAAGGAAATTCAAGTTACTGTAAGTATCGTTAGAATTACTTTTCAGGATCAGTAGTGGGCTGAAAGATGCAGCACTGAGGTCTCTCCTGATAACAGGTGAGTAAATTGGAATTCGAAGTTCGGCTGATTTTTGATGAATATTTTAAAGTTCCAAAACTCCACACTTAGAAGAATTTCCAAGTGAAACCAGTCAACGTTAGCCTGTGGAAGGAAATTCAAGTTACTATAACTACGGTTAGAATTACTTTTCAGGATCAGTAGTGGGCTGAAAGATGCAGCACTGAGGTCGCTCCTGATTACAGGTGAGTAAATCAGAATTCGTAGTTCGGCTGATTTTTGAGGAATTTTTTAAAGGTCCAAATCTCCACACTTAGAAGAATTTCCAAGTGAAACCAGTCAACTTTAGCATAAGGAAGGAAATTCAAGTTACAGTAACTGCGGTTAGAATTACTTTTCAGGATCAGTAGTGGACTGAAAGATGCAGCACTGAGGTCTCTCCTGATAACAGGTGAGTAAATCGGAATAGTTTGGCTGATTGTTGAGGAATTTTTTAAAGTTCCAAAACTCCACACTTAGAAGAATTTCCAAGTGAAACTAGTCAATGTTAGCCTATGGAAGGAAACTCAAGTTACTGTATCTACGGTTAGAATTAATTTTCAGGATCAGTAGTGGGCTGAAAGATGCACACTGAGGTCTCTCCTGATGACAGGTGAGTAAAACAGAATTCGTAGTTCGGCTGATTTTAAAGGAATTTTTTAAAGATCCAAAACTCCACACTTAGAAACATTTCCAAGTGACACCAGTTGATGTTAGCCTATAGAAGGAAATTCAAGTTACTGTAAGTATGGTTAGAATTACTTTTCAGGATCAGTAGTGGGCTGAAAGATGCAGCACTGAGATCTCTCCTGATAACAGGCGAGTAAATCGGAATTCGTAGTAAGGCTGATTTTTGAGGAATTTTTTAAAGTTCCAAAACTCCACACTTAGAAAAATTTCCAAGTAAAACATGTCAATGTTAGCCTGTGGAAGGAAATTCAAGTTACTGTAACTGTGATTAGAATTACGTTTCAGGACCAATACTGGGCTGAAAGATGCAGCACTGAGGTCGCTCCTGATTACAGGTGAGTAAATCGGAATTCGTAGTTCGGCTCATTTTTGAGGAATTTTTTTAAGTTTAAAACTCCACACTTAGAAGAATTTCCAAGTGAAACCAGTCAACGTTAGCCTGTGGAAGGAAATTCAAGTTACTGTAACTGGGATTAGAATTACTTTTCAGGACCAATACTGGGCTGAAAGATGCAGCACTGAGGTCGCTCCTGATTACAGGTGAGTAAATCGGAATTCGTAGTTCGGCTCATTTTTGAGGAATTTTTTGAAGGTCCAAATCTCCACACTTAGAAGAATTTCCAAGTGAAACCAGTCAATGTTAGCCTGTGGAAGGAAATTCAAGTTACTATAACTACGGTTAGAATTACTTTTCAGGATCAGTAGTGGGCTGAAAGATGCAGCACTCAGGTCGCTCCTGATTACAGGTGAGTAAATCGGAATTCGTAGTTCGGCTGATTTTTGAGGAATTTTTAAAGGTCCAAATCTCCACATTTAGAAGAATTTCCAAGTAAAACCAGTCAATGGTAGCCTATGGAAGGAAATTCTAGTTAAGTTTAAAACTCCACACTTAGAAGAATTTACAAGTGAAACCAGTCAAAGTTAGCCTGTGGAAGGAAATTCAAGTTACCTTAACTGGGATTAGAATTACTTTTCAGGATCAATAGTGGGCTGAAGAATGCAGCACTGAGGTCGCTCCTGATTACAGGTGAGTAAATCGGAATTCGTAGTTCGGCTGATTTTAAAGGAATTTTTTAAAGGTCCAAAACTACACACTTAGAAGAATTTCCAAGTGAAACCAGTCCATATTAGCGTATGGAAGGAAATTCAAGTTACTGTAAGTATGGTTAGAATTACTTTTCAGGATCAGTAGTGGGCTGAAAGATGCAGCACTGAGGTCTCTCCTGATAACAGGTGAGTAAATCGAAATTCGTAGTTCGACTGACTTTTGAGGAATTTTTTTAAGTTCCAAAACTCCACACTTAGAAGAATTTCCAAGTGAAACCAGTCAACTTTAGCCTGTGGAAGGAAATTCAAGTTACTGTAACTGCAGTTAGAATTACTTTTCAGGATGAATAGTGGGCTGAAAGATGCAGCACTGAGGTCGCTCCTGATTACAGGTGAGTAAATCGGAATTCGTAGTTCGGCTGATTTTTGAGGAAATTTTTAAAGGTCCAAATCTCCACACTTAGAAGAATTTCCAAGTAAAACCAGTCAATGGTAGCCTATGGAAGGAAATTCAAGTTACTGTAAGTATTGTTAGAATTACTTTTCAGGATCAGTAGTGGTCTGAAAGATGCAGCACTGAGGTCTCTCCTGATAACAGGTGAGTAAATCGGAAATTCGTAGTTTGGCTGATTTTTGAGGAATTTTTGAAGGTTCCAAAACTCCACACTTAGAAGAATTTCCAAGTGAAACCAGTCAATGTTAGCCTATGGAAGGAAATTCAAGTTACTGTAAGTATGGTAACAATTAGTTTTCAGGATCAGCAGTGGGCTGAAAGATGCAGCACTGAGGTCTCTCCTGATAACAGGTGAGTAAATCGGAATTCGTAGTTCAGCTGATTTTTGAGGAATTTTTTAAAGTTCCAAAAGTCCACACTTAGAAACATTTCCAATTGAAACCAGTCGATGTTATCCGATGGAAGGAAATTCAAGTTATTGTAAGCATGGTTAGAATTACTTTTCAGGATCAGTAGTGGGCTGAAAGATGTAGCACTGAGGTCTCTCCTGATAACAGGTGAGTAAATCGGAATTCGTAGTTCGACTGATTATAAAGGAATTTTTTAAAGATCCAAAACTCCACACTTAGAAACATTTCCAAGTGAAACCAGTCGATGTTAGCCTATGGAAGGAAATTCAAGTTACTGTAAGTATGGTTAGAATTACTTTTCAGGATCACTAGTGGGCTGAAAGATGCAGCACTGAGGTCTCTCCTGATAACAGGTGAGTAAATCGAAATTCGTAGTTCGACTGACTTTTGAGGAAGTTTTTTTAAGTTCCAAAACTCCACACTTAGAAGAATTTCCAAGTGAAACCAGTCAACTTTAACCTGTGGAAGGAAATTCAAGTTACTGTAACTGCGGTTAGAATTACTTTTCAGGATCAATAGTGGGCTGAAAGATGCAGCACTGAGGTCTCTCCTGATAACAGGTGAGTAAATCAGAATTCGTAGTTTGGCTGATTTTTGAGGAATTTTTTTAAGTTCCAAAACTCCACAGTTAGAAGAATTTCCAAGTGAAACCAGTCAACTTTAGCCTGTGGAAGGAAATTAAAGTTACTGTAACTGCAGTTAGAATTACTTTTCAGGATGAATAGTGGGCTGAAAGATGCAGCACTGAGGTCGCTCCTGATTACAGGTGAGTAAATCGGAATTCGTAGTTCGGCTGATTTTTGAGGAATTTTTTAAAGGTCCAAATTTTCACACTGAGAAGAATTTCCAAGTAAAACCAGTCAATGGTAGCCTATGGAAGGAAATTAAAGTTACTGTAAGTATTGTTAGAATTACTTTTCAGGATCAGTAGTGGTCTGAAAGATGCAGCACTGAGGTCTCTCCTGATAACAGGTGAGTAAATCGGAAATACGTAGTTTGGCTGATTTTTGAGGAATTTTTGAAGGTTCCAAAACTCCACACTTAGAAGAATTTCCAAGTGAAACCAGTCAATGTTAGCCTATGGAAGGAAATTCAAGTTACTGTAAGTATGGTAACAATTAGTTTTCAGGATCAGTAGTGGGCTGAAAGATGCAGCACTGAGTTCTCTCCTGATAACAGGTGAGTAAATCGGAATTCGTAGTTCGGCTGATTTTTGAGGAATTTTTTAAAGTTCCAAAACTCCACACTTAGAAACATTTCCAATTGAAACCAGTCGATGTTATCCTATGGAAGGAAATTCAAGTTATCGTAAGCATGGTTAGAATTACTTTTCAGGATCAGTAGTGGGCTGAAAGATGCAGCACTGATGTCTCTCCTGATAACAGGTGAGTAAATCGGAATTCATAGTTCAGCTGATTTTAAAGGAATTTTTTAAAGATCCAAAACTCCACACTTAGAAACATTTCCAAGTGAAACCAGTCGATGTTAGCCTATGGAAGGAAATTCAAGTTACTGTAAGTATGGTTAGAATTACTTTTCAGGATCACTAGTGGGCTGAAAGATGCAGCACTGAGGTCTCTCCTGATAACAGGTGAGTAAATCGAAATTCGTAGTTCGACTGACTTTTGAGGAAGTTTTTTTAAGTTCCAAAACTCCACACTTAGAAGAATTTCCAAGTGAAACCAGTCAACTTTAACCTGTGGAAGGAAATTCAAGTTACTGTAACCACAGTTAGAATTACTTTTCAGGATCAATAGTGGGCTGAAAGATGCAGCACTGAGGTCTCTCCTGATTACAGGTGAGTAAATCGGAATTCGTAGTTCGGCTGATTTTTGAGGAATTTTTTAAAGGTCCAAATCTCCACACTTAGAAGAATTTCCAAGTAAAACCAGTCAATGGTAGCCTAAGGAAGGAAATTCTAGTTACTGTAAGTATGGTTAGAATTACTTTTCAGGATCAGTAGTGGGCTGAAAGATGCAGAACTGAGGTCTCTCCTGATAACAGGTGAGTAAATCGAAATTCGTAGTTCGGCTGATTTTTGAGGAATTTTTTAAAGGTCCAAATTTTCACACTTAGAAGAATTTCCAAGTAAAACCAGTCAATGGTAGCCTATGGAAGGAAATTCAATTTACTGTAAGTATTGTTAGAATTACTTTTCAGGATCAGTAGTGGTCTGAAAGATGCAGCACTGAGGTCTCTCCTGATAACAGGTGAGTAAATCGGAAATTCGTAGTTTGGCTGATTTTTGAGGAATTTTTGAAGGTTCCAAAACTCCACACTTAGAAGAATTTCCAAGTGAAACCAGTCAATGTTAGCCTATGGAAGGAAATTCAAGTTACTGTAAGTATGGTAACAATTAGTTTTCAGGATCAGCAGTGGGCTGAAAGATGCAGCACTGAGGTCTCTCCTGATAACAGGTGAGTAAATCGGAATTCGAAGTTCGGCTGATTTTTGAGGAATTTTTTAAAGTTCCAAAACTCCACACTTAGAAACATTTCCAATTGAAACCAGTCGATGTTATCCTATGGAAGGAAATTCAAGTTATTGTAAGCATGGTTAGAATTACTTTTCAGGATCAGTAGTGGGCTGAAAGATGCAGCACTGAGGTCTCTCCTGATAACAGGTGAGCAAATCGGAATTCGTAGTTCGGCTGATTTTAAAGGAATTTTTTAAAGATCCAAAACTCCACACTTAGAAAAATTTCCAAGTAAAACATGTCAATGTTAGCCTATGGAAGGAAATTTAAGTTACTGTAAGTATGGTTAGATTTACTTTTCAGGATCAGTAGTGGGCTGAAAGATGCAGCACTGAGTTCGCTCCTGATTACAGGTGAGTAAATCGGAATTCGTAATTCAGCTGATTTTTGAGGAATTTTTTTAAGTTTAAAACTCCACACTTAGAAGAATTTCCAAGTGAAACCAGTCAACGTTAGCCTGTGGAAGGAAATTCAAGTTACTGTAACTGTGATTAGAATTACGTTTCAGGACCAATACTGGGCTGAAAGATGCAGCACTGAGGTCGCTCCTGATTACAGGTGAGTAAATCGGAATTCGTAGTTCGGCTCATTTTTGAGGAATTTTTTTAAGTTTAAAACTCCACACTTAGAAGAATTTCCAAGTGAAACCAGTCAACGTTAGCCTGTGGAAGGAAATTCAAGTTACTGTAACTGGGATTAGAATTACTTTTCAGGACCAATACTGGGCTGAAAGATGCAGCACTGAGTTCGCTCCTGATTACAGGTGAGTAAATCGGAATTCGTAGTTCGGCTCATTTTTGAGGAATTTTTTGAAGGTCCAAATCTCCACACTTAGAAGAATTTCCAAGTGAAACCAGTCAATGTTAGCCTGTGGAAGGAAATTCAAGTTACTATAACTACGGTTAGAATTACTTTTCAGGATCAGTAGTGGGCTGAAAGATGAAGCACTGAGGTCGCTCCTGATTACAGGTGAGTAAATCGGAATTCGTAGTTCGGCTGATTTTTGAGGAATTTTTAAAGGTCCAAATCTCCACACTTAGAAGAATTTCCAAGTAAAACCAGTCAATGGTAGCCTATGGAAGGAAATTCTAGTTAAGTTTAAAACTCCACACTTAGAAGAATTTACAAGTGAAACCAGTCAAAGTTAGCCTGTGGAAGGAAATTCAAGTTACCTTAACTGGGATTAGAATTACTTTTCAGGATCAATAGTGGGCTGAAGAATGCAGCACTGAGGTCGCTCCTGATTACAGGTGAGTAAATCGGAATTCGTAGTTCGGCTGATTTTAAAGGAATTTTTTAAAGGTCCAAAACTACACACTTAGAAGAATTTCCAAATGAAACCAGTCAATATTAGCCTATGGAAGGAAATTGAAGTTACTGTAAGTATGGTTAGAATTACATTTCAGGATCAGTAGTGGGCTGAAAGATGCAGCACTGAGATCTCTCCTGATAACAGGTGAGTAAATCGGAATTCGTAGTTTGGTTGATTTTTGCAGAATTTTTTAAAGGTCCAAAACTCCACACTTAGAAACATTTCCAAGTGAAACCAGTCAACGTTAGCCGGTGGAAGGAAATTCAAGTTACTATAACTACGGTTAGAATGACTTTTCAGGATCAGTAGTGGCTGAAAGATGCAGCACTGAGGTCGCTCCTGATTACAGGTGAGTAAATCGGAATTCGTAGTTCAGCTGATTTTTAAAGGAATTTTTTAAAGTTCCAAAACTCCACACTTGGAAACATTTCCAAGTGAAACCAGTCCATATTAGCGTATGGAAGGAAATTCAAGTTACTGTAAGTATGTTTAGAATTACTTTTCAGGATCAGTAGTGGGCTGAAAGATGCAGCACTGAGGTCTCTCCTGATAACAGGTGAGTAAATCGAAATTCGTAGTTCGACTGACTTTTGAGGAATTTTTTTAAGTTCCAAAACTCCACACTTAGAAGAATTTCCAAGTGAAACCAGTCAACTTTAGCCTGTGGAAGGAAATTCAAGTTACTGTAACTGCAGTTAGAATTCCTTTTCAGGATGAATAGTGGGCTGAAAGATGCAGCACTGAGGTCGCTCCTGATTACAGGTGAGTAAATCGGAATTCGTAGTTCGGCTGATTTTTGAGGAAATTTTTAAAGGTCCAAATCTCCACACTTCCAAGTGAAACCAGTCAATGTTAGCCTATGGAAGGAAATTCAAGTTACTGTAAGTATGGTAACAATTAGTTTTCAGGATCAGCAGTGGGCTGAAAGATGCAGCACTGAGGTCTCTCCTGATAACAGGTGAGTAAATCGGAATTCGTAGTTCAGCTGATTTTTGAGGAATTTTTTAAAGTTCCAAAAGTCCACACTTAGAAACATTTCCAATTGAAACCAGTCGATGTTATCCTATGGAAGGAAATTCAAGTTATTGTAAGCATGGTTAGAATTACTTTTCAGGATCAGTAGTGGGCTGAAAGATGCAGCACTGAGGTCTCTCCTGATAACAGGTGAGTAAATCGGAATTCGTAGTTCGGCTGATTTTAAAGGAATTTTTTAAAGATCCAAAACTCCACACTTAGAAACATTTCCAAGTGAAACCAGTCGATGTTAGCCTATGGAAGGAAATTCAAGTTACTGTAAGTATGGTTAGAATTACTTTTCAGGATCACTAGTGGGCTGAAAGATGCAGCACTGAGGTCTCTCCTGATAACAGGTGAGTAAATCGAAATTCGTAGTTCGACTGACTTTTGAGGAAGTTTTTTTAAGTTCCAAAACTCCACACTTAGAAGAATTTCCAAGTGAAACCAGTCAACTTTAACCTGTGGAAGGAAATTCAAGTTACTGTAACTACAGTTAGAATTACTTTTCAGGATCAATAGTGGGCTGAAAGATGCAGCACTGAGGTCTCTCCTGATTACAGGTGAGTAAATCGGAATTCGTAGTTCGGCTGATTTTTGAGGAAATTTTTAAAGGTCCAAATCTCCACACTTAGAAGAATTTCCAAGTTAAACCAGTCAATGGTAGCCTATGGAAGGAAATTCTAGTTACTGTAAGTATGGTTAGAATTACTTTTCAGGATCAGTAGTGGGCTGAAAGATGCAGCACTGAGGTCTCTCCTGATAACAGGTGAGTAAATCGAAATTCGTAGTTCGACTGACTTTCGAGGAAGTTTTTTTAAGTTCCAAAACTCCACACTTAGAAGAATTTCCAAGTGAAACCAGTCAACTTTAGCCTGTGGAAGGAAATTCAAGTTACTGTAACTGCGGTTAGAATTACTTTTCAGGATCAATAGTGGGCTGAAAGATGCAGCACTGAGGTCTCTCCTGATAACAGGTGAGTAAATCAGAATTCGTAGTTTGGCTGATTTTTGAGGAATTTTTTTAAGTTCCAAAACTCCACAGTTAGAAGAATTTCCAAGTGAAACCAGTCAACTTTAGCCTGTGGAAGGAAATTAAAGTTACTGTAACTGCAGTTAGAATTACTTTTCAGGATCAATAGTGGGCTGAAAGATGCAGCACTGAGGTCTCTCCTGATAACAGGTGAGTAAATCAGAATTCGTAGTTTGGCTGATTTTTGAGGAATTTTTTTAAGTTCCAAAACTCCACAGTTAGAAGAATTTCCAAGTGAAAACAGTCAACTTTAGCCTGTGGAAGGAAATTAAAGTTACTGTAACTGCAGTTAGAATTACTTTTCAGGATGAATAGTGGGCTGAAAGATGCAGCACTGAGGTCGCTCCTGATAACAGGTGAGTAAATCGGAAATTCGTAGTTTGGCTGATTTTTGAGGAATTTTTGAAGGTTCCAAAACTCCACACTTAGAAGAATTTCCAAGTGAAACCAGTCAATGTTAGCCTATGGAAGGAAATTCAAGTTACTGTAAGTATGGTAACAATTAGTTTTCAGGATCAGCAGTGGGCTGAAAGATGCAGCACTGAGGTCTCTCCTGATAACAGGTGAGTAAATCGGAATTCGAAGTTCGGCTGATTTTTGAGGAATTTTTTAAAGTTCCAAAACTCCACACTTAGAAACATTTCCAATTGAAACCAGTCGATGTTATCCTATGGAAGGAAATTCAAGTTATTGTAAGCATGGTTAGAATTACTTTTCAGGATCAGTAGTGGGCTGAAAGATGCAGCACTGAGGTCTCTCCTGATAACAGGTGAGCAAATCGGAATTCGTAGTTCGGCTGATTTTAAAGGAATTTTTTAAAGATCCAAAACTCCACACTTAGAAAAATTTCCAAGTAAAACATGTCAATGTTAGCCTATGGAAGGAAATTTAAGTTACTGTAAGTATGGTTAGATTTACTTTTCAGGATCAGTAGTGGGCTGAAAGATGCAGCACTGAGTTCGCTCCTGATTACATGTGAGTAAATCGGAATTCGTAATTCAGCTGATTTTTGAGGAATTTTTTTAAGTTTAAAACTCCACACTTAGAAGAATTTCCAAGTGAAACCAGTCAACGTTAGCCTGTGGAAGGAAATTCAAGTTACTGTAACTGTGATTAGAATTACGTTTCAGGACCAATACTGGGCTGAAAGATGCAGCACTGAGGTCGCTCCTGATTACAGGTGAGTAAATCGGAATTCGTAGTTCGGCTCATTTTTGAGGAATTTTTTTAAGTTTAAAACTCCACACTTAGAAGAATTTCCAAGTGAAACCAGTCAACGTTAGCCTGTGGAAGGAAATTCAAGTTACTGTAACTGGGATTAGAATTACTTTTCAGGACCAATACTGGGCTGAAAGATGCAGCACTGAGTTCGCTCCTGATTACAGGTGAGTAAATCGGAATTCGTAGTTCGGCTCATTTTTGAGGAATTTTTTGAAGGTCCAAATCTCCACACTTAGAAGAATTTCCAAGTGAAACCAGTCAATGTTAGCCTGTGGAAGGAAATTCAAGTTACTATAACTACGGTTAGAATTACTTTTCAGGATCAGTAGTGGGCTGAAAGATGAAGCACTGAGGTCGCTCCTGATTACAGGTGAGTAAATCGGAATTCGTAGTTCGGCTGATTTTTGAGGAATTTTTAAAGGTCCAAATCTCCACACTTAGAAGAATTTCCAAGTAAAACCAGTCAATGGTAGCCTATGGAAGGAAATTCTAGTTAAGTTTAAAACTCCACACTTAGAAGAATTTACAAGTGAAACCAGTCAAAGTTAGCCTGTGGAAGGAAATTCAAGTTACCTTAACTGGGATTAGAATTACTTTTCAGGATCAATAGTGGGCTGAAGAATGCAGCACTGAGGTCGCTCCTGATTACAGGTGAGTAAATCGGAATTCGTAGTTCGGCTGATTTTAAAGGAATTTTTTAAAGGTCCAAAACTACACACTTAGAAGAATTTCCAAATGAAACCAGTCAATATTAGCCTATGGAAGGAAATTGAAGTTACTGTAAGTATGGTTAGAATTACATTTCAGGATCAGTAGTGGGCTGAAAGATGCAGCACTGAGATCTCTCCTGATAACAGGTGAGTAAATCGGAATTCGTAGTTTGGTTGATTTTTGCAGAATTTTTTAAAGGTCCAAAACTCCACACTTAGAAACATTTCCAAGTGAAACCAGTCAACGTTAGCCGGTGGAAGGAAATTCAAGTTACTATAACTACGGTTAGAATGACTTTTCAGGATCAGTAGTGGCTGAAAGATGCAGCACTGAGGTCGCTCCTGATTACAGGTGAGTAAATCGGAATTCGTAGTTCAGCTGATTTTTAAAGGAATTTTTTAAAGTTCCAAAACTCCACACTTGGAAACATTTCCAAGTGAAACCAGTCCATATTAGCGTATGGAAGGAAATTCAAGTTACTGTAAGTATGTTTAGAATTACTTTTCAGGATCAGTAGTGGGCTGAAAGATGCAGCACTGAGGTCTCTCCTGATAACAGGTGAGTAAATCGAAATTCGTAGTTCGACTGACTTTTGAGGAATTTTTTTAAGTTCCAAAACTCCACACTTAGAAGAATTTCCAAGTGAAACCAGTCAACTTTAGCCTGTGGAAGGAAATTCAAGTTACTGTAACTGCAGTTAGAATTACTTTTCAGGATGAATAGTGGGCTGAAAGATGCAGCACTGAGGTCGCTCCTGATTACAGGTGAGTAAATCGGAATTCGTAGTTCGGCTGATTTTTGAGGAAATTTTTAAAGGTCCAAATCTCCACACTTCCAAGTGAAACCAGTCAATGTTAGCCTATGGAAGGAAATTCAAGTTACTGTAAGTATGGTAACAATTACTTTTCAGGATCAGTAGTGGGCTGAAAGATGCAGCACTGAGGTCTCTCCTGATAACAGGTGAGTAAATCGGAATTCGTAGTTCGGCTGATTTTTGAGGAATTTTTTAAAGGTCCAAATCTCCACACTTAGAAGAATTTCCAAGTAAAACCAGTCAATGGTAGCCTATGGAAGGAAATTCTAGTTAAGTTTAAAACTCCACACTTAGAAGAATTTACAAGTGAAACCAGTCAAAGTTAGCCTGTGGAAGGAAATTCAAGTTACCTTAACTGGGATTAGAATTACTTTTCAGGATCAATAGTGGGCTGAAGAATGCAGCACTGAGGTCGCTCCTGATTACAGGTGAGTAAATCGGAATTCGTAGTTCGGCTGATTTTAAAGGAATTTTTTAAAGGTCCAAAACTACACACTTAGAAGAATTTCCAAATGAAACCAGTCAATATTAGCCTATGGAAGGAAATTGAAGTTACTGTAAGTATGGTTAGAATTACATTTCAGGATCAGTAGTGGGCTGAAAGATGCAGCACTGAGATCTCTCCTGATAACAGGTGAGTAAATCGGAATTCGTAGTTCGGTTGATTTTTGCAGAATTTTTTAAAGGTCCAAAACTCCACACTTAGAAACATTTCCAAGTGAAACCAGTCAACGTTAGCCGGTGGAAGGAAATTCAAGTTACTATAACTACGGTTAGAATGACTTTTCAGGATCAGTAGTGGCTGAAAGATGCAGCACTGAGGTCGCTCCTGATTACAGGTGAGTAAATTGGAATTCGTAGTTCAGCTGATTTTTAAAGGAATTTTTTAAAGTTCCAAAACTCCACACTTGGAAACATTTCCAAGTGAAACCAGTCCATATTAGCGTATGGAAGGAAATTCAAGTTACTGTAAGTATGGTTAGAATTACTTTTCAGGATCAGTAGTGGGCTGAAAGATGCAGCACTGAGGTCTCTCCTGATAACAGGTGAGTAAATCGAAATTCGTAGTTCGACTGACTTTTGAGGAATTTTTTTAAGTTCCAAAACTCCACACTTAGAAGAATTTCCAAGTGAAACCAGTCAACTTTAGCCTGTGGAAGGAAATTCAAGTTACTGTAACTGCAGTTAGAATTACTTTTCAGGATGAATAGTGGGCTGAAAGATGCAGCACTGAGGTCGCTCCTGATTACAGGTGAGTAAATCGGAATTCGTAGTTCGGCTGATTTTTGAGGAAATTTTTAAAGGTCCAAATCTCCACACTTCCAAGTGAAACCAGTCAATGTTAGCCTATGGAAGGAAATTCAAGTTACTGTAAGTATGGTAACAATTAGTTTTCAGGATCAGCAGTGGGCTGAAAGATGCAGCACTGAGGTCTCTCCTGATAACAGGTGAGTAAATCGGAATTCGTAGTTCAGCTGATTTTTGAGGAATTTTTTAAAGTTCCAAAAGTCCACACTTAGAAACATTTCCAATTGAAACCAGTCGATGTTATCCTATGGAAGGAAATTCAAGTTATTGTAAGCATGGTTAGAATTACTTTTCAGGATCAGTAGTGGGCTGAAAGATGCAGCACTGAGGTCTCTCCTGATAACAGGTGAGTAAATCGGAATTCGTAGTTCGGCTGATTTTAAAGGAATTTTTTAAAGATCCAAAACTCCACACTTAGAAACATTTCCAAGTGAAACCAGTCGATGTTAGCCTATGGAAGGAAATTCAAGTTACTGTAAGTATGGTTAGAATTACTTTTCAGGATCACTAGTGGGCTGAAAGATGCAGCACTGAGGTCTCTCCTGATAACAGGTGAGTAAATCGAAATTCGTAGTTCGACTGACTTTTGAGGAAGTTTTTTTAAGTTCCAAAACTCCACACTTAGAAGAATTTCCAAGTGAAACCAGTCAACTTTAACCTGTGGAAGGAAATTCAAGTTACTGTAACTACAGTTAGAATTACTTTTCAGGATCAATAGTGGGCTGAAAGATGCAGCACTGAGGTCTCTCCTGATTACAGGTGAGTAAATCGGAATTCGTAGTTCGGCTGATTTTTGAGGAAATTTTTAAAGGTCCAAATCTCCACACTTAGAAGAATTTCCAAGTTAAACCAGTCAATGGTAGCCTATGGAAGGAAATTCTAGTTACTGTAAGTATGGTTAGAATTACTTTTCAGGATCAGTAGTGGGCTGAAAGATGCAGCACTGAGGTCTCTCCTGATAACAGGTGAGTAAATCGAAATTCGTAGTTCGACTGACTTTCGAGGAAGTTTTTTTAAGTTCCAAAACTCCACACTTAGAAGAATTTCCAAGTGAAACCAGTCAACTTTAGCCTGTGGAAGGAAATTCAAGTTACTGTAACTGCGGTTAGAATTACTTTTCAGGATCAATAGTGGGCTGAAAGATGCAGCACTGAGGTCTCTCCTGATAACAGGTGAGTAAATCAGAATTCGTAGTTTGGCTGATTTTTGAGGAATTTTTTTAAGTTCCAAAACTCCACAGTTAGAAGAATTTCCAAGTGAAACCAGTCAACTTTAGCCTGTGGAAGGAAATTAAAGTTACTGTAACTGCAGTTAGAATTACTTTTCAGGATCAATAGTGGGCTGAAAGATGCAGCACTGAGGTCTCTCCTGATAACAGGTGAGTAAATCAGAATTCGTAGTTTGGCTGATTTTTGAGGAATTTTTTTAAGTTCCAAAACTCCACAGTTAGAAGAATTTCCAAGTGAAAACAGTCACTTTTAGCCTGTGGAAGGAAATTAAAGTTACTGTAACTGCAGTTAGAATTACTTTTCAGGATGAATAGTGGGCTGAAAGATGCAGCACTGAGGTCGCTCCTGATTACAGGTGAGTAAATCGGAATTCGTAGTTCGGCTGATTTTTGAGGAATTTTTTAAAGGTCCAAATTTTCACACTGAGAAAAATTTCCAAGTAAAACCAGTCAATGGTAGCCTATGGAAGGAAATTAAAGTTACTGTAAGTATTGTTAGAATTACTTTTCAGGATCAGTAGTGGTCTGAAAGATGCAGCACTGAGGTCTCTCCTGATAACAGGTGAGTAAATCGGAAATACTTAGTTTGGCTGATTTTTGAGGAATTTTTGAAGGTTCCAAAACTCCACACTTAGAAGAATTTCCAAGTGAAACCAGTCAATGTTAGCCTATGGAAGGAAATTCAAGTTACTGTAAGTATGGTAACAATTAGTTTTCAGGATCAGTAGTGGGCTGAAAGATGCAGCACTGAGTTCTCTCCTGATAACAGGTGAGTAAATCGGAATTCGTAGTTCGGCTGATTTTTGAGGAATTTTTTAAAGTTCCAAAACTCCACACTTAGAAACATTTCCAATTGAAACCAGTCGATGTTATCCTATGGAAGGAAATTCAAGTTATCGTAAGCATGGTTAGAATTACTTTTCAGGATCAGTAGTGGGCTGAAAGATGCAGCACTGATGTCTCTCCTGATAACAGGTGAGTAAATCGGAATTCGTAGTTCAGCTGATTTTAAAGGAATTTTTTAAAGATCCAAAACTCCACACTTAGAAACATTTCCAAGTGAAACCAGTCGATGTTAGCCTATGGAAGGACATTCAAGTTACTGTAAGTATGGTTAGAATTACTTTTCAGGATCACTAGTGGGCTGAAAGATGCAGCACTGAGGTCTCTCCTGATAACAGGTGAGTAAATCGAAATTCGTAGTTCGACTGACTTTTGAGGAAGTTTTTTTAAGTTCCAAAACTCCACACTTAGAAGAATTTCCAAGTGAAACCAGTCAACTTTAACCTGTGGAAGGAAATTCAAGTTACTGTAACTACAGTTAGAATTACTTTTCAGGATCAATAGTGGGCTGAAAGATGCAGCACTGAGGTCTCTCCTGATTACAGGTGAGTAAATCGGAATTCGTAGTTCGGCTGATTTTTGAGGAAATTTTTAAAGGTCCAAATCTCCACACTTAGAAGAATTTCCAAGTTAAACCAGTCAATGGTAGCCTATGGAAGGAAATTCTAGTTACTGTAAGTATGGTTAGAATTACTTTTCAGGATCAGTAGTGGGCTGAAAGATGCAGCACTGAGGTCTCTCCTGATAACAGGTGAGTAAATCGAAATTCGTAGTTCGACTGACTTTCGAGGAAGTTTTTTTAAGTTCCAAAACTCCACACTTAGAAGAATTTCCAAGTGAAACCAGTCAACTTTAGCCTGTGGAAGGAAATTCAAGTTACTGTAACTGCGGTTAGAATTACTTTTCAGGATCAATAGTGGGCTGAAAGATGCAGCACTGAGGTCTCTCCTGATAACAGGTGAGTAAATCAGAATTCGTAGTTTGGCTGATTTTTGAGGAATTTTTTTAAGTTCCAAAACTCCACAGTTAGAAGAATTTCCAAGTGAAACCAGTCAACTTTAGCCTGTGGAAGGAAATTAAAGTTACTGTAACTGCAGTTAGAATTACTTTTCAGGATCAATAGTGGGCTGAAAGATGCAGCACTGAGGTCTCTCCTGATAACAGGTGAGTAAATCAGAATTCGTAGTTTGGCTGATTTTTGAGGAATTTTTTTAAGTTCCAAAACTCCACAGTTAGAAGAATTTCCAAGTGAAAACAGTCAACTTTAGCCTGTGGAAGGAAATTAAAGTTACTGTAACTGCAGTTAGAATTACTTTTCAGGATGAATAGTGGGCTGAAAGATGCAGCACTGAGGTCGCTCCTGATTACAGGTGAGTAAATCGGAATTCGTAGTTCGGCTGATTTTTGAGGAATTTTTTAAAGGTCCAAATTTTCACACTGAGAAAAATTTCCAAGTAAAACCAGTCAATGGTAGCCTATGGAAGGAAATTAAAGTTACTGTAAGTATTGTTAGAATTACTTTTCAGGATCAGTAGTGGTCTGAAAGATGCAGCACTGAGGTCTCTCCTGATAACAGGTGAGTAAATCGGAAATACTTAGTTTGGCTGATTTTTGAGGAATTTTTGAAGGTTCCAAAACTCCACACTTAGAAGAATTTCCAAGTGAAACCAGTCAATGTTAGCCTATGGAAGGAAATTCAAGTTACTGTAAGTATGGTAACAATTAGTTTTCAGGATCAGTAGTGGGCTGAAAGATGCAGCACTGAGTTCTCTCCTGATAACAGGTGAGTAAATCGGAATTCGTAGTTCGGCTGATTTTTGAGGAATTTTTTAAAGTTCCAAAACTCCACACTTAGAAACATTTCCAATTGAAACCAGTCGATGTTATCCTATGGAAGGAAATTCAAGTTATCGTAAGCATGGTTAGAATTACTTTTCAGGATCAGTAGTGGGCTGAAAGATGCAGCACTGATGTCTCTCCTGATAACAGGTGAGTAAATCGGAATTCGTAGTTCAGCTGATTTTAAAGGAATTTTTTAAAGATCCAAAACTCCACACTTAGAAACATTTCCAAGTGAAACCAGTCGATGTTAGCCTATGGAAGGACATTCAAGTTACTGTAAGTATGGTTAGAATTACTTTTCAGGATCACTAGTGGGCTGAAAGATGCAGCACTGAGGTCTCTCCTGATAACAGGTGAGTAAATCGAAATTCGTAGTTCGACTGACTTTTGAGGAAGTTTTTTTAAGTTCCAAAACTCCACACTTAGAAGAATTTCCAAGTGAAACCAGTCAACTTTAACCTGTGGAAGGAAATTCAAGTTACTGTAACTACAGTTAGAATTACTTTTCAGGATCAATAGTGGGCTGAAAGATGCAGCACTGAGGTCTCTCCTGATTACAGGTGAGTAAATCGGAATTCGTAGTTCGGCTGATTTTTGAGGAATTTTTTAAAGGTCCAAATCTCCACACTTAGAAGAATTTCCAAGTAAAACCAGTCAATGGTAGCCTAAGGAAGGAAATTCTAGTTACTGTAAGTACGGTTAGAATTACTTTTCAGGATCAGTAGTGGGCTGAAAGATGCAGCACTGAGGTCTCTCCTGATAACAGGTGAGTAAATCGAAATTAGTAGTTCGGCTGATTTTTGAGGAATTTTTTAAAGGTCCAAATTTTCACACTTAGAAGTATTTCCAAGTAAAACCAGTCAATGGTAGCCTATAGAAGGAAATTCAATTTACTGTAAGTATTGTTAGAATTACTTTTCAGGATCAGTAGTGGTCTGAAAGATGCAGCACTGAGGTCTCTCCTGATAACAGGTGAGTAAATCGGAAATTCGTAGTTTGGCTGATTTTTGAGGAATTTTTGAAGGTTCCAAAACTCCACACTTAGAAGAATTTCCAAGTGAAACCAGTCAATGTTAGCCTATGGAAGGAAATTCAAGTTACTGTAAGTATGGTAACAATTAGTTTTCAGGATCAGCAGTGGGCTGAAAGATGCAGCACTGAGGTCTCTCCTGATAACAGGTGAGTAAATCGGAATTCGAAGTTCGGCTGATTTTTGAGGAATTTTTTAAAGTTCCAAAACTCCACACTTAGAAACATTTCCAATTGAAACCAGTCGATGTTATCCTATGGAAGGAAATTCAAGTTATTGTAAGCATGGTTAGAATTACTTTTCAGGATCAGTAGTGGGCTGAAAGATGCAGCACTGAGGTCTCTCCTGATAACAGGTGAGCAAATCGGAATTCGTAGTTCGGCTGATTTTAAAGGAATTTTTTAAAGATCCAAAACTCCACACTTAGAAAAATTTCCAAGTAAAACATGTCAATGTTAGCCTATGGAAGGAAATTTAAGTTACTGTAAGTATGGTTAGATTTACTTTTCAGGATCAGTAGTGGGCTGAAAGATGCAGCACTGAGTTCGCTCCTGATTACAGGTGAGTAAATCGGAATTCGTAATTCAGCTGATTTTTGAGGAATTTTTTTAAGTTTAAAACTCCACACTTAGAAGAATTTCCAAGTGAAACCAGTCAACGTTAGCCTGTGGAAGGAAATTCAAGTTACTGTAACTGTGATTAGAATTACGTTTCAGGACCAATACTGGGCTGAAAGATGCAGCACTGAGGTCGCTCCTGATAACAGGTGAGTAAATCGGAATTCGTAGTTCGGCTGATTTTTGAGGAATATTTTAAAGTTCCAAAACTCCACACTTGGAAGAATTTCCAAGTGAAACCAGTCAACGTTAGCCTGTGGAAGGAAATTCAAGGTACTATAACTACGGTTAGAATTACTTTTCAGGATCAGTAGTGGGCTGAAAGATGCAGCACTGAGGTCGCTCCTGATTACAGGTGAGTAAATCAGAATTCGTAGTTCGGCTGATTTTTGAGGAATTCTTTAAAGGTCCAAAACTCCACACTTAGAAGAATTTCCAAGTGAAACCAGTCAATGTTAGCCTATGGAAGGAAACTCAAGTTACTGTATCTACGGTTAGAATTAATTTTCAGGATCAGTAGTGGGCTGAAAGATGCACACTGAGGTCTCTCCTGATGACAGGTGAATAAAACAGAATTCGTAATTCGGCTGATTTTAAAGGAATTTTTTAAAGATCCAAAACTCCACACTTAAAAACATTTCCAAGTGGCACCAGTTGATGTTAGCCTATGGAAGGAAATTCAAGTTACTGTAAGTATGGTTAGAATTACTTTTCAGGATCAGTAGTGGGCTGAAAGATGCAGCACTGAGATCTCTCCTGATAACAGGTGAGTAAATCGGAATTCGTAGTTCGGCTGATTTTTAAGGAATTTTTTAAAGGTCCAAAACTCCACCCCTAGAAGAATTTCCAAGTGAAACCAGTCAATGTTAGCCTATGGAAGGAAACTCAAGTTACTGTATCTACGGTTAGAATTAATTTTCAGGATCAGTAGTGGGCTGAAAGATGCACACTGAGGTCTCTCCTGATGACAGGTGAATAAAACAGAATTCGTAATTCGGCTGATTTTAAAGGAATTTTTTAAAGATCCAAAACTCCACACTTAAAAACATTTCCAAGTGGCACCAGTTGATGTTAGCCTATGGAAGGAAATTCAAGTTACTGTAAGTATGGTTAGAATTACTTTTCAGGATCAGTAGTGGGCTGAAAGATGCAGCACTGTGGTCTCTCCTGATAACAGGTGAGTAAATCGGAATTCGTAGTTCGGCTGATTTTTTTGACATTTTTTAGGTTTAAAATTCCACACTTAGAAGAATTTCCAAGTGAAGCCAGTCGATGTTAGCCTGTGGAAGGAAATTCAAGTTACTATAACTACGGTAAGAATTACTTTTCAGGATCAGTAGTGGGCTGAAAGATGCAGCACTGAGGTCGCACCTGATTACAGGTGAGTAAATCGGAATTCGTAGTTCAGCGGATTTTTGAGGAATTTTTTAAAGATCCAAAACTCCACACTTAGAAGAATTTCCAAGGGAAACCAGTCAATGTTAGCCTATGGAAGGAAATTCAAGTTTCTGTAAGTATGGTTAGAATTACTTTTCAGGATCAGTAGTGGGCTGAAAGATGCAGCACTGAGGTCTCTCCTGATAACAGGTGAGTAAATCGGAATTCGTAGTTTGGCTGATTTTTGAGGAATTTTTTAAAGGAACAAATCTCCAAACTTAGAAGAATTTCCAAGTGAAACCAGTCAACTTTAGCCTAAGGAAGGAAATTCAAGTTACAGTAACTGTGGTTAGAATTACTTTTCAGGATCAGTAGTGGGCTGAAAGATGCAGCACTGAGGTCTCTCCTGATAACAGGTGAGTAAATCGGAATTCGTAGTTTGGCTGATTTTTGAGGAATTTGTGAAGGTTCCAAAACTCCACACTTAGAAGAATTTCCAAGTGAAACCAGTCAATGTTAGAATATGGAAAGAAATTCAAGTTACTGTAAGTATGGTAACAATTAGTTTTCAGGATCAGTAGTGGGCGGAAAGATGCAGCACTGAATGCACTCCTGATTACAGGTGAGTAAATCGGAATTCGTAGGTCAGCTGATTTTTTAGGAATTTTTTAAAAGTCCAAAACTCCACATTTAGAAGAATTTCCAAGTGAAACCAGTCAATGTTAGCCCAAGGAAGGAAATTCAAGTTACTGTAACTACAGTTAGAATTACTTTTCAGGATCAATAGTGGGTTGAAAGATGCAGCACTGAGGTCGCTCCTGATTACAGGTGAGTAAATTGGAATTCGTAGTTCGGCTGATTTTTGAGGAATTTTTTAAGGGTCCAAATCTCCACACTTAGAAGAATTTCCAAGTAAAACCAGTCAATGGTAGCCTATGGAAGGAAATTCAAGTTACTGTAAGTATGGTTAGAATTACTTTTCAGGATCAGTAGTGGGCTGAATGACGCAGCACTGAGGTCTCTCCTGATAACAGGTGAGTAAATTGGAATTCGTAGTTCGGCAGATTTTAAAGGAATTTTTTAAAGATCCAAAACTCCACACTTAGAAACATTTCCAAGTGAAACCAGTCAATGTTAGCCTATGGAAGGAAATTCAAGTTACTGTAAGAATGGTTAGATTTACTTTTCAGGATCAGTAGTGGACTGAAAGATGCAGCACTGAGGTCGCTCCTGATTACAGGTGAGTAAATCAGAATTCGTAAATCAGCTGATTTTTGAGGAATTTTTTAAAGATCCAAAACTCCACATTTAGAAGAATTTCCAAGTGAAACCAGTCAATGTTAGCCTATGGAAGGAAATTCAAGTTACTGTAAGTATGGTTAGAATTACTTTTCAGGATCAACAGAAGCTGAAAGATGCCGCACTGAGGTCTCTCCTGATAACAGGTGAGTAAATCTGAATTCGTAGTTCGTCTGATTTTTGAGGAATTTTTTGAAGGTCCAAATCTCCACACTTAGAAGAATTTCCAAGTGAAACCAGTCAATGTTAGCCTGTGGAAGGAAATTCAAGTTACTATAACTACGGTTAGAATTACTTTTCAGGATCAGTAGTGTGCTGAAAGATGCAGCACTGAGGACTCTCCTGATAACAGGTGTGCAAATCGGAATGTGTAGTTCGTCTGATTTTTGAGGAATTTTTTGAAGGTCCAAATCTCCACACTTAGAAGAATTTCCAAGTGAAACGAGTCAATGTTAGCCTGTGGAAGGAAATTCAAGTTACTGTAACTGGGATTAGAATTACTTTTCAGGACCAATACTGGACTGAAAGATGCAGCACTGAGGTCGCTCCTGATTACAGGTGAGTAAATCGGAATTCGTAGTTCGGCTCATTTTTGAGGAATTTTTTGAAGGTCCAAATCTCCACACTTAGAAGAATTTCCAAGTGAAACCAGTCAATGTTAGCCTGTGGAAGGAAATTCAAGTTACTGTAACTACGGTTAGAATTACTTTTCAGGATCAGTAGTGGGCTGAAAGATGCAGCACTGAGGACTCTCCTGATAACAGGTGTGCAAATCGGAATTTGTAGTTCGTCTGATTTTAAAGGAATTGTTTAATGATCCCAAACGCCACACTTAGAAACATTTCCAAGTGAAACCAGTCGATGTTATCCTATGGAAGGAAATTCAAGTTACTGTAAGTATGGTTAGAATTATTTCTCAGTATCAGTAGTGGGCTGAAAGATGCAGCACTGAGGTCTCTCCTGATAACAGGTGAGTAAGTCGTAATTCGAAGTTCAATTGATTTTTGAGGAATTTTTTAAAGTTCCAAAACTCCACACATAGAAACATTTCCAAGTGAAACCAGTCAACGTTAGCCTGTGGAAGGAAATTCAAGTTACCTTAACTGGGATTAGAATTACTTTTCAGGATCAATAGTGGGCTGAAAAATGCAGCACTGAGGTCGCTCCTGATTACAGGTGAGTAAATCGGAAATCGTAGTTCGGCTGATTTTTGAGGAATTTTTTAAAGGTCCAAATCTCCACACTTAGAAGAATTTTCAAATGAACCCAGTCAATATTAGCCTATGGAAGGAAATTGAAGTTACTGTAAGTATGGGTAGAATTACTTTTCAGGATCAGTAGTGGACTGAAAGATGCAGCACTGAGATCTCTCCTGATAACAGGTGAGTAAATCGGAATTCGTAGTTCGGTAGATTTTTGAGGAATTTTTTAAAGGTCCAAAACTCCACGCTTAGAAACATTTCCAAGTAAAACCAGTCTACGTTAGCCGGTGGAAGGAAATTCAAGTTACTATAACTACGGTTAGAATTATGTTTCAGGACCAGTAGTGGGCTGAAAGATGCAGCACCGAGGTCGCTCCTGATTACAGGTGAGTAAATCGGAATTCGTAGTTCGGCTGATTTTTGAGGAATTTTTTAAAGGTCCAAAACTCCACACAGAAGAATTTCCAAATGAAACCAGTCAATATTAGCCTATGGAAGGAAATTGAAGTTACTGTAAGTATGGTTAGAATTACATTTCAGGATCAGTAGTGGGCTGAAAGATGCAGCACTGAGATCTCTCCTGATAACAGGTGAGTAAATCTGAATTCATAGTTCGGTTGATTTTTGAGGAATTTTTTCAGGGTCCAAAACTCCACACTTAGAAACATTTCCAAGTGAAACCAGTCAACGTTAGCCGGTGGAAGGAAATTCAAGTTACTATAACTATGGTTAGAATTACTTTTCAGGACCAGTAGTGGGCTGAAAGATGCAGCACCGAGGTCACTCCTGATTACAGGTGAGTAAATCGTAATTCGTAGTTCAGCTGATTTTTAAAGGAATTTTTTAAAGTTCCAAAACTCCACACTTAGAAACATTTCCAAGTGAAACCAGTCCATATTAGCGTATGGAAGGAAATTCAAGTTACTGTAAGTATGGTTAGAAATACTTTTCAGGATCAGTAGTGGGCTGAAAGATGCAGCACTGAGGTCTCTCCTGATAACAGGTGAGTAAATCGAAATTCGTAGTTTGACTGACTTTTGAGGAATTTTTTTAAGTTCCAAAACTCCACACTTAGAAGAATTTCCAAGTGAAACCAGTCAACTTTAGCCTGTGGAAGGAAATTCAAGTTACTGTAACTGCAGTTAGAATTACTTTTCAGGATGAATAGTGGGCTGAAAGATGCAGCACTGAGGTCGCTCCTGATTACAGGTGAGTAAATCGGAATTCGTAGTTCGGCTGATTTTTGAGGAATTTTTTAAAGATCCAAATTTTCACACTTGGAAGAATTTCCAAGTAAAACCAGTCAATGGTAGCCTATGGAAGGAAATTCAAGTTACTGTAAGTATTGTTAGAATTACTTTTCAGGATCAGTAGTGGTCTGAAAGATGCAGCACTGAGGTCTCTCCTGATAACAGGTGAGTAAATCGGAAATTCTTAGTTTGGCTGATTTTTGAGGAATTTTTGAAGGTTCCAAAACTCCACACTTAGAAGAATTTCCAAGTGAAACCAGTCAATGTTAGCCTGTGGAAGGAAATTCAAGTTACTGTAACTGCGGTTAGAATTAATTTTCTGGAAAAATAGTGGCCTGAAAGATGCAGCACTGAGGTCGCTCCTGATTACAAGTGATTAAATTGGAATTCGTAGTTCAGCTGATTTTTGAAGAATTTTTTAAAGATCCAAAACTCCACACTTAGAATAATTTCGAAAACTCCACACTTAGAAACATTTCCAAGTGAAACCAGTCGATGTTAGCCTAAGGAAGGAAATTCAAGTTACTGTAAGTATAGTTAGAATTACTTTTCAGGATCAGTAGTGGGCTGAAAGATGCAGCACTGAGGTCTCTCCTGATAAGAGGTGAGTTAATCGGAATTCGTAGTTCGGCTGATTTTTGAGGAATTTTTTAAAGGTCCAAATCTCCACACTTAGAAGAATTTCCAAGTAAAACCAGTCAATGGTAGCCTATGGAAGGAAATTCTAGTTAAGTTTAAAACTCCACACTTAGAAGAATTTACAAGTGAAACCAGTCAACGTTAGCCTGTGGAAGGAAATTCAAGTTACCTTAACTGGGATTAGAATTACTTTTCAGGATCAATAGTGGGCTGAAAAATGCAGCACTGAGGTCGCTCCTGATTACAGGTGAGTAAATCGGAATTCGTAGTTCGGCTGATTTTTGAGGAATTTTTTAAAGGTCCAAATCTCCACACTTAGAAGAATTTTCAAATGAAACCAGTCAATATTAGCCTATGGAAGGAAATTGAAGTTACTGTAAGTATGGGTAGAATTACTTTTCAGGATCAGTAGTGGGCTGAAAGATGCAGCACTGAGATCTCTCCTGATAACAGGTGAGTAAATCGGAATTCGTAGTTCGGTAGATTTTTGAGGAAGTTTTTTAAAGGTCCAAAACTCCACGCTTAGAAACATTTCCAAGTGAAACCAGTCTACGTTAGCCGGTGGAAGGAAATTCAAGTTACTATAACTACGGTTAGAATTACTTTTCAGGACCAGTAGTGGGCTGAAAGATGCAGCACCGAGGTCGCTCCTGATTACAGGTGAGTAAATCGGAATTCGTAGTTCGGCTGATTTTAAAGGAATTTTTTAAAGGTCCAAAACTCCACACTTAGAAGAATTTCCAAATGAAACCAGTCAATATTAGCCTATGGAAGGAAATTGAAGTTACTGTAAGTATGGTTAGAATTACATTTCAGGATCAGTAGTGGGCTGAAAGGTGCAGCACTGAGATCTCTCCTGATAACAGGTGAGTAAATCGGAATTCGTAGTTCGGTTGATTTTTGAGGAATTTTTTAAAGGTCCAAAACTCCACACTTAGAAACATTTCCAAGTGAAACCAGTCAACGTTAGCCGGTGGAAGGAAATTCAAGTTACTATAACTACGGTTAGAATTACTTTTCAGGACCAGTAGTGGGCTGAAAGATGCAGCACCGAGGTCGCTCCTGATTACAGGTGAGTAAATCGGAATTCGTAGTTCAGCTGATTTTTAAAGGAATTTTTTAAAGTTCCAAAACTCCACACTTAGAAACATTTCCAAGTGAAACCAGTCCATATTAGCGTATGGAAGGAAATTCAAGTTACTGTAACTGCAGTTAGAATTACTTTTCGGGATGAATAGTGGGCTGCAAGATGCAGCACTGAGGTCGCTCCTGATTACAGGTGAGTAAATCGGAATTCGTAGTTCGGCTGATTTTTGAGGAATTTTTTAATGGTCCAAGTCTCCACACTTAGAAGAATTTCCAAGTAAAACCAGTCAATGGTAGCCTATGGGAGGAAATTCAAGTTACTGTAAGTATGGTTAGAATTACTTTTCAGGATCAGTAGTGGGCTGAAAGATGCAGCACTGAGGTCTCTCCTGATAACAGGTGAGTAAATCGGAAATTCGTAGTTTGGCTGATTTTTGAGGAATTTTTGAAGGTTCCAAAACTCCACACTTAGATGAATTTCCAAGTGAAACCAGTCAATGTTAGCCTGTGGAAGGAAATTCAAGTTACTGTAACTGCGGTTAGAATTACTTTTCTGGAATAATAGTGGCCTGAAAGATTCAGCACTGAGGTCGCTCCTGATTACAGGTGATTAAATTGGAATTCGTAGTTCAGCTGATTTTTGAAGAATTTTTTAAAGATCCAAAACTCCACACTTAGAAGAATTTCGAAAACTCCACACTTAGAAACATTTCCAAGTGAAACCAGTCGATGTTAGCCTAAGGAAGGAAATTCAAGTTACTGTAAGTATAGTTAGAATTACTTTTCAGGATCAGTAGTGGGCTGAAAGATGCAGCACTGAGGTCTCTCCTGATAACAGGTGAGTAAATCGGAATTCGAAGTTCGGCTGATTTTTGAGGAATATTTTAAAGTTCCAAAACTCCACACTTAGAAGAATTTCCAAGTGAAACCAGTCAACGTTAGCCTGTGGAAGGAAATTCAAGTTACTATAACTACGGTTAGAATTACTTTTCAGGATCAGTAGTGGGCTGAAAGATGCAGCACTGAGGTCGCTCCTGATTACAGTTGAGTAAATCAGAATTCGTAGTTCGGCTGATTTTTGAGGAATTTTTTAAAGGTCCAAATCTCCACACTTAGAAGAATTTCCAAGTGAAACCAGTCAACTTTAGCCTAAGGAAGGAAATTCAAGTTACAGTAACTGCGTTAGAATTACTTTTCAGGATCAGTAGTGGACTGAAAGATGCAGCACTGAGGTCTCTCCTGATAACAGGTGAGTAAATCGGAATAGTTTGGCTGATTGTTGAGGAATTTTTTAAAGTTCCAAAACTCCACACTTAGAAGAATTTCCAAGTGAAACCAGTCAATGTTAGCCTATGGAAGGAAACTCAAGTTACTGTATCTACGGTTAGAATTAATTTTCAGGATCAGTAGTGGGCTGAAAGATGCACACGAAGGTCTCTCCTGATGACAGGTGAGTAAAACAGAATTCGTAATTCGGCTGATTTTAAAGGAATTTATTAAAGATCCAAAACTCCACACTTAGAAGAATTTCCAAGTGAAACCAGTCAATGTTAGCCTATGGAAGGAAATTCAAGTTACTGTATCTACGGTTAGAATTAATTTTCAGGATCAGTAGTGGGATGAAAGATGCAGCACTGAGGTCTCTCCTGATAACAGGTGAGTAAATCGGAATTCGTAGTTCGGCTGATTTTAAAGGAATTTTTTAATGATCCAAAACTCCACACCTAGAAGAATTTCCAAGTGAAACCAGTCAATGTTAGCCTATGGAAGGAAACTCAAGTTACTGTATCTACGGTTAGAATTAATTTTCAGGATCAGTAGTGGGCTGAAAGATGCACACTGAGGTCTCTCTTGATGACAGGTGAGTAAAACAGAATTCGTAGTTCGGCTGATTTTAAAGGAATTTTTTAAAGATCCAAAACTCCACACTTAGAAACATTTCCAAGTGACACCAGTTGATGTTAGCCTATAGAAGAAAATTCAAGTTACTGTAAGTATGGTTAGAATTACTTTTCAGGATCAGTAGTGGGCTGAAAGATGCAGCACTGAGATCTCTCCTGATAACAGGTGAGTAAATCGGAATTCGTAGTTCGGCTGATTTTTGAGGAATTTTTTAAAGTTCCAAAACTCCACACTTAGAAAAATTTCCAAGTAAAACATGTCAATGTTAGCCTATGGAAGGAAATTTAAGTTACTGTAAGTATGGTTAGATTTACTTTTCAGGATCAGTAGTGGGCTGAAAGATGCAGCACTGAGTTCGCTCCTGATTACAGGTGAGTAAATCGGAATTCGTAATTCAGCTGATTTTTGAGGAATGTTTTTTAAGTTTAAAACTCCACACTTAGAAGAATTTCCAAGTGAAACCAGTCAACGTTAGCCTGTGGAAGGAAATTCAAGTTACTGTAACTGTGATTAGAATTACTTTTCAGGACCAATACTGGGCTGAAAGATGCAGCACTGAGGTCGCTCCTGATTACAGGTGAGTAAATCGGAATTCGTAGTTCGGCTCATTTTTGAGGAATTTTTTTAAGTTTAAAACTCCACACTTAGAAGAATTTCCAAGTGAAACCAGTCAACGTTAGCCTGTGGAAGGAAATTCAAGTTACTGTAACTGGGATTAGAATTACTTTTCAGGACCAATACTGGGCTGAAAGATGCAGCACTGAGGTCGCTCCTGATTACAGGTGAGTAAATCGGAATTTGTAGTTCGGCTCATTTTTGAGGAATTTTTTGAAGGTCCAAATCTCCACACTTAGAAGAATTTCCAAGTGAAACCAGGCAATGTTGGCCTGTGGAAGGAAATTCAAGTTACTATAACTACGGTTAGAATTACTTTTCAGGATCAGTAGTGGGCTGAAAGATGCAGCACTGAGGACTCTCCTGATAACAGGTGTGCAAAACGGAATTTGTAATTCGTCTGATTTTAAAGGAATTGTTTAATGATCCCAAACGCCACACTTAGAAACATTTCCAAGTGAAACCAGTCGATGTTATCCTATGGAAGGAAATTCAAGTTACTGTAAGTATGGTTAGAATTATTTCTCAGTATCAGTAGTGGGCTGAAAGATGCAGCACTGAGGTCTCTCCTGATAACAGGTGAGTAAGTCGTAATTCAAAGTTCAATTGATTTTTGAGGAATTTTTTAAAGTTCCAAAACTCCACACTTAGAAACATTTCCAAGTGAAACCAGTCAATGGTATCCTATGGAAGGAAATTCAAATTACTGTAAGTATGGTTAGATATATTTTTCAGGATCAGGAGTGGGCTGAAAGATGCGGCACTGAGGTCTCTCCTGATAACAGGTGAGTAAATCGGAATTCGTAGTTCGGCTGATTTTAAAGGAATTTTTTAAAGATCCAAAACTCCACACTTAGAAACATTTCCAAGTGAAACCAGTCGATGTTAGCCTATGGAAGGAAATTCAAGTTACTGTAAGTATGGTTAGAATTACTTTTCAGGATCAGTAGTGGGCTGAAAGATGCACACTGAGGTCTCTCCAGATAACAGGTGAGTACATCGGAAATTCGTAGTTTGGCTGATTTTTGAGGAATTTTTTTAAGTTCCAAAACTCCACACTTAGAAGAATTTCCAAGTGAAACCAGTCAACTTTAACCTGTGGAAGGAAATTCAAGTTACTGTAACTACAGTTAGCATTACTTTTCAGGATCAATAGTGGGCTGAAAGATGCAGCACTGAGGTCGCTCCTGATTACAGGTGAGTAAATCGGAATTCGTAGTTCGGCTGATTTTTGAGGAATTTTTTAAAGGTCCAAATCTCCACACTTAGAAGAATTTCCAAGTAAAACCAGTCAATGGTAGCCTATGGAAGGAAATTCTAGTTAAGTTTAAAACTCCACACTTAGAAGAATTTACAAGTGAAACCAGTCAACGTTAGCCTGTGGAAGGAAATTCAAGTTACCTTAACTGGGATTAGAATTACTTTTCAGGATCAATAGTGGCCTGAAAAATGCAGCACTGAGGTCGCTCCTGATTACAGGTGAGTAAATCGAAATTCGTAGTTCGGCTGATTTTAAAGGAATTTTTTAAAGGTCCAAAACTACACACTTAGAAGAATTTCCAAATGAAACCAGTCAATATTAGCCTATGGAAGGAAATTGAAGTTACTGTAAGTATGGTTAGAATTACATTTCAGGATCAGTAGTGGGCTGAAAGATGCAGCACTGAGATCTCTCCTGATTACAGGTGAGTAAATCGGAATTCGTAGTTCAGCTGATTTTTAAAGGAATTTTTTAAAGTTCCAAAACTCCACACTTAGAAACATTTCCAAGTGAAACCAGTCCATATTAGCGTATGGAAGGAAATTCAAGTTACTGTAACTGCAGTTAGAATTACTTTTCGGGATGAATAGTGGGCTGAAAGATGCAGCACTGAGGTCGCTCCTGATTACAGGTGAGTAAATCGGAATTCGTAGTTCGGCTGATTTTTGAGGAATTTTTTAATGGTCCAAGTCTCCACACTTAGAAGAATTTCCAAGTAAAACCAGTCAATGTAGCCTATGGAAGGAAATTCAAGTTACTGTAAGTATGGTTAGAATTACTTTTCAGGATCAGTAGTGGGCTGAAAGATGCAGCACTGAGGTCTCTCCTGATAACAGGTGAGTAAATCGAAATTCGTAGTTCGACTGACTTTTGAGGAATTTTTTTAAGTTCCAAAACTCCACACTTAGAAGAATTTCCAAGTGAAACCAGTCAACTTTAGCCTGTGGAAGGAAATTCAAGTTACTGTAACTGCAGTTAGAATTACTTTTCGGGATGAATAGTGGGCTGAAAGATGCAGCACTGAGGTCGCTCCTGATTACAGGTGAGTAAATCGGAATTCGTAGTTCGGCTGATTTTTGAGGAATTTTTTAAAGATCCAAATTTTCATACTTAGAAGAATTTCCAAGTAAAACCAGTCAATGGTAGCCTATGGAAGGAAATTCAAGTTACTGTAAGTATTGTTAGAATTACTTTTCAGGATCAGTAGTGGTCTGAAAGATGCAGCACTGAGGTCTCTCCTGATAACAGGTGAGTAAATCGGAAATTCGTAGTTTGGCTGATTTTTGAGGAATTTTTGAAGGTTCCAAAACTCCACACTTAGATGAATTTCCAAGTGAAACCAGTCAATGTTAGCCTGTGGAAGGAAATTCAAGTTACTGTAACTGCGGTTAGAATTACTTTTCTGGAATAATAGTGGCCTGAAAGATTCAGCACTGAGGTCGCTCCTGATTACAGGTGATTAAATTGGAATTCGTAGTTCAGCTGATTTTTGAAGAATTTTTTAAAGATCCAAAACTCCACACTTAGAAGAATTTCGAAAACTCCACACTTAGAAACATTTCCAAGTGAAACCAGTCGATGTTAGCCTAAGGAAGGAAATTCAAGTTACTGTAAGTATAGTTAGAATTACTTTTCAGGATCAGTAGTGGGCTGAAAGATGCAGCACTGAGGTCGCTCCTGATTACAGTTGAGTAAATCAGAATTCGTAGTTCGGCTGATTTTTGAGGAATATTTTAAAGGTCCAAATCTCCACACTTAGAAGAATTTCCAAGTGAAACCAGTCAACTTTAGCCTAAGGAAGGAAATTCAAGTTACAGTAACTGCGGTTAGAATTACTTTTCAGGATCAGTAGTGGACTGAAAGATGCAGCACTGAGGTCTCTCCTGATAACAGGTGAGTAAATCGGAATAGTTTGGCTGATTGTTGAGGAATTTTTTTAAGTTCCAAAACTCCACACTTAGAAGAATTTCCAAGTGAAACCAGTCAATGTTAGCCTATGGAAGGAAACTCAAGTTACTGTATCTACGGTTAGAATTAATTTTCAGGATCAGTAGTGGGCTGAAAGATGCACACGAAGGTCTCTCCTGATGACAGGTGAGTAAAACAGAATTCGTAATTCGGCTGATTTTAAAGGAATTTATTAAAGATCCAAAACTCCACACTTAGAAGAATTTCCAAGTGAAACCAGTCAATGTTAGCCTATGGAAGGAAATTCAAGTTACTGTATCTACGGTTAGAATTAATTTTCAGGATCAGTAGTGGGATGAAAGATGCAGCACTGAGGTCTCTCCTGATAACAGGTGAGTAAATCGGAATTCGTAGTTCGGCTGATTTTAAAGGAATTTTTTAATGATCCAAAACTCCACACCTAGAAGAATTTCCAAGTGAAACCAGTCAATGTTAGCCTATGGAAGGAAACTCAAGTTACTGTATCTACGGTTAGAATTAATTTTCAGGATCAGTAGTGGGCTGAAAGATGCACACTGAGGTCTCTCTTGATGACAGGTGAGTAAAACAGAATTCGTACAACATATAAGCTCTCGCAACTACAGATGTGTATAACAAGACAGGGTTCAATGACCAACAGTAAAAGGAAACGCAGACGCAGGTTCTTTGGTGTGAAATTTCTTATTACAGCAAGACGTTGGTTTTTCTCCAGACTTAAGAATGATATCAAACGCCGACACGTGTTTCGTCGTGTACGGGTGAGTCAAACACGACTCTTCAGGGCTTATACTCCCAATCCACAGTGTGGTTGGAGTAAGTCTGGGTCTTTAAAAGCTCAGTTATAGGCTGTCACCTGTTTTGTCATCAGGCGGTAAGCCGGGAGGGGATTCTTGAAAAATGCCGGTTTGAGGAAACGAGTCTGTCTCCTCTGAGGCGGTGCGCCGCTTCGTGTAATCCCTCCTCTGTTTGTTCCAGGCGGTCGTCTCTCGTGTAAAACAGAATTCGTAGTTCGGCTGATTTTAAAGGAATTTTTTAAAGATCCAAAACTCCACACTTAGAAACATTTCCAAGTGACACCAGTTGATGTTAGCCTATAGAAGAAAATTCAAGTTACTGTAAGTATGGTTAGAATTACTTTTCAGGATCAGTAGTGGGCTGAAAGATGCAGCACTGAGATCTCTCCTGATAACAGGTGAGTAAATCGGAATTCGTAGTTCGGCTGATTTTTGAGGAATTTTTTAAAGTTCCAAAACTCCACACTTAGAAGAATTTCCAAGTGAAACCAGTCAACGTTAGCCTGTGGAAGGAAATTCAAGTTACTGTAACTGTGATTAGAATTACTTTTCAGGACCAATACTGGGCTGAAAGATGCAGCACTGAGGTCGCTCCTGATTACAGGTGAGTAAATCGGAATTCGTAGTTCGGCTCATTTTTGAGGAATTTTTTTAAGTTTAAAACTCCACACTTAGAAGAATTTCCAAGTGAAACCAGTCAACGTTAGCCTGTGGAAGGAAATTCAAGTTACTGTAACTGGGATTAGAATTACTTTTCAGGACCAATACTGGGCTGAAAGATGCAGCACTGAGGTCGCTCCTGATTACAGGTGAGTAAATCGGAATTCGTAGTTCGGCTCATTTTTGAGGAATTTTTTGAAGGTCCAAATCTCCACACTTAGAAGAATTTCCAAGTGAAACCAGTCAATGTTGGCCTGTGGAAGGAAATTCAAGTTACTATAACTACGGTTAGAATTACTTTTCAGGATCAGTAGTGGGCTGAAAGATGCAGCACTGAGGACTCTCCTGATAACAGGTGTGCAAAACGGAATTTGTAATTCGTCTGATTTTAAAGGAATTGTTTAATGATCCCAAACGCCACACTTAGAAACATTTCCAAGTGAAACCAGTCGATGTTATCCTATGGAAGGAAATTCAAGTTACTGTAAGTATGGTTAGAATTATTTCTCAGTATCAGTAGTGGGCTGAAAGATGCAGCACTGAGGTCTCTCCTGATAACAGGTGAGTAAGTCGTAATTCAAAGTTCAATTGATTTTTGAGGAATTTTTTAAAGTTCCAAAACTCCACACTTAGAAACATTTCCAAGTGAAACCAGTCAATGGTATCCTATGGAAGGAAATTCAAGTTACTGTAAGTATGGTTAGATATATTTTTCAGGATCAGGAGTGGGCTGAAAGATGCGGCACTGAGGTCTCTCCTGATAACAGGTGAGTAAATCGGAATTCGTAGTTCGGCTGATTTTAAAGGAATTTTTTAAAGATCCAAAACTCCACACTTAGAAACATTTCCAAGTGAAACCAGTCAATGGTATCCTATGGAAGGAAATTCAAGTTACTGTAAGTATGGTTAGAATTATTTCTCAGTATCAGTAGTGGGCTGAAAGATGCAGCACTGAGGTCTCTCCTGATAACAGGTGAGTAAGTCGTAATTCAAAGTTCAATTGATTTTTGAGGAATTTTTTAAAGTTCCAAAACTCCACACTTAGAAACATTTCCAAGTGAAACCAGTCGATGTTAGCCTATGGAAGGAAATTCAAGTTACTGTAAGTATGGTTAGAATTACTTTTCAGGATCACTAGTGGGCTGAAAGATGCAGCACTGAGGTCTCTCCTGATAACAGGTGAGTAAATCGAAATTCGTAGTTCGACTGACTTTTGAGGAATTTTTTTAAGTTCCAAAACTCCACACTTAGAAGAATTTCCAAGTGAAACCAGTCAACTTTAGCCTAAGGAAGGAAATTCAAGTTACTGTAACTACAGTTAGCATTACTTTTCAGGATCAATAGTGGGCTGAAAGATGCAGCACTGAGGTCGCTCCTGATTACAGGTGAGTAAATCGGAATTCGTAGTTCGGCTGATTTTTGAGGAATTTTTTAAAGGTCCAAATCTCCACACTTAGAAGAATTTCCAAGTAAAACCAGTCAATGGTAGCCTATGGAAGGAAATTCTAGTTAAGTTTAAAACTCCACACTTAGAAGAATTTACAAGTGAAACCAGTCAACGTTAGCCTGTGGAAGGAAATTCAAGTTACCTTAACTGGGATTAGAATTACTTTTCAGGATCAATAGTGGCCTGAAAAATGCAGCACTGAGGTCGCTCCTGATTACAGGTGAGTAAATCGGAATTCGTAGTTCGGCTGATTTTAAAGGAATTTTTTAAAGGTCCAAAACTACACACTTAGAAGAATTTCCAAATGAAACCAGTCAATATTAGCCTATGGAAGGAAATTGAAGTTACTGTAAGTATGGTTAGAATTACATTTCAGGATCAGTAGTGGGCTGAAAGATGCAGCACTGAGATCTCTCCTGATAACAGGTGAGTAAATCGGAATTCGTAGTTCGGTTGATTTTTGCGGAATTTTTTAAAGGTCCAAAACTCCACACTTAGAAACATTTCCAAGTGAAACCAGTCAACGTTAGCCGGTGGAAGGAAATTCAAGTTACTATAACTACGGTTAGAATGACTTTTCAGGATCAGTAGTGGGCTGAAAGATGCAGCACTGAGGTCGCTCCTGATTACAGGTGAGTAAATCGGAATTCGTAGTTCAGCTGATTTTTAAAGGAATTTTTTAAAGTTCCAAAACTCCACACTTGGAAACATTTCCAAGTGAAACCAGTCCATATTAGCGTATGGAAGGAAATTCAAGTTACTGTAAGTATGGTTAGAATTACTTTTCAGGATCAGTAGTGGGCTGAAAGATGCAGCACTGAGGTCTCTCCTGATAACAGGTGAGTAAATCGGAAATTCGTAGTTTGGCTGATTTTTGAGGAATTTTTGAAGGTTCCAAAACTCCACACTTAGAAGAATTTCCAAGTGAAACCAGTCAATGTTAGCCTATGGAAGGAAATTCAAGTTACTGTAAGTATGGTTAGAATTACTTTTCAGGATCAGTAGTGGGCTGAAAGATGCAGCACTGTGGTCTCTCCTGGTAACAGGTGAGTAAATCGGAATTCGTAGTTCGGCTGATTTTTTTGAAATTTTTTAGGTTTAAAATTCCACACTTAGAAGAATTTCCAAGTGAAGCCAGTCAATGTTAGCCTGCGGAAGGAAATTCAAGTTACTATAACTACGGTAAGAATTACTTTTCAGGATCAGTAGTGGGCTGAAAGATGCAGCACTGAGGTCTCTACTGATAACAGGTGAGTAAATCGGAATTCATAGTTCGGCTGATTTTTGAGGAATTTTTTAAAGGAACAAATCTCCAAACTTAGAAGAATTTCCAAGTGAAACCAGTCAACTTTAGCCTAAGGAAGGAAATTCAAGTTACAGTAACTGCGGTTAGAATTACTTTTCAGGATCAGTAGTGGGCTGAAAGATGTAGCACTGAGGTCTCTCCTGATAACAGGTGAGTAAATCGGAATTCGTAGTTTGGCTGATTTTTGAGGAATTTGTGAAGGTTCCAAAACTCCACACTTAGAAGAATTTCCAAGTGAAACCAGTCAATGTTAGAATATGGAAAGAAATTCAAGTTACTGTAAGTATGGTAACAATTAGTTTTCAGGATCAGTAGTGGGCTGAAAGATGCAGCACTGAGGTCTCTCCTGATAACAGGTGAGTAAATCGAAATTCGTAGTTCGGCTGATTTTTGAGGAATTTTTTAAAGGTCCAAATTTTCACACTTAGAAGAATTTCCAAGTAAAACCAGTCAATGGTAGCCTATGGAAGGAAATTCAAGTTACTGTAAGTATTGTTAGAATTACTTTTCAGGATCAGTAGTGGTCTGAAAGATGCAGCACTGAGGTCTCTCCTGATAACAGGTGAGTAAATCGGAAATTCGTAGTTTGGCTGATTTTTGAGGAATTTTTGAAGGTTCCAAAACTCCACACTTAGAAGAATTTCCAAGTGAAACCAGTCAATGTTAGCCTATGGAAGGAAATTCAAGTTACTGTAAGTATGGTAACAATTAGTTTTCAGGATCAGCAGTGGGCTGAAAGATGCAGCACTGAGGTCTCTCCTGATAACAGGTGAGTAAATCGGAATTCGTAGTTCGGCTGATTTTTGAGGAATTTTTTAAAGTTCCAAAACGCCACACTTAGAAACATTTCCAATTGAAACCAGTCGATGTTATCCTATGGAAGGAAATTCAAGTTATTGTAAACATGGTTAGAATTACTTTTCAGGATCAGTAGTGGGCTGAAAGATGCAGCACTGAGGTCTCTCCTGATAACAGGTGAGTAAATCGGAATTCGTAGTTCGGCTGATTTTAAAGGAATTTTTTAAAGTTCCAAAACTCCACACTTAGAAACATTTCCAAGTGAAACCAGTCAACGTTAGCCGGTGGAAGGAAATTCAAGTTACTATAACTACGGTTAGAATGACTTTTCAGGATCAGTAGTGGGCTGAAAGATGCAGCACTGAGGTCGCTCCTGATTACAGGTGAGTAAATCGGAATTCGTAGTTCAGCTGATTTTTAAAGGAATTTTTTAAAGTTCCAAAACTCCACACTTGGAAACATTTCCAAGTGAAACCAGTCCATATTAGCGTATGGAAGGAAATTCAAGTTACTGTAAGTATGGTTAGAATTACTTTTCAGGATCAGTAGTGGGCTGAAAGATGCAGCACTGAGATCTCTCCTGATAACAGGTGAGTAAATCGGAATTCGTAGTTCGGTTGATTTTTGAGGAATTTTTTAAAGGTCCAAAACTCCACACTTAGAAACATTTCCAAGTGAAACCAGTCAACGTTAGCCGGTGGAAGGAAATTCAAGTTACTATAACTACGGTTAGAATTACTTTTCAGGACCAGTAGTGGGCTGAAAGATGCAGCACCGAGGTCACTCCTGATTACAGGTGAGTAAATCGGAATTCGTAGTTCAGCTGATTTTTAAAGGAATTTTTTAAAGTTCCAAAACTCCACACTTAGAAACATTTCCAAGTGAAACCAGTCCATATTAGCGTATGGAAGGAAATTCAAGTTACTGTAAGTATGGTTAGAAATACTTTTCAGGATCAGTAGTGAGCTGAAAGATGCAGCACTGAGGTCTCTCCTGATAACAGGTGAGTAAATCGAAATTCGTAGTTTGACTGACTTTTGAGGAATTTTTTTAAGTTCCAAAACTCCACACTTAGAAGAATTTCCAAGTGAAACCAGTCAACTTTAGCCTGTGGAAGGAAATTCAAGTTACTGTAACTGCAGTTAGAATTACTTTTCAGGATGAATAGTGGGCTGAAAGATGCAGCACTGAGGTCGCTCCTGATTACAGGTGAGTAAATCAGAATTCGTAGTTCGGCTGATTTTTGAGGAAATTTTTAAAGATCCAAATTTTCACACTTAGAAGAATTTCCAAGTAAAACCAGTCAATGGTAGCCTATGTAAGGAAATTCAAGTTACTGTAAGTATTGTTAGAATTACTTTTCAGGATCAGTAGTGGTCTGAAAGATGCAGCACTGAGGTCTCTCCTGATAACAGGTGAGTAAATCGGAAATTCGTAGTTTGGCTGATTTTTGAGGAATTTTTGAAGGTTCCAAAACTCCACACTTAGAAGAATTTCCAAGTGAAACCAGTCAATGTTAGCCTATGGAATGAAATTCAAGTTACTGTAAGTATGGTAACAATTAGTTTTCAGGATCAGCAGTGGGCTGAAAGATGCAGCACTGAGGTCTCTCCTGATAACAGGTGAGTAAATCGGAATTCGTAGTTCGGCTGATTTTTGAGGAATTTTTTAAAGTTCCAAAACTCCACACTTAGAAACATTTCCAGTTGAAACCAGTCGATGTTATCCTATGGAAGGAAATTCAAGTTATTGTAAGCATGGTTAGAATTACTTTTCAGGATCAGTAGTGGGCTGAAAGATGCAGCACTGAGATCTCTCCTGATAACAGGTGAGTAAATCGGAATTCGTAGTTCGGTTGATTTTTGAGGAATTTTTTAAAGGTCCAAATCTCCACACTTAGAAGAATTTCCAAGTGAAACCAGTCAATGTTAGCCTGTGGAAGGAAATTCAAGTTACTATAACTACGGTTAGAATTACTTTTCAGGATCAGTAGTGGGCTGAAAGATGCAGCACTGAGGACTCTCCTGATAACAGGTGTGCAAAACGGAATTTGTAGTTCGTCTGATTTTAAAGGAATTGTTTAATGATCCCAAACGCCACACTTAGAAACATTTCCAAGTGAAACCAGTCGATGTTATCCTATGGAAGGAAATTCAAGTTACTGTAAGTATGGTTAGAATTATTTCTCAGTATCAGTAGTGGGCTGAAAGATGCAGCACTGAGGTCTCTCCTGATAACAGGTGAGTAAGTTGTAATTCAAAGTTCAATTGATTTTTGAGGAATTTTTTAAAGTTCCAAAACTCCACACTTAGAAACATTTCCAAGTGAAACCAGTCAATGGTATCCTATGGAAGGAAATTCAAGTTACTGTAAGTATGGTTAGATATATTTTTCAGGATCAGGAGTGGGCTGAAAGATGCGGCACTGAGGTCTCTCCTGATAACAGGTGAGTAAATCGGAATTCGTAGTTCGGCTGATTTTAAAGGAATTTTTTAAAGATCCAAAACTCCACACTTAGAAACATTTCCAAGTGAAACCGGTCGATGTTAGCCTATGGAAGGAAATTCAAGTTACTGTAAGTATGGTTAGAATTACTTTTCAGGATCACTAGTGGGCTGAAAGATGCAGCACTGAGGTCTCTCCTGATAACAGGTGAGTAAATCGAAATTCGTAGTTCGACTGACTTTTGAGGAATTTTTTTAAGTTCCAAAACTCCACACTTAGAAGAATTTGCAAGTGAAACCAGTCAACTTTAACCTGTGGAAGGAAATTCAAGTTACTGTAACTACAGTGAGCATTACTTTTCAGGATCAATAGTGGGCTGAAAGATGCAGCACTGAGGTCGCTCCTGATTACAGGTGAGTAAATCGGAATTCGTAGTTCGGCTGATTTTTGAGGAATTTTTTAAAGGTCCAAATCTCCACACTTAGAAGAATTTCCAAGTAAAACCAGTCAATGGTAGCCTATGGAAGGAAATTCTAGTTAAGTTTAAAACTCCACACTTAGAAGAATTTACAAGTGAAACCAGTCAACGTTAGCCTGTGGAAGGAAATTCAAGTTACCTTAACTGGGATTAGAATTACTTTTCAGGATCAATAGTGGCCTGAAAAATGCAGCACTGAGGTCGCTCCTGATTACAGGTGAGTAAATCGGAATTCGTAGTTCGGCTGATTTTAAAGGAATTTTTTAAAGGTCCAAAACTACACACTTAGAAGAATTTCCAAATGAAACCAGTCAATATTAGCCTATGGAAGGAAATTGAAGTTACTGTAAGTATGGTTAGAATTACATTTCAGGATCAGTAGTGGGCTGAAAGATGCAGCACTGAGATCTCTCCTGATAACAGGTGAGTAAATCGGAATTCGTAGTTCGGTTAATTTTTGCGGAATTTTTTAAAGGTCCAAAACTCCACACTTAGAAACATTTCCAAGTGAAACCAGTCAACGTTAGCCGGTGGAAGGAAATTCAAGTTACTATAACTACGGTTAGAATGACTTTTCAGGATCAGTAGTGGGCTGAAAGATGCAGCACTGAGGTCGCTCCTGATTACAGGTGAGTAAATCGGAATTCGTAGTTCAGCTGATTTTTAAAGGAATTTTTTAAAGTTCCAAAACTCCACACTTGGAAACATTTCCAAGTGAAACCAGTCCATATTAGCGTATGGAAGGAAATTCAAGTTACTGTAAGTATGGTTAGAATTACTTTTCAGGATCAGTAGTGGGCTGAAAGATGCAGCACTGAGGTCTCTCCTGATAACAGGTGAGTAAATCGAAATTCGTAGTTCGACTGACTTTTGAGGAATTTTTTTAAGTTCCAAAACTCCACACTTAGAAGAATTTCCAAGTGAAACCAGTCAGCTTTAGCCTGTGGAAGGAAATTCAAGTTACTGTAACTGCAGTTAGAATTACTTTTCAGGATCAGTAGTGGGCTGAAAGATGCAGCACTGAGGTCTCTCCTGATAACAGGTGAGTAAATCGGAATTCGTAGTTCGGCTGATTTTTGAGGAATTTTTTAAAGGTCCAAATTTTCACACTTAGAAGAATTTCCAAGTAAAACCAGTCAATGGTAGCCTATGGAAGGAAATTCAAGTTACTGTAAGTATTGTTAGAATTACTTTTCAGGATCAGTAGTGGTCTGAAAGATGCAGCACTGAGGTCTCTCCTGATAACAGGTGAGTAAATCGGAAATTCGTAGTTCGGCTGATTTTTTTGAAATTTTTTAGGTTTAAAATTCCACACTTAGAAGAATTTCCAAGTGAAGCCAGTCAATGTTAGCCTGCAGAAGGAAATTCAAGTTACTATAACTACGGTAAGAATTACTTTTCAGGATCAGTAGTGGGCTGAAAGATGCAGCACTGAGGTCTCTCCTGATAACAGGTGAGTAAATCGGAATTCGTAGTTTGGCTGATTTTTGAGGAATTTTTTAAAGTTCCAAAACTCCACACTTAAAAGAATTTCCAAGTGAAACCAGTCAATGTTAGCCTATGGAAGGAAATTCAAGTTACTGTATCTACGGTTAGAATTCATTTACAGGATCAGTAGTGGGCTGAAAGATGCAGCACTGAGGTCTCTACTGATAACAGGTGAGTAAATCGGAATTCGTAGTTCGGCTGATTTTTGAGGAATTTTTTAAAGGAACAAATCTCCAAACTTAGAAGAATTTCCAAGTGAAACCAGTCAACTTTAGCCTAAGGAAGGAAATTCAAGTTACAGTAACTGCGGTTAGAATTACTTTTCAGGATCAGTAGTGGGCTGAAAGATGTAGCACTGAGGTCTCTCCTGATAACAGGTGAGTAAATCGGAATTCGTAGTTTGGCTGATTTTTGAGGAATTTGTGAAGGTTCCAAAACTCCACACTTAGAAGAATTTCCAAGTGAAACCAGTCAATGTTAGAATATGGAAAGAAATTCAAGTTACTGTAAGTATGGTAACAATTAGTTTTCAGGATCAGTAGTGGGCTGAAAGATGCAGCACTGAGGTCTCTCCTGATAACAGGTGAGTAAATCGAAATTCGTAGTTCGACTGACTTTTCAGGAATTTTTTTAAGTTCCAAAACTCCACACTTAGAAGAATTTCCAAGTGAAACCAGTCAACTTTAGCCTGTGGAAGGAAATTCAAGTTACTGTAACTGCAGTTAGAATTACTTTTCAGGATGAATAGTGGGCTGAAAGATGCAGCACTGAGGTCGCTCCTGATTACAGGTGAGTAAATCGGAATTCGTAGTTCGGCTGATTTTCGAGGAATTTTTTAAAGGTCCAAATTTTCACACTTAGAAGAATTTCCAAGTAAAACCAGTCAATGGTAGCCTATGGAAGGAAATTCAAGTTACTGTAAGTATTGTTAGAATTACTTTTCAGGATCAGTAGTGGTCTGAAAGATGCAGCACTGAGGTCTCTCCTGATAACAGGTGAGTAAATCGGAAATTCGTAGTTTGGCTGATTTTTGAGGAATTTTTGAAGGTTCCAAAACTCCACACTTAGAAGAATTTCCAAGTGAAACCAGTCAATGTTAGCCTATGGAAGGAAATTCAAGTTACTGTAAGTATGGTAACAATTAGTTTTCAGGATCAGCAGTGGGCTGAAAGATGCAGCACTGAGGTCTCTCCTGATAACAGGTGAGTAAATCGGAATTCGTAGTTCGGCTGATTTTTGAGGAATTTTTTAAAGTTCCAAAACTCCACACTTAGAAACATTTCCAATTGAAACCAGTCGATGTTATCCTATGGAAGGAAATTCAAGTTATTGTAAGCATGGTTAGAATTACTTTTCAGGATCAGTAGTGGGCTGAAAGATGCAGCACTGAGGTCTCTCCTGATAACAGGTGAGTAAATCGGAATTCGTAGTTCGGCTGATTTTAAAGGAATTTTTTAAAGTTCCAAAACTCCACACTTAGAAACATTTCCAAGTGAAACCAGTCAACGTTAGCCGGTGGAAGGAAATTCAAGTTACTATAACTACGGTTAGAATGACTTTTCAGGATCAGTAGTGGGCTGAAAGATGCAGCACTGAGGTCGCTCCTGATTACAGGTGAGTAAATCAGAATTCGTAGTTCAGCTGATTTTTAAAGGAATTTTTTAAAGTTCCAAAACTCCACACTTGGAAACATTTCCAAGTGAAACCAGTCCATATTAGCGTATGGAAGGAAATTCAAGTTACTGTAAGTATGGTTAGAATTACTTTTCAGGATCAGTAGTGGGCTGAAAGATGCAGCACTGAGATCTCTCCTGATAACAGGTGAGTAAATCGGAATTCGTAGTTCGGTTGATTTTTGAGGAATTTTTTAAAGGTCCAAAACTCCACACTTAGAAACATTTCCAAGTGAAACCAGTCAACGTTAGCCGGTGGAAGGAAATTCAAGTTACTATAACTACGGTTAGAATTACTTTTCAGGACCAGTAGTGGGCTGAAAGATGCAGCACCGAGGTCACTCCTGATTACAGGTGAGTAAATCGGAATTCGTAGTTCAGCTGATTTTTAAAGGAATTTTTTAAAGTTCCAAAACTCCACAGTTAGAAGAATTTCCAAGTGAAACCAGTCAACTTTAGCCTGTGGAAGGAAATTCAAGTTACTGTAACTGCGGTTAGAATTACTTTTCAGGATCAATAGTGGGCTGAAAGATGCAGCACTGAGGTCTCTCCTGATAACAGGTGAGTAAATCAGAATTCGTAGTTTGGCTGATTTTTGAGGAATTTTTTTAAGTTCCAAAACTCCACAGTTAGAAGAATTTCCAAGTGAAACCAGTCAACTTTAGCCTGTGGAAGGAAATTAAAGTTACTGTAACTGCAGTTAGAATTACTTTTCAGGATCAATAGTGGGCTGAAAGATGCAGCACTGAGGTCTCTCCTGATAACAGGTGAGTAAATCAGAATTTGTAGTTTGGCTGATTTTTGAGGAATTTTTTTAAGTTCCAAAACTCCACAGTTAGAAGAATTTCCAAGTGAAAACAGTCAACTTTAGCCTGTGGAAGGAAATTAAAGTTACTGTAACTGCAGTTAGAATTACTTTTCAGGATGAATAGTGGGCTGAAAGATGCAGCACTGAGGTCGCTCCTGATTACAGGTGAGTAAATCGGAATTCGTAGTTCGGCTGATTTTTGAGGAATTTTTTAAAGGTCCAAATTTTCACACTGAGAAGAATTTCCAAGTAAAACCAGTCAATGGTAGCCTATGGAAGGAAATTAAAGTTACTGTAAGTATTGTTAGAATTACTTTTCAGGATCAGTAGTGGTCTGAAAGATGCAGCACTGAGGTCTCTCCTGATAACAGGTGAGTAAATCGGAAATACGTAGTTTGGCTGATTTTTGAGGAATTTTTGAAGGTTCCAAAACTCCACACTTAGAAGAATTTCCAAGTGAAACCAGTCAATGTTAGCCTATGGAAGGAAATTCAAGTTACTGTAAGTATGGTAACAATTAGTTTTCAGGATCAGTAGTGGGCTGAAAGATGCAGCACTGAGTTCTCTCCTGATAACAGGTGAGTAAATCGGAATTCGTAGTTCGGCTGATTTTTGAGGAATTTTTTAAAGTTCCAAAACTCCACACTTAGAAACATTTCCAATTGAAACCAGTCGATGTTATCCTATGGAAGGAAATTCAAGTTATCGTAAGCATGGTTAGAATTACTTTTCAGGATCAGTAGTGGGCTGAAAGATGCAGCACTGATGTCTCTCCTGATAACAGGTGAGTAAATCGGAATTCGTAGTTCAGCTGATTTTAAAGGAATTTTTTAAAGATCCAAAACTCCACACTTAGAAACATTTCCAAGTGAAACCAGTCGATGTTAGCCTATGGAAGGAAATTCAAGTTACTGTAAATATGGTTAGAATTACTTTTCAGGATCACTAGTGGGCTGAAAGATGCAGCACTGAGGTCTCTCCTGATAACAGGTGAGTAAATCGAAATTCGTAGTTCGACTGACTTTTGAGGAAGTTTTTTTAAGTTCCAAAACTCCACACTTAGAAGAATTTCCAAGTGAAACCAGTCAACTTTAACCTGTGGAAGGAAATTCAAGTTACTGTAACTACAGTTAGAATTACTTTTCAGGATCAATAGTGGGCTGAAAGATGCAGCACTGAGGTCTCTCCTGATTACAGGTGAGTAAATCGGAATTCGTAGTTCGGCTGATTTTCGAGGAATTTTTTAAAGGTCCAAATTTTCACACTTAGAAGAATTTCCAAGTAAAACCAGTCAATGGTAGCCTATGGAAGGAAATTCAAGTTACTGTAAGTATTGTTAGAATTACTTTTCAGGATCAGTAGTGGTCTGAAAGATGCAGCACTGAGGTCTCTCCTGATAACAGGTGAGTAAATCGGAAATTCGTAGTTTGGCTGATTTTTGAGGAATTTTTGAAGGTTCCAAAACTCCACACTTAGAAGAATTTCCAAGTGAAACCAGTCAATGTTAGCCTAAGGAAGGAAATTCTAGTTACTGTAAGTATGGTTAGAATTACTTTTCAGGATCAGTAGTGGGCTGAAAGATGCAGCACTGAGGTCTCTCCTGATAACAGGTGAGTAAATCGAAATTCGTAGTTCGGCTGATTTTTGAGGAATTTTTTAAAGGTCCAAATTTTCACACTTAGAAGAATTTCCAAGTAAAACCAGTCAATGGTAGCCTATGGAAGGAAATTCAATTTACTGTAAGTATTGTTAGAATTACTTTTCAGGATCAGTAGTGGTCTGAAAGATGCAGCACTGAGGTCTCTCCTGATAACAGGTGAGTAAATCGGAAATTCGTAGTTTGGCTGATTTTTGAGGAATTTTTGAAGGTTCCAAAACTCCACACTTAGAAGAATTTCCAAGTGAAACCAGTCAATGTTAGCCTATGGAAGGAAATTCAAGTTACTGTAAGTATGGTAACAATTAGTTTTCAGGATCAGCAGTGGGCTGAAAGATGCAGCACTGAGGTCTCTCCTGATAACAGGTGAGTAAATTGGAATTCGAAGTTCGGCTGATTTTTGAGGAATTTTTTAAAGTTCCAAAACTCCACACTTAGAAACATTTCCAATTGAAACCAGTCGATGTTATCCTATGGAAGGAAATTCAAGTTATTGTAAGCATGGTTAGAATTACTTTTCAGGATCAGTAGTGGGCTGAAAGATGCAGCACTGAGGTCTCTCCTGATAACAGGTGAGCAAATCGGAATTCGTAGTTCGGCTGATTTTAAAGGAATTTTTTAAAGATCCAAAACTCCACACTTAGAAAAATTTCCAAGTAAAACATGTCAATGTTAGCCTAGGGAAGGAAATTTAAGTTACTGTAAGTATGGTTAGATTTACTTTTCAGGATCAGTAGTGGGCTGAAAGATGCAGCACTGAGTTCGCTCCTGATTACAGGTGAGTAAATCGGAATTCGTAATTCAGCTGATTTTTGAGGAATTTTTTTAAGTTTAAAACTCCACACTTAGAAGAATTTCCAAGTGAAACCAGTCAACGTTAGCCTGTGGAAGGAAATTCAAGTTACTGTAACTGTGATTAGAATTACGTTTCAGGACCAATACTGGGCTGAAAGATGCAGCACTGAGGTCGCTCCTGATTACAGGTGAGTAAATCGGAATTCGTAGTTCGGCTCATTTTTGAGGAATTTTTTTAAGTTTAAAACTCCACACTTAGAAGAATTTCCAAGTGAAACCAGTCAACGTTAGCCTGTGGAAGGAAATTCAAGTTACTGTAACTGGGATTAGAATTACTTTTCAGGACCAATACTGGGCTGAAAGATGCAGCACTGAGGTCGCTCCTGATTACAGGTGAGTAAATCGGAATTCGTAGTTCGGCTCATTTTTGAGGAATTTTTTGAAGGTCCAAATCTCCACACTTAGAAGAATTTCCAAGTGAAACCAGTCAATGTTAGCCTGTGGAAGGAAATTCAAGTTACTATAACTACGGTTAGAATTACTTTTCAGGATCAGTAGTGGGCTGAAAGATGCAGCACTGAGGTCGCTCCTGATTACAGGTGAGTAAATCGGAATTCATAGTTCGGCTGATTTTTGAGGAATTTTTAAAGGTCCAAATCTCCACACTTAGAAGAATTTCCAAGTAAAACCAGTCAATGGTAGCCTATGGAAGGAAATTCTAGTTAAGTTTAAAACTCCACACTTAGAAGAATTTACAAGTGAAACCAGTCAAAGTTAGCCTGTGGAAGGAAATTCAAGTTACCTTAACTGGGATTAGAATTACTTTTCAGGATCAATAGTGGGCTGAAGAATGCAGCACTGAGGTCGCTCCTGATTACAGGTGAGTAAATCGGAATTCGTAGTTCGGCTGATTTTAAAGGAATTTTTTAAAGGTCCAAAACTACACACTTAGAAGAATTTCCAAATGAAACCAGTCAATATTAGCCTATGGAAGGAAATTGAAGTTACTGTAAGTATGGTTAGAATTACATTTCAGGATCAGTAGTGGGCTGAAAGATGCAGCACTGAGATCTCTCCTGATAACAGGTGAGTAAATCGGAATTCGTAGTTCGGTTGATTTTTGCAGAATTTTTTAAAGGTCCAAAACTCCACACTTAGAAACATTTCCAAGTGAAACCAGTCAACGTTAGCCGGTGGAAGGAAATTCAAGTTACTATAACTACGGTTAGAATGACTTTTCAGGATCAGTAGTGGCTGAAAGATGCAGCACTGAGGTCGCTCCTGATTACAGGTGAGTAAATCGGAATTCGTAGTTCAGCTGATTTTTAAAGGAATTTTTTAAAGTTCCAAAACTCCACACTTGGAAACATTTCCAAGTGAAACCAGTCCATATTAGCGTATGGAAGGAAATTCAAGTTACTGTAAGTATGGTTAGAATTACTTTTCAGGATCAGTAGTGGGCTGAAAGATGCAGCACTGAGGTCTCTCCTGATAACAGGTGAGTAAATCAAAATTCGTAGTTCGACTGACTTTTGAGGAATTTTTTTAAGTTCCAAAACTCCACACTTAGAAGAATTTCCAAGTGAAACCAGTCAACTTTAGCCTGTGGAAGGAAATTCAAGTTACTGTAACTGCAGTTAGAATTACTTTTCAGGATGAATAGTGGGCTGAAAGATGCAGCACTGAGGTCGCTCCTGATTACAGGTGAGTAAATCGGAATTCGTAGTTCGGCTGATTTTTGAGGAAATTTTTAAAGGTCCAAATCTCCACACTTAGAAGAATTTCCAAGTAAAACCAGTCAATGGTAGCCTATGGAAGGAAATTCAAGTTACTGTAAGTATTGTTAGAATTACTTTTCAGGATCAGTAGTGGTCTGAAAGATGCAGCACTGAGGTCTCTCCTGATAACAGGTGAGTAAATCGGAAATTCGTAGTTTGGCTGATTTTTGAGGAATTTTTGAAGGTTCCAAAACTCCACACTTAGAAGAATTTCCAAGTGAAACCAGTCAATGTTAGCCTATGGAAGGAAATTCAAGTTACTGTAAGTATGGTAACAATTAGTTTTCAGGATCAGCAGTGGGCTGAAAGATGCAGCACTGAGGTCTCTCCTGATAACAGGTGAGTAAATCGGAATTCGTAGTTCAGCTGATTTTTGAGGATTTTTTTAAAGTTCCAAAAGTCCACACTTAGAAACATTTCCAATTGAAACCAGTCGATGTTATCCTATGGAAGGAAATTCAAGTTATTGTAAGCATGGTTAGAATTACTTTTCAGGATCAGTAGTGGGCTGAAAGATGCAGCACTGAGGTCTCTCCTGATAACAGGTGAGTAAATCGGAATTCGTAGTTCGGCTGATTTTAAAGGAATTTTTTAAAGATCCAAAACTCCACACTTAGAAACATTTCCAAGTGAAACCAGTCGATGTTAGCCTATGGAAGGAAATTCAAGTTACTGTAAGTATGGTTAGAATTACTTTTCAGGATCACTAGTGGGCTGAAAGATGCAGCACTGAGGTCTCTCCTGATAACAGGTGAGTAAATCGAAATTCGTAGTTCGACTGACTTTTGAGGAAGTTTTTTTAAGTTCCAAAACTCCACACTTAGAAGAATTTCCAAGTGAAACCAGTCAACTTTAACCTGTGGAAGGAAATTCAAGTTACTGTAACTACAGTTAGAATTACTTTTCAGGATCAATAGTGGGCTGAAAGATGCAGCACTGAGGTCTCTCCTGATTACAGGTGAGTAAATCGGAATTCGTAGTTCGGCTGATTTTTGAGGAAATTTTTAAAGGTCTAAATCTCCACACTTAGAAGAATTTCCAAGTAAAACCAGTCAATGGTAGCCTATGGAAGGAAATTCTAGTTACTGTAAGTATGGTTAGAATTACTTTTCAGGATCAGTAGTGGGCTGAAAGATGCAGCACTGAGGTCTCTCCTGATAACAGGTGAGTAAATCGAAATTCGTAGTTCGACTGACTTTTGAGGAAGTTTTTTTAAGTTCCAAAACTCCACACTTAGAAGAATTTCCAAGTGAAACCAGTCAACTTTAGCCTGTGGAAGGAAATTCAAGTTACTGTAACTGCGGTTAGAATTACTTTTCAGGATCAATAGTGGGCTGAAAGATGCAGCACTGAGGTCTCTCCTGATAACAGGTGAGTAAATCAGAATTCGTAGTTTGGCTGATTTTTGAGGAATTTTTTTAAGTTCCAAAACTCCACAGTTAGAAGAATTTCCAAGTGAAACCAGTCAACTTTAGCCTGTGGAAGGAAATTAAAGTTACTGTAACTGCAGTTAGAATTACTTTTCAGGATCAATAGTGGGCTGAAAGATGCAGCACTGAGGTCTCTCCTGATAACAGGTGAGTAAATCAGAATTCGTAGTTTGGCTGATTTTTGAGGAATTTTTTTAAGTTCCAAAACTCCACAGTTAGAAGAATTTCCAAGTGAAAACAGTCAACTTTAGCCTGTGGAAGGAAATTAAAGTTACTGTAACTGCAGTTAGAATTACTTTTCAGGATGAATAGTGGGCTGAAAGATGCAGCACTGAGGTCGCTCCTGATTACAGGTGAGTAAATCGGAATTCGTAGTTCGGCTGATTTTTGAGGAATTTTTTGAAGGTCCAAATTTTCACACTGAGAAGAATTTCCAAGTAAAACCAGTCAATGGTAGCCTATGGAAGGAAATTAAAGTTACTGTAAGTATTGTTAGAATTACTTTTCAGGATCAGTAGTGGTCTGAAAGATGCAGCACTGAGGTCTCTCCTGATAACAGGTGAGTAAATCGGAAATACGTAGTTTGGCTGATTTTTGAGGAATTTTTGAAGGTTCCAAAACTCCACACTTAGAAACATTTCCAAGTGAAACCAGTCGATGTTAGCCTATGGAAGGAAATTAAAGTTACTGTAAGTTTTGTTAGAATTACTTTTCAGGATCAGTAGTGGTCTGAAAGATGCAGCACTGAGGTCTCTCCTGATAACAGGTGAGTAAATCGGAATTCGTAGTTCAGCTGATTTTAAAGGAATTTTTTAAAGATCCAAAACTCCACACTTAGAAACATTTCCAAGTGAAACCAGTCGATGTTAGCCTATGGAAGGAAATTCAAGTTACTGTAAGTATGGTTAGAATTACTTTTCAGGATCACTAGTGGGCTGAAAGATGCAGCACTAAGGTCTCTCCTGATAACAGGTGAGTAAATCGAAATTCGTAGTTCGACTGACTTTTGAGGAAGTTTTTTTAAGTTCCAAAACTCCACACTTAGAAGAATTTCCAAGTGAAACCAGTCAACTTTAACCTGTGGAAGGAAATTCAAGTTACTGTAACTACAGTTAGAATTACTTTTCAGGATCAATAGTGGGCTGAAAGATGCAGCACTGAGGTCTCTCCTGATTACAGGTGAGTAAATCGGAATTCGTAGTTCGGCTGATTTTTGAGGAATTTTTTAAAGGTCCAAATCTCCACACTTAGAAGAATTTCCAAGTAAAACCAGTCAATGGTAGCCTAAGGAAGGAAATTCTAGTTACTGTAAGTATGGTTAGAATTACTTTTCAGGATCAGTAGTGGGCTGAAAGATGCAGCACTGAGGTCTCTCCTGATAACAGGTGAGTAAATCGAAATTCGTAGTTCGGCTGATTTTTGAGGAATTTTTTAAAGGTCCAAATTTTCACACTTAGAAGAATTTCCAAGTAAAACCAGTCAATGGTAGCCTATGGAAGGAAATTCAATTTACTGTAAGTATTGTTAGAATTACTTTTCAGGATCAGTAGTGGTCTGAAAGATGCAGCACTGAGGTCTCTCCTGATAACAGGTGAGTAAATCGGAAATTCGTAGTTTGGCTGATTTTTGAGGAATTTTTGAAGGTTCCAAAACTCCACACTTAGAAGAATTTCCAAGTGAAACCAGTCAATGTTAGCCTATGGAAGGAAATTCAAGTTACTGTAAGTATGGTAACAATTAGTTTTCAGGATCAGCAGTGGGCTGAAAGATGCAGCACTGAGGTCTCTCCTGATAACAGGTGAGTAAATCGGAATTCGAAGTTCGGCTGATTTTTGAGGAATTTTTTAAAGTTCCAAAACTCCACACTTAGAAACATTTCCAATTGAAACCAGTCGATGTTATCCTATGGAAGGAAATTCAAGTTATTGTAAGCATGGTTAGAATTACTTTTCAGGATCAGTAGTGGGCTGAAAGATGCAGCACTGAGGTCTCTCCTGATAACAGGTGAGCAAATCGGAATTCGTAGTTCGGCTGATTTTAAAGGAATTTTTTAAAGATCCAAAACTCCACACTTAGAAACATTTCCAAGTGAAACCAGTCGATGTTAGCCTATGGAAGGAAATTCAAGTTACTGTAAGTATGGTTAGAATTACTTTTCAGGATCACTAGTGGGCTGAAAGATGCCGCACTGAGGTCGCTCCTGATTACAGGTGAGTAAATCAGAATTCGTAGTTCAGCTGATTTTTAAAGGAATTTTTTAAAGTTCCAAAACTCCACACTTGGAAACATTTCCAAGTGAAACCAGTCCATATTAGCGTATGGAAGGAAATTCAAGTTACTGTAAGTATGGTTAGAATTACTTTTCAGGATCAGTAGTGGGCTGAAAGATGCAGCACTGAGGTCTCTCCTGATAACAGGTGAGTAAATCGAAATTCGTAGTTCGACTGACTTTTGAGGAATTTTTTAAGTTCCAAAACTCCACACTTAGAAGAATTTCCAAGTGAAACCAGTCAACTTTAGCCTGTGGAAGGAAATTCAAGTTACTGTAACTGCAGTTAGAATTACTTTTCAGGATGAATAGTGGGCTGAAAGATGCAGCACTGAGGTCGCTCCTGATTACAGGTGAGTAAATCGGAATTCGTAGTTCGGCTGATTTTAAAGGAATTTTTTAAAGGTCCAAAACTCCACACTTAGAAGCATTTCCAAGTAAAACATGTCAATGTTAGCATATGGAAGGAAATTCAAGTTACTGTAACTACGGTTAGAATGACTTTTCAGGATCAGTAGTGGGCTGAAAGATGCAGCACTGAGGTCGCTCCTGATTACAGGTGAGTAAATCGGAATTCGTAGTTCAGCTGATTTTTAAAGGAATTTTTTAAAGTTCCAAAACTCCACACTTAGAAACATTTCCAAGTGAAACCAGTCGATGTTAGCCTATGGAAGGAAATTCAAGTTACTGTAAGTATGGTTAGATATATTTTTCAGGATCAGGAGTGGGCTGAAAGATGCAGCACTGAGGTCTCTCCTGATAACAGGTGAGTAAATCGGAATTCGTAGTTCGGCTGATTTTAAAGGAATTTTTTAAGTTCCAAAACTCCACACTTAGAAGAATTTCCAAGTGAAACCAGTCAACTTTAACCTGTGGAAGGAAATTCAAGTTACTGTAACTACAGTTAGAATTACTTTTCAGGATCAATAGTGGGCTGAAAGATGCAGCACTGAGGTCGCTCCTGATTACAGGTGAGTAAATCGGAATTCGTAGTTCGGCTGATTTTTGAGGAATTTTTTAAAGTTCCAAAACTCCACACTTAGAAACATTTCCAATTGAAACCAGTCGATGTTATCCTATGGAAGGAAATTAAAGTTATTGTAAGCATGGTTAGAATTACTTTTCAGGATCAGTAGTGGGCTGAAAGATGCAGTACTGAGGTCTCTCCTGATAACAGGTGAGTAAATCGGAATTCGTAGTTCGGCTGATTTTAAAGGAATTTTTTAAAGATCCAAAACTCCACACTTAGAAGAATTTCCAAGTGAAACCAGTCAGCTTTAGCCTGTGGAAGGAAATTCTAGTTAAGTTTAAAACTCCACACTTAGAAGAATTTACAAGTGAAACCAGTCAACGTTAGCCTGTGGAAGGAAATTCAAGTTACCTTAACTGGGATTAGAATTACTTTTCAGGATCAATAGTGGGCTGAAAAATGCAGCACTGAGGTCGCTCCTGATTACAGGTGAGTAAATTGGAATTCGTAGTTCGGTTGATTTTTGCGGAATTTTTTAAAGGTCCAAAACTCCACACTTAGAAACATTTCCAAGTGAAACCAGTCAACGTTAGCCGGTGGAAGGAAATTCAAGTTACTATAACTACGGTTAGAATGACTTTTCAGGACCAGTAGTGGGCTGAAAGATGCAGGACCGAGGTCGCTCCTGATTGCAGGTGAGTAAATCGGAATTCGTAGTTCGGCTGATTTTAAAGGAATTTTTTAAAGGTCCAAAACTCCACACTTAGAAGCATTTCCAAGTAAAACATGTCAATGTTAGCCTATGGAAGGAAATTCAAGTTACTGTAACTACGGTTAGAATGACTTTTCAGGATCAGTAGTGGGCTGAAAGATGCAGCACTGAGGTCGCTCCTGATTACAGGTGAGTAAATCTTAATTCGTAGTTCAGCTGATTTTTAAAGGAATTTTTTAAAGTACCAAAACTCCACACTTGGAAACATTTCCAAGTGAAACCAGTCCATATTAGCGTATGGAAGGAAATTCAAGTTACTGTAAGTATGGTTAGAATTACTTTTCAGGATCACTAGTGGGCTGAAAGATGCAGCACTAAGGTCTCTCCTGATAACAGGTGAGTAAATCGAAATTCGTAGTTCGACTGACTTTTGAGGAAGTTTTTTTAAGTTCCAAAACTCCACACTTAGAAGAATTTCCAAGTGAAACCAGTCAACTTTAACCTGTGGAAGGAAATTCAAGTTACTGTAACTACAGTTAGAATTACTTTTCAGGATCAATAGTGGGCTGAAAGATGCAGCACTGAGGTCTCTCCTGATTACAGGTGAGTAAATCGGAATTCGTAGTTCGGCTGATTTTTGAGGAATTTTTTAAAGGTCCAAATCTCCACACTTAGAAGAATTTCCAAGTAAAACCAGTCAATGGTAGCCTAAGGAAGGAAATTCTAGTTACTGTAAGTATGGTTAGAATTACTTTTCAGGATCAGTAGTGGGCTGAAAGATGCAGCACTGAGGTCTCTCCTGATAACAGGTGAGTAAATCGAAATTCGTAGTTCGGCTGATTTTTGAGGAATTTTTTAAAGGTCCAAATTTTCACACTTAGAAGAATTTCCAAGTAAAACCAGTCAATGGTAGCCTATGGAAGGAAATTCAATTTACTGTAAGTATTGTTAGAATTACTTTTCAGGATCAGTAGTGGTCTGAAAGATGCAGCACTGAGGTCTCTCCTGATAACAGGTGAGTAAATCGGAAATTCGTAGTTTGGCTGATTTTTGAGGAATTTTTGAAGGTTCCAAAACTCCACACTTAGAAGAATTTCCAAGTGAAACCAGTCAATGTTAGCCTATGGAAGGAAATTCAAGTTACTGTAAGTATGGTAACAATTAGTTTTCAGGATCAGCAGTGGGCTGAAAGATGCAGCACTGAGGTCTCTCCTGATAACAGGTGAGTAAATCGGAATTCGAAGTTCGGCTGATTTTTGAGGAATTTTTTAAAGTTCCAAAACTCCACACTTAGAAACATTTCCAATTGAAACCAGTCGATGTTATCCTATGGAAGGAAATTCAAGTTATTGTAAGCATGGTTAGAATTACTTTTCAGGATCAGTAGTGGGCTGAAAGATGCAGCACTGAGGTCTCTCCTGATAACAGGTGAGCAAATCGGAATTCGTAGTTCGGCTGATTTTAAAGGAATTTTTTAAAGATCCAAAACTCCACACTTAGAAACATTTCCAAGTGAAACCAGTCGATGTTAGCCTATGGAAGGAAATTCAAGTTACTGTAAGTATGGTTAGAATTACTTTTCAGGATCACTAGTGGGCTGAAAGATGCCGCACTGAGGTCGCTCCTGATTACAGGTGAGTAAATCAGAATTCGTAGTTCAGCTGATTTTTAAAGGAATTTTTTAAAGTTCCAAAACTCCACACTTGGAAACATTTCCAAGTGAAACCAGTCCATATTAGCGTATGGAAGGAAATTCAAGTTACTGTAAGTATGGTTAGAATTACTTTTCAGGATCAGTAGTGGGCTGAAAGATGCAGCACTGAGGTCTCTCCTGATAACAGGTGAGTAAATCGAAATTCGTAGTTCGACTGACTTTTGAGGAATTTTTTAAGTTCCAAAACTCCACACTTAGAAGAATTTCCAAGTGAAACCAGTCAACTTTAGCCTGTGGAAGGAAATTCAAGTTACTGTAACTGCAGTTAGAATTACTTTTCAGGATGAATAGTGGGCTGAAAGATGCAGCACTGAGGTCGCTCCTGATTACAGGTGAGTAAATCGGAATTCGTAGTTCGGCTGATTTTAAAGGAATTTTTTAAAGGTCCAAAACTCCACACTTAGAAGCATTTCCAAGTAAAACATGTCAATGTTAGCATATGGAAGGAAATTCAAGTTACTGTAACTACGGTTAGAATGACTTTTCAGGATCAGTAGTGGGCTGAAAGATGCAGCACTGAGGTCGCTCCTGATTACAGGTGAGTAAATCGGAATTCGTAGTTCAGCTGATTTTTAAAGGAATTTTTTAAAGTTCCAAAACTCCACACTTAGAAACATTTCCAAGTGAAACCAGTCGATGTTAGCCTATGGAAGGAAATTCAAGTTACTGTAAGTATGGTTAGATATATTTTTCAGGATCAGGAGTGGGCTGAAAGATGCAGCACTGAGGTCTCTCCTGATAACAGGTGAGTAAATCGGAATTCGTAGTTCGGCTGATTTTAAAGGAATTTTTTAAGTTCCAAAACTCCACACTTAGAAGAATTTCCAAGTGAAACCAGTCAACTTTAACCTGTGGAAGGAAATTCAAGTTACTGTAACTACAGTTAGAATTACTTTTCAGGATCAATAGTGGGCTGAAAGATGCAGCACTGAGGTCGCTCCTGATTACAGGTGAGTAAATCGGAATTCGTAGTTCGGCTGATTTTTGAGGAATTTTTTAAAGTTCCAAAACTCCACACTTAGAAACATTTCCAATTGAAACCAGTCGATGTTATCCTATGGAAGGAAATTAAAGTTATTGTAAGCATGGTTAGAATTACTTTTCAGGATCAGTAGTGGGCTGAAAGATGCAGTACTGAGGTCTCTCCTGATAACAGGTGAGTAAATCGGAATTCGTAGTTCGGCTGATTTTAAAGGAATTTTTTAAAGATCCAAAACTCCACACTTAGAAGAATTTCCAAGTGAAACCAGTCAGCTTTAGCCTGTGGAAGGAAATTCTAGTTAAGTTTAAAACTCCACACTTAGAAGAATTTACAAGTGAAACCAGTCAACGTTAGCCTGTGGAAGGAAATTCAAGTTACCTTAACTGGGATTAGAATTACTTTTCAGGATCAATAGTGGGCTGAAAAATGCAGCACTGAGGTCGCTCCTGATTACAGGTGAGTAAATTGGAATTCGTAGTTCGGTTGATTTTTGCGGAATTTTTTAAAGGTCCAAAACTCCACACTTAGAAACATTTCCAAGTGAAACCAGTCAACGTTAGCCGGTGGAAGGAAATTCAAGTTACTATAACTACGGTTAGAATGACTTTTCAGGACCAGTAGTGGGCTGAAAGATGCAGGACCGAGGTCGCTCCTGATTGCAGGTGAGTAAATCGGAATTCGTAGTTCGGCTGATTTTAAAGGAATTTTTTAAAGGTCCAAAACTCCACACTTAGAAGCATTTCCAAGTAAAACATGTCAATGTTAGCCTATGGAAGGAAATTCAAGTTACTGTAACTACGGTTAGAATGACTTTTCAGGATCAGTAGTGGGCTGAAAGATGCAGCACTGAGGTCGCTCCTGATTACAGGTGAGTAAATCGGAATTCGTAGTTCAGCTGATTTTTAAAGGAATTTTTTAAAGTACCAAAACTCCACACTTGGAAACATTTCCAAGTGAAACCAGTCCATATTAGCGTATGGAAGGAAATTCAAGTTACTGTAAGTATGGTTAGAATTACTTTTCAGGATCAGTAGTGGGCTGAAAGATGCAGCACTGAGATCTCTCCTGATAACAGGTGAGTAAATCGGAATTAGTAGTTCGGTTGATTTTTGCGGAATTTTTTAAAGGTCCAAAACTCCACACTTAGAAACATTTCCAAGTGAAACCAGTCAACGTTAGCCGGTGGAAGGAACTTCAAGTTACTATAACTACGGTTAGAATTACTTTTCAGGACCAGTAGTGGGCTGAAAGATGCAGGACCGAGGTCGCTCCTGATTGCAGGTGAGTAAATCGGAATTCGTAGTTTGGCTGATTTTAAAGGAATTTTTTAAAGGTCCAAAACTCCACACTTAGAAGAATTTCCAAGTAAAACATGTCAATGTTAGCCTAGGGAAGGAAATTCAAGTTACTGTAACTACGGTTAGAATGACTTTTCAGGATCAGGAGTGGGCTGAAAGATGCAGCACTGAGGTCTCTCCTGATAACAGGTGAGTAAATCGGAATTCGTAGTTCGGCTGATTTTAAAGGAATTTTTTAAGTTCCAAAACTCCACACTTAGAAGAATTTCCAAGTGAAACCAGTCAACTTTAACCTGTGGAAGGAAATTCAAGTTACTGTAACTACAGTTAGAATTACTTTTCAGGATCAATAGTGGGCTGAAAGATGCAGCACTGAGGTCGCTCCTGATTACAGGTGAGTAAATCGGAATTCGTAGTTCGGCTGATTTTTGAGGAATTTTTTAAAGTTCCAAAACTCCACACTTAGAAACATTTCCAATTGAAACCAGTCGATGTTATCCTATGGAAGGAAATTAAAGTTATTGTAAGCATGGTTAGAATTACTTTTCAGGATCAGTAGTGGGCTGAAAGATGCAGTACTGAGGTCTCTCCTGATAACAGGTGAGTAAATCGGAATTCGTAGTTCGGCTGATTTTAAAGGAATTTTTTAAAGATCCAAAACTCCACACTTAGAAGAATTTCCAAGTGAAACCAGTCAGCTTTAGCCTGTGGAAGGAAATTCTAGTTAAGTTTAAAACTCCACACTTAGAAGAATTTACAAGTGAAACCAGTCAACGTTAGCCTGTGGAAGGAAATTCAAGTTACCTTAACTGGGATTAGAATTACTTTTCAGGATCAATAGTGGGCTGAAAAATGCAGCACTGAGGTCGCTCCTGATTACAGGTGAGTAAATTGGAATTCGTAGTTCGGTTGATTTTTGCGGAATTTTTTAAAGGTCCAAAACTCCACACTTAGAAACATTTCCAAGTGAAACCAGTCAACGTTAGCCGGTGGAAGGAAATTCAAGTTACTATAACTACGGTTAGAATGACTTTTCAGGACCAGTAGTGGGCTGAAAGATGCAGGACCGAGGTCGCTCCTGATTGCAGGTGAGTAAATCGGAATTCGTAGTTCGGCTGATTTTAAAGGAATTTTTTAAAGGTCCAAAACTCCACACTTAGAAGCATTTCCAAGTAAAACATGTCAATGTTAGCCTATGGAAGGAAATTCAAGTTACTGTAACTACGGTTAGAATGACTTTTCAGGATCAGTAGTGGGCTGAAAGATGCAGCACTGAGGTCGCTCCTGATTACAGGTGAGTAAATCGGAATTCGTAGTTCAGCTGATTTTTAAAGGAATTTTTTAAAGTACCAAAACTCCACACTTGGAAACATTTCCAAGTGAAACCAGTCCATATTAGCGTATGGAAGGAAATTCAAGTTACTGTAAGTATGGTTAGAATTACTTTTCAGGATCAGTAGTGGGCTGAAAGATGCAGCACTGAGATCTCTCCTGATAACAGGTGAGTAAATCGGAATTAGTAGTTCGGTTGATTTTTGCGGAATTTTTTAAAGGTCCAAAACTCCACACTTAGAAACATTTCCAAGTGAAACCAGTCAACGTTAGCCGGTGGAAGGAACTTCAAGTTACTATAACTACGGTTAGAATTACTTTTCAGGACCAGTAGTGGGCTGAAAGATGCAGGACCGAGGTCGCTCCTGATTGCAGGTGAGTAAATCGGAATTCGTAGTTTGGCTGATTTTAAAGGAATTTTTTAAAGGTCCAAAACTCCACACTTAGAAGAATTTCCAAGTAAAACATGTCAATGTTAGCCTAGGGAAGGAAATTCAAGTTACTGTAACTACGGTTAGAATGACTTTTCAGGATCAGTAGTGGGCTGAAAGATGCAGCACTGAGGTCTCTCCTGATTACAGGTGAGTAAATCGGAATTCGTAGTTCAGCTGATTTTTAAAGGAATTTTTTAAAGTTCCAAAACTCCACACTTGGAAACATTTCCAAGTGAAACCAGTCCATATTAGCGTATGGAAGGAAATTCAAGCTACTGTAAGTATGGTTAGAATTACTTTTCAGGATCAGTAGTGGGCTGAAAGATGCAGCACTGAGGTCTCTCCTGATAACAGGTGAGTAAATCGAAATTCGTAGTTTGACTGACTTTTGAGGAATTTTTTTAAGTTCCAAAACTCCACACTTAGAAGAATTTCCAAGTGAAACCAGTCAACTTTAGCCTGTGGAAGGAAATTCAAGTTACTGTAACTGCAGTTAGAATTACTTTTCAGGATGAATAGTGGGCTGAAAGATGCAGCACTGAGGTCGCTCCTGATTACAGGTGAGTAAATCAGAATTCGTAGTTCGGCTGATTTTTGAGGAAATTTTTAAAGATCCAAATTTTCACACTTAGAAGAATTTCCAAGTAAAACCAGTCAATGGTAGCCTATGTAAGGAAATTCAAGTTACTGTAAGTATTGTTAGAATTACTTTTCAGGATCAGTAGTGGTCTGAAAGATGCAGCACTGAGGTCTCTCCTGATAACAGGTGAGTAAATCGGAAATTCGTAGTTTGGCTGATTTTTGAGGAATTTTTGAAGGTTCCAAAACTCCACACTTAGAAGAATTTCCAAGTGAAACCAGTCAATGTTAGCCTATGGAATGAAATTCAAGTTACTGTAAGTATGGTAACAATTAGTTTTCAGGATCAGCAGTGGGCTGAAAGATGCAGCACTGAGGTCTCTCCTGATAACAGGTGAGTAAATCGGAATTCGTAGTTCGGCTGATTTTTGAGGAATTTTTTAAAGTTCCAAAACTCCACACTTAGAAACATTTCCAGTTGAAACCAGTCGATGTTATCCTATGGAAGGAAATTCAAGTTATTGTAAGCATGGTTAGAATTACTTTTCAGGATCAGTAGTGGGCTGAAAGATGCAGCACTGAGATCTCTCCTGATAACAGGTGAGTAAATCGGAATTCGTAGTTCGGTTGATTTTTGAGGAATTTTTTAAAGGTCCAAATCTCCACACTTAGAAGAATTTCCAAGTGAAACCAGTCAATGTTAGCCTGTGGAAGGAAATTCAAGTTACTATAACTACGGTTAGAATTACTTTTCAGGATCAGTAGTGGGCTGAAAGATGCAGCACTGAGGACTCTCCTGATAACAGGTGTGCAAAACGGAATTTGTAGTTCGTCTGATTTTAAAGGAATTGTTTAATGATCCCAAACGCCACACTTAGAAACATTTCCAAGTGAAACCAGTCGATGTTATCCTATGGAAGGAAATTCAAGTTACTGTAAGTATGGTTAGAATTATTTCTCAGTATCAGTAGTGGGCTGAAAGATGCAGCACTGAGGTCTCTCCTGATAACAGGTGAGTAAGTTGTAATTCAAAGTTCAATTGATTTTTGAGGAATTTTTTAAAGTTCCAAAACTCCACACTTAGAAACATTTCCAAGTGAAACCAGTCAATGGTATCCTATGGAAGGAAATTCAAGTTACTGTAAGTATGGTTAGATATATTTTTCAGGATCAGGAGTGGGCTGAAAGATGCGGCACTGAGGTCTCTCCTGATAACAGGTGAGTAAATCGGAATTCGTAGTTCGGCTGATTTTAAAGGAATTTTTTAAAGATCCAAAACTCCACACTTAGAAACATTTCCAAGTGAAACCGGTCGATGTTAGCCTATGGAAGGAAATTCAAGTTACTGTAAGTATGGTTAGAATTACTTTTCAGGATCACTAGTGGGCTGAAAGATGCAGCACTGAGGTCTCTCCTGATAACAGGTGAGTAAATCGAAATTCGTAGTTCGACTGACTTTTGAGGAATTTTTTTAAGTTCCAAAACTCCACACTTAGAAGAATTTGCAAGTGAAACCAGTCAACTTTAACCTGTGGAAGGAAATTCAAGTTACTGTAACTACAGTGAGCATTACTTTTCAGGATCAATAGTGGGCTGAAAGATGCAGCACTGAGGTCGCTCCTGATTACAGGTGAGTAAATCGGAATTCGTAGTTCGGCTGATTTTTGAGGAATTTTTTAAAGGTCCAAATCTCCACACTTAGAAGAATTTCCAAGTAAAACCAGTCAATGGTAGCCTATGGAAGGAAATTCTAGTTAAGTTTAAAACTCCACACTTAGAAGAATTTACAAGTGAAACCAGTCAACGTTAGCCTGTGGAAGGAAATTCAAGTTACCTTAACTGGGATTAGAATTACTTTTCAGGATCAATAGTGGCCTGAAAAATGCAGCACTGAGGTCGCTCCTGATTACAGGTGAGTAAATCGGAATTCGTAGTTCGGCTGATTTTAAAGGAATTTTTTAAAGGTCCAAAACTACACACTTAGAAGAATTTCCAAATGAAACCAGTCAATATTAGCCTATGGAAGGAAATTGAAGTTACTGTAAGTATGGTTAGAATTACATTTCAGGATCAGTAGTGGGCTGAAAGATGCAGCACTGAGATCTCTCCTGATAACAGGTGAGTAAATCGGAATTCGTAGTTCGGTTAATTTTTGCGGAATTTTTTAAAGGTCCAAAACTCCACACTTAGAAACATTTCCAAGTGAAACCAGTCAACGTTAGCCGGTGGAAGGAAATTCAAGTTACTATAACTACGGTTAGAATGACTTTTCAGGATCAGTAGTGGGCTGAAAGATGCAGCACTGAGGTCGCTCCTGATTACAGGTGAGTAAATCGGAATTCGTAGTTCAGCTGATTTTTAAAGGAATTTTTTAAAGTTCCAAAACTCCACACTTGGAAACATTTCCAAGTGAAACCAGTCCATATTAGCGTATGGAAGGAAATTCAAGTTACTGTAAGTATGGTTAGAATTACTTTTCAGGATCAGTAGTGGGCTGAAAGATGCAGCACTGAGGTCTCTCCTGATAACAGGTGAGTAAATCGAAATTCGTAGTTCGACTGACTTTTGAGGAATTTTTTTAAGTTCCAAAACTCCACACTTAGAAGAATTTCCAAGTGAAACCAGTCAGCTTTAGCCTGTGGAAGGAAATTCAAGTTACTGTAACTGCAGTTAGAATTACTTTTCAGGATCAGTAGTGGGCTGAAAGATGCAGCACTGAGGTCTCTCCTGATAACAGGTGAGTAAATCGGAATTCGTAGTTCGGCTGATTTTTGAGGAATTTTTTAAAGGTCCAAATTTTCACACTTAGAAGAATTTCCAAGTAAAACCAGTCAATGGTAGCCTATGGAAGGAAATTCAAGTTACTGTAAGTATTGTTAGAATTACTTTTCAGGATCAGTAGTGGTCTGAAAGATGCAGCACTGAGGTCTCTCCTGATAACAGGTGAGTAAATCGGAAATTCGTAGTTCGGCTGATTTTTTTGAAATTTTTTAGGTTTAAAATTCCACACTTAGAAGAATTTCCAAGTGAAGCCAGTCAATGTTAGCCTGCAGAAGGAAATTCAAGTTACTATAACTACGGTAAGAATTACTTTTCAGGATCAGTAGTGGGCTGAAAGATGCAGCACTGAGGTCTCTCCTGATAACAGGTGAGTAAATCGGAATTCGTAGTTTGGCTGATTTTTGAGGAATTTTTTAAAGTTCCAAAACTCCACACTTAAAAGAATTTCCAAGTGAAACCAGTCAATGTTAGCCTATGGAAGGAAATTCAAGTTACTGTATCTACGGTTAGAATTCATTTACAGGATCAGTAGTGGGCTGAAAGATGCAGCACTGAGGTCTCTACTGATAACAGGTGAGTAAATCGGAATTCGTAGTTCGGCTGATTTTTGAGGAATTTTTTAAAGGAACAAATCTCCAAACTTAGAAGAATTTCCAAGTGAAACCAGTCAACTTTAGCCTAAGGAAGGAAATTCAAGTTACAGTAACTGCGGTTAGAATTACTTTTCAGGATCAGTAGTGGGCTGAAAGATGTAGCACTGAGGTCTCTCCTGATAACAGGTGAGTAAATCGGAATTCGTAGTTTGGCTGATTTTTGAGGAATTTGTGAAGGTTCCAAAACTCCACACTTAGAAGAATTTCCAAGTGAAACCAGTCAATGTTAGAATATGGAAAGAAATTCAAGTTACTGTAAGTATGGTAACAATTAGTTTTCAGGATCAGTAGTGGGCTGAAAGATGCAGCACTGAGGTCTCTCCTGATAACAGGTGAGTAAATCGAAATTCGTAGTTCGACTGACTTTTCAGGAATTTTTTTAAGTTCCAAAACTCCACACTTAGAAGAATTTCCAAGTGAAACCAGTCAACTTTAGCCTGTGGAAGGAAATTCAAGTTACTGTAACTGCAGTTAGAATTACTTTTCAGGATGAATAGTGGGCTGAAAGATGCAGCACTGAGGTCGCTCCTGATTACAGGTGAGTAAATCGGAATTCGTAGTTCGGCTGATTTTCGAGGAATTTTTTAAAGGTCCAAATTTTCACACTTAGAAGAATTTCCAAGTAAAACCAGTCAATGGTAGCCTATGGAAGGAAATTCAAGTTACTGTAAGTATTGTTAGAATTACTTTTCAGGATCAGTAGTGGTCTGAAAGATGCAGCACTGAGGTCTCTCCTGATAACAGGTGAGTAAATCGGAAATTCGTAGTTTGGCTGATTTTTGAGGAATTTTTGAAGGTTCCAAAACTCCACACTTAGAAGAATTTCCAAGTGAAACCAGTCAATGTTAGCCTATGGAAGGAAATTCAAGTTACTGTAAGTATGGTAACAATTAGTTTTCAGGATCAGCAGTGGGCTGAAAGATGCAGCACTGAGGTCTCTCCTGATAACAGGTGAGTAAATCGGAATTCGTAGTTCGGCTGATTTTTGAGGAATTTTTTAAAGTTCCAAAACTCCACACTTAGAAACATTTCCAATTGAAACCAGTCGATGTTATCCTATGGAAGGAAATTCAAGTTATTGTAAGCATGGTTAGAATTACTTTTCAGGATCAGTAGTGGGCTGAAAGATGCAGCACTGAGGTCTCTCCTGATAACAGGTGAGTAAATCGGAATTCGTAGTTCGGCTGATTTTAAAGGAATTTTTTAAAGTTCCAAAACTCCACACTTAGAAACATTTCCAAGTGAAACCAGTCAACGTTAGCCGGTGGAAGGAAATTCAAGTTACTATAACTACGGTTAGAATGACTTTTCAGGATCAGTAGTGGGCTGAAAGATGCAGCACTGAGGTCGCTCCTGATTACAGGTGAGTAAATCAGAATTCGTAGTTCAGCTGATTTTTAAAGGAATTTTTTAAAGTTCCAAAACTCCACACTTGGAAACATTTCCAAGTGAAACCAGTCCATATTAGCGTATGGAAGGAAATTCAAGTTACTGTAAGTATGGTTAGAATTACTTTTCAGGATCAGTAGTGGGCTGAAAGATGCAGCACTGAGATCTCTCCTGATAACAGGTGAGTAAATCGGAATTCGTAGTTCGGTTGATTTTTGAGGAATTTTTTAAAGGTCCAAAACTCCACACTTAGAAACATTTCCAAGTGAAACCAGTCAACGTTAGCCGGTGGAAGGAAATTCAAGTTACTATAACTACGGTTAGAATTACTTTTCAGGACCAGTAGTGGGCTGAAAGATGCAGCACCGAGGTCACTCCTGATTACAGGTGAGTAAATCGGAATTCGTAGTTCAGCTGATTTTTAAAGGAATTTTTTAAAGTTCCAAAACTCCACAGTTAGAAGAATTTCCAAGTGAAACCAGTCAACTTTAGCCTGTGGAAGGAAATTCAAGTTACTGTAACTGACGTTAGAATTACTTTTCAGGATCAATAGTGGGCTGAAAGATGCAGCACTGAGGTCTCTCCTGATAACAGGTGAGTAAATCAGAATTCGTAGTTTGGCTGATTTTTGAGGAATTTTTTTAAGTTCCAAAACTCCACAGTTAGAAGAATTTCCAAGTGAAACCAGTCAACTTTAGCCTGTGGAAGGAAATTAAAGTTACTGTAACTGCAGTTAGAATTACTTTTCAGGATCAATAGTGGGCTGAAAGATGCAGCACTGAGGTCTCTCCTGATAACAGGTGAGTAAATCAGAATTTGTAGTTTGGCTGATTTTTGAGGAATTTTTTTAAGTTCCAAAACTCCACAGTTAGAAGAATTTCCAAGTGAAAACAGTCAACTTTAGCCTGTGGAAGGAAATTAAAGTTACTGTAACTGCAGTTAGAATTACTTTTCAGGATGAATAGTGGGCTGAAAGATGCAGCACTGAGGTCGCTCCTGATTACAGGTGAGTAAATCGGAATTCGTAGTTCGGCTGATTTTTGAGGAATTTTTTAAAGGTCCAAATTTTCACACTGAGAAGAATTTCCAAGTAAAACCAGTCAATGGTAGCCTATGGAAGGAAATTAAAGTTACTGTAAGTATTGTTAGAATTACTTTTCAGGATCAGTAGTGGTCTGAAAGATGCAGCACTGAGGTCTCTCCTGATAACAGGTGAGTAAATCGGAAATACGTAGTTTGGCTGATTTTTGAGGAATTTTTGAAGGTTCCAAAACTCCACACTTAGAAGAATTTCCAAGTGAAACCAGTCAATGTTAGCCTATGGAAGGAAATTCAAGTTACTGTAAGTATGGTAACAATTAGTTTTCAGGATCAGTAGTGGGCTGAAAGATGCAGCACTGAGTTCTCTCCTGATAACAGGTGAGTAAATCGGAATTCGTAGTTCGGCTGATTTTTGAGGAATTTTTTAAAGTTCCAAAACTCCACACTTAGAAACATTTCCAATTGAAACCAGTCGATGTTATCCTATGGAAGGAAATTCAAGTTATCGTAAGCATGGTTAGAATTACTTTTCAGGATCAGTAGTGGGCTGAAAGATGCAGCACTGATGTCTCTCCTGATAACAGGTGAGTAAATCGGAATTCGTAGTTCAGCTGATTTTAAAGGAATTTTTTAAAGATCCAAAACTCCACACTTAGAAACATTTCCAAGTGAAACCAGTCGATGTTAGCCTATGGAAGGAAATTCAAGTTACTGTAAATATGGTTAGAATTACTTTTCAGGATCACTAGTGGGCTGAAAGATGCAGCACTGAGGTCTCTCCTGATAACAGGTGAGTAAATCGAAATTCGTAGTTCGACTGACTTTTGAGGAAGTTTTTTTAAGTTCCAAAACTCCACACTTAGAAGAATTTCCAAGTGAAACCAGTCAACTTTAACCTGTGGAAGGAAATTCAAGTTACTGTAACTACAGTTAGAATTACTTTTCAGGATCAATAGTGGGCTGAAAGATGCAGCACTGAGGTCTCTCCTGATTACAGGTGAGTAAATCGGAATTCGTAGTTCGGCTGATTTTCGAGGAATTTTTTAAAGGTCCAAATTTTCACACTTAGAAGAATTTCCAAGTAAAACCAGTCAATGGTAGCCTATGGAAGGAAATTCAAGTTACTGTAAGTATTGTTAGAATTACTTTTCAGGATCAGTAGTGGTCTGAAAGATGCAGCACTGAGGTCTCTCCTGATAACAGGTGAGTAAATCGGAAATTCGTAGTTTGGCTGATTTTTGAGGAATTTTTGAAGGTTCCAAAACTCCACACTTAGAAGAATTTCCAAGTGAAACCAGTCAATGTTAGCCTAAGGAAGGAAATTCTAGTTACTGTAAGTATGGTTAGAATTACTTTTCAGGATCAGTAGTGGGCTGAAAGATGCAGCACTGAGGTCTCTCCTGATAACAGGTGAGTAAATCGAAATTCGTAGTTCGGCTGATTTTTGAGGAATTTTTTAAAGGTCCAAATTTTCACACTTAGAAGAATTTCCAAGTAAAACCAGTCAATGGTAGCCTATGGAAGGAAATTCAATTTACTGTAAGTATTGTTAGAATTACTTTTCAGGATCAGTAGTGGTCTGAAAGATGCAGCACTGAGGTCTCTCCTGATAACAGGTGAGTAAATCGGAAATTCGTAGTTTGGCTGATTTTTGAGGAATTTTTGAAGGTTCCAAAACTCCACACTTAGAAGAATTTCCAAGTGAAACCAGTCAATGTTAGCCTATGGAAGGAAATTCAAGTTACTGTAAGTATGGTAACAATTAGTTTTCAGGATCAGCAGTGGGCTGAAAGATGCAGCACTGAGGTCTCTCCTGATAACAGGTGAGTAAATTGGAATTCGAAGTTCGGCTGATTTTTGAGGAATTTTTTAAAGTTCCAAAACTCCACACTTAGAAACATTTCCAATTGAAACCAGTCGATGTTATCCTATGGAAGGAAATTCAAGTTATTGTAAGCATGGTTAGAATTACTTTTCAGGATCAGTAGTGGGCTGAAAGATGCAGCACTGAGGTCTCTCCTGATAACAGGTGAGCAAATCGGAATTCGTAGTTCGGCTGATTTTAAAGGAATTTTTTAAAGATCCAAAACTCCACACTTAGAAAAATTTCCAAGTAAAACATGTCAATGTTAGCCTAGGGAAGGAAATTTAAGTTACTGTAAGTATGGTTAGATTTACTTTTCAGGATCAGTAGTGGGCTGAAAGATGCAGCACTGAGTTCGCTCCTGATTACAGGTGAGTAAATCGGAATTCGTAATTCAGCTGATTTTTGAGGAATTTTTTTAAGTTTAAAACTCCACACTTAGAAGAATTTCCAAGTGAAACCAGTCAACGTTAGCCTGTGGAAGGAAATTCAAGTTACTGTAACTGTGATTAGAATTACGTTTCAGGACCAATACTGGGCTGAAAGATGCAGCACTGAGGTCGCTCCTGATTACAGGTGAGTAAATCGGAATTCGTAGTTCGGCTCATTTTTGAGGAATTTTTTTAAGTTTAAAACTCCACACTTAGAAGAATTTCCAAGTGAAACCAGTCAACGTTAGCCTGTGGAAGGAAATTCAAGTTACTGTAACTGGGATTAGAATTACTTTTCAGGACCAATACTGGGCTGAAAGATGCAGCACTGAGGTCGCTCCTGATTACAGGTGAGTAAATCGGAATTCGTAGTTCGGCTCATTTTTGAGGAATTTTTTGAAGGTCCAAATCTCCACACTTAGAAGAATTTCCAAGTGAAACCAGTCAATGTTAGCCTGTGGAAGGAAATTCAAGTTACTATAACTACGGTTAGAATTACTTTTCAGGATCAGTAGTGGGCTGAAAGATGCAGCACTGAGGTCGCTCCTGATTACAGGTGAGTAAATCGGAATTCATAGTTCGGCTGATTTTTGAGGAATTTTTAAAGGTCCAAATCTCCACACTTAGAAGAATTTCCAAGTAAAACCAGTCAATGGTAGCCTATGGAAGGAAATTCTAGTTAAGTTTAAAACTCCACACTTAGAAGAATTTACAAGTGAAACCAGTCAAAGTTAGCCTGTGGAAGGAAATTCAAGTTACCTTAACTGGGATTAGAATTACTTTTCAGGATCAATAGTGGGCTGAAGAATGCAGCACTGAGGTCGCTCCTGATTACAGGTGAGTAAATCGGAATTCGTAGTTCGGCTGATTTTAAAGGAATTTTTTAAAGGTCCAAAACTACACACTTAGAAGAATTTCCAAATGAAACCAGTCAATATTAGCCTATGGAAGGAAATTGAAGTTACTGTAAGTATGGTTAGAATTACATTTCAGGATCAGTAGTGGGCTGAAAGATGCAGCACTGAGATCTCTCCTGATAACAGGTGAGTAAATCGGAATTCGTAGTTCGGTTGATTTTTGCAGAATTTTTTAAAGGTCCAAAACTCCACACTTAGAAACATTTCCAAGTGAAACCAGTCAACGTTAGCCGGTGGAAGGAAATTCAAGTTACTATAACTACGGTTAGAATGACTTTTCAGGATCAGTAGTGGCTGAAAGATGCAGCACTGAGGTCGCTCCTGATTACAGGTGAGTAAATCGGAATTCGTAGTTCAGCTGATTTTTAAAGGAATTTTTTAAAGTTCCAAAACTCCACACTTGGAAACATTTCCAAGTGAAACCAGTCCATATTAGCGTATGGAAGGAAATTCAAGTTACTGTAAGTATGGTTAGAATTACTTTTCAGGATCAGTAGTGGGCTGAAAGATGCAGCACTGAGGTCTCTCCTGATAACAGGTGAGTAAATCAAAATTCGTAGTTCGACTGACTTTTGAGGAATTTTTTTAAGTTCCAAAACTCCACACTTAGAAGAATTTCCAAGTGAAACCAGTCAACTTTAGCCTGTGGAAGGAAATTCAAGTTACTGTAACTGCAGTTAGAATTACTTTTCAGGATGAATAGTGGGCTGAAAGATGCAGCACTGAGGTCGCTCCTGATTACAGGTGAGTAAATCGGAATTCGTAGTTCGGCTGATTTTTGAGGAAATTTTTAAAGGTCCAAATCTCCACACTTAGAAGAATTTCCAAGTAAAACCAGTCAATGGTAGCCTATGGAAGGAAATTCAAGTTACTGTAAGTATTGTTAGAATTACTTTTCAGGATCAGTAGTGGTCTGAAAGATGCAGCACTGAGGTCTCTCCTGATAACAGGTGAGTAAATCGGAAATTCGTAGTTTGGCTGATTTTTGAGGAATTTTTGAAGGTTCCAAAACTCCACACTTAGAAGAATTTCCAAGTGAAACCAGTCAATGTTAGCCTATGGAAGGAAATTCAAGTTACTGTAAGTATGGTAACAATTAGTTTTCAGGATCAGCAGTGGGCTGAAAGATGCAGCACTGAGGTCTCTCCTGATAACAGGTGAGTAAATCGGAATTCGTAGTTCAGCTGATTTTTGAGGATTTTTTTAAAGTTCCAAAAGTCCACACTTAGAAACATTTCCAATTGAAACCAGTCGATGTTATCCTATGGAAGGAAATTCAAGTTATTGTAAGCATGGTTAGAATTACTTTTCAGGATCAGTAGTGGGCTGAAAGATGCAGCACTGAGGTCTCTCCTGATAACAGGTGAGTAAATCGGAATTCGTAGTTCGGCTGATTTTAAAGGAATTTTTTAAAGATCCAAAACTCCACACTTAGAAACATTTCCAAGTGAAACCAGTCGATGTTAGCCTATGGAAGGAAATTCAAGTTACTGTAAGTATGGTTAGAATTACTTTTCAGGATCACTAGTGGGCTGAAAGATGCAGCACTGAGGTCTCTCCTGATAACAGGTGAGTAAATCGAAATTCGTAGTTCGACTGACTTTTGAGGAAGTTTTTTTAAGTTCCAAAACTCCACACTTAGAAGAATTTCCAAGTGAAACCAGTCAACTTTAACCTGTGGAAGGAAATTCAAGTTACTGTAACTACAGTTAGAATTACTTTTCAGGATCAATAGTGGGCTGAAAGATGCAGCACTGAGGTCTCTCCTGATTACAGGTGAGTAAATCGGAATTCGTAGTTCGGCTGATTTTTGAGGAAATTTTTAAAGGTCTAAATCTCCACACTTAGAAGAATTTCCAAGTAAAACCAGTCAATGGTAGCCTATGGAAGGAAATTCTAGTTACTGTAAGTATGGTTAGAATTACTTTTCAGGATCAGTAGTGGGCTGAAAGATGCAGCACTGAGGTCTCTCCTGATAACAGGTGAGTAAATCGAAATTCGTAGTTCGACTGACTTTTGAGGAAGTTTTTTTAAGTTCCAAAACTCCACACTTAGAAGAATTTCCAAGTGAAACCAGTCAACTTTAGCCTGTGGAAGGAAATTCAAGTTACTGTAACTGCGGTTAGAATTACTTTTCAGGATCAATAGTGGGCTGAAAGATGCAGCACTGAGGTCTCTCCTGATAACAGGTGAGTAAATCAGAATTCGTAGTTTGGCTGATTTTTGAGGAATTTTTTTAAGTTCCAAAACTCCACAGTTAGAAGAATTTCCAAGTGAAACCAGTCAACTTTAGCCTGTGGAAGGAAATTAAAGTTACTGTAACTGCAGTTAGAATTACTTTTCAGGATCAATAGTGGGCTGAAAGATGCAGCACTGAGGTCTCTCCTGATAACAGGTGAGTAAATCAGAATTCGTAGTTTGGCTGATTTTTGAGGAATTTTTTTAAGTTCCAAAACTCCACAGTTAGAAGAATTTCCAAGTGAAAACAGTCAACTTTAGCCTGTGGAAGGAAATTAAAGTTACTGTAACTGCAGTTAGAATTACTTTTCAGGATGAATAGTGGGCTGAAAGATGCAGCACTGAGGTCGCTCCTGATTACAGGTGAGTAAATCGGAATTCGTAGTTCGGCTGATTTTTGAGGAATTTTTTGAAGGTCCAAATTTTCACACTGAGAAGAATTTCCAAGTAAAACCAGTCAATGGTAGCCTATGGAAGGAAATTAAAGTTACTGTAAGTATTGTTAGAATTACTTTTCAGGATCAGTAGTGGTCTGAAAGATGCAGCACTGAGGTCTCTCCTGATAACAGGTGAGTAAATCGGAAATACGTAGTTTGGCTGATTTTTGAGGAATTTTTGAAGGTTCCAAAACTCCACACTTAGAAACATTTCCAAGTGAAACCAGTCGATGTTAGCCTATGGAAGGAAATTAAAGTTACTGTAAGTTTTGTTAGAATTACTTTTCAGGATCAGTAGTGGTCTGAAAGATGCAGCACTGAGGTCTCTCCTGATAACAGGTGAGTAAATCGGAATTCGTAGTTCAGCTGATTTTAAAGGAATTTTTTAAAGATCCAAAACTCCACACTTAGAAACATTTCCAAGTGAAACCAGTCGATGTTAGCCTATGGAAGGAAATTCAAGTTACTGTAAGTATGGTTAGAATTACTTTTCAGGATCACTAGTGGGCTGAAAGATGCAGCACTAAGGTCTCTCCTGATAACAGGTGAGTAAATCGAAATTCGTAGTTCGACTGACTTTTGAGGAAGTTTTTTTAAGTTCCAAAACTCCACACTTAGAAGAATTTCCAAGTGAAACCAGTCAACTTTAACCTGTGGAAGGAAATTCAAGTTACTGTAACTACAGTTAGAATTACTTTTCAGGATCAATAGTGGGCTGAAAGATGCAGCACTGAGGTCTCTCCTGATTACAGGTGAGTAAATCGGAATTCGTAGTTCGGCTGATTTTTGAGGAATTTTTTAAAGGTCCAAATCTCCACACTTAGAAGAATTTCCAAGTAAAACCAGTCAATGGTAGCCTAAGGAAGGAAATTCTAGTTACTGTAAGTATGGTTAGAATTACTTTTCAGGATCAGTAGTGGGCTGAAAGATGCAGCACTGAGGTCTCTCCTGATAACAGGTGAGTAAATCGAAATTCGTAGTTCGGCTGATTTTTGAGGAATTTTTTAAAGGTCCAAATTTTCACACTTAGAAGAATTTCCAAGTAAAACCAGTCAATGGTAGCCTATGGAAGGAAATTCAATTTACTGTAAGTATTGTTAGAATTACTTTTCAGGATCAGTAGTGGTCTGAAAGATGCAGCACTGAGGTCTCTCCTGATAACAGGTGAGTAAATCGGAAATTCGTAGTTTGGCTGATTTTTGAGGAATTTTTGAAGGTTCCAAAACTCCACACTTAGAAGAATTTCCAAGTGAAACCAGTCAATGTTAGCCTATGGAAGGAAATTCAAGTTACTGTAAGTATGGTAACAATTAGTTTTCAGGATCAGCAGTGGGCTGAAAGATGCAGCACTGAGGTCTCTCCTGATAACAGGTGAGTAAATCGGAATTCGAAGTTCGGCTGATTTTTGAGGAATTTTTTAAAGTTCCAAAACTCCACACTTAGAAACATTTCCAATTGAAACCAGTCGATGTTATCCTATGGAAGGAAATTCAAGTTATTGTAAGCATGGTTAGAATTACTTTTCAGGATCAGTAGTGGGCTGAAAGATGCAGCACTGAGGTCTCTCCTGATAACAGGTGAGCAAATCGGAATTCGTAGTTCGGCTGATTTTAAAGGAATTTTTTAAAGATCCAAAACTCCACACTTAGAAACATTTCCAAGTGAAACCAGTCGATGTTAGCCTATGGAAGGAAATTCAAGTTACTGTAAGTATGGTTAGAATTACTTTTCAGGATCACTAGTGGGCTGAAAGATGCCGCACTGAGGTCGCTCCTGATTACAGGTGAGTAAATCAGAATTCGTAGTTCAGCTGATTTTTAAAGGAATTTTTTAAAGTTCCAAAACTCCACACTTGGAAACATTTCCAAGTGAAACCAGTCCATATTAGCGTATGGAAGGAAATTCAAGTTACTGTAAGTATGGTTAGAATTACTTTTCAGGATCAGTAGTGGGCTGAAAGATGCAGCACTGAGGTCTCTCCTGATAACAGGTGAGTAAATCGAAATTCGTAGTTCGACTGACTTTTGAGGAATTTTTTAAGTTCCAAAACTCCACACTTAGAAGAATTTCCAAGTGAAACCAGTCAACTTTAGCCTGTGGAAGGAAATTCAAGTTACTGTAACTGCAGTTAGAATTACTTTTCAGGATGAATAGTGGGCTGAAAGATGCAGCACTGAGGTCGCTCCTGATTACAGGTGAGTAAATCGGAATTCGTAGTTCGGCTGATTTTAAAGGAATTTTTTAAAGGTCCAAAACTCCACACTTAGAAGCATTTCCAAGTAAAACATGTCAATGTTAGCATATGGAAGGAAATTCAAGTTACTGTAACTACGGTTAGAATGACTTTTCAGGATCAGTAGTGGGCTGAAAGATGCAGCACTGAGGTCGCTCCTGATTACAGGTGAGTAAATCGGAATTCGTAGTTCAGCTGATTTTTAAAGGAATTTTTTAAAGTTCCAAAACTCCACACTTAGAAACATTTCCAAGTGAAACCAGTCGATGTTAGCCTATGGAAGGAAATTCAAGTTACTGTAAGTATGGTTAGATATATTTTTCAGGATCAGGAGTGGGCTGAAAGATGCAGCACTGAGGTCTCTCCTGATAACAGGTGAGTAAATCGGAATTCGTAGTTCGGCTGATTTTAAAGGAATTTTTTAAGTTCCAAAACTCCACACTTAGAAGAATTTCCAAGTGAAACCAGTCAACTTTAACCTGTGGAAGGAAATTCAAGTTACTGTAACTACAGTTAGAATTACTTTTCAGGATCAATAGTGGGCTGAAAGATGCAGCACTGAGGTCGCTCCTGATTACAGGTGAGTAAATCGGAATTCGTAGTTCGGCTGATTTTTGAGGAATTTTTTAAAGTTCCAAAACTCCACACTTAGAAACATTTCCAATTGAAACCAGTCGATGTTATCCTATGGAAGGAAATTAAAGTTATTGTAAGCATGGTTAGAATTACTTTTCAGGATCAGTAGTGGGCTGAAAGATGCAGTACTGAGGTCTCTCCTGATAACAGGTGAGTAAATCGGAATTCGTAGTTCGGCTGATTTTAAAGGAATTTTTTAAAGATCCAAAACTCCACACTTAGAAGAATTTCCAAGTGAAACCAGTCAGCTTTAGCCTGTGGAAGGAAATTCTAGTTAAGTTTAAAACTCCACACTTAGAAGAATTTACAAGTGAAACCAGTCAACGTTAGCCTGTGGAAGGAAATTCAAGTTACCTTAACTGGGATTAGAATTACTTTTCAGGATCAATAGTGGGCTGAAAAATGCAGCACTGAGGTCGCTCCTGATTACAGGTGAGTAAATTGGAATTCGTAGTTCGGTTGATTTTTGCGGAATTTTTTAAAGGTCCAAAACTCCACACTTAGAAACATTTCCAAGTGAAACCAGTCAACGTTAGCCGGTGGAAGGAAATTCAAGTTACTATAACTACGGTTAGAATGACTTTTCAGGACCAGTAGTGGGCTGAAAGATGCAGGACCGAGGTCGCTCCTGATTGCAGGTGAGTAAATCGGAATTCGTAGTTCGGCTGATTTTAAAGGAATTTTTTAAAGGTCCAAAACTCCACACTTAGAAGCATTTCCAAGTAAAACATGTCAATGTTAGCCTATGGAAGGAAATTCAAGTTACTGTAACTACGGTTAGAATGACTTTTCAGGATCAGTAGTGGGCTGAAAGATGCAGCACTGAGGTCGCTCCTGATTACAGGTGAGTAAATCTTAATTCGTAGTTCAGCTGATTTTTAAAGGAATTTTTTAAAGTACCAAAACTCCACACTTGGAAACATTTCCAAGTGAAACCAGTCCATATTAGCGTATGGAAGGAAATTCAAGTTACTGTAAGTATGGTTAGAATTACTTTTCAGGATCACTAGTGGGCTGAAAGATGCAGCACTAAGGTCTCTCCTGATAACAGGTGAGTAAATCGAAATTCGTAGTTCGACTGACTTTTGAGGAAGTTTTTTTAAGTTCCAAAACTCCACACTTAGAAGAATTTCCAAGTGAAACCAGTCAACTTTAACCTGTGGAAGGAAATTCAAGTTACTGTAACTACAGTTAGAATTACTTTTCAGGATCAATAGTGGGCTGAAAGATGCAGCACTGAGGTCTCTCCTGATTACAGGTGAGTAAATCGGAATTCGTAGTTCGGCTGATTTTTGAGGAATTTTTTAAAGGTCCAAATCTCCACACTTAGAAGAATTTCCAAGTAAAACCAGTCAATGGTAGCCTAAGGAAGGAAATTCTAGTTACTGTAAGTATGGTTAGAATTACTTTTCAGGATCAGTAGTGGGCTGAAAGATGCAGCACTGAGGTCTCTCCTGATAACAGGTGAGTAAATCGAAATTCGTAGTTCGGCTGATTTTTGAGGAATTTTTTAAAGGTCCAAATTTTCACACTTAGAAGAATTTCCAAGTAAAACCAGTCAATGGTAGCCTATGGAAGGAAATTCAATTTACTGTAAGTATTGTTAGAATTACTTTTCAGGATCAGTAGTGGTCTGAAAGATGCAGCACTGAGGTCTCTCCTGATAACAGGTGAGTAAATCGGAAATTCGTAGTTTGGCTGATTTTTGAGGAATTTTTGAAGGTTCCAAAACTCCACACTTAGAAGAATTTCCAAGTGAAACCAGTCAATGTTAGCCTATGGAAGGAAATTCAAGTTACTGTAAGTATGGTAACAATTAGTTTTCAGGATCAGCAGTGGGCTGAAAGATGCAGCACTGAGGTCTCTCCTGATAACAGGTGAGTAAATCGGAATTCGAAGTTCGGCTGATTTTTGAGGAATTTTTTAAAGTTCCAAAACTCCACACTTAGAAACATTTCCAATTGAAACCAGTCGATGTTATCCTATGGAAGGAAATTCAAGTTATTGTAAGCATGGTTAGAATTACTTTTCAGGATCAGTAGTGGGCTGAAAGATGCAGCACTGAGGTCTCTCCTGATAACAGGTGAGCAAATCGGAATTCGTAGTTCGGCTGATTTTAAAGGAATTTTTTAAAGATCCAAAACTCCACACTTAGAAACATTTCCAAGTGAAACCAGTCGATGTTAGCCTATGGAAGGAAATTCAAGTTACTGTAAGTATGGTTAGAATTACTTTTCAGGATCACTAGTGGGCTGAAAGATGCCGCACTGAGGTCGCTCCTGATTACAGGTGAGTAAATCAGAATTCGTAGTTCAGCTGATTTTTAAAGGAATTTTTTAAAGTTCCAAAACTCCACACTTGGAAACATTTCCAAGTGAAACCAGTCCATATTAGCGTATGGAAGGAAATTCAAGTTACTGTAAGTATGGTTAGAATTACTTTTCAGGATCAGTAGTGGGCTGAAAGATGCAGCACTGAGGTCTCTCCTGATAACAGGTGAGTAAATCGAAATTCGTAGTTCGACTGACTTTTGAGGAATTTTTTAAGTTCCAAAACTCCACACTTAGAAGAATTTCCAAGTGAAACCAGTCAACTTTAGCCTGTGGAAGGAAATTCAAGTTACTGTAACTGCAGTTAGAATTACTTTTCAGGATGAATAGTGGGCTGAAAGATGCAGCACTGAGGTCGCTCCTGATTACAGGTGAGTAAATCGGAATTCGTAGTTCGGCTGATTTTAAAGGAATTTTTTAAAGGTCCAAAACTCCACACTTAGAAGCATTTCCAAGTAAAACATGTCAATGTTAGCATATGGAAGGAAATTCAAGTTACTGTAACTACGGTTAGAATGACTTTTCAGGATCAGTAGTGGGCTGAAAGATGCAGCACTGAGGTCGCTCCTGATTACAGGTGAGTAAATCGGAATTCGTAGTTCAGCTGATTTTTAAAGGAATTTTTTAAAGTTCCAAAACTCCACACTTAGAAACATTTCCAAGTGAAACCAGTCGATGTTAGCCTATGGAAGGAAATTCAAGTTACTGTAAGTATGGTTAGATATATTTTTCAGGATCAGGAGTGGGCTGAAAGATGCAGCACTGAGGTCTCTCCTGATAACAGGTGAGTAAATCGGAATTCGTAGTTCGGCTGATTTTAAAGGAATTTTTTAAGTTCCAAAACTCCACACTTAGAAGAATTTCCAAGTGAAACCAGTCAACTTTAACCTGTGGAAGGAAATTCAAGTTACTGTAACTACAGTTAGAATTACTTTTCAGGATCAATAGTGGGCTGAAAGATGCAGCACTGAGGTCGCTCCTGATTACAGGTGAGTAAATCGGAATTCGTAGTTCGGCTGATTTTTGAGGAATTTTTTAAAGTTCCAAAACTCCACACTTAGAAACATTTCCAATTGAAACCAGTCGATGTTATCCTATGGAAGGAAATTAAAGTTATTGTAAGCATGGTTAGAATTACTTTTCAGGATCAGTAGTGGGCTGAAAGATGCAGTACTGAGGTCTCTCCTGATAACAGGTGAGTAAATCGGAATTCGTAGTTCGGCTGATTTTAAAGGAATTTTTTAAAGATCCAAAACTCCACACTTAGAAGAATTTCCAAGTGAAACCAGTCAGCTTTAGCCTGTGGAAGGAAATTCTAGTTAAGTTTAAAACTCCACACTTAGAAGAATTTACAAGTGAAACCAGTCAACGTTAGCCTGTGGAAGGAAATTCAAGTTACCTTAACTGGGATTAGAATTACTTTTCAGGATCAATAGTGGGCTGAAAAATGCAGCACTGAGGTCGCTCCTGATTACAGGTGAGTAAATTGGAATTCGTAGTTCGGTTGATTTTTGCGGAATTTTTTAAAGGTCCAAAACTCCACACTTAGAAACATTTCCAAGTGAAACCAGTCAACGTTAGCCGGTGGAAGGAAATTCAAGTTACTATAACTACGGTTAGAATGACTTTTCAGGACCAGTAGTGGGCTGAAAGATGCAGGACCGAGGTCGCTCCTGATTGCAGGTGAGTAAATCGGAATTCGTAGTTCGGCTGATTTTAAAGGAATTTTTTAAAGGTCCAAAACTCCACACTTAGAAGCATTTCCAAGTAAAACATGTCAATGTTAGCCTATGGAAGGAAATTCAAGTTACTGTAACTACGGTTAGAATGACTTTTCAGGATCAGTAGTGGGCTGAAAGATGCAGCACTGAGGTCGCTCCTGATTACAGGTGAGTAAATCGGAATTCGTAGTTCAGCTGATTTTTAAAGGAATTTTTTAAAGTACCAAAACTCCACACTTGGAAACATTTCCAAGTGAAACCAGTCCATATTAGCGTATGGAAGGAAATTCAAGTTACTGTAAGTATGGTTAGAATTACTTTTCAGGATCAGTAGTGGGCTGAAAGATGCAGCACTGAGATCTCTCCTGATAACAGGTGAGTAAATCGGAATTAGTAGTTCGGTTGATTTTTGCGGAATTTTTTAAAGGTCCAAAACTCCACACTTAGAAACATTTCCAAGTGAAACCAGTCAACGTTAGCCGGTGGAAGGAACTTCAAGTTACTATAACTACGGTTAGAATTACTTTTCAGGACCAGTAGTGGGCTGAAAGATGCAGGACCGAGGTCGCTCCTGATTGCAGGTGAGTAAATCGGAATTCGTAGTTTGGCTGATTTTAAAGGAATTTTTTAAAGGTCCAAAACTCCACACTTAGAAGAATTTCCAAGTAAAACATGTCAATGTTAGCCTAGGGAAGGAAATTCAAGTTACTGTAACTACGGTTAGAATGACTTTTCAGGATCAGGAGTGGGCTGAAAGATGCAGCACTGAGGTCTCTCCTGATAACAGGTGAGTAAATCGGAATTCGTAGTTCGGCTGATTTTAAAGGAATTTTTTAAGTTCCAAAACTCCACACTTAGAAGAATTTCCAAGTGAAACCAGTCAACTTTAACCTGTGGAAGGAAATTCAAGTTACTGTAACTACAGTTAGAATTACTTTTCAGGATCAATAGTGGGCTGAAAGATGCAGCACTGAGGTCGCTCCTGATTACAGGTGAGTAAATCGGAATTCGTAGTTCGGCTGATTTTTGAGGAATTTTTTAAAGTTCCAAAACTCCACACTTAGAAACATTTCCAATTGAAACCAGTCGATGTTATCCTATGGAAGGAAATTAAAGTTATTGTAAGCATGGTTAGAATTACTTTTCAGGATCAGTAGTGGGCTGAAAGATGCAGTACTGAGGTCTCTCCTGATAACAGGTGAGTAAATCGGAATTCGTAGTTCGGCTGATTTTAAAGGAATTTTTTAAAGATCCAAAACTCCACACTTAGAAGAATTTCCAAGTGAAACCAGTCAGCTTTAGCCTGTGGAAGGAAATTCTAGTTAAGTTTAAAACTCCACACTTAGAAGAATTTACAAGTGAAACCAGTCAACGTTAGCCTGTGGAAGGAAATTCAAGTTACCTTAACTGGGATTAGAATTACTTTTCAGGATCAATAGTGGGCTGAAAAATGCAGCACTGAGGTCGCTCCTGATTACAGGTGAGTAAATTGGAATTCGTAGTTCGGTTGATTTTTGCGGAATTTTTTAAAGGTCCAAAACTCCACACTTAGAAACATTTCCAAGTGAAACCAGTCAACGTTAGCCGGTGGAAGGAAATTCAAGTTACTATAACTACGGTTAGAATGACTTTTCAGGACCAGTAGTGGGCTGAAAGATGCAGGACCGAGGTCGCTCCTGATTGCAGGTGAGTAAATCGGAATTCGTAGTTCGGCTGATTTTAAAGGAATTTTTTAAAGGTCCAAAACTCCACACTTAGAAGCATTTCCAAGTAAAACATGTCAATGTTAGCCTATGGAAGGAAATTCAAGTTACTGTAACTACGGTTAGAATGACTTTTCAGGATCAGTAGTGGGCTGAAAGATGCAGCACTGAGGTCGCTCCTGATTACAGGTGAGTAAATCGGAATTCGTAGTTCAGCTGATTTTTAAAGGAATTTTTTAAAGTACCAAAACTCCACACTTGGAAACATTTCCAAGTGAAACCAGTCCATATTAGCGTATGGAAGGAAATTCAAGTTACTGTAAGTATGGTTAGAATTACTTTTCAGGATCAGTAGTGGGCTGAAAGATGCAGCACTGAGATCTCTCCTGATAACAGGTGAGTAAATCGGAATTAGTAGTTCGGTTGATTTTTGCGGAATTTTTTAAAGGTCCAAAACTCCACACTTAGAAACATTTCCAAGTGAAACCAGTCAACGTTAGCCGGTGGAAGGAACTTCAAGTTACTATAACTACGGTTAGAATTACTTTTCAGGACCAGTAGTGGGCTGAAAGATGCAGGACCGAGGTCGCTCCTGATTGCAGGTGAGTAAATCGGAATTCGTAGTTTGGCTGATTTTAAAGGAATTTTTTAAAGGTCCAAAACTCCACACTTAGAAGAATTTCCAAGTAAAACATGTCAATGTTAGCCTAGGGAAGGAAATTCAAGTTACTGTAACTACGGTTAGAATGACTTTTCAGGATCAGTAGTGGGCTGAAAGATGCAGCACTGAGGTCTCTCCTGATTACAGGTGAGTAAATCGGAATTCGTAGTTCAGCTGATTTTTAAAGGAATTTTTTAAAGTTCCAAAACTCCACACTTGGAAACATTTCCAAGTGAAACCAGTCCATATTAGCGTATGGAAGGAAATTCAAGCTACTGTAAGTATGGTTAGAATTACTTTTCAGGATCAGTAGTGGGCTGAAAGATGCAGCACTGAAGTCTCTCCTGATAACAGGTGAGTAAATCGAAATTCGTAGTTCGACTGACTTTTGAGGAATTTTTTTAAGTTCCAAAACTCCACACTTAGAAGAATTTCCAAGTGAAACCAGTCAACTTTAGCCTATGGAAGGAAATTCAAGTTACTGTAACTGCAGTTAGAATTACTTTTCAGGATGAATAGTGGGCTGAAAGATGGAGCACTGAGGTCGCTCCTGATTACAGGTGAGTAAATCGGAATTCGTAGTTCGGCTGATTTTTGAGGAATTTTGTAAAGGTCCAAATTTTCACACTTAGAAGAATTTCCAAGTAAAACCAGTCAATGGTAGCCTATGGAAGGAAATTCAAGTTACTGTAAGTATGGTAACAATTAGTTTTCAGGATCAGCAGTGGGCTGAAAGATGCAGCACTGAGGTCTCTCCTGATAACAGGTGAGTAAATCGGAATTCGTAGTTCGGCTGATTTTTGAGGAATTTTTTAAAGTTCCAAAACTCCACACTTAGAAACATTTCCAATTGAAACCAGTCGATGTTATCCTATGGAAGGAAATTCAAGTTATTGTAAGCATGGTTAGAATTACTTTTCAGGATCAGTAGTGGGCTGAAAGATGCAGCACTGAGGTCTCTCCTGATAACAGGTGAGTAAATCGGAATTCGTAGTTCGGCTGACTTTAAAAGAATTTTTTAAAGATCCAAAACTCCACACTTAGAAACATTTCCAAGTGAAACCAGTCGATGTTAGCCTATGGAAGTAAATTCAAGTTACTGTAAGTATGGTTAGAATTACTTTTCAGGATCACTAGTGGGCTGAAAGATGCCGCACTGAGGTCTCTCCTGATAACAGGTGAGTAAATCGAAATTCGTAGTTCGACTGACTTTTGAGGAAGTTTTTTTAAGTTCCAAAACTCCACACTTAGAAGAATTTCCAAGTGAAACCAGTCAACTTTAACCTGTGGAAGGAAATTCAAGTTACTGTAACTACAGTTAGAATTACTTTTCAGGATCAATAGTGGGCTGAAAGATGCAGCACTGAGGTCTCTCCTGATTACAGGTGAGTAAATCGGAATTCGTAGTTCGGCTGATTTTTGAGGAAATTTTTAAAGGTCCAAATCTCCACACTTAGAAGAATTTCCAAGTAAAACCAGTCAATGGTAGCCTATGGAAGGAAATTCTAGTTACTGTAAGTATGGTTAGAATTACTTTTCAGGATCAGTAGAGGTCTGAAAGATGCAGCACTGAGGTCTCTCCTGATAACAGGTGAGTAAATCGGAAATTCGTAGTTTGGCTGATTTTTGAGGAATTTTTGAAGGTTCCAAAACTCCACACTTAGAAGAATTTCCAAGTGAAACCAGTCAATGTTAGCCTATGGAAGGAAATTCAAGTTACTGTAAGTATGGTAACAATTAGTTTTCAGGATCAGCAGTGGGCTGAAAGATGCAGCACTGAGGTCTCTCCTGATAACAGGTGAGTAAATCGGAATTCGTAGTTCGGCTGATTTTTGAGGAATTTTTTAAAGTTCCAAAACTCCACACTTAGAAACATTTCCAAGTGAAACCAGTCGATGTTAGCCTATGGAAGGAAATTCAAGTTACTGTAAGTATGGTTAGAATTACTTTTCAGGATCACTAGTGGGCTGAAAGATGCCGCACTGAGGTCGCTCCTGATTACAGGTGAGTAAATCGGAATTCGTAGTTCAGCTGATTTTTAAAGGAATTTTTTAAAGTTCCAAAACTCCACACTTGGAAACATTTCCAAGTGAAACCAGTCCATATTAGCGTATGGAAGGAAATTCAAGTTACTATAAGTATGGTTAGAATTACTTTTCAGGATCAGTAGTGGGCTGAAAGATGCAGCACTGAGGTCTCTCCTGATAACAGGTGAGTAAATCGAAATTCGTAGTTCGACTGACTTTTGAGGAATTTTTTTAAGTTCCAAAACTCCACACTTAGAAGAATTTCCAAGTGAAACCAGTCAACTTTAGCCTGTGGAAGGAAATTCAAGTTACTGTAACTGCAGTTAGAATTACTTTTCAGGATAAATAGTGGGCTGAAAGATGCAGCACTGAGGTCGCTCCTGATTACAGGTGAGTAAATCGGGATTCGTAGTTCGGCTGATTTTAAAGAATTTTTTTAAAGATCCAAAACTCCACACTTAGAAACATTTCCAAGTGAAACCAGTCGATGTTAGCCTATGGAAGGAAATTCAAGTTACTGTAAGTATGGTTAGAATTACTTTTCAGGATCACTAGTGGGCTGAAAGATGCAGCACTGAGGTCTCTCCTGATAACAGGTGAGTAAATCGAAATTCGTAGTTCGACTGACTTTTGAGGAATTTTTTTAAGTTCCAAAACTCCACACTTAGAAGAATTTCCAAGTGAAACCAGTCAACTTTAACCTGTGGAAGGAAATTCAAGTTACTGTAACTACAGTTAGAATTACTTTTCAGGATCAATAGTGGGCTGAAAGATGCAGCACTGAGGTCGCTCCTGATTACAGGTGAGTAAATCGGAATTCGTAGTTCGGCTGATTTTTGAGGAATTTTTTAAAGGTCCAAATCTCCACACTTAAAAGAATTTCCAAGTAAAACCAGTCAATGGTAGCCTATGGAAGGAAATTCTAGTTACTGTAAGTATGGTTAGAATTACTTTTCACGATCAGTAGTGGGCTGAAAGATGCAGCACTGAGGTCTCTCCTGATAACAGGTGAGTAAATCGAAATTCGTAGTTCGACTGACTTTTGAGGAAGTTTTTTTAAGTTCCAAAACTCCACACTTAGAAGAATTTCCAAGTGAAACCAGTCAACTTTAGCCTGTGGAAGGAAATTCAAGTTACTGTAACTGCGGTTAGAATTACTTTTCAGGATAAATAGTGGGCTGAAAGATGCAGCACTGAGGTCTCTCCTGATAACAGGTGAGTAAATCAGAATTCGTAGTTTGGCTGATTTTTGAGGAATTTTTTTAAGTTCCAAAACTCCACAGTTAGAAGAATTTCCAAGTGAAACCAGTCAACTTTAGCCTGTGGAAGGAAATTAAAGTTACTGTAACTGCAGTTAGAATTACTTTTCAGGATCAATAGTGGGCTGAAAGATGCAGCACTGAGGTCTCTCCTGATAACAGGTGAGTAAATCAGAATTCGTAGTTTGGCTGATTTTTGAGGAATTTTTTTAAGTTCCAAAACTCCACAGTTAGAAGAATTTCCAAGTGAAAACAGTCAACTTTAGCTTGTGGAAGGAAATTAAAGTTATTGTAACTGCAGTTAGAATTACTTTTCAGGATGAATAGTGGGCTGAAAGATGCAGCACTGAGGTCTCTCCTGATAACAGGTGAGTAAATCAGAATTCGTAGTTCGGCTGATTTTTGAGGAATTTTTTAAAGGTCCAAATTTTCACACTTAGAAGAATTTCCAAGTAAAACCAGTCAATGGTAGCCTATGGAAGTAAATTCAAGTTACTGTAAGTATTGTTAGAATTACTTTTCAGGATCAGTAGTGGTCTGAAAGATGCAGCACTGAGGTCTCTCCTGATAACAGGTGAGTAAATCGGAAATTCGTAGTTTGGCTGATTTTTGAGGAATTTTTGAAGGTTCCAAAACTCCACACTTAGAAGAATTTCCAAGTGAAACCAGTCAATGTTAGCCTATGGAAGGAAATTCAAGTTACTGTAAGTATGGTAACAATTAGTTTTCAGGATCAGTAGTGGGCTGAAAGATGCAGCGCTGAGTTCTCTCCTGATAACAGGTGAGTAAATCGGAATTCGTAGTTCGTCTGATTTTTGAGGAATTTTTTAAAGTTCCAAAACTCCACACTTAGAAACATTTCCAATTGAAACCAGTCGATGTTATCCTATGGAAGGAAATTCAAGTTATTGTAAGCATGGTTAGAATTACTTTTCAGGATCAGTAGTGGGCTGAAAGATGCAGCACTGATGTCTCTCCTGATAACAGGTGAGTAAATCGGAATTCGTAGTTCGGCTGATTTTAAAGGAATTTTTTAAAGATCCAAAACTCCACACTTAGAAACATTTCCAAGTGAAACCAGTCGATGTTAGCCTATGGAAGGAAATTCAAGTTACTGTAAGTATGGTTAGAATTACTTTTCAGGATCACTAGTGGGCTGAAAGATGCAGCACTGAGGTCTCTCCTGATAACAGGTGAGTAAATCGAAATTCGTAGTTCGACTGACTTTTCAGGAATTTTTTTAAGTTCCAAAACTCCACACTTAGAAGAATTTCCAAGTGAAACCAGTCAACTTTAACCTGTGGAAGGAAATTCAAGTTACTGTAACTACAGTTAGAATTACTTTTCAGGATCAATAGTGGGCTGAAAGATGCAGCACTGAGGTCGCTCCTGATTACAGGTGAGTAAATCGGAATTCGTAGTTCGGCTGATTTTTGAGGAATTTTTTAAAGGTCCAAATCTCCGCACTTAGAAGAATTTCCAAGTAAAACCAGTCAATGGTAGCCTATGGAAGGAAATTCTAGTTAAGTTTAAAACTCCACACTTAGAAGAATTTACAAGTGAAACCAGTCAATGTTAGCCTGTGGAAGGAAATTCAAGTTACCTTAACTGGGATTAGAATTACTTTTCAGGATCAATAGTGGGCTGACAAATGCAGCACTGAGGTCGCTCCTGATTACAGGTGAGTAAATCGGAATTCGTAGTTCGGTTGATTTTTGCGGAATTTTTTAAAGGTCCAAAACTCCACACTTAGAAACATTTCCAAGTGAAACCAGTCAACGTTAGCCGGTGGAAGGAAATTCAAGTTACTATAACTACGGTTAGAATGACTTTTCAGGACCAGTAGTGGGCTGAAAGATGCAGGACCGAGGTCGCTCCTGATTGCAGGTGAGTAAATCGGAATTCGTAGTTCGGCTGATTTTAAAGGAATTTTTTAAAGGTCCAAAACTCCACACTTAGAAGCATTTCCAAGTAAAACATGTCAATGTTAGCCTATGGAAGGAAATTCAAGTTACTGTAACTACGGTTAGAATGACTTTTCAGGATCAGTAGTGGGCTGAAAGATGCAGCGCTGAGTTCTCTCCTGATAACAGGTGAGTAAATCGGAATTCGTAGTTCGTCTGATTTTTGAGGAATTTTTTAAAGTTCCAAAACTCCACACTTAGAAACATTTCCAATTGAAACCAGTCGATGTTATCCTATGGAAGGAAATTCAAGTTATTGTAAGCATGGTTAGAATTACTTTTCAGGATCAGTAGTGGGCTGAAAGATGCAGCACTGATGTCTCTCCTGATAACAGGTGAGTAAATCGGAATTCGTAGTTCGGCTGATTTTAAAGGAATTTTTTAAAGATCCAAAACTCCACACTTAGAAACATTTCCAAGTGAAACCAGTCGATGTTAGCCTATGGAAGGAAATTCAAGTTACTGTAAGTATGGTTAGAATTACTTTTCAGGATCACTAGTGGGCTGAAAGATGCAGCACTGAGGTCTCTCCTGATAACAGGTGAGTAAATCGAAATTCGTAGTTCGACTGACTTTTCAGGAATTTTTTTAAGTTCCAAAACTCCACACTTAGAAGAATTTCCAAGTGAAACCAGTCAACTTTAACCTGTGGAAGGAAATTCAAGTTACTGTAACTACAGTTAGAATTACTTTTCAGGATCAATAGTGGGCTGAAAGATGCAGCACTGAGGTCGCTCCTGATTACAGGTGAGTAAATCGGAATTCGTAGTTCGGCTGATTTTTGAGGAATTTTTTAAAGGTCCAAATCTCCACACTTAGAAGAATTTCCAAGTAAAACCAGTCAATGGTAGCCTATGGAAGGAAATTCTAGTTAAGTTTAAAACTCCACACTTAGAAGAATTTACAAGTGAAACCAGTCAATGTTAGCCTGTGGAAGGAAATTCAAGTTACCTTAACTGGGATTAGAATTACTTTTCAGGATCAATAGTGGGCTGACAAATGCAGCACTGAGGTCGCTCCTGATTACAGGTGAGTAAATCGGAATTCGTAGTTCGGTTGATTTTTGCGGAATTTTTTAAAGGTCCAAAACTCCACACTTAGAAACATTTCCAAGTGAAACCAGTCAACGTTAGCCGGTGGAAGGAAATTCAAGTTACTATAACTACGGTTAGAATGACTTTTCAGGACCAGTAGTGGGCTGAAAGATGCAGGACCGAGGTCGCTCCTGATTGCAGGTGAGTAAATCGGAATTCGTAGTTCGGCTGATTTTAAAGGAATTTTTTAAAGGTCCAAAACTCCACACTTAGAAGCATTTCCAAGTAAAACATGTCAATGTTAGCCTATGGAAGGAAATTCAAGTTACTGTAACTACGGTTAGAATGACTTTTCAGGATCAGTAGTGGGCTGAAAGATGCAGCACTGAGGTCGCTCCTGATTACAGGTGAGTAAATCGGAATTCGTAGTTCAGCTGATTTTTAAAGGAATTTTTTAAAGTTCCAAAACTCCACACTTGGAAACATTTCCAAGTGAAACCAGTCCATATTAGCGTATGGAAGGAAATTCAAGTTACTGTAAGTATGGTTAGAATTACTTTTCAGGATCAGTAGTGGGCTGAAAGATGCAGCACTGAGATCTCTCCTGATAACAGGTAAGTAAATCGGAATTCGTAGTTCGGTTGATTTTTGCGGAATTTTTTAAAGGTCCAAAACTCCACACTTAGAAACATTTCCAAGTGAAACCAGTCAACGTTAGCCGGTGGAAGGAAATTCAAGTTACTATAACTACGGTTAGAATTACTTTTCAGGACCAGTAGAGGGCTGAAAGATGCAGGACCGAGGTCGCTCCTGATTGCAGGTGAGTAAATCCGAATTCGTAGTTCGGCTGATTTTAAAGGAATTTTTTAAACGTCCAAAACTCCACACTTAGAAGAATTTCCAAGTAAAACATGTCAATGTTAGCCTATGGAAGGAAATTCAAGTTACTGTAACTACGGTTAGAATGACTTTTCAGGATCAGTAGTGGGCTGAAAGATGCAGCACTGAGGTCGCTCCTGATTACAGGTGAGTAAATCGGAATTCGTAGTTCAGCTGATTTTTAAAGGAATTTTTTAAAGTTCCAAAACTCCACACTTGGAAACATTTCCAAGTGAAACCAGTCCATATTAGCGTATGGAAGGAAATTCAAGTTACTGTAAGTATGGTTAGAATTACTTTTCAGGATCAGTAGTGGGCTGAAAGATGCAGCACTGAGGTCTCTCCTGATAACAGGTGAGTAAATCGAAATTCGTAGTTCGACTGACTTTTGAGGAATTTTTTTAAGTTCCAAAACTCCACACTTAGAAGAATTTCCAAGTGAAACCAGTCAACTTTAGCCTGTGGAAGGAAATTCAAGTTACTGTAACTGCAGTTAGAATTACTTTTCAGGATGAATAGTGGGCTGAAAGATGCAGCACTGAGGTCGCTCCTGATTACAGGTGAGTAAATCGGAATTCGTAGTTCGGCTGATTTTTGAGGAATTTTTTAAAGGTCCAAATTTTCACACTTAGAAGAATTTCCAAGTAAAACCAGTCAATGGTAGCCTATGGAAGGAAATTCAAGTTACTGTAAGTATGGTAACAATTAGTTTTCAGGATCAGCAGTGGGCTGAAAGATGCAGCACTGAGGTCTCTCCTGATAACAGGTGAGTAAATCGGAATTCGTAGTTTGGCTGATTTTTGAGGAATTTTTTTAAGTTCCAAAACTCCACACTTAGAAACATTTCCAATTGAAACCAGTCAATGTTATCCTATGGAAGGAAATTCAAGTTATTGTAAGCATGGTTAGAATTACTTTTCAGGATCAGTAGTGGGCTGAAAGATGCAGCACTGAGGTCTCTCCTGATAACAGGTGAGTAAATCGGAATTCGTAGTTCGGCTGATTTTAAAGGAATTTTTTAAAGATCCAAAGCTCCACACTTAGAAACATTTCCAAGTGAAACCAGTCGATGTTAGCCTATGGAAGGAAATTCAAGTTACTGTAAGTATGGTTAGAATTACTTTTCAGGATCACTAGTGGGCTGAAAGATGCCGCACTGAGGTCTCTCCTGATAACAGGTGAGTAAATCGAAATTCGTAGTTCGACTGACTTTTGAGGAAGTTTTTTTAAGTTCCAAAACTCCACACTTAGAAGAATTTCCAAGTGAAACCAGTCAACTTTAACCTGTGGAAGGAAATTCAAGTTACTGTAACTACAGTTAGAATTACTTTTCAGGATCAATAGTGGGCTGAAAGATGCAGCACTGAGGTCTCTCCTGATTACAGGTGAGTAAATTGGAATTCGTAGTTCGGCTGATTTTTCAGGAAATTTTTAAAGGTCCAAATCTCCACACTTAGAAGAATTTCCAAGTAAAACCAGTCAATGGTAGCCTATGGAAGGAAATTCTAGTTACTGTAAGTATGGTTAGAATTACTTTTCAGGATCAGTAGTGGGCTGAAAGATGCAGCACTGAGGTCTCTCCTGATAACAGGTGAGTAAATCGAAATTCGTAGTTCGACTGACTTTTGAGGAAGTTTTTTTAAGTTCCAAAACTCCACACTTAGAAGAATTTCCAAGTGAAACCAGTCAACTTTAGCCTGTGGAAGGAAATTCAAGTTACTGTAACTGCGGTTAGAATTACTTTTCGGGATCAATAGTGGGCTGAAAGATGCAGCACTGAGGTCGCTCCTGATTACAGGTGAGTAAATCGGAATTCGTAGTTCGGCTGATTTTTGAGGAATTTTTTAAAGGTCCAAATTTTCACACTTAGAAGAATTTCCAAGTAAAACCAGTCAATGGTAGCCTATGGAAGGAAATTCAAGTTACTGTAAGTATTGTTAGAATTACTTTTCAGGATCAGTAGTGGTCTGAAAGATGCAGCACTGAGGTCTCTCCTGATAACAGGTGAGTAAATTGGAAATTTGTAGTTTGGCTGATTTTTGAGGAATTTTTGAAGGTTCCAAAACTCCACACTTAGAAGAATTTCCAAGTGAAACCAGTCAATGTTAGCCTATGGAAGGAAATTCAAGTTACTGTAAGTATGGTAACAATTAGTTTTCAGGATCAGCAGTGGGCTGAAAGATGCAGCACTGAGGTCTCTCCTGATAACAGGTGAGTAAATCGGAATTCGTAGTTCGGCTGATTTTTGAGGAATTTTTTAAAGTTCCAAAACTCCACACTTAGAAACATTTCCAATTGAAACCAGTCGATGTTATCCTATGGAAGGAAATTCAAGTTATTGTAAGCATGGTTAGAATTACTTTTCAGGATCAGTAGTGGGCTGAAAGATGCAGCACTGAGGTCTCTCCTGATAACAGGTGAGTAAATCGGAATTCGTAGTTCGGCTGATTTTAAAGGAATTTTTTAAAGATCCAAAACTACACACTTAGAAACATTTCCAAGTGAAACCAGTCGATGTTAGCCTATGGAAGGAAATTCAAGTTACTGTAAGTATGGTTAGAATTACTTTTCAGGATCACTAGTGGGCTGAAAGATGCCGCACTGAGGTCGCTCCTGATTACAGGTGAGTAAATCGGAATTCGTAGTTCAGCTGATTTTTAAAGGAATTTTTTAAAGTTCCAAAACTCCACACTTGGAAACCTTTCCAAGTGAAACCAGTCCATATTAGCGTATGGAAGGAAATTCAAGTTACTGTAAGTATGGTTAGAATTACTTTTCAGGATCAGTAGTGGGCTGAAAGATGCAGCACTGAGGTCTCTCCTGATAACAGGTGAGTAAATCGAAATTCGTAGTTCGACTGACTTTTGAGGAATTTTTTTAAGTTCCAAAACTCCACACTTAGAAGAATTTCCAAGTGAAACCAGTCAACTTTAGCCTGTGGAAGGAAATTCAAGTTACTGTAACTGCAGTTAGAATTACTTTTCAGGATGAATAGTGGGCTGAAAGATGCAGCACTGAGGTCGCTCCTGATTACAGGTGAGTAAATCGGGATTCGTAGTTCGGCTGATTTTAAAGGAATTTTTTAAAGATCCAAAACTCCACACTTAGAAGAATTTCCAAGTAAAACCAGTCAATGGTAGCCTATGGAAGGAAATTCTAGTTACTGTAAGTATGGTTAGAATTACTTTTCAGGATCAGTAGTGGGCTGAAAGATGCAGCACTGAGGTCTCTCCTGATAACAGGTGAGTAAATCGAAATTCGTAGTTCGACTGACTTTTGAGGACGTTTTTTTAAGTTCCAAAACTCCACACTTAGAAGAATTTCCAAGTGAAACCAGTCAACTTTAGCCTGTGGAAGGAAATTCAAGTTACTGTAACTGCAGTTAGAATTACTTTTCAGGATCAATAGTGGGCTGAAAGATGCAGCACTGAGGTCTCTCCTGATAACAGGTGAGTAAATCAGAATTCGTAGTTTGGCTGATTTTTGAGGAATTTTTTTAAGTTCCAAAACTCCACAGTTAGAAGAATTTCCAAGTGAAACCAGTCAACTTTAGCCTGTGGAAGGAAATTAAAGTTACTGTAACTGCAGTTAGAATTACTTTTCAGGATGAATAGTGGGCTGAAAGATGCAGCACTGAGGTCGCTCCCGATTACAGGTGAGTAAATCGGAATTCGTAGTTCGGCTGATTTTTGAGGAATTTTTTAAAGGTCCAAATTTTCACACTTAGAAGAATTTCCAAGTAAAACCAGTCAATGGTAGCCTATGAAAGGAAATTCAAGTTACTGTAAGTATTGTTAGAATTACTTTTCAGGATCAGTAGTGGTCTGAAAGATGCAGCACTGAGGTCTCTCCTGATAACAGGTGAGTAAATCGGAAATTCGTAGTTTGGCTGACTTTTTGAGGAATTTTTGAAGGTTCCAAAACTCCACACTTAGAAGAATTTCCAAGTGAAACCAGTCAATGTTAGCCTATGGAAGGAAATTCAAGTTACTGTAAGTATGGTAACAATTAGTTTTCAGGATCAGTAGTGGGCTGAAAGATGCAGCACTGAGTTCTCTCCTGATAACAGGTGAGTAAATCGGAATTCGTAGTTCGGCTGATTTTTGAGGAATTTTTTAAAGTTCCAAAACTCCACACTTAGAAACATTTCCAATTGAAACCAGTTGATGTTATCCTATGGAAGGAAATTCAAGTTATTGTAAGCATGGTTAGAATTACTTTTCAGGATCAGTAGTGGGCTGAAAGATGCAGCACTGATGTCTCTCCTGATAACAGGTGAGTAAATCGGAATTCGTAGTTCGGCTGATTTTAAAGGAATTTTTTAAAGATCCAAAACTCCACACTTAGAAACATTTCCAAGTGAAACCAGTCGATGTTAGCCTATGGAAGGAAATTCAAGTTACTGTAAGTGCAGTTAGAATTACTTTTCATGATGAATAGTGGGCTGAAAGATGCAGCACTGAGGTCGCTCCTGATTACAGGTGAGTAAATCAGGATTCGTAGTTCGGCTGATTTTAAAGGAATTTTTTAAAGATCCAAAACTCCACACTTAGAAGAATTTCCAAGTAAAACCAGTCAATGGTAGCCTATGGAAGGAAATTCTAGTTACTGTAAGTATGGTTAGAATTACTTTTCAGGATCAGTAGTGGGCTGAAAGATGCAGCACTGAGGTCTCTCCTGATAACAGGTGAGTAAATCGAAATTCGTAGTTCGACTGACTTTTGAGGACGTTTTTTTAAGTTTCAAAACTCCACACTTAGAAGAATTTCCAAGTGAAACCAGTCAACTTTAGCCTGTGGAAGGAAATTCAAGTTACTGTAACTGCGGTTAGAATTACTTTTCAGGATCAATAGTGGGCTGAAAGATGCAGCACTGAGGTCTCTCCTGATAACAGGTGAGTAAATCAGAATTCGTAGTTTGGCTGATTTTTGAGGAATTTTTTTAAGTTCCAAAACTCCACAGTTAGAAGAATTTCCAAGTGAAACCAGTCAACTTTAGCCTGTGGAAGGAAATTAAAGTTACTGTAACTGCAGTTAGAATTACTTTTCAGGATCAATAGTGGGCTTAAAGATGCAGCACTGAGGTCTCTCCTGATAACAGGTGAGTAAATCAGAATTCGTAGTTTGGCTGATTTTTGAGGAATTTTTTTAAGTTCCAAAACTCCACAGTTAGAAGAATTTCCAAGTGAAAACAGTCAACTTTAGCTTGTGGAAGGAAATTAAAGTTACTGTAACTGCAGTTAGAATTACTTTTCAGGATGAATAGTGGGCTGAAAGATGCAGCACTGAGGTCGCTCCCGATTACAGGTGAGTAAATCGGAATTCGTAGTTCGGCTGATTTTTGAGGAATTTTTTAAAGGTCCAAATTTTCACACTTAGAAGAATTTCCAAGTAAAACCAGTCAATGGTAGCCTATGAAAGGAAATTCAAGTTACTGTAAGTATTGTTAGAATTACTTTTCAGGATCAGTAGTGGTCTGAAAGATGCAGCACTGAGGTCTCTCCTGATAACAGGTGAGTAAATCGGAAATTCGTAGTTTGGCTGACTTTTTGAGGAATTTTTGAAGGTTCCAAAACTCCACACTTAGAAGAATTTCCAAGTGAAACCAGTCAATGTTAGCCTATGGAAGGAAATTCAAGTTACTGTAAGTATGGTAACAATTAGTTTTCAGGATCAGTAGTGGGCTGAAAGATGCAGCACTGAGTTCTCTCCTGATAACAGGTGAGTAAATCGGAATTCGTAGTTCGGCTGATTTTTGAGGAATTTTTTAAAGTTCCAAAACTCCACACTTTGAAACATTTCCAATTGAAACCAGTTGATGTTATCCTATGGAAGGAAATTCAAGTTATTGTAAGCATGGTTAGAATTACTTTTCAGGATCAGTAGTGGGCTGAAAGATGCAGCACTGATGTCTCTCCTGATAACAGGTGAGTAAATCGGAATTCGTAGTTCGGCTGATTTTAAAGGAATTTTTTAAAGATCCAAAACTCCACACTTAGAAACATTTCCAAGTGAAACCAGTCGATGTTAGCCTATGGAAGGAAATTCAAGTTACTGTAAGTATGGTTAGAATTACTTTTCAGGATCACTAGTGGGCTGAAAGATGCAGCACTGAGGTCTCTCCTGATAACAGGTGAGTAAATCGAAATTCGTAGTTCGACTGACTTTTGAGGAAGTTTTTTTAAGTTCCAAAACTCCACACTTAGAAGAATTTCCAAGTGAAACCAGTCAACTTTAACCTGTGGAAGGAAATTCAAGTTACTGTAACTACAGTTAGAATTACTTTTCAGGATCAATAGTGGGCTGAAAGATGCAGCACTGAGGTCTCTCCTGATTACAGGTGAGTAAATCGGAATTCGTAGTTTGGCTGATTTTTGAGGAATTTTTTAAAGGTCCAAATCTCCACACTTAGAAGAATTTCCAAGTAAAACCAGTCAATGGTAGCCTATGGAAGGAAATTCTAGTTACTGTAAGTATGGTTAGAATTACTTTTCAGGATCAGTAGTGGGCTGAAAGATGCAGCACTGAGGTCGCTCCTGATTACAGGTGAGTAAATCGGAATTCGTAGTTCGGCTGATTTTTGAGGAATTTTTTAAAGGTCCAAATCTCCTCACTTAGAAGAATTTCCAAGTAAAACCAGTCAATGGTAGCCTATGGAAGGAAATTCTAGTTAAGTTTAAAACTCCACACTTAGAAGAATTTACAAGTGAAACCAGTCAATGTTAGCCTGTGGAAGGAAATTCAAGTTACCTTAACTGGGATTAGAATTACTTTTCAGGATCAATAGTGGGCTGACAAATGCAGCACTGAGGTCGCTCCTGATTACAGGTGAGTAAATCGGAATTCGTAGTTCGGTTGATTTTTGCGGAATTTTTTAAAGGTCCAAAACTCCACACTTAGAAACATTTCCAAGTGAAACCAGTCAACGTTAGCCGGTGGAAGGAAATTCAAGTTACTATAACTACGGTTAGAATGACTTTTCAGGACCAGTAGTGGGCTGAAAGATGCAGGACCGAGGTCGCTCCTGATTGCAGGTGAGTAAATCGGAATTCGTAGTTCGGCTGATTTTAAAGGAATTTTTTAAAGGTCCAAAACTCCACACTTAGAAGCATTTCCAAGTAAAACATGTCAATGTTAGCCTATGGAAGGAAATTCAAGTTACTGTAACTACGGTTAGAATGACTTTTCAGGATCAGTAGTGGGCTGAAAGATGCAGCGCTGAGTTCTCTCCTGATAACAGGTGAGTAAATCGGAATTCGTAGTTCGTCTGATTTTTGAGGAATTTTTTAAAGTTCCAAAACTCCACACTTAGAAACATTTCCAATTGAAACCAGTCGATGTTATCCTATGGAAGGAAATTCAAGTTATTGTAAGCATGGTTAGAATTACTTTTCAGGATCAGTAGTGGGCTGAAAGATGCAGCACTGATGTCTCTCCTGATAACAGGTGAGTAAACCGGAATTCGTAGTTCGGCTGATTTTAAAGGAATTTTTTAAAGATCCAAAACTCCACACTTAGAAACATTTCCAAGTGAAACCAGTCGATGTTAGCCTATGGAAGGAAATTCAAGTTACTGTAAGTATGGTTAGAATTACTTTTCAGGATCACTAGTGGGCTGAAAGATGCAGCACTGAGGTCTCTCCTGATAACAGGTGAGTAAATCGAAATTCGTAGTTCGACTGACTTTTCAGGAATTTTTTTAAGTTCCAAAACTCCACACTTAGAAGAATTTCCAAGTGAAACCAGTCAACTTTAACCTGTGGAAGGAAATTCAAGTTACTGTAACTACAGTTAGAATTACTTTTCAGGATCAATAGTGGGCTGAAAGATGCAGCACTGAGGTCGCTCCTGATTACAGGTGAGTAAATCGGAATTCGTAGTTCGGCTGATTTTTGAGGAATTTTTTAAAGGTCCAAATCTCCACACTTAGAAGAATTTCCAAGTAAAACCAGTCAATGGTAGCCTATGGAAGGAAATTCTAGTTAAGTTTAAAACTCCACACTTAGAAGAATTTACAAGTGAAACCAGTCAATGTTAGCCTGTGGAAGGAAATTCAAGTTACCTTAACTGGGATTAGAATTACTTTTCAGGATCAATAGTGGGCTGACAAATGCAGCACTGAGGTCGCTCCTGATTACAGGTGAGTAAATCGGAATTCGTAGTTCGGTTGATTTTTGCGGAATTTTTTAAAGGTCCAAAACTCCACACTTAGAAACATTTCCAAGTGAAACCAGTCAACGTTAGCCGGTGGAAGGAAATTCAAGTTACTATAACTACGGTTAGAATGACTTTTCAGGACCAGTAGTGGGCTGAAAGATGCAGGACCGAGGTCGCTCCTGATTGCAGGTGAGTAAATCGGAATTCGTAGTTCGGCTGATTTTAAAGGAATTTTTTAAAGGTCCAAAACTCCACACTTAGAAGCATTTCCAAGTAAAACATGTCAATGTTAGCCTATGGAAGGAAATTCAAGTTACTGTAACTACGGTTAGAATGACTTTTCAGGATCAGTAGTGGGCTGAAAGATGCAGCGCTGAGTTCTCTCCTGATAACAGGTGAGTAAATCGGAATTCGTAGTTCGTCTGATTTTTTAGGAATTTTTTAAAGTTCCAAAACTCCACACTTAGAAACATTTCCAATTGAAACCAGTCGATGTTATCCTATGGAAGGAAATTCAAGTTATTGTAAGCATGGTTAGAATTACTTTTCAGGATCAGTAGTGGGCTGAAAGATGCAGCACTGATGTCTCTCCTGATAACAGGTGAGTAAATCGGAATTCGTAGTTCGGCTGATTTTAAAGGAATTTTTTAAAGATCCAAAACTCCACACTTAGAAACATTTCCAAGTGAAACCAGTCGATGTTAGCCTATGGAAGGAAATTCAAGTTACTGTAAGTATGGTTAGAATTACTTTTCAGGATCACTAGTGGGCTGAAAGATGCAGCACTGAGGTCTCTCCTGATAACAGGTGAGTAAATCGAAATTCGTAGTTCGACTGACTTTTCAGGAATTTTTTTAAGTTCCAAAACTCCACACTTAGAAGAATTTCCAAGTGAAACCAGTCAACTTTAACCTGTGGAAGGAAATTCAAGTTACTGTAACTACAGTTAGAATTACTTTTCAGGATCAATAGTGGGCTGAAAGATGCAGCACTGAGGTCGCTCCTGATTACAGGTGAGTAAATCGGAATTCGTAGTTCGGCTGATTTTTGAGGAATTTTTTAAAGGTCCAAATCTCCACACTTAGAAGAATTTCCAAGTAAAACCAGTCAATGGTAGCCTATGGAAGGAAATTCTAGTTAAGTTTAAAACTCAACACTTAGAAGAATTTACAAGTGAAACCAGTCAATGTTAGCCTGTGGAAGGAAATTCAAGTTACCTTAACTGGGATTAGAATTACTTTTCAGGATCAATAGTGGGCTGACAAATGCAGCACTGAGGTCGCTCCTGATTACAGGTGAGTAAATCGGAATTCGTAGTTCGGTTGATTTTTGCGGAATTTTTTAAAGGTCCAAAACTCCACACTTAGAAACATTTCCAAGTGAAACCAGTCAACGTTAGCCGGTGGAAGGAAATTCAAGTTACTATAACTACGGTTAGAATGACTTTTCAGGACCAGTAGTGGGCTGAAAGATGCAGGACCGAGGTCGCTCCTGATTGCAGGTGAGTAAATCGGAATTCGTAGTTCGGCTGATTTTAAAGGAATTTTTTAAAGGTCCAAAACTCCACACTTAGAAGCATTTCCAAGTAAAACATGTCAATGTTAGCCTATGGAAGGAAATTCAAGTTACTGTAACTACGGTTAGAATGACTTTTCAGGATCAGTAGTGGGCTGAAAGATGCAGCACTGAGGTCGCTCCTGATTACAGGTGAGTAAATCGGAATTCGTAGTTCAGCTGATTTTTAAAGGAATTTTTTAAAGTTCCAAAACTCCACACTTGGAAACATTTCCAAGTGAAACCAGTCCATATTAGCGTATGGAAGGAAATTCAAGTTACTGTAAGTATGGTTAGAATTACTTTTCAGGATCAGTAGTGGGCTGAAAGATGCAGCACTGAGATCTCTCCTGATAACAGGTAAGTAAATCGGAATTCGTAGTTCGGTTGATTTTTGCGGAATTTTTTAAAGGTCCAAAACTCCACACTTAGAAACATTTCCAAGTGAAACCAGTCAACGTTAGCCGGTGGAAGGAAATTCAAGTTACTATAACTACGGTTAGAATTACTTTTCAGGACCAGTAGAGGGCTGAAAGATGCAGGACCGAGGTCGCTCCTGATTGCAGGTGAGTAAATCCGAATTCGTAGTTCGGCTGATTTTAAAGGAATTTTTTAAACGTCCAAAACTCCACACTTAGAAGAATTTCCAAGTAAAACATGTCAATGATAGCCTATGGAAGGAAATTCAAGTTACTGTAACTACGGTTAGAATGACTTTTCAGGATCAGTAGTGGGCTGAAAGATGCAGCACTGAGGTCGCTCCTGATTACAGGTGAGTAAATCGGAATTCGTAGTTCAGCTGATTTTTAAAGGAATTTTTTAAAGTTCCAAAACTCCACACTTGGAAACATTTCCAAGTGAAACCAGTCCATATTAGCGTATGGAAGGAAATTCAAGTTACTGTAAGTATGGTTAGAATTACTTTTCAGGATCAGTAGTGGGCTGAAAGATGCAGCACTGAGGTCTCTCCTGATAACAGGTGAGTAAATCGAAATTCGTAGTTCGACTGACTTTTGAGGAATTTTTTTAAGTTCCAAAACTCCACACTTAGAAGAATTTCCAAGTGAAACCAGTCAACTTTAGCCTGTGGAAGGAAATTCAAGTTACTGTAACTGCAGTTAGAATTACTTTTCAGGATGAATAGTGGGCTGAAAGATGCAGCACTGAGGTCGCTCCTGATTACAGGTGAGTAAATCGGAATTCGTAGTTCGGCTGATTTTTGAGGAATTTTTTAAAGGTCCAAATTTTCACACTTAGAAGAATTTCCAAGTAAAACCAGTCAATGGTAGCCTATGGAAGGAAATTCAAGTTACTGTAAGTATGGTAACAATTAGTTTTCAGGATCAGCAGTGGGCTGAAAGATGCAGCACTGAGGTCTCTCCTGATAACAGGTGAGTAAATCGGAATTCGTAGTTTGGCTGATTTTTGAGGAATTTTTTTAAGTTCCAAAACTCCACACTTAGAAACATTTCCAATTGAAACCAGTCAATGTTATCCTATGGAAGGAAATTCAAGTTATTGTAAGCATGGTTAGAATTACTTTTCAGGATCAGTAGTGGGCTGAAAGATGCAGCACTGAGGTCTCTCCTGATAACAGGTGAGTAAATCGGAATTCGTAGTTCGGCTGATTTTAAAGGAATTTTTTAAAGATCCAAAGCTCCACACTTAGAAACATTTCCAAGTGAAACCAGTCGATGTTAGCCTATGGAAGGAAATTCAAGTTACTGTAAGTATGGTTAGAATTACTTTTCAGGATCACTAGTGGGCTGAAAGATGCCGCACTGAGGTCTCTCCTGATAACAGGTGAGTAAATCGAAATTCGTAGTTCGACTGACTTTTGAGGAAGTTTTTTTAAGTTCCAAAACTCCACACTTAGAAGAATTTCCAAGTGAAACCAGTCAACTTTAACCTGTGGAAGGAAATTCAAGTTACTGTAACTACAGTTAGAATTACTTTTCAGGATCAATAGTGGGCTGAAAGATGCAGCACTGAGGTCTCTCCTGATTACAGGTGAGTAAATTGGAATTCGTAGTTCGGCTGATTTTTCAGGAAATTTTTAAAGGTCCAAATCTCCACACTTAGAAGAATTTCCAAGTAAAACCAGTCAATGGTAGCCTATGGAAGGAAATTCTAGTTACTGTAAGTATGGTTAGAATTACTTTTCAGGATCAGTAGTGGGCTGAAAGATGCAGCACTGAGGTCTCTCCTGATAACAGGTGAGTAAATCGAAATTCGTAGTTCGACTGACTTTTGAGGAAGTTTTTTTAAGTTCCAAAACTCCACACTTAGAAGAATTTCCAAGTGAAACCAGTCAACTTTAGCCTGTGGAAGGAAATTCAAGTTACTGTAACTGCGGTTAGAATTACTTTTCAGGATCAATAGTGGGCTGAAAGATGCAGCACTGAGGTCGCTCCTGATTACAGGTGAGTAAATCGGAATTCGTAGTTCGGCTGATTTTTGAGGAATTTTTTAAAGGTCCAAATTTTCACACTTAGAAGAATTTCCAAGTAAAACCAGTCAATGGTAGCCTATGGAAGGAAATTCAAGTTACTGTAAGTATTGTTAGAATTACTTTTCAGGATCAGTAGTGGTCTGAAAGATGCAGCACTGAGGTCTCTCCTGATAACAGGTGAGTAAATTGGAAATTTGTAGTTTGGCTGATTTTTGAGGAATTTTTGAAGGTTCCAAAACTCCACACTTAGAAGAATTTCCAAGTGAAACCAGTCAATGTTAGCCTATGGAAGGAAATTCAAGTTACTGTAAGTATGGTAACAATTAGTTTTCAGGATCAGCAGTGGGCTGAAAGATGCAGCACTGAGGTCTCTCCTGATAACAGGTGAGTAAATCGGAATTCGTAGTTCGGCTGATTTTTGAGGAATTTTTTAAAGTTCCAAAACTCCACACTTAGAAACATTTCCAATTGAAACCAGTCGATGTTATCCTATGGAAGGAAATTCAAGTTATTGTAAGCATGGTTAGAATTACTTTTCAGGATCAGTAGTGGGCTGAAAGATGCAGCACTGAGGTCTCTCCTGATAACAGGTGAGTAAATCGGAATTCGTAGTTCGGCTGATTTTAAAGGAATTTTTTAAAGATCCAAAACTACACACTTAGAAACATTTCCAAGTGAAACCAGTCGATGTTAGCCTATGGAAGGAAATTCAAGTTACTGTAAGTATGGTTAGAATTACTTTTCAGGATCACTAGTGGGCTGAAAGATGCCGCACTGAGGTCGCTCCTGATTACAGGTGAGTAAATCGGAATTCGTAGTTCAGCTGATTTTTAAAGGAATTTTTTAAAGTTCCAAAACTCCACACTTGGAAACCTTTCCAAGTGAAACCAGTCCATATTAGCGTATGGAAGGAAATTCAAGTTACTGTAAGTATGGTTAGAATTACTTTTCAGGATCAGTAGTGGGCTGAAAGATGCAGCACTGAGGTCTCTCCTGATAACAGGTGAGTAAATCAAAATTCGTAGTTCGACTGACTTTTGAGGAATTTTTTTAAGTTCCAAAACTCCACACTTAGAAGAATTTCCAAGTGAAACCAGTCAACTTTAGCCTGTGGAAGGAAATTCAAGTTACTGTAACTGCAGTTAGAATTACTTTTCAGGATGAATAGTGGGCTGAAAGATGCAGCACTGAGGTCGCTCCTGATTACAGGTGAGTAAATCGGGATTCGTAGTTCGGCTGATTTTAAAGGAATTTTTTAAAGATCCAAAACTCCACACTTAGAAGAATTTCCAAGTAAAACCAGTCAATGGTAGCCTATGGAAGGAAATTCTAGTTACTGTAAGTATGGTTAGAATTACTTTTCAGGATCAGTAGTGGGCTGAAAGATGCAGCACTGAGGTCTCTCCTGATAACAGGTGAGTAAATCGAAATTCGTAGTTCGACTGACTTTTGAGGACGTTTTTTTAAGTTCCAAAACTCCACACTTAGAAGAATTTCCAAGTGAAACCAGTCAACTTTAGCCTGTGGAAGGAAATTCAAGTTACTGTAACTGCAGTTAGAATTACTTTTCAGGATCAATAGTGGGCTGAAAGATGCAGCACTGAGGTCTCTCCTGATAACAGGTGAGTAAATCAGAATTCGTAGTTTGGCTGATTTTTGAGGAATTTTTTTAAGTTCCAAAACTCCACAGTTAGAAGAATTTCCAAGTGAAACCAGTCAACTTTAGCCTGTGGAAGGAAATTAAAGTTACTGTAACTGCAGTTAGAATTACTTTTCAGGATGAATAGTGGGCTGAAAGATGCAGCACTGAGGTCGCTCCCGATTACAGGTGAGTAAATCGGAATTCGTAGTTCGGCTGATTTTTGAGGAATTTTTTAAAGGTCCAAATTTTCACACTTAGAAGAATTTCCAAGTAAAACCAGTCAATGGTAGCCTATGAAAGGAAATTCAAGTTACTGTAAGTATTGTTAGAATTACTTTTCAGGATCAGTAGTGGTCTGAAAGATGCAGCACTGAGGTCTCTCCTGATAACAGGTGAGTAAATCGGAAATTCGTAGTTTGGCTGACTTTTTGAGGAATTTTTGAAGGTTCCAAAACTCCACACTTAGAAGAATTTCCAAGTGAAACCAGTCAATGTTAGCCTATGGAAGGAAATTCAAGTTACTGTAAGTATGGTAACAATTAGTTTTCAGGATCAGTAGTGGGCTGAAAGATGCAGCACTGAGTTCTCTCCTGATAACAGGTGAGTAAATCGGAATTCGTAGTTCGGCTGATTTTTGAGGAATTTTTTAAAGTTCCAAAACTCCACACTTAGAAACATTTCCAATTGAAACCAGTTGATGTTATCCTATGGAAGGAAATTCAAGTTATTGTAAGCATGGTTAGAATTACTTTTCAGGATCAGTAGTGGGCTGAAAGATGCAGCACTGATGTCTCTCCTGATAACAGGTGAGTAAATCGGAATTCGTAGTTCGGCTGATTTTAAAGGAATTTTTTAAAGATCCAAAACTCCACACTTAGAAACATTTCCAAGTGAAACCAGTCGATGTTAGCCTATGGAAGGAAATTCAAGTTACTGTAAGTGCAGTTAGAATTACTTTTCAGGATGAATAGTGGGCTGAAAGATGCAGCACTGAGGTCGCTCCTGATTACAGGTGAGTAAATCAGGATTCGTAGTTCGGCTGATTTTAAAGGAATTTTTTAAAGATCCAAAACTCCACACTTAGAAGAATTTCCAAGTAAAACCAGTCAATGGTAGCCTATGGAAGGAAATTCTAGTTACTGTAAGTATGGTTAGAATTACTTTTCAGGATCAGTAGTGGGCTGAAAGATGCAGCACTGAGGTCTCTCCTGATAACAGGTGAGTAAATCGAAATTCGTAGTTCGACTGACTTTTGAGGACGTTTTTTTAAGTTTCAAAACTCCACACTTAGAAGAATTTCCAAGTGAAACCAGTCAACTTTAGCCTGTGGAAGGAAATTCAAGTTACTGTAACTGCGGTTAGAATTACTTTTCAGGATCAATAGTGGGCTGAAAGATGCAGCACTGAGGTCTCTCCTGATAACAGGTGAGTAAATCAGAATTCGTAGTTTGGCTGATTTTTGAGGAATTTTTTTAAGTTCCAAAACTCCACAGTTAGAAGAATTTCCAAGTGAAACCAGTCAACTTTAGCCTGTGGAAGGAAATTAAAGTTACTGTAACTGCAGTTAGAATTACTTTTCAGGATCAATAGTGGGCTTAAAGATGCAGCACTGAGGTCTCTCCTGATAACAGGTGAGTAAATCAGAATTCGTAGTTTGGCTGATTTTTGAGGAATTTTTTTAAGTTCCAAAACTCCACAGTTAGAAGAATTTCCAAGTGAAAACAGTCAACTTTAGCTTGTGGAAGGAAATTAAAGTTACTGTAACTGCAGTTAGAATTACTTTTCAGGATGAATAGTGGGCTGAAAGATGCAGCACTGAGGTCGCTCCCGATTACAGGTGAGTAAATCGGAATTCGTAGTTCGGCTGATTTTTGAGGAATTTTTTAAAGGTCCAAATTTTCACACTTAGAAGAATTTCCAAGTAAAACCAGTCAATGGTAGCCTATGAAAGGAAATTCAAGTTACTGTAAGTATTGTTAGAATTACTTTTCAGGATCAGTAGTGGTCTGAAAGATGCAGCACTGAGGTCTCTCCTGATAACAGGTGAGTAAATCGGAAATTCGTAGTTTGGCTGACTTTTTGAGGAATTTTTGAAGGTTCCAAAACTCCACACTTAGAAGAATTTCCAAGTGAAACCAGTCAATGTTAGCCTATGGAAGGAAATTCAAGTTACTGTAAGTATGGTAACAATTAGTTTTCAGGATCAGTAGTGGGCTGAAAGATGCAGCACTGAGTTCTCTCCTGATAACAGGTGAGTAAATCGGAATTCGTAGTTCGGCTGATTTTTGAGGAATTTTTTAAAGTTCCAAAACTCCACACTTTGAAACATTTCCAATTGAAACCAGTTGATGTTATCCTATGGAAGGAAATTCAAGTTATTGTAAGCATGGTTAGAATTACTTTTCAGGATCAGTAGTGGGCTGAAAGATGCAGCACTGATGTCTCTCCTGATAACAGGTGAGTAAATCGGAATTCGTAGTTCGGCTGATTTTAAAGGAATTTTTTAAAGATCCAAAACTCCACACTTAGAAACATTTCCAAGTGAAACCAGTCGATGTTAGCCTATGGAAGGAAATTCAAGTTACTGTAAGTATGGTTAGAATTACTTTTCAGGATCACTAGTGGGCTGAAAGATGCAGCACTGAGGTCTCTCCTGATAACAGGTGAGTAAATCGAAATTCGTAGTTCGACTGACTTTTGAGGAAGTTTTTTTAAGTTCCAAAACTCCACACTTAGAAGAATTTCCAAGTGAAACCAGTCAACTTTAACCTGTGGAAGGAAATTCAAGTTACTGTAACTACAGTTAGAATTACTTTTCAGGATCAATAGTGGGCTGAAAGATGCAGCACTGAGGTCTCTCCTGATTACAGGTGAGTAAATCGGAATTCGTAGTTTGGCTGATTTTTGAGGAATTTTTTAAAGGTCCAAATCTCCACACTTAGAAGAATTTCCAAGTAAAACCAGTCAATGGTAGCCTATGGAAGGAAATTCTAGTTACTGTAAGTATGGTTAGAATTACTTTTCAGGATCAGTAGTGGGCTGAAAGATGCAGCACTGAGGTCGCTCCTGATTACAGGTGAGTAAATCGGAATTCGTAGTTCGGCTGATTTTTGAGGAATTTTTTAAAGGTCCAAATCTCCGCACTTAGAAGAATTTCCAAGTAAAACCAGTCAATGGTAGCCTATGGAAGGAAATTCTAGTTAAGTTTAAAACTCCACACTTAGAAGAATTTACAAGTGAAACCAGTCAATGTTAGCCTGTGGAAGGAAATTCAAGTTACCTTAACTGGGATTAGAATTACTTTTCAGGATCAATAGTGGGCTGACAAATGCAGCACTGAGGTCGCTCCTGATTACAGGTGAGTAAATCGGAATTCGTAGTTCGGTTGATTTTTGCGGAATTTTTTAAAGGTCCAAAACTCCACACTTAGAAACATTTCCAAGTGAAACCAGTCAACGTTAGCCGGTGGAAGGAAATTCAAGTTACTATAACTACGGTTAGAATGACTTTTCAGGACCAGTAGTGGGCTGAAAGATGCAGGACCGAGGTCGCTCCTGATTGCAGGTGAGTAAATCGGAATTCGTAGTTCGGCTGATTTTAAAGGAATTTTTTAAAGGTCCAAAACTCCACACTTAGAAGCATTTCCAAGTAAAACATGTCAATGTTAGCCTATGGAAGGAAATTCAAGTTACTGTAACTACGGTTAGAATGACTTTTCAGGATCAGTAGTGGGCTGAAAGATGCAGCGCTGAGTTCTCTCCTGATAACAGGTGAGTAAATCGGAATTCGTAGTTCGTCTGATTTTTGAGGAATTTTTTAAAGTTCCAAAACTCCACACTTAGAAACATTTCCAATTGAAACCAGTCGATGTTATCCTATGGAAGGAAATTCAAGTTATTGTAAGCATGGTTAGAATTACTTTTCAGGATCAGTAGTGGGCTGAAAGATGCAGCACTGATGTCTCTCCTGATAACAGGTGAGTAAATCGGAATTCGTAGTTCGGCTGATTTTAAAGGAATTTTTTAAAGATCCAAAACTCCACACTTAGAAACATTTCCAAGTGAAACCAGTCGATGTTAGCCTATGGAAGGAAATTCAAGTTACTGTAAGTATGGTTAGAATTACTTTTCAGGATCACTAGTGGGCTGAAAGATGCAGCACTGAGGTCTCTCCTGATAACAGGTGAGTAAATCGAAATTCGTAGTTCGACTGACTTTTCAGGAATTTTTTTAAGTTCCAAAACTCCACACTTAGAAGAATTTCCAAGTGAAACCAGTCAACTTTAACCTGTGGAAGGAAATTCAAGTTACTGTAACTACAGTTAGAATTACTTTTCAGGATCAATAGTGGGCTGAAAGATGCAGCACTGAGGTCGCTCCTGATTACAGGTGAGTAAATCGGAATTCGTAGTTCGGTTGATTTTTGCGGAATTTTTTAAAGGTCCAAAACTCCACACTTAGAAACATTTCCAAGTGAAACCAGTCAACGTTAGCCGGTGGAAGGAAATTCAAGTTACTATAACTACGGTTAGAATGACTTTTCAGGACCAGTAGTGGGCTGAAAGATGCAGGACCGAGGTCGCTCCTGATTGCAGGTGAGTAAATCGGAATTCGTAGTTCGGCTGATTTTAAAGGAATTTTTTAAAGGTCCAAAACTCCACACTTAGAAGCATTTCCAAGTAAAACCAGTCAATGGTAGCCTATGGAAGGAAATTCTAGTTAAGTTTAAAACTCCACACTTAGAAGAATTTACAAGTGAAACCAGTCAATGTTAGCCTGTGGAAGGAAATTCAAGTTACCTTAACTGGGATTAGAATTACTTTTCAGGATCAATAGTGGGCTGACAAATGCAGCACTGAGGTCGCTCCTGATTACAGGTGAGTAAATCGGAATTCGTAGTTCGGTTGATTTTTGCGGAATTTTTTAAAGGTCCAAAACTCCACACTTAGAAACATTTCCAAGTGAAACCAGTCAACGTTAGCCGGTGGAAGGAAATTCAAGTTACTATAACTACGGTTAGAATGACTTTTCAGGACCAGTAGTGGGCTGAAAGATGCAGGACCGAGGTCGCTCCTGATTGCAGGTGAGTAAATCGGAATTCGTAGTTCGGCTGATTTTAAAGGAATTTTTTAAAGGTCCAAAACTCCACACTTAGAAGCATTTCCAAGTAAAACATGTCAATGTTAGCCTATGGAAGGAAATTCAAGTTACTGTAACTACGGTTAGAATGACTTTTCAGGATCAGTAGTGGGCTGAAAGATGCAGCACTGAGGTCGCTCCTGATTACAGGTGAGTAAATCGGAATTCGTAGTTCAGCTGATTTTTAAAGGAATTTTTTAAAGTTCCAAAACTCCACACTTGGAAACATTTCCAAGTGAAACCAGTCCATATTAGCGTATGGAAGGAAATTCAAGTTACTGTAAGTATGGTTAGAATTACTTTTCAGGATCAGTAGTGGGCTGAAAGATGCAGCACTGAGATCTCTCCTGATAACAGGTGAGTAAATCGGAATTCGTAGTTCGGTTGATTTTTGCGGAATTTTTTAAAGGTCCAAAACTCCACACTTAGAAACATTTCCAAGTGAAACCAGTCAACGTTAGCCGGTGGAAGGAAATTCAAGTTACTATAACTACGGTTAGAATTACTTTTCAGGACCAGTAGTGGGCTGAAAGATGCAGGACCGAGGTCGCTCCTGATTGCAGGTGAGTAAATCCGAATTCGTAGTTCGGCTGATTTTAAAGGAATTTTTTAAACGTCCAAAACTCCACACTTAGAAGAATTTCCAAGTAAAACATGTCAATGTTAGCCTATGGAAGGAAATTCAAGTTACTGTAACTACGGTTAGAATGACTTTTCAGGATCAGTAGTGGGCTGAAAGATGCAGCACTGAGGTCGCTCCTGATTACAGGTGAGTAAATCGGAATTCGTAGTTCAGCTGATTTTTAAAGGAATTTTTTAAAGTTCCAAAACTCCACACTTGGAAACATTTCCAAGTGAAACCAGTCCATATTAGCGTATGGAAGGAAATTCAAGTTACTGTAAGTATGGTTAGAATTACTTTTCAGGATCAGTAGTGGGCTGAAAGATGCAGCACTGAGGTCTCTCCTGATAACAGGTGAGTAAATCGAAATTCGTAGTTCGACTGACTTTTGAGGAATTTTTTTAAGTTCCAAAACTCCACACTTAGAAGAATTTCCAAGTGAAACCAGTCAACTTTAGCCTGTGGAAGGAAATTCAAGTTACTGTAACTGCAGTTAGAATTACTTTTCAGGATGAATAGTGGGCTGAAAGATGCAGCACTGAGGTCGCTCCTGATTACAGGTGAGTAAATCGGAATTCGTAGTTCGGCTGATTTTTGAGGAATTTTTTAAAGGTCCAAATTTTCACACTTAGAAGAATTTCCAAGTAAAACCAGTCAATGGTAGCCTATGGAAGGAAATTCAAGTTACTGTAAGTATGGTAACAATTAGTTTTCAGGATCAGCAGTGGGCTGAAAGATGCAGCACTGAGGTCTCTCCTGATAACAGGTGAGTAAATCGGAATTCGTAGTTTGGCTGATTTTTGAGGAATTTTTTAAAGTTCCAAAACTCCACACTTAGAAACATTTCCAATTGAAACCAGTCGATGTTATCCTATGGAAGGAAATTCAAGTTATTGTAAGCATGGTTAGAATTACTTTTCAGGATCAGTAGTGGGCTGAAAGATGCAGCACTGATGTCTCTCCTGATAACAGGTGAGTAAATCGGAATTCGTAGTTCGGCTGATTTTAAAGGAATTTTTTAAAGATCCAAAACTCCACACTTAGAAACATTTCCAAGTGAAACCAGTCGATGTTAGCCTATGGAAGGAAATTCAAGTTACTGTAAGTATGGTTAGAATTACTTTTCAGGATCACTAGTGGGCTGAAAGATGCAGCACTGAGGTCTCTCCTGATAACAGGTGAGTAAATCGAAATTCGTAGTTCGACTGACTTTTCAGGAATTTTTTTAAGTTCCAAAACTCCACACTTAGAAGAATTTCCAAGTGAAACCAGTCAACTTTAACCTGTGGAAGGAAATTCAAGTTACTGTAACTACAGTTAGAATTACTTTTCAGGATCAATAGTGGGCTGAAAGATGCAGCACTGAGGTCGCTCCTGATTACAGGTGAGTAAATCGGAATTCGTAGTTCGGCTGATTTTTGAGGAATTTTTTAAAGGTCCAAATCTCCACACTTAGAAGAATTTCCAAGTAAAACCAGTCAATGGTAGCCTATGGAAGGAAATTCTAGTTAAGTTTAAAACTCCACACTTAGAAGAATTTACAAGTGAAACCAGTCAATGTTAGCCTGTGGAAGGAAATTCAAGTTACCTTAACTGGGATTAGAATTACTTTTCAGGATCAATAGTGGGCTGACAAATGCAGCACTGAGGTCGCTCCTGATTACAGGTGAGTAAATCGGAATTCGTAGTTCGGTTGATTTTTGCGGAATTTTTTAAAGGTCCAAAACTCCACACTTAGAAACATTTCCAAGTGAAACCAGTCAACGTTAGCCGGTGGAAGGAAATTCAAGTTACTATAACTACGGTTAGAATGACTTTTCAGGACCAGTAGTGGGCTGAAAGATGCAGGACCGAGGTCGCTCCTGATTGCAGGTGAGTAAATCGGAATTCGTAGTTCGGCTGATTTTAAAGGAATTTTTTAAAGGTCCAAAACTCCACACTTAGAAGCATTTCCAAGTAAAACATGTCAATGTTAGCCTATGGAAGGAAATTCAAGTTACTGTAACTACGGTTAGAATGACTTTTCAGGATCAGTAGTGGGCTGAAAGATGCAGCGCTGAGTTCTCTCCTGATAACAGGTGAGTAAATCGGAATTCGTAGTTCGTCTGATTTTTGAGGAATTTTTTAAAGTTCCAAAACTCCACACTTAGAAACATTTCCAATTGAAACCAGTCGATGTTATCCTATGGAAGGAAATTCAAGTTATTGTAAGCATGGTTAGAATTACTTTTCAGGATCAGTAGTGGGCTGAAAGATGCAGCACTGATGTCTCTCCTGATAACAGGTGAGTAAATCGGAATTCGTAGTTCGGCTGATTTTAAAGGAATTTTTTAAAGATCCAAAACTCCACACTTAGAAACATTTCCAAGTGAAACCAGTCGATGTTAGCCTATGGAAGGAAATTCAAGTTACTGTAAGTATGGTTAGAATTACTTTTCAGGATCACTAGTGGGCTGAAAGATGCAGCACTGAGGTCTCTCCTGATAACAGGTGAGTAAATCGAAATTCGTAGTTCGACTGACTTTTCAGGAATTTTTTTAAGTTCCAAAACTCCACACTTAGAAGAATTTCCAAGTGAAACCAGTCAACTTTAACCTGTGGAAGGAAATTCAAGTTACTGTAACTACAGTTAGAATTACTTTTCAGGATCAATAGTGGGCTGAAAGATGCAGCACTGAGGTCGCTCCTGATTACAGGTGAGTAAATCGGAATTCGTAGTTCGGCTGATTTTTGAGGAATTTTTTAAAGGTCCAAATCTCCACACTTAGAAGAATTTCCAAGTAAAACCAGTCAATGGTAGCCTATGGAAGGAAATTCTAGTTAAGTTTAAAACTCCACACTTAGAAGAATTTACAAGTGAAACCAGTCAATGTTAGCCTGTGGAAGGAAATTCAAGTTACCTTAACTGGGATTAGAATTACTTTTCAGGATCAATAGTGGGCTGACAAATGCAGCACTGAGGTCGCTCCTGATTACAGGTGAGTAAATCGGAATTCGTAGTTCGGTTGATTTTTGCGGAATTTTTTAAAGGTCCAAAACTCCACACTTAGAAACATTTCCAAGTGAAACCAGTCAACGTTAGCCGGTGGAAGGAAATTCAAGTTACTATAACTACGGTTAGAATGACTTTTCAGGACCAGTAGTGGGCTGAAAGATGCAGGACCGAGGTCGCTCCTGATTGCAGGTGAGTAAATCGGAATTCGTAGTTCGGCTGATTTTAAAGGAATTTTTTAAAGGTCCAAAACTCCACACTTAGAAGCATTTCCAAGTAAAACATGTCAATGTTAGCCTATGGAAGGAAATTCAAGTTACTGTAACTACGGTTAGAATGACTTTTCAGGATCAGTAGTGGGCTGAAAGATGCAGCACTGAGGTCGCTCCTGATTACAGGTGAGTAAATCGGAATTCGTAGTTCAGCTGATTTTTAAAGGAATTTTTTAAAGTTCCAAAACTCCACACTTGGAAACATTTCCAAGTGAAACCAGTCCATATTAGCGTATGGAAGGAAATTCAAGTTACTGTAAGTATGGTTAGAATTACTTTTCAGGATCAGTAGTGGGCTGAAAGATGCAGCACTGAGATCTCTCCTGATAACAGGTAAGTAAATCGGAATTCGTAGTTCGGTTGATTTTTGCGGAATTTTTTAAAGGTCCAAAACTCCACACTTAGAAACATTTCCAAGTGAAACCAGTCAACGTTAGCCGGTGGAAGGAAATTCAAGTTACTATAACTACGGTTAGAATTACTTTTCAGGACCAGTAGAGGGCTGAAAGATGCAGGACCGAGGTCGCTCCTGATTGCAGGTGAGTAAATCCGAATTCGTAGTTCGGCTGATTTTAAAGGAATTTTTTAAACGTCCAAAACTCCACACTTAGAAGAATTTCCAAGTAAAACATGTCAATGTTAGCCTATGGAAGGAAATTCAAGTTACTGTAACTACGGTTAGAATGACTTTTCAGGATCAGTAGTGGGCTGAAAGATGCAGCACTGAGGTCGCTCCTGATTACAGGTGAGTAAATCGGAATTCGTAGTTCAGCTGATTTTTAAAGGAATTTTTTAAAGTTCCAAAACTCCACACTTGGAAACATTTCCAAGTGAAACCAGTCCATATTAGCGTATGGAAGGAAATTCAAGTTACTGTAAGTATGGTTAGAATTACTTTTCAGGATCAGTAGTGGGCTGAAAGATGCAGCACTGAGGTCTCTCCTGATAACAGGTGAGTAAATCGAAATTCGTAGTTCGACTGACTTTTGAGGAATTTTTTTAAGTTCCAAAACTCCACACTTAGAAGAATTTCCAAGTGAAACCAGTCAACTTTAGCCTGTGGAAGGAAATTCAAGTTACTGTAACTGCAGTTAGAATTACTTTTCAGGATGAATAGTGGGCTGAAAGATGCAGCACTGAGGTCGCTCCTGATTACAGGTGAGTAAATCGGAATTCGTAGTTCGGCTGATTTTTGAGGAATTTTTTAAAGGTCCAAATTTTCACACTTAGAAGAATTTCCAAGTAAAACCAGTCAATGGTAGCCTATGGAAGGAAATTCAAGTTACTGTAAGTATGGTAACAATTAGTTTTCAGGATCAGCAGTGGGCTGAAAGATGCAGCACTGAGGTCTCTCCTGATAACAGGTGAGTAAATCGGAATTCGTAGTTTGGCTGATTTTTGAGGAATTTTTTTAAGTTCCAAAACTCCACACTTAGAAACATTTCCAATTGAAACCAGTCAATGTTATCCTATGGAAGGAAATTCAAGTTATTGTAAGCATGGTTAGAATTACTTTTCAGGATCAGTAGTGGGCTGAAAGATGCAGCACTGAGGTCTCTCCTGATAACAGGTGAGTAAATCGGAATTCGTAGTTCGGCTGATTTTAAAGGAATTTTTTAAAGATCCAAAGCTCCACACTTAGAAACATTTCCAAGTGAAACCAGTCGATGTTAGCCTATGGAAGGAAATTCAAGTTACTGTCGTGCGGGAATTTACTGGCCCTCGGTCTATTTCCACTCAGAGTGCCCCGACAGAGATCTGGGCCAACACTATTGCCAACTTTTTTACCACCAAAATTAGGCAAATCCAGGCCTCCTTTCCGCAGAGAGACCTGGACAATGTGTCTGTGAGGCCGATTGAGGCAGTGCCTCTGTCTCCACCGGGCCCAGTCCTGCTCGATTTTCCTCCTCTCTCGGCTGATACATCTTTAACCCTGATGAGGAACCTTAAGTCGGGCTCACCATTAGATCCATGCCCGGCAAAATTTCTGGCGAGAGTGGCAGATGCTATAAATCCTATAGCCAATCCCATCCTTAATCTATCTCTGAGCGAGGGCTTTCTGCCTCCGACCTGGAAGCAAGCCATGGTCATTCCTCTGATCAAGAAACCTAATCTTGACCCGGAGGCTCCTTCCAACTACAGACCAATCTCGCTCCTCCCAGCACTGACCAAGATCTTGGAAAAGCACGTACATGGCGTGCTCTCCAATTTCCTGGAGTCTAATGATCTGCTCCATGAGTCCCAATCGGGATTCCGTTCCAACCTAAGCACCGAGACGGCGCTCTTGGAAGTCTCGGAGATCATTAGAGAGGTGCTGGATATGGGAGGCAGGGTGCTGTTAGTCATGCTAGACCTGTCGGCGGCGTTTGACACCGTCCCCCATGAGGATCTCCTCATTAGGCTCCATGACATCGGGCTTGGGGGGACGGTGCTCAACTGGTTTTCTTCCTTCTTGGCCAGCCGCCGCCAGACGGTCTGGGTTCCACCCGGATCCGCCGAGATGCCGCCATTGGGAGTCGGAGTGCCTCAGGGCTCTATCCTGAGCCCCACTCTTTTCAACATCTTGATGACCCCTCTGGCGACATTGGCGGAGTCCTATGGGGCCCGGATCGTCTCTTATGCTGACGACACTCAGCTCCTCTTCACCTGTCGTAAGGGTGAAGAGTTTGATGGCGAAGGGATCCGCGAGTGCCTTGGGGCTGTTTTTAGCTGGTTTTCACAAAACAGCCTCAAGTGCAACTCGGATAAGTCCGAGATACTATTCTTCGGATGCCCCTCTGAACCAGATTGGCGAGGCTGGTGGCCTGTTGACAAGTTCCCTCCCACACAGTCATCTAAGTGGGCTAAGAACCTGGGAGTCAAAATCGATAATGAGCTGTCGCTCAAATCCCAGGTTTCCACCCTTACGGGAACTTGTTTCGGGATCCTCAGAATGTTGCGCAAGTTTTTCCCCTTACTTTCGGAGCAACATCGGAGGATTACCGTTCAGGCCCTCATAGGGTCCAGATTGGACTATGCCAACGCTCTATATCTGGGCCTGCCTGAATACCTCCTCCAACGCCTGCAGATCACCCAGAACGCTGCTGCGCGTGCCATTTTTGGCCTTCATCGTCGGACTAGTGCCTCTCATCTTCTTGCATCCCTTCACTGGCTCCCGGTGCGGAAGAGGATACTGTTTAAGACCATGACTCTTGCCCACAAGGCCTTATATGGCACTGGTGCCAAGTATCTTCAGAGGAGGCTGGACTTTTATCGACCGGCACGCTCCCTTAGGTCAGAAACTTTGGCCTTGGCTCGGGTTCCACGTATCAAAAAGGCTCGGCTAGGCGGCCGGTCTTTTAGCTTTCTCGCTCCTAAGCTTTGGAACTCATTGCCGTTGTCCCTGCGGAGCACCTCTAATTTGCTTATCTTCAGGAAAAACTTGAAAACTTGGCTATTTGCCGGATAATTCTCCCCTCTGTGGCCCCTTTCTTTGTTACTGTTATGTTTTCTGCCCTCCTTTTGGTCTGGAGCTCAAAGCGCCGGGACACTCCTTTGGAGTAGCCGTTGCGCTATATAAGTCCTAATTTAACATAACATAACATAACATAACATACTGTAAGTTCCAAAACTCCACACTTAGAAGAATTTCCAAGTGAAACCAGTCAACTTTAACCTGTGGAAGGAAATTCAAGTTACTGTAACTACAGTTAGAATTACTTTTCAGGATCAATAGTGGGCTGAAAGATGCAGCACTGAGGTCTCTCCTGATTACAGGTGAGTAAATTGGAATTCGTAGTTCGGCTGATTTTTCAGGAAATTTTTAAAGGTCCAAATCTCCACACTTAGAAGAATTTCCAAGTAAAACCAGTCAATGGTAGCCTATGGAAGGAAATTCTAGTTACTGTAAGTATGGTTAGAATTACTTTTCAGGATCAGTAGTGGGCTGAAAGATGCAGCACTGAGGTCTCTCCTGATAACAGGTGAGTAAATCGAAATTCGTAGTTCGACTGACTTTTGAGGAAGTTTTTTTAAGTTCCAAAACTCCACACTTAGAAGAATTTCCAAGTGAAACCAGTCAACTTTAGCCTGTGGAAGGAAATTCAAGTTACTGTAACTGCGGTTAGAATTACTTTTCAGGATCAATAGTGGGCTGAAAGATGCAGCACTGAGGTCGCTCCTGATTACAGGTGAGTAAATCGGAATTCGTAGTTCGGCTGATTTTTGAGGAATTTTTTAAAGGTCCAAATTTTCACACTTAGAAGAATTTCCAAGTAAAACCAGTCAATGGTAGCCTATGGAAGGAAATTCAAGTTACTGTAAGTATTGTTAGAATTACTTTTCAGGATCAGTAGTGGTCTGAAAGATGCAGCACTGAGGTCTCTCCTGATAACAGGTGAGTAAATTGGAAATTTGTAGTTTGGCTGATTTTTGAGGAATTTTTGAAGGTTCCAAAACTCCACACTTAGAAGAATTTCCAAGTGAAACCAGTCAATGTTAGCCTATGGAAGGAAATTCAAGTTACTGTAAGTATGGTAACAATTAGTTTTCAGGATCAGCAGTGGGCTGAAAGATGCAGCACTGAGGTCTCTCCTGATAACAGGTGAGTAAATCGGAATTCGTAGTTCGGCTGATTTTTGAGGAATTTTTTAAAGTTCCAAAACTCCACACTTAGAAACATTTCCAATTGAAACCAGTCGATGTTATCCTATGGAAGGAAATTCAAGTTATTGTAAGCATGGTTAGAATTACTTTTCAGGATCAGTAGTGGGCTGAAAGATGCAGCACTGAGGTCTCTCCTGATAACAGGTGAGTAAATCGGAATTCGTAGTTCGGCTGATTTTAAAGGAATTTTTTAAAGATCCAAAACTACACACTTAGAAACATTTCCAAGTGAAACCAGTCGATGTTAGCCTATGGAAGGAAATTCAAGTTACTGTAAGTATGGTTAGAATTACTTTTCAGGATCACTAGTGGGCTGAAAGATGCCGCACTGAGGTCGCTCCTGATTACAGGTGAGTAAATCGGAATTCGTAGTTCAGCTGATTTTTAAAGGAATTTTTTAAAGTTCCAAAACTCCACACTTGGAAACCTTTCCAAGTGAAACCAGTCCATATTAGCGTATGGAAGGAAATTCAAGTTACTGTAAGTATGGTTAGAATTACTTTTCAGGATCAGTAGTGGGCTGAAAGATGCAGCACTGAGGTCTCTCCTGATAACAGGTGAGTAAATCGAAATTCGTAGTTCGACTGACTTTTGAGGAATTTTTTTAAGTTCCAAAACTCCACACTTAGAAGAATTTCCAAGTGAAACCAGTCAACTTTAGCCTGTGGAAGGAAATTCAAGTTACTGTAACTGCAGTTAGAATTACTTTTCAGGATGAATAGTGGGCTGAAAGATGCAGCACTGAGGTCGCTCCTGATTACAGGTGAGTAAATCGGGATTCGTAGTTCGGCTGATTTTAAAGGAATTTTTTAAAGATCCAAAACTCCACACTTAGAAGAATTTCCAAGTAAAACCAGTCAATGGTAGCCTATGGAAGGAAATTCTAGTTACTGTAAGTATGGTTAGAATTACTTTTCAGGATCAGTAGTGGGCTGAAAGATGCAGCACTGAGGTCTCTCCTGATAACAGGTGAGTAAATCGAAATTCGTAGTTCGACTGACTTTTGAGGACGTTTTTTTAAGTTCCAAAACTCCACACTTAGAAGAATTTCCAAGTGAAACCAGTCAACTTTAGCCTGTGGAAGGAAATTCAAGTTACTGTAACTGCAGTTAGAATTACTTTTCAGGATCAATAGTGGGCTGAAAGATGCAGCACTGAGGTCTCTCCTGATAACAGGTGAGTAAATCAGAATTCGTAGTTTGGCTGATTTTTGAGGAATTTTTTTAAGTTCCAAAACTCCACAGTTAGAAGAATTTCCAAGTGAAACCAGTCAACTTTAGCCTGTGGAAGGAAATTAAAGTTACTGTAACTGCAGTTAGAATTACTTTTCAGGATGAATAGTGGGCTGAAAGATGCAGCACTGAGGTCGCTCCCGATTACAGGTGAGTAAATCGGAATTCGTAGTTCGGCTGATTTTTGAGGAATTTTTTAAAGGTCCAAATTTTCACACTTAGAAGAATTTCCAAGTAAAACCAGTCAATGGTAGCCTATGAAAGGAAATTCAAGTTACTGTAAGTATTGTTAGAATTACTTTTCAGGATCAGTAGTGGTCTGAAAGATGCAGCACTGAGGTCTCTCCTGATAACAGGTGAGTAAATCGGAAATTCGTAGTTTGGCTGATTTTTTGAGGAATTTTTGAAGGTTCCAAAACTCCACACTTAGAAGAATTTCCAAGTGAAACCAGTCAATGTTAGCCTATGGAAGGAAATTCAAGTTACTGTAAGTATGGTAACAATTAGTTTTCAGGATCAGTAGTGGGCTGAAAGATGCAGCACTGAGTTCTCTCCTGATAACAGGTGAGTAAATCGGAATTCGTAGTTCGGCTGATTTTTGAGGAATTTTTTAAAGTTCCAAAACTCCACACTTAGAAACATTTCCAATTGAAACCAGTTGATGTTATCCTATGGAAGGAAATTCAAGTTATTGTAAGCATGGTTAGAATTACTTTTCAGGATCAGTAGTGGGCTGAAAGATGCAGCACTGATGTCTCTCCTGATAACAGGTGAGTAAATCGGAATTCGTAGTTCGGCTGATTTTAAAGGAATTTTTTAAAGATCCAAAACTCCACACTTAGAAACATTTCCAAGTGAAACCAGTCGATGTTAGCCTATGGAAGGAAATTCAAGTTACTGTAAGTGCAGTTAGAATTACTTTTCAGGATGAATAGTGGGCTGAAAGATGCAGCACTGAGGTCGCTCCTGATTACAGGTGAGTAAATCAGGATTCGTAGTTCGGCTGATTTTAAAGGAATTTTTTAAAGATCCAAAACTCCACACTTAGAAGAATTTCCAAGTAAAACCAGTCAATGGTAGCCTATGGAAGGAAATTCTAGTTACTGTAAGTATGGTTAGAATTACTTTTCAGGATCAGTAGTGGGCTGAAAGATGCAGCACTGAGGTCTCTCCTGATAACAGGTGAGTAAATCGAAATTCGTAGTTCGACTGACTTTTGAGGACGTTTTTTTAAGTTTCAAAACTCCACACTTAGAAGAATTTCCAAGTGAAACCAGTCAACTTTAGCCTGTGGAAGGAAATTCAAGTTACTGTAACTGCGGTTAGAATTACTTTTCAGGATCAATAGTGGGCTGAAAGATGCAGCACTGAGGTCTCTCCTGATAACAGGTGAGTAAATCAGAATTCGTAGTTTGGCTGATTTTTGAGGAATTTTTTTAAGTTCCAAAACTCCACAGTTAGAAGAATTTCCAAGTGAAACCAGTCAACTTTAGCCTGTGGAAGGAAATTAAAGTTACTGTAACTGCAGTTAGAATTACTTTTCAGGATCAATAGTGGGCTTAAAGATGCAGCACTGAGGTCTCTCCTGATAACAGGTGAGTAAATCAGAATTCGTAGTTTGGCTGATTTTTGAGGAATTTTTTTAAGTTCCAAAACTCCACAGTTAGAAGAATTTCCAAGTGAAAACAGTCAACTTTAGCTTGTGGAAGGAAATTAAAGTTACTGTAACTGCAGTTAGAATTACTTTTCAGGATGAATAGTGGGCTGAAAGATGCAGCACTGAGGTCGCTCCCGATTACAGGTGAGTAAATCGGAATTCGTAGTTCGGCTGATTTTTGAGGAATTTTTTAAAGGTCCAAATTTTCACACTTAGAAGAATTTCCAAGTAAAACCAGTCAATGGTAGCCTATGAAAGGAAATTCAAGTTACTGTAAGTATTGTTAGAATTACTTTTCAGGATCAGTAGTGGTCTGAAAGATGCAGCACTGAGGTCTCTCCTGATAACAGGTGAGTAAATCGGAAATTCGTAGTTTGGCTGACTTTTTGAGGAATTTTTGAAGGTTCCAAAACTCCACACTTAGAAGAATTTCCAAGTGAAACCAGTCAATGTTAGCCTATGGAAGGAAATTCAAGTTACTGTAAGTATGGTAACAATTAGTTTTCAGGATCAGTAGTGGGCTGAAAGATGCAGCACTGAGTTCTCTCCTGATAACAGGTGAGTAAATCGGAATTCGTAGTTCGGCTGATTTTTGAGGAATTTTTTAAAGTTCCAAAACTCCACACTTTGAAACATTTCCAATTGAAACCAGTTGATGTTATCCTATGGAAGGAAATTCAAGTTATTGTAAGCATGGTTAGAATTACTTTTCAGGATCAGTAGTGGGCTGAAAGATGCAGCACTGATGTCTCTCCTGATAACAGGTGAGTAAATCGGAATTCGTAGTTCGGCTGATTTTAAAGGAATTTTTTAAAGATCCAAAACTCCACACTTAGAAACATTTCCAAGTGAAACCAGTCGATGTTAGCCTATGGAAGGAAATTCAAGTTACTGTAAGTATGGTTAGAATTACTTTTCAGGATCACTAGTGGGCTGAAAGATGCAGCACTGAGGTCTCTCCTGATAACAGGTGAGTAAATCGAAATTCGTAGTTCGACTGACTTTTGAGGAAGTTTTTTTAAGTTCCAAAACTCCACACTTAGAAGAATTTCCAAGTGAAACCAGTCAACTTTAACCTGTGGAAGGAAATTCAAGTTACTGTAACTACAGTTAGAATTACTTTTCAGGATCAATAGTGGGCTGAAAGATGCAGCACTGAGGTCTCTCCTGATTACAGGTGAGTAAATCGGAATTCGTAGTTTGGCTGATTTTTGAGGAATTTTTTAAAGGTCCAAATCTCCACACTTAGAAGAATTTCCAAGTAAAACCAGTCAATGGTAGCCTATGGAAGGAAATTCTAGTTACTGTAAGTATGGTTAGAATTACTTTTCAGGATCAGTAGTGGGCTGAAAGATGCAGCACTGAGGTCTCTCCTGATAACAGGTGAGTAAATCGAAATTCGTAGTTCGACTGACTTTTGAGGATTTTTTTTAAGTTCCAAAACTCCACACTTAGAAGAATTTCCAAGTGAAACCAGTCAACTTTAGCCTGTGGAAGGAAATTCAAGTTACTGTAACTGCAGTTAGAATTACTTTTCAGGATGAATAGTGGGCTGAAAGATGCAGCACTGAGGTCGCTCCTGATTACAGGTGAGTAAATCGGAATTCGTAGTTCGGCTGATTTTTGAGGAATTTTTTAAAGGTCCAAATTTTCACACTTAGAAGAATTTCCAAGGAAAACCAGTCAATGGTAGCCTATGGAAGGAAATTCAAGTTACTGTAAGTATTGTTAGAATTACTTTTCAGGATCAGTAGTGGTCTGGAAGATGCAGCACTGAGGTCTCTCCTGATAACAGGTGAGTAAATCGGAAATTCGTAGTTTGGCTGATTTTTGAGGAATTTTTGAAGGTTCCAAAACTCCACACTTAGAAGTATTTCCAAGTGAAACCAGTCAATGTTAGCCTATGGAAGGAAATTCAAGTTACTGTAAGTATTGTTAGAATTACTTTTCAGGATCAGTAGTGGTCTGAAAGATGCAGCACTGAGGTCTCTCCTGATAACAGGTGAGTAAATCGGAAATTCGTAGTTTGGCTGATTTTTGAGGAATTTTTGAAGGTTCCAAAACTCCACACTTAGAAGAATTTCCAAGTGAAACCAGTCAATGTTAGCCTATGGAAGGAAATTCAAGTTACTGTAAGTATGGTAACAATTAGTTTTCAGGATCAGTAGTGGGCTGAAAGATGCAGCACTGAGTTCTCTCCTGATAACAGGTGAGTAAATCGGAATTCGTAGTTCGGCTGATTTTTGAGGAATTTTTTAAAGTTCCAAAACTCCACACTAAGAAACATTTCCAATTGAAACCAGTCGATGTTATCCTATGGAAGGAAATTCAAGTTATTGTAAGCATGGTTAGAATTACTTTTCAGGATCAGTAGTGGGCTGAAAGATGCAGCACTGATGTCTCTCCTGATAACAGGTGAGTAAATCGGAATTCGTAGTTCGGCTGATTTTAAAGGATTTTTTTAAAGATCCAAAACTCCACACTTAGAAACATTTCCAAGTGAAACCAGTCGATGTTATCCTATGGAAGGAAATTCAAGTTATTGTAAGCATGGTTAGAATTACTTTTCAGGATCACTAGTGGGCTGAAAGATGCAGCACTGAGGTCTCTCCTGATAACAGGTGAGTAAATCGAAATTCGTAGTTCGACTGACTTTTGAGGAGGTTTTTTTAAGTTCCAAAACTCCACACTTAGAAGAATTTCCAAGTGAAACCAGTCAACTTTAACCTGTGGAAGGAAATTCAAGTTACTGTAACTACAGTTAGAATTACTTTTCAGGATCAATAGTGGGCTGAAAGATGCAGCACTGAGGTCTCTCCTGATTACAGGTGAGTAAATCGGAATTCGTAGTTCGGCTGATTTTTTTTCAAAACCAATTTTATTGAGCAGAAGATTATCAAGAATGTGGTATCTTCACATACCAAGATCCCCACAACAGTATCAATGCAACAGTGATATACTCGTCAATCCATGAATTAAATGATGAAGCTCAGCTTTAAAGACGTCCTAACTGCCCACCCCAACCCCAACTACTCCCCCACCCCTACCCAACACCCCCCCCCCACCACACATGTACAGAGGCAACATAAAGACGGTATACATAGAAGAATCAGGTATGATGCAACCAGGGCTTTGCCATTCGGGCCAGAAATGTCACTGCGATCAAATGTCCTCCTCCTGTTCCGCTGGGGGTTCCAAGGACAGGCCGCGGTAGTCGGCCCACCGCTTCCAGATTTTGAAATGTTTGCGCGGGCAACCCCACGCCTCAAAGACTGGTTTCTCAAGGCCCATGAAGTAGTCCAGCCCAGCCTTCCATGCAGACAGGGGGGGAGCCCTTACAGATTTCCAAGCACGAGCCAGGTCACGCTTGGCCACGACCAGGCCCAGGAGCAACAGGTGGCGCTTATAAACATTACCCCCAACCCCTTCCATAACGTGCAGCAGGCCTAATCGGTGGGTACGAGGAAGATCCCAACCCAGGACCTCAGCCAGGCAACTCCATACTCCCCTCCAGAATCCAGCCAGGCGACCACACGACCACACTGTATGCAGCAGGGAGCCAGGCACCTCCCCACAACGCAGGCACTCCGAGGACGCAATCAAACCAGCCTTCCACAGGTGTTCACGTGTGTAATAGGCACGATGCAGGTATTTGAATTGTATCAGGCAGAGCCGAACCGCAACAGCGGTGCCACGTGGGGACTCCAGTGCCTCCCTCCAATCATCCTCGTCCAGGGCGCCCACATCCACCTCCCACGCCTCCCGAAGGGAGCTGAGAGTGGAGGAGCAGTGCGTAACAAGGGACTGATAGATCTTAGAAACCTTCTTGTCTCCCAAGTCACCCATAAACACTTTCGCCTCAATGGGGCTGAACTCGGGCAGGGAGTCGAGGCCAGCGATACTCGGGGCTAGGGCATGCCTCAGCTGGAGGTAGCGGAAGAACTGGGAATGAGCCATCTGGAACTCCACACGGAGGTCCTCAAAGGACTTGAGGGTGGTGCCCGATAAGACCTGGCCCAGTTGTGTAATTCCAATAGCCTCCCAGCCCTCAAACCCGGCCAAAGCCGCCAATTCCGGGAGCATGCCATTGTGCCACAACGGCGTTTCGGCTGTCAGTTTGCCCCACCAACCCATACGGCGCAGAGACTGCCGCCACACGGCAAAGACCACTTTAGTTACCGATGGCAACCCACGGCGTATACGAGCTGAATAAAGAATGGTGTGAAGCGTACGATCTCCCATTAGGTGTCTCTCTAGGGCATAGGCCGGATCACTCCTATCTCCATACCACCAGTCATTGAGGACAAGGAGGTGCGACGCCTGATAGTAGGAGAGGAGGTCGGACGTGGCCAAGCCCCCACAGTATGTGGACAGAAAGCACGTTCTCAGGGCCACCCTGGCCGCTCCGCCATCCCACAGGAAGCAGCTCAGCACAGAGTTCACCTGACGGAACCACTCCAAGCCAATAGGGTGTGGGAAGTTCTGGAGTTGGTACAGCAGCCTCGGCAGCGCCACCATCTTAAAGATGGCCGACCTCCCAAAGATTGTAAGGGGCATCCTGGACCATGTTTTGACATCGGTCTGGACTCGGTCCCATACCGGTAGGACACTGCGTGTCCAGGCCACGGCCCGCGAGGTCGAGAGGAAGACGCCCAGATATTTCAGACCGTCTGTCGCCACGCGCAAGTCGGCGGCCCAAGGATCGGCAACCATTCCGCCACGCAGAACCCACAGGGTTGATTTAGACAAGTTAAGGTGAAGCCCCGCGACCTCGCCAAACCCACGCATGATCTCCAAGACTCGGGGACCCGAGCGCCGCAAATCAGTAAGGAACAGGAGGACGTCGTCTGCATAGAGTGCAATCCTATCAGTTAGGTGGTCGTTCCAGACAAAGCCACGTAGATGGGCATCCATGCGGACCCGCGCCGCCAGGGGCTCCATGGCCAGGGCAAACAAGTAGGGGGAAAGTGGACAACCCTGTCGGGTACCACGGCCTATCCGGAAGCGCCCAGAGACTGCACCGGCAACGCGGACCGAGGCTGTGACATTGGTGTACAGGAGGCGAATATAGGACAGGAAAACCGGCCCTAGATTGAGGCGGGCCAGCAAGGTGAACAAATATGTCCAACTCACCGAGTCGAAGGCCCGGTCCATGTCCGCAAGAAGGAGTGCAGCCTGTTCATCCCTGGCTCCCATGGCGTCGATCGCTGCCTGTGCCCGCCGGATATTATGCCGGGTAGCCCTGCGCGGCATGAACCCGGCCTGATCAGGGTGGACCAGGTCGGCAATGTGGGGTAGCAAGCGGTTCGCAAGGGCTTTCGCCAGAACCTTGGCCTCAATGTTGAGGAGGGAGATCGGCCTGTAAGAGTCGTGCCGATCCGGCGCCCTGCCCGGCTTCAAAAAGACCACAATCTCGGCGTGGCGCCAGTCAGGTGGCAGCTCGCCCCGAGACCTCGCCGCCTCCAGAGCGTTGCGGAAATGGGGTCCCAGTTGAACGTGGAGCTTCTTATAGAATTCGGCAGGATAACCGCTCGGGCCGGGCACCTTCCCCGTGTTCAGCTGGCCAAGGGCCTCCCCAAGTTCCTCGGAAGTGAGTGGGGCCTCCAGGGCCGTTCTAGTCTCATCTGGGACTGCCCGTGGGAGTAGGTCATCCAAGTATGAGGCTATGTCGCTCTCCACCACTGGGTCCCGGGGAGCATATTGTGCTGCGTAGTAGCGGGCAAAGCTCGCCGCCAGTAAACCCGGGTCGGACATGACCGACCCGTCATCCGCCGCAAGGCCGGGCAGTTCTAGGGGTTGGAAGGTCGCCTGGCAAAGCCTATGTAACATTGTGCAGGACTTGTCGCCCCACTGGTACACCCTGCTACGTGTGGCGAGCCACGCCTGCCGAGCCTCTTCGTATAGAACCGAGGCATACGTCTGCTGGGCCTGCAGGAGCCGGCGCACGACGCCCTCGTCGCCCCCGAGTCGGCTACGCTGCTCCAGGTCCTCCACTCGGGCCGCGGCGGTCACAATGGCCTCCCGACGCTCCCGCCGAGCGGCCGCACACCAAGCTATATCGATGCCCCGTATCGTAGGCTTTAGCGCTTCCCACACAACAATGGCGTCGACACCCCCCACTAGGTTCTCGCGCCAAAAATGATCGATCGCCTGGCGTATATGCGTCACGTATTCCGGCCGCTGCAGCTGCCAGGCGGACATGCGCCATCGAAATGGCTGCCGTTTAGAGGGGAGGGTCACGGTGGCCAGGACAGGGGAATGATCCGAGAGGCCCCTGGGGAGTATCGCTGCATCCCTGACACGGCTCAGACAGGCACCCGGCACAAACAAATAGTCGAGCCTAGAGAAGGACCCATGCACCGCCGATACATACGTGTAGGCCCGCTCCGCGGGGTGGAAATGCCGCCACACATCAAGCCAGCCCAGACTACGCACTGTCGCACACAACCGGGTGGGAGCAGCCGCGGGGGGGAGGTCAGGCACCACATGCACTCGCCGCTGGCGGTCCAGGCTCACATCCATGACTTCATTCCAGTCCCCCCCCACCATGGTCAGGACCTCGGGAATGTCTTCCCACAGTGCAAACAACCGCTCAGACAATGCCCACTGCAGGGGGGGAGGGGCGTACACACTTCCAAAAACCACCGGCTCAGAACCCAGCAGGCCTTGAATAAAGACAAATCTACCCTGAGGATCAATCCACTGTTTCTCATGAACATAGGCCACCCTACGATGTACCAATATGGCCACCCCCCGTGAACCCCTCGCAAAGCCAGCATGGTAAACCTGTTGATAACCGAACCTTTGGAGGCTGAGGGCCTTGGAGCCCAGCATATGAGTCTCCTGGAGCATGAGTACATCCACCATCTCCCTCTTCCCCCATCGCAGCACAGCCCCACGCTTGATCTTGTCCAGGATACCCCGCACATTCCATGTCACCACCCGCAGGGTTTTCGAAGGAGACATAAGCGCAGTATCAGCCATTGTCAATACACAGACCAAAATCTGGCCCTCCCTCCCACCCTGGTGCAACCCGCAAACCGACAAAAATCAAAGCCTCAGACATGTGTGGACCCCCCCCCCAACCCACAAACACAGCGCTCCCTTCCCGACCCTGAACCCCCCCAACAAGTACAACTCCAAAACTCCCCCCCACGCCCCACACCCACCACCCCAATACCTCAGAAAACATTGAAGTATCTGTCGCGGCATGGAGAGACCCGGGTCCCAAACAGAGGACCCAGGACCCACCATACCAATGGATCCCAACAACCCCACAATGCCACACACACCCCCCCCCAACAACACTCACAGCTGTGAGGGTCGGAGGCCCACAAATGGTACCCCCCAAGCCCCACTGCATCCCCATGACAACAACTGAAGTCTTCACAAGGGAATTGACCGGCACATCAAGGACAGTATGAAACAGTCTCACCGGCCAAAGCAGGGCAGTTCAGGATGCAGCATACAAAGTGCGTGCAGATCCAGCAATGTTCAGCTGCCCGCGTCGGAGTGCTCCGAGTCCCGGGCATCACCCGGCAGCGTCGCGCTGGCAGAGGCCGATCTCTTCTTGGAGCGGGACCTCCGATGGCGGCCCTTCCTGTTCGGGCGATCTGTTCGCTCCGGCGATGAACCCTGGGACCTGCCTGGATCCAGCCCCGGCTGGGCATGGGGCCTGAGCCGCACCGATTCATCTGTCCAGCGAAACACCTCCTCCGGCGAATCGAAGAAATGGGTCCGAGACTGATATATGACTCGCAGGCGAGCTGGATACAGAAGCGAGTATTGAATCTTGAGGCCCCTAAGCTTAGCCTTAGCGTCCATGAAAGATTGCCGCTGTTGCTGAACCATCTTCGTGTAGTCCGGGAAGATCATGATATTATGATTCTCAAAGGCGAGGGAGCCCTTGTTCCTTGCCTGCCGGAGGATAACATCTCGATCATGGTAGTTCAGCAGCCGAGCGATAACAGGCCGTGGGCGCTCGCCTTCCGGTGGTCGCTGGGTCAGAGCCCTGTGTGCCCTCTCAACCACGAAGCACGTAGACAGTGCCCCTTCGGGGAGCCAGCTCTCCAACCACCCGGTCAGGAACCGCTCCATGTTGTCCTTCTCACATCGTTCAGGAAAACCGATGAAGCGGAGGTTGTTGCGCCGCGCGCGCCCTTCTGCATCTTCCACGCGGGCCGCCAGCGTCTTTTGAACGCTCTCCACCTCCGCCAGTCGCTTCTTTAGGCCACTAATGTCCGCTTCGGTCTCCGTTATACGGGTCTCAGCCCCAGCAATCCGCTCCACTGCATTGCGGAGGTCTTGGCGCAGGAGCGTGACATCCGCCCCAACCGCCCCAATCTTGGCATCGAGTGTGTCTCGGGACTGGGTGATGGCCGCCAGTAGAGCTGCATTGTCCGGCCCAGGGCCACCGCTGCCACCGGCCGCCCCGGCGCCACCACTCGGCCCAGTGAATTTGTCGATAGGGCCATGTTTAGGCGGACCACCTCCCCTGTCCCTGGTCATGGCACACGCCGGGCAGGGCGGACACCACCTCCGAGTCTTCGGACACTGTCACAAGTCTCTAGCGGGACGGCCCAGATGAGGCCCCAGAGAGAAATGCGGGCCGGCCACAGTAATCGGGCGTCACGAAAATCGAGGTCCCGGCGTCACCCAGGCGGGACAGGCCTCACCCGCGCTCGTCCCCACGGGCAGCTGTCCAAAGTACCAATTGAAGAAGCTGTGGGTCCGTGGTCTGTGGACCGCCGCAGCAATGGGCCAGGCCAGGATGGGCAGATCCGATGCCACTGCCGTCTGCCAGGTCGTCACCGGCCGCCTCGGGGCTCAGGGACCTCCGCCTCCAGACTGTCGCGGGGCCACGCCTCGCCGCCTCCGCTCGTCGGCCACACAGGGAAAGAACCGATGGGTAGGATCCGATGGCACCGTCTCAATCCTTCAGGCGAGTGCAGTCAATGAGACGAGCCAAGGCCGGCGCGGCGGATGCCACCCGCACACGCTAGATCGCTACCACCGCCAGGCGTCGCGAAACTCGAGGACCCCGGCCTCCGGCCGGCCACCAGGCCGCACTTCGTCGCCGCCTCCCTCCGATCACAGGAAGGGTAGAAATGCAGGATCGGCACACCAAAGTAGGCAGGAGACCCCACCAGATCAAAAGCAAGCACTGGGTACCAGTAGCGGGCTCGGGGGTCAGGATAAATGATCGGATTAAGTCCGGGCCGGCGGGAGCTCTACAAGGCTGCGACCGCCATCTTCGCCCGCCAAGCCACGCCGTTCGGCTGATTTTTGAGGAATTTTTTAAAGGTCCAAATCTCCACACTTAGAAGAATTTCCAAGTAAAACCAGTCAATGGTAGCCTATGGAAGGAAATTCTAGTTACTGTAAGTATGGTTAGAATTACTTTTCAGGATCAGTAGTGGGCTGAAAGATGCAGCACTGAGGTCTCTCCTGATAGCAGGTGAGTAAATCAAAATTCGTAGTTCGACTGACTTTTGAGGAATTTTTTTAAGTTCCAAAACTCCACACTTAGAAGAATTTTCAAGTGAAACCAGTCAACTTAGCCTGTGGAAGGAAATTCAAGTTACTGTAACTGCAGTTAGAATTACTTTTCAGGATGAATAGTGGGCTGAAAGATGCAGCACTGAGGTCGCTCCTGATTACAGGTGAGTAAATCGGAATTCGTAGTTCGGCTGATTTTTGAGGAATTTTTTAAAGGTCCAAATTTTCACACTTAGAAGAATTTCCAAGTAAAACCAGTCAATGGTAGCCTATGGAAGGGAATTCAAGTTACTGTAAGTATTGTTAGAATTACTTTTCAGGATCAGTAGTGGTCTGAAAGATGCAGCACAGAGGTCTCTCCTGATAACAGGTGAGTAAATCGGAAATTCGTAGTTTGGCTGATTTTTGAGGAATTTTTTAAAGTTCCAAAACTCCACACTTAGAAACATTTCCAATTGAAACCAGTCGATGTTATCCTATGGAAGGAAATTCAAGTTATTGTAAGCATGGTTAGAATTACTTTTCAGGATCAGTAGTGGGCTGAAAGATGCAGCACTGAGGTCTCTCCTGATAACAGGTGAGTAAATCGAAATTCGTAGTTCGACTGACTTTTGAGGAAGTTTTTTTAAGTTCCAAAACTCCACACTTAGAAGAATTTCCAAGTGAAACCAGTCAACTTTAGCCTGTGGATGGAAATTCAAGTTACTGTAACTGCGGTTAGAATTACTTTTCAGGATCAATAGTGGGCTGAAAGATGCAGCACTGAGGTCTCTCCTGATAACAGGTGAGTAAATCGGAATTCGTAGTCGGCTGATTTTTGAGGAATTTTTTAAAGTTCCAAAACTCCACACTTAGAAACATTTCCAATTGAAACCAGTCGATGTTATCCTATGGAAGGAAATTCAAGTTATTGTAAGCATGGTTAGAATTACTTTTCAGGATCAGTAGTGGGCTGAAAGATGCAGCACTGAGGTCTCTCCTGATAACAGGTGAGTAAATCGAAATTCGTAGTTCGACTGACTTTTGAGGACGTTTTTTTAAGTTCCAAAACTCCACACTTAGAAGAATTTCCAAGTGAAACCAGTCAACTTTAGCCTGTGGAAGGAAATTCAAGTTACTGTAACTGAGGTTAGAATTACTTTTCAGGATCAATAGTGGGCTGAAAGATGCAGCACTGAGGTCTCTCCTGATAACAGGTGAGTAAATCAGAATTCGTAGTTTGGCTGATTTTTGAGGAATTTTTTTAAGTTCCAAAACTCCACAGTTAGAAGAATTTCCAAGTGAAACCAGTCAACTTTAGCCTGTGGAAGGAAATTAAAGTTACTGTAACTGCAGTTAGAATTACTTTTCAGGATCAATAGTGGGCTGAAAGATGCAGCACTGAGGTCTCTCCTGATAACAGGTGAGTAAATCGGAAATTCGTAGTTTGGCTGATTTTTGAGGAATTTTTTAAAGTTCCAAAACTCCACACTTAGAAACATTTCCAATTGAAACCAGTCGATGTTATCCTATGGAAGGAAATTCAAGTTATTGTAAGCATGGTTAGAATTACTTTTCAGGATCAGTAGTGGGCTGAAAGATGCAGCACTGAGTTCTCTCCTGATAACAGGTGAGTAAATCGGAATTCGTAGTTCGACTGACTTTTGAGGACGTTTTTTTAAGTTCCAAAACTCCACACTTAGAAGAATTTCCAAGTGAAACCAGTCAACTTTAGCCTGTGGAAGGAAATTCAAGTTACTGTAACTGCGGTTAGAATTACTTTTCAGGATCAATAGTGGGCTGAAAGATGCAGCAATGAGGTCTCTCCTGATAACAGGTGAGTAAATCAGAATTCGTAGTTTGGCTGATTTTTGAGGAATTTTTTTAAGTTCCAAAACTCCACAGTTAGAAGAATTTCCAAGTGAAACCAGTCAACTTTAGCCTGTGGAAGGAAATTAAAGTTACTGTAACTGCAGTTAGAATTACTTTTCAGGATAAATAGTGGGCTGAAAGATGCAGCACTGAGGTCTCTCCTGATAACAGGTGAGTAAATCGGAAATTCGTAGTTTGGCTGATTTTTGAGGAATTTTTTAAAGTTCCAAAACTCCACACTTAGAAACATTTCCAATTGAAACCAGTCGATGTTATCCTATGGAAGGAAATTCAAGTTACTGTAAGTATTGTTAGAATTACTTTTCAGGATCAGTAGTGGTCTGAAAGATGCAGCACTGAGGTCTCTCCTGATAACAGGTGAGTAAATCGGAAATTCGTAGTTTGGCTGATTTTTGAGGAAATTTTTAAAGGTCCAAATCTCCACACTTAGAAGAATTTCCAAGTAAAACCAGTCAATGGTAGCCTATGGAAGGAAATTCAAGTTACTGTAAGTATTGTTAGAATTACTTTTCAGGATCAGTAGTGGTCTGAAAGATGCAGCACTGAGGTCTCTCCTGATAACAGGTGAGTAAATCGGAAATTCGTAGTTTGGCTGATTTTTGAGGAATTTTTGAAGGTTCCAAAACTCCACACTTAGAAGAATTTCCAAGTGAAACCAGTCAATGTTAGCCTATGGAAGGAAATTCAAGTTACTGTAAGTATGGTAACAATTACTTTTCAGGATCAGCAGTGGTCTGAAAGATGCAGCACTGAGGTCTCTCCTGATAACAGGTGAGTAAATCGGAGATTCGTAGTTTGGCTGATTTTTGAGGAATTTTTTAAAGTTCCAAAACTCCACACTTAGAAACATTTCCAATTGAAACCAGTCGATGTTATCCTATGGAAGGAAATTCAAGTTATTGTAAGCATGGTTAGAATTACTTTTCAGGATCACTAGTGGGCTGAAAGATGCAGCACTGAGGTCTCTCCTGATAACAGGTGAGTAAATCGGAATTCGTAGTTCGGCTGTTTTTAAAGGAATTTTTTAAAGATCCAAAACTCCACACTTAGAAACATTTCCAAGTGAAACCAGTCGATGTTAAGCCTATGGAAGGAAATTCAAGTTACTGTAAGTATGGTTAGAATTACTTTTCAGGATCACTAGTGGGCTGAAAGATGCAGCACTGAGGTCTCTCCTGATAACAGGTGAGTAAATCGAAATTCGTAGTTCGACTGACTTTTGAGGAATTTTTTTAAGTTCCAAAACTCCACACTTAGAAGAATTTCCAAGTGAAACCAGTCAACTTAGCCTGTGGAAGGAAATTCAAGTTACTGTAACTGCAGTTAGAATTACTTTTCAGGATGAATAGTGGGCTGAAAGATGCAGCACTGAGGTCGCTCCTGATTACAGGTGAGTAAATCGGAATTCGTAGTTCGGCTGATTTTTGAGGAATTTTTTAAAGGTCCAAATTTTCACACTTAGAAGAATTTCCAAGTAAAACCAGTCAATGGTAGCCTATGGAAGGAAATTCAAGTTACTGTAAGTATTGTTAGAATTACTTTTCAGGATCAGTAGTGGTCTGAAAGATGCAGCATGGGGGTCTCTCCTGATAACAGGTGAGTAAATCGGAAATTCGTAGTTTGGCTGATTTTTGAGGAATTTTTTAAAGTTCCAAAACTCCACACTTAGAAACATTTCCAATTGAAACCAGTCGATGTTATCCTATGGAAGGAAATTCAAGTTATTGTAAGCATGGTTAGAATTACTTTTCAGGATCAGTAGTGGGCTGAAAGATGCAGCACTGAGGTCTCTCCTGATAACAGGTGAGTAAATCGAAATTCGTAGTTCGACTGACTTTTGAGGATGTTTTTTTAAGTTCCAAAACTCCACACTTAGAAGAATTTCCAAGTGAAACCAGTCAACTTTAGCCTGTGGAAGGAAATTCAAGTTACTGTAACTGCGGTTAGAATTACTTTTCAGGATCAATAGTGGGCTGAAAGATGCAGCAATGAGGTCTCTCCTGATAACAGGTGAGTAAATCAGAATTCGTAGTTTGGCTGATTTTTGAGGAATTTTTTTAAGTTCCAAAACTCCACAGTTAGAAGAATTTCCAAGTGAAACCAGTCAACTTTAGCCTGTGGAAGGAAATTAAAGTTACTGTAACTGCAGTTAGAATTACTTTTCAGGATCAATAGTGGGCTGAAAGATGCAGCACTGAGGTCTCTCCTGATAACAGGTGAGTAAATCGGAAATTCGTAGTTTGGCTGATTTTTGAGGAATTTTTTAAAGTTCCAAAACTCCACACTTAGAAACATTTCCAATTGAAACCAGTCGATGTTATCCTATGGAAGGAAATTCAAGTTATTGTAAGAATGGTTAGAATTACTTTTCAGGATCAGTAGTGGGCTGAAAGATGCAGCACTGATGTCTCTCCTGATAACAGGTGAGTAAATCGGAATTCGTAGTTCGGCTGATTTTAAAGGAATTTTTTAAAGATCCAAAACTCCACACTTAGAAACATTTCTAAGTGAAACCAGTCGATGTTAGCCTATGGAAGGAAATTCAAGTTACTGTAAGTATGGTTAGAATTACTTTTCAGGATCACTAGTGCGCTGAAAGATGCAGCACTGAGGTCTCTCCTGATAACAGGTGAGTAAATCGAAATTCGTAGTTCGACTGACTTTTGAGGAAGTTTTTTTAAGTTCCAAAACTCCACACTTAGAAGAATTTCCAAGTGAAACCAGTCAACTTTAACCTGTGGAAGGAAATTCAAGTTACTGTAACTACAGTTAGAATTACTTTTCAGGATCAATAGTGGGCTGAAAGATGCAGCACTGAGGTCTCTCCTGATTACAGGTGAGTAAATCGGAATTCGTAGTTCGGCTGATTTTTGAGGAATTTTTTAAATGTCCAAATCTCCACACTTAGAAGAATTTCCAAGTAAAACCAGTCAATGGTAGCCTATGGAAGGAAATTCTAGTTACTGTAAGTATGGTTAGAATTACTTTTCAGGATCAGTAGTGGGCTGAAAGATGCAGCACTGAGGTCTCTCCTGATAACAGGTGAGTAAATCTAAATTTGTAGTTCGACTGACTTTTGAGGAATTTTTTTAAGTTCCAAAACTCCACACTTAGAAGAATTTCCAAGTGAAACCAGTCAACTTTAGCCTGTGGAAGGAAATTCAAGTTACTGTAACTGCAGTTAGAATTACTTTTCAGGATGAATAGTGGGCTGAAAGATGCAGCACTGAGGTCGCTCCTGATTACAGGTGAGTAAATCGGAATTCGTAGTTCGGCTGATTTTTGAGGAATTTTTTAAAGGTCCAAATTTTCACACTTAGAAGAATTTCCAAGTAAAACCAGTCAATGGTAGCCTATGGAAGGAAATTCAAGTTACTGTAAGTATGGTTAGAATTACTTTTCAGGATCAGTAGTGGTCTGAAAGATGCAGCACTGAGGTCTCTCCTGATAACAGGTGAGTAAATCGGAAATTCGTAGTTTGGCTGATTTTTGAGGAATTTTTGAAGGTTCCAAAACTCCACACTTAGAAGAATTTCCAAGTGAAACCAGTCAATGTTAGCCTATGGAAGGAAATTCAAGTTACTGTAAGTATGGTAACAATTAGTTTTCAGGATCAGCAGTGGGCTGAAAGATGCAGCACTGAGTTCTCTCCTGATAACAGGTGAGTAAATCGGAATTCGTAGTTCGGCTGATTTTTGAGGAATTTTTTAAAGTTCCAAAACTCCACACTTAGAAACATTTCCAATTGAAACCAGTCGATGTTATCCTATGGAAGGAAATTCAAGTTATTGTAAGCATGGTTAGAATTACTTTTCAGGATCAGTAGTGGGCTGAAAGATGCAGCACTGAGGTCTCTCCTGATAACAGGTGAGTAAATCGAAATTCGTAGTTCGACTGACTTTTGAGGAAGTTTTTTTAAGTTCCAAAACTCCACACTTAGAAGAATTTCCAAGTGAAACCAGTCAACTTTAGCCTGTGGATGGAAATTCAAGTTACTGTAACTGCGGTTAGAATTACTTTTCAGGATCAATAGTGGGCTGAAAGATGCAGCACTGAGGTCTCTCCTGATAACAGGTGAGTAAATCGGAATTCGTAGTCGGCTGATTTTTGAGGAATTTTTTAAAGTTCCAAAACTCCACACTTAGAAACATTTCCAATTGAAACCAGTCGATGTTATCCTATGGAAGGAAATTCAAGTTATTGTAAGCATGGTTAGAATTACTTTTCAGGATCAGTAGTGGGCTGAAAGATGCAGCACTGAGGTCTCTCCTGATAACAGGTGAGTAAATCGAAATTCGTAGTTCGACTGACTTTTGAGGACGTTTTTTTAAGTTCCAAAACTCCACACTTAGAAGAATTTCCAAGTGAAACCAGTCAACTTTAGCCTGTGGAAGGAAATTCAAGTTACTGTAACTGAGGTTAGAATTACTTTTCAGGATCAATAGTGGGCTGAAAGATGCAGCACTGAGGTCTCTCCTGATAACAGGTGAGTAAATCAGAATTCGTAGTTTGGCTGATTTTTGAGGAATTTTTTTAAGTTCCAAAACTCCACAGTTAGAAGAATTTCCAAGTGAAACCAGTCAACTTTAGCCTGTGGAAGGAAATTAAAGTTACTGTAACTGCAGTTAGAATTACTTTTCAGGATCAATAGTGGGCTGAAAGATGCAGCACTGAGGTCTCTCCTGATAACAGGTGAGTAAATCGGAAATTCGTAGTTTGGCTGATTTTTGAGGAATTTTTTAAAGTTCCAAAACTCCACACTTAGAAACATTTCCAATTGAAACCAGTCGATGTTATCCTATGGAAGGAAATTCAAGTTATTGTAAGCATGGTTAGAATTACTTTTCAGGATCAGTAGTGGGCTGAAAGATGCAGCACTGAGTTCTCTCCTGATAACAGGTGAGTAAATCGGAATTCGTAGTTCGACTGACTTTTGAGGACGTTTTTTTAAGTTCCAAAACTCCACACTTAGAAGAATTTCCAAGTGAAACCAGTCAACTTTAGCCTGTGGAAGGAAATTCAAGTTACTGTAACTGCGGTTAGAATTACTTTTCAGGATCAATAGTGGGCTGAAAGATGCAGCAATGAGGTCTCTCCTGATAACAGGTGAGTAAATCAGAATTCGTAGTTTGGCTGATTTTTGAGGAATTTTTTTAAGTTCCAAAACTCCACAGTTAGAAGAATTTCCAAGTGAAACCAGTCAACTTTAGCCTGTGGAAGGAAATTAAAGTTACTGTAACTGCAGTTAGAATTACTTTTCAGGATAAATAGTGGGCTGAAAGATGCAGCACTGAGGTCTCTCCTGATAACAGGTGAGTAAATCGGAAATTCGTAGTTTGGCTGATTTTTGAGGAATTTTTTAAAGTTCCAAAACTCCACACTTAGAAACATTTCCAATTGAAACCAGTCGATGTTATCCTATGGAAGGAAATTCAAGTTACTGTAAGTATTGTTAGAATTACTTTTCAGGATCAGTAGTGGTCTGAAAGATGCAGCACTGAGGTCTCTCCTGATAACAGGTGAGTAAATCGGAAATTCGTAGTTTGGCTGATTTTTGAGGAAATTTTTAAAGGTCCAAATCTCCACACTTAGAAGAATTTCCAAGTAAAACCAGTCAATGGTAGCCTATGGAAGGAAATTCAAGTTACTGTAAGTATTGTTAGAATTACTTTTCAGGATCAGTAGTGGTCTGAAAGATGCAGCACTGAGGTCTCTCCTGATAACAGGTGAGTAAATCGGAAATTCGTAGTTTGGCTGATTTTTGAGGAATTTTTGAAGGTTCCAAAACTCCACACTTAGAAGAATTTCCAAGTGAAACCAGTCAATGTTAGCCTATGGAAGGAAATTCAAGTTACTGTAAGTATGGTAACAATTACTTTTCAGGATCAGCAGTGGTCTGAAAGATGCAGCACTGAGGTCTCTCCTGATAACAGGTGAGTAAATCGGAGATTCGTAGTTTGGCTGATTTTTGAGGAATTTTTTAAAGTTCCAAAACTCCACACTTAGAAACATTTCCAATTGAAACCAGTCGATGTTATCCTATGGAAGGAAATTCAAGTTATTGTAAGCATGGTTAGAATTACTTTTCAGGATCACTAGTGGGCTGAAAGATGCAGCACTGAGGTCTCTCCTGATAACAGGTGAGTAAATCGGAATTCGTAGTTCGGCTGTTTTTAAAGGAATTTTTTAAAGATCCAAAACTCCACACTTAGAAACATTTCCAAGTGAAACCAGTCGATGTTAAGCCTATGGAAGGAAATTCAAGTTACTGTAAGTATGGTTAGAATTACTTTTCAGGATCACTAGTGGGCTGAAAGATGCAGCACTGAGGTCTCTCCTGATAACAGGTGAGTAAATCGAAATTCGTAGTTCGACTGACTTTTGAGGAATTTTTTTAAGTTCCAAAACTCCACACTTAGAAGAATTTCCAAGTGAAACCAGTCAACTTAGCCTGTGGAAGGAAATTCAAGTTACTGTAACTGCAGTTAGAATTACTTTTCAGGATGAATAGTGGGCTGAAAGATGCAGCACTGAGGTCGCTCCTGATTACAGGTGAGTAAATCGGAATTCGTAGTTCGGCTGATTTTTGAGGAATTTTTTAAAGGTCCAAATTTTCACACTTAGAAGAATTTCCAAGTAAAACCAGTCAATGGTAGCCTATGGAAGGAAATTCAAGTTACTGTAAGTATTGTTAGAATTACTTTTCAGGATCAGTAGTGGTCTGAAAGATGCAGCATGGGGGTCTCTCCTGATAACAGGTGAGTAAATCGGAAATTCGTAGTTTGGCTGATTTTTGAGGAATTTTTTAAAGTTCCAAAACTCCACACTTAGAAACATTTCCAATTGAAACCAGTCGATGTTATCCTATGGAAGGAAATTCAAGTTATTGTAAGCATGGTTAGAATTACTTTTCAGGATCAGTAGTGGGCTGAAAGATGCAGCACTGAGGTCTCTCCTGATAACAGGTGAGTAAATCGAAATTCGTAGTTCGACTGACTTTTGAGGATGTTTTTTTAAGTTCCAAAACTCCACACTTAGAAGAATTTCCAAGTGAAACCAGTCAACTTTAGCCTGTGGAAGGAAATTCAAGTTACTGTAACTGCGGTTAGAATTACTTTTCAGGATCAATAGTGGGCTGAAAGATGCAGCAATGAGGTCTCTCCTGATAACAGGTGAGTAAATCAGAATTCGTAGTTTGGCTGATTTTTGAGGAATTTTTTTAAGTTCCAAAACTCCACAGTTAGAAGAATTTCCAAGTGAAACCAGTCAACTTTAGCCTGTGGAAGGAAATTAAAGTTACTGTAACTGCAGTTAGAATTACTTTTCAGGATCAATAGTGGGCTGAAAGATGCAGCACTGAGGTCTCTCCTGATAACAGGTGAGTAAATCGGAAATTCGTAGTTTGGCTGATTTTTGAGGAATTTTTTAAAGTTCCAAAACTCCACACTTAGAAACATTTCCAATTGAAACCAGTCGATGTTATCCTATGGAAGGAAATTCAAGTTATTGTAAGAATGGTTAGAATTACTTTTCAGGATCAGTAGTGGGCTGAAAGATGCAGCACTGATGTCTCTCCTGATAACAGGTGAGTAAATCGGAATTCGTAGTTCGGCTGATTTTAAAGGAATTTTTTAAAGATCCAAAACTCCACACTTAGAAACATTTCTAAGTGAAACCAGTCGATGTTAGCCTATGGAAGGAAATTCAAGTTACTGTAAGTATGGTTAGAATTACTTTTCAGGATCACTAGTGCGCTGAAAGATGCAGCACTGAGGTCTCTCCTGATAACAGGTGAGTAAATCGAAATTCGTAGTTCGACTGACTTTTGAGGAAGTTTTTTTAAGTTCCAAAACTCCACACTTAGAAGAATTTCCAAGTGAAACCAGTCAACTTTAACCTGTGGAAGGAAATTCAAGTTACTGTAACTACAGTTAGAATTACTTTTCAGGATCAATAGTGGGCTGAAAGATGCAGCACTGAGGTCTCTCCTGATTACAGGTGAGTAAATCGGAATTCGTAGTTCGGCTGATTTTTGAGGAATTTTTTAAATGTCCAAATCTCCACACTTAGAAGAATTTCCAAGTAAAACCAGTCAATGGTAGCCTATGGAAGGAAATTCTAGTTACTGTAAGTATGGTTAGAATTACTTTTCAGGATCAGTAGTGGGCTGAAAGATGCAGCACTGAGGTCTCTCCTGATAACAGGTGAGTAAATCTAAATTTGTAGTTCGACTGACTTTTGAGGAATTTTTTTAAGTTCCAAAACTCCACACTTAGAAGAATTTCCAAGTGAAACCAGTCAACTTTAGCCTGTGGAAGGAAATTCAAGTTACTGTAACTGCAGTTAGAATTACTTTTCAGGATGAATAGTGGGCTGAAAGATGCAGCACTGAGGTCGCTCCTGATTACAGGTGAGTAAATCGGAATTCGTAGTTCGGCTGATTTTTGAGGAATTTTTTAAAGGTCCAAATTTTCACACTTAGAAGAATTTCCAAGTAAAACCAGTCAATGGTAGCCTATGGAAGGAAATTCAAGTTACTGTAAGTATGGTTAGAATTACTTTTCAGGATCAGTAGTGGTCTGAAAGATGCAGCACTGAGGTCTCTCCTGATAACAGGTGAGTAAATCGGAAATTCGTAGTTTGGCTGATTTTTGAGGAATTTTTGAAGGTTCCAAAACTCCACACTTAGAAGAATTTCCAAGTGAAACCAGTCAATGTTAGCCTATGGAAGGAAATTCAAGTTACTGTAAGTATGGTAACAATTAGTTTTCAGGATCAGCAGTGGGCTGAAAGATGCAGCACTGAGTTCTCTCCTGATAACAGGTGAGTAAATCGGAATTCGTAGTTCGGCTGATTTTTGAGGAATTTTTTAAAGTTCCAAAACTCCACACTTAGAAACATTTCCAATTGAAACCAGTCGATGTTATCCTATGGAAGGAAATTCAAGTTATTGTAAGCATGGTTAGAATTACTTTTCAGGATCAGTAGTGGGCTGAAAGATGCAGCACTGAGGTCTCTCCTGATAACAGGTGCGTAAATCGGAATTCGTAGTTCGGCTGATTTTAAAGGAATTTTTTAAAGATCCAAAACTCCACACTTAGAAACATTTCCAAGTGAAACCAGTCGATGTTAGCCTATGGAAGGAAATTCAAGTTACTGTAAGTATGGTTAGAATTACTTTTCAGGATCACTAGTGGGCTGAAAGATGCCGCACTGAGGTCGCTCCTGATTACAGGTGAGTAAATCGGAATTCGTAGTTCAGCTGATTTTTAAAGGAATTTTTTAAAGTTCCAAAACTCCACACTTGGAAACATTTCCAAGTGAAACCAGTCCATATTAGCGTATGGAAGGAAATTCAAGTTACTGTAAGTATGGTTAGAATTAATTTTCAGGATCAGTAGTGGGCTGAAAGATGCAGCACTGAGGTCTCTCCTGATAACAGGTGAGTAAATCGAAATTCGTAGTTCGACTGACTTTTGAGGAATTTTTTTAAGTTCCAAAACTCCACACTTAGAAGAATTTCCAAGTGAAACCAGTCAACCTTAGCCTGTGGAAGGAAATTCAAGTTACTGTAACTGCAGTTAGAATTACTTTTCAGGATGAATAGTGGGCTGAAAGATGCAGCACTGAGGTCGCTCCTGATTACAGGTGAGTAAATCGGAATTCGTAGTTCGGCTGATTTTTGAGGAATTTTTTAAAGGTCCAAATTTTCACACTTTGAAGAATTTCCAAGTAAAACCAGTCAATGGTAGCCTATGGAAGGAAATTCAAGTTACTGTAAGTATTGTTAGAATTACTTTTCAGGATCAGTAGTGGTCTGAAAGATGCAGCACTGAGGTCTCTCCTGATAACAGGTGAGTAAATCGGAAATTCGTAGTTTGGCTGATTTTTGAGGAATTTTTTAAAGTTCCAAAACTCCACACTTAGAAACGTTTCCAATTGAAACCAGTCGATGTTATCCTATGGAAGGAAATTCAAGTTATTGTAAGCATGGTTAGAATTACTTTTCAGGATCACTAGTGGGCTGAAAGATGCAGCACTGAGGTCTCTCCTGATAACAGGTGAGTAAATCGGAATTCGTAGTTCGGCTGTTTTTAAAGGAATTTTTTAAAGATCCAAAACTCCACACTTAGAAACATTTCCAAGTGAAAACAGTCGATGTTAGCCTATGGAAGGAAATTCAAGTTACTGTAAGTATGGTTAGAATTACTTTTCAGGATCACTAGTGGGCTGAAAGATGCCGCACTGAGGTCTCTCCTGATAACAGGTGAGTAAATCGAAATTCGTAGTTCGACTGACTTTTGAGGAAGTTTTTTTAAGTTCCAAAACTCCACACTTAGAAGAATTTCCAAGTGAAACCGGTCAACTTTAACCTGTGGAAGGAAATTCAAGTTGCTGTAACTACAGTTAGAATTACTTTTCAGGATCAATAGTGGGCTGAAAGATGCAGCACTGAGGTCTCTCCTGATTACAGGTGAGTAAATCGGAATTCGTAGTTCGGCTGATTTTTGAGGAAATTTTTAAAGGTCCAAATCTCCACACTTAGAAGAATTTCCAAGTAAAACCAGTCAATGGTAGCCTATGGAAGGAAATTCTAGTTACTGTAAGTATGGTTAGAATTACTTTTCAGGATCAGTAGTGGGCTGAAAGATGCAGCACTGAGGTCTCTCCTGATAACAGGTGAGTAAATCGAAATTCGTAGTTCGACTGACTTTTGAGGAATTTTTTTAAGTTCCAAAACTCCACACTTAGAAGAATTTCCAAGTGAAACCAGTCAACTTAGCCTGTGGAAGGAAATTCAAGTTACTGTAACTGCAGTTAGAATTACTTTTCAGGATGAATAGTGGGCTGAAAGATGCAGCACTGAGGTCGCTCCTGATTACAGGTGAGTAAATCGGAATTCATAGTTCGGCTGATTTTTGAGGAATTTTTTAAAGGTCCAAATTTTCACACTTAGAAGAATTTCCAAGTAAAACCAGTCAATGGTAGCCTATGGAAGGAAATTCAAGTTACTGTAAGTATTGTTAGAATTACTTTTCAGGATCAGTAGTGGTCTGAAAGATGCAGCACGGAGGTCTCTCCTGATAACAGGTGAGTAAATCGGAAATTGGTAGTTTGGCTGATTTTTGAGGAATTTTTTAAAGTTCCAAAACTCCACACTTAGAAACATTTCCAATTGAAACCAGTCGATGTTATCCTATGGAAGGAAATTCAAGTTATTGTAAGCATGGTTAGAATTACTTTTCAGGATCAGTAGTGGGCTGAAAGATGCAGCACTGAGGTCTCTCCTGATAACAGGTGAGTAAATCGAAATTCGTAGTTCGACTGACTCTTGAGGAAGTTTTTTTAAGTTCCAAAACTCCACACTTAGAAGAATTTCCAAGTGAAACCAGTCAACTTTAGCCTGTGGAAGGAAATTCAAGTTACTGTAACTGCGGTTAGAATTACTTTTCAGGATCAATAGTGGGCTGAAAGATGCAGCACTGAGGTCTCTCCTGATAACAGGTGAGTAAATCGGAATTCGTAGTTCGGCTGATTTTTGAGGAATTTTTTAAAGTTCCAAAACTCCACACTTAGAAACATTTCCAATTGAAACCAGTCGATGTTATCCTATGGAAGGAAATTCAAGTTATTGTAAGCATGGTTAGAATTACTTTTCAGGATCAGTAGTGGGCTGAAAGATGCAGCACTGAGGTCTCTCCTGATAACAGGTGAATAAATCGAAATTCGTAGTTCGACTGACTTTTGAGGACGTTTTTTTAAGTTCCAAAACTCCACACTTAGAAGAATTTCCAAGTGAAACCAGTCAACTTTAGCCTGTGGAAGGAAATTCAAGTTACTGTAACTGCGGTTAGAATTACTTTTCAGGATCAATAGTGGGCTGAAAGATGCAGCACTGAGGTCTCTCCTGATAACAGGTGAGTAAATCAGAATTCGTAGTTTGGCTGATTTTTGAGGAATTTTTTTAAGTTCCAAAACTCCACAGTTAGAAGAATTTCCAAGTGAAACCAGTCAACTTTAGCCTGTGGAAGGAAATTAAAGTTACTGTAACTGCAGTTAGAATTACTTTTCAGGATCAATAGTGGGCTGAAAGATGCAGCACTGAGGTCTCTCCTGATAACAGGTGAGTAAATCGGAAATTCGTAGTTTGGCTGATTTTTGAGGAATTTTTTAAAGTTCCAAAACTCCACACTTAGAAACATTTCCAATTGAAACCAGTCGATGTTATCCTATGGAAGGAAATTCAAGTTATTGTAAGCATGGTTAGAATTACTTTTCAGGATCAGTAGTGGGCTGAAAGATGCAGCACTGAGTTCTCTCCTGATAACAGGTGAGTAAATCGGAATTCGTTGTTCGGCTGATTTTTGAGGAATTTTTTAAAGTTCCAAAACTCCACACTTAGAAACATTTCCAATTGAAACCAGTCGATGTTATCCTATGGAAGGAAATTCAAGTTATTGTAAGCATGGTTAGAATTACTTTTCAGGATCAGTAGTGGGCTGAAAGATGCAGCACTGATGTCTCTCCTGATAACAGGTGAGTAAATCGGAATTCGTAGTTCGGCTGATTTTAAAGGAATTTTTTAAAGATCCAAAACTCCACACTTAGAAACATTTCCAATTGAAACCAGTCGATGTTATCCTATGGAAGGAAATTCAAGTTACTGTAAGTATGGTTAGAATTACTTTTCAGGATCACTAGTGCGCTGAAAGATGCAGCACTGAGGTCTCTCCTGATAACAGGTGAGTAAATCGAAATTCGTAGTTCGACTGACTTTTGAGGAAGTTTTTTTAAGTTCCAAAACTCCACACTTAGAAGAATTTCCAAGTGAAACCAGTCAACTTTAACCTGTGGAAGGAAATTCAAGTTACTGTAACTACAGTTAGAATTACTTTTCAGGATCAATAGTGGGCTGAAAGATGCAGCACTGAGGTCTCTCCTGATTACAGGTGAGTAAATCGGAATTCGTAGTTCGGCTGATTTTTGAGGAATTTTTTAAAGGTCCAAATTTTCACACTTAGAAGAATTTCCAAGTAAAACCAGTCAATGGTAGCCTATGGAAGGAAATTCAAGTTACTGTAAGTATTGTTAGAATTACTTTTCAGGATCAGTAGTGGTCTGAAAGATGCAGCACTGAGGTCTCTCCTGATAACAGGTGAGTAAATCGGAAATTCGTAGTTTGGCTGATTTTTGAGGAATTTTTGAAGGTTCCAAAACTCCACACTTAGAAGAATTTCCAAGTGAAACCAGTCAATGTTAGCCTATGGAAGGAAATTCAAGTTACTGTAAGTATGGTAACAATTAGTTTTCAGGATCAGCAGTGGGCTGAAAGATGCAGCACTGAGTTCTCTCCTGATAACAGGTGAGTAAATCGGAATTCGTAGTTCGGCTGATTTTTGAGGAATTTTTTAAAGTTCCAAAACTCCACACTTAGAAACATTTCCAATTGAAACCAGTCGATGTTATCCTATGGAAGGAAATTCAAGTTATTGTAAGCATGGTTAGAATTACTTTTCAGGATCAGTAGTGGGCTGAAAGATGCAGCACTGAGGTCTCTCCTGATAACAGGTGCGTAAATCGGAATTCGTAGTTCGGCTGATTTTAAAGGAATTTTTTAAAGATCCAAAACTCCACACTTAGAAACATTTCCAAGTGAAACCAGTCGATGTTAGCCTATGGAAGGAAATTCAAGTTACTGTAAGTATGGTTAGAATTACTTTTCAGGATCACTAGTGGGCTGAAAGATGCCGCACTGAGGTCGCTCCTGATTACAGGTGAGTAAATCGGAATTCGTAGTTCAGCTGATTTTTAAAGGAATTTTTTCAAGTTCCAAAACTCCACACTTGGAAACATTTCCAAGTGAAACCAGTCCATATTAGCGTATGGAAGGAAATTCAAGTTACTGTAAGTATGGTTAGAATTACTTTTCAGGATCAGTAGTGGGCTGAAAGATGCAGCACTGAGGTCTCTCCTGATAACAGGTGAGTAAATCGAAATTCGTAGTTCGACTGACTTTTGAGGAATTTTTTTAAGTTCCAAAACTCCACACTTAGAAGAATTTCCAAGTGAAACCAGTCAACCTTAGCCTGTGGAAGGAAATTCAAGTTACTGTAACTGCAGTTAGAATTACTTTTCAGGATGAATAGTGGGCTGAAAGATGCAGCACTGAGGTCGCTCCTGATTACAGGTGAGTAAATCGGAATTCGTAGTTCGGCTGATTTTTGAGGAATTTTTTAAAGGTCCAAATTTTCACACTTAGAAGAATTTCCAAGTAAAACCAGTCAATGGTAGCCTATGGAAGGAAATTCAAGTTACTGTAAGTATTGTTAGAATTACTTTTCAGGATCAGTAGTGGTCTGAAAGATGCAGCACTGAGGTCTCTCCTGATAACAGGTGAGTAAATCGGAAATTCGTAGTTTGGCTGATTTTTGAGGAATTTTTTAAAGTTCCAAAACTCCACACTTAGAAACATTTCCAATTGAAACCAGTCGATGTTTTCCTATGGAAGGAAATTCAAGTTATTGTAAGCATGGTTAGAATTACTTTTCAGGATCACTAGTGGGCTGAAAGATGCAGCACTGAGGTCTCTCCTGATAACAGGTGAGTAAATCGGAATTCGTAGTTCGGCTGTTTTTAAAGGAATTTTTTAAAGATCCAAAACTCCACACTTAGAAACATTTCCAAGTGAAACCAGTCGATGTTAGCCTATGGAAGGAAATTCAAGTTACTGTAAGTATGGTTAGAATTACTTTTCAGGATCACTAGTGGGCTGAAAGATGCCGCACTGAGGTCTCTCCTGATAACAGGTGAGTAAATCGAAATTCGTAGTTCGACTGACTTTTGAGGAAGTTTTTTTAAGTTCCAAAACTCCACACTTAGAAGAATTTCCAAGTAAAACCAGTCAATGGTAGCCTATGGAAGGAAATTCTAGTTACTGTAAGTATGGTTAGAATTACTTTTCAGGATCAGTAGTGGGCTGAAAGATGCAGCACTGAGGTCTCTCCTGATAACAGGTGAGTAAATCGAAATTCGTAGTTCGACTGACTTTTGAGGAATTTTTTTAAGTTCCAAAACTCCACACTTAGAAGAATTTCCAAGTGAAACCAGTCAACTTAGCCTGTGGAAGGAAATTCAAGTTACTGTAACTGCAGTTAGAATTACTTTTCAGGATGAATAGTGGGCTGAAAGATGCAGCACTGAGGTCGCTCCTGATTACAGGTGAGTAAATCGGAATTCGTAGTTTGGCTGATTTTTGAGGAATTTTTTTAAGTTCCAAAACTCCACAGTTAAAAGAAGTTCCAAGTGAAACCAGTCAACTTTAGCCTGTGGAAGGAAATTAAAGTTACTGTAACTGCAGTTAGAATTACTTTTCAGGATCAATAGTGGGCTGAAAGATGCAGCACTGAGGTCTCTCCTGATAACAGGTGAGTAAATCAGAATTCGTAGTTTGGCTGATTTTTGAGGAATTTTTTTAAGTTCCAAAACTCCACAGTTAGAAGAATTTCCAAGTGAAAACAGTCAACTTTAGCCTGTGGAAGGAAATTAAAGTTACTGTAACTGCAGTTAGAATTACTTTTCAGGATGAATAGTGGGTTGAAAGATGCAGCACTGAGGTCGCTCCTGATTACAGGTGAGTAAATCGGAATTCGTAGTTCGGCTGATTTTTGAGGAATTTTTTAAAGGTCCAAATTTTCACACTTAGAAGAATTTCCAAGTAAAACCAGTCAATGGTAGCCTATGGAAGGAAATTCAAGTTACTGTAAGTATTGTTAGAATTACTTTTCAGGATCAGTAGTGGTCTGAAAGATGCAGCACTGAGGTCTCTCCTGATAACAGGTGAGTAAATCGGAAAGTCGTAGTTTGGCTGATTTTTGAGGAATTTTTGAAGGTTCCAAAACTCCACACTTAGAAGAATTTCCAAGTGAAACCAGTCAATGTTAGCCTATGGAAGGAAATTCAAGTTATTGTAAGCATGGTTAGAATTACTTTTCAGGATCAGTAGTGGGCTGAAAGATGCAGCACTGAGGTCTCTCCTGATAACAGGTGAGTAAATCGGAATTCGTAGTTCGGCTGATTTTAAAGGAATTTTTTAAAGATCCAAAACTCCACACTTAGAAACATTTCCAAGTGAAACCAGTCGATGTTAGCCTATGGAAGGAAATTCAAGTTACTGTAAGTATGGTTAGAATTACTTTTCAGGATCACTAGTGGGCTGAAAGATGCCGCACTGAGGTCTCTCCTGATAACAGGTGAGTAAATCGAAATTCGTAGTTCGACTGACTTTTGAGGAAGTTTTTTTAAGTTCCAAAACTCCACACTTAGAAGAATTTCCAAGTGAAACCAGTCAACTTTAACCTGTGGAAGGAAATTCAAGTTACTGTAACTACAGTTAGAATTACTTTTCAGGATCAATAGTGGGCTGAAAGATGCAGCACTGAGGTCTCTCCTGATTACAGGTGAGTGAATCGGAATTCGTAGTTCGGCTGATTTTTGAGGAAATTTTTAAAGGTCCAAATCTCCACACTTAGAAGAATTTCCAAGTGAAAACAGTCAACGTTAGCCTGTGGAAGGAAATTCAAGTTACTGTAACTACAGTTAGAATTACTTTTCAGGATCAATAGTGGGCTGAAAGATGCAGCACTGAGGTCTCTCCTGATTACAGGTGAGTAAATCAGAATTCGTAGTTCGGCTGATTTTTGAGGAATTTTTTAAAGGTCCAAATCTCCACACTTGGAAGAATTTCCAAGTAAAACCAGTCAATGGTAGCCTATGGAAGGAAATTCTAGTTACTGTAAGTATGGTTAGAATTACTTTTCAGGATCAGTAGTGGGCTGAAAGATGCAGCACTGAGGTCACTCCTGATAACAGGTGAGTAAATCGGAAATTCGTAGTTTGGCTGATTTTTGAGGAATTTTTGAAGGTTCCAAAACTCCACACTTAGAAGAATTTCCAAGTGAAATGAGTCAATGTTAGCCTATGGAAGGAAATTCAAGTTACTGTAAGTATGGTAACAATTAGTTTTCAGGATCAGCAGTGGGCTGAAAGATGCAGCACTGAGGTCTCTCCTGATAACAGGTGAGTAAATCGGAATTCGTAGTTCGGCTTATTTTTGAGGAATTTTTTAAAGTTCCAAAACTCCACACTTAGAAACATTTCCAATTGAAACCAGTCGATGTTATCCTATGGAAGGAAATTCAAGTTATTGTAAGCATGGTTAGAATTACTTTTCAGGATCAGTAGTGGGCTGAAAGATGCAGCACTGAGGTCTCTCCTGATAACAGGTGAGTAAATCGGAATTCGTAGTTCGGCTGATTTTAAAGGAATTTTTTAAAGATCCAAAACTCCACACTTAGAAACATTTCCAAGTGAAACCAGTCGATGTTAGCCTATGGAAGGAAATTCAAGTTACTGTAAGTATGGTTAGAATTACTTTTCAGGATCACTAGTGGGCTGAAAGATGCCGCACTGAGGTCTCTCCTGATAACAGGTGAGTAAATCGAAATTCGTAGTTCGACTGACTTTTGAGGAAGTTTTTTTAAGTTCCAAAACTCCACACTTAGAAGAATTTCCAAGTGAAACCAGTCAACTTTAACCTGTGGAAGGAAATTCAAGTTACTGTAACTACAGTTAGAATTACTTTTCAGGATCAATAGTGGGCTGAAAGATGCAGCACTGAGGTCTCTCCTGATTACAGGTGAGTAAATCGGAATTCGTAGTTCGGCTGATTTTTGAGGAAATTTTTAAAGGTCCAAATCTCCACACTTAGAAGAATTTCCAAGTAAAACCAGTCAATGGTAGCCTATGGAAGGAAATTCTAGTTACTGTAAGTATGGTTAGAATTACTTTTCAGGATCAGTAGTGGGCTGAAAGATGCAGCACTGAGGTCTCTCCTGATAACAGGTGAGTAAATCGAAATTCGTAGTTTGGCTGATTTTTGAGGAATTTTTTTAAGTTCCAAAACTCCACAGTTAGAAGAATTTCCAAGTGAAAACAGTCAACTTTAGCCTGTGGAAGGAAATTAAAGTTACTGTAACTGCAGTTAGAATTTCTTTTCAGGATGAATAGTGGGCTGAAAGATGCAGCACTGAGGTCGCTCCTGATTACAGGTGAGTAAATCGGAATTCGTAGTTCGGCTGATTTTTGAGGAATTTTTTAAAGGTCCAAATTTTCACACTTAGAAGAATTTCCAAGGAAAACCAGTCAATGGTAGCCTATGGAAGGAAATTCAAGTTACTGTAAGTATTGTTAGAATTACTTTTCAGGATCAGTAGTGGTCTGAAAGATGCAGCACTGAGGTCTCTCCTGATAACAGGTGAGTAAATCGGAAATTCGTAGTTTGGCTGATTTTTGAGGAATTTTTGAAGGTTCCAAAACTCCACACTTAGAAGTATTTCCAAGTGAAACCAGTCAATGTTAGCCTATGGAAGGAAATTCAAGTTACTGTAAGTATGGTAACAATTAGTTTTCAGGATCAGTAGTGGGCTGAAAGATGCAGCACTGAGTTCTCTCCTGATAACAGGTGAGTAAATCAGAATTCGTAGTTCGGCTGATTTTTGAGGAATTTTTTAAAGTTCCAAAACTCCACACTCAGAAACATTTCCAATTGAAACCAGTCGATGTTATCCTATGGAAGGAAATTCAAGTTATTGTAAGCATGGTTAGAATTACTTTTCAGGATCAGTAGTGGGCTGAAAGATGCAGCACTGAGGTCTCTCCTGATAACAGGTGAGTAAATCGAAATTCGTAGTTCGACTGACTTTTGAGGAAGTTTTTTTAAGTTCCAAAACTCCACACTTAGAAGAATTTCCAAATGAAACCAGTCAACTTTAACCTGTGGAAGGAAATTCAAGTTACTGTAACTACAGTTAGAATTACTTTTCAGGATCAATAGTGGGCTGAAAGATGCAGCACTGAGGTCTCTCCTGATTACAGGTGAGTAAATCGGAATTCTTAGTTCGGCTGATTTTTGAGGAATTTTTTAAAGGTCCAAATCTCCACACTTAGAAGAATTTCCAAGTAAAACCAGTCAATGGTAGCCTATGGAAGGAAATTCTAGTTACTGTAAGTATGGTTAGAATTACTTTTCAGGATCAGTAGTGGGCTGAAAGATGCAGCACTGAGGTCTCTCCTGATAACAGGTGAGTAAATCGAAATTCGTAGTTCGACTGACTTTTGAGGAAGTTTTTTTAAGTTCCAAAACTCCACACTTAGAAGAATTTCCAAGTGAAACCAGTCAACTTTAGCCTGTGGAAGGAAATTCAAGTTACTGTAACTGTGGTTAGAATTACTTTTCAGGATCAATAGTGGGCTGAAAGATGCAGCACTGAGGTCTCTCCTGATAACAGGTGAGTAAATCAGAATTCGTAGTTTGGCTGATTTTTGAGGAATTTTTTTAAGTTCCAAAACTCCACAGTTAGAAGAATTTCCAAGTGAAACCAGTCAACTTTAGCCTGTGGAAGGAAATTAAAGTTACTGTAACTGCAGTTAGAATTACTTTTCAGGATCAATAGTGGGCTGAAAGATGCAGCACTGAGGTCTCTCCTGATAACAGGTGAGTAAATCGGAAATTCGTAGTTTGGCTGATTTTTGAGGAATTTTTCAAAGTTCCAAAACTCCACACTTAGAAGAATTTCCAAGTGAAACCAGTCAATGTTAGCCTATGGAAGGAAATTCAAGTTACTGTAAGTATGGTAACAATTAGTTTTCAGGATCAGCAGTGGGCTGAAAAATGCAGCACTGAGGTCTCTCCTGATAACAGGTGAGTAAATCGGAATTCGTAGTTCGGCTGATTTTTGAGGAATTTTTTAAAGTTCCAAAACTCCACACTTAGAAACATTTCCAATTGAAACCAGTCGATGTTATCCTATGGAAGGAAATTCAAGTTATTGTAAGCATGGTTAGAATTACTTTTCAGGATCAGTAGTGGGCTGAAAGATGCAGCACTGAGGTCTCTCCTGATAACAGGTGAGTAAATCGGAATTCGTAGTTCGGCTGATTTTAAAGGAATTTTTTAAAGATCCAAAACTCCACACTTAGAAACATTTCCAAGTGAAAACAGTCGATGTTAGCCTATGGAAGGAAATTCAAGTTACTGTAAGTATGGTCAGAATTACTTTTCAGGATCACTAGTGGGCTGAAAGATGCCGCACTGAGGTCTCTCCTGATAACAGGTGAGTAAATCGAAATTCGTAGTTCGACTGACTTTTGAGGAAGTTTTTTTAAGTTCCAAAACTCCACACTTAGAAGAATTTCCAAGTGAAACCAGTCAACTTTAACCTGTGGAAGGAAATTCAAGTTACTGTAACTACAGTTAGAATTACTTTTCAGGATCAATAGTGGGCTGAAAGATGCAGCACTGAGGTCTCTCCTGATTACAGGTGAGTAAATCGGAATTCGTAGTTCGGCTGATTTTTGAGGAAATTTTTAAAGGTCCAAATCTCCACACTTAGAAGCATTTCCAAGTAAAACCAGTCAATGGTAGCCTATGGAAGGAAATTCTAGTTACTGTAAGTATGGTTAGAATTACTTTTCAGGATCAGTAGTGGGCTGATAGATGCAGCACTGAGGTCTCTCCTGATAACAGGTGAGTAAATCGAAATTCGTAGTTTGGCTGATTTTTGAGGAATTTTTTTAAGTTCCGAAACTCCACAGTTAGAAGAATTTCCAAGTGAAAACAGTCAACTTTAGCCTGTGGAAGGAAATTAAAGTTACTGTAACTGCAGTTAGAATTACTTTTCAGGATGAATAGTGGGCTGAAAGATGCAGCACTGAGGTCGCTCCTGATTACAGGTGAGTAAATCGGAATTCGTAGTTCGGCTGATTTTTGAGGAATTTTTGAAAGGTCCAAATTTTCACACTTAGAAGAATTTCCAAGTAAAACCAGTCAATGGTAGCCTATGGAAGGAAATTCAAGTTACTGTAAGTATTGTTAGAATTACTTTTCAGGATCAGTAGTGGTCTGAAAGATGCAGCACTGAGGTCTCTCCTGATAACAGGTGAGTAAATCGGAAATTCGTAGTTTGGCTGATTTTTGAGGAATTTCTGAAGGTTCCAAAACTCCACACTTAGAAGAATTTCCAAGTGAAACCAGTCAATGTTAGCCTATGGAAGGAAATTCAAGTTACTGTAAGTATGGTAACAATTAGTTTTCAGGATCAGTAGTGGGCTGAAAGATGCAGCACTGAGTTCTCTCCTGATAACAGGTGAGTAAATCAGAATTCGTAGTTTGGCTGATTTTTGAGGAATTTTTTAAAGTTCCAAAACTCCACACTTAGAAACATTTCCAATTGAAACCAGTCGATGTTATCCTATGGAAGGAAATTCAAGTTATTGTAAGCATGGTTAGAATTACTTTTCAGGATCAGTAGTGGGCTGAAAGATGCAGCACTGAGGTCTCTCCTGATAACAGGTGAGTAAATCAGAATTCGTAGTTTGGCTGATTTTTGAGGAATTTTTTTAAGTTCCAAAACTCCACAGTTAGAAGAATTTCCAAGTGAAACCAGTCAACTTTAGCCTGTGGAAGGAAATTAAAGTTACTGTAACTGCAGTTAGAATTACTTTTCAGGATCAATAGTGGGCTGAAAGATGCAGCACTGAGGTCTCTCCTGATAACAGGTGAGTAAATTGGAAATTCGTAGTTTGGCTGATTTTTGAGGAATTTTTTAAAGTTCCAAAACTCCACACTTAGAAACATTTCCAATTGAAACCAGTCGATGTTATCCTATGGAAGGAAATTCAAGTTATTGTAAGCATGGTTAGAATTACTTTTCAGGATCAGTAGTGGGCTGAAAGATGCAGCACTGAGGTCTCTCCTGATAACAGGTGAGTAAATCGGAATTCGTAGATCGGCTGATTTTAAAGGAATTTTTTAAAGATCCAAAACTCCACACTTAGAAACATTTCCAAGTGAAACCAGTCAATGTTAGCCTATGGAAGGAAATTCAAGTTACTGTAAGTATGGTTAGAATTACTTTTCAGGATCACTAGTGGGCTGAAAGATGCCGCACTGAGGTCTCTCCTGATAACAGGTGAGTAAATCGAAATTCGTAGTTCGACTGACTTTTGAGGAAGTTTTTTTAAGTTCCAAAACTCCACACTTAGAAGAATTTCCAAGTGAAACCAGTCAACTTTAACCTGTGGAAGGAAATTCAAGTTACTGTAACTACAGTTAGAATTACTTTTCAGGATCAATAGTGGGCTGAAAGATGCAGCACTGAGGTCTCTCCTGATTACAGGTGAGTAAATCGGAATTCGTAGTTCGGCTGATTTTTGAGGAAATTTTTAAAGGTCCAAATCTCCACACTTAGAAGAATTTCCAAGTAAAACCAGTCAATGGTAGCCTATGGAAGGAAATTCTAGTTACTGTAAGTATGGTTAGAATTACTTTTCAGGATCAGTAGTGGGCTGAAAGATGCAGCACTGAGGTCTCTCCTGATAACAGGTGAGTAAATCGAAATTCGTAGTTCGACTGACTTTTGAGGAAGTTTTTTTAAGTTCCAAAACTCCACACTTAGAAGAATTTCCAAGTGAAACCAGTCAACTTTAGCCTGTGGAAGGAAATTCAAGTTACTGTAACTGCGGTTAGAATTACTTTTCAGGATCAATAGTGGGCTGAAAGATGCAGCACTGAGGTCTCTCCTGATAACAGGTGAGTAAATCAGAATTCGTAGTTTGGCTGATTTTTGAGGAATTTTTTTAAGTTCCAAAACTCCACAGTTAGAAGAATTTCCAAGTGAAACCAGTCAACTTTAGCCTGTGGAAGGAAATTAAAGTTACTGTAACTGCAGTTAGAATTACTTTTCAGGATCAATAGTGGGCTGAAAGATGCAGCACTGAGGTCTCTCCTGATAACAGGTGAGTAAATCAGAATTCGTAGTTTGGCTGATTTTTGAGGAATTTTTTTAAGTTCCAAAACTCCACAGTAGGAAGAATTTCCAAGTGAAAACAGTCAACATTAGCCTGTGGAAGGAAATTCAAGTTACTGTAACTACAGTTAGAATTACTTTTCAGGATCAATAGTGGGCTGAAAGATGCAGCACTGAGGTCTCTCCTGATAACAGGTGAGTAAATCGGAAATTCGTAGTTTGGCTGATTTTTGAGGAATTTTTTAAAGTTCCAAAACTCCACACTTAGAAACATTTCCAATTGAAACCAGTCGATGTTATCCTATGGAAGGAAATTCAAGTTATTGTAAGCATGGTTAGAATTACTTTTCAGGATCAGTAGTGGGCTGAAAGATGCAGCACTGAGGTCTCTCCTGATAACAGGTGAGTAAATCGAAATTCGTAGTTCGACTGACTTTTGAGGACGTTTTTTTAAGTTCCAAAACTCCACACTTAGAAGAATTTCCAAGTGAAACCAGTCAACTTTAGCCTGTGGAAGGAAATTCAAGTTACTGTAACTGAGGTTAGAATTACTTTTCAGGATCAATAGTGGGCTGAAAGATGCAGCACTGAGGTCTCTCCTGATAACAGGTGAGTAAATCAGAATTCGTAGTTTGGCTGATTTTTGAGGAATTTTTTTAAGTTCCAAAACTCCACAGTTAGAAGAATTTCCAAGTGAAACCAGTCAACTTTAGCCTGTGGAAGGAAATTAAAGTTACTGTAACTGCAGTTAGAATTACTTTTCAGGATCAATAGTGGGCTGAAAGATGCAGCACTGAGGTCTCTCCTGATAACAGGTGAGTAAATCGGAAATTCGTAGTTTGGCTGATTTTTGAGGAATTTTTTAAAGTTCCAAAACTCCACACTTAGAAACATTTCCAATTGAAACCAGTCGATGTTATCCTATGGAAGGAAATTCAAGTTATTGTAAGCATGGTTAGAATTACTTTTCAGGATCAGTAGTGGGCTGAAAGATGCAGCACTGAGTTCTCTCCTGATAACAGGTGAGTAAATCGGAATTCGTAGTTCGACTGACTTTTGAGGACGTTTTTTTAAGTTCCAAAACTCCACACTTAGAAGAATTTCCAAGTGAAACCAGTCAACTTTAGCCTGTGGAAGGAAATTCAAGTTACTGTAACTGCGGTTAGAATTACTTTTCAGGATCAATAGTGGGCTGAAAGATGCAGCAATGAGGTCTCTCCTGATAACAGGTGAGTAAATCAGAATTCGTAGTTTGGCTGATTTTTGAGGAATTTTTTTAAGTTCCAAAACTCCACAGTTAGAAGAATTTCCAAGTGAAACCAGTCAACTTTAGCCTGTGGAAGGAAATTAAAGTTACTGTAACTGCAGTTAGAATTACTTTTCAGGATAAATAGTGGGCTGAAAGATGCAGCACTGAGGTCTCTCCTGATAACAGGTGAGTAAATCGGAAATTCGTAGTTTGGCTGATTTTTGAGGAATTTTTTAAAGTTCCAAAACTCCACACTTAGAAACATTTCCAATTGAAACCAGTCGATGTTATCCTATGGAAGGAAATTCAAGTTACTGTAAGTATTGTTAGAATTACTTTTCAGGATCAGTAGTGGTCTGAAAGATGCAGCACTGAGGTCTCTCCTGATAACAGGTGAGTAAATCGGAAATTCGTAGTTTGGCTGATTTTTGAGGAAATTTTTAAAGGTCCAAATCTCCACACTTAGAAGAATTTCCAAGTAAAACCAGTCAATGGTAGCCTATGGAAGGAAATTCAAGTTACTGTAAGTATTGTTAGAATTACTTTTCAGGATCAGTAGTGGTCTGAAAGATGCAGCACTGAGGTCTCTCCTGATAACAGGTGAGTAAATCGGAAATTCGTAGTTTGGCTGATTTTTGAGGAATTTTTGAAGGTTCCAAAACTCCACACTTAGAAGAATTTCCAAGTGAAACCAGTCAATGTTAGCCTATGGAAGGAAATTCAAGTTACTGTAAGTATGGTAACAATTACTTTTCAGGATCAGCAGTGGTCTGAAAGATGCAGCACTGAGGTCTCTCCTGATAACAGGTGAGTAAATCGGAGATTCGTAGTTTGGCTGATTTTTGAGGAATTTTTTAAAGTTCCAAAACTCCACACTTAGAAACATTTCCAATTGAAACCAGTCGATGTTATCCTATGGAAGGAAATTCAAGTTATTGTAAGCATGGTTAGAATTACTTTTCAGGATCACTAGTGGGCTGAAAGATGCAGCACTGAGGTCTCTCCTGATAACAGGTGAGTAAATCGGAATTCGTAGTTCGGCTGTTTTTAAAGGAATTTTTTAAAGATCCAAAACTCCACACTTAGAAACATTTCCAAGTGAAACCAGTCGATGTTAAGCCTATGGAAGGAAATTCAAGTTACTGTAAGTATGGTTAGAATTACTTTTCAGGATCACTAGTGGGCTGAAAGATGCAGCACTGAGGTCTCTCCTGATAACAGGTGAGTAAATCGAAATTCGTAGTTCGACTGACTTTTGAGGAATTTTTTTAAGTTCCAAAACTCCACACTTAGAAGAATTTCCAAGTGAAACCAGTCAACTTAGCCTGTGGAAGGAAATTCAAGTTACTGTAACTGCAGTTAGAATTACTTTTCAGGATGAATAGTGGGCTGAAAGATGCAGCACTGAGGTCGCTCCTGATTACAGGTGAGTAAATCGGAATTCGTAGTTCGGCTGATTTTTGAGGAATTTTTTAAAGGTCCAAATTTTCACACTTAGAAGAATTTCCAAGTAAAACCAGTCAATGGTAGCCTATGGAAGGAAATTCAAGTTACTGTAAGTATTGTTAGAATTACTTTTCAGGATCAGTAGTGGTCTGAAAGATGCAGCATGGGGGTCTCTCCTGATAACAGGTGAGTAAATCGGAAATTCGTAGTTTGGCTGATTTTTGAGGAATTTTTTAAAGTTCCAAAACTCCACACTTAGAAACATTTCCAATTGAAACCAGTCGATGTTATCCTATGGAAGGAAATTCAAGTTATTGTAAGCATGGTTAGAATTACTTTTCAGGATCAGTAGTGGGCTGAAAGATGCAGCACTGAGGTCTCTCCTGATAACAGGTGAGTAAATCGAAATTCGTAGTTCGACTGACTTTTGAGGATGTTTTTTTAAGTTCCAAAACTCCACACTTAGAAGAATTTCCAAGTGAAACCAGTCAACTTTAGCCTGTGGAAGGAAATTCAAGTTACTGTAACTGCGGTTAGAATTACTTTTCAGGATCAATAGTGGGCTGAAAGATGCAGCAATGAGGTCTCTCCTGATAACAGGTGAGTAAATCAGAATTCGTAGTTTGGCTGATTTTTGAGGAATTTTTTTAAGTTCCAAAACTCCACAGTTAGAAGAATTTCCAAGTGAAACCAGTCAACTTTAGCCTGTGGAAGGAAATTAAAGTTACTGTAACTGCAGTTAGAATTACTTTTCAGGATCAATAGTGGGCTGAAAGATGCAGCACTGAGGTCTCTCCTGATAACAGGTGAGTAAATCGGAAATTCGTAGTTTGGCTGATTTTTGAGGAATTTTTTAAAGTTCCAAAACTCCACACTTAGAAACATTTCCAATTGAAACCAGTCGATGTTATCCTATGGAAGGAAATTCAAGTTATTGTAAGAATGGTTAGAATTACTTTTCAGGATCAGTAGTGGGCTGAAAGATGCAGCACTGATGTCTCTCCTGATAACAGGTGAGTAAATCGGAATTCGTAGTTCGGCTGATTTTAAAGGAATTTTTTAAAGATCCAAAACTCCACACTTAGAAACATTTCTAAGTGAAACCAGTCGATGTTAGCCTATGGAAGGAAATTCAAGTTACTGTAAGTATGGTTAGAATTACTTTTCAGGATCACTAGTGCGCTGAAAGATGCAGCACTGAGGTCTCTCCTGATAACAGGTGAGTAAATCGAAATTCGTAGTTCGACTGACTTTTGAGGAAGTTTTTTTAAGTTCCAAAACTCCACACTTAGAAGAATTTCCAAGTGAAACCAGTCAACTTTAACCTGTGGAAGGAAATTCAAGTTACTGTAACTACAGTTAGAATTACTTTTCAGGATCAATAGTGGGCTGAAAGATGCAGCACTGAGGTCTCTCCTGATTACAGGTGAGTAAATCGGAATTCGTAGTTCGGCTGATTTTTGAGGAATTTTTTAAATGTCCAAATCTCCACACTTAGAAGAATTTCCAAGTAAAACCAGTCAATGGTAGCCTATGGAAGGAAATTCTAGTTACTGTAAGTATGGTTAGAATTACTTTTCAGGATCAGTAGTGGGCTGAAAGATGCAGCACTGAGGTCTCTCCTGATAACAGGTGAGTAAATCTAAATTTGTAGTTCGACTGACTTTTGAGGAATTTTTTTAAGTTCCAAAACTCCACACTTAGAAGAATTTCCAATTGAAACCAGTCAACTTTAGCCTGTGGAAGGAAATTCAAGTTACTGTAACTGCAGTTAGAATTACTTTTCAGGATGAATAGTGGGCTGAAAGATGCAGCACTGAGGTCGCTCCTGATTACAGGTGAGTAAATCGGAATTCGTAGTTCGGCTGATTTTTGAGGAATTTTTTAAAGGTCCAAATTTTCACACTTAGAAGAATTTCCAAGTAAAACCAGTCAATGGTAGCCTATGGAAGGAAATTCAAGTTACTGTAAGTATGGTTAGAATTACTTTTCAGGATCAGTAGTGGTCTGAAAGATGCAGCACTGAGGTCTCTCCTGATAACAGGTGAGTAAATCGGAAATTCGTAGTTTGGCTGATTTTTGAGGAATTTTTGAAGGTTCCAAAACTCCACACTTAGAAGAATTTCCAAGTGAAACCAGTCAATGTTAGCCTATGGAAGGAAATTCAAGTTACTGTAAGTATGGTAACAATTAGTTTTCAGGATCAGCAGTGGGCTGAAAGATGCAGCACTGAGTTCTCTCCTGATAACAGGTGAGTAAATCGGAATTCGTAGTTCGGCTGATTTTTGAGGAATTTTTTAAAGTTCCAAAACTCCACACTTAGAAACATTTCCAATTGAAACCAGTCGATGTTATCCTATGGAAGGAAATTCAAGTTATTGTAAGCATGGTTAGAATTACTTTTCAGGATCAGTAGTGGGCTGAAAGATGCAGCACTGAGGTCTCTCCTGATAACAGGTGAGTAAATCGAAATTCGTAGTTCGACTGACTTTTGAGGAAGTTTTTTTAAGTTCCAAAACTCCACACTTAGAAGAATTTCCAAGTGAAACCAGTCAACTTTAGCCTGTGGATGGAAATTCAAGTTACTGTAACTGCGGTTAGAATTACTTTTCAGGATCAATAGTGGGCTGAAAGATGCAGCACTGAGGTCTCTCCTGATAACAGGTGAGTAAATCGGAATTCGTAGTCGGCTGATTTTTGAGGAATTTTTTAAAGTTCCAAAACTCCACACTTAGAAACATTTCCAATTGAAACCAGTCGATGTTATCCTATGGAAGGAAATTCAAGTTATTGTAAGCATGGTTAGAATTACTTTTCAGGATCAGTAGTGGGCTGAAAGATGCAGCACTGAGGTCTCTCCTGATAACAGGTGAGTAAATCGAAATTCGTAGTTCGACTGACTTTTGAGGACGTTTTTTTAAGTTCCAAAACTCCACACTTAGAAGAATTTCCAAGTGAAACCAGTCAACTTTAGCCTGTGGAAGGAAATTCAAGTTACTGTAACTGAGGTTAGAATTACTTTTCAGGATCAATAGTGGGCTGAAAGATGCAGCACTGAGGTCTCTCCTGATAACAGGTGAGTAAATCAGAATTCGTAGTTTGGCTGATTTTTGAGGAATTTTTTTAAGTTCCAAAACTCCACAGTTAGAAGAATTTCCAAGTGAAACCAGTCAACTTTAGCCTGTGGAAGGAAATTAAAGTTACTGTAACTGCAGTTAGAATTACTTTTCAGGATCAATAGTGGGCTGAAAGATGCAGCACTGAGGTCTCTCCTGATAACAGGTGAGTAAATCGGAAATTCGTAGTTTGGCTGATTTTTGAGGAATTTTTTAAAGTTCCAAAACTCCACACTTAGAAACATTTCCAATTGAAACCAGTCGATGTTATCCTATGGAAGGAAATTCAAGTTATTGTAAGCATGGTTAGAATTACTTTTCAGGATCAGTAGTGGGCTGAAAGATGCAGCACTGAGTTCTCTCCTGATAACAGGTGAGTAAATCGGAATTCGTAGTTCGACTGACTTTTGAGGACGTTTTTTTAAGTTCCAAAACTCCACACTTAGAAGAATTTCCAAGTGAAACCAGTCAACTTTAGCCTGTGGAAGGAAATTCAAGTTACTGTAACTGCGGTTAGAATTACTTTTCAGGATCAATAGTGGGCTGAAAGATGCAGCAATGAGGTCTCTCCTGATAACAGGTGAGTAAATCAGAATTCGTAGTTTGGCTGATTTTTGAGGAATTTTTTTAAGTTCCAAAACTCCACAGTTAGAAGAATTTCCAAGTGAAACCAGTCAACTTTAGCCTGTGGAAGGAAATTAAAGTTACTGTAACTGCAGTTAGAATTACTTTTCAGGATAAATAGTGGGCTGAAAGATGCAGCACTGAGGTCTCTCCTGATAACAGGTGAGTAAATCGGAAATTCGTAGTTTGGCTGATTTTTGAGGAATTTTTTAAAGTTCCAAAACTCCACACTTAGAAACATTTCCAATTGAAACCAGTCGATGTTATCCTATGGAAGGAAATTCAAGTTACTGTAAGTATTGTTAGAATTACTTTTCAGGATCAGTAGTGGTCTGAAAGATGCAGCACTGAGGTCTCTCCTGATAACAGGTGAGTAAATCGGAAATTCGTAGTTTGGCTGATTTTTGAGGAAATTTTTAAAGGTCCAAATCTCCACACTTAGAAGAATTTCCAAGTAAAACCAGTCAATGGTAGCCTATGGAAGGAAATTCAAGTTACTGTAAGTATTGTTAGAATTACTTTTCAGGATCAGTAGTGGTCTGAAAGATGCAGCACTGAGGTCTCTCCTGATAACAGGTGAGTAAATCGGAAATTCGTAGTTTGGCTGATTTTTGAGGAATTTTTGAAGGTTCCAAAACTCCACACTTAGAAGAATTTCCAAGTGAAACCAGTCAATGTTAGCCTATGGAAGGAAATTCAAGTTACTGTAAGTATGGTAACAATTACTTTTCAGGATCAGCAGTGGTCTGAAAGATGCAGCACTGAGGTCTCTCCTGATAACAGGTGAGTAAATCGGAGATTCGTAGTTTGGCTGATTTTTGAGGAATTTTTTAAAGTTCCAAAACTCCACACTTAGAAACATTTCCAATTGAAACCAGTCGATGTTATCCTATGGAAGGAAATTCAAGTTATTGTAAGCATGGTTAGAATTACTTTTCAGGATCACTAGTGGGCTGAAAGATGCAGCACTGAGGTCTCTCCTGATAACAGGTGAGTAAATCGGAATTCGTAGTTCGGCTGTTTTTAAAGGAATTTTTTAAAGATCCAAAACTCCACACTTAGAAACATTTCCAAGTGAAACCAGTCGATGTTAAGCCTATGGAAGGAAATTCAAGTTACTGTAAGTATGGTTAGAATTACTTTTCAGGATCACTAGTGGGCTGAAAGATGCAGCACTGAGGTCTCTCCTGATAACAGGTGAGTAAATCGAAATTCGTAGTTCGACTGACTTTTGAGGAATTTTTTTAAGTTCCAAAACTCCACACTTAGAAGAATTTCCAAGTGAAACCAGTCAACTTAGCCTGTGGAAGGAAATTCAAGTTACTGTAACTGCAGTTAGAATTACTTTTCAGGATGAATAGTGGGCTGAAAGATGCAGCACTGAGGTCGCTCCTGATTACAGGTGAGTAAATCGGAATTCGTAGTTCGGCTGATTTTTGAGGAATTTTTTAAAGGTCCAAATTTTCACACTTAGAAGAATTTCCAAGTAAAACCAGTCAATGGTAGCCTATGGAAGGAAATTCAAGTTACTGTAAGTATTGTTAGAATTACTTTTCAGGATCAGTAGTGGTCTGAAAGATGCAGCATGGGGGTCTCTCCTGATAACAGGTGAGTAAATCGGAAATTCGTAGTTTGGCTGATTTTTGAGGAATTTTTTAAAGTTCCAAAACTCCACACTTAGAAACATTTCCAATTGAAACCAGTCGATGTTATCCTATGGAAGGAAATTCAAGTTATTGTAAGCATGGTTAGAATTACTTTTCAGGATCAGTAGTGGGCTGAAAGATGCAGCACTGAGGTCTCTCCTGATAACAGGTGAGTAAATCGAAATTCGTAGTTCGACTGACTTTTGAGGATGTTTTTTTAAGTTCCAAAACTCCACACTTAGAAGAATTTCCAAGTGAAACCAGTCAACTTTAGCCTGTGGAAGGAAATTCAAGTTACTGTAACTGCGGTTAGAATTACTTTTCAGGATCAATAGTGGGCTGAAAGATGCAGCAATGAGGTCTCTCCTGATAACAGGTGAGTAAATCAGAATTCGTAGTTTGGCTGATTTTTGAGGAATTTTTTTAAGTTCCAAAACTCCACAGTTAGAAGAATTTCCAAGTGAAACCAGTCAACTTTAGCCTGTGGAAGGAAATTAAAGTTACTGTAACTGCAGTTAGAATTACTTTTCAGGATCAATAGTGGGCTGAAAGATGCAGCACTGAGGTCTCTCCTGATAACAGGTGAGTAAATCGGAAATTCGTAGTTTGGCTGATTTTTGAGGAATTTTTTAAAGTTCCAAAACTCCACACTTAGAAACATTTCCAATTGAAACCAGTCGATGTTATCCTATGGAAGGAAATTCAAGTTATTGTAAGAATGGTTAGAATTACTTTTCAGGATCAGTAGTGGGCTGAAAGATGCAGCACTGATGTCTCTCCTGATAACAGGTGAGTAAATCGGAATTCGTAGTTCGGCTGATTTTAAAGGAATTTTTTAAAGATCCAAAACTCCACACTTAGAAACATTTCTAAGTGAAACCAGTCGATGTTAGCCTATGGAAGGAAATTCAAGTTACTGTAAGTATGGTTAGAATTACTTTTCAGGATCACTAGTGCGCTGAAAGATGCAGCACTGAGGTCTCTCCTGATAACAGGTGAGTAAATCGAAATTCGTAGTTCGACTGACTTTTGAGGAAGTTTTTTTAAGTTCCAAAACTCCACACTTAGAAGAATTTCCAAGTGAAACCAGTCAACTTTAACCTGTGGAAGGAAATTCAAGTTACTGTAACTACAGTTAGAATTACTTTTCAGGATCAATAGTGGGCTGAAAGATGCAGCACTGAGGTCTCTCCTGATTACAGGTGAGTAAATCGGAATTCGTAGTTCGGCTGATTTTTGAGGAATTTTTTAAATGTCCAAATCTCCACACTTAGAAGAATTTCCAAGTAAAACCAGTCAATGGTAGCCTATGGAAGGAAATTCTAGTTACTGTAAGTATGGTTAGAATTACTTTTCAGGATCAGTAGTGGGCTGAAAGATGCAGCACTGAGGTCTCTCCTGATAACAGGTGAGTAAATCTAAATTTGTAGTTCGACTGACTTTTGAGGAATTTTTTTAAGTTCCAAAACTCCACACTTAGAAGAATTTCCAAGTGAAACCAGTCAACTTTAGCCTGTGGAAGGAAATTCAAGTTACTGTAACTGCAGTTAGAATTACTTTTCAGGATGAATAGTGGGCTGAAAGATGCAGCACTGAGGTCGCTCCTGATTACAGGTGAGTAAATCGGAATTCGTAGTTCGGCTGATTTTTGAGGAATTTTTTAAAGGTCCAAATTTTCACACTTAGAAGAATTTCCAAGTAAAACCAGTCAATGGTAGCCTATGGAAGGAAATTCAAGTTACTGTAAGTATGGTTAGAATTACTTTTCAGGATCAGTAGTGGTCTGAAAGATGCAGCACTGAGGTCTCTCCTGATAACAGGTGAGTAAATCGGAAATTCGTAGTTTGGCTGATTTTTGAGGAATTTTTGAAGGTTCCAAAACTCCACACTTAGAAGAATTTCCAAGTGAAACCAGTCAATGTTAGCCTATGGAAGGAAATTCAAGTTACTGTAAGTATGGTAACAATTAGTTTTCAGGATCAGCAGTGGGCTGAAAGATGCAGCACTGAGTTCTCTCCTGATAACAGGTGAGTAAATCGGAATTCGTAGTTCGGCTGATTTTTGAGGAATTTTTTAAAGTTCCAAAACTCCACACTTAGAAACATTTCCAATTGAAACCAGTCGATGTTATCCTATGGAAGGAAATTCAAGTTATTGTAAGCATGGTTAGAATTACTTTTCAGGATCAGTAGTGGGCTGAAAGATGCAGCACTGAGGTCTCTCCTGATAACAGGTGCGTAAATCGGAATTCGTAGTTCGGCTGATTTTAAAGGAATTTTTTAAAGATCCAAAACTCCACACTTAGAAACATTTCCAAGTGAAACCAGTCGATGTTAGCCTATGGAAGGAAATTCAAGTTACTGTAAGTATGGTTAGAATTACTTTTCAGGATCACTAGTGGGCTGAAAGATGCCGCACTGAGGTCGCTCCTGATTACAGGTGAGTAAATCGGAATTCGTAGTTCAGCTGATTTTTAAAGGAATTTTTTAAAGTTCCAAAACTCCACACTTGGAAACATTTCCAAGTGAAACCAGTCCATATTAGCGTATGGAAGGAAATTCAAGTTACTGTAAGTATGGTTAGAATTAATTTTCAGGATCAGTAGTGGGCTGAAAGATGCAGCACTGAGGTCTCTCCTGATAACAGGTGAGTAAATCGAAATTCGTAGTTCGACTGACTTTTGAGGAATTTTTTTAAGTTCCAAAACTCCACACTTAGAAGAATTTCCAAGTGAAACCAGTCAACCTTAGCCTGTGGAAGGAAATTCAAGTTACTGTAACTGCAGTTAGAATTACTTTTCAGGATGAATAGTGGGCTGAAAGATGCAGCACTGAGGTCGCTCCTGATTACAGGTGAGTAAATCGGAATTCGTAGTTCGGCTGATTTTTGAGGAATTTTTTAAAGGTCCAAATTTTCACACTTTGAAGAATTTCCAAGTAAAACCAGTCAATGGTAGCCTATGGAAGGAAATTCAAGTTACTGTAAGTATTGTTAGAATTACTTTTCAGGATCAGTAGTGGTCTGAAAGATGCAGCACTGAGGTCTCTCCTGATAACAGGTGAGTAAATCGGAAATTCGTAGTTTGGCTGATTTTTGAGGAATTTTTTAAAGTTCCAAAACTCCACACTTAGAAACGTTTCCAATTGAAACCAGTCGATGTTATCCTATGGAAGGAAATTCAAGTTATTGTAAGCATGGTTAGAATTACTTTTCAGGATCACTAGTGGGCTGAAAGATGCAGCACTGAGGTCTCTCCTGATAACAGGTGAGTAAATCGGAATTCGTAGTTCGGCTGTTTTTAAAGGAATTTTTTAAAGATCCAAAACTCCACACTTAGAAACATTTCCAAGTGAAAACAGTCGATGTTAGCCTATGGAAGGAAATTCAAGTTACTGTAAGTATGGTTAGAATTACTTTTCAGGATCACTAGTGGGCTGAAAGATGCCGCACTGAGGTCTCTCCTGATAACAGGTGAGTAAATCGAAATTCGTAGTTCGACTGACTTTTGAGGAAGTTTTTTTAAGTTCCAAAACTCCACACTTAGAAGAATTTCCAAGTGAAACCGGTCAACTTTAACCTGTGGAAGGAAATTCAAGTTGCTGTAACTACAGTTAGAATTACTTTTCAGGATCAATAGTGGGCTGAAAGATGCAGCACTGAGGTCTCTCCTGATTACAGGTGAGTAAATCGGAATTCGTAGTTCGGCTGATTTTTGAGGAAATTTTTAAAGGTCCAAATCTCCACACTTAGAAGAATTTCCAAGTAAAACCAGTCAATGGTAGCCTATGGAAGGAAATTCTAGTTACTGTAAGTATGGTTAGAATTACTTTTCAGGATCAGTAGTGGGCTGAAAGATGCAGCACTGAGGTCTCTCCTGATAACAGGTGAGTAAATCGAAATTCGTAGTTCGACTGACTTTTGAGGAATTTTTTTAAGTTCCAAAACTCCACACTTAGAAGAATTTCCAAGTGAAACCAGTCAACTTAGCCTGTGGAAGGAAATTCAAGTTACTGTAACTGCAGTTAGAATTACTTTTCAGGATGAATAGTGGGCTGAAAGATGCAGCACTGAGGTCGCTCCTGATTACAGGTGAGTAAATCGGAATTCATAGTTCGGCTGATTTTTGAGGAATTTTTTAAAGGTCCAAATTTTCACACTTAGAAGAATTTCCAAGTAAAACCAGTCAATGGTAGCCTATGGAAGGAAATTCAAGTTACTGTAAGTATTGTTAGAATTACTTTTCAGGATCAGTAGTGGTCTGAAAGATGCAGCACGGAGGTCTCTCCTGATAACAGGTGAGTAAATCGGAAATTGGTAGTTTGGCTGATTTTTGAGGAATTTTTTAAAGTTCCAAAACTCCACACTTAGAAACATTTCCAATTGAAACCAGTCGATGTTATCCTATGGAAGGAAATTCAAGTTATTGTAAGCATGGTTAGAATTACTTTTCAGGATCAGTAGTGGGCTGAAAGATGCAGCACTGAGGTCTCTCCTGATAACAGGTGAGTAAATCGAAATTCGTAGTTCGACTGACTCTTGAGGAAGTTTTTTTAAGTTCCAAAACTCCACACTTAGAAGAATTTCCAAGTGAAACCAGTCAACTTTAGCCTGTGGAAGGAAATTCAAGTTACTGTAACTGCGGTTAGAATTACTTTTCAGGATCAATAGTGGGCTGAAAGATGCAGCACTGAGGTCTCTCCTGATAACAGGTGAGTAAATCGGAATTCGTAGTTCGGCTGATTTTTGAGGAATTTTTTAAAGTTCCAAAACTCCACACTTAGAAACATTTCCAATTGAAACCAGTCGATGTTATCCTATGGAAGGAAATTCAAGTTATTGTAAGCATGGTTAGAATTACTTTTCAGGATCAGTAGTGGGCTGAAAGATGCAGCACTGAGGTCTCTCCTGATAACAGGTGAATAAATCGAAATTCGTAGTTCGACTGACTTTTGAGGACGTTTTTTTAAGTTCCAAAACTCCACACTTAGAAGAATTTCCAAGTGAAACCAGTCAACTTTAGCCTGTGGAAGGAAATTCAAGTTACTGTAACTGCGGTTAGAATTACTTTTCAGGATCAATAGTGGGCTGAAAGATGCAGCACTGAGGTCTCTCCTGATAACAGGTGAGTAAATCAGAATTCGTAGTTTGGCTGATTTTTGAGGAATTTTTTTAAGTTCCAAAACTCCACAGTTAGAAGAATTTCCAAGTGAAACCAGTCAACTTTAGCCTGTGGAAGGAAATTAAAGTTACTGTAACTGCAGTTAGAATTACTTTTCAGGATCAATAGTGGGCTGAAAGATGCAGCACTGAGGTCTCTCCTGATAACAGGTGAGTAAATCGGAAATTCGTAGTTTGGCTGATTTTTGAGGAATTTTTTAAAGTTCCAAAACTCCACACTTAGAAACATTTCCAATTGAAACCAGTCGATGTTATCCTATGGAAGGAAATTCAAGTTATTGTAAGCATGGTTAGAATTACTTTTCAGGATCAGTAGTGGGCTGAAAGATGCAGCACTGAGTTCTCTCCTGATAACAGGTGAGTAAATCGGAATTCGTTGTTCGGCTGATTTTTGAGGAATTTTTTAAAGTTCCAAAACTCCACACTTAGAAACATTTCCAATTGAAACCAGTCGATGTTATCCTATGGAAGGAAATTCAAGTTATTGTAAGCATGGTTAGAATTACTTTTCAGGATCAGTAGTGGGCTGAAAGATGCAGCACTGATGTCTCTCCTGATAACAGGTGAGTAAATCGGAATTCGTAGTTCGGCTGATTTTAAAGGAATTTTTTAAAGATCCAAAACTCCACACTTAGAAACATTTCCAATTGAAACCAGTCGATGTTATCCTATGGAAGGAAATTCAAGTTACTGTAAGTATGGTTAGAATTACTTTTCAGGATCACTAGTGCGCTGAAAGATGCAGCACTGAGGTCTCTCCTGATAACAGGTGAGTAAATCGAAATTCGTAGTTCGACTGACTTTTGAGGAAGTTTTTTTAAGTTCCAAAACTCCACACTTAGAAGAATTTCCAAGTGAAACCAGTCAACTTTAACCTGTGGAAGGAAATTCAAGTTACTGTAACTACAGTTAGAATTACTTTTCAGGATCAATAGTGGGCTGAAAGATGCAGCACTGAGGTCTCTCCTGATTACAGGTGAGTAAATCGGAATTCGTAGTTCGGCTGATTTTTGAGGAATTTTTTAAAGGTCCAAATTTTCACACTTAGAAGAATTTCCAAGTAAAACCAGTCAATGGTAGCCTATGGAAGGAAATTCAAGTTACTGTAAGTATTGTTAGAATTACTTTTCAGGATCAGTAGTGGTCTGAAAGATGCAGCACTGAGGTCTCTCCTGATAACAGGTGAGTAAATCGGAAATTCGTAGTTTGGCTGATTTTTGAGGAATTTTTGAAGGTTCCAAAACTCCACACTTAGAAGAATTTCCAAGTGAAACCAGTCAATGTTAGCCTATGGAAGGAAATTCAAGTTACTGTAAGTATGGTAACAATTAGTTTTCAGGATCAGCAGTGGGCTGAAAGATGCAGCACTGAGTTCTCTCCTGATAACAGGTGAGTAAATCGGAATTCGTAGTTCGGCTGATTTTTGAGGAATTTTTTAAAGTTCCAAAACTCCACACTTAGAAACATTTCCAATTGAAACCAGTCGATGTTATCCTATGGAAGGAAATTCAAGTTATTGTAAGCATGGTTAGAATTACTTTTCAGGATCAGTAGTGGGCTGAAAGATGCAGCACTGAGGTCTCTCCTGATAACAGGTGCGTAAATCGGAATTCGTAGTTCGGCTGATTTTAAAGGAATTTTTTAAAGATCCAAAACTCCACACTTAGAAACATTTCCAAGTGAAACCAGTCGATGTTAGCCTATGGAAGGAAATTCAAGTTACTGTAAGTATGGTTAGAATTACTTTTCAGGATCACTAGTGGGCTGAAAGATGCCGCACTGAGGTCGCTCCTGATTACAGGTGAGTAAATCGGAATTCGTAGTTCAGCTGATTTTTAAAGGAATTTTTTCAAGTTCCAAAACTCCACACTTGGAAACATTTCCAAGTGAAACCAGTCCATATTAGCGTATGGAAGGAAATTCAAGTTACTGTAAGTATGGTTAGAATTACTTTTCAGGATCAGTAGTGGGCTGAAAGATGCAGCACTGAGGTCTCTCCTGATAACAGGTGAGTAAATCGAAATTCGTAGTTCGACTGACTTTTGAGGAATTTTTTTAAGTTCCAAAACTCCACACTTAGAAGAATTTCCAAGTGAAACCAGTCAACCTTAGCCTGTGGAAGGAAATTCAAGTTACTGTAACTGCAGTTAGAATTACTTTTCAGGATGAATAGTGGGCTGAAAGATGCAGCACTGAGGTCGCTCCTGATTACAGGTGAGTAAATCGGAATTCGTAGTTCGGCTGATTTTTGAGGAATTTTTTAAAGGTCCAAATTTTCACACTTAGAAGAATTTCCAAGTAAAACCAGTCAATGGTAGCCTATGGAAGGAAATTCAAGTTACTGTAAGTATTGTTAGAATTACTTTTCAGGATCAGTAGTGGTCTGAAAGATGCAGCACTGAGGTCTCTCCTGATAACAGGTGAGTAAATCGGAAATTCGTAGTTTGGCTGATTTTTGAGGAATTTTTTAAAGTTCCAAAACTCCACACTTAGAAACATTTCCAATTGAAACCAGTCGATGTTTTCCTATGGAAGGAAATTCAAGTTATTGTAAGCATGGTTAGAATTACTTTTCAGGATCACTAGTGGGCTGAAAGATGCAGCACTGAGGTCTCTCCTGATAACAGGTGAGTAAATCGGAATTCGTAGTTCGGCTGTTTTTAAAGGAATTTTTTAAAGATCCAAAACTCCACACTTAGAAACATTTCCAAGTGAAACCAGTCGATGTTAGCCTATGGAAGGAAATTCAAGTTACTGTAAGTATGGTTAGAATTACTTTTCAGGATCACTAGTGGGCTGAAAGATGCCGCACTGAGGTCTCTCCTGATAACAGGTGAGTAAATCGAAATTCGTAGTTCGACTGACTTTTGAGGAAGTTTTTTTAAGTTCCAAAACTCCACACTTAGAAGAATTTCCAAGTAAAACCAGTCAATGGTAGCCTATGGAAGGAAATTCTAGTTACTGTAAGTATGGTTAGAATTACTTTTCAGGATCAGTAGTGGGCTGAAAGATGCAGCACTGAGGTCTCTCCTGATAACAGGTGAGTAAATCGAAATTCGTAGTTCGACTGACTTTTGAGGAATTTTTTTAAGTTCCAAAACTCCACACTTAGAAGAATTTCCAAGTGAAACCAGTCAACTTAGCCTGTGGAAGGAAATTCAAGTTACTGTAACTGCAGTTAGAATTACTTTTCAGGATGAATAGTGGGCTGAAAGATGCAGCACTGAGGTCGCTCCTGATTACAGGTGAGTAAATCGGAATTCGTAGTTTGGCTGATTTTTGAGGAATTTTTTTAAGTTCCAAAACTCCACAGTTAAAAGAAGTTCCAAGTGAAACCAGTCAACTTTAGCCTGTGGAAGGAAATTAAAGTTACTGTAACTGCAGTTAGAATTACTTTTCAGGATCAATAGTGGGCTGAAAGATGCAGCACTGAGGTCTCTCCTGATAACAGGTGAGTAAATCAGAATTCGTAGTTTGGCTGATTTTTGAGGAATTTTTTTAAGTTCCAAAACTCCACAGTTAGAAGAATTTCCAAGTGAAAACAGTCAACTTTAGCCTGTGGAAGGAAATTAAAGTTACTGTAACTGCAGTTAGAATTACTTTTCAGGATGAATAGTGGGTTGAAAGATGCAGCACTGAGGTCGCTCCTGATTACAGGTGAGTAAATCGGAATTCGTAGTTCGGCTGATTTTTGAGGAATTTTTTAAAGGTCCAAATTTTCACACTTAGAAGAATTTCCAAGTAAAACCAGTCAATGGTAGCCTATGGAAGGAAATTCAAGTTACTGTAAGTATTGTTAGAATTACTTTTCAGGATCAGTAGTGGTCTGAAAGATGCAGCACTGAGGTCTCTCCTGATAACAGGTGAGTAAATCGGAAAGTCGTAGTTTGGCTGATTTTTGAGGAATTTTTGAAGGTTCCAAAACTCCACACTTAGAAGAATTTCCAAGTGAAACCAGTCAATGTTAGCCTATGGAAGGAAATTCAAGTTATTGTAAGCATGGTTAGAATTACTTTTCAGGATCAGTAGTGGGCTGAAAGATGCAGCACTGAGGTCTCTCCTGATAACAGGTGAGTAAATCGGAATTCGTAGTTCGGCTGATTTTAAAGGAATTTTTTAAAGATCCAAAACTCCACACTTAGAAACATTTCCAAGTGAAACCAGTCGATGTTAGCCTATGGAAGGAAATTCAAGTTACTGTAAGTATGGTTAGAATTACTTTTCAGGATCACTAGTGGGCTGAAAGATGCCGCACTGAGGTCTCTCCTGATAACAGGTGAGTAAATCGAAATTCGTAGTTCGACTGACTTTTGAGGAAGTTTTTTTAAGTTCCAAAACTCCACACTTAGAAGAATTTCCAAGTGAAACCAGTCAACTTTAACCTGTGGAAGGAAATTCAAGTTACTGTAACTACAGTTAGAATTACTTTTCAGGATCAATAGTGGGCTGAAAGATGCAGCACTGAGGTCTCTCCTGATTACAGGTGAGTGAATCGGAATTCGTAGTTCGGCTGATTTTTGAGGAAATTTTTAAAGGTCCAAATCTCCACACTTAGAAGAATTTCCAAGTGAAAACAGTCAACGTTAGCCTGTGGAAGGAAATTCAAGTTACTGTAACTACAGTTAGAATTACTTTTCAGGATCAATAGTGGGCTGAAAGATGCAGCACTGAGGTCTCTCCTGATTACAGGTGAGTAAATCAGAATTCGTAGTTCGGCTGATTTTTGAGGAATTTTTTAAAGGTCCAAATCTCCACACTTGGAAGAATTTCCAAGTAAAACCAGTCAATGGTAGCCTATGGAAGGAAATTCTAGTTACTGTAAGTATGGTTAGAATTACTTTTCAGGATCAGTAGTGGGCTGAAAGATGCAGCACTGAGGTCACTCCTGATAACAGGTGAGTAAATCGGAAATTCGTAGTTTGGCTGATTTTTGAGGAATTTTTGAAGGTTCCAAAACTCCACACTTAGAAGAATTTCCAAGTGAAATGAGTCAATGTTAGCCTATGGAAGGAAATTCAAGTTACTGTAAGTATGGTAACAATTAGTTTTCAGGATCAGCAGTGGGCTGAAAGATGCAGCACTGAGGTCTCTCCTGATAACAGGTGAGTAAATCGGAATTCGTAGTTCGGCTTATTTTTGAGGAATTTTTTAAAGTTCCAAAACTCCACACTTAGAAACATTTCCAATTGAAACCAGTCGATGTTATCCTATGGAAGGAAATTCAAGTTATTGTAAGCATGGTTAGAATTACTTTTCAGGATCAGTAGTGGGCTGAAAGATGCAGCACTGAGGTCTCTCCTGATAACAGGTGAGTAAATCGGAATTCGTAGTTCGGCTGATTTTAAAGGAATTTTTTAAAGATCCAAAACTCCACACTTAGAAACATTTCCAAGTGAAACCAGTCGATGTTAGCCTATGGAAGGAAATTCAAGTTACTGTAAGTATGGTTAGAATTACTTTTCAGGATCACTAGTGGGCTGAAAGATGCCGCACTGAGGTCTCTCCTGATAACAGGTGAGTAAATCGAAATTCGTAGTTCGACTGACTTTTGAGGAAGTTTTTTTAAGTTCCAAAACTCCACACTTAGAAGAATTTCCAAGTGAAACCAGTCAACTTTAACCTGTGGAAGGAAATTCAAGTTACTGTAACTACAGTTAGAATTACTTTTCAGGATCAATAGTGGGCTGAAAGATGCAGCACTGAGGTCTCTCCTGATTACAGGTGAGTAAATCGGAATTCGTAGTTCGGCTGATTTTTGAGGAAATTTTTAAAGGTCCAAATCTCCACACTTAGAAGAATTTCCAAGTAAAACCAGTCAATGGTAGCCTATGGAAGGAAATTCTAGTTACTGTAAGTATGGTTAGAATTACTTTTCAGGATCAGTAGTGGGCTGAAAGATGCAGCACTGAGGTCTCTCCTGATAACAGGTGAGTAAATCGAAATTCGTAGTTTGGCTGATTTTTGAGGAATTTTTTTAAGTTCCAAAACTCCACAGTTAGAAGAATTTCCAAGTGAAAACAGTCAACTTTAGCCTGTGGAAGGAAATTAAAGTTACTGTAACTGCAGTTAGAATTTCTTTTCAGGATGAATAGTGGGCTGAAAGATGCAGCACTGAGGTCGCTCCTGATTACAGGTGAGTAAATCGGAATTCGTAGTTCGGCTGATTTTTGAGGAATTTTTTAAAGGTCCAAATTTTCACACTTAGAAGAATTTCCAAGGAAAACCAGTCAATGGTAGCCTATGGAAGGAAATTCAAGTTACTGTAAGTATTGTTAGAATTACTTTTCAGGATCAGTAGTGGTCTGAAAGATGCAGCACTGAGGTCTCTCCTGATAACAGGTGAGTAAATCGGAAATTCGTAGTTTGGCTGATTTTTGAGGAATTTTTGAAGGTTCCAAAACTCCACACTTAGAAGTATTTCCAAGTGAAACCAGTCAATGTTAGCCTATGGAAGGAAATTCAAGTTACTGTAAGTATGGTAACAATTAGTTTTCAGGATCAGTAGTGGGCTGAAAGATGCAGCACTGAGTTCTCTCCTGATAACAGGTGAGTAAATCAGAATTCGTAGTTCGGCTGATTTTTGAGGAATTTTTTAAAGTTCCAAAACTCCACACTCAGAAACATTTCCAATTGAAACCAGTCGATGTTATCCTATGGAAGGAAATTCAAGTTATTGTAAGCATGGTTAGAATTACTTTTCAGGATCAGTAGTGGGCTGAAAGATGCAGCACTGAGGTCTCTCCTGATAACAGGTGAGTAAATCGAAATTCGTAGTTCGACTGACTTTTGAGGAAGTTTTTTTAAGTTCCAAAACTCCACACTTAGAAGAATTTCCAAATGAAACCAGTCAACTTTAACCTGTGGAAGGAAATTCAAGTTACTGTAACTACAGTTAGAATTACTTTTCAGGATCAATAGTGGGCTGAAAGATGCAGCACTGAGGTCTCTCCTGATTACAGGTGAGTAAATCGGAATTCTTAGTTCGGCTGATTTTTGAGGAATTTTTTAAAGGTCCAAATCTCCACACTTAGAAGAATTTCCAAGTAAAACCAGTCAATGGTAGCCTATGGAAGGAAATTCTAGTTACTGTAAGTATGGTTAGAATTACTTTTCAGGATCAGTAGTGGGCTGAAAGATGCAGCACTGAGGTCTCTCCTGATAACAGGTGAGTAAATCGAAATTCGTAGTTCGACTGACTTTTGAGGAAGTTTTTTTAAGTTCCAAAACTCCACACTTAGAAGAATTTCCAAGTGAAACCAGTCAACTTTAGCCTGTGGAAGGAAATTCAAGTTACTGTAACTGTGGTTAGAATTACTTTTCAGGATCAATAGTGGGCTGAAAGATGCAGCACTGAGGTCTCTCCTGATAACAGGTGAGTAAATCAGAATTCGTAGTTTGGCTGATTTTTGAGGAATTTTTTTAAGTTCCAAAACTCCACAGTTAGAAGAATTTCCAAGTGAAACCAGTCAACTTTAGCCTGTGGAAGGAAATTAAAGTTACTGTAACTGCAGTTAGAATTACTTTTCAGGATCAATAGTGGGCTGAAAGATGCAGCACTGAGGTCTCTCCTGATAACAGGTGAGTAAATCGGAAATTCGTAGTTTGGCTGATTTTTGAGGAATTTTTCAAAGTTCCAAAACTCCACACTTAGAAGAATTTCCAAGTGAAACCAGTCAATGTTAGCCTATGGAAGGAAATTCAAGTTACTGTAAGTATGGTAACAATTAGTTTTCAGGATCAGCAGTGGGCTGAAAAATGCAGCACTGAGGTCTCTCCTGATAACAGGTGAGTAAATCGGAATTCGTAGTTCGGCTGATTTTTGAGGAATTTTTTAAAGTTCCAAAACTCCACACTTAGAAACATTTCCAATTGAAACCAGTCGATGTTATCCTATGGAAGGAAATTCAAGTTATTGTAAGCATGGTTAGAATTACTTTTCAGGATCAGTAGTGGGCTGAAAGATGCAGCACTGAGGTCTCTCCTGATAACAGGTGAGTAAATCGGAATTCGTAGTTCGGCTGATTTTAAAGGAATTTTTTAAAGATCCAAAACTCCACACTTAGAAACATTTCCAAGTGAAAACAGTCGATGTTAGCCTATGGAAGGAAATTCAAGTTACTGTAAGTATGGTCAGAATTACTTTTCAGGATCACTAGTGGGCTGAAAGATGCCGCACTGAGGTCTCTCCTGATAACAGGTGAGTAAATCGAAATTCGTAGTTCGACTGACTTTTGAGGAAGTTTTTTTAAGTTCCAAAACTCCACACTTAGAAGAATTTCCAAGTGAAACCAGTCAACTTTAACCTGTGGAAGGAAATTCAAGTTACTGTAACTACAGTTAGAATTACTTTTCAGGATCAATAGTGGGCTGAAAGATGCAGCACTGAGGTCTCTCCTGATTACAGGTGAGTAAATCGGAATTCGTAGTTCGGCTGATTTTTGAGGAAATTTTTAAAGGTCCAAATCTCCACACTTAGAAGCATTTCCAAGTAAAACCAGTCAATGGTAGCCTATGGAAGGAAATTCTAGTTACTGTAAGTATGGTTAGAATTACTTTTCAGGATCAGTAGTGGGCTGATAGATGCAGCACTGAGGTCTCTCCTGATAACAGGTGAGTAAATCGAAATTCGTAGTTTGGCTGATTTTTGAGGAATTTTTTTAAGTTCCGAAACTCCACAGTTAGAAGAATTTCCAAGTGAAAACAGTCAACTTTAGCCTGTGGAAGGAAATTAAAGTTACTGTAACTGCAGTTAGAATTACTTTTCAGGATGAATAGTGGGCTGAAAGATGCAGCACTGAGGTCGCTCCTGATTACAGGTGAGTAAATCGGAATTCGTAGTTCGGCTGATTTTTGAGGAATTTTTGAAAGGTCCAAATTTTCACACTTAGAAGAATTTCCAAGTAAAACCAGTCAATGGTAGCCTATGGAAGGAAATTCAAGTTACTGTAAGTATTGTTAGAATTACTTTTCAGGATCAGTAGTGGTCTGAAAGATGCAGCACTGAGGTCTCTCCTGATAACAGGTGAGTAAATCGGAAATTCGTAGTTTGGCTGATTTTTGAGGAATTTCTGAAGGTTCCAAAACTCCACACTTAGAAGAATTTCCAAGTGAAACCAGTCAATGTTAGCCTATGGAAGGAAATTCAAGTTACTGTAAGTATGGTAACAATTAGTTTTCAGGATCAGTAGTGGGCTGAAAGATGCAGCACTGAGTTCTCTCCTGATAACAGGTGAGTAAATCAGAATTCGTAGTTTGGCTGATTTTTGAGGAATTTTTTAAAGTTCCAAAACTCCACACTTAGAAACATTTCCAATTGAAACCAGTCGATGTTATCCTATGGAAGGAAATTCAAGTTATTGTAAGCATGGTTAGAATTACTTTTCAGGATCAGTAGTGGGCTGAAAGATGCAGCACTGAGGTCTCTCCTGATAACAGGTGAGTAAATCAGAATTCGTAGTTTGGCTGATTTTTGAGGAATTTTTTTAAGTTCCAAAACTCCACAGTTAGAAGAATTTCCAAGTGAAACCAGTCAACTTTAGCCTGTGGAAGGAAATTAAAGTTACTGTAACTGCAGTTAGAATTACTTTTCAGGATCAATAGTGGGCTGAAAGATGCAGCACTGAGGTCTCTCCTGATAACAGGTGAGTAAATTGGAAATTCGTAGTTTGGCTGATTTTTGAGGAATTTTTTAAAGTTCCAAAACTCCACACTTAGAAACATTTCCAATTGAAACCAGTCGATGTTATCCTATGGAAGGAAATTCAAGTTATTGTAAGCATGGTTAGAATTACTTTTCAGGATCAGTAGTGGGCTGAAAGATGCAGCACTGAGGTCTCTCCTGATAACAGGTGAGTAAATCGGAATTCGTAGATCGGCTGATTTTAAAGGAATTTTTTAAAGATCCAAAACTCCACACTTAGAAACATTTCCAAGTGAAACCAGTCAATGTTAGCCTATGGAAGGAAATTCAAGTTACTGTAAGTATGGTTAGAATTACTTTTCAGGATCACTAGTGGGCTGAAAGATGCCGCACTGAGGTCTCTCCTGATAACAGGTGAGTAAATCGAAATTCGTAGTTCGACTGACTTTTGAGGAAGTTTTTTTAAGTTCCAAAACTCCACACTTAGAAGAATTTCCAAGTGAAACCAGTCAACTTTAACCTGTGGAAGGAAATTCAAGTTACTGTAACTACAGTTAGAATTACTTTTCAGGATCAATAGTGGGCTGAAAGATGCAGCACTGAGGTCTCTCCTGATTACAGGTGAGTAAATCGGAATTCGTAGTTCGGCTGATTTTTGAGGAAATTTTTAAAGGTCCAAATCTCCACACTTAGAAGAATTTCCAAGTAAAACCAGTCAATGGTAGCCTATGGAAGGAAATTCTAGTTACTGTAAGTATGGTTAGAATTACTTTTCAGGATCAGTAGTGGGCTGAAAGATGCAGCACTGAGGTCTCTCCTGATAACAGGTGAGTAAATCGAAATTCGTAGTTCGACTGACTTTTGAGGAAGTTTTTTTAAGTTCCAAAACTCCACACTTAGAAGAATTTCCAAGTGAAACCAGTCAACTTTAGCCTGTGGAAGGAAATTCAAGTTACTGTAACTGCGGTTAGAATTACTTTTCAGGATCAATAGTGGGCTGAAAGATGCAGCACTGAGGTCTCTCCTGATAACAGGTGAGTAAATCAGAATTCGTAGTTTGGCTGATTTTTGAGGAATTTTTTTAAGTTCCAAAACTCCACAGTTAGAAGAATTTCCAAGTGAAACCAGTCAACTTTAGCCTGTGGAAGGAAATTAAAGTTACTGTAACTGCAGTTAGAATTACTTTTCAGGATCAATAGTGGGCTGAAAGATGCAGCACTGAGGTCTCTCCTGATAACAGGTGAGTAAATCAGAATTCGTAGTTTGGCTGATTTTTGAGGAATTTTTTTAAGTTCCAAAACTCCACAGTAGGAAGAATTTCCAAGTGAAAACAGTCAACATTAGCCTGTGGAAGGAAATTCAAGTTACTGTAACTACAGTTAGAATTACTTTTCAGGATCAATAGTGGGCTGAAAGATGCAGCACTGAGGTCTCTCCTGATTACAGGTGAGTAAATCAGAATTCGTAGTTCGGCTGATTTTTGAGGAATTTTTTAAAGGTCCAAATCTCCACACTTGGAAGAATTTCCAAGTAAAACCAGTCAATGGTAGCCTATGGAAGGAAATTCTAGTTACTGTAAGTATGGTTAGAATTACTTTTCAGGATCAGTAGTGGGCTGAAAGATGCAGCACTGAGGTCACTCCTGATAACAGGTGAGTAAATCGGAAATTCGTAGTTTGGCTGATTTTTGAGGAATTTTTGAAGGTTCCAAAACTCCACACTTAGAAGAATTTCCAAGTGAAACCAGTCAATGTTAGCCTATGGAAGGAAATTCAAGTTACTGTAAGTATGGTAACAATTAGTTTTCAGGATCAGCAGTGGGCTGAAAGATGCAGCACTGAGGTCTCTCCTGATAACAGGTGAGTAAATCGGAATTCGTAGTTCGGCTGATTTTTGAGGAATTTTTTAAAGTTCCAAAACTCCACACTTAGAAACATTTCCAATTGAAACCAGTCGATGTTATCCTATGGAAGGAAATTCAAGTTATTGTAAGCATGGTTAGAATTACTTTTCAGGATCAGTAGTGGGCTGAAAGATGCAGCACTGAGGTCTCTCCTGATAACAGGTGAGTAAATCGGAATTCGTAGTTCGGCTGATTTTAAAGGAATTTTTTAAAGATCCAAAACTCCACACTTAGAAACATTTCCAAGTGAAACCAGTCGATGTTAGCCTATGGAAGGAAATTCAAGTTACTGTAAGTATGGTTAGAATTACTTTTCAGGATCACTAGTGGGCTGAAAGATGCCGCACTGAGGTCTCTCCTGATAACAGGTGAGTAAATCGAAATTCGTAGTTCGACTGACTTTTGAGGAAGTTTTTTTAAGTTCCAAAACTCCACACTTAGAAGAATTTCCAAGTGAAACCAGTCAACTTTAACCTGTGGAAGGAAATTCAAGTTACTGTAACTACAGTTAGAATTACTTTTCAGGATCAATAGTGGGCTGAAAGATGCAGCACTGAGGTCTCTCCTGATTACAGGTGAGTAAATCGGAATTCGTAGTTCGGCTGATTTTTGAGGAAATTTTTAAAGGTCCAAATCTCCACACTTAGAAGAATTTCCAAGTAAAACCAGTCAATGGTAGCCTATGGAAGGAAATTCTAGTTACTGTAAGTATGGTTAGAATTACTTTTCAGGATCAGTAGTGGGCTGAAAGATGCAGCACTGAGGTCTCTCCTGATAACAGGTGAGTAAATCGAAATTCGTAGTTTGGCTGATTTTTGAGGAATTTTTTTAAGTTCCAAAACTCCACAGTTAGAAGAATTTCCAAGTGAAAACAGTCAACTTTAGCCTGTGGAAGGAAATTAAAGTTACTGTAACTGCAGTTAGAATTTCTTTTCAGGATGAATAGTGGGCTGAAAGATGCAGCACTGAGGTCGCTCCTGATTACAGGTGAGTAAATCGGAATTCGTAGTTCGGCTGATTTTTGAGGAATTTTTTAAAGGTCCAAATTTTCACACTTAGAAGAATTTCCAAGGAAAAACAGTCAATGGTAGCCTATGGAAGGAAATTCAAGTTACTGTAAGTATTGTTAGAATTACTTTTCAGGATCAGTAGTGGTCTGAAAGATGCAGCACTGAGGTCTCTCCTGATAACAGGTGAGTAAATCGGAAATTCGTAGTTTGGCTGATTTTTGAGGAATTTTTGAAGGTTCCAAAACTCCACACTTAGAAGTATTTCCAAGTGAAACCAGTCAATGTTAGCCTATGGAAGGAAATTCAAGTTACTGTAAGTATGGTAACAATTAGTTTTCAGGATCAGTAGTGGGCTGAAAGATGCAGCACTGAGTTCTCTCCTGATAACAGGTGAGTAAATCAGAATTCGTAGTTCGGCTGATTTTTGAGGAATTTTTTAAAGTTCCAAAACTCCACACTTAGAAACATTTCCAATTGAAACCAGTCGATGTTATCCTATGGAAGGAAATTCAAGTTATTGTAAGCATGGTTAGAATTACTTATCAGGATCAGTAGTGGGCTGAAAGATGCAGCACTGATGTCTCTCCTGATAACAGGTGAGTAAATCGGAATTCGTAGTTCGGCTGATTTTAAAGGAATTTTTTAAAGATCCAAAACTCCACACTTAGAAACATTTCCAAGTGAAACCAGTCGATGTTAGCCTATGGAAGGAAATTCAAGTTACTGTAAGTATGGTTAGAATTACTTTTCAGGATCACTAGTGGGCTGAAAGATGCAGCACTGAGGTCTCTCCTGATAACAGGTGAGTAAATCGAAATTCGTAGTTCGACTGACTTTTGAGGAAGTTTTTTTAAGTTCCAAAACTCCACACTTAGAAGAATTTCCAAGTGAAACCAGTCAACTTTAACCTGTGGAAGGAAATTCAAGTTACTGTAACTACAGTTAGAATTACTTTTCAGGATCAATAGTGGGCTGAAAGATGCAGCACTGAGGTCTCTCCTGATTACAGGTGAGTAAATCGGAATTCGTAGTTCGGCTGATTTTTGAGGAATTTTTTAAAGGTCCAAATCTCCACACTTAGAAGAATTTCCAAGTAAAACCAGTCAATGGTAGCCTATGGAAGGAAATTCTAGTTACTGTAAGTATGGTTAGAATTACTTTTCAGGATCAGTAGTGGGCTGAAAGATGCAGCACTGAGGTCTCTCCTGATAACAGGTGAGTAAATCGAAATTCGTAGTTCGACTGACTTTTGAGGAAGTTTTTTTAAGTTCCAAAACTCCACACTTAGAAGAATTTCCAAGTGAAACCAGTCAACTTTAGCCTGTGGAAGGAAATTCAAGTTACTGTAACTGTGGTTAGAATTACTTTTCAGGATCAATAGTGGGCTGAAAGATGCAGCACTGAGGTCTCTCCTGATAACAGGTGAGTAAATCAGAATTCGTAGTTTGGCTGATTTTTGAGGAATTTTTTTAAGTTCCAAAACTCCACAGTTAGAAGAATTTCCAAGTGAAACCAGTCAACTTTAGCCTGTGGAAGGAAATTAAAGTTACTGTAACTGCAGTTAGAATTACTTTTCAGGATCAATAGTGGGCTGAAAGATGCAGCACTGAGGTCTCTCCTGATAACAGGTGAGTAAATCGAAATTCGTAGTTCGACTGACTTTTGAGGAATTTTTTTAAGTTCCAAAACTCCACACTTAGAAGAATTTCCAAGTGAAACCAGTCAACTTTAGCCTGTGGAAGGAAATTAAAGTTACTGTAACTGCAGTTAGAATTACTTTTCAGGATGAATAGTGGGCTGAAAGATGCAGCACTGAGGTCGCTCCTGATTACAGGTGAGTAAATCGGAATTCGTAGTTCGGCTGATTTTAAAGGAATTTTTTAAAGATCCAAAACTCCACACTTAGAAACATTTCCAAGTGAAACCAGTCGATGTTAGCCTATGGAAGGAAATTCAAGTTACTGTAAGTATGGTTAGAATTACTTTTCAGGATCACTAGTGGGCTGAAAGATGCAGCACTGAGGTCTCTCCTGATAACAGGTGAGTAAATCGAAATTCGTAGTTCGACTGACTTTTGAGGAGGTTTTTTTAAGTTCCAAAACTCCACACTTAGAAGAATTTCCAAGTGAAACCAGTCAATGTTAGCCTATGGAAGGAAATTCAAGTTACTGTAAGTATGGTAACAATTAGTTTTCAGGATCAGCAGTGGGCTGAAAGATGCAGCACTGAGGTCTCTCCTGATAACAGGTGAGTAAATCGGAATTCGTAGTTCGGCTGATTTTTGAGGATTTTTTAAAGTTCCAAAACTCCACACTTAGAAACATTTCCAATTGAAACCAGTCGATGTTATCCTATGGAAGGAAATTCAAGTTATTGTAAGCATGGTTAGAATTACTTTTCAGGATCAGTAGTGGGCTGAAAGATGCAGCACTGAGGTCTCTCCTAATAACAGGTGAGTAAATCGGAATTCGTAGTTCGGCTGATTTTAAAGGAATTTTTTAAAGATCCAAAACTCCACACTTAGAAACATTTCCAAGTGAAACCAGTCGATGTTAGCCTATGGAAGGAAATTCAAGTTACTGTAAGTATGGTTAGAATTACTTTTCAGGATCACTAGTGGGCTGAAAGATGCCGCACTGAGGTCTCTCCTGATAACAGGTGAGTAAATCGAAATTCGTAGTTCGACTGACTTTTGAGGAAGTTTTTTTAAGTTCCAAAACTCCACACTTAGAAGAATTTCCAAGTGAAACCAGTCAACTTTAACCTGTGGAAAGAAATTCAAGTTACTGTAACTACAGTTAGAATTACTTTTCAGGATCAATAGTGGGCTGAAAGATGCAGCACTGAGGTCTCTCCTGATTACAGGTGAGTAAATCGGAATTCGTAGTTCGGCTGATTTTTGAGGACATTTTTAAAGGTCCAAATCTCCACACTTAGAAGAATTTCCAAGTGAAACCAGTCAATGTTAGCCTAAGGAAGGAAATTCAAGTTACTGTAAGTGTGGTAACAATTAGTTTTCAGGATCAGTAGTGGGCTGAAAGATTCAGCACTGAGTTCTCTCCTGATAACAGGTGAGTAAATCGGAATTCGTAGTTCGGCTGATTTTTGAGGAATTTTTTTAAGTTCCAAAACTCCACACTTAGAAACATTTCCAATTGAAACCAGTCGATGTTATCCTATGGAAGGAAATTCAAGTTATTGTAAGCATGGGTAGAATTACTTTTCAGGATCAGTAGTGGGCTGAAAGATGCAGCACTGATGTCTCTCCTGATAACAGGTGAGTAAATCGGAATTCGTAGTTCGGCTGATTTTAAAGGAATTTTTTAAAGATCCAAAACTCCACACTTAGAAACATTTCCAAGTGAAACCAGTCGATGTTAGCCTATGGAAGGAAATTCAAGTTACTGTAAGTATGGTTAGAATTACTTTTCAGGATCACTAGTGGGCTGAAAGATGCAGCACTGAGGTCTCTCCTGATAACAGGTGAGTAAATCGAAATTCGTAGTTCGACTGACTTTTGAGGAGGTTTTTTTAAGTTCCAAAACTCCACACTTAGAAGAATTTCCAAGTAAAACCAGTCAACTTTAACCTGTGGAAGGAAATTCAAGTTACTGTAACTACAGTTAGAATTACTTTTCAGGATCAATAGTGGGCTGAAAGATGCAGCACTGAGGTCTCTCCTGATTACAGGTGAGTAAATCGGAATTCGTAGTTCGGCTGATTTTTGAGGAATTTTTTAAAGGTCCAAATCTCCACACTTAGAAGAATTTCCAAGTAAAACCAGTCAATGGTAGCCTATGGAAGGAAATTCTAGTTACTGTAAGTATGGTTAGAATTACTTTTCAGGATCAGTAGTGGGCTGAAAGATGCAGCACTGAGGTCTCTCCTGATAACAGGTGAGTAAATCGAAATTCGTAGTTCGACTGACTTTTGAGGAATTTTTTTAAGTTCCAAAACTCCACACTTAGAAGAATTTCCAAGTGAAACCAGTCAACTTTAGCCTGTGGAAGGAAATTCAAGTTACTGTAACTGCAGTTAGAATTACTTTTCAGGATGAATAGTGGGCTGAAAGATGCAGCACTGAGGTCGCTCCTGATTACAGGTGAGTAAATCGGAATTCGTAGTTCGGCTGATTTTTGAGGAATTTTTTAAAGGTCCAAATTTTCACACTTAGAAGAATTTCCAAGTAAAACCAGTCAATGGTAGCCTATGGAAGGAAATTCAAGTTACTGTAAGTATTGTTAGAATTACTTTTCAGGATCAGTAGTGGTCTGAAAGATGCAGCACTGAGGTCTCTCCTGATAACAGGTGAGTAAATCGGAAATTCGTAGTTTGGCTGATTTTTGAGGAATTTTTGAAGGTTCCAAAACTCCACACTTAGAAGAATTTCCAAGTGAAACCAGTCAATGTTAGCCTATGGAAGGAAATTCAAGTTACTGTAAGTATGGTAACAATTAGTTTTCAGGATAAGCAGTGGGCTGAAAGATGCAGCACTGAGGTCTCTCCTGATAACAGGTGAGTAAATCGGAATTCGTAGTTCGGCTGATTTTTGAGGAATTTTTTAAAGTTCCAAAACTCCACACTTAGAAACATTTCCAATTGAAACCAGTCGATGTTATCCTATGGAAGGAAATTCAAGTTATTGTAAGCATGGTTAGAATTACTTTTCAGGATCAGTAGTGGGCTGAAAGATGCAGCACTGAGGTCTCTCCTAATAACAGGTGAGTAAATCGGAATTCGTAGTTCGGCTGATTTTAAAGGAATTTTTTAAAGATCCAAAACTCCACACTTAGAAACATTTCCAAGTGAAACCAGTCGATGTTAGCCTATGGAAGGAAATTCAAGTTACTGTAAGTATGGTTAGAATTACTTTTCAGGATCACTAGTGGGCTGAAAGATGCCGCACTGAGGTCTCTCCTGATAACAGGTGAGTAAATCGAAATTCGTAGTTCGACTGACTTTTGAGGAAGTTTTTTTAAGTTCCAAAACTCCACACTTAGAAGAATTTCCAAGTGAAACCAGTCAACTTTAACCTGTGGAAAGAAATTCAAGTTACTGTAACTACAGTTAGAATTACTTTTCAGGATCAATAGTGGGCTGAAAGATGCAGCACTGAGGTCTCTCCTGATTACAGGTGAGTAAATCGGAATTCGTAGTTCGGCTGATTTTTGAGGAAATTTTTAAAGGTCCAAATCTCCACACTTAGAAGAATTTCCAAGTAAAACCAGTCAATGGTAGCCTATGGAAGGAAATTCTAGTTACTGTAAGTATGGTTAGGATTACTTTTCAGGATCAGTAGTGGGCTGAAAGATGCAGCACTGAGGTCTCTCCTGATAACAGGTGAGTAAATCGAAATTCGTAGTTTGGCTGATTTTTGAGGAATTTTTTTAAGTTCCGAAACTCCACAGTTAGAAGAATTTCCAAGTGAAAACAGTCAACTTTAGCCTGTGGAAGGAAATTAAAGTTACTGTAACTGCAGTTAGAATTACTTTTCAGGATGAATAGTGGGCTGAAAGATGCAGCACTGAGGTCGCTCCTGATTACAGGTGAGTAAATCAGAATTCGTAGTTTGGCTGATTTTTGAGGAATTTTTTTAAGTTCCAAAACTCCACAGTTAGAAGAATTTCCAAGTGAAAACAGTCAACTTTAGCCTGTGGAAGGAAATTAAAGTTACTGTAACTGCAGTTAGAATTACTTTTCAGGATGAATAGTGGGCTGAAAGATGCAGCACTGAGGTCGCTCCTGATTACAGGTGAGTAAATCGGAATTCGTAGTTCGGCTGATTTTTGAGGAATTTTTTAAAGGTCCAAATTTTCACACTTAGAAGAATTTCCAAGTAAAACCAGTCAATGGTAGCCTATGGAAGGAAATTCAAGTTACTGTAAGTATTGTTAGAATTACTTTTCAGGATCAGTAGTGGTCTGAAAGATGCAGCACTGAGGTCTCTCCTGATAACAGGTGAGTAAATCGGAAATTTGTAGTTTGGCTGATTTTTGAGGAATTTTTGAAGGTTCCAAAACTCCACACTTAGAAGAATTTCCAAGTGAAACCAGTCAATGTTAGCCTAAGGAAGGAAATTCAAGTTACTGTAAGTATGGTAACAATTAGTTTTCAGGATCAGTAGTGGGCTGAAAGATGCAGCACTGAGTTCTCTCCTGATAACAGGTGAGTAAATCGGAATTCGTAGTTCGGCTGATTTTTGAGGAATTTTTTAAAGTTCCAAAACTCCACACTTAGAAACATTTCCAATTGAAACCAGTCGATGTTATCCTATGGAAGGAAATTCAAGTTATTGTAAGCATGGGTAGAATTACTTTTCAGGATCAGTAGTGGGCTGAAAGATGCAGCACTGATGTCTCTCCTGATAACAGGTGAGTAAATCGGAATTCGTAGTTCGGCTGATTTTAAAGGAATTTTTTAAAGATCCAAAACTCCACACTTAGAAACATTTCCAAGTGAAACCAGTCGATGTTAGCCTATGGAAGGAAATTCAAGTTACTGTAAGTATGGTTAGAATTACTTTTCAGGATCACTAGTGGGCTGAAAGATGCAGCACTGAGGTCTCTCCTGATAACAGGTGAGTAAATCGAAATTCGTAGTTCGACTGACTATTGAGGAAGTTTTTTTAAGTTCCAAAACTCCACACTTAGAAGAATTTCCAAGTGAAACCAGTCAACTTTAACCTGTGGAAGGAAATTCAAGTTACTGTAACTACAGTTAGAATTACTTTTCAGGATCAATAGTGGGCTGAAAGATGCAGCACTGAGGTCTCTCCTGATTACAGGTGAGTAAATCGGAATTCGTAGTTCGGCTGATTTTTGAGGATTTTTTTAAAGGTCCAAATCTCCACACTTAGAAGAATTTCCAAGTAAAACCAGTCAATGGTAGCCTTTGGAAGGAAATTCTAGTTACTGTAAGTATGGTTAGAATTACTTTTCAGGATCAGTAGTGGGCTGAAAGATGCAGCACTGAGGTCTCTCCTGATAAAAGGTGAGTAAATCGAAATTCGTAGTTCAACTGACTTTTGAGGAAGTTTTTTTAAGTTCCAAAACTCCACACTTAGAAGAATTTCCAAGTGAAACCAGTCAACTTTAGCCTGTGGAAGGAAATTCAAGTTACTGTAACTGCGGTTAGAATTACTTTTCAGGATCAATAGTGGGCTGAAAGATGCAGCACTGAGGTCTCTCCTGATAACAGGTGAGTAAATCAGAATTCGTAGTTTGGCTGATTTTTGAGGAATTTTTTTAAGTTCCAAAACTCCACAGTTAGAAGAATTTCCAAGTGAAACCAGTCAACTTTAGCCTGTGGAAGGAAATTAAAGTTACTGTAACTGCAGTTAGAATTACTTTTCAGGATCAATAGTGGGCTGAAAGATGCAGCACTGAGGTCTCTCCTGATAACAGGTGAGTAAATCGGAATTCGTAGTTCGGCTGATTTTAAAGGAATTTTTTAAAGATCCAAAACTCCACACTTAGAAACATTTCCAAGTGAAACCAGTCGATGTTAGCCTATGGAAGGAAATTCAAGTTACTGTAAGTATGGTTAGAATTACTTTTCAGGATCACTAGTGGGCTGAAAGATGCCGCACTGAGGTCTCTCCTGATAACAGGTGAGTAAATCGAAATTCGTAGTTCGACTGACTTTTGAGGAAGTTTTTTTAAGTTCCAAAACTCCACACTTAGAAGAATTTCCAAGTGAAACCAGTCAACTTTAACCTGTGGAAGGAAATTCAAGTTACTGTAACTACAGTTAGAATTACTTTTCAGGATCAATAGTGGGCTGAAAGATGCAGCACTGAGGTCTCTCCTGATTACAGGTGAGTAAATCGGAATTCGTAGTTCGGCTGATTTTTGAGGAAATTTTTAAAGGTCCAAATCTCCACACTTAGAAGAATTTCCAAGTAAAACCAGTCAATGGTAGCCTATGGAAGGAAATTCTAGTTACTGTAAGTATGGTTAGAATTACTTTTCAGGATCAGTAGTGGTCTGAGAGATGCAGCACTGAGGTCTCTCCTGATAACAGGTGAGTAAATCGGAAATTCGTAGTTTGGCTGATTTTTGAGGAATTTTTTTAAGTTCCAAAACTCCACAGTTAGAAGAATTTCCAAGTGAAAACAGTCAACTTTAGCCTGTGGAAGGAAATTAAAGTTACTGTAACTGCAGTTAGAATTACTTTTCAGGATGAATAGTGGGCTGAAAGATGCAGCACTGAGGTCGCTCCTGATTACAGGTGAGTAAATCGGAATTCGTAGTTCGGCTGATTTTTGAGGAATTTTTTAAAGGTCCAAATTTTCACACTTAGAAGAATTTCCAAGTAAAACCAGTCAATGGTAGCCTATGGAAGGAAATTCAAGTTACTGTAAGTATTGTTAGAATTACTTTTCAGGATCAGTAGTGGTCTGAAAGATGCAGCACTGAGGTCTCTCCTGATAACAGGTGAGTAAATCGGAAATTTGTAGTTTGGCTGATTTTTGAGGAATTTTTGAAGGTTCCAAAACTCCACACTTAGAAGAATTTCCAAGTGAAACCAGTCAATGTTAGCCTAAGGAAGGAAATTCAAGTTACTGTAAGTGTGGAAACAATTAGTTTTCAGGATCAGTAGTGGGCTGAAAGATGCAGCACTGAGTTCTCTCCTGATAACAGGTGAGTAAATCGGAATTCGTAGTTCGGCTGATTTTTGAGGAATTTTTTAAAGGTCCAAATTTTCACACTTAGAAGAATTTCCAAGTAAAACCAGTCAATGGTAGCCTATGGAAGGAAATTCAAGTTACTGTAAGTATTGTTAGAATTACTTTTCAGGATCAGTAGTGGTCTGAAAGATGCAGCACTGAGGTCTCTCCTGATAACAGGTGAGTAAATCGGAAATTCGTAGTTTGGCTGATTTTTGAGGAATTTTTTTAAGTTCCAAAACTCCACAGTTAGAAGAATTTCCAAGTGAAACCAGTCAACTTTAGCCTGTGGACGGAAATTAAAGTTACTGTAACTGCAGTTAGAATTACTTTTCAGGATCAATAGTGGGCTGAAAGATGCAGCACTGAGGTCTCTCCTGATAACAGGTGAGTAAATCGGAATTCGTAGTTCGGCTGATTTTAAAGGAATTTTTTAAAGATCCAAAACTCCACACTTAGAAACATTTCCAAGTGAAACCAGTCGATGTTAGCCTATGGAAGGAAATTCAAGTTACTGTAAGTATGGTTAGAATTACTTTTCAGGATCACTAGTGGGCTGAAAGATGCCGCACTGAGGTCTCTCCTGATAACAGGTGAGTAAATCGAAATTCGTAGTTCGACTGACTTTTGAGGAAGTTTTTTTAAGTTCCAAAACTCCACACTTAGAAGAATTTCCAAGTGAAACCAGTCAACTTTAACCTGTGGAAGGAAATTCAAGTTACTGTAACTACAGTTAGAATTACTTTTCAGGATCAATAGTGGGCTGAAAGATGCAGCACTGAGGTCTCTCCTGATTACAGGTGAGTAAATCGGAATTCGTAGTTCGGCTGATTTTTGAGGAAATTTTTAAAGGTCCAAATCTCCACACTTAGAAGAATTTCCAAGTAAAACCAGTCAATGGTAGCCTATGGAAGGAAATTCTAGTTACTGTAAGTATGGTTAGAATTACTTTTCAGGATCAGTAGTGGGCTGAAAGATGCAGCACTGAGGTCTCTCCTGATAACAGGTGAGTAAATCGAAATTTGTAGTTTGGCTGATTTTTGAGGAATTTTTGAAGGTTCCAAAACTCCACAGTTAGAAGAATTTCCAAGTGAAACCAGTAAACTTTAGCCTGTGGAAGGAAATTAAAGTTACTGTAACTGCAGTTAGAATTACTTTTCAGGATCAATAGTGGGCTGAAAGATGCAGCACTGAGGTCTCTCCTGATAACAGGTGAGTAAATCGAAATTCGTGGTTCGACTGACTTTTGAGGAAGTTTTTTTAAGTTCCAAAACTCCACACTTAGAAGAATTTCCAAGTGAAACCAGTCAACTTTAACCTGTGGAAGGAAATTCAATTTACTGTAACTACAGTTAGAACTACTTTTCAGGATCAATAGTGGGCTGAAAGATGCAGCACTGAGGTCGCTCCTGATTACAGGTGAGTAAATCGGAATTCGTAGTTCGGCTGATTTTTGAGGAATTTTTTAAAGGTCCAAATTTTCACACTTAGAAGAATTTCCAAGTAAAACCAGTCAATGGTAGCCTATGGAAGGAAATTCAAGTTACTGTAAGTATTGTTAGAATTACTTTTCAGGATCAGTAGTGGTCTGAAAGATGCAGCACTGAGGTCTCTCCTGATAACAGGTGAGTAAATCGGAAATTCGTAGTTTGGCTGATTTTTGAGGAATTTTTTTAAGTTCCAAAACTCCACAGTTAGAAGAATTTCCAAGTGAAAACAGTCAACTTTAGCCTGTGGAAGGAAATTAAAGTTACTGTAACTGCAGTTAGAATTACTTTTCAGGATGAATAGTGGGCTGAAAGATGCAGCACTGAGGTCGCTCCTGATTACAGGTGAGTAAATCGGAATTCGTAGTTCGGCTGATTTTTGAGGAATTTTTTAAAGGTCCAAATTTTCACACTTAGAAGAATTTCCAAGTAAAACCAGTCAATGGTAGCCTATGGAAGGAAATTCAAGTTACTGTAAGTATTGTTAGAATTACTTTTCAGGATCAGTAGTGGTCTGAAAGATGCAGCACTGAGGTCTCTCCTGATAACAGGTGAGTAAATCGGAAATTTGTAGTTTGGCTGATTTTTGAGGAATTTTTGAAGGTTCCAAAACTCCACACTTAGAAGAATTTCCAAGTGAAACCAGTCAATGTTAGCCTAAGGAAGGAAATTCAAGTTACTGTAAGTGTGGTAACAATTAGTTTTCAGGATCAGTAGTGGGCTGAAAGATGCAGCACTGAGTTCTCTCCTGATAACAGGTGAGTAAATCGGAATTCGTAGTTCGGCTGATTTTTGAGGAATTTTTTAAAGTTCCAAAACTCCACACTTAGAAACATTTCCAATTGAAACCAGTCGATGTTATCCTATGGAAGGAAATTCAAGTTATTGTAAGCATGGGTAGAATTACTTTTCAGGATCAGTAGTGGGCTGAAAGATGCAGCACTGATGTCTCTCCTGATAACAGGTGAGTAAATCGGAATTCGTAGTTCGGCTGATTTTAAAGGAATTTTTTAAAGATCCAAAACTCCACACTTAGAAACATTTCCAAGTGAAACCAGTCGATGTTAGCCTATGGAAGGAAATTCAAGTTACTGTAAGTATGGTTAGAATTACTTTTCAGGATCACTAGTGGGCTGAAAGATGCAGCACTGAGGTCTCTCCTGATAACAGGTGAGTAAATCGAAATTCGTAGTTCGACTGACTTTTGAGGAGGTTTTTTTAAGTTCCAAAACTCCACACTTAGAAGAATTTCCAAGTAAAACCAGTCAACTTTAACCTGTGGAAGGAAATTCAAGTTACTGTAACTACAGTTAGAATTACTTTTCAGGATCAATAGTGGGCTGAAAGATGCAGCACTGAGGTCTCTCCTGATTACAGGTGAGTAAATCGGAATTCGTAGTTCGGCTGATTTTTGAGGAATTTTTTAAAGGTCCAAATCTCCACACTTAGAAGAATTTCCAAGTGAAACCAGTCAATGGTAGCCTATGGAAGGAAATTCAAGTTACTGTAAGTATGGTAACAATTAGTTTTCAGGATCAGTAGTGGGCTGAAAGATGCAGCACTGAGTTCTCTCCTGATAAAAGGTGAGTAAATCAGAATTCGTAGTTCGGCTGATTTTTGAGGAATTTTTTAAAGTTCCAAAACTCCACACTTAGAAACATTTCCAATTGAAACCAGTCGATGTTAGCCTATGGAAGGAAATTCAAGTTACTGTAAGTATGGTTAGAATTACTTTTCAGGATCACTAGTGGGCTGAAAGATGCAGCACTGAGGTCTCTCCAGATAACAGGTGAGTAAATCGAAATTCGTAGTTCGACTGACTATTGAGGAAGTTTTTTTAAGTTCCAAAACTCCACACTTAGAAGAATTTCCAAGTGAAACCAGTCAACTTTAACCTGTGGAAGGAAATTCAAGTTACTGTAACTACAGTTAGAATTACTTTTCAGGATCAATAGTGGGCTGAAAGATGCAGCACTGAGGTCTCTCCTGATTACAGGTGAGTAAATCGGAATTCGTAGTTCGGCTGATTTTTGAGGAATTTTTTAAAGGTTCAAATCTCCACACTTAGAAGAATTTCCAAGTAAAACCAGTCAATGGTAGCCTTTGGAAGGAAATTCTAGTTACTTTAAGTATGGTTAGAATTACTTTTCAGGATCAGTAGTGGGCTGAAAGATGCAGCACTGAGGTCTCTCCTGATAAAAGGTGAGTAAATCGAAATTCGTAGTTCGACTGACTTTTGAGGAAGTTTTTTTAAGTTCCAAAACTCCACACTTAGAAGAATTTCCAAGTGAAACCAGTCAACTTTAGCCTGTGGAAGGAAATTCAAGTTACTGTAACTGCGGTTAGAATTACTTTTCAGGATCAATAGTGGGCTGAAAGATGCAGCACTGAGGTCTCTCCTGATAACAGGTGAGTAAATCAGAATTCGTAGTTTGGCTGATTTTTGAGGAATTTTTTTAAGTTCCAAAACTCCACAGTTAGAAGAATTTCCAAGTGAAACCAGTCAACTTTAGCCTGTGGAAGGAAATTAAAGTTACTGTAACTGCAGTTAGAATTACTTTTCAGGATCAATAGTGGGCTGAAAGATGCAGCACTGAGGTCTCTCCTGATAACAGGTGAGTAAATCGGAATTCGTAGTTCGGCTGATTTTAAAGGAATTTTTTAAAGATCCAAAACTCCACACTTAGAAACATTTCCAAGTGAAACCAGTCGATGTTAGCCTATGGAAGGAAATTCAAGTTACTGTAAGTATGGTTAGAATTACTTTTCAGGATCACTAGTGGGCTGAAAGATGCCGCACTGAGGTCTCTCCTGATAACAGGTGAGTAAATCGAAATTCGTAGTTCGACTGACTTTTGAGGAAGTTTTTTTAAGTTCCAAAACTCCACACTTAGAAGAATTTCCAAGTGAAACCAGTCAACTTTAACCTGTGGAAGGAAATTCAAGTTACTGTAACTACAGTTAGAATTACTTTTCAGGATCAATAGTGGGCTGAAAGATGCAGCACTGAGGTCTCTCCTGATTACAGGTGAGTAAATCGGAATTCGTAGTTCGGCTGATTTTTGAGGAAATTTTTAAAGGTCCAAATCTCCACACTTAGAAGAATTTCCAAGTAAAACCAGTCAATGGTAGCCTATGGAAGGAAATTCTAGTTACTGTAAGTATGGTTAGAATTACTTTTCAGGATCAGTAGTGGGCTGAAAGATGCAGCACTGAGGTCTCTCCTGATAACAGGTGAGTAAATCGAAATTCGTAGTTCGACTGACTTTTGAGGAAGTTTTTTTAAGTTTCAAAACTCCACAGTTAGAAGAATTTCCAAGTGAAACCAGTAAACTTTAGCCTGTGGAAGGAAATTAAAGTTACTGTAACTGCAGTTAGAATTACTTTTCAGGATCAATAGTGGGCTGAAAGATGCAGCACTGAGGTCTCTCCTGATAACAGGTGAGTAAATCGAAATTCGTGGTTCGACTGACTTTTGAGGAAGTTTTTTTAAGTTCCAAAACTCCACACTTAGAAGAATTTCCAAGTGAAACCAGTCAACTTTAACCTGTGGAAGGAAATTCAAGTTACTGTAACTACAGTTAGAACTACTTTTCAGGATCAATAGTGGGCTGAAAGATGCAGCACTGAGGTCGCTCCTGATTACAGGTGAGTAAATCGGAATTCGTAGTTCGGCTGATTTTTGAGGAATTTTTTAAAGGTCCAAATTTTCACACTTAGAAGAATTTCCAAGTAAAACCAGTCAATGGTAGCCTATGGAAGGAAATTCAAGTTACTGTAAGTATTGTTAGAATTACTTTTCAGGATCAGTAGTGGTCTGAAAGATGCAGCACTGAGGTCTCTCCTGATAACAGGTGAGTAAATCGGAAATTCGTAGTTTGGCTGATTTTTGAGGAATTTTTTTAAGTTCCAAAACTCCACAGTTAGAATTTCCAAGTGAAAACAGTCAACTTTAGCCTGTGGAAGGAAATTAAAGTTACTGTAACTGCAGTTAGAATTACTTTTCAGGATGAATAGTGGGCTGAAAGATGCAGCACTGAGGTCGCTCCTGATTACAGGTGAGTAAATCGGAATTCGTAGTTCGGCTGATTTTTGAGGAATTTTTTAAAGGTCCAAATGTTCCCACTTAGAAGAATTTCCAAGTAAAACCAGTCAATGGTAGCCTATGGAAGGAAATTCAAGTTACTGTAAGTATTGTTAGAATTACTTTTCAGGATCAGTAGTGGTCTGAAAGATGCAGCACTGAGGTCTCTCCTGATAACAGGTGAGTAAATCGGAAATTTGTAGTTTGGCTGATTTTTGAGGAATTTTTGAAGGTTCCAAAACTCCACACTTAGAAGAATTTCCAAGTGAAACCAGTCAATGTTAGCCTAAGGAAGGAAATTCAAGTTACTGTAAGTGTGGTAACAATTAGTTTTCAGGATCAGTAGTGGGCTGAAAGATGCAGCACTGAGTTCTCTCCTGATAACAGGTGAGTAAATCGGAATTCGTAGTTCGGCTGATTTTTGAGGAATTTTTTAAAGTTCCAAAACTCCACACTTAGAAACATTTCCAATTGAAACCAGTCGATGTTATCCTATGGAAGGAAATTCAAGTTATTGTAAGCATGGGTAGAATTACTTTTCAGGATCAGTAGTGGGCTGAAAGATGCAGCACTGATGTCTCTCCTGATAACAGGTGAGTAAATCGGAATTCGTAGTTCGGCTGATTTTAAAGGAATTTTTTAAAGATCCAAAACTCCACACTTAGAAACATTTCCAAGTGAAACCAGTCGATGTTAGCCTATGGAAGGAAATTCAAGTTACTGTAAGTATGGTTAGAATTACTTTTCAGGATCACTAGTGGGCTGAAAGATGCAGCACTGAGGTCTCTCCTGATAACAGGTGAGTAAATCGAAATTCGTAGTTCGACTGACTTTTGAGGAGGTTTTTTTAAGTTCCAAAACTCCACACTTAGAAGAATTTCCAAGTAAAACCAGTCAACTTTAACCTGTGGAAGGAAATTCAAGTTACTGTAACTACAGTTAGAATTACTTTTCAGGATCAATAGTGGGCTGAAAGATGCAGCACTGAGGTCTCTCCTGATTACAGGTGAGTAAATCGGAATTCGTAGTTCGGCTGATTTTTGAGGAATTTTTTAAAGGTCCAAATCTCCACACTTAGAAGAATTTCCAAGTAAAACCAGTCAATGGTAGCCTATGGAAGGAAATTCTAGTTACTGTAAGTATGGTTAGAATTACTTTTCAGGATCAGTAGTGGGCTGAAAGATGCAGCACTGAGGTCTCTCCTGATAACAGGTGAGTAAATCGAAATTCGTAGTTCGACTGACTTTTGAGGAATTTTTTTAAGTTCCAAAACTCCACACTTAGAAGAATTTCCAAGTGAAACCAGTCAACTTTAGCCTGTGGAAGGAAATTCAAGTTACTGTAACTGCAGTTAGAATTACTTTTCAGGATGAATAGTGGGCTGAAAGATGCAGCACTGAGGTCGCTCCTGATTACAGGTGAGTAAATCGGAATTCGTAGTTCGGCTGATTTTTGAGGAATTTTTTAAAGGTCCAAATTTTCACACTTAGAAGAATTTCCAAGTAAAACCAGTCAATGGTAGCCTATGGAAGGAAATTCAAGTTACTGTAAGTATTGTTAGAATTACTTTTCAGGATCAGTAGTGGTCTGAAAGATGCAGCACTGAGGTCTCTCCTGATAACAGGTGAGTAAATCGGAAATTCGTAGTTTGGCTGATTTTTGAGGAATTTTTGAAGGTTCCAAAACTCCACACTTAGAAGAATTTCCAAGTGAAACCAGTCAATGTTAGCCTATGGAAGGAAATTCAAGTTACTGTAAGTATGGTAACAATTAGTTTTCAGGATCAGCAGTGGGCTGAAAGATGCAGCACTGAGGTCTCTCCTGATAACAGGTGAGTAAATCGGAATTCGTAGTTCGGCTGATTTTTGAGGAATTTTTTAAAGTTCCAAAACTCCACACTTAGAAACATTTCCAATTGAAACCAGTCGATGTTATCCTATGGAAGGAAATTCAAGTTATTGTAAGCATGGTTAGAATTACTTTTCAGGATCAGTAGTGGGCTGAAAGATGCAGCACTGAGGTCTCTCCTAATAACAGGTGAGTAAATCGGAATTCGTAGTTCGGCTGATTTTAAAGGAATTTTTTAAAGATCCAAAACTCCACACTTAGAAACATTTCCAAGTGAAACCAGTCGATGTTAGCCTATGGAAGGAAATTCAAGTTACTGTAAGTATGGTTAGAATTACTTTTCAGGATCACTAGTGGGCTGAAAGATGCCGCACTGAGGTCTCTCCTGATAACAGGTGAGTAAATCGAAATTCGTAGTTCGACTGACTTTTGAGGAAGTTTTTTTAAGTTCCAAAACTCCACACTTAGAAGAATTTCCAAGTGAAACCAGTCAACTTTAACCTGTGGAAGGAAATTCAAGTTACTGTAACTACAGTTAGAATTACTTTTCAGGATCAATAGTGGGCTGAAAGATGCAGCACTGAGGTCTCTCCTGATTACAGGTGAGTAAATCGGAATTCGTAGTTCGGCTGATTTTTGAGGAAATTTTTAAAGGTCCAAATCTCCACACTTAGAAGAATTTCCAAGTAAAACCAGTCAATGGTAGCCTATGGAAGGAAATTCTAGTTACTGTAAGTATGGTTAGAATTACTTTTCAGGATCAGTAGTGGGCTGAAAGATGCAGCACTGAGGTCTCTCCTGATAACAGGTGAGTAAATCGAAATTCGTAGTTTGGCTGATTTTTGAGGAATTTTTTTAAGTTCCGAAACTCCACAGTTAGAAGAATTTCCAAGTGAAAACAGTCAACTTTAGCCTGTGGAAGGAAATTAAAGTTACTGTAACTGCAGTTAGAATTACTTTTCAGGATGAATAGTGGGCTGAAAGATGCAGCACTGAGGTCGCTCCTGATTACAGGTGAGTAAATCAGAATTCGTAGTTTGACGGATTTTTGAGGAATTTTTTTAAGTTCCAAAACTCCACAGTTAGAAGAATTTCCAAGTGAAAACAGTCAACTTTAGCCTGTGGAAGGAAATTAAAGTTACTGTAACTGCAGTTAGAATTACTTGTCAGGATGAATAGTGGGCTGAAAGATGCAGCACTGAGGTCGCTCCTGATTACAGGTGAGTAAATCGAAATTCGTAGTTCGGCTGATTTTTGAGGAATTTTTGAAGGTTCCAAAACTCCACACTTAGAAGAATTTCCAAGTGAAACCAGTCAATGTTAGCCTAAGGAAGGAAATTCAAGTTACTGTAAGTGTGGTAACAATTAGTTTTCAGGATCAGTAGTGGGCTGAAAGATGCAGCACTGAGTTCTCTCCTGATAACAGGTGAGTAAATCGGAATTCGTAGTTCGGCTGATTTTTGAGGAATTTTTTAAAGTTCCAAAACTCCACACTTAGAAACATTTCCAATTGAAACCAGTCGATGTTATCCTATGGAAGGAAATTCAAGTTATTGTAAGCATGGGTAGAATTACTTTTCAGGATCAGTAGTGGGCTGAAAGATGCAGCACTGATGTCTCTCCTGATAACAGGTGAGTAAATCGGAATTCGTAGTTCGGCTGATTTTAAAGGAATTTTTTAAAGATCCAAAACTCCACACTTAGAAACATTTCCAAGTGAAACCAGTCGATGTTAGCCTATGGAAGGAAATTCAAGTTACTGTAAGTATGGTTAGAATTACTTTTCAGGATCACTAGTGGGCTGAAAGATGCAGCACTGAGGTCTCTCCTGATAACAGGTGAGTAAATCGAAATTCGTAGTTCGACTGACTTTTGAGGAGGTTTTTTTAAGTTCCAAAACTCCACACTTAGAAGAATTTCCAAGTAAAACCAGTCAACTTTAACCTGTGGAAGGAAATTCAAGTTACTGTAACTACAGTTAGAATTACTTTTCAGGATCAATAGTGGGCTGAAAGATGCAGCACTGAGGTCTCTCCTGATTACAGGTGAGTAAATCGGAATTCGTAGTTCGGCTGATTTTTGAGGAATTTTTTAAAGGTCCAAATCTCCACACTTAGAAGAATTTCCAAGTGAAACCAGTCAATGGTAGCCTATGGAAGGAAATTCAAGTTACTGTAAGTATGGTAACAATTAGTTTTCAGGATCAGTAGTGGGCTGAAAGATGCAGCACTGAGTTCTCTCCTGAAAAAAGGTGAGTAAATCAGAATTCGTAGTTCGGCTGATTTTTGAGGAATTTTTTAAAGTTCCAAAACTCCACACTTAGAAACATTTCCAATTGAAACCAGTCGATGTTATCCTATGGAAGGAAATTCAAGTTATTGTAAGCATGGTTAGAATTACTTTTCAGGATCAGTAGTGGGCTGAAAGATGCAGCACTGATGTCTCTCCTGATAACAGGTGAGTAAATCGGAATTCGTAGTTCGGCTGATTTTAAAGGAATTTTTTAAAGATCCAAAACTCCACACTTAGAAACATTTCCAAGTGAAACCAGTCGATGTTAGCCTATGGAAGGAAATTCAAGTTACTGTAACTACAGTTAGAACTACTTTTCAGGATCAATAGTGGGCTGAAAGATGCAGCACTGAGGTCGCTCCTGATTACAGGTGAGTAAATCGGAATTCGTAGTTCGGCTGATTTTTGAGGAATTTTTTAAAGGTCCAAATTTTCACACTTAAAAGAATTTCCAAGTAAAACCAGTCAATGGTAGCCTATGGAAGGAAATTCAAGTTACTGTAAGTATTGTTAGAATTACTTTTCAGGATCAGTAGTGGTCTGAAAGATGCAGCACTGAGGTCTCTCCTGATAACAGGTGAGTAAATCGGAAATTCGTAGTTTGGCTGATTTTTGAGGAATTTTTTTAAGTTCCAAAACTCCACAGTTAGAATTTCCAAGTGAAAACAGTCAACTTTAGCCTGTGGAAGAAAATTAAAGTTACTGTAACTGCAGTTAGAATTACTTTTCAGGATGAATAGTGGGCTGAAAGATGCAGCACTGAGGTCGCTCCTGATTACAGGTGAGTAAATCGGAATTCGTAGTTCGGCTGATTTTTGAGGAATTTTTTAAAGGTCCAAATGTTCACACTTAGAAGAATTTCCAAGTAAAACCAGTCAATGGTAGCCTATGGAAGGAAATTCAAGTTACTGTAAGTATTGTTAGAATTACTTTTCAGGATCAGTAGTGGTCTGAAAGATGCAGCACTGAGGTCTCTCCTGATAACAGGTGAGTAAATCGGAAATTTGTAGTTTGGCTGATTTTTGAGGAATTTTTGAAGGTTCCAAAACTCCACACTTAGAAGAATTTCCAAGTGAAACCAGTCAATGTTAGCCTAAGGAAGGAAATTCAAGTTACTGTAAGTGTGGTAACAATTAGTTTTCAGGATCAGTAGTGGGCTGAAAGATGCAGCACTGAGTTCTCTCCTGATAACAGGTGAGTAAATCGGAATTCGTAGTTCGGCTGATTTTTGAGGAATTTTTTAAAGTTCCAAAACTCCACACTTAGAAACATTTCCAATTGAAACCAGTCGATGTTATCCTATGGAAGGAAATTCAAGTTATTGTAAGCATGGGTAGAATTACTTTTCAGGATCAGTAGTGGGCTGAAAGATGCAGCACTGATGTCTCTCCTGATAACAGGTGAGTAAATCGGAATTCGTAGTTCGGCTGATTTTAAAGGAATTTTTTAAAGATCCAAAACTCCACACTTAGAAACATTTCCAAGTGAAACCAGTCGATGTTAGCCTATGGAAGGAAATTCAAGTTACTGTAAGTATGGTTAGAATTACTTTTCAGGATCACTAGTGGGCTGAAAGATGCAGCACTGAGGTCTCTCCTGATAACAGGTGAGTAAATCGAAATTCGTAGTTCGACTGACTTTTGAGGAGGTTTTTTTAAGTTCCAAAACTCCACACTTAGAAGAATTTCCAAGTAAAACCAGTCAACTTTAACCTGTGGAAGGAAATTCAAGTTACTGTAACTACAGTTAGAATTACTTTTCAGGATCAATAGTGGGCTGAAAGATGCAGCACTGAGGTCTCTCCTGATTACAGGTGAGTAAATCGGAATTCGTAGTTCGGCTGATTTTTGAGGAATTTTTTAAAGGTCCAAATCTCCACACTTAGAAGAATTTCCAAGTAAAACCAGTCAATGGTCGCCTATGGAAGGAAATTCTAGTTACTGTAAGTATGGTTAGAATTACTTTTCAGGATCAGTAGTGGGCTGAAAGATGCAGCACTGAGGTCTCTCCTGATAACAGGTGAGTAAATCGAAATTCGTAGTTCGACTGACTTTTGAGGAATTTTTTTAAGTTCCAAAACTCCACACTTAGAAGAATTTCCAAGTGAAACCAGTCAACTTTAGCCTGTGGAAGGAAATTCAAGTTACTGTAACTGCAGTTAGAATTACTTTTCAGGATGAATAGTGGGCTGAAAGATGCAGCACTGAGGTCGCTCCTGATTACAGGTGAGTAAATCGGAATTCGTAGTTCGGCTGATTTTTGAGGAATTTTTTAAAGGTCCAAATTTTCACACTTAGAAGAATTTCCAAGTAAAACCAGTCAATGGTAGCCTATGGAAGGAAATTCAAGTTACTGTAAGTATTGTTAGAATTACTTTTCAGGATCAGTAGTGGTCTGAAAGATGCAGCACTGAGGTCTCTCCTGATAACAGGTGAGTAAATCGGAAATTCGTAGTTTGGCTGATTTTTGAGGAATTTTTGAAGGTTCCAAAACTCCACACTTAGAAGAATTTCCAAGTGAAACCAGTCAATGTTAGCCTATGGAAGGAAATTCAAGTTACTGTAAGTATGGTAACAATTAGTTTTCAGGATCAGCAGTGGGCTGAAAGATGCAGCACTGAGGTCTCTCCTGATAACAGGTGAGTAAATCGGAATTCGTAGTTCGGCTGATTTTTGAGGAATTTTTTAAAGTTCCAAAACTCCACACTTAGAAACATTTCCAATTGAAACCAGTCGATGTTATCCTATGGAAGGAAATTCAAGTTATTGTAAGCATGGTTAGAATTACTTTTCAGGATCAGTAGTGGGCTGAAAGATGCAGCACTGAGGTCTCTCCTAATAACAGGTGAGTAAATCGGAATTCGTAGTTCGGCTGATTTTAAAGGAATTTTTTAAAGATCCAAAACTCCACACTTAGAAACATTTCCAAGTGAAACCAGTCGATGTTAGCCTATGGAAGGAAATTCAAGTTACTGTAAGTATGGTTAGAATTACTTTTCAGGATCACTAGTGGGCTGAAAGATGCCGCACTGAGGTCTCTCCTGATAACAGGTGAGTAAATCGAAATTCGTAGTTCGACTGACTTTTGAGGAAGTTTTTTTAAGTTCCAAAACTCCACACTTAGAAGAATTTCCAAGTGAAACCAGTCAACTTTAACCTGTGGAAGGAAATTCAAGTTACTGTAACTACAGTTAGAATTACTTTTCAGGATCAATAGTGGGCTGAAAGATGCAGCACTGAGGTCTCTCCTGATTACAGGTGAGTAAATCGGAATTCGTAGTTCGGCTGATTTTTGAGGAAATTTTTAAAGGTCCAAATCTCCACACTTAGAAGAATTTCCAAGTAAAACCAGTCAATGGTAGCCTATGGAAGGAAATTCTAGTTACTGTAAGTATGGTTAGAATTACTTTTCAGGATCAGTAGTGGGCTGAAAGATGCAGCACTGAGGTCTCTCCTGATAACAGGTGAGTAAATCGAAATTCGTAGTTTGGCTGATTTTTGAGGAATTTTTTTAAGTTCCGAAACTCCACAGTTAGAAGAATTTCCAAGTGAAAACAGTCAACTTTAGCCTGTGGAAGGAAATTAAAGTTACTGTAACTGCAGTTAGAATTACTTTTCAGGATGAATAGTGGGCTGAAAGATGCAGCACTGAGGTCGCTCCTGATTACAGGTGAGTAAATCAGAATTCGTAGTTTGGCGGATTTTTGAGGAATTTTTGAAGGTTCCAAAACTCCACAGTTAGAAGAATTTCCAAGTGAAACCAGTCAATGTTAGCCTGTGGAAGGAAATTAAAGTTACTGTAACTGCAGTTAGAATTACTTTTCAGGATGAATAGTGGGCTGAAAGATGCAGCACTGAGGTCGCTCCTGATTACAGGTGAGTAAATCGAAATTCGTAGTTCGGCTGATTTTTGAGGAATTTTTGAAGGTTCCAAAACTCCACACTTAGAAGAATTTCCAAGTGAAACCAGTCAATGTTAGCCTAAGGAAGGAAATTCAAGTTACTGTAAGTGTGGTAACAATTAGTTTTCAGGATCAGTAGTGGGCTGAAAGATGCAGCACTGAGTTCTCTCCTGATAACAGGTGAGTAAATCGGAATTCGTAGTTCGGCTGATTTTTGAGGAATTTTTTAAAGTTCCAAAACTCCACACTTAGAAACATTTCCAATTGAAACCAGTCGATGTTATCCTATGGAAGGAAATTCAAGTTATTGTAAGCATGGGTAGAATTACTTTTCAGGATCAGTAGTGGGCTGAAAGATGCAGCACTGATGTCTCTCCTGATAACAGGTGAGTAAATCGGAATTCGTAGTTCGGCTGATTTTAAAGGAATTTTTTAAAGATCCAAAACTCCACACTTAGAAACATTTCCAAGTGAAACCAGTCGATGTTAGCCTATGGAAGGAAATTCAAGTTACTGTAAGTATGGTTAGAATTACTTTTCAGGATCACTAGTGGGCTGAAAGATGCAGCACTGAGGTCTCTCCTGATAACAGGTGAGTAAATCGAAATTCGTAGTTCGACTGACTTTTGAGGAGGTTTTTTTAAGTTCCAAAACTCCACACTTAGAAGAATTTCCAAGTAAAACCAGTCAACTTTAACCTGTGGAAGGAAATTCAAGTTACTGTAACTACAGTTAGAATTACTTTTCAGGATCAATAGTGGGCTGAAAGATGCAGCACTGAGGTCTCTCCTGATTACAGGTGAGTAAATCGGAATTCGTAGTTCGGCTGATTTTTGAGGAATTTTTTAAAGGTCCAAATCTCCACACTTAGAAGAATTTCCAAGTGAAACCAGTCAATGGTAGCCTATGGAAGGAAATTCAAGTTACTGTAAGTATGGTAACAATTAGTTTTCAGGATCAGTAGTGGGCTGAAAGATGCAGCACTGAGTTCTCTCCTGATAAAAGGTGAGTAAATCAGAATTCGTAGTTCGGCTGATTTTTGAGGAATTTTTTAAAGTTCCAAAACTCCACACTTAGAAACATTTCCAATTGAAACCAGTCGATGTTATCCTATGGAAGGAAATTCAAGTTATTGTAAGCATGGTTAGAATTACTTTTCAGGATCAGTAGTGGGCTGAAAGATGCAGCACTGATGTCTCTCCTGATAACAGGTGAGTAAATCGGAATTCGTAGTTCGGCTGATTTTAAAGGAATTTTTTAAAGATCCAAAACTCCACACTTAGAAACATTTCCAAGTGAAACCTGTCGATGTTAGCCTATGGAAGGAAATTCAAGTTACTGTAACTACAGTTAGAACTACTTTTCAGGATCAATAGTGGGCTGAAAGATGCAGCACTGAGGTCTCTCCTGATAACAGGTGAGTAAATCGGAAATTTGTAGTTTGGCTGATTTTTGAGGAATTTTTGAAGGTTCCAAAACTCCACACTTAGAAGAATTTCCAAGTGAAACCAGTCAATGTTAGCCTAAGGAAGGAAATTCAAGTTACTGTAAGTGTGGTAACAATTAGTTTTCAGGATCAGTAGTGGGCTGAAAGATGCAGCACTGAGTTCTCTCCTGATAACAGGTGAGTAAATCGGAATTCGTAGTTCGGCTGATTTTTGAGGAATTTTTTAAAGTTCCAAAACTCCACACTTAGAAACATTTCCAATTGAAACCAGTCGATGTTATCCTATGGAAGGAAATTCAAGTTATTGTAAGCATGGGTAGAATTACTTTTCAGGATCAGTAGTGGGCTGAAAGATGCAGCACTGATGTCTCTCCTGATAACAGGTGAGTAAATCGGAATTCGTAGTTCGGCTGATTTTAAAGGAATTTTTTAAAGATCCAAAACTCCACACTTAGAAACATTTCCAAGTGAAACCAGTCGATGTTAGCCTATGGAAGGAAATTCAAGTTACTGTAAGTATGGTTAGAATTACTTTTCAGGATCACTAGTGGGCTGAAAGATGCAGCACTGAGGTCTCTCCTGATAACAGGTGAGTAAATCGAAATTCGTAGTTCGACTGACTTTTGAGGAGGTTTTTTTAAGTTCCAAAACTCCACACTTAGAAGAATTTCCAAGTAAAACCAGTCAACTTTAACCTGTGGAAGGAAATTCAAGTTACTGTAACTACAGTTAGAATTACTTTTCAGGATCAATAGTGGGCTGAAAGATGCAGCACTGAGGTCTCTCCTGATTACAGGTGAGTAAATCGGAATTCGTAGTTCGGCTGATTTTTGAGGAATTTTTTAAAGGTCCAAATCTCCACACTTAGAAGAATTTCCAAGTGAAACCAGTCAATGGTAGCCTATGGAAGGAAATTCAAGTTACTGTAAGTATGGTAACAATTAGTTTTCAGGATCAGTAGTGGGCTGAAAGATGCAGCACTGAGTTCTCTCCTGATAAAAGGTGAGTAAATCAGAATTCGTAGTTCGGCTGATTTTTGAGGAATTTTTTAAAGTTCCAAAACTCCACACTTAGAAACATTTCCAATTGAAACCAGTCGATGTTAGCCTATGGAAGGAAATTCAAGTTACTGTAAGTATGGTTAGAATTACTTTTCAGGATCACTAGTGGGCTGAAAGATGCAGCACTGAGGTCTCTCCAGATAACAGGTGAGTAAATCGAAATTCGTAGTTCGACTGACTATTGAGGAAGTTTTTTTAAGTTCCAAAACTCCACACTTAGAAGAATTTCCAAGTGAAACCAGTCAACTTTAACCTGTGGAAGGAAATTCAAGTTACTGTAACTACAGTTAGAATTACTTTTCAGGATCAATAGTGGGCTGAAAGATGCAGCACTGAGGTCTCTCCTGATTACAGGTGAGTAAATCGGAATTCGTAGTTCGGCTGATTTTTGAGGAATTTTTTAAAGGTTCAAATCTCCACACTTAGAAGAATTTCCAAGTAAAACCAGTCAATGGTAGCCTTTGGAAGGAAATTCTAGTTACTTTAAGTATGGTTAGAATTACTTTTCAGGATCAGTAGTGGGCTGAAAGATGCAGCACTGAGGTCTCTCCTGATAAAAGGTGAGTAAATCGAAATTCGTAGTTCGACTGACTTTTGAGGAAGTTTTTTTAAGTTCCAAAACTCCACACTTAGAAGAATTTCCAAGTGAAACCAGTCAACTTTAGCCTGTGGAAGGAAATTCAAGTTACTGTAACTGCGGTTAGAATTACTTTTCAGGATCAATAGTGGGCTGAAAGATGCAGCACTGAGGTCTCTCCTGATAACAGGTGAGTAAATCAGAATTCGTAGTTTGGCTGATTTTTGAGGAATTTTTTTAAGTTCCAAAACTCCACAGTTAGAAGAATTTCCAAGTGAAACCAGTCAACTTTAGCCTGTGGAAGGAAATTAAAGTTACTGTAACTGCAGTTAGAATTACTTTTCAGGATCAATAGTGGGCTGAAAGATGCAGCACTGAGGTCTCTCCTGATAACAGGTGAGTAAATCGGAATTCGTAGTTCGGCTGATTTTAAAGGAATTTTTTAAAGATCCAAAACTCCACACTTAGAAACATTTCCAAGTGAAACCAGTCGATGTTAGCCTATGGAAGGAAATTCAAGTTACTGTAAGTATGGTTAGAATTACTTTTCAGGATCACTAGTGGGCTGAAAGATGCCGCACTGAGGTCTCTCCTGATAACAGGTGAGTAAATCGAAATTCGTAGTTCGACTGACTTTTGAGGAAGTTTTTTTAAGTTCCAAAACTCCACACTTAGAAGAATTTCCAAGTGAAACCAGTCAACTTTAACCTGTGGAAGGAAATTCAAGTTACTGTAACTACAGTTAGAATTACTTTTCAGGATCAATAGTGGGCTGAAAGATGCAGCACTGAGGTCTCTCCTGATTACAGGTGAGTAAATCGGAATTCGTAGTTCGGCTGATTTTTGAGGAAATTTTTAAAGGTCCAAATCTCCACACTTAGAAGAATTTCCAAGTAAAACCAGTCAATGGTAGCCTATGGAAGGAAATTCTAGTTACTGTAAGTATGGTTAGAATTACTTTTCAGGATCAGTAGTGGGCTGAAAGATGCAGCACTGAGGTCTCTCCTGATAACAGGTGAGTAAATCGAAATTCGTAGTTCGACTGACTTTTGAGGAAGTTTTTTTAAGTTTCAAAACTCCACAGTTAGAAGAATTTCCAAGTGAAACCAGTAAACTTTAGCCTGTGGAAGGAAATTAAAGTTACTGTAACTGCAGTTAGAATTACTTTTCAGGATCAATAGTGGGCTGAAAGATGCAGCACTGAGGTCTCTCCTGATAACAGGTGAGTAAATCGAAATTCGTGGTTCGACTGACTTTTGAGGAAGTTTTTTTAAGTTCCAAAACTCCACACTTAGAAGAATTTCCAAGTGAAACCAGTCAACTTTAACCTGTGGAAGGAAATTCAAGTTACTGTAACTACAGTTAGAACTACTTTTCAGGATCAATAGTGGGCTGAAAGATGCAGCACTGAGGTCGCTCCTGATTACAGGTGAGTAAATCGGAATTCGTAGTTCGGCTGATTTTTGAGGAATTTTTTAAAGGTCCAAATTTTCACACTTAGAAGAATTTCCAAGTAAAACCAGTCAATGGTAGCCTATGGAAGGAAATTCAAGTTACTGTAAGTATTGTTAGAATTACTTTTCAGGATCAGTAGTGGTCTGAAAGATGCAGCACTGAGGTCTCTCCTGATAACAGGTGAGTAAATCGGAAATTCGTAGTTTGGCTGATTTTTGAGGAATTTTTTTAAGTTCCAAAACTCCACAGTTAGAATTTCCAAGTGAAACCAGTCAACTTTAGCCTGTGGAAGGAAATTCAAGTTACTGTAACTGCAGTTAGAATTACTTTTCAGGATGAATAGTGGGCTGAAAGATGCAGCACTGAGGTCGCTCCTGATTACAGGTGAGTAAATCGGAATTCGTAGTTCGGCTGATTTTTGAGGAATTTTTTAAAGGTCCAAATTTTCACACTTAGAAGAATTTCCAAGTAAAACCAGTCAATGGTAGCCTATGGAAGGAAATTCAAGTTACTGTAAGTATTGTTAGAATTACTTTTCAGGATCAGTAGTGGTCTGAAAGATGCAGCACTGAGGTCTCTCCTGATAACAGGTGAGTAAATCGGAAATTCGTAGTTTGGCTGATTTTTGAGGAATTTTTGAAGGTTCCAAAACTCCACACTTAGAAGAATTTCCAAGTGAAACCAGTCAATGTTAGCCTATGGAAGGAAATTCAAGTTACTGTAAGTATGGTAACAATTAGTTTTCAGGATCAGCAGTGGGCTGAAAGATGCAGCACTGAGGTCTCTCCTGATAACAGGTGAGTAAATCGGAATTCGTAGTTCGGCTGATTTTTGAGGAATTTTTTAAAGTTCCAAAACTCCACACTTAGAAACATTTCCAATTGAAACCAGTCGATGTTATCCTATGGAAGGAAATTCAAGTTATTGTAAGCATGGTTAGAATTACTTTTCAGGATCAGTAGTGGGCTGAAAGATGCAGCACTGAGGTCTCTCCTAATAACAGGTGAGTAAATCGGAATTCGTAGTTCGGCTGATTTTAAAGGAATTTTTTAAAGATCCAAAACTCCACACTTAGAAACATTTCCAAGTGAAACCAGTCGATGTTAGCCTATGGAAGGAAATTCAAGTTACTGTAAGTATGGTTAGAATTACTTTTCAGGATCACTAGTGGGCTGAAAGATGCCGCACTGAGGTCTCTCCTGATAACAGGTGAGTAAATCGAAATTCGTAGTTCGACTGACTTTTGAGGAAGTTTTTTTAAGTTCCAAAACTCCACACTTAGAAGAATTTCCAAGTGAAACCAGTCAACTTTAACCTGTGGAAGGAAATTCAAGTTACTGTAACTACAGTTAGAATTACTTTTCAGGATCAATAGTGGGCTGAAAGATGCAGCACTGAGGTCTCTCCTGATTACAGGTGAGTAAATCGGAATTCGTAGTTCGGCTGATTTTTGAGGAAATTTTTAAAGGTCCAAATCTCCACACTTAGAAGAATTTCCAAGTAAAACGAGTCAATGGTAGCCTATGGAAGGAAATTCTAGTTACTGTAAGTATGGTTAGAATTACTTTTCAGGATCAGTAGTGGGCTGAAAGATGCAGCACTGAGGTCTCTCCTGATAACAGGTGAGTAAATCGAAATTCGTAGTTTGGCTGATTTTTGAGGAATTTTTTTAAGTTCCGAAACTCCACAGTTAGAAGAATTTCCAAGTGAAAACAGTCAACTTTAGCCTGTGGAAGGAAATTAAAGTTACTGTAACTGCAGTTAGAATTACTTTTCAGGATGAATAGTGGGCTGAAAGATGCAGCACTGAGGTCGCTCCTGATTACAGGTGAGTAAATCAGAATTCGTAGTTTGACGGATTTTTGAGGAATTTTTTTAAGTTCCAAAACTCCACAGTTAGAAGAATTTCCAAGTGAAAACAGTCAACTTTAGCCTGTGGAAGGAAATTAAAGTTACTGTAACTGCAGTTAGAATTACTTGTCAGGATGAATAGTGGGCTGAAAGATGCAGCACTGAGGTCGCTCCTGATTACAGGTGAGTAAATCGAAATTCGTAGTTCGGCTGATTTTTGAGGAATTTTTGAAGGTTCCAAAACTCCACACTTAGAAGAATTTCCAAGTGAAACCAGTCAATGTTAGCCTAAGGAAGGAAATTCAAGTTACTGTAAGTGTGGTAACAATTAGTTTTCAGGATCAGTAGTGGGCTGAAAGATGCAGCACTGAGTTCTCTCCTGATAACAGGTGAGTAAATCGGAATTCGTAGTTCGGCTGATTTTTGAGGAATTTTTTAAAGTTCCAAAACTCCACACTTAGAAACATTTCCAATTGAAACCAGTCGATGTTATCCTATGGAAGGAAATTCAAGTTATTGTAAGCATGGGTAGAATTACTTTTCAGGATCAGTAGTGGGCTGAAAGATGCAGCACTGATGTCTCTCCTGATAACAGGTGAGTAAATCGGAATTCGTAGTTCGGCTGATTTTAAAGGAATTTTTTAAAGATCCAAAACTCCACACTTAGAAACATTTCCAAGTGAAACCAGTCGATGTTAGCCTATGGAAGGAAATTCAAGTTACTGTAAGTATGGTTAGAATTACTTTTCAGGATCACTAGTGGGCTGAAAGATGCAGCACTGAGGTCTCTCCTGATAACAGGTGAGTAAATCGAAATTCGTAGTTCGACTGACTTTTGAGGAGGTTTTTTTAAGTTCCAAAACTCCACACTTAGAAGAATTTCCAAGTAAAACCAGTCAACTTTAACCTGTGGAAGGAAATTCAAGTTACTGTAACTACAGTTAGAATTACTTTTCAGGATCAATAGTGGGCTGAAAGATGCAGCACTGAGGTCTCTCCTGATTACAGGTGAGTAAATCGGAATTCGTAGTTCGGCTGATTTTTGAGGAATTTTTTAAAGGTCCAAATCTCCACACTTAGAAGAATTTCCAAGTGAAACCAGTCAATGGTAGCCTATGGAAGGAAATTCAAGTTACTGTAAGTATGGTAACAATTAGTTTTCAGGATCAGTAGTGGGCTGAAAGATGCAGCACTGAGTTCTCTCCTGAAAAAAGGTGAGTAAATCAGAATTCGTAGTTCGGCTGATTTTTGAGGAATTTTTTAAAGTTCCAAAACTCCACACTTAGAAACATTTCCAATTGAAACCAGTCGATGTTATCCTATGGAAGGAAATTCAAGTTATTGTAAGCATGGTTAGAATTACTTTTCAGGATCAGTAGTGGGCTGAAAGATGCAGCACTGATGTCTCTCCTGATAACAGGTGAGTAAATCGGAATTCGTAGTTCGGCTGATTTTAAAGGAATTTTTTAAAGATCCAAAACTCCACACTTAGAAACATTTCCAAGTGAAACCAGTCGATGTTAGCCTATGGAAGGAAATTCAAGTTACTGTAACTACAGTTAGAACTACTTTTCAGGATCAATAGTGGGCTGAAAGATGCAGCACTGAGGTCGCTCCTGATTACAGGTGAGTAAATCGGAATTCGTAGTTCGGCTGATTTTTGAGGAATTTTTTAAAGGTCCAAATTTTCACACTTAGAAGAATTTCCAAGTAAAACCAGTCAATGGTAGCCTATGGAAGGAAATTCAAGTTACTGTAAGTATTGTTAGAATTACTTTTCAGGATCAGTAGTGGTCTGAAAGATGCAGCACTGAGGTCTCTCCTGATAACAGGTGAGTAAATCGGAAATTCGTAGTTTGGCTGATTTTTGAGGAATTTTTTTAAGTTCCAAAACTCCACAGTTAGAATTTCCAAGTGAAAACAGTCAACTTTAGCCTGTGGAAGAAAATTAAAGTTACTGTAACTGCAGTTAGAATTACTTTTCAGGATGAATAGTGGGCTGAAAGATGCAGCACTGAGGTCGCTCCTGATTACAGGTGAGTAAATCGGAATTCGTAGTTCGGCTGATTTTTGAGGAATTTTTTAAAGGTCCAAATGTTCACACTTAGAAGAATTTCCAAGTAAAACCAGTCAATGGTAGCCTATGGAAGGAAATTCAAGTTACTGTAAGTATTGTTAGAATTACTTTTCAGGATCAGTAGTGGTCTGAAAGATGCAGCACTGAGGTCTCTCCTGATAACAGGTGAGTAAATCGGAAATTTGTAGTTTGGCTGATTTTTGAGGAATTTTTGAAGGTTCCAAAACTCCACACTTAGAAGAATTTCCAAGTGAAACCAGTCAATGTTAGCCTAAGGAAGGAAATTCAAGTTACTGTAAGTGTGGTAACAATTAGTTTTCAGGATCAGTAGTGGGCTGAAAGATGCAGCACTGAGTTCTCTCCTGATAACAGGTGAGTAAATCGGAATTCGTAGTTCGGCTGATTTTTGAGGAATTTTTTAAAGTTCCAAAACTCCACACTTAGAAACATTTCCAATTGAAACCAGTCGATGTTATCCTATGGAAGGAAATTCAAGTTATTGTAAGCATGGGTAGAATTACTTTTCAGGATCAGTAGTGGGCTGAAAGATGCAGCACTGATGTCTCTCCTGATAACAGGTGAGTAAATCGGAATTCGTAGTTCGGCTGATTTTAAAGGAATTTTTTAAAGATCCAAAACTCCACACTTAGAAACATTTCCAAGTGAAACCAGTCGATGTTAGCCTATGGAAGGAAATTCAAGTTACTGTAAGTATGGTTAGAATTACTTTTCAGGATCACTAGTGGGCTGAAAGATGCAGCACTGAGGTCTCTCCTGATAACAGGTGAGTAAATCGAAATTCGTAGTTCGACTGACTTTTGAGGAGGTTTTTTTAAGTTCCAAAACTCCACACTTAGAAGAATTTCCAAGTAAAACCAGTCAACTTTAACCTGTGGAAGGAAATTCAAGTTACTGTAACTACAGTTAGAATTACTTTTCAGGATCAATAGTGGGCTGAAAGATGCAGCACTGAGGTCTCTCCTGATTACAGGTGAGTAAATCGGAATTCGTAGTTCGGCTGATTTTTGAGGAATTTTTTAAAGGTCCAAATCTCCACACTTAGAAGAATTTCCAAGTAAAACCAGTCAATGGTCGCCTATGGAAGGAAATTCTAGTTACTGTAAGTATGGTTAGAATTACTTTTCAGGATCAGTAGTGGGCTGAAAGATGCAGCACTGAGGTCTCTCCTGATAACAGGTGAGTAAATCGAAATTCGTAGTTCGACTGACTTTTGAGGAATTTTTTTAAGTTCCAAAACTCCACACTTAGAAGAATTTCCAAGTGAAACCAGTCAACTTTAGCCTGTGGAAGGAAATTCAAGTTACTGTAACTGCAGTTAGAATTACTTTTCAGGATGAATAGTGGGCTGAAAGATGCAGCACTGAGGTCGCTCCTGATTACAGGTGAGTAAATCGGAATTCGTAGTTCGGCTGATTTTTGAGGAATTTTTTAAAGGTCCAAATTTTCACACTTAGAAGAATTTCCAAGTAAAACCAGTCAATGGTAGCCTATGGAAGGAAATTCAAGTTACTGTAAGTATTGTTAGAATTACTTTTCAGGATCAGTAGTGGTCTGAAAGATGCAGCACTGAGGTCTCTCCTGATAACAGGTGAGTAAATCGGAAATTCGTAGTTTGGCTGATTTTTGAGGAATTTTTGAAGGTTCCAAAACTCCACACTTAGAAGAATTTCCAAGTGAAACCAGTCAATGTTAGCCTATGGAAGGAAATTCAAGTTACTGTAAGTATGGTAACAATTAGTTTTCAGGATCAGCAGTGGGCTGAAAGATGCAGCACTGAGGTCTCTCCTGATAACAGGTGAGTAAATCGGAATTCGTAGTTCGGCTGATTTTTGAGGAATTTTTTAAAGTTCCAAAACTCCACACTTAGAAACATTTCCAATTGAAACCAGTCGATGTTATCCTATGGAAGGAAATTCAAGTTATTGTAAGCATGGTTAGAATTACTTTTCAGGATCAGTAGTGGGCTGAAAGATGCAGCACTGAGGTCTCTCCTAATAACAGGTGAGTAAATCGGAATTCGTAGTTCGGCTGATTTTAAAGGAATTTTTTAAAGATCCAAAACTCCACACTTAGAAACATTTCCAAGTGAAACCAGTCGATGTTAGCCTATGGAAGGAAATTCAAGTTACTGTAAGTATGGTTAGAATTACTTTTCAGGATCACTAGTGGGCTGAAAGATGCCGCACTGAGGTCTCTCCTGATAACAGGTGAGTAAATCGAAATTCGTAGTTCGACTGACTTTTGAGGAAGTTTTTTTAAGTTCCAAAACTCCACACTTAGAAGAATTTCCAAGTGAAACCAGTCAACTTTAACCTGTGGAAGGAAATTCAAGTTACTGTAACTACAGTTAGAATTACTTTTCAGGATCAATAGTGGGCTGAAAGATGCAGCACTGAGGTCTCTCCTGATTACAGGTGAGTAAATCGGAATTCGTAGTTCGGCTGATTTTTGAGGAAATTTTTAAAGGTCCAAATCTCCACACTTAGAAGAATTTCCAAGTAAAACCAGTCAATGGTAGCCTATGGAAGGAAATTCTAGTTACTGTAAGTATGGTTAGAATTACTTTTCAGGATCAGTAGTGGGCTGAAAGATGCAGCACTGAGGTCTCTCCTGATAACAGGTGAGTAAATCGAAATTCGTAGTTTGGCTGATTTTTGAGGAATTTTTTTAAGTTCCGAAACTCCACAGTTAGAAGAATTTCCAAGTGAAAACAGTCAACTTTAGCCTGTGGAAGGAAATTAAAGTTACTGTAACTGCAGTTAGAATTACTTTTCAGGATGAATAGTGGGCTGAAAGATGCAGCACTGAGGTCGCTCCTGATTACAGGTGAGTAAATCAGAATTCGTAGTTTGGCGGATTTTTGAGGAATTTTTGAAGGTTCCAAAACTCCACAGTTAGAAGAATTTCCAAGTGAAACCAGTCAATGTTAGCCTGTGGAAGGAAATTAAAGTTACTGTAACTGCAGTTAGAATTACTTTTCAGGATGAATAGTGGGCTGAAAGATGCAGCACTGAGGTCGCTCCTGATTACAGGTGAGTAAATCGAAATTCGTAGTTCGGCTGATTTTTGAGGAATTTTTGAAGGTTCCAAAACTCCACACTTAGAAGAATTTCCAAGTGAAACCAGTCAATGTTAGCCTAAGGAAGGAAATTCAAGTTACTGTAAGTGTGGTAACAATTAGTTTTCAGGATCAGTAGTGGGCTGAAAGATGCAGCACTGAGTTCTCTCCTGATAACAGGTGAGTAAATCGGAATTCGTAGTTCGGCTGATTTTTGAGGAATTTTTTAAAGTTCCAAAACTCCACACTTAGAAACATTTCCAATTGAAACCAGTCGATGTTATCCTATGGAAGGAAATTCAAGTTATTGTAAGCATGGGTAGAATTACTTTTCAGGATCAGTAGTGGGCTGAAAGATGCAGCACTGATGTCTCTCCTGATAACAGGTGAGTAAATCGGAATTCGTAGTTCGGCTGATTTTAAAGGAATTTTTTAAAGATCCAAAACTCCACACTTAGAAACATTTCCAAGTGAAACCAGTCGATGTTAGCCTATGGAAGGAAATTCAAGTTACTGTAAGTATGGTTAGAATTACTTTTCAGGATCACTAGTGGGCTGAAAGATGCAGCACTGAGGTCTCTCCTGATAACAGGTGAGTAAATCGAAATTCGTAGTTCGACTGACTTTTGAGGAGGTTTTTTTAAGTTCCAAAACTCCACACTTAGAAGAATTTCCAAGTAAAACCAGTCAACTTTAACCTGTGGAAGGAAATTCAAGTTACTGTAACTACAGTTAGAATTACTTTTCAGGATCAATAGTGGGCTGAAAGATGCAGCACTGAGGTCTCTCCTGATTACAGGTGAGTAAATCGGAATTCGTAGTTCGGCTGATTTTTGAGGAATTTTTTAAAGGTCCAAATCTCCACACTTAGAAGAATTTCCAAGTGAAACCAGTCAATGGTAGCCTATGGAAGGAAATTCAAGTTACTGTAAGTATGGTAACAATTAGTTTTCAGGATCAGTAGTGGGCTGAAAGATGCAGCACTGAGTTCTCTCCTGATAAAAGGTGAGTAAATCAGAATTCGTAGTTCGGCTGATTTTTGAGGAATTTTTTAAAGTTCCAAAACTCCACACTTAGAAACATTTCCAATTGAAACCAGTCGATGTTATCCTATGGAAGGAAATTCAAGTTATTGTAAGCATGGTTAGAATTACTTTTCAGGATCAGTAGTGGGCTGAAAGATGCAGCACTGATGTCTCTCCTGATAACAGGTGAGTAAATCGGAATTCGTAGTTCGGCTGATTTTAAAGGAATTTTTTAAAGATCCAAAACTCCACACTTAGAAACATTTCCAAGTGAAACCAGTCGATGTTAGCCTATGGAAGGAAATTCAAGTTACTGTAACTACAGTTAGAACTACTTTTCAGGATCAATAGTGGGCTGAAAGATGCAGCACTGAGGTCGCTCCTGATTACAGGTGAGTAAATCGGAATTCGTAGTTCGGCTGATTTTTGAGGAATTTTTTAAAGGTCCAAATTTTCACACTTAGAAGAATTTCCAAGTAAAACCAGTCAATGGTAGCCTATGGAAGGAAATTCAAGTTACTGTAAGTATTGTTAGAATTACTTTTCAGGATCAGTAGTGGTCTGAAAGATGCAGCACTGAGGTCTCTCCTGATAACAGGTGAGTAAATCGGAAATTCGTAGTTTGGCTGATTTTTGAGGAATTTTTTTAAGTTCCAAAACTCCACAGTTAGAATTTCCAAGTGAAAACAGTCAACTTTAGCCTGTGGAAGGAAATTAAAGTTACTGTAACTGCAGTTAGAATTACTTTTCAGGATGAATAGTGGGCTGAAAGATGCAGCACTGAGGTCGCTCCTGATTACAGGTGAGTAAATCGGAATTCGTAGTTCGGCTGATTTTTGAGGAATTTTTTAAAGGTCCAAATGTTCACACTTAGAAGAATTTCCAAGTAAAACCAGTCAATGGTAGCCTATGGAAGGAAATTCAAGTTACTGTAAGTATTGTTAGAATTACTTTTCAGGATCAGTAGTGGTCTGAAAGATGCAGCACTGAGGTCTCTCCTGATAACAGGTGAGTAAATCGGAAATTTGTAGTTTGGCTGATTTTTGAGGAATTTTTGAAGGTTCCAAAACTCCACACTTAGAAGAATTTCCAAGTGAAACCAGTCAATGTTAGCCTAAGGAAGGAAATTCAAGTTACTGTAAGTGTGGTAACAATTAGTTTTCAGGATCAGTAGTGGGCTGAAAGATGCAGCACTGAGTTCTCTCCTGATAACAGGTGAGTAAATCGGAATTCGTAGTTCGGCTGATTTTTGAGGAATTTTTTAAAGTTCCAAAACTCCACACTTAGAAACATTTCCAATTGAAACCAGTCGATGTTATCCTATGGAAGGAAATTCAAGTTATTGTAAGCATGGGTAGAATTACTTTTCAGGATCAGTAGTGGGCTGAAAGATGCAGCACTGATGTCTCTCCTGATAACAGGTGAGTAAATCGGAATTCGTAGTTCGGCTGATTTTAAAGGAATTTTTTAAAGGTCCAAATCTCCACACTTAGAAGAATTTCCAAGTGAAACCAGTCAATGGTAGCCTATGGAAGGAAATTCAAGTTACTGTAAGTATGGTAACAATTAGTTTTCAGGATCAGTAGTGGGCTGAAAGATGCAGCACTGAGTTCTCTCCTGATAAAAGGTGAGTAAATCAGAATTCGTAGTTCGGCTGATTTTTGAGGAATTTTTTAAAGTTCCAAAACCCCACACTTAGAAACATTTCCAATTGAAACCAGTCGATGTTATCCTATGGAAGGAAATTCAAGTTATTGTAAGCATGGTTAGAATTACTTTTCAGGATCAGTAGTGGGCTGAAAGATGCAGCACTGATGTCTCTCCTGATAACAGGTGAGTAAATCGGAATTCGTAGTTCGGCTGATTTTAAAGGAATTTTTTAAAGATCCAAAACTCCACACTTAGAAACATTTCCAAGTGAAACCAGTCGATGTTATCCTATGGAAGGAAATTCAAGTTATTGTAAGCATGGGTAGAATTACTTTTCAGGATCAGTAGTGGGCTGAAAGATGCAGCACTGATGTCTCTCCTGATAACAGGTGAGTAAATCGGAATTCGTAGTTCGGCTGATTTTAAAGGAATTTTTTAAAGATCCAAAACTCCACACTTAGAAACATTTCCAAGTGAAACCAGTCGATGTTAGCCTATGAAAGGAAATTCAAGTTACTGTAAGTATGGTTAGAATTACTTTTCAGGATCACTAGTGGGCTGAAAGATGCAGCACTGAGGTCTCTCCTGATAACAGGTGAGTAAATCGAAATTCGTAGTTCGACTGACTTTTGAGGAGGTTTTTTTAAGTTCCAAAACTCCACACTTAGAAGAATTTCCAAGTAAAACCAGTCAACTTTAACCTGTGGAAGGAAATTCAAGTTACTGTAACTACAGTTAGAATTACTTTTCAGGATCAATAGTGGGCTGAAAGATGCAGCACTGAGGTCTCTCCTGATTACAGGTGAGTAAATCGGAATTCGTAGTTCGGCTGATTTTTGAGGAATTTTTTAAAGGTCCAAATCTCCACACTTAGAAGAATTTCCAAGTGAAACCAGTCAATGGTAGCCTATGGAAGGAAATTCAAGTTACTGTAAGTATGGTAACAATTAGTTTTCAGGATCAGTAGTGGGCTGAAAGATGCAGCACTGAGTTCTCTCCTGATAAAAGGTGAGTAAATCAGAATTCGTAGTTCGGCTGATTTTTGAGGAATTTTTTAAAGTTCCAAAACTCCACACTTAGAAACATTTCCAATTGAAACCAGTCGTTGTTATCCTATGGAAGGAAATTCAAGTTATTGTAAGCATGGTTAGAATTACTTTTCAGGATCAGTAGTGGGCTGAAAGATGCAGCACTGATGTCTCTCCTGATAACAGGTGAGTAAATCGGAATTCGTAGTTCGGCTGATTTTAAAGGAATTTTTTAAAGATCCAAAACTCCACACTTAGAAACATTTCCAAGTGAAACCAGTCGATGTTAGCCTATGGAAGGAAATTCAAGTTACTGTAACTACAGTTAGAACTACTTTTCAGGATCAATAGTGGGCTGAAAGATGCAGCACTGAGGTCTCTCCTGATTACAGGTGAGTAAATCGGAATTCGTAGTTCGGCTGATTTTTGAGGAATTTTTTAAAGGTCCAAATTTTCACACTTAGAAGAATTTCCAAGTAAAACCAGTCAATGGTAGCCTATGGAAGGAAATTCAAGTTACTGTAAGTATTGTTAGAATTACTTTTCAGGATCAGTAGTGGTCTGAAAGATGCAGCACTGAGGTCTCTCCTGATAACAGGTGAGTAAATCGGAAATTCGTAGTTTGGCTGATTTTTGAGGAATTTTTTTAAGTTCCAAAACTCCACAGTTAGAATTTCCAAGTGAAAACAGTCAACTTTAGCCTGTGGAAGGAAATTAAAGTTACTGTAACTGCAGTTAGAATTACTTTTCAGGATGAATAGTGGGCTGAAAGATGCAGCACTGAGGTCGCTCCTGATTACAGGTGAGTAAATCGGAATTCGTAGTTCGGCTGATTTTTGAGGAATTTTTTAAAGGTCCAAATGTTCACACTTAGAAGAATTTCCAAGTAAAACCAGTCAATGGTAGCCTATGGAAGGAAATTCAAGTTACTGTAAGTATTGTTAGAATTACTTTTCAGGATCAGTAGTGGTCTGAAAGATGCAGCACTGAGGTCTCTCCTGATAACAGGTGAGTAAATCGGAAATTTGTAGTTTGGCTGATTTTTGAGGAATTTTTGAAGGTTCCAAAACTCCACACTTAGAAGAATTTCCAAGTGAAACCAGTCAATGTTAGCCTAAGGAAGGAAATTCAAGTTACTGTAAGTGTGGTAACAATTAGTTTTCAGGATCAGTAGTGGGCTGAAAGATGCAGCACTGAGTTCTCTCCTGATAACAGGTGAGTAAATCGGAATTCGTAGTTCGGCTGATTTTTGAGGAATTTTTTAAAGTTCCAAAACTCCATACTTAGAAACATTTCCAATTGAAACCAGTCGATGTTATCCTATGGAAGGAAATTCAAGTTATTGTAAGCATGGGTAGAATTACTTTTCAGGATCAGTAGTGGGCTGAAAGATGCAGCACTGATGTCTCTCCTGATAACAGGTGAGTAAATCGGAATTCGTAGTTCGGCTGATTTTTGAGGAATTTTTTAAAGGTCCAAATGTTCACACTTAGAAGAATTTCCAAGTAAAACCAGTCAATGGTAGCCTATGGAAGGAAATTCAAGTTACTGTAAGTATTGTTAGAATTACTTTTCAGGATCAGTAGTGGTCTGAAAGATGCAGCACTGAGGTCTCTCCTGATAACAGGTGAGTAAATCGGAAATTTGTAGTTTGGCTGATTTTTGAGGAATTTTTGAAGGTTCCAAAACTCCACACTTAGAAGAATTTCCAAGTGAAACCAGTCAATGTTAGCCTAAGGAAGGAAATTCAAGTTACTGTAAGTGTGGTAACAATTAGTTTTCAGGATCAGTAGTGGGCTGAAAGATGCAGCACTGAGTTCTCTCGTGATAACAGGTGAGTAAATCGGAATTCGTAGTTCGGCTGATTTTTGAGGAATTTTTTAAAGTTCCAAAACTCCACACTTAGAAACATTTCCAATTGAAACCAGTCGATGTTATCCTATGGAAGGAAATTCAAGTTATTGTAAGCATGGGTAGAATTACTTTTCAGGATCAGTAGTGGGCTGAAAGATGCAGCACTGATGTCTCTCCTGATAACAGGTGAGTAAATCGGAATTCGTAGTTCGGCTGATTTTAAAGGAATTTTTTAAAGGTCCAAATCTCCACACTTAGAAGAATTTCCAAGTGAAACCAGTCAATGGTAGCCTATGGAAGGAAATTCAAGTTACTGTAAGTATGGTAACAATTAGTTTTCAGGATCAGTAGTGGGCTGAAAGATGCAGCACTGAGTTCTCTCCTGATAAAAGGTGAGTAAATCAGAATTCGTAGTTCGGCTGATTTTTGAGGAATTTTTTAAAGTTCCAAAACTCCACACTTAGAAACATTTCCAATTGAAACCAGTCGATGTTATCCTATGGAAGGAAATTCAAGTTATTGTAAGCATGGTTAGAATTACTTTTCAGGATCAGTAGTGGGCTGAAAGATGCAGCACTGATGTCTCTCCTGATAACAGGTGAGTAAATCGGAATTCGTAGTTCGGCTGATTTTTGAGGAATTTTTTAAAGTTCCAAAACTCCACACTTAGAAACACTTCCAATTGAAACCAGTCGATGTTATCCTATGGAAGGAAATTCAAGTTATTGTAAGCATGGGTAGAATTACTTTTCAGGATCAGTAGTGGGCTGAAAGATGCAGCACTGATGTCTCTCCTGATAACAGGTGAGTAAATCGGAATTCGTAGTTCGGCTGATTTTAAAGGAATTTTTTAAAGATCCAAAACTCCACACTTAGAAACATTTCCAAGTGAAACCAGTCGATGTTAGCCTATGGAAGGAAATTCAAGTTACTGTAAGTATGGTTAGAATTACTTTTCAGGATCACTAGTGGGCTGAAAGATGCAGCACTGAGGTCTCTCCTGATAACAGGTGAGTAAATCGAAATTCGTAGTTCGACTGACTTTTGAGGAGGTTTTTTTAAGTTCCAAAACTCCACACTTAGAAGAATTTCCAAGTAAAACCAGTCAACTTTAACCTGTGGAAGGAAATTCAAGTTACTGTAACTACAGTTAGAATTACTTTTCAGGATCAATAGTGGGCTGAAAGATGCAGCACTGAGGTCTCTCCTGATTACAGGTGAGTAAATCGGAATTCGTAGTTCGGCTGATTTTTGAGGAATTTTTTAAAGGTCCAAATCTCCACACTTAGAAGAATTTCCAAGTGAAACCAGTCAATGGTAGCCTATGGAAGGAAATTCAAGTTACTGTAAGTATGGTAACAATTAGTTTTCAGGATCAGTAGTGGGCTGAAAGATGCAGCACTGAGTTCTCTCCTGATAAAAGGTGAGTAAATCAGAATTCGTAGTTCGGCTGATTTTTGAGGAATTTTTTAAAGTTCCAAAACTCCACACTTAGAAACATTTCCAATTGAAACCAGTCGATGTTATCCTATGGAAGGAAATTCAAGTTATTGTAAGCATGGTTAGAATTACTTTTCAGGATCAGTAGTGGGCTGAAAGATGCAGCACTGATGTCTCTCCTGATAACAGGTGAGTAAATCGGAATTCGTAGTTCGGCTGATTTTAAAGGAATTTTTTAAAGATCCAAAACTCCACACTTAGAAACATTTCCAAGTGAAACCAGTCGATGTTAGCCTATGGAAGGAAATTCAAGTTACTGTAACTACAGTTAGAACTACTTTTCAGGATCAATAGTGGGCTGAAAGATGCAGCACTGAGGTCGCTCCTGATTACAGGTGAGTAAATCGGAATTCGTAGTTCGGCTGATTTTTGAGGAATTTTTTAAAGGTCCAAATTTTCACACTTAGAAGAATTTCCAAGTAAAACCAGTCAATGGTAGCCTATGGAAGGAAATTCAAGTTACTGTAAGTATTGTTAGAATTACTTTTCAGGATCAGTAGTGGTCTGAAAGATGCAGCACTGAGGTCTCTCCTGATAACAGGTGAGTAAATCGGAAATTCGTAGTTTGGCTGATTTTTGAGGAATTTTTTTAAGTTCCAAAACTCCACAGTTAGAATTTCCAAGTGAAAACAGTCAACTTTAGCCTGTGGAAGGAAATTAAAGTTACTGTAACTGCAGTTAGAATTACTTTTCAGGATGAATAGTGGGCTGAAAGATGCAGCACTGAGGTCGCTCCTGATTACAGGTGAGTAAATCGGAATTCGTAGTTCGGCTGATTTTTGAGGAATTTTTTAAAGGTCCAAATGTTCACACTTAGAAGAATTTCCAAGTAAAACCAGTCAATGGTAGCCTATGGAAGGAAATTCAAGTTACTGTAAGTATTGTTAGAATTACTTTTCAGGATCAGTAGTGGTCTGAAAGATGCAGCACTGAGGTCTCTCCTGATAACAGGTGAGTAAATCGGAAATTTGTAGTTTGGCTGATTTTTGAGGAATTTTTGAAGGTTCCAAAACTCCACACTTAGAAGAATTTCCAAGTGAAACCAGTCAATGTTAGCCTAAGGAAGGAAATTCAAGTTACTGTAAGTGTGGTAACAATTAGTTTTCAGGATCAGTAGTGGGCTGAAAGATGCAGCACTGAGTTCTCTCCTGATAACAGGTGAGTAAATCGGAATTCGTAGTTCGGCTGATTTTTGAGGAATTTTTTAAAGTTCCAAAACTCCACACTTAGAAACATTTCCAATTGAAACCAGTCGATGTTATCCTATGGAAGGAAATTCAAGTTATTGTAAGCATGGGTAGAATTACTTTTCAGGATCAGTAGTGGGCTGAAAGATGCAGCACTGATGTCTCTCCTGATAACAGGTGAGTAAATCGGAATTCGTAGTTCGGCTGATTTTTGAGGAATTTTTTAAAGGTCCAAATGTTCACACTTAGAAGAATTTCCAAGTAAAACCAGTCAATGGTAGCCTATGGAAGGAAATTCAAGTTACTGTAAGTATTGTTAGAATTACTTTTCAGGATCAGTAGTGGTCTGAAAGATGCAGCACTGAGGTCTCTCCTGATAACAGGTGAGTAAATCGGAAATTTGTAGTTTGGCTGATTTTTGAGGAATTTTTGAAGGTTCCAAAACTCCACACTTAGAAGAATTTCCAAGTGAAACCAGTCAATGTTAGCCTAAGGAAGGAAATTCAAGTTACTGTAAGTGTGGTAACAATTAGTTTTCAGGATCAGTAGTGGGCTGAAAGATGCAGCACTGAGTTCTCTCCTGATAACAGGTGAGTAAATCGGAATTCGTAGTTCGGCTGATTTTTGAGGAATTTTTTAAAGTTCCAAAACTCCACACTTAGAAACATTTCCAGATGAAACCTGTCGATGTTATCCTATGGAAGGAAATTCAAGTTATTGTAAGCATGGGTAGAATTACTTTTCAGGATCAGTAGTGGGCTGAAAGATGCAGCACTGATGTCTCTCCTGATAACAGGTGAGTAAATCGGAATTCGTAGTTCGGCTGATTTTAAAGGAATTTTTTAAAGGTCCAAATCTCCACACTTAGAAGAATTTCCAAGTGAAACCAGTCAATGGTAGCCTATGGAAGGAAATTCAAGTTACTGTAAGTATGGTAACAATTAGTTTTCAGGATCAGTAGTGGGCTGAAAGATGCAGCACTGAGTTCTCTCCTGATAAAAGGTGAGTAAATCAGAATTCGTAGTTCGGCTGATTTTTGAGGAATTTTTTAAAGTTCCAAAACTCCACACTTAGAAACATTTCCAATTGAAACCAGTCGATGTTATCCTATGGAAGGAAATTCAAGTTATTGTAAGCATGGTTAGAATTACTTTTCAGGATCAGTAGTGGGCTGAAAGATGCAGCACTGATGTCTCTCCTGATAACAGGTGAGTAAATCGGAATTCGTAGTTCGGCTGATTTTTGAGGAATTTTTTAAAGTTCCAAAACTCCACACTTAGAAACATTTCCAATTGAAACCAGTCGATGTTATCCTATGGAAGGAAATTCAAGTTATTGTAAGCATGGGTAGAATTACTTTTCAGGATCAGTAGTGGGCTGAAAGATGCAGCACTGATGTCTCTCCTGATAACAGGTGAGTAAATCGGAATTCGTAGTTCGGCTGATTTTAAAGGAATTTTTTAAAGATCCAAAACTCCACACTTAGAAACATTTCCAAGTGAAACCAGTCGATGTTAGCCTATGGAAGGAAATTCAAGTTACTGTAAGTATGGTTAGAATTACTTTTCAGGATCACTAGTGGGCTGAAAGATGCAGCACTGAGGTCTCTCCTGATAACAGGTGAGTAAATCGAAATTCGTAGTTCGACTGACTTTTGAGGAGGTTTTTTTAAGTTCCAAAACTCCACACTTAGAAGAATTTCCAAGTAAAACCAGTCAACTTTAACCTGTGGAAGGAAATTCAAGTTACTGTAACTACAGTTGGAATTACTTTTCAGGATCAATAGTGGGCTGAAAGATGCAGCACTGAGGTCTCTCCTGATTACAGGTGAGTAAATCGGAATTCGTAGTTCGGCTGATTTTTGAGGAATTTTTTAAAGGTCCAAATCTCCACACTTAGAAGAATTTCCAAGTGAAACCAGTCAATGGTAGCCTATGGAAGGAAATTCAAGTTACTGTAAGTATGGTAACAATTAGTTTTCAGGATCAGTAGTGGGCTGAAAGATGCAGCACTGAGTTCTCTCCTGATAAAAGGTGAGTAAATCAGAATTCGTAGTTCGGCTGATTTTTGAGGAATTTTTTAAAGTTCCAAAACTCCACACTTAGAAACATTTCCAATTGAAACCAGTCGATGTTATCCTATGGAAGGAAATTCAAGTTATTGTAAGCATGGTTAGAATTACTTTTCAGGATCAGTAGTGGGCTGAAAGATGCAGCACTGATGTCTCTCCTGATAACAGGTGAGTAAATCGGAATTCGTAGTTCGGCTGATTTTAAAGGAATTTTTTAAAGATCCAAAACTCCACACTTAGAAACATTTCCAAGTGAAACCAGTCGATGTTAGCCTATGGAAGGAAATTCAAGTTACTGTAACTACAGTTAGAACTACTTTTCAGGATCAATAGTGGGCTGAAAGATGCAGCACTGAGGTCGCTCCTGATTACAGGTGAGTAAATCGGAATTCGTAGTTCGGCTGATTTTTGAGGAATTTTTTAAAGGTCCAAATTTTCACACTTAGAAGAATTTCCAAGTAAAACCAGTCAATGGTAGCCTATGGAAGGAAATTCAAGTTACTGTAAGTATTGTTAGAATTACTTTTCAGGATCAGTAGTGGTCTGAAAGATGCAGCACTGAGGTCTCTCCTGATAACAGGTGAGTAAATCGGAAATTCGTAGTTTGGCTGATTTTTGAGGAATTTTTGAAGGTTCCAAAACTCCACACTTAGAAGAATTTCCAAGTGAAACCAGTCAATGTTAGCCTATGGAAGGAAATTCAAGTTACTGTAAGTATGGTAACAATTAGTTTTCAGGATCAGCAGTGGGCTGAAAGATGCAGCACTGAGGTCTCTCCTGATAACAGGTGAGTAAATCGGAATTCGTAGTTCGGCTGATTTTAAAGGAATTTTTTAAAGATCCAAAACTCCACACTTAGAAACATTTCCAAGTGAAACCAGTCGATGTTAGCCTATGGAAGGAAATTCAAGTTACTGTAAGTATGGTTAGAATTACTTTTCAGGATCACTAGTGGGCTGAAAGATGCCGCACTGAGGTCTCTCCTGATAACAGGTGAGTAAATCGAAATTCGTAGTTCGACTGACTTTTGAGGAAGTTTTTTTAAGTTCCAAAACTCCACACTTAGAAGAATTTCCAAGTGAAACCAGTCAACTTTAACCTGTGGAAGGAAATTCAAGTTACTGTAACTACAGTTAGAATTACTTTTCAGGATCAATAGTGGGCTGAAAGATGCAGCACTGAGGTCTCTCCTGATTACAGGTGAGTAAATCGGAATTCGTAGTTCGGCTGATTTTTGAGGAAATTTTTAAAGGTCCAAATCTCCACACTTAGAAGAATTTCCAAGTAAAACCAGTCAATGGTAGCCTATGGAAGGAAATTCTAGTTACTGTAAGTATGGTTAGAATTACTTTTCAGGATCAGTAGTGGGCTGAAAGATGCAGCACTGAGGTCTCTCCTGATAACAGGTGAGTAAATCGAAATTCGTAGTTTGGCTGATTTTTGAGGAATTTTTTTAAGTTCCGAAACTCCACAGTTAGAAGAATTTCCAAGTGAAAACAGTCAACTTTAGCCTGTGGAAGGAAATTAAAGTTACTGTAACTGCAGTTAGAATTACTTTTCAGGATGAATAGTGGGCTGAAAGATGCAGCACTGAGGTCGCTCCTGATTACAGGTGAGTAAATCGGAATTCGTAGTTCGGCTGATTTTTGAGGAATTTTTTAAAGGTCCAAATTTTCACACTTAGAAGAATTTCCAAGTAAAACCAGTCAATGGTAGCCTATGGAAGGAAATTCAAGTTACTGTAAGTATTGTTAGAATTACTTTTCAGGATCAGTAGTGGTCTGAAAGATGCAGCACTGATGTCTCTCCTGATAACAGGTGAGTAAATCGGAAATTCGTAGTTTGGCTGATTTTTGGGGAATTTTTGAAGGTTCCAAAACTCCACACTTAGAAGAATTTCCAAGTGAAACCAGTCAATGTTAGCCTATGGAAGGACATTCAAGTTACTGTAAGTATGGTAACAATTAGTTTTCAGGATCAGCAGTGGGCTGAAAGATGCAGCACTGAGGTCTCTCCTGATAACAGGTGAGTAAATCGGAATTCGTAGTTCGGCTGATTTTTGAGGAATTTTTTAAAGTTCCAAAACTCCACACTTAGAAACATTTCCAATTGAAACCAGTCGATGTTATCCTATGGAAGGAAATTCAAGTTATTGTAAGCATGGTTAGAATTACTTTTCAGGATCAGTAGTGGGCTGAAAGATGCAGCACTGAGGTCTCTCCTGATAACAGGTGAGTAAATCGGAATTCGTAGTTCGGCTGATATTAAAGGAATTTTTTAAAGATCCAAAACTCCACACTTAGAAACATTTCCAAGTGAAACCAGTCGATGTTAGCCTATGGAAGGAAATTCAAGTTACTGTAAGTATGGTTAGAATTACTTTTCAGGATCACTAGTGGGCTGAAAGATGCCGTACTGAGGTCTCTCCTGATAACAGGTGAGTAAATCGAAATTCGTAGTTTGACTGTCTTTTGAGGAAGTTTTTTTAAGTTCCAAAACTCCACACTTAGAAGAATTTCCAAGTGAAACCAGTCAACTTTAACCTGTGGAAGGAAATTCAAGTTACTGTAACTACAGTTAGAATTACTTTTCAGGATCAATAGTGGGCTGAAAGATGCAGCACTGAGGTCTCTCCTGATTACAGGTGAGTAAATCGGAATTCGTAGTTCGGCTGATTTTTGAGGAAATTTTTAAAGGTCCAAATCTCCACACTTAGAAGAATTTCCAAGTAAAACCAGTCAATGGTAGCCTATGGAAGGAAATTCTAGTTACTGTAAGTATGGTTAGAATTACTTTTCAGGATCAGTAGTGGGCTGAAAGATGCAGCACTGAGGTCTCTCCTGATAACAGGTGAGTAAATCGAAATTCGTAGTTTGGCTGATATTTGAGGAATTTTTTTAAGTTCCGAAACTCCACAGTTAGAAGAATTTCCAAGTGAAAACAGTCAACTTTAGCCTGTGGAAGGAAATTAAAGTTACTGTAACTGCAGTTAGAATTACTTTTCAGGATGAATAGTGGGCTGAAAGATGCAGCACTAAGGTCGCTCCTGATTACAGGTGAGTAAATCGGAATTCGTAGTTTGGCTGATTTTTGAGGAATTTTTTAAAGGTCCAAATTTTCACACTTAGAAGAATTTCCAAGTAAAACCAGTCAATGGTAGCCTATGGAAGGAAATTCAAGTTACTGTAAGTATTGTTAGAATTACTTTTCAGGATCAGTAGTGGTCTGAAAGATGCAGCACTGAGGTCTCTCCTGATAACAGGTGAGTAAATCGGAAATTCGTAGTTTGGCTGATTTTTGAGGAATTTTTGAAGGTTCCAAAACTCCACACTTAGAAGAATTTCCAAGTGAAACCAGTCAATGTTAGCCTACGGAAGGAAATTCAAGTTACTGTAAGTATGGTAACAATTAGTTTTCAGGATCAGTAGTGGGCTGAAAGATGCAGCACTGAGTTCTCTCCTGATAACAGGTGAGTAAATCGGAATTCGTAGTTCGGCTGATTTTTGAGGAATTTTTTAAAGTTCCAAAACTCCACACTTAGAAACATTTCCAATTGAAACCAGTCGATGTTATCCTATGGAAGGAAATTCAAGTTATTGTAAGCATGGGTAGAATTACTTTTCAGGATCAGTAGTGGGCTGAAAGATGCAGCACTGATGTCTCTCCTGATAACAGGTGAGTAAATCGGAATTCGTAGTTCGGCTGATTTTAAAGGAATTTTTTAAAGATCCAAAACTCCACACTTAGAAACATTTCCAAGTGAAACCAGTCGATGTTAGCCTATGGAAGGAAATTCAAGTTACTGTAAGTATGGTTAGAATTACTTTTCAGGATCACTAGTGGGCTGAAAGATGCAGCACTGAGGTCTCTCCTGATAACAGGTGAGTAAATCAAAAATTCGTAGTTCGACTGACTTTTGAGGAAGTTTTTTTAAGTTCCAAAACTCCACAGTTAGAAGAATTTCCAAGTGAAACCAGTCAACTTTAGCCTGTGGAAGGAAATTAAAGTTACTGTAACTGCAGTTAGAATTACTTTTCAGGATCAATAGTGGGCTGAAAGATGCAGCACTGAGGTCTCTCCTGATAACAGGTGAGTAAATCAGAATTCGTAGTTTGGCTGATTTTTGAGGAATTTTTTTAAGTTCCAAAACTCCACAGTTAGAAGAATTTCCAAGTGAAAACAGTCAACTTTAGCCTGTGGAAGGAAATTAAAGTTACTGTAACTGCAGTTAGAATTACTTTTCAGGATGAATAGTGGGCTGAAAGATGCAGCACTGAGGTCGCTCCTGATTACAGGTGAGTAAATCGGAATTCGTAGTTCGGCTGATTTTTGAGGAATTTTTTAAAGGTCCAAATTTTCACACTTAGAAGAATTTCCAAGTAAAACCAGTCAATGGTAGCCTATGGAAGGAAATTCAAGTTACTGTAAGTATTGTTAGAATTACTTTTCAGGATCAGTAGTGGTCTGAAAGATGCAGCACTGAGGTCTCTCCTGATAACAGGTGAGTAAATCGGAAATTCGTAGTTTGGCTGATTTTTGAGGAATTTTTGAAGGTTCCAAAACTCCACACTTAGAAGAATTTCCAAGTGAAACCAGTCAATGTTAGCCTATGGAAGGAAATTCAAGTTACTGTAAGTATGGTAACAATCAGTTTTCAGGATCAGTAGTGGGCTGAAAGATGCAGCACTGAGTTCTCTCCTGATAACAGGTGAGTAAATCGGAATTCGTAGTTCGGCTGATTTTTGAGGAATTTTTTAAAGTTCCAAAACTCCACACTTAGAAACTTTTCCAATTGAAACCAGTCGAAGTTATCCTATGGAAGGAAATTCAAGTTATTGTAAGCATGGTTAGAATTACTTTTCAGGATCAGTAGTGGGCTGAAAGATGCAGCACTGAGGTCTCTCCTGATAACAGGTGAGTAAATCGGAATTCGTAGTTCGGCTGATTTTAAAGGAATTTTTTAAAGATCCAAAACTCCACACTTAGAAACATTTCCAAGTGAAACCAGTCGATGTTAGCCTATGGAAGGAAATTCAAGTTACTGTAAGTATGGTTAGAATTACTTTTCAGGATCACTAGTGGGCTGAAAGATGCCGCACTGAGGTCTCTCCTGATAACAGGTGAGTAAATCGAAATTCGTAGTTCGACTGACTTTTGAGGAAGTTTTTTTAAGTTCCAAAACTCCACACTTAGAAGAATTTCCAAGTGAAACCAGTCAACTTTAACCTGTGGAAGGAAATTCAAGTTACTGTAACTACAGTTAGAATTACTTTTCAGGATCAATAGTGGGCTGAAAGATGCAGCACTGAGGTCTCTCCTGATTACAGGTGAGTAAATCGGAATTCGTAGTTCGGCTGATTTTTGAGGACATTTTTAAAGGTCCAAATCTCCACACTGAGAAGAATTTCCAAGTAAAACCAGTCAATGGTAGCCTATGGAAGGAAATTCTAGTTACTGTAAGTATGGTTAGAATTACTTTTCAGGATCAGTAGTGGGCTGAAAGATGCAGCACTGAGGTCTCTCCTGATAACAGGTGAGTAAATCGAAATTCGTAGTTCGACTGACTTTTGAGGAAGTTTTTTTAAGTTCCAAAACTCCACACTTAGAAGAATTTCCAAGTGAAACCAGTCAACTTTAGCCTGTGGAAGGAAATTCAAGTTACTGTAACTGCGGTTAGAATTACTTTTCAGGATCAATAGTGGGCTGAAAGATGCAGCACTGAGGTCTCTCCTGATAACAGGTGAGTAAATCAGAATTCGTAGTTTGGCTGATTTTTGAGGAGTTTTTTTAAGTTCCAAAACTCCACAGTTAGAAGAATTTCCAAGTGAAACCAGTCAACTTTAGCCTGTGGAAGGAAATTAAAGTTACTGTAACTGCAGTTAGAATTACTTTTCAGTATCAATAGTGGGCTGAAAGATGCAGCACTGAGGTCTCTCCTGATAACAGGTGAGTAAATCGGAATTCGTAGTTTGGCTGATTTTTGAGGAATTTTTGAAGATTCCAAAACTCCACACTTAGAAGAATTTCCAAGTGAAACCAGTCAATGTTAGCCTATGGAAGGAAATTCAAGTTACTGTAAGTATGGTAACAATTAGTTTTCAGGATCAGTAGTGGGCTGAAAGATGCAGCACTGAGGTCTCTCCTGATAACAGGTGAGTAAATCGGAATTCGTAGTCCAGCTGATTTCAAAGGAATTTTTTAAAGATCCAAAACTCCACACTTAGAAACATTTCCGAGTGAAACCAGTCGATGTTAGCCTATGGAAGGAAATTCAAGTTACTGTAAGTATGGTTACAATTAGTTTTCATGATCAGTAGTGGGCTGAAAGATGCAGCACTGAGGTCTCTCCTGATAACATGTGAGTAAATCGGAATTCGTAGTTCAGCTGATTTTTGAGGATTTTTTTTAAGTTTAAAACTCCACACTTAGAAGAATTTACAAGTGAAACCAGTCAACGTTAGCCTGTGGAAGGAAATTCAAGTTACCTTAACTGGGATTAGAATTACTTTTCAGGATCAATAGTGGGCTGAAAAATGCAGCACTGAGGTTGCTCCTGATTACAGGTGAGGAAATCGGAATTCGTAGTTCGGCTGATTTTTGAGGAATTTTTTAAAGGTCCAAATCTCCACACTTAAAAGAATTTCCAAATGAAACCAGTCAATATTAGCCTATGGAAGGAAATTGAAGTTACTGTAAGTATGGTTAGAATTACTTTTCAGGATCAGCAGTGGGCTGAAAGATGCAGCACTGAGGTCTCTCCTGATAACAGGTGAGTAAATCGGAATGCGTCGTTCGGTTGATTTTTGAGGAGTTTTTTAATGATCCAAAACTCCACACCTAGAAACATTTCCAAGTGAAACCAGTCGATGGTATCCTATGGAAGGAAATTCAAGTTACTGTAAGTATGGTTAGAAATACTTTTCAGGATCAGTAGTGGGCTGAAAGATGCAGCACTGAGGTATCTCCTGATAACAGGTGAGTAAATCGGAATTCGTAGTTCGGCTGATTTTTTAGAAATTGTTTAGGTTTAAAATTCCACACTTAGAAGAATTTCCAAGTGAAACCAGTCAACGTTAGCCTGTGGAAGGAAATTCAAGTTACTATAACTACGGGTAGAATTACTTTTCAGGATCAGTAGTGGCCTGAAAGATGCAGCACTGAGGTCTCTCCTAATAACAGGTTAGTAAATCGAAATTCGTAGTTCGACTGACTTTTGAGGAATTTTTTAAAGTTCCAAAACTCCACACTTAGAAGAATTTCCAAGTAAAACATGTCAATGTTAGCCTATGGAAGGAAATTCAAGTTACTTTAACTACGGTTAGAATGACTTTTCAGGATCAGTAGTGGGTTGAAAGATGCAGCACTGAGGTCTCTCCTGATAACAGGTGAGTAAATCGGAATTCGAAGTTCGGCTGATTTTAAAGGAATTTTTTAAAGGTCCAAAACTCCACACTTAGAAGAATTTCCAAGTAAAACATGTCAATGTTAGCCTATGGAAGGAAATTCAAGTTACTGTAACTGGGATTAGAATTACTTTTCAGGACCAATACTGGGCTGAAAGATGCAGCACTGAGGTCGCTCCTGATTACAGGTGAGTAAATCGGAATTCGTAGTTCGGCTGATTTTAAAGGAATTTTTTAAAGGTCCAAAACTCCACACTTAGAAGAATTTCCAAGTGAAACCAGTCAATGTTAGCCTAAAGAAGGAAATTCAAGTTAATGTAACTGTGGGTAGAATTACTTTTCCGGATCAGTAGAGGGCTGAAAGATGCAGCACAGAGGTCTCTCCTGATAACAAGTGAGTAAATCGGAATTCGTAGTTCGGTTGATTTTTGAGGAGTTTTTTAATGATCCAAAACTCCACACCTAGAAACATTTCCAAGTGAAACCAGTCGATGGTATCCTATGGAAGGAAATTCAAGTTACTGTAAGTATGGTTAGATTTATTTTTCAGGATCAGGAGTGGGCTGAAAGATGCAGCACTGAGGTCTCTCCTGATAACAGGTGAGTAAATCGGAATTCGTAGTTCGACTGATTTTTTAGAAATTGTTTAGGTTAAAAATTCCACACTTAGAAGAATTTCCAAGTGAAACCAGTCAATGTTAGCCTGTGGAAGGAAATTCAAGTTACTATAACTATGGTTGGAATTACTTTTCAGGATCAGTAGTGGGCTGAAAGATGCAGCACTGAGGTCTCTCCTGATTACAGGTGAGGAAATCGGAATTCGTACTTCAGCTGATTTTTGAGGAATTTGTTTAAGTTTAAAACTCCACACTTAGAAGAATTTCCAAGTGAAACCAGTCAATGTTAGCCTAAAGAAGGAAATTCAAGTTACTTTAACTACGGTTAGAATGACTTTTCAGGATCAGTAGTGGGTTGAAAGATGCAGCACTGAGGTCTCTCCTGATAACAGGTGAGTAAATTGGAATTCGTATTTCGGCTGATTTTTGAGGATTTTTTTTAAGTTTAAAACTCCACACTTAGAAGAATTTCCAAGTGAAAACAGTCAACTAGCCTGTAGAAGGAAATTCAAGTTACTGTAACTGCAGTTAGAATTACTTTTCAGGATCAATAGTGGGCTGAAAGATGCAGCACTGAGGTCTCTCATGATAACAGGTGAGTAAATCAGAATTCGTAGTACGACTGACATTTGAGGAATTTTTTTAAGTTCCAAAACTCCATACTTAGAAGAATTTCCAAGTAAAACATGTCAATGTTAGCCTATGGAAGGAAATTCAAGTTACTGTAAGTATGGTTACAATTACTTTTCAAGATCAGTAGTGGGCTGAAAGATGCAGCACTGAGGTCTCTCCTGGAACAGGTGAGTAAATCGGAATTCGTAGTTCGGTTGATTTTTGAGGAAGTTTTTTAAAGGTCCAAAACTCCACACTTAGAAGAATTTCCAAGTGAAACCAGTCAATGTTAGCCTAAAGAAGGAAATTCAAGTTAATGTAACTGCGGGTAGAATTACTTTTCAGGATCAGTAGTGGGCTGGAAGATGCAGCACTGAGGTCTCTCCTAATAATAGGTGAGTAAATCGAAATTCGTAGTTAGACTGACTTTTGAGGAATTTTTTAAAGTTCCAAAACTCCACACTTAGAAGAATTTCCAAGTAAAACATGTCAATGTTAGCCTACGGAAGGAAATTCAAGTTACTGTAACTCCGGTTAGAATGACTTTTCAGGATCAGTAGTGGGCTGAAAGATGCAGCACTGAGGTCTCTCCTGATAACAGGTGAGTAAATCGGAATTTGTAGTTCGGCTGATTTTAAAGGAATTTTTTAAAGATCCAAAACTCCACACTTAGAAACATTTCCAAGTGAAACCAGTCAATGTTAGCCTATGGGAGGAAATTCAAGTTACTGTAAGTATGGTAACAATTAGTTTTCAGGATCAGCAGTGGGCTGAAAGATGCAGCACTGAGGTCTCTCCTGATAACATGTGAGTAAATCGGAATTCGTAGTTCGGCTGATTTTAAAGGAATTTTTTAAAGATCCAAAACTCCACACTTAGAAACATTTCCAAGTGAAACCAGTCGATGTTAGCCTATGGAAGGAAATTCAAGTTACTGTAAGTATGGTTAGAATTACTTTTCAGGATCACTAGTGGGCTGAAAGATGCCGCACTGAGGTCTCTCCTGATAACAGGTGAGTAAATCGAAATTCGTAGTTCGACTGACTTTTGAGGAAGTTTTTTTAAGTTCCAAAACTCCACACTTAGAAGAATTTCCAAGTGAAACCAGTCAACTTTAACCTGTGGAAGGAAATTCAAGTTACTGTAACTACAGTTAGAATTACTTTTCAGGATCAATAGTGGGCTGAAAGATGCAGCACTGAGGTCTCTCCTGATTACAGGTGAGTAAATCGGAATTCGTAGTTCGGCTGATTTTTGAGGAAATTTTTAAAGGTCCAAATCTCCACACTTAGAAGAATTTCCAAGTAAAACCAGTCAATGGTAGCCTATGGAAGGAAATTCTAGTTACTGTAAGTATGGTTAGAATTACTTTTCAGGATCAGTAGTGGGCTGAAAGATGCAGCACTGAGGTCTCTCCTGATAACAGGTGAGTAAATCGAAATTCGTAGTTTGGCTGATTTTTGAGGAATTTTTTTAAGTTCCGAAACTCCACAGTTAGAAGAATTTCCAAGTGAAAACAGTCAACTTTAGCCTGTGGAAGGAAATTAAAGTTACTGTAACTGCAGTTAGAATTACTTTTCAGGATGAATAGTGGGCTGAAAGATGCAGCACTGAGGTCGCTCCTGATTACAGGTGAGTAAATCGGAATTCGTAGTTCGGCTGATTTTTGAGGAATTTTTTAAAGGTCCAAATTTTCACACTTAGAAGAATTTCCAAGTAAAACCAGTCAATGGTAGCCTATGGAAGGAAATTCAAGTTACTGTAAGTATTGTTAGAATTACTTTTCAGGATCAGTAGTGGTCTGAAAGATGCAGCACTGATGTCTCTCCTGATAACAGGTGAGTAAATCGGAAATTCGTAGTTTGGCTGATTTTTGGGGAATTTTTGAAGGTTCCAAAACTCCACACTTAGAAGAATTTCCAAGTGAAACCAGTCAATGTTAGCCTATGGAAGGACATTCAAGTTACTGTAAGTATGGTAACAATTAGTTTTCAGGATCAGCAGTGGGCTGAAAGATGCAGCACTGAGGTCTCTCCTGATAACAGGTGAGTAAATCGGAATTCGTAGTTCGGCTGATTTTTGAGGAATTTTTTAAAGTTCCAAAACTCCACACTTAGAAACATTTCCAATTGAAACCAGTCGATGTTATCCTATGGAAGGAAATTCAAGTTATTGTAAGCATGGTTAGAATTACTTTTCAGGATCAGTAGTGGGCTGAAAGATGCAGCACTGAGGTCTCTCCTGATAACAGGTGAGTAAATCGGAATTCGTAGTTCGGCTGATATTAAAGGAATTTTTTAAAGATCCAAAACTCCACACTTAGAAACATTTCCAAGTGAAACCAGTCGATGTTAGCCTATGGAAGGAAATTCAAGTTACTGTAAGTATGGTTAGAATTACTTTTCAGGATCACTAGTGGGCTGAAAGATGCCGTACTGAGGTCTCTCCTGATAACAGGTGAGTAAATCGAAATTCGTAGTTTGACTGTCTTTTGAGGAAGTTTTTTTAAGTTCCAAAACTCCACACTTAGAAGAATTTCCAAGTGAAACCAGTCAACTTTAACCTGTGGAAGGAAATTCAAGTTACTGTAACTACAGTTAGAATTACTTTTCAGGATCAATAGTGGGCTGAAAGATGCAGCACTGAGGTCTCTCCTGATTACAGGTGAGTAAATCGGAATTCGTAGTTCGGCTGATTTTTGAGGAAATTTTTAAAGGTCCAAATCTCCACACTTAGAAGAATTTCCAAGTAAAACCAGTCAATGGTAGCCTATGGAAGGAAATTCTAGTTACTGTAAGTATGGTTAGAATTACTTTTCAGGATCAGTAGTGGGCTGAAAGATGCAGCACTGAGGTCTCTCCTGATAACAGGTGAGTAAATCGAAATTCGTAGTTTGGCTGATATTTGAGGAATTTTTTTAAGTTCCGAAACTCCACAGTTAGAAGAATTTCCAAGTGAAAACAGTCAACTTTAGCCTGTGGAAGGAAATTAAAGTTACTGTAACTGCAGTTAGAATTACTTTTCAGGATGAATAGTGGGCTGAAAGATGCAGCACTAAGGTCGCTCCTGATTACAGGTGAGTAAATCGGAATTCGTAGTTTGGCTGATTTTTGAGGAATTTTTTAAAGGTCCAAATTTTCACACTTAGAAGAATTTCCAAGTAAAACCAGTCAATGGTAGCCTATGGAAGGAAATTCAAGTTACTGTAAGTATTGTTAGAATTACTTTTCAGGATCAGTAGTGGTCTGAAAGATGCAGCACTGAGGTCTCTCCTGATAACAGGTGAGTAAATCGGAAATTCGTAGTTTGGCTGATTTTTGAGGAATTTTTGAAGGTTCCAAAACTCCACACTTAGAAGAATTTCCAAGTGAAACCAGTCAATGTTAGCCTACGGAAGGAAATTCAAGTTACTGTAAGTATGGTAACAATTAGTTTTCAGGATCAGTAGTGGGCTGAAAGATGCAGCACTGAGTTCTCTCCTGATAACAGGTGAGTAAATCGGAATTCGTAGTTCGGCTGATTTTTGAGGAATTTTTTAAAGTTCCAAAACTCCACACTTAGAAACATTTCCAATTGAAACCAGTCGATGTTATCCTATGGAAGGAAATTCAAGTTATTGTAAGCATGGGTAGAATTACTTTTCAGGATCAGTAGTGGGCTGAAAGATGCAGCACTGATGTCTCTCCTGATAACAGGTGAGTAAATCGGAATTCGTAGTTCGGCTGATTTTAAAGGAATTTTTTAAAGATCCAAAACTCCACACTTAGAAACATTTCCAAGTGAAACCAGTCGATGTTAGCCTATGGAAGGAAATTCAAGTTACTGTAAGTATGGTTAGAATTACTTTTCAGGATCACTAGTGGGCTGAAAGATGCAGCACTGAGGTCTCTCCTGATAACAGGTGAGTAAATCAAAAATTCGTAGTTCGACTGACTTTTGAGGAAGTTTTTTTAAGTTCCAAAACTCCACAGTTAGAAGAATTTCCAAGTGAAACCAGTCAACTTTAGCCTGTGGAAGGAAATTAAAGTTACTGTAACTGCAGTTAGAATTACTTTTCAGGATCAATAGTGGGCTGAAAGATGCAGCACTGAGGTCTCTCCTGATAACAGGTGAGTAAATCAGAATTCGTAGTTTGGCTGATTTTTGAGGAATTTTTTTAAGTTCCAAAACTCCACAGTTAGAAGAATTTCCAAGTGAAAACAGTCAACTTTAGCCTGTGGAAGGAAATTAAAGTTACTGTAACTGCAGTTAGAATTACTTTTCAGGATGAATCGTGGGCTGAAAGATGCAGCACTGAGGTCGCTCCTGATTACAGGTGAGTAAATCGGAATTCGTAGTTCGGCTGATTTTTGAGGAATTTTTTAAAGGTCCAAATTTTCACACTTAGAAGAATTTCCAAGTAAAGCCAGTCAATGGTAGCCTATGGAAGGAAATTCAAGTTACTGTAAGTATTGTTAGAATTACTTTTCAGGATCAGTAGTGGTCTGAAAGATGCAGCACTGAGGTCTCTCCTGATAACAGGTGAGTAAATCGGAAATTCGTAGTTTGGCTGATTTTTGAGGAATTTTTGAAGGTTCCAAAACTCCACACTTAGAAGAATTTCCAAGTGAAACCAGTCAATGTTAGCCTATGGAAGGAAATTCAAGTTACTGTAAGTATGGTAACAATCAGTTTTCAGGATCAGTAGTGGGCTGAAAGATGCAGCACTGAGTTCTCTCCTGATAACAGGTGAGTAAATCGGAATTCGTAGTTCGGCTGATTTTTGAGGAATTTTTTAAAGTTCCAAAACTCCACACTTAGAAACTTTTCCAATTGAAACCAGTCGAAGTTATCCTATGGAAGGAAATTCAAGTTATTGTAAGCATGGTTAGAATTACTTTTCAGGATCAGTAGTGGGCTGAAAGATGCAGCACTGAGGTCTCTCCTGATAACAGGTGAGTAAATCGGAATTCGTAGTTCGGCTGATTTTAAAGGAATTTTTTAAAGATCCAAAACTCCACACTTAGAAACATTTCCAAGTGAAACCAGTCGATGTTAGCCTATGGAAGGAAATTCAAGTTACTGTAAGTATGGTTAGAATTACTTTTCAGGATCACTAGTGGGCTGAAAGATGCCGCACTGAGGTCTCTCCTGATAACAGGTGAGTAAATCGAAATTCGTAGTTCGACTGACTTTTGAGGAAGTTTTTTTAAGTTCCAAAACTCCACACTTAGAAGAATTTCCAAGTGAAACCAGTCAACTTTAACCTGTGGAAGGAAATTCAAGTTACTGTAACTACAGTTAGAATTACTTTTCAGGATCAATAGTGGGCTGAAAGATGCAGCACTGAGGTCTCTCCTGATTACAGGTGAGTAAATCGGAATTCGTAGTTCGGCTGATTTTTGAGGACATTTTTAAAGGTCCAAATCTCCACACTTAGAAGAATTTCCAAGTAAAACCAGTCAATGGTAGCCTATGGAAGGAAATTCTAGTTACTGTAAGTATGGTTAGAATTACTTTTCAGGATCAGTAGTGGGCTGAAAGATGCAGCACTGAGGTCTCTCCTGATAACAGGTGAGTAAATCGAAATTCGTAGTTCGACTGACTTTTGAGGAAGTTTTTTTAAGTTCCAAAACTCCACACTTAGAAGAATTTCCAAGTGAAACCAGTCAACTTTAGCCTGTGGAAGGAAATTCAAGTTACTGTAACTGCGGTTAGAATTACTTTTCAGGATCAATAGTGGGCTGAAAGATGCAGCACTGAGGTCTCTCCTGATAACAGGTGAGTAAATCAGAATTCGTAGTTTGGCTGATTTTTGAGGAGTTTTTTTAAGTTCCAAAACTCCACAGTTAGAAGAATTTCCAAGTGAAACCAGTCAACTTTAGCCTGTGGAAGGAAATTAAAGTTACTGTAACTGCAGTTAGAATTACTTTTCAGTATCAATAGTGGGCTGAAAGATGCAGCACTGAGGTCTCTCCTGATAACAGGTGAGTAAATCGGAATTCGTAGTTTGGCTGATTTTTGAGGAATTTTTGAAGATTCCAAAACTCCACACTTAGAAGAATTTCCAAGTGAAACCAGTCAATGTTAGCCTATGGAAGGAAATTCAAGTTACTGTAAGTATGGTAACAATTAGTTTTCAGGATCAGTAGTGGGCTGAAAGATGCAGCACTGAGGTCTCTCCTGATAACAGGTGAGTAAATCGGAATTCGTAGTCCAGCTGATTTCAAAGGAATTTTTTAAAGATCCAAAACTCCACACTTAGAAACATTTCCGAGTGAAACCAGTCGATGTTAGCCTATGGAAGGAAATTCAAGTTACTGTAAGTATGGTTACAATTAGTTTTCATGATCAGTAGTGGGCTGAAAGATGCAGCACTGAGGTCTCTCCTGATAACATGTGAGTAAATCGGAATTCGTAGTTCAGCTGATTTTTGAGGATTTTTTTTAAGTTTAAAACTCCACACTTAGAAGAATTTACAAGTGAAACCAGTCAACGTTAGCCTGTGGAAGGAAATTCAAGTTACCTTAACTGGGATTAGAATTACTTTTCAGGATCAATAGTGGGCTGAAAAATGCAGCACTGAGGTTGCTCCTGATTACAGGTGAGGAAATCGGAATTCGTAGTTCGGCTGATTTTTGAGGAATTTTTTAAAGGTCCAAATCTCCACACTTAAAAGAATTTCCAAATGAAACCAGTCAATATTAGCCTATGGAAGGAAATTGAAGTTACTGTAAGTATGGTTAGAATTACTTTTCAGGATCAGCAGTGGGCTGAAAGATGCAGCACTGAGGTCTCTCCTGATAACAGGTGAGTAAATCGGAATGCGTCGTTCGGTTGATTTTTGAGGAGTTTTTTAATGATCCAAAACTCCACACCTAGAAACATTTCCAAGTGAAACCAGTCGATGGTATCCTATGGAAGGAAATTCAAGTTACTGTAAGTATGGTTAGAAATACTTTTCAGGATCAGTAGTGGGCTGAAAGATGCAGCACTGAGGTATCTCCTGATAACAGGTGAGTAAATCGGAATTCGTAGTTCGGCTGATTTTTTAGAAATTGTTTAGGTTTAAAATTCCACACTTAGAAGAATTTCCAAGTGAAACCAGTCAACGTTAGCCTGTGGAAGGAAATTCAAGTTACTATAACTACGGGTAGAATTACTTTTCAGGATCAGTAGTGGCCTGAAAGATGCAGCACTGAGGTCTCTCCTAATAACAGGTTAGTAAATCGAAATTCGTAGTTCGACTGACTTTTGAGGAATTTTTTAAAGTTCCAAAACTCCACACTTAGAAGAATTTCCAAGTAAAACATGTCAATGTTAGCCTATGGAAGGAAATTCAAGTTACTTTAACTACGGTTAGAATGACTTTTCAGGATCAGTAGTGGGTTGAAAGATGCAGCACTGAGGTCTCTCCTGATAACAGGTGAGTAAATCGGAATTCGAAGTTCGGCTGATTTTAAAGGAATTTTTTAAAGGTCCAAAACTCCACACTTAGAAGAATTTCCAAGTAAAACATGTCAATGTTAGCCTATGGAAGGAAATTCAAGTTACTGTAACTGGGATTAGAATTACTTTTCAGGACCAATACTGGGCTGAAAGATGCAGCACTGAGGTCGCTCCTGATTACAGGTGAGTAAATCGGAATTCGTAGTTCGGCTGATTTTAAAGGAATTTTTTAAAGGTCCAAAACTCCACACTTAGAAGAATTTCCAAGTGAAACCAGTCAATGTTAGCCTAAAGAAGGAAATTCAAGTTAATGTAACTGTGGGTAGAATTACTTTTCCGGATCAGTAGAGGGCTGAAAGATGCAGCACAGAGGTCTCTCCTGATAACAAGTGAGTAAATCGGAATTCGTAGTTCGGTTGATTTTTGAGGAGTTTTTTAATGATCCAAAACTCCACACCTAGAAACATTTCCAAGTGAAACCAGTCGATGGTATCCTATGGAAGGAAATTCAAGTTACTGTAGGTATGGTTAGATTTATTTTTCAGGATCAGGAGTGGGCTGAAAGATGCAGCACTGAGGTCTCTCCTGATAACAGGTGAGTAAATCGGAATTCGTAGTTCGACTGATTTTTTAGAAATTGTTTAGGTTAAAAATTCCACACTTAGAAGAATTTCCAAGTGAAACCAGTCAATGTTAGCCTGTGGAAGGAAATTCAAGTTACTATAACTATGGTTGGAATTACTTTTCAGGATCAGTAGTGGGCTGAAAGATGCAGCACTGAGGTCTCTCCTGATTACAGGTGAGGAAATCGGAATTCGTACTTCAGCTGATTTTTGAGGAATTTGTTTAAGTTTAAAACTCCACACTTAGAAGAATTTCCAAGTGAAACCAGTCAATGTTAGCCTAAAGAAGGAAATTCAAGTTAATGTAACTGCGGGTAGAATTACTTTTCAGGATCAGTAGTGGGCTGAAAGATGCAGCACTGAGGTCTCTCCTGATAACAGGTGAGTAAATCTGAATTCGTTGTTCGACTGACTTTTGAGGAATTTTTTAAAGTTCCAAAACTCCACACTTAGAAGAATTTCCAAGTGAAACCAGTCAATGTTAGCCTAAAGAAGGAAATTCAAGTTACTTTAACTACGGTTAGAATGACTTTTCAGGATCAGTAGTGGGTTGAAAGATGCAGCACTGAGGTCTCTCCTGATAACAGGTGAGTAAATTGGAATTCGTATTTCGGCTGATTTTTGAGGATTTTTTTTAAGTTTAAAACTCCACACTTAGAAGAATTTCCAAGTGAAAACAGTCAACTAGCCTGTAGAAGGAAATTCAAGTTACTGTAACTGCAGTTAGAATTACTTTTCAGGATCAGTAGTGGGTTGAAAGATGCAGCACTGAGGTCTCTCCTGGAACAGGTGAGTAAATCGGAATTCGTAGTTCGGTTGATTTTTGAGGAAGTTTTTTAAAGGTCCAAAACTCCACACTTAGAAGAATTTCCAAGTGAAACCAGTCAATGTTAGCCTAAAGAAGGAAATTCAAGTTAATGTAACTGCGGGTAGAATTACTTTTCAGGATCAGTAGTGGGCTGGAAGATGCAGCACTGAGGTCTCTCCTAATAATAGGTGAGTAAATCGAAATTCGTAGTTAGACTGACTTTTGAGGAATTTTTTAAAGTTCCAAAACTCCACACTTAGAAGAATTTCCAAGTAAAACATGTCAATGTTAGCCTACGGAAGGAAATTCAAGTTACTGTAACTCCGGTTAGAATGACTTTTCAGGATCAGTAGTGGGCTGAAAGATGCAGCACTGAGGTCTCTCCTGATAACAGGTGAGTAAATCGGAATTTGTAGTTCGGCTGATTTTAAAGGAATTTTTTAAAGATCCAAAACTCCACACTTAGAAACATTTCCAAGTGAAACCAGTCAATGTTAGCCTATGGGAGGAAATTCAAGTTACTGTAAGTATGGTTACAATTAGTTTTCAGGATCAGTAGTGGGTTGAAAGATGCAGTACTGCGGTCTCTCCTGATAACATGTGAGTAAATCGGAATTCGTAGTTCGGCTGATTTTTGAGGAATTTTTTTAAGTTTAAAACTCCACACTTAGAAGAATTTACAAATGAAACCAGTCAACGTTAGCCTGTGGAAGGAAATTCAAGTTACCTTAACTGGGATTAGAATTACTTTTCAGGATCAATAGTGGGCTGAAAAATGCAGCACTGAGGTCGCTCCTGATTACAGGTGAGTAAATCGGAATTCGTAGTTCGGCTGATTTTTGAGGAATTTTTTAAAGGTCCAAATCTCCACACTTAGAAGAATTTCCAAATGAAACCAGTCAATATTAGCCTATGGAAGGAAATTGAAGTTACTGTAAGTATGGTTAGAATTACTTTTCAGGATCAGTAGTGGGCTGAAAGATGCAGCACTGAGATCTCTCCTGATAACAGGTGAGTAAATCGGAATTCGTAGTTTGGTTGATTTTTGAGGAATTTTTTAAAGGTCCAAAACTCCACACTTAGAAACATTTCCAAGTGAAACCAGTCCACGTTAGCCGGTGGAAGGAAATTCAAGTTACTATAACTACGGTTAGAATTACTTTTCAGGACCAGTAGTGGGCTGAAAGATGCAGCACCGAGGTCGCTCCTGATTACAGGTGAGTAAATCGGAATTCGTAGTTCGTGGATTTTCGAGGAATTTTTTAAAGTTCCAAAACTCCACACTAGAAGAATTTCCAAGTAAAACATGTCAATGCTAGCCTATGTAAGGAAATTCAAGTCACTGTAAGTATGGTAACAAATAATTTTCAGGAACAGTAGTGGGCTGAAAGATGCAGCACTGAGGTCTCTCCTGATAACAGGTGAGTAAATGGAAATTCGTAGTTCGGTTGATTTTTGAGGAATTTTTTAAAGGTCCAAAACTCCACACTTAGAAGAATTTCCAATTAAAACATGTCAATGTTAGCCTATGGAAGAAAATTCAAGTTACTTTCACTACGGTTAGAATGACTTTTCAGGATCAGTAGTGGGTTGAAAGATGCAGCACTGAGGTCTCTCCTGATAACAGGTGAGTAAATCGGAATTCGTATTTCGGCTGATTTTTGAGGATTTTTTTTAAGTTTAAAACTCCACACTTAGAAGAATTTCCAAGTAAAACATGTCAATGTTAGCCTATGGAAGGAAATTCAAGTTACTGTAAGTATGGTTACAATTACTTTTCAAGATCAGTAGTGGGTTGAAAGATGCAGCACTGAGGTCTCTCCTGATTACAGGTGAGTAAATCGGAATTCGTAGTTCGGTGGATTTTCAAGGTTTTTTTTAAAGTTTCTAAACTCCACACTAGAAGAATTTCCCAAGTAAAACATGCAAATGCTAGCCTATGTAAGGAAATTCAAGTTACTGTAAGTATGTTAACAATTAATTTTCAGGAACAGTAGTGGGCTGAAAGATGCAGCACTGAGGTCTCTCCTGATAACAAGTGAGTAAATCGGAATTCGTAGTTTGGCTGATTTTTTAGGAATTTTTTTAAGTTTAAAACTCCACACTTAGAAACATTTCCAAGTGAAACCAGTCGATGTTATCCTATGGAAGGAAATTCAAGTTATTGTAAGTATGGTTAGACTTATATTTCAGGATCGGTAGTGGGCTGAAAGATGCAGCACTGAGGTCTCTCCTGATAACAGGTGAGTAAATGGAAATTCGTAGTTCGGCTGATTTTAAAGGAATTTTTTTAAGATCCAAAACTCCACACTTAGAAACATTTGCAAGTGAAACCAGTCGATGTTAGCCTATGGAAGGAAATTCAAGTTACTGTATGTATGGTTAGAATTACTTTTCAGGATCAGTAGTGGGCTGAAAGATGCAGCACTGAGGTCTCTCCTGATAACAGGTGAGTAAATCGGAATTCGTAGTTCAGCTGATTTTTGAGGAATTTTTTAAAGGTCCAAAACTCCACACTTAGAAGAATTTCCAAGTGAAACCAGTCAACGTTAGCCTGTGGAAGGAAATTCAAGTTATTATAACTACGGTTAGAATTACATTTCAGGATCAGTAGTGTGCTGAAAGATGCAGCACTGAGGTCGCTCCTGATTACAGGTGAGTAAATCGGAATTCGTAGTTCGGCTGATTTTTGAGGAATTTTTTAAAGGTCCAAATCTCCACACTTAGAAGAATTTCTAAATGAAACCAGTCAATGTTAACCTATGGAAGGAAATTCAAGTTACTGTAAGTATGGTTACAATTACTTTTCAAAATCAGTAGTGGGCTGAAAGATGCAGCACTGAGGTCTCTCCTGGTAACAGGTGAGTTAATCGGAATTCGTAGTTTGGCTGATTTAAAAGGAATTTTTTAAAGGTCCAAAACTCCACACTTAGAAGAATTTCCAAGTAAAACATGTCAATGTTAGCCTATGGAAGGAAATTCAAGTTACTGTAACTACGGTTAGAATGACTTTTCAGTATCAGTAGTGGGCTGAAAGATGCAGCACTGAGGTCTCTCCTGATAACAGGTGAGTAAATCGGAATTCGTAGTTTGGCTGATTTTAAAGGAATTTTTTAAAGGTCCAAAACTCCACACTTAGAAGAATTTCCAAGTGAAACCAGTCAATGTTAGCCTAAAGAAGGAAATTCAAGTTAATGTAACTGCGGGTAGAATTACTTTTCCGGATCAGTAGAGGGCTGAAAGATGCAGCACAGAGGTCTCTCCTGATAACAAGTGAGTAAATCGGAATTCGTAGTTCGGTTGATTTTTGAGGAGTTTTTTAATGATCCAAAACTCCACACCTAGAAACATTTCCAAGTGAAACCAGTCGATGGTATCCTATGGAAGGAAATTCAAGTTACTGTAAGTATGGTTAGATTTATTTTTCAGGATCAGGAGTGGGCTGAAAGATGCAGCACTGAGGTCTCTCCTGATAACAGGTGAGTAAATCGGAATTCGTAGTTCGACTGATTTTTTAGAAATTGTTTAGGTTTAAAATTCCACACTTAGAAGAATTTCCAAGTGAAACCAGTCAACGTTAGCCTGTGGAAGGAAATTCAAGTTACTATAACTACGGTTAGAATTACTTTTCAGGATCAGTAGTGGGCTGAAAGATGCAGCCCTGAGGTCTCTCCTGATTACAGGTGAGGAAATCGGAATTCGTACTTCAGCTGATTTTTGAGGATTTTTTTTAAGTTTAAAACTCCACACTTAGAAGAATTTCCAAGTGAAACCAGTCAATGTTAGCCTAAAGAAGGAAATTCAAGTTAATGTAACTGCGGGTAGAACTACTTTTCAGGATCAGTAGTGGGCTGAAAGATGCAGCACTGAGGTCTCTCCTGATAACAGGTGAGTAAATCTGAATTCGTAGTTCGACTGACTTTTGAGGAATTTTTTAAAGTTCCAAAACTCCACACTTAGAAGAATTTCCAAGTAAAACATGTCAATGTTAGCCTATGGAAGGAAATTCAAGTTACTGTAAGTATGGTTACAATGACTTTTCAAGATCAGTAGTGGGTTGAAAGATGCAGCACTGAGGTCTCTCCTGATTACAGGTGAGTAAATCGGAATTCGTAGTTCGGTGGATTTTCGAGGTTTTTTTTAAAGTTCCAAAACTCCACACTAGAAGAATTTCCCAAGTAAAACATGCAAATGCTAGCCTATGTAAGGAAATTCAAGTTACTGTAAGTATGGTACAATTAATTTTCAGGATCGGTAGTGGGCTGAAAGATGCAGCACTGAGGTCTCTCCTGATAACAGGTGAGTAAATGGAAATTCGTAGTTCGGCTGATTTTAAAGGAATTTTTTTAAGATCCAAAACTCCACACTTAGAAACATTTGCAAGTGAAACCAGTCGATGTTAGCCTATGGAAGGAAATTCAAGTTACTGTATGTATGGTTAGAATTACTTTTCAGGATCAGTAGTGGGCTGAAAGATGCAGCACTGAGGTCTCTCCTGATAACAGGTGAGTAAATCGGAATTCGTAGTTCGGCTGATTTTTGAGGAATTTTTTTACGTTTAAAACTCCACACTTAGAAGAATTTCCAAGTGAAACCAGTCAGCCTGTGGAAGGAAATTCAAGTTACTGTAACTGGGATTAGAATTACTTTTCAGGATCAATAGTCGGCTGAAAGATGCAGCACTGAGGTCTCTACTGATAACAGGTGAGTAAATCAGAATTCGTAGTTTGGCTGATTTTTGAGGAATTTTTTTAAGTTCCAAAACTCCACACTTAGAAGAATTTCCAAGTGAAACCAGTCAACTTTAGCCTGTGGAAGGAAATTCAAGTTACTGTAACTGCGGTTAGAATTACTTTTCAGGATCAATAGTGGGCTGAAAGATGCAGCACTGAGGTCTCTACTGATAACACGTGAGTAAATCAGAATTCGTAGTTTGGCTGATTTTTGAGGAATTTTTTTAAGTTCCAAAACTCCACAGTTAGAAGAATTTCCAAGTGAAACCAGTCAACTTTAGCCTGTGGAAGGAAATGAAAGTTACTGTAACTGCAGTTAGAATTACTTTTCAGGATCAATAGTGGGCTGAAAGATGCAGCACTGAGGTCTCTCCTGATAACAGGTGAGTAAATCGGAATTCGTAGTTTGGCTGATTTTTGAGGAATTTTTGAAGATTCCAAAACTCCACACTTAGAAGAATTTCCAAGTGAAACCAGTCAATGTTAGCCTATGGAAGGAAATTCAAGTTACTGTAAGTATGGTAACAATTAGTTTTCAGGATCAGTAGTGGGCTGAAAGATGCAGCACTGAGGTCTCTCCTGATAACAGGTGAGTAAATCGGAATTCGTAGTTCAGCTGATTTTAAAGGAATTTTTTAAAGATCCAAAACTCCACACTTAGAAACATTTCCAAGTGAAACCAGTCGATGTTAGCCTATGGAAGGAAATTCAAGTTACTGTAAGTATGGTTACAATTAGTTTTCATGATCAGTAGTGGGCTGAAAGATGCAGCACTGAGGTCTCTCCTGATAACAGGTGAGTAAATCGAAATTCGTAGTTCGACTGACTTTTGAGGAATTTTTTTAAGTTCCAAAACTCCACACTTAGAAGAATTTCCAAGTGAAACCAGTCAACTTTAGCCTGTGGAAGGAAATTCAAGTTACTGTAACTGCGGTTAGAATTACTTTTCAGGATCAATAGTGGGCTGAAAGATGCAGCACTGAGGTCTCTCCTGATAACAGGTGAGTAAATCAGAATTCGTAGTTTGGCTGATTTTTGAGGAATTTTTTTAAGTTCCAAAACTCCACAGTTAGAAGAATTTCCAAGTGAAACCAGTCAACTTTAGCCTGTGGAAGGAAATTAAAGTTACTGTAACTGCAGTTAGAATTACTTTTCAGGATCAATAGTGGGCTGAAAGATGCAGCACTGAGGTCTCTCCTGATAACAGGTGAGTAAATCGGAATTCGTAGTTTGGCTGATTTTTGAGGAATTTTTGAAGATTCCAAAACTCCACACTTAGAAGAATTTCCAAGTGAAACCAGTCAATGTTAGCCTATGGAAGGAAATTCAAGTTACTGTAAGTATGGTAACAATTAGTTTTCAGGATCAGTAGTGGGCTGAAAGATGCAGCACTGAGGTCTCTCCTGATAACAGGTGAGTAAATCGGAATTCGTAGTTCAGCTGATTTTAAAGGAATTTTTTAAAGATCCAAAACTCCACACTTAGAAACATTTCCAAGTGAAACCAGTCGATGTTAGCCTATGGAAGGAAATTCAAGTTACTGTAAGTATGGTTACAATTAGTTTTCATGATCAGTAGTGGGCTGAAAGATGCAGCACTGAGGTCTCTCCTGATAACGTGAGTAAATCGGAATTCGTAGTTCAGCTGATTTTTGAGGATTTTTTTTAAGTTTAAAACTCCACACTTAGAAGAATTTACAAGTGAAACCAGTCAACGTTAGCCCGTGGAAGGAAATTCAAGTTACATTAACTGGGATTAGAATTACTTTTCAGGATCAATAGTGGGCTGAAAAATGCAGCACTGAGGTTGCTCCTGATTACAGGTGAGGAAATCGGAATTCGTAGTTCGGCTGATTTTTGAGGAATTTTTCAAAGGTCCAAATTTTCACACTTAGAAGAATTTCCAAGTAAAACCAGTCAATGGTAGCCTATGGAAGGAAATTCAAGTTACTGTAAGTATTGTTAGAATTACTTTTCAGGATCAGTAGTGGTCTGAAAGATGCAGCACTGAGGTCTCTCCTGATAACAGGTGAGTAAATCGGAAATTCGTAGTTTGGCTGATTTTTGAGGAATTTTTGAAGGTTCCAAAACTCCACACTTAGAAGAATTTCCAAGTGAAACCAGTCAATGTTAGCCTATGGAAGGAAATTCAAGTTACTGTAAGTATGGTAACAATTAGTTTTCAGGATCAGCAGTGGGCTGAAAGATGCAGCACTGAGGTCTCTCCTGATAACAGGTGAGTAAATCGGAATTCGTAGTTCGGCTGATTTTTGAGGAATTTTTTAAAGTTCCAAAACTCCACACTTAGAAACATTTCCAATTGAAACCAGTCGATGTTATCCTATGGAAGGAAATTCAAGTTATTGTAAGCATGGTTAGAATTACTTTTCAGGATCAGCAGTGGGCTGAAAGATGCAGCACTGAGGTCTCTCCTGATAACAGGTGAGTAAATCGGAATTCGTAGTTCGGCTGATTTTTGAGGAATTTTTTAAAGTTCCAAAACTCCACACTTAGAAACATTTCCAATTGAAACCAGTCGATGTTATCCTATGGAAGGAAATTCAAGTTATTGTAAGCATGGTTAGAATTACTTTTCAGGATCAGTAGTGGGCTGAAAGATGCAGCACTGAGGTCTCTCCTGATAACAGGTGAGTAAATCGGAATTCGTAGTTCGGCTGATTTTTTAGAAATTGTTTAGGTTTAAAATTCCACACTTAGAAGAATTTCCAAGTGAAACCAGTCAACGTTAGCCTGTGGAAGGAAATTCAAGTTACTATAACTACGGTTAGAATTACTTTTCAGGATCAGTAGTGGGCGGAAAGATGCAGCACTGAGGTCTCTCCTGATAACAGGTGAGTAAATTGGAATTCGTAGTTCAGCTGATTTTAAAGGAATTTTTTAAAGATCCAAAACTCCACACTTAGAAACATTTCCAAGTGAAACCAGTCGATGTTAGCCTATGGAAGGAAATTCAAGTTACTGTAAGTATGGTTACAATTAGTTTTCATGATCAGTAGTGGGCTGAAAGATGCAGCACTGAGGTCTCTCCTGATAACATGTGAGTAAATCGGAATTCGTAGTTCAGCTGATTTTTGAGGAATTTTTTAAAGGTCCAAATCTCCACACTTAAAAGAATTTCCAAATGAAACCAGTCAATATTAGCCTATGGAAGGAAATTGAAGTTACTGTAAGTATGGTTAGAATTACTTTTCAGGATCAGTAGTGGGCTGAAAGATGCAGCACTGAGGTCTCTCCTGATAACAGGTGAGTAAATCGGAATGCGTCGTTCGGTTGATTTTTGAGGAGTTTTTTAATGATCCAAAACTCCACACCTAGAAACATTTCCAAGTGAAACCAGTCGATGGTATCCTATGGAAGGAAATTCAAGTTACTGTAAGTATGGTTAGATATACTTTTCAGGATCAGTAGTGGGCTGAAAGATGCAGCACTGAGGTCTCTCCTGATAACAGGTGAGTAAATCGGAATTCGTAGTTCGGCTGATTTTTTAGAAATTGTTTAGGTTTAAAATTCCACACTTAGAAGAATTTCCAAGTGAAACCAGTCAACGTTAGCCTGTGGAAGGAAATTCAAGTTACTATAACTACGGTTAGAATTACTTTTCAGGATCAGTAGTGGGCGGAAAGATGCAGCAGTGAGGTCTCTCCTGATAACAAGTGAGTAAATCAGAATTCGTAGTTCGGTTGATTTTTGAGGAGTTTTTTTAATGATCCAAAACTCCACACCTAGAAACATTTCCAAGTGAAACCAGTCAATGGTATCCTATGGAAGGAAATTAAAGTTACTTTAAGTATGGTTAGATATACTTTTCAGGATCAGTAGTGGGCTGAAAGATGCAGCACTGAGGTCTCTCCTGATAACAGGTGAGTAAATCGGAATTCGTAGTTCGCTGATTTTTTAGAAATTGTTTAGGTTTAAAATTCCACACTTAGAAGAATTTCCAAGTGAAACCAGTCAACGTTAGCCTGTGGAAGGAAATTCAAGTTACTATAACTACGGTTAGAATTACTTTTCAGGATCAGTAGTGGGCGGAAAGATGCAGCAGTGAGGTCTCTCCTGATAACAAGTGAGTAAATCGGAATTCGTAGTTCGGTTGATTTTTGAGGAGTTTTTTAATGATCCAAAACTCCACACCTAGAAACATTTCCAAGTGAAACCAGTCGATGGTATCCTATGGAAGGAAATTAAAGTTACTTTAAGTATGGTTAGATATACTTTTCAGGATCAGTAGTGGGCTGAAAGATGCAGCACTGAGGTCTCTCCTGATAACAGGTGAGTAAATCGGAATTCGTAGTTCGGCTGATTTTTTAGAAATTGTTTAGTTTTAAAATTCCACACTTAGAAGAATTTCCAAGTGAAACCAGTCAACCTTAGCCTGTGGAAGGAAATTCAAGTTACTATAACTACGGTTATAATTATTTTTTCAGGATCAGTAGTGGGCTGAAAGATGCAGCACTGAGGTCGCTCCTGATTACATGTGAGGAAATCGGAATTCGTAGTTCAGCTGATTTTTGAGAATTTTTTTAAAGATCCAAAACTCCACACTTAGAAGAATTTCCAAGTGAAACCAGTCGATGTTATCTTATGAAAGGAAATTAAAGTTACTGTAAGTATGGTTAGAATTACTTCTTAGGATCAGTAGTGGGCTGAAAGATGCAGCACTGAGGTCTCTGCTGATAACAGGTGAGTAAATCGGAATTCGTAGTTCGGCTGATTTTTTAGGATTTTTTTTAAGTTTAAAACTCCACACTTAGAAGAATTTTGAAGTGAAACCAGTCAATGTTAGCCTAAAGAAGGAAATTCAAGTTAATGTAACTGCGGGTAGAATTACTTTTTAGGATCAGTAGTGGGCTGAAAGATGCAGCACTGAGGTCTCTCCTGATAACAGGTGAGTAAATCGGAATTTTGTAGATCGGCTGATTTTGAGGAATTTTTTTAAGTTTAAAACTCCACACTTAGAAGAATTTCCAAGTGAAACCATTCAATGTTACCCTAAAGAAGGAAATTCAAGTTAATGTAACTGCGGGTAGAATTTTTTTTCAGGATCCGTAGTGGCCTGAAAGATGCAGCACTGAGGTCTCTCCTAATAACAGGTGAGTAAATCGAAATTCGTAGTTCGACTGACTTTTGAGGAATTTTTTAAAGTTCCAAAACTCCACACTTAGAAGAATTTCCAAGTAAAACATGTCAATGTTAGCCTATGGAAGGAAATTCAAGTTACTGTAACTGGGATTAGAATTACTTTTCAGGACCAATACTGGGCTGAAAGATGCAGCACTGAGGTCTCTCCTGATTACAGGTGAGTAAATCGGAATTCGTAGTTCGGCTGATTTTTGAGGAATTTTTTAAAGGTCCAAATCTCCACACTTAGAAGAATTTCCAAGTAAAACCAGTCAATGGTAGCCTATGGAAGGAAATTCTAGTTACTGTAAGTATGGTTAGAATTACTTTTCAGGATCAGTAGTGGGCTGAAAGATGCAGCACTGAGGTCTCTCCTGATAACAGGTGAGTAAATGGAAATTCGTAGTTCGGTTGATTTTTGAGGAATTTTTTAAAGGTCCAAAACTCCACACTTAGAAGAATTTCCAAGTGAAACCAGTCAACGTTAGCCTGTGGAAGGAAATTCAAGTTATTATAACTACGGTTAGAATTACATTTCAGGATCAGTAGTGTGCTGAAAGATGCAGCACTGAGGTCGCTCCTGATTACAGGTGAGTAAATCGGAATTCGTAGTTCGGCTGATTTTTGAGGAATTTTTTAAAGGTCCAAATCTTCACACTTAGAAGAATTTCCAAATGAAACCAGTCAATGTTAACCTATGGAAGGAAATTCAAGTTACTGTAAGTATGGTTACAATTACTTTTCAAGATCAGTAGTGGGATGAAAGATGCAGCACTGAGGTCTCTCCTGGTAACAGGTGAGTTAATCGGAATTCGTAGTTCGGTTGATTTTTGAGGAAGTTTTTTAAAGGTCCAAAACTCGACACTTAGAAGAATTTCCAATTGAAACCAGTCAATATTAGCCTAAGGAAGGAAATTCAAGTTAATGTAACTGCGGGTAGAATTACTTTTCAGGATCAGTAGTGGGCTGAAAGATGCAGCACTGAAGTCTCTCCTGATAACAGGTGAGTAAATCGGAATTTGTAGTTTGGCTGATTTTTGAGGAATTTTTTTAAGTTCCAAAACTCCACAGTTAGAAGAATTTCCAAGTGAAAACAGTCAACTTTAGCCTGTGGAAGGAAATTAAAGTTACTGTAACTGCAGTTAGAATTACTTTTCAGGATCAATAGTGGGCTGAAAGATGCAGCACTGAAGTCTCTCCTGATAACAGGTGAGTAAATCGGAATTCGTAGTTTGGCTGATTTTTGAGGAAATTTTGAAGATTCCAAAACTCCACACTTAGAAGAATTTCCAAGTGAAACCAGTCAATGTTAGCCTATGGAAGGAAATTCAAGTTACTGTAAGTATGGTAACAATTAGTTTTCAGGATCAGTAGTGGGCTGAAAGATGCAGCACTGAGGTCTCTCCTGATAACAGGTGAGTAAATCGGAATTCTTAGTTCAGCTGATTTTAAAGGAATTTTTTAAAGATCCAAAACTCCACACTTAGAAACATTTCCAAGTGAAACCAGTCGATGTTAGCCTATGGAAGGAAATTCAAGTTACTGTAAGTATGGTTACAATTAGTTTTCATGATCAGTAGTGGGCTGAAAGATGCAGCACTGAGGTCTCTCCTGATAACATGTGAGTAAATCGGAATTCGTAGTTCAGCGGATTTTTGAGGATTTTTTTTAAGTTTAAAACTCCACACTTAGAAGAATTTACAAGTGAAACCAGTAATCGTTAGCCTGTGGAAGGAAATTCAAGTTACCTTAACTGGGATTAGAATTACTTTTCAGGATCAATAGTGGGCTGAAAAATGCAGCACTGAGTTTGCTCCTGATTACAGGTGAGGAAATCGGAATTCGTAGTTCGGCTGATTTTTGAGGAATTTTTTAAAGGTCCAAAACTCCACACTTAGAAGAATTTCCAAGTGAAACCAGTCAACTTTAACCTGTGGAAGGAAATTCAAGTTACTGTAACTACAGTTAGAATTACTTTTCAGGATCAATAGTGGGCTGAAAGATGCAGCACTGAGGTCTCTCCTGATTACAGGTGAGTAAATCGGAATTCGTAGTTCGGCTGATTTTTTAGGAAATTTTTAAAGGTTCAAATCTCCACACTTAGAAGAATTTCCAAGTAAAACCAGTCAATGGTAGCCTATGGAAGGAAATTCTAGTTACTGTAAGTATGGTTAGAATTACTTTTCAGGATCAGTAGTGGGCTGAAAGATGCAGCACTGAGGTCTCTCCTGATAACAGGTGAATAAATCGAAATTCGTAGTTCGACTGACTTTTGAGGAAGTTTTTTTTAAGTTCCAAAACTCCACACTTAGAAGAATTTCCACGTGAAACCAGTCAACTTTAGCCTGTGGAAGGAAATTCAAGTTACTGTAACTGCAGTTAGAATTACTTTTCAGGATGAATAGTGGGCTGAAAGATGCAGCACTGAGGTCGCTCCTGATTACAGGTGAGTAAATCGGAATTCGTAGTTCGGCTGATTTTTGAGGAATTTTTTAAAGGTCCAAATTTTCACACTTAGAAGAATTTCCAAGTAAAACCAGTCAATGGTAGCCTATGGAAGGAAATTCAAGTTACTGTAAGTATTGTTAGAATTACTTTTCAGGATCAGTAGTGGTCTGAAAGATGCAGCACTGAGGTCTCTCCTGATAACAGGTGAGTAAATCGGAAATTCGTAGTTTGGCTGATTTTTGAGGAATTTTTGAAGGTTCCAAAACTCCACACTTAGAAGAATTTCCAAGTGAAACCAGTCAATGTTAGCCTATGGAAGGAAATTCAAGTTACTGTAAGTATGGTAACAATTAGTTTTCAGGATCAGTAGTGGGCTGAAAGATGCAGCACTGAGTTCTCTCCTGATAACAGGTGAGTAAATCGGAATTCGTAGTTCGGCTGATTTTTGAGGAATTTTTTAAAGTTCCAAAACTCCACACTTAGAAACATTTCCAATTGAAACCAGTCGATGTTATCCTATGGAAGGAAATTCAAGTTATTGTAAGCATGGTTAGAATTACTTTTCAGGATCATTAGTGGGCTGAAAGATGCAGCACTGATGTCTCTCCTGATAACAGGTGAGTAAATCGGAATTCGTAGTTCGGCTGATTTTAAAGGAATTTTTTAAAGATCCAAAACTCCACACTTAGAAACATTTCCAAGTGAAACCAGTCGATGTTAGCCTATGGAAGGAAATTCAAGTTACTGTAAGTATGGTTAGAATTACTTTTCAGGATCAGTAGTGGGCTGAAAGATGCACTACTGAGGTCTCTCCTGATAACAGGTGAGTAAATCGGAATTCGTAGTTCAGCTGATTTTTGAGGAATTTTTTAAAGGTCCAAAACTCCACACTTAGAAGAATTTCCAAGTGAAACCAGTCAATGTTAGCCTATGGAAGGAAATTAAAATTACTGTAAGTATGCTTAGAATTACTTTTCAGGATCAGTAGTGGGCTGAAAGATGCAGCACTGAGGTCTCTCCTGATAACAGGTGAGTAAATCGGAATTCGTAGTTCGGCTGATTTTTGAGGAATTTTTTTACGTTTAAAACTCCACACTTAGAAGAATTTCCAAGTGAAACCAGTCAGCCTGTGGAAGGAAATTCAAGTTACTGTAACTGGGATTAGAATTACTTTTCAGGATCAATAGTCGGCTGAAAGATGCAGCACTGAGGTCGCTCCTGATTACAGGTGAGTAAATCGGATTTCGTAGCTCGGTTGATTTTTGAGGACTTTTTAATGATCCAAAACTCCACACCTAGAAACATTTCCAAGTGAAACCAGTCGATGGTATCCTATGGAAGGAATTTCAAGTTACTGTAAGTATGGTTAGATATACTTTTCAGGATCAGTAGTGGGATGAAAGATGCAGCACTGAGGTCTCTCCTGATAACAGGTGAGTAAATCGAAATTCGTAGTTCGACTGATTTTTTAGAAATTGTTTAGGTTTAAAATTCCACACTTAGAAGAATTTCTAATGCGTAGTTCGGTTGATTTTTGAGGAGTTTTTTAATGATCCAAAACTCTACACCTAGAAACATTTCCAAGTGAAACCAGTCGATGGTATCCTATGGAAGGAAATTCAAGTTACTGCAAGTATGGTTGTGGTATCGGGTTCCCAAGGCCTACATGCTCCGTAGATAACCCACTTACACTGAAAGAACTGTTGGCACGGAAACTGAAAAGTACAAAGAACAAGTTTATTAAGACCCCATGGGGTGGTGGTAGATTCCTACAGCACCCTTCGGCAATCCAAGAAGTATCACACCGAACGTTGGTGTGAGTCCTTCTTTTATACACTTTACAGGTAATAAAAAGATAGGCGGTACAAGGTTACAAAGCTTTATGTACATATATTGTCATTTTTGGAGCACAGCCAACTCATGGGAGGGGTTACAACCCCGCTGGTCAGTTTGGCGGCACATTCCTGAGGGGTGATTGGTCAGTTGGAACTGCGCATGTACAGGCTTGACCGTTGCTAAAAATAGCCTGTTGCTGGGCAAAGTTGAGTGGTCAGTGGTACGGACAACGGACTAAAGGACATGCTGACCACGAGGCCGCTCATTCCCAAAAATGGCCGCCGTAACACACAAAATGGCGTTTTCGAGTATGGCCAAGTAAAAGGGGAAAACGTGTAGCACAGCTAAGCGCTAACCCGGCCATTGTCAAATTACGACAGACGACCCTTTTAGCGTTTAGCTGAAGCTACCTCATAGTGGACGTAATCAGGATGTTCATCTTCAATATCAATTAACATTATTTGAGCAACTTCTTTATGAAGCATTATTTCATTTTGAGCAAGAGCTCGTCTTGATGGTATGCAAGCTGATAAACACATGGAACATAAGGCTGGGCCACATTGTATACATAAACATACAAAGAACAGCATCCCAACAATGATACATAAAATCGTCAGCAGTTTCCAACCCCAAGTGGTAAGCATCGACCAGAACCACCCTGAAAGAGTCCAAGTGCCATTGTCCGGGTGTATTTCAGCAGCTATCTTGTGAAGCTTTGATATTGCATCATAAACAGATGGCGAATTATCCGGCACGTACACACAGCAGCTACTTCCGATGATTCTACATGCCCCCCCACGGTCAGCTAGAACAACATCTAGAACCATACGATTCTGGAGCGTAACAATCCTAGAAATTTGGAGTTCTTTTGTTATGTTCCCCAATGCAATAGGAGTATCATTTGCTACAGCCTCAACAACACGAGTCAGCCGTCGTATTTTCCGACTATTCAAGGCAGCCCCCACAAATGAAAACAGTCCCAAATTAAAGTCTACATATTGTTGTAAGGCAGTATCGGTCTGGTCAATATCGTCCAAGACCACAGCACGTTTAACACGATTTAGTACAAAGTCATGGTAGAGTACATAATCATTATGGTACATTGGTGGGGCGATGAATACAGGGGGCAATACGAAATATACATAACATGTGCCTAACCATCCTAAAGGGAGCTGATGATAGCCTTTATTACCACAAATAAAGTAAGTATTTCGAGATGCCACAAATGATATGCCATTCGGACTGTCAAATGTAAGTGTAGTGTTACATTCACTTTTCCCCACCGGGATTGTACCTTTATTACGAATGCAAAGGTCTGCCTTAGTAGTGATAACATTGATAACATGTGAACGGGATATATTAATGTTCCTTTGATTACTGTAAACACGGGGTGCAGACACATTATCGGGGCGGTAATCTTCCCATTCAAATCGAGTACCCTCAGCTCGTGGATACCCATCCCGGTCATGGTAACAAATTTTGTTCAAACGGAAGAGCACCCCCCCTTTCGTTGGCCATCGTAAAGTGAATAGAAGAGTGTACCAGGCGTTGCAGGAACCATTATGCGAAAATGGGAGTGGAATGAGTGGAGTGCCCCCTTTCTTCTGATGCCCAGGCAACATCCCACACACCCAACAGTTTGAAGTGCTCGTCATATTGTGAGTATGATGCAAAATCTGAATAAAGCTATTGTTCAAGTAAGTCTGTCGGTGCCGTTCTTCATGGTAGGGCAAAGTGAAGTGAAAATGTTCAGATGGAGCCGGGGTAGTTGGCAGCAAATGTTCACGTACAGGCACCACGAGTTCTACTACCCAGGCTATTACTGCTATCACCACAATTGTCAATACGAACAAGATGGCACCAAGTAGTCTTTTGTCTCGTGATACAGAAGACGCCATAGTTCAAAGAGTTCACAATGTGGCAAAGTATATATCTAAAAAAGAAACATACGGTGCTGAGCTCCGAGGTAGCCGTTGTTTTCTTCTCCGGGGTCAAGACGGGTGTCGCTACTCTTGGCAGAACTGATCCCCCCCTTGAGATTCCCGGCTTCCGTTTCACAAACCCCAGAGCGGTAACCAACCAGTCTCGAAAAACAAAAATCTTCTTTCTACCGCAGATCGTAGCGCTGTCGTCCAGAAACAGTGTGGTCCGGGAAGGCTCCCTCAACTTCGGCCGATGTCAGAGCTGGGCTCTTTTCTGTATCCAGAATCTCCTTGTAGTCGGTCAGCACAGCAGGATTCACCAGATCCGGAGAGACACGGTGGCAGTGAGTTGAGTGCACCCACCGCTTTCTGTTGGTCACTCGCACAGCTGTTCGAGTTGCCAGGAGGACTTGCTCGGGGCCACGCCACCTCGGTTCCAAGCTGTTCGCCCTCTCAAACGACTTCACCATCACAAAATCACCAGGACGAAGATTGTGAGCCTCTCCAGTAGAATTGTCAGGGAGCGCTTCTCGAACCTGTTGATGAATAGAAAGCAAATCATTTGTTAATCGTGCCAAATAATCGTTCATCATTATGCAAGGCACATCATGTATCAATCGCGGCTTAGGCACTCCCCATATGTTCATAGGCCTTCCAAACACCACTTCATACGGTGTGAGGCCTGTTCGAGAGTGGGGCACTGATCTAAGAGAGAGCAATGCTAGCGGCAAGGCATCCGGCCACTTCAATGACGTGGACGCCACAATCTTAGCCAGTTTCAACTTCAACGTAGCATTGTACCGTTCAACGAGACCTGCTGACTGAGGGTGGAACACAGCATGAAACTTCGAGTTCATACATGATTTAGTACTGGGGCTTTCGGTCCTTTATCAATTGTTTGCTGGCAAGTGCCTGATGGCCTAAGACTATCTACATTATGAGAGCGCCCATCCCCGACACGTTGTCGAGAACATCCCATATGGGGAAATGATCCGCATGCGCAGGAACTGCAGCACGGATGCCTCTTTTCAACAGAACATACGAGAAACGGAAAAACGTTTTCTTGAAAGGGGCTATCCAAGAAAAATTCTTGAAAAAGCCAACAAAAGGGTCCAAAATGTGCCCAGAACAAGTACCTTGATCCCTAAAGTTAGGCCCCCAGATACCAGCAGACCATTATCATTTATCACACAATACTCCGATCAAAGCAGCAGCATTTTTAATATCATAAGAAAGCATTGGCATCTGATTGCTGAGGTACCGAGCCTTCAAGGTTCGGTTACTAGGACACCCAAAGTATGCTATAGAAGAGGAAGAAACCTTCGGAATATCCTATGCCCTAGCTATGTGGAGTCCAAAAAACGGGCCAATTGGCTTACCGCTCCCACTAAAGGCTTCTTCACATGTAGCGATTGCAACGTGTGCGCACTGGGCAGAAACAGAACTAAAGAATTCCGATACAATACCAACAAAACCTACACAATAGATCACTTGATTAACTGCAACACTAAGTATGTAGTGTACATTTTGGGTTGCGATTGTAACAAGATCTATGTAGGGAGTACCAAGAGAGCCTTGAAAACCCGTATTCAGGAACATGTCCGTGCAAGACGGAATGGTGATATGAGACATCCTCTGACCTTTCATATGCAGGAACACCATAAAGAGACAGACAACTTATGGTTCTTGGGCATTGATCACCAACCTACACACCCAAGGGGAGGAAATAGAGAACTGGCGCTAAGGCAACGGGAGGCGGGCTGGATATGCAGGCTACGCTGTATTGAACTCGGCCACAACACCGAGGATGAGTTACACTATTTCCTGGAATAACCTGCTGTAAGAGTTTACCTCAAGCCTTATGCTGCTCTGTCCTCATCACACATACCATTTAGGAACAAAGGCAGGTTTGAGATTAGTCTTTTGCTCAGCCTGTTCTATCGTGCTGTACTTTCTACAAGAAAATAACGATTTACATATGTATAAACTGTAATGTCACACCTATGTATGTCCTCTCTTTAAAAAATTGGATTGTTTATGGTAACTACACAATGCAGTGTATCTTCATCGGAAAAATTCAAATACAAATTGCAGAAGCCCTTTTAGTATTGGATACAATGGCACCCCTCTGATCCCTATCCCGATCCTACCTAACAATTGAACCATACTGAATAACACTTGTTCATATACCTGCTTGCCTGCCAGAGGAGGGATTGCTCGACTGCAAAACAAGTATCAGCACACAAGTCTGTCCTCCTGATCCCAATAATGATAGGATTATGGGATTAAGACCATTTACGTCTAGAGTTACTTAGAGAAACCCGCAAATGCAAGTCACTTATGCCCAGAGGGATTATACACCCTGGTTCTACGTGTCCACACACCTTAACCCCCTTTCTGTAATAAATTTCCTCTGATTGAAATGACCGCCGATTCTACATTTTATGTTCCACTTTTCCCAGGGTACGTCTCAATTCAGTACTAATACACGATTAATACATACGGTTGTCATAGACCCTATATCGGGTCTCACGTGTGTCGTGGTACATCTCACATGAGTATGACCACACGTACAACTCATACTCCAGAGAGCCCCTTTTCCGGGTTCCACGTTTCTCGGGGTACATCCCAAATGAGTACGATCACACGTTCAATACATACTCTTGAGAGCCCCCTTATCGGTTATCACGTGTCTTGTGGTTGATCTTACATGATGATGACCACACGTACAATACATACTCCTGAGAGCTACTGCACTGGATTTCTTTCTTGTTCCATACCGGCAGAAATTGGATAAACCTACGTTTCTCTTGTCCGATTTATTGTGCGTCTATTTGGAGCCTTTTTATTTTCCAGCATGATACTTAAGATACAGGGCACGCCACTTACCTGTTTCTAATTCGGGTCTAATGCCACGCACAATGCAACAATTTTATCCATTACAATATGGCCGCCATTTACCTTTATACATATGCACAGCTTTTGAACTGGAAGCCCTTGGCTCCACACTTGATGAGTGATTTATTTTGCTTATTAATAGACACAATGACAGACACACGTTCTTGCACTTGGTTTAGGACCTGAGCGCATGTTCGGCGGTCGTTATCGTCTCTCCGGAATACGTTTGGGTACGTTTCACATAAGCGGTCGTAATAACAAGGAAGTGTGTAATACACACACATATATCATATTTATTCATATTTAGGGAGGGGACACGCTAGTTCTACAGGCGGCAGGCCAATTAGAACAGGGATACCAATACGTCCCTTAGACGTTCCAAGATGGCCGCCCGGTTTACTAAAGACATTATCGCGTTTAACCTCTGTCCCCAGGCACAGCGCCCGTGCGCGCTGGCGGGAAACTTGCCAGGTGTAGACCCTCAACTCCAGCGATATAAGGAGCAGTAATGGCCCATATTACTTGCAACACGACGTCGCCACGGGTTTTTTCGGGTCGAAGGCTGTGGATGGGTGCCGGCCGGTTTATCAAGAACGGTGAGTACTAATGGACTACTCCTCACAAACCAGAACCCCTGTTGTCCCATAGATCAGGCTGGGGATAGGGCTTATTTGCCTTGGTTGAGTGACAATGTTTTAAATTTTTGGCTATGTCCACTTGGGATGCCTTTCCAGTTTAAATAGCGGAATCAACATGCTAAGTCCAGCTGGGGGCACATGTATCCTAGACTACAAACCCATGACAATAGGTATTAGGAACTACTCTTACAATAGGTTGACCAATATATAGAATTCTCAATTATAAAACTTACAGAAACCTGGGGAAGTAGACTCTTAGAGTATAGGACCAATTATTCACTGTTTCCAACCACCTATAAAACCCTCCAATGGAAACCAGTGAAGAACACTGTACACTCTCAATTTTTTGAGTCAAACTCTCTTTCTGAGGAGTTTTTCTACCCATCCTTTCTTTTAACAGGCCTACTGGGACACAGTGCCCACTCCTTCTCCCAATGGACGAATAGGACCTCCAGCCCAACACAAGCTCTCTCTCTGACTCAGGTATCTGTTCTTTGGGGGATTTACTTACTCCGCTGCAATTGTTCGTTATCATCGTTATCTGTATGTACAGCAATGTCATCTTCCCAGAACAGCCTTCATCTTGTCTCTTCGCGCTCCTTTACCCTCTCTTTCCTTAGCAAACGGACTGAATACTCTGTGTGAGCGAGGTGACATATATTTCCACACCACCCGCATATTCCTTAGAAACTTCTGCATCTGTTAACCAAGAAAAACTGATAGTAAGTTGAATTCTTTTTTTCTTTAAATGGATATAGGGATAGGGAGCAGATTTTCTCCAGCAGGACTATTATAATTAAGCTAATTCTTTGCCAATTGGTTGGTTGCCTAGTACGCTAACATTATATGGTGAGGTCTATAATCATGTTATCCCCCTTCTCGTACCCCAGCCAAGAAACCAATTTAAATATTCAGCCTCGGAGAGATCTACCAGAGAACAGGATCACACTAGCCGGGAAGATTACCCGAGGACTACGCTGCCTCACATGTTTACTTACATATGCGACGTCCAACTAATTCATAAGGTAAAAAGTGCTTTGACCATGGGACTTTTGCTATAGTTGAAATTTAGTGATTCACTTTGCTTGGTCCCCCTTTGTGCAACATAAGACCCACTTGGTGCTAGCCTTATCTCTACACAATATTATGCCGTTTTGGGCTCATTTGTCCATTTGGGCTGGCTGTTCTGTATTCGCTCATTTACCTTTAGATACAGATATCAGTCATACTAAACTCACTCTGGCTTCCTTGTTCTCCATTCTACTGTCCAACTGGTATCACGGCCAATCACATGGGTTGAAGGCTAGGCATATACTTTTGCCTTCTTTCATTGTAACCTGCAAGATGTATAGGGATTTTCCGATGATATAAATTTGTAATACAACTTATCATACTCCAATTGGTATCATTGTAGAGATTTACAGGTCATCCTGAATCTCCGATTTACACTAGAATTATAAATAATGTAGATAGTCTTAGGCCATCGGGCACTTGCCAGCAAACAATTGATAAAGGACCGAAAGCCCCAGTACTAAATCATGTATGAGCTCCATGTTCTTGTCAGAAATACTCTGTGTTTCTTTTAAAGTTGTTCTCGTCAATGTTATATGTTATTTTAAATGTAAGTCGATTTTCTGTACATTAAGATTGATTGTATATGTATGTCTTTTTTACCGACAGCCCTGAAGAAGTCCCATGTTGGGACGAAACGCGTCGGCTGTTTGTGCTTTTATACCGATTGAAAATAAAGATTGAAAGAAGAACTCGAAATATCTCTGAGGAATTTTCTTCTTATTATTGCTTAAACATCGTTTATACTTATTGGTTTAATTTTTTGTGGTGCACCTTCGCTGTTGTTTGTTTTGCATTATAATTCCCTTGGGAATAGGCACGGTGTTGATGGGTGCCATTCAGTGTGCACACAACCCCTTTAATTAAACTTAAGGGCAAGGATAGCTCATGGGGGTAAAGTAGTCAGGTGCTTACCTCAGGTAGGGTCCATCATTCATTCAGTCTTTCCACAGCATGAAACTTCTGCTGGATCCCCAACCCCTTCAGTACATACTCCACAATTTTCCCAACGAAATGGGGCCCATTATCACTCCACAAAGATTTACAAAATCCGAATCGAGGGAAGTACTCCTTGAGCAACACCTTAGCTGTTGTCAAAGCGGTATTATCTTTCGTGGGAAGGCCTCAACCCATTTTCTAAAGGCGCACACCACCACTAAGACATACTTAAGGTTATTGCAGCGCTCAAGCTGGATGTAGTCCATTTGGAGTACCTCGAATGGTGCAGAAGGTGGAACGAACCCTCCTTTCGGAGTATGAGTCCCTTTCGCAGGATTGTGCTGTAAACATATCAAACAGGTCTGCACTACTCTCTTGGCAGTATTGGCAATCTCAGGATGCTCCCAAACTCGTGTCAACAATCCAGTAATTGCAAGAGCTCCTACATGCGCTAATCCGTGTGTCATCTGAACCATCGCCTGCAAGTAAGCTGCAGGCAATTTCCATCTCTCCATGTCCTTGCTTCTCCAACAACCCTCATCATCTAGTACCCCTTCTGCTGCCCATGTCGCAAGCTCTGATTCAGTCGCTGATTTTTGGATATCTAGTATCTCCGCTCTAGCATCATACCATCGCTCAGCCTGTGATTTTGTTACATACATGGGGGAGTCAGTTCGGGACATAGCTGTTTGTCTTGCTATGCTGTCTGCAAAAGCATTTCCTTGACCCACTTTATCAGTGATCTTTTTATGGGCACTGCATTTAATTATCGCTACTTTCTTTGGACAAAGCAATGCGTTTAGGAGATCACGCACCAGTTCTCCGTGCATAATGTGTACTCCATGAGAAGTCAAAAACCCACGTTCTCTCCAGAGTAGCCCGAAGTCATGCGCTACTCCGAAGGCGTACCGGCTGTCTGTGTATACGTTCACACATAGGCCAGCACTCAGCTCGCAGGCTCTTGTCAAGGCTATCAGCTCTGCTGCTTGAGCCGATTTCTGTGGTATTCTAGCTGTTTCTACCACTGTCTTAAGTGTCGTGATCGCATATGTTGCGGAAGTCGTACCATCTGGCAGCCTCAAACACGATCCATCAACCCACAGTTCCCCATCCACATCTGGAAGTGGCATATCCTGTAAGTCAACACGACCCTTTGTCTGTTCCTCGGTCAGGAAAACACAATCGTGATGTTTTTCTTCCTGACCCTCCTCAACCGGATAGGGCAATAAAGTGGCAGGGTTCAGGGTAGCGCATCTTTTCAGTGTAATGTGTGGCGCCCAAAGTGTGAGCTCATATCCTGTCAACCGTGCGCTCGTGAGATACTGTGTTTTTGTTTGATTCAACAGGGCATCTACTGCATGAGGAACTAACACCAACAATTTGTGCGATAAAACTATTCCCTCACTTTGTCGTATAGCTACCGCTGTTGCTGCAACTGCTCGAAAACACCCAGGTAACCCTCGTGCTACAGGGTCAAGAACCGCTGAAAAGTATGCACATGGCCTCTGCTTGTCCCCGTGTGCCAGCACTAACACTGATAACGCGCACCCATCTTTCTCGTGCACGTACAACGTGAAGATCTTTGTATAATCTGGTGTACCTAACATGGGTGCAGAGCAAAGGGCTTGTCTCAATTGATCAAAAGCATTTTGACATTCATCTGTCCATTCGTGGGGCATTGGTGTAGTTTTGGACAGTAATGCTAACAAAGGTTTTATAATGTGCGAAAACCCCATGATCCACTGTCTACAAAAGGACGTTAATCCTATAAAGGCATGCACATCTCTCTGAGTGCGGGGGACTGGTGTATCTAATATCGCCTGAATTCGATCTGATGTTAATGCACGCCCCTCCTTAGACAAAAGATGACCAAGGTAGGTCACCTTGGGTCTACAGTATTGAAGCTTTTTCTTTGAAACTTTATGATTGTTCTGAGCCAAAAAGGAAAGCAAGGCGAGCGTACTCTCTTCACATTGTGCATAAGTGTCCGCAGCCAACAAGAGGTCGTCAACATATTGAATAAGGGCTACTCCAGATTGTAATTGAAAAGAATCAAGCTGTCTTTTTATAGCCTGGCTGTAGATACTAGGACTCTCAGTGTAACCTTGAGGAACACGACAAAATCTATACGATTTATTATTTAACGTAAAGCCAAATAAATATCTGCTATCAGGATGGATGGGGATGGAAAAGAACGCATTTTTCAGGTCGATAACACTAAATATCGTCGCCGTCGGGGGAACCAATGTGAGCAATGTCGTGATGTCGGACACCACCGGATATTGAGGAATGACAATTTTGTTTATTTCTCTCAAATCAATAATAAATCGATAGACTTTGTCGTCAGTGTCTTGCTTAAGAATCGGAAGAATAGGGCTGTTGCAAACATTATAGGGAACTTCCTCCACTACTCCTGCAATGATCAAATCTTGAACAATGTGTGTCAGGGCAATTTCACCTTCCCTAGAAATCTTATACTGTGGGACACGTGGCAAAAGCACTCCCTCCTTTACAGTTATTCGAATAGGTGGAATAAGCATCTGTCCCACATCCGTATCTGAGGTCGCCCATAACGTGTGGGGGAGAGAGGCTAATGCTTCACTTTCTTGTATAGTGCAAAATCTGTCTGACTCTGGATAATTGTCATTCAAAATAACTCGCACTCCCTCCGGAGCGCAGCGTATCGTTGCTCGAAAATATTTGAGCAAATCGATGCCCAGAATGTTATCTGGGGTATGGGGTGACAACAAAAATTGACCAAAACTAAAAAATGTATCAATACAAAGTGCAAGAGGTTTCGATAATGGGCTAGGAGAGGGTGTGCCATCAAACCCTATACATGTTATCATTTCGCCAGACAGGGGAGCCCTCGGAACCAAGTTTTTAGACAAAGCGCTACGGGTAGCTCCTGTGTCGACTAAAAACTGATCAGTAGAACCCAAAATGCCCGCTGATACATATGGACCACTCTGATCTACTGGCACTTCAACTGATTCCGTACCCCATCCTACGCAGTCCTATGCATGTACGTAATCCTGATGCTCCACATTCTCACCCTCCGATATCTGATACTGGTTCCGTCTATCAAATGTATTACATTCATCCTGGCCACGGCCCCTCTCTTCAAACCTACCATGATCACCTCCGCCACCTCTCGCTCCCGAATAACTGTTTCTTGACCTTCCACCTCCTCGACCACGCTGACTACGTTGCTCACGAAGTACCGGACAATCATCAGCCCAATGCCCAAACTCCTTACAATAGGCACATTGGTCCTCCGCTATGTCCGTACGCCCATACGACGCATTACTCCCTCCTCGTCTGCCTCTATCATTCCCCCTAGATTGCGTTCCACGAACCTGTGCCAACATCACCTTCGTTTTCAATACCTTTGCTTTCTTTTCAACACTTTCTTTAGCCTCCAATTCCTGCCGCTCATAATACTGAGCCATAGTTAACAAAGACGCAGGGGTCGCCGTGGCCCAGGAACTTTCACTCGTCTTTAATCGTTTTGCAATCTCCGGTAGGAGATTAGCCACATACTTATCTACAAACAAATGCCTACCCGTATCATCTGTTAACGATTGACCACTGTAATCGTGAAACGCCTCTTCAAAGCGTGTAAAGAAATCTGATACCGTTTCATCTAACTTTTGTTTGCACGAAGCTAGCATGGTCCAATCAATCTTTTTAGAAGGAACAAGCATTTTTAGTTTAGTCAAAATAGCCGCTGGGAGATCTAAAATCAAGTCACACGGTTTGCATGCAGGCTCCCTGTCTAAGTCAGCCTGATTGATCTCTTTCCAAGTTCCCCCAAGCATAGTTTCATCATTATTTTTACGAATCAACCTCCACATATCAGGGGGAAGAATTAACCCAAAGAAGAGATCTATATCAACAAGAGTCATACCACAAGAGGAAATGGCCCCCTCCACCCCTTCATAGAACGCAGCTGGATTTTTACGAAGATCGGGCAGGGAGTTCTTTAATGCCATAACATCTGCTCTATTCCAAGGCGTATATACCCAATTATATATAAAGTACCCCTTTGCATCCTTCGACGTTTTATCCTCATCTGTACCATCCCCCTTAGGGGGAACATACAAAGGTGCAGCTTCACGCATAGGCATAACATGCACTTTAGAATTCTTATCTGAACTCCGAAGAGAACACTCCTTAGACTGTTCAGTGGACCCCGGCATGGACTCCTTATTCTTTTTCCGCTCTTCCCGCAATTTGGACGTCTCATCCCGCAGCTGGATCAGTTGCTTGAAAAATGCATCGACATCTGCAAGAACAAATAAACCTTTATCCAGATTCTCATGATGATCCGACACAGCCTTAGGTTCTAACGTCTCTGAATATTTACGAAATGTAGTAACAACTTCATCAGCCAAAGTAGTCAAAAAACACATCAGTTCTCGTTCTGTCCATTTACCCCTCTCGGCAACAACGTCAGACACAGTTACATAATTTAAATTTAATTTACGGGCCCAACTACGCAGATAACCTGACACTGGACTTATCCCCTTTTCCCGACTTATCCTGTCCTTCATCGTCAGAATCTGCAGTCGGAGCCGAAGGAAGAACATACGGAGGCGGTGATCGATCTAATAACAAAAAATCATCAATTTCATTAGTAAGGACAGGATAAAGTGGTCGCCGAATAGGAAATGGACCGGTCGTTTGCAAATTTTGTTCCCGTTCCTCCCTCTCTTTCTTTTCCTGCGCCTCCTTTTCCTCAAGCTGTAAAGCCTTATCTCAAGCAGCCTTGCGCTGCTCTTTATCCGCCAAGGCAACCTCACGCTTCATACGCTCACGCACCGCTTTCTCCCACATTCGTACACAATCAAACATATTCTGTCTAGACCTGCGCTGAAACAAACATTGCTCCACAAACTGAACCTTTCGTAAATCAAGCGACCCATGTAGTGGCCATTGCAACTCGGGATCGGTTCTGGTATATTTATGCCATAATTTACTGTACAGTATAGGGGGAAGGCCGAATTTCACATACATCTCACGATTTGGAGTTCCTTCTGGAGGAGCCGGCTGTGATTCCGCTAACTTAATTGTGGTACCATTTCCAAGACAGCACATCCCTCGGAGTGTGCTTAAAACAGGCATGTTCAAAAAGTATCACGAAAGGAGGAGGAGCTTCGCGGGCAAGCAAGATGGCCGCGTAAGCTCGGAGCTCCGCAGACCCTCTGGCCCTCAGCAATATTCCTGCTCGAAATCCTGTTCCACGTGGGTGGATTCCGAATGCTGACGGGTCACTGATGCGGGACCTGCCTCCCGCGTTCGAATCGGAGATTCCTACGCTGAGCTACGTCGTGTGATGCCCCTTGCCAAGGAAGCGCCATTGTCTCCTCGGTCTCCGCCACTCCGCAAGCTTGGGATGCGTAGTGCTGGGTGGTGATCCCCACTTGCGGAATTTCCTATACCACTGTGCCATCCACTACTGGACTTTGCTACACCTCGGCTCTACAACCTCGGCTCGGCGCACCTTGGGCTCGGAGCTGTGTGTGGTGGCCCCACGGTCTCATCGGACCCAACATGGCGGGCAAGGGCGACCCGGACAAGACATCGAACAAAGGAGTTTGTGGCAAGTCCCAAGTGCAGCAGAACAGGATTGATAGATATGCTCAACTCCGCATATCGCCTGCACCGGGAGCCTCTACTAAGGACATCTCCGCATCGGGCTCGCCAGATGGGTCCGAGCCCACCCTCAGTGATGTTATGGGGGCCATCTCGGGCATCCGAGCAGAAATGCAGAAACAGCATGAGGTCCTGACCCACAAGGTGGACACACTGGCGGTGGATCTCACCCTTATCAGAGCTGACCTGGGTAAAACCAACGATCGGGTGAAATCGCTGGACTTAAAAGCCTCGAGCCTTACCACCGACGTCTCGGACCTGCAAACCGAGGTCCGGACCCTACGGCTCGCCTCTGACCAAGTCTTCAGGAGACTGGACGACTATGAAGGTCGTGCCAGGCGACAGAATGTCCACATCATTGGCGTTCCGGAAGGGTCGGAGGATGCATCGGCGGACCGGTTCGTTGAGGACCTGATTCAGAACCATCTTACTCCCCCCGGGTTGAGCAAATTCTTCTCGGTGGAGCGAGCACATCGAGTGCCAGGTGGGTGGCCCGCCAAAGACGGGCGCGGCACCTCAACCCATCATTGCTAGGTTCCTCAACTTCAGGGACCGGGACGCAATTCTACAGGCGTCCAGGAGGCATGGACCGCTACAGTACCAGAACTCTGAGGTGCATTTCTACCCTGACTTTACCAGAGCGGTACAGAGACAGCGCCAGAGCTACGGGGGAGTGAAACGGCGACTGAGGGACATGGGACTCAAGTACTCGATGATGTTCCCGGCCAAGTTGCGGGTCGAGCACGAAGGCCGTGCAATGTTTTTTGACTTTCCGGACAACGTAAGCGAATGGCTCGACACCCTACCACAGCGAAGCGATGACCGGGAGAACGGCGAAGGGGGCGCGGCTGGTGGCGCAGATTTGTGAGAACTGGCTCTACTAAGTGGACACTGGCGGTTGGTGGTCCTGCTATATGTGACATTCGTCCTCTTTTTCAGTGTAATAGCAATTTGAGCTCCTGTCGTTTCATGGGGGGCGGCGGGGGGTGTCCGCGGGGAATCCTTACTCCTCTTGGGGCTTTCTGTAGATTAGTTAATGGGGCGACAGGCACACTGCTGGTTGGGGGGGCTTTTTAGTCTGCCGCAGGGGTGCAGGGTGGGGGGTGTTTTGGGACAAGTTCGAATGTCTCTTAGAGTGATTTTGTTTTCTTTCTTTCGGCAATGGGTGATGTACATTGTTGTACTTTTGATTCTGCAAGGGTCCCTCGGGCCGGGTAGGGGAGGGTGCCACGATGATGGGGGGTAAGAAATTAAAAGTTATCAGTTGGAATGTCAACGGGTTGGGTGACCGAATCAAATGGGGAATTGTGCTTCAAATGCTCAAGCGTCACATGCCTGATGTGGTTTTTCTGCAGGAAACTCATTTGATTGGGAACTCATGTAAGGCGCTCAATCGCAAAGGGTACAAGATGGTGGCACACTCGGGGTTCACTTCAGGCTCTCGGGGGGCGGGCGTTCTTGTCCGGGCTTCCCTGCCGCTGGAGATTGACGTCACTACGATAGATGATAGAGGACGCTACGCAGCGGTGGCTGGGCGGTGGGAGGGGAGGGCCCTCATCCTACTTTCAGTTTACGTCCCGCCTGGCCTACAGACCAGCACGTTCCAGGACCTTGGTGGCGCCATTTTAGCTCTGCCTGACGGCTTACTTATTGTTGGGGGTGACTTCAATTCCGTCTGTTCTGGCACTCTGGACCGACAACCATCTAGAGATCTTCGCCACTCACAATTGTGGCTGCCCTCATTTATAGATTCAATGGGCCTTGTAGATAGTTGGAGACTCTTACACCCTACGCTTCGTCAATACTCCTTCCTGTCCAGCGCACATGGTAGCTTGTCCCGTATAGACTATATCCTTACCTTGGCAGCTCACGCTACGGCCGTGTCTGAGGCTCGTTTTTTGGCGCGTGGAGTTTCTGATCACTCGCCGCTCCTGGTCTCCTTTGACTTCGAAATTGCCTTGTCGGTGCGACCGGCAACGGTCAACCCCTGGTACTTTCATAACCCAAAGACCTGTGCCCTACTAGCCAAGGCTATAGACCTATACTTCTCCGAGAACGAGGGCTCGGTCGGGTCAGCCGCAACCCTGTGGGAGGCGTTCAAGACCATCCTGAGAGGCGAGGCATTTGCTTTAATAGCGGAGGCCCGTCGGAACAGAGATGCCGATCTCCTTTGTATCGAGGAAGAGATCTTGGACCTCGAGGCCCAACTGGACCCTGACCCTAACCCAGACCTCCTCCATGCGCTTTCCCTAAAGCAATTGGAGTACCGTGATCTCGCTACGAATGCCGCCCAGACCCTGGAGGACCGCGATGATTTGGACAGGGACATAACTTCTGACGAGATTGCCCTTGCGATCCGCTCCTTGAGATCTGGCAAGGCGCCGGGTCCCAATGGAATCCCGGCTGAGCTCTATAAGATACGGCCCGATGTGGTCTCCCCGCGTCTCCGTGCTATGTTCCTGGAGACGAGGGACGCCGGCGTTCTCCCCCTTGATCAGAGGGTGGCCACTATCGTGGTCATCCACAAGGACGGTAAACCAAGGGATGTGTGTCGTTCATATCGGCCTGTTTCCCTTCTGAACACCGAACCAAAGGTCCTCGCCAAATTGCTGGCCAACCGACTGGTTGGGGTTATTGGCGACCTGGTGCACCCGGACCAGTCGGGCTTTATTCCGCACCGCAACACTGCCCTCAATTTGAGACGGCTTCACGGCGTCCTGGCTAGGACGCATACTCTTACGGAGCCAGCTGTGCTGGCATCTCTCGATGCCACCATGGCGTTTGACTCCATCGAGTGGAATTACCTCTGGGCGGTGTTAGCTAAGTTCGGTTTTGGCCCGGTCTTCCTCAGCTGGGTGAAACTTCTTTATGCCAGCCCAATGGCTAATGTATCCGTGAATGGTCGCCTGTCGACGTCCTTTGTCCTTCACAGAGGTACCAGGCAGGGCTGTCCCCTGTCGCCTCTACTATTTGCCCTGGCTCTCAAGCCCTTGGCGGCCACGCTGCGCTTCCACCCCGACCTCCATGGTATCACCTGGGCACCGGACTTCGAGGACCGTATCTCCCTCTACGCGGACGACATCCTCCTATATCTGACGTCCCCGTACCAGTCTCTCATTGTTGCCTGCGACGTGCTTAAACACTTTGGGAGATACTCTGGCCTGATTATCAACTGGGCCAAGTCCTCCCTATACGTATTGAAAGGGGACACGCCGCGCCTCCCTAGAGGCTGCAACATCCAGGTGGCCACACAGGGATTCAAGTACCTAGGGATCTACATCTCTGGGTACCCGAAGGTTCGATACGACCAGAACTTGCTCCCCCCACTGCAGCGCCTTCGATGCGACGTGGAGGGTTGCCGTAAGCTCCCGCTCTCCCTGCTTGGCCGAGCGGCCCTGTTTAAAATGATGTCCTTACCCAGATTCCTGTATGCCCTACAAAACACCCAAGACCCGGTACCGGCCCGTTACTTCCGGGAAGTTGAGAGTCTTCAGCGGGCCCTGCTTTGGGATGGCCGCCCTCGGGTGGCGATCACGAAGCTCACGCTCCCGTGGTATGACGGGGGCATAGCACTGCCGGATGTACGTAGATATTATTGGGCCTCCCAGCTTGCGGCCCTCAATCACGGGTTTTATGGGCCGGTAAACAGCCCCGGCTACGCTATGGACAGGTGGCTTATGAGTGGAGGTAATTATTACCGAGCCCTTTACTCCAGATCTCTGGATCGGCGTATGTCCTGTCCCACTAAGACGGCAGTCTCTATTTGGCGTTCGATCACCAGGGTGAGGGATGGCAGGGCAGACTGACCGGTTTCACTCCTCTGTATGAATCCGATATGTTGGGCAGACTATGGCACACCAAGGGCTTTGACAAATGGGACCTTATTGGCATCACTAGGGTGGAGGATGTGATTTCCAAGGGGACTATTAAGACCTTCCCCCAGCTACAGACTGAGTACCAGCTGGGTGACTCGGAGTTCTTTTGATATGCACAGCTGAGGCACGCCTTGCTTTCTGCTATGACCCCTGGGGAAGACATCCCGGAAAGCTCACCGCTGGAGGACAGAGTGCTGGATGGCCATATGCCCGATAGCGCAATCTCGCTGTCCTACAAAAAACTAAATAATGTTCGCACTGACCTTCTCCTTGGGCTACGAGACCAGTGGGTGGCGGATGGCCTGGAGATCGACGAGGAGGACTGGCAGAGTGCAGTGTCCTCCCCTAAGGAGGTTGCCATCTCATCCCGGCTTCGTCTGGTCCAATTTAAAATCCTGCACAGGGTATACGTTACTGGCCCCCGCCTAATACACATGGGCTACTCGCCCGACGGCCTCTGTCGTCGAGGCTGTGGTGCCCTCGCTACCTTCTTACACATCCTGTGGGAATGTCCGGCCATAGCGTCCTACTGGAGGAGGATTCACAGGGTCATGAGCGAAGTGTCGGGTGTGGGGATTGCGGCGGAAGCCCGTAGATGCCTCCTTAATATTTGGGAGCCGACGGATCACAACACAGCCCAAACTCAGTGGGTGACCCTAGGCAATATGGTGGCCAAGAGAGACATCGCTCAAAAGTGGGGGGCCAATACGGCCCCCTTGGTGGTGCAATGGAAGGCCAACATGGACTGGTGTATGCTCCGGGAGAAGACTGTCTATGTTGCCAGGGGTAAACCCAACAAATGGAACAGGGTGTGGGGCGCCTGGAACTCTTACCGGGGTGATGTGTGTCTGCCGCCCGAGCCTGCTTCATTGGATGAGCACCTGTCCCTGTGACCTATGACACCGACTGTATACGATACCTGATTGATCCTGTTTCTCCCCCCCCCCTCCTGTCATCCTCTACTCTTCTGTACTTCTGAAATGCTGGTTTCTTTCTCCTCCTGGCCTTCTATTCATTGCTGTACTCTCCTCCCATTGCCACTCTTCAGCGCCGATTGGCGTTTTCTACTTATTGTTATAAAATATAAAATAAACCTGTAATTTCCTGCTGTACCTGATCTGCACTATTATGCTCTGTTTACTATGCTGCCTTGCCTCCGGGATGTCGGGCTGAATAGCTGTGTGCTCTCATGAAATAAAGGTTTTCAAAAATTAAAAAAAAAAAAAAAAAAGTATCACGAAAGCGTGATACCATATAAATCGCACTTACAGTACTTCACACAAATGTGCCGCTCAGAGTACTAAACAAAATTAGAGAAACATCTCTACATGCCTGCCTATGTGAAGTGCACTACACATATAATTCAAAGGTCACAAAGTCAAAATTGTTAGCTAACTCAAATCATAGACACAATCATAGAACTTCAGTAAGCATCCGGAGACTACCTTACCGATCACAAATCGTAGAACTTCAGTAAGCGTCCGTAGACAACCTTACTGATCACAAATCTTACCTAATTTCAAATATCCAGGTTCCAACTGCCAAGGTCTTTAATCGAATCAGCCAAACAGGCACTGTACAGCAACGCAGACGATCAAGATCTCAGTCGGAGACCGGCGCCACCTTGAAGGTCAGATCAGAAGGAAAGGAAGAAAACACCGTGGGTGCCAAGACTCGGGTCACTCAGTGGCAGCATACGCGTCCATGGGGAGTTTCCAATCCTTCGTCACGACCTCTCCTTCGGGCATCCGAGTCACCGATGAGTCCCTTCGTGGTCGCCAATTTGTGGTATCGGGTTCCCAAGGCCTACATGCTCCGTAGATAACCCACTTACACTGAAAGAACTGTTGGCACGGAAACTGAAAAGTACAAAGAACAAGTTTATTAAGACCCCATGGGGTGGTGGTACATTCCTACAGCACCCTTCGGCAATGCAAGAAGTATCACACTGAACGTTGGTGTGAGTCCTTCTTTAATACACTTTACAGGTAATAAAAAGATAGGCGGTACAAGGTTACAAAGCTTTATGTACATATATGGTCATTTTTGGAGCACAGCCAACTCATGGGAGGGGTTACAACCCCGCTGGTCAGTTTGGCGGCACATTCCTGAGGGGTGACTGGTCAGTTGGAACTGCGCATGTACAGGCTTGACCGTTGCTAAAAATAGCCTGTTGCTGGGCAAAGTTGAGTGGTCAGTGGTACGGACAAAGGGCTAAAGGGCATGCTGACCACGAGGCCGCTCATTCCCAAAAATGTCCGCCGTAACACACAGAATGGCGTTTTCGAGTATGGCCAAGTAAAAGGGGAAAACGTGTAGCACAGCTAAGCGCTAACCCGGCCATTGTCAAATTACGACATGGTTATATATACTTTTCAGGATCAGTAGTGGGCTGAAAGATGCAGCACTGAGGTCTCTCCTGATAACAGGTGAGTAAATCGGAATTCGTAGTTCGGCTGATTTTTTAGAAATTGTTTAATTTTAAAATTCCACACTTAGAAGAATTTCCAAGTGAAACCAGTCAACCTTAGCCTGTGGAAGGAAATTCAAGTTACTATAACTACGGTTAGAATTACTTTTCAGGATCAGTAGTGGGCTGAAAGATGCAGCACTGAGGTCGCTCCTGATTACAGGTGAGGAAATCGGAATTCGTAGTTCAGCTGATTTTTGAGAAAGTTTTTTAAGTTTAAAACTCCACACTTAGAAGAATTTCCAAGTGAAACAAGTCAATGTTAGCCTAAAGAAGGAAATTCAAGTTAATGTAACTGTGGGTAGAATTACTTTTCAGGATCAGTAGTGGGCTGAAAGATGCAGCACTGAGGTCCCTGCTGATAACAGGTGAGTAAATCGGAATTCGTAGTTCGGCTGATTTTTTAGGAATTTTTTTAAGTTTAAAACTCCACACTTAGAAGAATTTCCAAGTGAAACAAGTCAATGTTAGCCTAAAGAAGGAAATTCAAGTTAATGTAACTGTGGGTAGAATTACTTTTCAGGATCAGTAGTGGGCTGAAAGATGCAGCACTGAGGTCTCTCCTGATAACAGGTGAATAAATCGAAATTCGTAGTTCGGCTGATTTTTGAGGAATTTTTTTAAGTTTAAAACTCCACACTTAGAAGAATTTCCAAGTGAAACCATTCAATGTTACCCTAAAGAAGGAAATTCAAGTTAATGTAACTGCGGGCAGAATTTTTTTTCAGGATCAGTAGTGGCCTGAAAGATGCAGCACTGAGGTCTCTCCTAATAACAGGTGAGTAAATCGAAATTCGTAGTTCGACTGACTTTTGAGGAATTTTTTAAAGTTCCAAAACTCCACACTTAGAAGAATTTCCAAGTAAAACATGTCAATGTTAGCCTATGGAAGGAAATTCAAGTTACTTTAACTACGGTTAGAATGACTTTTCAGGATCAGTAGTGGGTTGAAAGATGCAGCACTGAGGTCTCTCCTGATAACAGGTGAGTAAATCGGAATTCGTAGTTCGGTTGATTTTTGAGGAATTTTTTTAAGTTTAAAACTCCACACTTAGAAGCATTTCCAAGTGAAAACAGTCAACTAGCCTGTGGAAGGAAATTCAAGTTACTGTAACTGCAGGTAGAATTACTTTTCAGGATCAATAGTGGGCTGAAAGATGCAGCACTGAGGTCGCTCCTGATTACAGGTGAGTAAATCGGAATTCATAGTTCAGCTGATTTTTGAGGAATTTTTTAAAGGTCCAAATCTCCACACTTAGAAGAATTTCCAAGTGAAACCAGTCAACTTTAGCCTAAGGAAGGAAATTCAAGTTACAGTAACTGCTGTTAGTATTACTTTTCAGGATCAATAGTGGGCTGAAAGATGCAGCACTGAGGTCTCTCATGATAACAGATGAGTAAATTGGAATTCGTAGTACGACTGACTTTTGAGGAATTTTTTAAAGTTCCAAAACTCCATACTTAGAAGAATTTCCAAGTAAAACATGTCAAAGTTAGCCTATGGAAGGAAATTCAAGTTACTGTAAGTATGGTTACAATTACTTTTCAAGATCAGTAGTGGGCTGAAAGATGCAGCACTGAGGTCTCTCCTGGTAACAGGTGAGTAAATCGGAATTCGTAGTTCGGTTGATTTTTGAGGAATTTTTTAAAGGTCCAAGACTCCACACTTAGAAGAATTTACAAGTGAAACCAGTCAACGTTAGCCTGTGGAAGGAAATTCAAGTTACTATAACTACGGTTAGAATTACTTTTTAGGACCAGTAGTGGGCTGAAAGAAGCAGCACCGAGGTCGCTCCTGATTACAGGTGAGTAAATCGGAATTCTTAGTTCGGTGGATTTTTGAGGAATTTTTTAAAGGTCTAAAACTCCACACTTAGAAGAATTTCCAAGTGAAACCAGTCAATGTTAGCCTAAAGAAGGAAATTCAAGTTAATGTAACTACGGGTAGAATTACTTTTCCGGATCAGTAGAGGGCTGAAAGATGCAGCACAGAGGTCTCTCCTGATAACAAGTGAGTAAATCGGAATTCGTAGTTCGGTTGATTTTTGAGGAGTTTTTTAATGATCCAAAACTCCACACCTAGCAACATTTCCAAGTGAAACCAGTTGATGGTATCCTATGGAAGGAAATTCAAGTTACTGTAAGTATGGTTAGATATATTTTTCAGGATCAGGAGTGGGCTGAAAGATGCAGCACTGAGGTCTCTCATGATAACAGGTGAGTAAATCGGAATTCGTAGTTCGACTGATTTTTTAGAAATTGTTTAGGTTTAAAATTCCACACTTAGAAGAATTTCCAAGTGAAACCAGTCAACGTTAGCCTGTGGAAGGAAATTCAAGTTACTATAACTACGGTTAGAATTACTTTTCAGGATCAGTAGTGGGCTGAAAGATGCAGCACTGAGGTCTCTCCTGATAACAGGTGAATAAATCGGAATTCGTAGTTCGGCTGATTTTTGAGGAATTTTTTTAAGTTTAAAACTCCACACTTAGAAGAATTTCCAAGTGAAACCAGTCAATGTTAGCCTAAAGAAGGAAATTCAAGTTAATGTAACTGCGGGTAGAATTACTTTTCAGGATCAGTAGTGGGCTGAAAGATGCAGCACTGAGGTCTCTCCTGATAACAGGTGAGTAAATCGGAATTCGTATTTCGGCTGATTTTTGAGGAATTTTTTCAAGTTTGAAACTCCACACTTAGAAGAATTTCCAAGTGAAAACAGTCAACTAGCCTGTGGAAGGAAATTCAGGTTACTGTAACTGCAGTTAGAATTACTTTTCAGGATCAATAGTGGGCTGAAAGATGCAGCACTGAGGTCTCTCATGATAACAGGTGAGTAAATCGGAATTCGTAGTACGACTGACTTTTGAGGAATTTTTTAAAGTTCCAAAACTCCATACGTAGAAGAATTTCCAAGTAAAACATGTCAATGTTAGCCTATGGAAGGAAATTCAAGTTACTGTAAGTATGGTTACAATTACTTTTCAAGATCAGTAGTGGGCTGAAAGATGCAGCACTGAGGTCTCTCCTGGTAACAGGTGAGTAAATCAGAATTCGTAGTTCGGTTGATTTTTGAGGAAGTTTTTTAAAGGTCCAAAACTCCACACTTAGAAGAATTTCCAAGTGAAACCAGTCCATGTTAGCCTAAAGAAGGAAATTCAAGTTAATGTAACTGCGGGTAGAATTACTTTTCAGGATCAGTAGTGGGCTGGAAGATGCAGCACTGAGGTCTCTCCTGATAACAGGTGAGTAAATCGGAATTCGTAGTTCGGTTGATTTTTGAGGAATTTTTTTAAGTTTAAAACTCCACACTTAGAAGCATTTCCAAGTGAAAACAGTCAACTAGCCTGTGGAAGGAAATTCAAGTTACTGTAACTGCAGGTAGAATTACTTTTCAGGATCAATAGTGGGCTGAAAGATGCAGCACTGAGGTCGCTCCTGATTACAGGTGAGTAAATCGGAATTCATAGTTCAGCTGATTTTTGAGGAATTTTTTAAAGGTCCAAATCTCCACACTTAGAAGAATTTCCAAGTGAAACCAGTCAACTTTAGCCTAAGGAAGGAAATTCAAGTTACAGTAACTGCTGTTAGTATTACTTTTCAGGATCAATAGTGGGCTGAAAGATGCAGCACTGAGGTCTCTCATGATAACAGATGAGTAAATTGGAATTCGTAGTACGACTGACTTTTGAGGAATTTTTTAAAGTTCCAAAACTCCATACTTAGAAGAATTTCCAAGTAAAACATGTCAAAGTTAGCCTATGGAAGGAAATTCAAGTTACTGTAAGTATGGTTACAATTACTTTTCAAGATCAGTAGTGGGCTGAAAGATGCAGCACTGAGGTCTCTCCTGGTAACAGGTGAGTAAATCGGAATTCGTAGTTCGGTTGATTTTTGAGGAATTTTTTAAAGGTCCAAGACTCCACACTTAGAAGAATTTACAAGTGAAACCAGTCAACGTTAGCCTGTGGAAGGAAATTCAAGTTACTATAACTACGGTTAGAATTACTTTTTAGGACCAGTAGTGGGCTGAAAGAAGCAGCACCGAGGTCGCTCCTGATTACAGGTGAGTAAATCGGAATTCTTAGTTCGGTGGATTTTTGAGGAATTTTTTAAAGGTCTAAAACTCCACACTTAGAAGAATTTCCAAGTGAAACCAGTCAATGTTAGCCTAAAGAAGGAAATTCAAGTTAATGTAACTACGGGTAGAATTACTTTTCCGGATCAGTAGAGGGCTGAAAGATGCAGCACAGAGGTCTCTCCTGATAACAAGTGAGTAAATCGGAATTCGTAGTTCGGTTGATTTTTGAGGAGTTTTTTAATGATCCAAAACTCCACACCTAGCAACATTTCCAAGTGAAACCAGTTGATGGTATCCTATGGAAGGAAATTCAAGTTACTGTAAGTATGGTTAGATATATTTTTCAGGATCAGGAGTGGGCTGAAAGATGCAGCACTGAGGTCTCTCATGATAACAGGTGAGTAAATCGGAATTCGTAGTTCGACTGATTTTTTAGAAATTGTTTAGGTTTAAAATTCCACACTTAGAAGAATTTCCAAGTGAAACCAGTCAACGTTAGCCTGTGGAAGGAAATTCAAGTTACTATAACTACGGTTAGAATTACTTTTCAGGATCAGTAGTGGGCTGAAAGATGCAGCACTGAGGTCTCTCCTGATAACAGGTGAATAAATCGGAATTCGTAGTTCGGCTGATTTTTGAGGAATTTTTTTAAGTTTAAAACTCCACACTTAGAAGAATTTCCAAGTGAAACCAGTCAATGTTAGCCTAAAGAAGGAAATTCAAGTTAATGTAACTGCGGGTAGAATTACTTTTCAGGATCAGTAGTGGGCTGAAAGATGCAGCACTGAGGTCTCTCCTGATAACAGGTGAGTAAATCGGAATTCGTATTTCGGCTGATTTTTGAGGAATTTTTTCAAGTTTGAAACTCCACACTTAGAAGAATTTCCAAGTGAAAACAGTCAACTAGCCTGTGGAAGGAAATTCAGGTTACTGTAACTGCAGTTAGAATTACTTTTCAGGATCAATAGTGGGCTGAAAGATGCAGCACTGAGGTCTCTCATGATAACAGGTGAGTAAATCGGAATTCGTAGTACGACTGACTTTTGAGGAATTTTTTAAAGTTCCAAAACTCCATACGTAGAAGAATTTCCAAGTAAAACATGTCAATGTTAGCCTATGGAAGGAAATTCAAGTTACTGTAAGTATGGTTACAATTACTTTTCAAGATCAGTAGTGGGCTGAAAGATGCAGCACTGAGGTCTCTCCTGGTAACAGGTGAGTAAATCAGAATTCGTAGTTCGGTTGATTTTTGAGGAAGTTTTTTAAAGGTCCAAAACTCCACACTTAGAAGAATTTCCAAGTGAAACCAGTCCATGTTAGCCTAAAGAAGGAAATTCAAGTTAATGTAACTGCGGGTAGAATTACTTTTCAGGATCAGTAGTGGGCTGGAAGATGCAGCACTGAGGTCTCTCCTAATAATAGGTGAGTAAATCGAAATTCGTAGTTAGACTGACTTTTGAGGAATTTTTTAAAGTTCCAAAACTCCACACTTAGAAGAATTTCCAAGTGAAACCAGTCAACTTTAGCCTGTGGAAGGAAATTCAAGTTACTGTAACTGCAGTTAGAATTACTTTTCAGGATCAATAGTGGGCTGAAAGATGCAGCACTGAGGTCTCTCCTGATAACAGGTGAGTAAATCAGAATTCGTAGTTTGGCTGATTTTCGAGGAATTTTTTTAAGTTCCAAAACTCCACACTTAGAAGTATTTCCAAGTGAAACCAGTCAACTTTAGCCTGTGGAAGGAAATTAAAGTTACTGTAACTGCAGTTAGAATTACTTTTCAGGATCAATAGTGGGCTGAAAGATGCAGCACTGAGGTCTCTCCTGATAACAGGTGAGTAAATCGGAATTCGTAGTTTGGCTGTTTTTTGAGGAATTTTCGAAGGTTCCTAAACTCCACACTTAGAAGAATTTCCAAGTGAATCCAGTCAATGTTAGCCTATGGAAGGAAATTCAAGTTACTGTAAGTATGGTAACAATTAGTTTTCAGGATCAGTAGTGGGCTGAAAGATGCAGCACTGAGGTCTCTGCTGATAACAGGTGAGTAAATCGGAATTCGTAGTTCAGCTGATTTTAAAGGAATTTTTTAAAGATCCAAAACTCCACACTTAGAAACATTTCCAAGTGAAACCAGTCGATGTTAGCCTATGGAAGGAAATTCAAGTTACTGTAAGTATGGTTACAATTAGTTTTCAGGATCAGTAGTGGGCTGAAAGATGCATCACTGAGGTCTCTCCTGAAAACATGTGAGTAAATCGGAATTCGTACTTCGGCTGATTTTTGAGGAATTTTTTTAAGTTTAAAACTCCACACTTAGAAGAATTTACAAGTGAAACCAGTCAACGTTAGCCTGTGGAAGGAAATTCAAGTTACCTTAACTGGGATTAGAATTACTTTTCAGGATCAATAGTGGGCTGAAAAATGCAGCACTGAGGTCGCTCCTGATTACAGGTGAGTAAATCGGAATTCGTAGTTCGGCTGATTTTTGAGGAATTTTTTAAAGGTCCAAATCTCCACACTTAGAAGAATTTCCAAATGAAGCCAGTCAATATTAGCCTATGGAAGGAAATTGAAGTTACTGTAAGTATGGTTAGAATTACTTTTCAGGATCAGTAGTGGGCTGGAAGATGCAGCATTGAGGTCTCTCCTGATAACAGGTTAGTAAATCGGAATTTGTAGTTCGGCTGATTTTTGAGGAATTTTTTAAAGGTCCAAATTTCCACACTTAGAAGAATTTCCAAGTAAAACCAGTCAATGGTAGCCTATGGAAGGAAATTCAAGTTACTGTAAGTATGGTTACAATTACTTTTCAAGATCAGTAGTGGGCTGAAAGATGCAGCACTGAGGTCTCTCCTGGTAACAGGTGAGTAAATCGGAATTCGTAGTTCGGTTGATTTTTGAGGAAGTTTTTTAAAGGTCCAAAACTCCACACTTAGAAGAATTTCCAAGTGAAACCAGTCAATGTTAGCCTAAAGAAGGAAATTCAAGTTAATGTAACTGCGGGTAGAATTACTTTTTAGGATCAGTAGTGGGCTGGAAGATGCAGCCCTGAGGTCTCTCCTAATAATAGGTGAGTAAATCGAAATTCGTAGTTAGACTGACTTTTGAGGAATTTTTTAAAGTTCCAAAACTCCACACTTAGAAGAATTTCCAAGTAAAACATGTCAATGTTAGCCTATGGAAGGAAATTCAAGTTACTGTAACTACGGTTAGAATGACTTTTCAGGATCAGTATTGGGCTGAAAGATGCAGCACTGAGGTCTCTCCTGATAACAGGTGAGTAAATCGGAATTTGTAGTTCGGCTGATTTTAAAGGAATTTTTTAAAGATCCAAAACTCCACACTTAGAAACATTTCCAAGTGAAACCAGTCTATGTTAGCCTATGGGAGGAAATTCAAGTTACTGTAAGTATGGTTACAATTAGTTTTCAGGATCAGTAGTGGGCTGAAAGATGCAGTACTGCGGTCTCTCTTGATAACATGTGAGTAAATCGGAATTTTTAGTTCGTCTGATTTTTGAGGAATTTTTTTAAGTTTAAAACTCCACACTTAGAAGAATTTACAAATGAAACCAGTCAACGTTAGCCTGTGAAAGGAAATTCAAGTTACCTTAACTGGGATTAGAATTACTTTTCAGGATCAATAGTGGACTGAAAAATGCAGCACTGAGGTCGCTCCTGATTACAGGTGAGTAAATCGGAATTCGTAGTTCGGCTGATTTTTGAGGAATTTTTTAAAGGTCCAAAACTCCACACTTATTAGAATTTCCAAGTGAAACCAGTCAATGTTAGCTTGTGGAAGGAAATTCAAGTTACTATAACTACGGTTAGAATTACTTTTCAGGATCAGTAGTGGGCTGAAAGATGCAGCACTGAGGTCACTCCTGATTACAGATGATTAAATCAGAATTCGTAGTTCGGCTGATTTTTGAGGAATTTTTTAAAGATACAAATCTCCACACTTAGAATAATTTCCAAGTGAAACCAGTCAACTCTAGCCTAAGGAAGGAAATTCAAGTTACAGTAACTGCGGTTAGAATTACTTTACAGGATCAATAGTGGGTGGAAAGATGCAGCACTGAATGCACTCCTGATTACAGGTGAGTAAATCGGAATTCTTAGTTCGGCTGATTTTTGAGGAATTTTTTAAAGGTCCAAAACTTCACACTTAGAAACATTTCCAAGTGAAACCAGTCAACGTTAGCCGGTTGAAGGAAATTCAAGTTACTATAAATACGGTTAGAATTACTTTTCAGGACCAGTAGTGGGCTGAAAGATGAAGCACCGAGATCGCTCCTTATTACAGGTGAGTAAATCGGAATTCGTAGTTCGGTGGATTTTCGAGGTTTTTTTTAAAGTTCCAAAACTCCACACTAGAAGAATTTCCCAAGTAAAACATGCAAATGCTAGCCTATGTAAGGAAATTCAAGTTACTGTAAGTATGGTAACAATAAATTTTCAGGAACAGTAGTGGGCTGAAAGATGCAGCACTGAGGTCTCTCCTGATAACAAGTGAGTAAATCGGAATTTGTAGTTTGGCTGATTTTTGAGGAATTTTTTTAAGTTTAAAACTCCACACTTAGAAACATTTCCAAGTGAAACCAGTCGATGTTATCCTATGGAAGGAAATTCAAGTTATTGTAAGTATGGTTAGACCTATTTTTCAGGATCAGTAGTGGGCTGAAAGATGCAGCACTGAGGTCTCTCCTGATAACAGGTGAGTAAATGGAAATATGTAGTTCGGCTGATTTTAAAGGAATTTTTTTAAGATCCAAAACTCCACACTTAGAAACATTTGCAAGTGAAACCAGTCGATGTTATCTTATGGAAGGAAATTAAAGTTACTGTAAGCATGGTTAGAATTACTTCTCAGGATCAGTAGTGGGCTGAAAGATGCAGCACTGAGGTCCCTGCTGATAACAGGTGAGTAAATCGGAATTCGTAGTTCGGCTGATTTTTTAGGAATTTTTTTAAGTTTAAAACTCCACACTTAGAAGAATTTCCAAGTGAAACCAGTCCATGTTAGCCTAAAGAAGGAAATTCAAGTTAATGTAACTGTGGGTAGAATTACTTTTCAGGATCAGTAGTGGCTGAAAGATGCAGCACTGAGGTCTCTCCTGATAACAGGTGAATAAATCGGAATTCGTAGTTCGGCTGATTTTTGAGGAATTTTTTTAAGTTTAAAACTCCACACTTAGAAGAATTTCCAAGTGAAACCATTCAATGTTACCCTAAAGAAGGAAATTCAAGTTAATGTAACTGCGGGCAGAATTTTTTTTCAGGATCAGTAGTGGCCTGAAAGATGCAGCACTGAGGTCTCGCCTAATAACAGGTGAGTAAATCGAAATTCGTAGTTCGACTGACTTTTGAGGAATTTTTGTAAAGTTCCAAAACTCCACACTTAGAAGAATTTCCAAGTAAAACATGTCAATGTTAGCCTATGGAAGGAAATTCAAGTTACTTTAACTACGGTTAGAATGACTTTTCAGGATCAGTAGTGGGTTGAAAGATGCAGCACTGAGGTCTCTCCTGATAACAGGTGAGTAAATCGGAATTCGTAGTTCGGTTGATTTTTGAGGAATTTTTTTAAGTTTAAAACTCCACACTTAGAAGCATTTCCAAGTGAAAACAGTCAACTAGCCTGTGGAAGGAAATTCAAGTTACTGTAACTGCAGGTAGAATTACTTTTCAGGATCAATAGTGGGCTGAAAGATGCAGCACTGAGGTCGCTCCTGATTACAGGTGAGTAAATCGGAATAACTAGTTCAGCTGATTTTTGAGGAATTTTTTAAAGGTCCAAATCTCCACACGTAGAAGAATTTCCAAGTAAAACATGTCAATGTTAGCCTATGGAAGGAAATTCAAGTTACTGTAAGTATGGTTACAATTACTTTTCAAGATCAGTAGTGGGCTGAAAGATGCAGCACTGAGGTCTCTCCTGGTAACAGGTGAGTAAATCGGAATTCGTAGTTCGGTTGATTTTTGAGGAAGTTTTTTAAAGGTCCAAAACTCCACACTTAGAAGAATTTCCAAGTGAAACCAGTCCATGTTAGCCTAAAGAAGGAAATTCAAGTTAATGTAACTGCGGGTAGAATTACTTTTCAGGATCAATAGTGGGCTGAAAGATGCAGCACTGAGGTCTCTCCTGATAACAGGTGAGTAAATCAGAATTCGTAGTTTGGCTGATTTTTGAGGAATTTTTTAAAGGTCCAAAACTCCACACTTATTAGAATTTCCAAGTGAAACCAGTCAATGTTAGCTTGTGGAAGGAAATTCAAGTTACTATAACTACGGTTAGAATTACTTTTCAGGATCAGTAGTGGGCTGAAAGATGCAGCACTGAGGTCACTCCTGATTACAGATGATTAAATCAGAATTCGTAGTTCGGCTGATTTTTGAGGAATTTTTTAAAGATACAAATCTCCACACTTAGAATAATTTCCAAGTGAAACCAGTCAACTCTAGCCTAAGGAAGGAAATTCAAGTTACAGTAACTGCGGTTAGAATTACTTTACAGGATCAATAGTGGGTGGAAAGATGCAGCACTGAATGCACTCCTGATTACAGGTGAGTAAATCGGAATTCTTAGTTCGGCTGATTTTTGAGGAATTTTTTAAAGGTCCAAAACTTCACACTTAGAAACATTTCCAAGTGAAACCAGTCAACGTTAGCCGGTTGAAGGAAATTCAAGTTACTATAAATACGGTTAGAATTACTTTTCAGGACCAGTAGTGGGCTGAAAGATGAAGCACCGAGATCGCTCCTTATTACAGGTGAGTAAATCGGAATTCGTAGTTCGGTGGATTTTCGAGGTTTTTTTTAAAGTTCCAAAACTCCACACTAGAAGAATTTCCCAAGTAAAACATGCAAATGCTAGCCTATGTAAGGAAATTCAAGTTACTGTAAGTATGGTAACAATAAATTTTCAGGAACAGTAGTGGGCTGAAAGATGCAGCACTGAGGTCTCTCCTGATAACAAGTGAGTAAATCGGAATTTGTAGTTTGGCTGATTTTTGAGGAATTTTTTTAAGTTTAAAACTCCACACTTAGAAACATTTCCAAGTGAAACCAGTCGATGTTATCCTATGGAAGGAAATTCAAGTTATTGTAAGTATGGTTAGACCTATTTTTCAGGATCAGTAGTGGGCTGAAAGATGCAGCACTGAGGTCTCTCCTGATAACAGGTGAGTAAATGGAAATATGTAGTTCGGCTGATTTTAAAGGAATTTTTTTAAGATCCAAAACTCCACACTTAGAAACATTTGCAAGTGAAACCAGTCGATGTTATCTTATGGAAGGAAATTAAAGTTACTGTAAGCATGGTTAGAATTACTTCTCAGGATCAGTAGTGGGCTGAAAGATGCAGCACTGAGGTCCCTGCTGATAACAGGTGAGTAAATCGGAATTCGTAGTTCGGCTGATTTTTTAGGAATTTTTTTAAGTTTAAAACTCCACACTTAGAAGAATTTCCAAGTGAAACCAGTCCATGTTAGCCTAAAGAAGGAAATTCAAGTTAATGTAACTGTGGGTAGAATTACTTTTCAGGATCAGTAGTGGCTGAAAGATGCAGCACTGAGGTCTCTCCTGATAACAGGTGAATAAATCGGAATTCGTAGTTCGGCTGATTTTTGAGGAATTTTTTTAAGTTTAAAACTCCACACTTAGAAGAATTTCCAAGTGAAACCATTCAATGTTACCCTAAAGAAGGAAATTCAAGTTAATGTAACTGCGGGCAGAATTTTTTTTCAGGATCAGTAGTGGCCTGAAAGATGCAGCACTGAGGTCTCGCCTAATAACAGGTGAGTAAATCGAAATTCGTAGTTCGACTGACTTTTGAGGAATTTTTGTAAAGTTCCAAAACTCCACACTTAGAAGAATTTCCAAGTAAAACATGTCAATGTTAGCCTATGGAAGGAAATTCAAGTTACTTTAACTACGGTTAGAATGACTTTTCAGGATCAGTAGTGGGTTGAAAGATGCAGCACTGAGGTCTCTCCTGATAACAGGTGAGTAAATCGGAATTCGTAGTTCGGTTGATTTTTGAGGAATTTTTTTAAGTTTAAAACTCCACACTTAGAAGCATTTCCAAGTGAAAACAGTCAACTAGCCTGTGGAAGGAAATTCAAGTTACTGTAACTGCAGGTAGAATTACTTTTCAGGATCAATAGTGGGCTGAAAGATGCAGCACTGAGGTCGCTCCTGATTACAGGTGAGTAAATCGGAATAACTAGTTCAGCTGATTTTTGAGGAATTTTTTAAAGGTCCAAATCTCCACACGTAGAAGAATTTCCAAGTAAAACATGTCAATGTTAGCCTATGGAAGGAAATTCAAGTTACTGTAAGTATGGTTACAATTACTTTTCAAGATCAGTAGTGGGCTGAAAGATGCAGCACTGAGGTCTCTCCTGGTAACAGGTGAGTAAATCGGAATTCGTAGTTCGGTTGATTTTTGAGGAAGTTTTTTAAAGGTCCAAAACTCCACACTTAGAAGAATTTCCAAGTGAAACCAGTCCATGTTAGCCTAAAGAAGGAAATTCAAGTTAATGTAACTGCGGGTAGAATTACTTTTCAGGATCAATAGTGGGCTGAAAGATGCAGCACTGAGGTCTCTCCTGATAACAGGTGAGTAAATCAGAATTCGTAGTTTGGCTGATTTTCGAGGAATTTTTTTAAGTTCCAAAACTCCACACTTAGAAGTATTTCCAAGTGAAACCAGTCAACTTTAGCCTGTGGAAGGAAGTTAAAGTTACTGTAACTGCAGTTAGAATTACTTTTCAGGATCAATAGTGGGCTGAAAGATGCAGCACTGAGGTCTCTCCTGATAACAGGTGAGTAAATCGGAATTCGTAGTTTGGCTGTTTTTTGAGGAATTTTCGAAGGTTCCAAAACTCCACACTTAGAAGAATTTCCAAGTGAATCCAGTCAATGTTAGCCTATGGAAGGAAATTCAAGTTACTGTAAGTATGGTAACAATTAGTTTTCAGGATCAGTAGTGGGCTGAAAGATGCAGCACTGAGGTCTCTGCTGATAACAGGTGAGTAAATCGGAATTCGTAGTTCAGCTGATTTTAAAGGAATTTTTTAAAGATCCAAAACTCCACACTTAGAAACATTTCCAAGTGAAACCAGTCGATGTTAGCCTATGGAAGGAAATTCAAGTTACTGTAAGTATGGTTACAATTAGTTTTCAGGATCAGTAGTGGGCTGAAAGATGCATCACTGAGGTCTCTCCTGAAAACATGTGAGTAAATCGGAATTCGTAGTTCGGCTGATTTTTGAGGAATTTATTTAAGTTTAAAACTCCAAGAATTTACAAGTGAAACCAGTCAACGTTAGCCTGTGGAAGGAAATTCAAGTTACCTTAACTGGGATTAGAATTACTTTTCAGGATCAATAGTGGGCTGAAAAATGCAGCACTGAGGTCGCTCCTGATTACAGGTGAGTAAATCGGAATTCGTAGTTCGGCTGATTTTTGAGGAATTTTTTAAAGGTCCAAATCTCCACACTTAGAAGAATTTCCAAATGAAGCCAGTCAATATTAGCCTATGGAAGGAAATTGAAGTTACTGTAAGTATGGTTAGAATTACTTTTCAGGATCAGTAGTGGGCTGGAAGATGCAGCATTGAGGTCTCTCCTGATAACAGGTTAGTAAATCGGAATTTGTAGTTCGGCTGATTTTTGAGGAATTTTTTAAAGGTCCAAATCTCCACACTTAGAAGAATTTCCAAGTAAAACCAGTCAATGGTAGCCTATGGAAGGAAATTCAAGTTACTGTAAGTATGGTTACAATTACTTTTCAAGATCAGTAGTGGGCTGAAAGATGCAGCACTGAGGTCTCTCCTGGTAACAGGTGAGTAAATCGGAATTCGTAGTTCGGTTGATTTTTGAGGAAGTTTTTTAAAGGTCCAAAACTCCACACTTAGAAGAATTTCCAAGTGAAACCAGTCAATGTTAGCCTAAAGAAGGAAATTCAAGTTAATGTAACTGCGGGTAGAATTACTTTTTAGGATCAGTAGTGGGCTGGAAGATGCAGCACTGAGGTCTCTCCTGATAACAGGTGAGTAAATCGAAATTCGTAGTTCGGTTGATTTTTGAGGAATTTTTTAAAGGTCCAAAACTCCACACTTAGTAGAATTTCCAAGTGAAACCAGTCAACATTAGCCTGTGGAAGGAAATTCAAGTTACTGTATGTATGGTTAGAATTACTTTTCAGGATCAGTAGTGGGCTGAAAGATGCAGCACTGAGGTCTCTCCTGATAACAGGTGAGTAAATCGAAATTCGTAGTTCGGTTGATTTTTGAGGAATTTTTTAAAGGTCCAAAACTCCACACTCAGTAGAATTTCCAAGTGAAACCAGTCAACATTAGCCTGTGGAAGGAAATTAAAGTTACTATAACTACGGTTAGAATTACATTTCAGGATCAGTTGTGTGCTGAAAGATGCAGCACTGAGGTCCCTCCTGATTACAGGTGACTAAATCAGAATTCGTAGTTCAGCTGATTTTTGAGGAATTTTTTAAAGATCCAAAACTCCACACTTAGAAGAATTTCCAAGTGAAACCAGTCAATGTTAGCCTATGGAAGGAAATTAAAATGACTGTAAGTATGGTTAGAATTACTTTTCAGGATCAGTAGTGGGCTGAAAGATGCAGCACTGAGGTCTCTCCTGATAACAGGTGAGTAAATCGGAATTCGTAGTTCGGCTGATTTTTGAGGAATTTTTTTACGTTTAAAACTCCACACTTAGAAGAATTTCCAAGTGAAACCAGTCAGCCTGTGGAAGGAAATTCAAGTTACTGTAACTGGGATTAGAATTACTTTTCAGGATCAGTAGTGGGCTGAAAGATGCAGCAATGAGGTCTCCCCTGGTAACAGGTGAGTAAATCGGAATTCGTAGTTCGGTTGATTTTTGAGGAAGTTTTTTAAAGAACCAAATCTCCACACTTAGAAGAATTTCCAAGTGAAACCAGTCCATGTTAGCCTAAAGAAGGAAATTCAAGTTAATGTAACTGCGGGTAGAATTACTTTTCAGGATCAGTAGTGGGCTGGAAGATGCAGCACTGAGGTCTCTCCTAATAATAGGTGAGTAAATCGAAATTCGTAGTTAGACTGACTTTTGAGGAATTTTTTAAAGTTCCAAAACTCCACACTTAGAAGAATTTCCAAGGGAAACCAGTCAACTTTAGCCTGTGGAAGGAAATTCAAGTTACTGTAACTGCAGTTAGAATTACTTTTCAGGATCAATAGTGGGCTGAAAGATGCAGCACTGAGGTCTCTCCTGATAACAGGTGAGTAAATCAGAATTCGTAGTTTGGCTGATTTTCGAGGAATTTTTTTAAGTTCCAAAACTCCACACTTAGAAGTATTTCCAAGTGAAACCAGTCAACTTTAGCCTGTGGAAGGAAGTTAAAGTTACTGTAACTGCAGTTAGAATTACTTTTCAGGATCAATAGTGGGCTGAAAGATGCAGCACTGAGGTCTCTCCTGATAACAGGTGAGTAAATCGGAATTCGTAGTTTGGCTGTTTTTTGAGGAATTTTCGAAGGTTCCAAAACTCCACACTTAGAAGAATTTCCAAGTGAATCCAGTCAATGTTAGCCTATGGAAGGAAATTCAAGTTACTGTAAGTATGGTAACAATTAGTTTTCAGGATCAGTAGTGGGCTGAAAGATGCAGCACTGAGGTCTCTGCTGATAACAGGTGAGTAAATCGGAATTCGTAGTTCAGCTGATTTTAAAGGAATTTTTTAAAGATCCAAAACTCCACACTTAGAAACATTTCCAAGTGAAACCAGTCGATGTTAGCCTATGGAAGGAAATTCAAGTTACTGTAAGTATGGTTACAATTAGTTTTCAGGATCAGTAGTGGGCTGAAAGATGCATCACTGAGGTCTCTCCTGAAAACATGTGAGTAAATCGGAATTCGTAGTTCGGCTGATTTTTGAGGAATTTTTTTAAGTTTAAAACTCCACACTTAGAAGAATTTACAAGTGAAACCAGTCAACGTTAGCCTGTGGAAGGAAATTCAAGTTACCTTAACTGGGATTAGAATTACTTTTCAGGATCAATAGTGGGCTGAAAAATGCAGCACTGAGGTCGCTCCTGATTACAGGTGAGTAAATCGGAATTCGTAGTTCGGCTGATTTTTGAGGAATTTTTTAAAGGTCCAAATCTCCACACTTAGAAGAATTTCCAAATGAAGCCAGTCAATATTAGCCTATGGAAGGAAATTGAAGTTACTGTAAGTATGGTTAGAATTACTTTTCAGGATCAGTAGTGGGCTGGAAGATGCAGCATTGAGGTCTCTCCTGATAACAGGTTAGTAAATCGGAATTTGTAGTTCGGCTGATTTTTGAGGAATTTTTTAAAGGTCCAAATCTCCACACTTAGAAGAATTTCCAAGTAAAACCAGTCAATGGTAGCCTATGGAAGGAAATTCAAGTTACTGTAAGTATGGTTACAATTACTTTTCAAGATCAGTAGTGGGCTGAAAGATGCAGCACTGAGGTCTCTCCTGGTAACAGGTGAGTAAATCGGAATTCGTAGTTCGGTTGATTTTTGAGGAAGTTTTTTAAAGGTCCAAAACTCCACACTTAGAAGAATTTCCAAGTGAAACCAGTCAATGTTAGCCTAAAGAAGGAAATTCAAGTTAATGTAACTGCGGGTAGAATTACTTTTTAGGATCAGTAGTGGGCTGGAAGATGCAGCACTGAGGTCTCTCCTAATAATAGGTGAGTAAATCGAAATTCGTAGTTAGACTGACTTTTGAGGAATTTTTTAAAGTTCCAAAACTCCACACTTAGAAGAATTTCCAAGTAAAACATGTCAATGTTAGCCTATGGAAGGAAATTCAAGTTACTGTAACTACGGTTAGAATGACTTTTCAGGATCAGTAGAGGGCTGAAAGATGCAGCACTGAGGTCTCTCCTGATAACAGGTGAGTAAATCGGAATTTGTAGTTCGGCTGATTTTAAAGGAATTTTTTAAAGATCCAAAACTCCACACTTAGAAACATTTCCAAGTGAAACCAGTCTATGTTAGCCTATGGGAGGAAATTCAAGTTACTGTAAGTATGGTTACAATTAGTTTTCAGGATCAGTAGTGGGCTGAAAGATGCAGTACTGCGGTCTCTCCTGATAACATGTGAGTAAATCGGAATTTGTAGTTCGGCTGATTTTTGAGGAATTTTTTTAAGTTTAAAACTCCACACTTAGAAGAATTTACAAATGAAACCAGTCAACGTTAGCCTGTGAAAGGAAATTCAAGTTACCTTAACTGGGATTAGAATTACTTTTCAGGATCAATAGTGGACTGAAAAATGCAGCACTGAGGTCGCTCCTGATTACAGGTGAGTAAATCGGAATTCGTAGTTCGGCTGATTTTTGAGGAATTTTTTAAAGGTCCAAAACTCCACACTTATTAGAATTTCCAAGTGAAACCAGTCAATGTTAGCTTGTGGAAGGAAATTCAAGTTACTATAACTACGGTTAGAATTACTTTTCAGGATCAGTAGTGGGCTGAAAGATGCAGCACTGAGGTCACTCCTGATTACAGATGATTAAATCAGAATTCGTAGTTGGGCTGATTTTTGAGGAATTTTTTAAAGATACAAATCTCCACACTTAGAATAATTTCCAAGTGAAACCAGTCAACTCTAGCCTAAGGAAGGAAATTCAAGTTACAGTAACTGCGGTTAGAATTACTTTTCAGGGTCAATAGTGGGTGGAAAGATGCAGCACTGAATGCACTCCTGATTACAGGTGAGTAAATCGGAATTCTTAGTTCGGCTGATTTTTGAGGAATTTTTTAAAGGTCCAAAACTTCACACTTAGAAACATTTCCAAGTGAAACCAGTCAACGTTAGCCGGTGGAAGGAAATTCAAGTTACTATAAATACGGTTAGAATTACTTTTCAGGACCAGTAGTGGGCTGAAAGATGAAGCACCGAGATCGCTCCTTATTACAGGTGAGTAAATCGGAATTCGTAGTTCGGTGGATTTTCGAGGTTTTTTTTAAAGTTCCAAAACTCCACACTAGAAGAATTTCCCAAGTAAAACATGCAAATGCTAGCCTATGTAAGGAAATTCAAGTTACTGTAAGTATGGTAACAATAAATTTTCAGGAACAGTAGTGGGCTGAAAGATGCAGCACTGAGGTCTCTCCTGATAACAAGTGAGTAAATCGGAATTCGTAGTTTGGCTGATTTTTGAGGAATTTTTTTAAGTTTAAAACTCCACACTTAGAAACATTTCCAAGTGAAACCAGTCGATGTTATCCTATGGAAGGAAATTCAAGTTATTGTAAGTATGGTTAGACCTATTTTTCAGGATCAGTAGTGGGCTGAAAGATGCAGCACTGAGGTCTCTCCTGATAACAGGTGAGTAAATGGAAATATGTAGTTTGGCTGATTTTAAAGGAATTTTTTTAAGATCCAAAACTCCACACTTAGAAACATTTGCAAGTGAAACCAGTCGATGTTAGCCTATGGAAGGAAATTCAAGTTACTGTATGTATGGTTAGAATTACTTTTCAGGATCAGTAGTGGGCTGAAAGATGCAGCACTGAGGTCTCTCCTGATAACAGGTGAGTAAATCGAAATATGTAGTTTGGCTGATTTTAAAGGAATTTTTTTAAGATCCAAAACTCCACACTTAGAAACATTTGCAAGTGAAACCAGTCGATGTTAGCCTATGGAAGGAAATTCAAGTTACTGTATGTATGGTTAGAATTACTTTTCAGGATCAGTAGTGGGCTGAAAGATGCAGCACTGAGGTCTCTCCTGATAACAGGTGAGTAAATCGAAATTCGTAGTTCGGTTGATTTTTGAGGAATTTTTTAAAGGTCCAAAACTCCACACTTAGAAGAATTTCCAAGTGAAACCAGTCGATGTTATCTTATGGAAGGAAATTAAAGTTACTGTAAGCATGGTTAGAATTACTTCTCAGGATCAGTAGTGGGCTGAAAGATGCAGCACTGAGGTCCCTGCTGATAACAGGTGAGTAAATCAGAATTCGTAGTTCGGCTGATTTTTTAGGAATTTTTTTAAGTTTAAAACTCCACACTTAGAAGAATTTCCAAGTGAAACCAGTCAATGTTAGCCTAAAGAAGGAAATTCAAGTTAATGTAACTGTGGGTAGAATTACTTTTCAGGATCAGTAGTGGGCTGAAAGATGCAGCACTGAGGTCTCTCCTGATAACAGGTGAATAAATCGGAATTCGTAGTTCGGCTGATTTTTGAGGAATTTTTTTAAGTTTAAAACTCCACACTTAGAAGAATTTCCAAGTGAAACCATTCAATGTTACCCTAAAGAAGGAAATTCAAGTTAATGTAACTGCGGGCAGAATTTTTTTTCAGGATCAGTAGTGGCCTGAAAGATGCAGCACTGAGGTCTCTCCTAATAACAGGTGAGTAAATCGAAATTCGTAGTTCGACTGACTTTTGAGGAATTTTTGTAAAGTTCCAAAACTCCACACTTAGAAGAATTTCCAAGTAAAACATGTCAATGTTAGCCTATGGAAGGAAATTCAAGTTACTTTAACTACGGTTAGAATGACTTTTCAGGATCAGTAGTGGGTTGAAAGATGCAGCACTGAGGTCTCTCCTGATAACAGGTGAGTAAATCGGAATTCGTAGTTCGGTTGATTTTTGAGGAATTTTTTTAAGTTTAAAACTCCACACTTAGAAGCATTTCCAAGTGAAAACAGTCAACTAGCCTGTGGAAGGAAATTCAAGTTACTGTAACTGCAGGTAGAATTACTTTTCAGGATCAATAGTGGGCTGAAAGATGCAGCACTGAGGTCGCTCCTGATTACAGGTGAGTAAATCGGAATTCATAGTTCAGCTGATTTTTGAGGAATTTTTTAAAGGTCCAAATCTCCACACTTAGAAGAATTTCCAAGTGAAACCAGTCAACTTTAGCCTAAGGAAGGAAATTCAAGTTACAGTAACTGCTGTTAGTATTACTTTTCAGGATCAATAGTGGGCTGAAAGATGCAGCACTGAGGTCTCTCATGATAACAGGTGAGTAAATTGGAATTCGTAGTACGACTGACTTTTGAGGAATTTTTTAAAGTTCCAAAACTCCATACTTAGAAGAATTTCCAAGTAAAACATGTCAAAGTTAGCCTATGGAAGGAAATTCAAGTTACTGTAAGTATCGTTACAATTACTTTTCAAGATCAGTAGTGGGCTGAAAGATGCAGCACTGAGGTCTCTCCTGGTAACAGGTGAGTAAATCGGAATTCGTAGTTCGGTTGATTTTTGAGGAATTTTTTAAAGGTCCAAGACTCCACACTTAGAAGAATTTACAAGTGAAACCAGTCAACGTTAGCCTGTGGAAGGAAATTCAAGTTACTATAACTACGGTTAGAATTACTTTTTAGGACCAGTAGTGGGCTGAAAGAAGCAGCACCAAGGTCGCTCCTGATTACAGGTGAGTAAATCGGAATTCTTAGTTCGGTGGATTTTTGAGGAATTTTTTAAAGGTCTAAAACTCCACACTTAGAAGAATTTCCAAGTGAAACCAGTCAATGTTAGCCTAAAGAAGGAAATTCAAGTTAATGTAACTACGGGTAGAATTACTTTTCCGGATCAGTAGAGGGCTGAAAGATGCAGCACAGAGGTCTCTCCTGATAACAAGTGAGTAAATCGGAATTCGTAGTTCGGTTGATTTTTGAGGAGTTTTTTAATGATCCAAAACTCCACACCTAGCAACATTTCCAAGTGAAACCAGTTGATGGAATCCTGTGGAAGGAAATTCAAGTTACTGTAAGTATGGTTAGATATATTTTTCAGGATCAGGAGTGGGCTGAAAGATGCAGCACTGAGGTCTCTCATGATAACAGGTGAGTAAATCGGAATTCGTAGTTCGACTGATTTTTTAGAAATTGTTTAGGTTTAAAATTCCACACTTAGAAGAATTTCCAAGTGAAACCAGTCAATGTTAGCCTAAAGAAGGAAATTCAAGTTAATGTAACTGCGGGTAGAATTACTTTTCAGGATCAGTAGTGGGCTGAAAGATGCAGCACTGAGGTCTCTCCTGATAACAGGTGAGTAAATCGGAATTCGTATTTCGGCTGATTTTTGAGGAATTTTTTCAAGTTTGAAACTCCACACTTAGAAGAATTTCCAAGTGAAAACAGTCAACTAGCCTGTGGAAGGAAATTCAGGTTACTGTAACTGCAGTTAGAATTACTTTTCAGGATCAATAGTGGGCTGAAAGATGCAGCACTGAGGTCTCTCATGATAACAGGTGAGTAAATCGGAATTCGTAGTACGACTGACTTTTGAGGAATTTTTTAAAGTTCCAAAACTCCATACGTAGAAGAATTTCCAAGTAAAACATGTCAATGTTAGCCTATGGAAGGAAATTCAAGTTACTGTAAGTATGGTTACAATTACTTTTCAGGATCAGTAGTGGGCTGGAAGATGCAGCACTGAGGTCTCTCCTAATAATAGGTGAGTAAATCGAAATTCGTAGTTAGACTGACTTTTGAGGAATTTTTTAAAGTTCCAAAACTCCACACTTAGAAGAATTTCCAAGTGAAACCAGTCAACTTTAGCCTGTGGAAGGAAATTCAAGTTACTGTAACTGCAGTTAGAATTACTTTTCAGGATCAATAGTGGGCTGAAAGATGCAGCACTGAGGTCTCTCCTGATAACAGGTGAGTAAATCAGAATTCGTAGTTTGGCTGATTTTCGAGGAATTTTTTTAAGTTCCAAAACTCCACACTTAGAAGTATTTCCAAGTGAAACCAGTCAACTTTAGCCTGTGGAAGGAAATTAAAGTTACTGTAACTGCAGTTAGAATTACTTTTCAGGATCAATAGTGGGCTGAAAGATGCAGCACTGAGGTCTCTCCTGATAACAGGTGAGTAAATCGGAATTCGTAGTTTGGCTGTTTTTTGAGGAATTTTCGAAGGTTCCAAAACTCCACACTTAGAAGAATTTCCAAGTGAATCCAGTCAATGTTAGCCTATGGAAGGAAATTCAAGTTACTGTAAGTATGGTAACAATTAGTTTTCAGGATCAGTAGTGGGCTGAAAGATGCAGCACTGAGGTCTCTGTGATAACAGGTGAGTAAATCGGAATTCGTAGTTCAGCTGATTTTAAAGGAATTTTTTAAAGATCCAAAACTCCACACTTAGAAACATTTCCAAGTGAAACCAGTCGATGTTAGCCTATGGAAGGAAATTCAAGTTACTGTAAGTATGGTTACAATTAGTTTTCAGGATCAGTAGTGGGCTGAAAGATGCATCACTGAGGTCTCTCCTGAAAACATGTGAGTAAATCGGAATTCGTAGTTCGGCTGATTTTTGAGGAATTTATTTAAGTTTAAAACTCCACACTTAGAAGAATTTACAAGTGAAACCAGTCAACGTTAGCCTGTGGAAGGAAATTCAAGTTACCTTAACTGGGATTAGAATTACTTTTCAGGATCAATAGTGGGCTGAAAAATGCAGCACTGAGGTCGCTCCTGATTACAGGTGAGTAAATCGGAATTCGTAGTTCGGCTGATTTTTGAGGAATTTTTTAAAGGTCCAAATCTCCACACTTAGAAGAATTTCCAAATGAAGCCAGTCAATATTAGCCTATGGAAGGAAATTGAAGTTACTGTAAGTATGGTTAGAATTACTTTTCAGGATCAGTAGTGGGCTGGAAGATGCAGCATTGAGGTCTCTCCTGATAACAGGTTAGTAAATCGGAATTTGTAGTTCGGCTGATTTTTGAGGAATTTTTTAAAGGTCCAAATCTCCACACTTAGAAGAATTTCCAAGTAAAACCAGTCAATGGTAGCCTATGGAAGGAAATTCAAGTTACTGTAAGTATGGTTACAATTACTTTTCAAGATCAGTAGTGGGCTGAAAGATGCAGCACTGAGGTCTCTCCTGGTAACAGGTGAGTAAATCGGAATTCGTAGTTCGGTTGATTTTTGAGGAAGTTTTTTAAAGGTCCAAAACTCCACACTTAGAAGAATTTCCAAGTGAAACCAGTCAATGTTAGCCTAAAGAAGGAAATTCAAGTTAATGTAACTGCGGGTAGAATTACTTTTTAGGATCAGTAGTGGGCTGGAAGATGCAGCACTGAGGTCTCTCCTAATAATAGGTGAGTAAATCGAAATTCGTAGTTAGACTGACTTTTGAGGAATTTTTTAAAGTTCCAAAACTCCACACTTAGAAGAATTTCCAAGTAAAACATGTCAATGTTAGCCTATGGAAGGAAATTCAAGTTACTGTAACTACGGTTAGAATGACTTTTCAGGATCAGTAGAGGGCTGAAAGATGCAGCACTGAGGTCTCTCCTGATAACAGGTGAGTAAATCGGAATTTGTAGTTCGGCTGATTTTAAAGGAATTTTTTAAAGATCCAAAACTCCACACTTAGAAACATTTCCAAGTGAAACCAGTCTATGTTAGCCTATGGGAGGAAATTCAAGTTACTGTAAGTATGGTTACAATTAGTTTTCAGGATCAGTAGTGGGCTGAAAGATGCAGTACTGCGGTCTCTCCTGATAACATGTGAGTAAATCGGAATTTGTAGTTCGGCTGATTTTTGAGGAATTTTTTTAAGTTTAAAACTCCACACTTAGAAGAATTTACAAATGAAACCAGTCAACGTTAGCCTGTGAAAGGAAATTCAAGTTACCTTAACTGGGATTAGAATTACTTTTCAGGATCAATAGTGGACTGAAAAATGCAGCACTGAGGTCGCTCCTGATTACAGGTGAGTAAATCGGAATTCGTAGTTCGGCTGATTTTTGAGGAATTTTTTAAAGGTCCAAAACTCCACACTTATTAGAATTTCCAAGTGAAACCAGTCAATGTTAGCTTGTGGAAGGAAATTCAAGTTACTATAACTACGGTTAGAATTACTTTTCAGGATCAGTAGTGGGCTGAAAGATGCAGCACTGAGGTCACTCCTGATTACAGATGATTAAATCAGAATTCGTAGTTGGGCTGATTTTTGAGGAATTTTTTAAAGATACAAATCTCCACACTTAGAATAATTTCCAAGTGAAACCAGTCAACTCTAGCCTAAGGAAGGAAATTCAAGTTACAGTAACTGCGGTTAGAATTACTTTTCAGGGTCAATAGTGGGTGGAAAGATGCAGCACTGAATGCACTCCTGATTACAGGTGAGTAAATCGGAATTCTTAGTTCGGCTGATTTTTGAGGAATTTTTTAAAGGTCCAAAACTTCACACTTAGATACATTTCCAAGTGAAACCAGTCAACGTTAGCCGGTGGAAGGAAATTCAAGTTACTATAAATACGGTTAGAATTACTTTTCAGGACCAGTAGTGGGCTGAAAGATGAAGCACCAAGATCGCTCCTTATTACAGGTGAGTAAATCGGAATTCGTAGTTCGGTGGATTTTCGAGGTTTTTTTTAAAGTTCCAAAACTCCACACTAGAAGAATTTCCCAAGTAAAACATGCAAATGCTAGCCTATGTAAGGAAATTCAAGTTACTGTAAGTATGGTAACAATAAATTTTCAGGAACAGTAGTGGGCTGAAAGATGCAGCACTGAGGTCTCTCCTGATAACAAGTGAGTAAATCGGAATTCGTAGTTTGGCTGATTTTTGAGGAATTTTTTTAAGTTTAAAACTCCACACTTAGAAACATTTCCAAGTGAAACCAGTCGATGTTATCCTATGGAAGGAAATTCAAGTTATTGTAAGTATGGTTAGACCTATTTTTCAGGATCAGTAGTGGGCTGAAAGATGCAGCACTGAGGTCTCTCCTGATAACAGGTGAGTAAATGGAAATATGTAGTTTGGCTGATTTTAAAGGAATTTTTTTAAGATCCAAAACTCCACACTTAGAAACATTTGCAAGTGAAACCAGTCGATGTTAGCCTATGGAAGGAAATTCAAGTTACTGTATGTATGGTTAGAATTACTTTTCAGGATCAGTAGTGGGCTGAAAGATGCAGCACTGAGGTCTCTCCTGATAACAGGTGAGTAAATCGAAATATGTAGTTTGGCTGATTTTAAAGGAATTTTTTTAAGATCCAAAACTCCACACTTAGAAACATTTGCAAGTGAAACCAGTCGATGTTAGCCTATGGAAGGAAATTCAAGTTACTGTATGTATGGTTAGAATTACTTTTCAGGATCAGTAGTGGGCTGAAAGATGCAGCACTGAGGTCTCTCCTGATAACAGGTGAGTAAATCGAAATTCGTAGTTCGGTTGATTTTTGAGGAATTTTTTAAAGGTCCAAAACTCCACACTTAGAAGAATTTCCAAGTGAAACCAGTCGATGTTATCTTATGGAAGGAAATTAAAGTTACTGTAAGCATGGTTAGAATTACTTCTCAGGATCAGTAGTGGGCTGAAAGATGCAGCACTGAGGTCCCTGCTGATAACAGGTGAGTAAATCGGAATTCGTAGTTCGGCTGATTTTTTAGGAATTTTTTTAAGTTTAAAACTCCACACTTAGAAGAATTTCCAAGTGAAACCAGTCAATGTTAGCCTAAAGAAGGAAATTCAAGTTAATGTAACTGTGGGTAGAATTACTTTTCAGGATCAGTAGTGGGCTGAAAGATGCAGCACTGAGGTCTCTCCTGATAACAGGTGAATAAATCGGAATTCGTAGTTCGGCTGATTTTTGAGGAATTTTTTTAAGTTTAAAACTCCACACTTAGAAGAATTTCCAAGTGAAACCATTCAATGTTACCCTAAAGAAGGAAATTCAAGTTAATGTAACTGCGGGCAGAATTTTTTTTCAGGATCAGTAGTGGCCTGAAAGATGCAGCACTGAGGTCTCTCCTAATAACAGGTGAGTAAATCGAAATTCGTAGTTCGACTGACTTTTGAGGAATTTTTGTAAAGTTCCAAAACTCCACACTTAGAAGAATTTCCAAGTAAAACATGTCAATGTTAGCCTATGGAAGGAAATTCAAGTTACTTTAACTACGGTTAGAATGACTTTTCAGGATCAGTAGTGGGTTGAAAGATGCAGCACTGAGGTCTCTCCTGATAACAGGTGAGTAAATCGGAATTCGTAGTTCGGTTGATTTTTGAGGAATTTTTTTAAGTTTAAAACTCCACACTTAGAAGCATTTCCAAGTGAAAACAGTCAACTAGCCTGTGGAAGGAAATTCAAGTTACTGTAACTGCAGGTAGAATTACTTTTCAGGATCAATAGTGGGCTGAAAGATGCAGCACTGAGGTCGCTCCTGATTACAGGTGAGTAAATCGGAATTCATAGTTCAGCTGATTTTTGAGGAATTTTTTAAAGGTCCAAATCTCCACACTTAGAAGAATTTCCAAGTGAAACCAGTCAACTTTAGCCTAAGGAAGGAAATTCAAGTTACAGTAACTGCTGTTAGTATTACTTTTCAGGATCAATAGTGGGCTGAAAGATGCAGCACTGAGGTCTCTCATGATAACAGGTGAGTAAATTGGAATTCGTAGTACGACTGACTTTTGAGGAATTTTTTAAAGTTCCAAAACTCCATACTTAGAAGAATTTCCAAGTAAAACATGTCAAAGTTAGCCTATGGAAGGAAATTCAAGTTACTGTAAGTATCGTTACAATTACTTTTCAAGATCAGTAGTGGGCTGAAAGATGCAGCACTGAGGTCTCTCCTGGTAACAGGTGAGTAAATCGGAATTCGTAGTTCGGTTGATTTTTGAGGAATTTTTTAAAGGTCCAAGACTCCACACTTAGAAGAATTTACAAGTGAAACCAGTCAACGTTAGCCTGTGGAAGGAAATTCAAGTTACTATAACTACGGTTAGAATTACTTTTTAGGACCAGTAGTGGGCTGAAAGAAGCAGCACCAAGGTCGCTCCTGATTACAGGTGAGTAAATCGGAATTCTTAGTTCGGTGGATTTTTGAGGAATTTTTTAAAGGTCTAAAACTCCACACTTAGAAGAATTTCCAAGTGAAACCAGTCAATGTTAGCCTAAAGAAGGAAATTCAAGTTAATGTAACTACGGGTAGAATTACTTTTCTGGATCAGTAGAGGGCTGAAAGATGCAGCACAGAGGTCTCTCCTGATAACAAGTGAGTAAATCGGAATTCGTAGTTCGGTTGATTTTTGAGGAGTTTTTTAATGATCCAAAACTCCACACCTAGCAACATTTCCAAGTGAAACCAGTTGATGGAATCCTGTGGAAGGAAATTCAAGTTACTGTAAGTATGGTTAGATATATTTTTCAGGATCAGGAGTGGGCTGAAAGATGCAGCACTGAGGTCTCTCATGATAACAGGTGAGTAAATCGGAATTCGTAGTTCGACTGATTTTTTAGAAATTGTTTAGGTTTAAAATTCCACACTTAGAAGAATTTCCAAGTGAAACCAGTCAATGTTAGCCTAAAGAAGGAAATTCAAGTTAATGTAACTGCGGGTAGAATTACTTTTCAGGATCAGTAGTGGGCTGAAAGATGCAGCACTGAGGTCTCTCCTGATAACAGGTGAGTAAATCGGAATTCGTATTTCGGCTGATTTTTGAGGAATTTTTTCAAGTTTGAAACTCCACACTTAGAAGAATTTCCAAGTGAAAACAGTCAACTAGCCTGTGGAAGGAAATTCAGGTTACTGTAACTGCAGTTAGAATTACTTTTCAGGATCAATAGTGGGCTGAAAGATGCAGCACTGAGGTCTCTCATGATAACAGGTGAGTAAATCGGAATTCGTAGTACGACTGACTTTTGAGGAATTTTTTAAAGTTCCAAAACTCCATACGTAGAAGAATTTCCAAGTAAAACATGTCAATGTTAGCCTATGGAAGGAAATTCAAGTTACTGTAAGTATGGTTACAATTACTTTTCAAGATCAGTAGTGGGCTGAAAGATGCAGCACTGAGGTCTCTCCTGGTAACAGGTGAGTAAATCGGAATTCGTAGTTCGGTTGATTTTTGAGGAAGTTTTTTAAAGGTCCAAAACTCCACACTTAGAAGAATTTCCAAGTGAAACCAGTCCATGTTAGCCTAAAGAAGGAAATTCAAGTTAATGTAACTGCGGGTAGAATTACTTTTCAGGATCAGTAGTGGGCTGGAAGATGCAGCACTGAGGTCTCTCCTAATAATAGGTGAGTAAATCGAAATTCGTAGATAGACTGACTTTTGAGGAATTTTTTAAAGTTCCAAAACTCCACACTTAGAAGAATTTCCAAGTGAAACCAGTCAACTTTAGCCTGTGGAAGGAAATTCAAGTTACTGTAACTGCAGTTAGAATTACTTTTCAGGATCAATAGTGGGCTGAAAGATGCAGCACTGAGGTCTCTCCTGATAACAGGTGAGTAAATCAGAATTCGTAGTTTGGCTGATTTTCGAGGAATTTTTTTAAGTTCCAAAACTCCACACTTAGAAGTATTTCCAAGTGAAACCAGTCAACTTTAGCCTGTGGAAGGAAATTAAAGTTACTGTAACTGCAGTTAGAATTACTTTTCAGGATCAATAGTGGGCTGAAAGATGCAGCACTGAGGTCTCTCCTGATAACAGGTGAGTAAATCGGAATTCGTAGTACGACTGACTTTTTAGGAATTTTTTAAAGTTCCAAAACTCCATACTTAGAAGAATTTCCAAGTAAAACATGTCAATGTTAGCCTATGGAAGGAAATTCAAGTTACTGTAAGTATGGTTACAATTACTTTTCAAGATCAGTAGTGGGCTGAAAGATGCAGCACTGAGGTCTCTCCTGGTAACAGGTGAGTAAATCGGAATTCGTAGTTCGGTTTATTTTTGAGGAAGTTTTTTAAAGGTCCAAAACTCCACACTTAGAAACATTTCCAAGTGAAACCAGTCGATGTTAGCCTATGGGAGGAAATTCAAGTTACTGTAAGTATGGTTACAATTAGTTTTCAGGATCAGTAGTGGGCTGAAAGATGCAGCACTGAGGTCGCTCCTGATTACAGGTGAGTAAATCGGAATTCGTAGTTCGGCTGATTTTTGAGGAAGTTTTTTAAAGGTCCAAAACTCCACACTTAGAAACATTTCCAAGTGAAACCAGTCAACGTTAGCCGGTGGAAGGAAATTCAAGTTACTATAAATACGGTTAGAATTACTTTTCATAACCAGTAGTGGGCTGAAAGATGAAGCACCGAGATCGCTCCTGATTACAGGTGAGTAAATCCGAATTCGTAGTTCGGTGGATTTTCGAGGAATTTTTTTAAGTTTAAAACTCCACACTTAGAAACATTTCCAAGTGAAACCAGTCGATGTTATCCTATGGAAGGAAATTCAAGTTATTGTAAGTATGGTTAGACTTACTTTTCAGGATCAGTAGTGGGCTGAAAGATGCAGCACTGAGGTCTCTCCTGATAACAGGTGAGTAAATGGAAATTCCTAGTTCGGCTGATTTTAAAGGAATTTTTTTAAGATCCAAAACTCCACACTTAGAAACATTTGCAGGTGAAACCAGTCGATGTTAGCCTATGGAAGGAAATTCAAGTTACTGTATGTATGGTTAGAATTACTTTTCAGGATCAGTAGTGGGCTGAAAGATGCAGCACTGAGGTCTCTCCTGATAACAGGTGAGTAAATCGGAATTCGTAGTTCGGCTGATTTTTTAGAAATTGTTTAGGTTTAAAATTCCACACTTAGAAGAATTTCCAAGTGAAACCAGTCAACGTTAGCCTGTGGAAGGAAATTCAAGTTACTATAACTACGGTTAGAATTACTTTTCAGGATCAGTAGTGGGCTGAAAGATGCAGCACTGAGGTCTCTCCTGATAACAAGTGAGTAAATCGGAATTCGTAGTTCGGTTGATTTTTGAGGAGTTTTTTAATGATCCAAAACTCCACACCTAGAAACATTTCCAAGTGAAACCAGTCGATGGTATCCTATGGAAGGAAATTCAAGTTACTGTAAGTATGGTTAGATATACTTTTCAGGATCAGTAGTGGGCTGAAAGATGCAGCACTGAGGTCTCTCCTGATAACAGGTGAGTAAATCGGAATTCGTAGTTCGGCTGATTTTTTAGAAATTGTTTAGTTTTAAAATTCCACACTTAGAAGAATTTCCAAGTGAAACCAGTCAACCTTAGCCTGTGGAAGGAAATTCAAGTTACTATAACTATGGTTAGAATTACTTTTCAGGATCAGTAGTGGGCTGAAAGATGCAGCACTGAGGTCGCTCCTGATTACAGGTGAGGAAATTGGAATTCGTAGTTCAGCTGATTTTTGAGAAATTTTTTAAAGATCCAAAACTCCACACTTAGAAGAATATCCAAGTGAAACCAGTTGATGTTATCTTATGGAAGGAAATTAAAGTTACTGTAAGTATGGTTAGAATTACTTCTCAGGATCAGTAGTGGGCTGAAAGATGCAGCACTGAGGTCTCTGCTGATAACAGGTGAGTAAATCGGAATTCGTAGTTCGGCTGATTTCTTAGGAATTTTTTTAAGTTTAAAACTCCACACTTAGAAGAATTTCCAAGTGAATTAATTTTCAGGATCAGTAGTGGGCTGAAAGGTGCAGCACTGAGGTCTCTACTGATAACAGGTGAGTAAATCGGAATTCGTAGTTCCGTTGATTTTAAAGGAATTTTTTAATGATCCAAAACTCCATGCTTAGAAAAATTTTCAAGTGAAACCAGTCAATGTTAGCCTATGGAAGGAAATCAAGTTACTGTAAGTATGGTTAGAATTACTTTTCAGGATCAGTAGTGGGCTGAAAGATGCAGCACTGAGGTCTCTCCTGATAACAGGTGAGTAAATCGGAATTCGTAGTTCGGTTGATTTATGAGGAATTTTTTAAAGGTCCAAAACTCCACACTTAACAGAATATCCAAGTGAAACCAGTCGATTTTATCCTGTAGAAGGAAATTCAAGTTACTGTAAGTATGGTTAGAATTAGTTCTCAGGATCAGTAGTGGGCTGAAAGACGCAGCACTGAGGTCTCTCCTAATAACAGGTGAGTAAATCGAAATTCGTAGTTCGACTGACTTTTGAGGAATTTTTTAAAGTTCCAAAACTCCACACTTAGAGAAGAATTTCCAAGTAAAACATGTCAATGTTAGCCTATGGAAGGAAATTCAAGTTACTTTAACTACAGTTAGAATGACTTTTCAGGATCAGTAGTGGGTTGAAAGATGCAGCACTGAGGTCTCTCCTGATAACAGGTGAGTAAATCGGAATTCGTAGTTCGGTTGATTTTTGAGGAATTTTTTTAAGTTTAAAACTCCACACTTAGAAGAATTTCCAAGTGAAAACAGTCAACTAGCCTGTGGAAGGAAATTCAAGTTACTGTAACTGCAGTTAGAATTACTTTTCAGGATCAATAGTGGGCTGAAAGATGCACCACTGAGGTCGCTCCTGATTACAGGTGAGTAAATCGGAATTCATAGTTCAGCTGATTTTTGAGGAATTTTTTAAAGGTCCAAATCTCCACACTTAGAAGAATTTCCAAGTGAAACCAGTCAACTTTAGCCTAAGGAAGGAAATTCAAGTTACAGTAACTGCTGTTAGTATTACTTTTCAGGATCAATAGTGGGCTGAAAGATGCAGCACTGAGGTCTCTCATGATAACAGGGGAGTAAATCGGAATTCGTAGTACGACTGACTTTTGAGGAATTTTTCAAAGTTCCAAAACTCCATACTTAGAAGAATTTCCAAGTAAAACATGTCAATGTTAGCCTATGGAAGGAAATTCAAGTTACTATAAGTATGGTTACAATTACTTTTCAAGATCAGTAGTGGGCTGAAAGATGCAGCACTGAGGTCTCTCCTGGTAACAGGTGAGTAAATCGGAATTCGTAGTTCGGTTGATTTTTGAGGAATTTTTTAAAGGTCCAAAACTCCACACTTAGAAGAATTTCCAAGTGAAACCAGTCAATGTTAGCCTAAAGAAGGAAATTCAAGTTAATGTAACTGCGGGTAGAATTACTTTTCAGGGTCAGTAGTGGGCTGAAAGATGCTGCACTGAGGTCTCTCCTGATAAGAGGTGAGTAAATCGGAATTCGTAGTTCGGCTGATGTTTGAGGAATTTTTTTAAGTTTAAAACTCCACACTTAGTAGAATTTCCAAGTGAAACCATTCAATGTTACCCTAAAGAAGGAAATTCAAGTTAATGTAACTGCGGGTAGAATTTTTTTTCAGGATCAGTAGTGGCCTGAAAGATGCAGCACTGAGGTCTCTCCTGATAACAAGTGAGTAAATCGGAATTCGTAGTTCGGTTGATTTTTGAGGAATTTTTTAATGATCCAAAACTCCACACTTCGAAACATTTCCAAGTGAAACCAGTCGATGGTATCCTATGGAAGGAAATTCAAGTTACTGTAAGTATGGTTAGATATATTTTTCAGGATCAGGAGTGGGCTGAAAGATGCAGCACTGAGGTCTCTCCTGATAACAGGTGAGTAAATCGGAATTCGTAGTTCGGCTGATTTTTGAGGAAGTTTTTTAAAGGTCCAAAACTCCACACTTAGAAACATTTCCAAGTGAAACCAGTCGATGTTAGCCTATGGGAGGAAATTCAAGTTACTGTAAGTATGGTTACAATTAGTTTTCAGGATCAGTAGTGGGCTGAAAGATGCAGCACTCAGGTCGCTCCTGATTACAGGTGAGTAAATCGGAATTCGTAGTTCGGCTGATTTTTGAGGAAGTTTTTTAAAGGTCCAAAACTCCACACTTAGAAACATTTCCAAGTGAAACCAGTCAACGTTAGCCGGTGGAAGGAAATTCAAGTTACTATAAATACGGTTAGAATTACTTTTCATAACCAGTAGTGGGCTGAAAGATGAAGCACCGAGATCGCTCCTGATTACAGGTGAGTAAATCCGAATTCGTAGTTCGGTGGATTTTCGAGGAATTTTTTTAAGTTTAAAACTCCACACTTAGAAACATTTCCAAGTGAAACCAGTCGATGTTATCCTATGGAAGGAAATTCAAGTTATTGTAAGTATGGTTAGACTTACTTTTCAGGATCAGTAGTGGGCTGAAAGATGCAGCACTGAGGTCTCTCCTGATAACAGGTGAGTAAATGGAAATTCCTAGTTCGGCTGATTTTAAAGGAATTTTTTTAAGATCCAAAACTCCACACTTAGAAACATTTGCAGGTGAAACCAGTCGATGTTAGCCTATGGAAGGAAATTCAAGTTACTGTATGTATGGTTAGAATTACTTTTCAGGATCAGTAGTGGGCTGAAAGATGCAGCACTGAGGTCTCTCCTGATAACAGGTGAGTAAATCGGAATTCGTAGTTCGGCTGATTTTTTAGAAATTGTTTAGGTTTAAAATTCCACACTTAGAAGAATTTCCAAGTGAAACCAGTCAACGTTAGCCTGTGGAAGGAAATTCAAGTTACTATAACTACGGTTAGAATTACTTTTCAGGATCAGTAGTGGGCTGAAAGATGCAGCACTGAGGTCTCTCCTGATAACAAGTGAGTAAATCGGAATTCGTAGTTCGGTTGATTTTTGAGGAGTTTTTTAATGATCCAAAACTCCACACCTAGAAACATTTCCAAGTGAAACCAGTCGATGGTATCCTATGGAAGGAAATTAAAGTTACTGTAAGTATGGTTAGATATACTTTTCAGGATCAGTAGTGGGCTGAAAGATGCAGCACTGAGGTCTCTCCTGATAACAGGTGAGTAAATCGGAATTCGTAGTTCAGCTGATTTTTTAGAAATTGTTTAGTTTTAAAATTCCACACTTAGAAGAATTTCCAAGTGAAACCAGTCAACCTTAGCCTGTGGAAGGAAATTCAAGTTACTATAACTATGGTTAGAATTACTTTTCAGGATCAGTAGTGGGCTGAAAGATGCAGCACTGAGGTCGCTCCTGATTACAGGTGAGGAAATTGGAATTCGTAGTTCAGCTGATTTTTGAGAAATTTTTTAAAGATCCAAAACTCCACACTTAGAAGAATTTCCAAGTGAAACCAGTTGATGTTATCTTATGGAAGGAAATTAAAGTTACTGTAAGTATGGTTAGAATTACTTCTCAGGATCAGTAGTGGGCTGAAAGATGCAGCACTGAGGTCTCTGCTGATAACAGGTGAGTAAATCGGAATTCGTAGTTCGGCTGATTTCTTAGGAATTTTTTTAAGTTTAAAACTCCACACTTAGAAGAATTTCCAAGTGAATTAATTTTCAGGATCAGTAGTGGGCTGAAAGGTGCAGCACTGAGGTCTCTACTGATAACAGGTGAGTAAATCGGAATTCGTAGTTCCGTTGATTTTAAAGGAATTTTTTAATGATCCAAAACTCCATGCTTAGAAAAATTTTCAAGTGAAACCAGTCAATGTTAGCCTATGGAAGGAAATCAAGTTACTGTAAGTATGGTTAGAATTACTTTTCAGGATCAGTAGTGGGCTGAAAGATGCAGCACTGAGGTCTCTCCTGATAACAGGTGAGTAAATCGGAATTCGTAGTTCGGTTGATTTATGAGGAATTTTTTAAAGGTCCAAAACTCCACACTTAACAGAATATCCAAGTGAAACCAGTCGATGTTATCCTGTGGAAGGAAATTCAAGTTACTGTAAGTATGGTTAGAATTAGTTCTCAGGATCAGTAGTGGGCTGAAAGACGCAGCACTGAGGTCTCTCCTAATAACAGGTGAGTAAATCGAAATTCGTAGTTTGACTGACTTTTGAGGAATTTTTTAAAGTTCCAAAACTCCACACTTAGAGAAGAATTTCCAAGTAAAACATGTCAATGTTAGCCTATGGAAGGAAATTCAAGTTACTTTAACTACAGTTAGAATGACTTTTCAGGATCAGTAGTGGGTTGAAAGATGCAGCACTGAGGTCTCTCCTGATAACAGGTGAGTAAATCGGAATTCGTAGTTCGGTTGATTTTTGAGGAATTTTTTTAAGTTTAAAACTCCACACTTAGAAGAATTTCCAAGTGAAAACAGTCAACTAGCCTGTGGAAGGAAATTCAAGTTACTGTAACTGCAGTTAGAATTACTTTTCAGGATCAATAGTGGGCTGAAAGATGCAGCACTGAGGTCGCTCCTGATTACAGGTGAGTAAATCGGAATTCATAGTTCAGCTGATTTTTGAGGAATTTTTTAAAGGTCCAAATCTCCACACTTAGAAGAATTTCCAAGTGAAACCAGTCAACTTTAGCCTAAGGAAGGAAATTCAAGTTACAGTAACTGCTGTTAGTATTACTTTTCAGGATCAATAGTGGGCTGAAAGATGCAGCACTGAGGTCTCTCATGATAACAGGTGAGTAAATCGGAATTCGTAGTACGACTGACTTTTGAGGAATTTTTCAAAGTTCCAAAACTCCATACTTAGAAGAATTTCCAAGTAAAACATGTCAATGTTAGCCTATGGAAGGAAATTCAAGTTACTATAAGTATGGTTACAATTACTTTTCAAGATCAGTAGTGGGCTGAAAGATGCAGCACTGAGGTCTCTCCTGGTAACAGGTGAGTAAATCGGAATTCGTAGTTCGGTTGATTTTTGAGGAATTTTTTAAAGGTCCAAAACTCCACACTTAGAAGAATTTCCAAGTGAAACCAGTCAATGTTAGCCTAAAGAAGGAAATTCAAGTTAATGTAACTGCGGGTAGAATTACTTTTCAGGGTCAGTAGTGGGCTGAAAGATGCTGCACTGAGGTCTCTCCTGATAAGAGGTGAGTAAATCGGAATTCGTAGTTCGGCTGATGTTTGAGGAATTTTTTTAAGTTTAAAACTCCACACTTAGTAGAATTTCCAAGTGAAACCATTCAATGTTACCCTAAAGAAGGAAATTCAAGTTAATGTAACTGCGGGTAGAATTTTTTTTCAGGATCAGTAGTGGCCTGAAAGATGCAGCACTGAGGTCTCTCCTGATAACAAGTGAGTAAAGCGGAATTCGTAGTTCGGTTGATTTTTGAGGAATTTTTTAATGATCCAAAACTCCACACTTCGAAACATTTCCAAGTGAAACCAGTCGATGGTATCCTATGGAAGGAAATTCAAGTTACTGTAAGTATGGTTAGATATATTTTTCAGGATCAGGAGTGGGCTGAAAGATGCAGCACTGAGGTCTCTCCTGATAACAGGTGAGTAAATCGGAATTCGTAGTTCGGCTGATTTTTGACGAATATTTTAAAGTTCCAAAACTCCACACTTAGAAGAATTTCCAGGTGAAACCAGTCAATGTAAGCCTGTGGAAGGAAATTCAAGTTACTGTATATACGGTTAGAATTAATTTTCAGGATCAGTAGTGGGCTGAAAGGTGCAGCACTGAGGTCTCTACTGATAACAGGTGAGTAAATCGGAATTCGTAGTTCCGTTGATTTTAAAGGAATTTTTTAATGATCCAAAACTCCATGCTTAGAAAAATTTTCAAGTGAAACCAGTCAATGTTAGCCTATGGAAGGAAATCAAGTTACTGTAAGTATGGTTAGAATTACTTTTCAGGATCAGTAGTGGGCTGAAAGATGCAGCACTGAGGTCTCTCCTGATAACAGGTGATTAAATCGGAATTCGTAGTTCGGTTGATTTATGAGGAATTTTTTAAAGGTCCAAAACTCCACACTTAACAGAATATCCAAGTGAAACCAGTCGATGTTATCCTATGGAAGGAAATTCAAGTTACTGTACGTATGGTTAGAATTAGTTCTCAGGATCAGTAGTGGGCTGAAAGACGCAGCACTGAGGTCTCTCCTAATAACAGGTGAGTAAATCGGAATTCGTAGTTCGGTTGATTTTTGAGGAATTTTTTTAAGTTTAAAACTCCACACTTAGAAGAATTTCCAAGTGAAAACAGTCAACTAGCCTGTGGAAGGAAATTCAAGTTACTGTAACTGCAGTTAGAATTACTTTTCAGGATCAATAGTGGGCTGAAAGATGCAGCACTGAGGTCGCTCCTGATTACAGGTGAGTAAATCGGAATTCATAGTTCAGCTGATTTTTGAGGAATTTTTTAAAGGTCCAAATCTCCACACTTAGAAGAATTTCCAAGTGAAACCAGTCAACTTTAGCCTAAGGAAGGAAATTCAAGTTACAGTAACTGCTGTTAGTATTACTTTTCAGGATCAATAGTGGGCTGAAAGATGCAGCACTGAGGTCTCTCATGATAACAGGTGAGTAAATCGGAATTCGTAGTACGACTGACTTTTGATGAATTTTTCAAATGTCAATGTTAGCCTATGGAAGGAAATTCAAGTTACTATAAGTATGGTTACAATTACTTTTCAAGATCAGTAGTGGGCTGAAAGATGCAGCACCGAGGTCGCTCCTGATTACAGGTGAGTAAATCGGAATTCTTAGTTCGATGGATTTTTGAGGAATTTTTTAAAGTTCCAAAACTCAACACTTAGAAGAATTTCCAAGTAAAACATGTCAATGTTAGCCTAAGGAAGGAAATTCAAGTTACGGTAAGTATGGTTACAATTAGTTTTCAGGATCAGTAGTGGGCTGAAAGATGCAGCACTGAGGTCTCTCCTGATAACAGGTGAGTAAATCGGAATTCGTAGTTCAGCTGATTATAAAGGATTTTTTTTAAAGATCCAAAACTCCACACTTAAAAACATTTCCAAGTGAAACGAGTTGATGTTATCCTATGGAAGGAAATTCAAGTTATTGTAAGTATGGTTAGAATTACTTTTCAGGATCAGTAGTGGGCTGAAAGATGCAGCACTGAGGTCTCTCCTGATAACCGGTGAGTAAATCGGAATTCGTAGTTCAACTGATTTTTGAGGAAGTTTTTAAAGATCCAGAACTCCACACTTAGAAAAATTTCCAAGTGAAACCAGTCAATGTTAGCCTATGGAAGGAAATTCAAGTTGATATAACTACGATTAGAATTACATTCCAGGATCAGTAGTGTGCTGACAGATGCAGCACTGAGGTCGATCCTGATTACAGGTGACTAAATCGGAATTCGTAGTTCAACTGATTTTTGAGGAATTTTTTAAAGATCCAGAACTCCACACTTAGAAAAATTTCCAAGTGAAACCAGTCAATGTTAGCCTGTGGAAGGAAATTCAAGTTACTGTAAGTATGGTTAGAATTACTTTTCAGGATCAGTTGTGGGCTGAAAGATGCAGCATTGAGGTCTCTCTTGATAACAGGTGAGTAAATCGGAATTCGAAGTTCGGTTGATTTTTGAGGAATTTTTTAAAGTTCCAAAACTCCACACTTAGAAACATTTCCAAGTGAAACCAGTCGATGTTATCCTATGGAAGGAAATTCAAGTTATTGTAAGTATGGATAGAATTACTTTTCAGGATGAGTAGTGGGCTGAAAGATGCAGAACTGAGGTCTCTCCTGATAACAGGTGGGTAAATCTGAATTCGTAGTTCAGCTGATTTTAAAGGAATTTTTTAAAGATCCAAAACTCTACAATTAGAAACATTTCCAAGTGAAACCAGTCGATGTTATCCTATGGAAGGAAATTCAAGTTATTGTAAGTATGGATAGAATTACTTTTCAGGATGAGTAGTGGGCTGAAAGATGCAGCACTGAGGTCTCTCCTAATAACAGGTGAGTAAATCGGAATTCGTATTTCAGCTGATTTTAAAGGAATTTTTTAAATATCCAAAACTCCACACTTGGAAACATTTTCAAGTGAAACCAGTCGATGTTAGCCTATGGAAGGAAATTCAAGTTATTGTAAGTATGGTTAGAATTACTTTTCAGGATCAGTAGTGGGCTGAAAGATGCAGCACTGAGGTCTCTCCTGATAACAGGTGAGTAAATCGGAATTCGTAGTTCGGTTGATTTTTGAGGAATTTTTTAAAATGTCAATATCTCCACACTTAGAATTTCCAAGTGAAACCAGTCAACTTTAGCCTAAGGAAGGAAATTCAAGTTACAGTAACTGCGGTTAGAATTACTTTTCAGGATCAATAGTGGGCTGAAAGTTGCAGCACTGAGGTCGATCCTGATTACTTGTGAGTAAATCGGAATTCGTAGTTCGGCTGATTTTTGAGGAATTTTTTAAAGGTCCAAATCTCCACACTTAGAAGAATTACCATGTAAAACCAGTCAATGTTAGCCTAAGGAAGGAAATTCAAGTTACTGTAAGTATAGTTAGAATTACTTTTTAGGATCAGTAGTGGGCTGAAAGATGCAGCACTTAGGTCTCTGCTGATAACAGGTGAGTAAATCGGAATTTGTAGTTCGGCTGATTTTTGAGGAATTTTTTAAAGATTCAAAACTCCACACTTAGAAAAATTTCCAAGTGAAACCAGTCAATGTTAGCCTATGGAAGGAAATTCAAGTTACTGTAAGTATAGTTCGAATTACTTTTCAGGATCAGTAGTGGGCTGAAAGAGGGAGCACTAAGGTCTCCCCGGATAACAGGTGAGTAAATCGGAATTCGTAGTTCGGTTGATTTTTGAGGAATTTTTTACTGATCCAAAACTCCACACTTAGAAACATTTCCAAGTGAAACCAGTCGATGGTATCCTATGGAAGGAAATTCAAGTTACTGTAAGTATGGTTAGATATACTTTTCAGGATCAGTAGTGGGCTGAAAGATGCAGCACTGAGGTCTCTCCTGATAACAGGTGAGTAAATCGGAATTCGTAGTTTGGCTGATTTTTTAGAAATTGCTTAGGTTTAAAATTCCACACTTAGAAGAATTTCCAAGTGAAACCAGTCAACGTTAGCCTGTGGAAGGAAATTCAAGTTACTATAACTACGGTTAGAATTACTTTTCAGGATCAGTAGTGGGCTGAAAGATGCAGCACTGAGGTCTCTCCTGATAACAAGTGAGTAAATCGGAATTCGTAGTTCGGTTGATTTTTGAGGAATTTTTTAATGATCCAAAACTCCATGCTTAGAAGAATTTTCAAGTGAAACCAGTCAATGTTAGCCTATGGAAGGAAATCAAGTTACTGTAAGTATGGTTAGAATTACTTTTCAGGATCAGTAGTGGGCTGAAAGATGCAGCACTGAGGTCTCTCCTGATAACAGGTGAGTAAATCGGAATTCGTAGTTCGGTTGATTTATGAGGAATTTTTTAAAGGTCCAAAACTCCACACTTAACAGAATATCCAAGTGAAACCAGTCGATGTTATCCTATGGAAGGAAATTCAAGTTACTGTAAGTATGGTTAGAATTACTTCTCAGGATCAGTAGTGGGCTGAAAGACGCAGCACTGAGGTCTCTCCTAATAACAGGTGAGTAAATCGAAATTCGTAGTTCGACTGACTTTTGAGGAATTTTTTAAAGTTCCAAAACTCCGCACTTAGAAGAATTTCCAAGTAAAACATGTCAATGTTAGCCTGTGGAAGGAAATTCAAGTTACTATAACTACGGTTAGAATTACTTTTCAGGATCAGTAGTGGGCTGAAAGATGCACAACTGAGGTCTCTCCTGATAACAAGTGAGTAAATCGGAATTCGTAGTTCGGTTGATTTTTGAGGAATTTTTTAATGATCCAAAACCCCACACTTAGAAACATTTCAAAGTGAAACCAGTCGATGGTATCCTATGGAAGGAAATTCAAGTTACTGTAAGTATGGTTAGATATATTTTTCAGGTTCAGGAGTGGGCTGAAAGATGCAGCACTGAGGTCTCTCCTGATAACAGGTGAGTAAATCGGAATTCGTAGTTCGGCTGATTTTTTAGGAATATTTTAAAGTTCTAAAACTCCACACTTAGAAGAATTTCCAGGTGAAACCAGTCAATGTAAGCCTGTGGAAGGAAATTCAAGTTACTGTATCTACGGTTAGCATTAATTTTCAGGATCAGTAGTGGGCTGAAAGGTGCAGCACTGAGGTCTCTACTGATAACAGGTGAGTAAATCGGAATTCGTAGTTCCGTTGATTTTAAAGGAATTTTTTAATGATCCAAAACTCCATGCTTAGAAGAATTTTCAAGTGAAACCAGTCAATGTTAGCCTATGGAAGGAAATCAAGTTACTGTAAGTATGGTTAGAATTACTTTTCGGGATCAGTAGTGGGCTGAAAGATGCAGCACTGAGGTCTCCCCTGATAACAGGTGAGTAAATCGGAATTCGTAGTTCGGTTGATTTATGAGGAATTTTTTAAAGGTCCAAAACTCCACACTTAACAGAATATCCAAGTGAAACCAGTCGATGTTATCCTATGGAAGGAAATTCAAGTTACTGTAAGTATGGTTAGAATTACTTTTCAGGATCAATACTGGCCTGAAAGATGCAGCACTGAGGTCGCTCCTGATTACAGGTGAGTAAATTGGAATTCGTAGTTCAGCTGATTTTTGAAGAATTTTTTAAAGAACCAGAACTCCACACTTAGAAAAATTTCCAAAACTCCACACTTAGAAACATTTCCAAGTGAATCTAGTCAATGTTAGCCTGTGGAAGGAAATTCAAATTACTATAACTACGGTTAGAATTACTTTTCAGGATCAGTAGTGGGCTGAAAGATGCAGCACTGAGGTCGCTCCTGATTACAGGTGAGTAAATCAGAATTCGTAGTTCGGCTGATTTTTGAGGAAATTTTTTAAAGGTCCAAATCTCCACACTTAGAAGAATTACCAAGTGAAACCAGTCAATGTTAGCCTATGGAAGGAAATTCAAGTTATTGTAAGTATGGTTAGAATTACTTTTCAGGATCAGTAGTGGGCTGAAAGATGCAGCACTGAGGTCTCTCCTGATAACAGGTGAGTAAATCGGAATTTGGAGTTCGGTTGATTTTTGAGGAATTTTTTAATGATCCAAAACTCCACACTTAGAAACATTTCCAAGTGAAACCAGTCAATGGTATCCTATGGAAGGAAATTCAAGTTACTGTAAGTATGGTTAGATATATTTTTCAGGATCAGGAGTGGGCTGAAAGATGCAGCACTGAGGTCTCTCCTGATAAAAGGTGAGTAAATCGGAATTCGTAATTCGGCAGATTTTTTAGAAATTTTTTAGGTTTAAAATTCCACACTTAGAAGAATTTCCAGGTGAAACCAGTCAATGTAAGCCTGTGGAAGGAAATTCAAGTTACTGTATCTTCGGTTAGAATTAATTTTCAGGATCAGTAGTGGGCTGAAAGGTGCAGCACTGAGGTCTCTACTGATAACAGGTGAGTAAATCGGAATTTGTAGTTCCGTTGATTTTAAAGGAATTTTTTAATGGTCCAAAACTCCATGCTTAGAAGAATTTTCAAGTGAAACCAGTCAATGTTAGCCTATGGAAGGAAATCAAGTTACTGTAAGTATGGTTAGAATTACTTTTCAGGATCAGTAGTGGGCTGAAAGATGCAGCACTGAGGTCTCCCCTGATAACAGGTGAGTAAATCGGAATTCGTAGTTCGGTTGATTTATGAGGAATTTTTTAAAGGTCCAAAACTCCGCACTTAACAGAATATCCAAGTGAAACCAGTCGATGTTATCCTATGGAAGGAAATTCAAGTTACTGTAAGTATGGTTAGAATTACTTTTCAGGATCAATAGTGGCCTGAAAGATGCAGCACTGAGGTCGCTCCTGATTACAGGTGAGTAAATTGGAATTCGTAGTTCAGCTGATTTTTGAAGAATTTTTTAAAGAACCAGAACTCTACACGTAGAAGAATTTCCAAAACTCCACACTTAGAAACATTTCCAAGTGAAACCAGTCGATGTTTTGCTATGGAAGGAAATTCAAGTTATTGTAAGAATGGTTAGACTTACTTTTCAGGATCAGTAGTGGGCTGAAAGATGCAGCACTGAGGTCGCTCCTGATTACAGGTGAGTAAACCAGAATTCGTAGTTCGGCTGATTTTTGAGGAATTTTTTAAAGATCCAAAACTCCACACTTAGAAGAATTTCCAAGTGAAGCCAGTCAATGTTAGCCGGTGGAAGGAAATTCAAGTTACTATAAATATGGTAAGATTTACTTTTCAGGATCAGTAGTGGGCTGAAAGATGCAGCACTGAGGTCGCTCCTGATTACAGGTGAGTAAATCGGAATTCGTAGTTCAGCTGATTTTTGAGGAATTTTTTAAAGATCCAAAACTCCACATTTAGAAGAATTTCCAAGTGAAACCAGTCAATGTTAGCCTATGGAAGGAAATTCAAGTTACTGTAAGTATGGTTAGAATTAATTTTCATGATCAGTAGTGTGCTGAAAGATGCAGCACTGAGGTCTCTCCTGATAACAGGTGAGTAAATCGGAATTCGTACTTCGGGTGATTTTTGAGGAATTTTTTTAAGTTTAAAACTCCACACTTAGAAGAATTTCCAAGTGAAACCAGTCAACGTTAGCCTGTGGAAGGAAATTCAAGTTACTTTAACTGGGATTAGAATTACTTTTCAGGACCAATACTGGGCTGAAAGATGCAGCACTGAGGTCGCTCCTGATTACAGGTGAGTAAATCGGAATTCGTAGTTCGGCTCATTTTTGAGGAATTTTTTGAAGGTCCAAATCTCCACACTTAGAAGAATTTCCAAGTGAAACCAGTCAATGTTAGCCTGTGGAAGGAAATTCAAGTTACAATAACTACGGTTAGAATTACTTTTCAGGATCAGTAGTGGGCTGAAAGATGCAGCACTGAGGACTCTCCTGATAACAGGTGTGCAAATCGGAATTCTTAGTTCGTCTGATTTTAAAGGAATTGTTTAATGATGCCAAACGCCACACTTAGAAACATTTCCAAGTGAAACCAGTCGATGTTATCCTATGGAAGGAAATTCAAGTTACTGTAAGTATGGTTAGAATTACTTCTCAGTATCAGTAGTGGCCTGAAAGATGCAGCACTGAGGTCTCTCCTGATAACAGGTGAGTAAATCGGAATTCGTAGTTCGGTTGATTTTTGAGGAATTTTTTAATGATCCAAAACTCCACACTTCGAAACATTTCCAAGTGAAACCAGTCGATGGTATCCTATGGAAGGAAATTCAAGTTACTGTAAGTATGGTTAGATATATTTTTCAGGATCAGGAGTGGGCTGAAAGATGCAGCACTGAGGTCTCTTCTGATAACAGGTGAGTAAATCGGAATTCGTAGTTCGGCTGATTTTTGACGAATATTTTAAAGTTCCAAAACTCCACACTTAGAAGAATTTCCAGGTGAAACCAGTCAATGTAAGCCTGTGGAAGAAAATTCAAGTTACTGTATCTACGGTTAGAATTAATTTTCAGGATCAGTAGTGGGCTGAAAGGTGCAGCACTGAGGTCTCTACTGATAACAGGTGAGTAAATCGGAATTCGTAGTTCCGTTGATTTTAAAGGAATTTTTTAATGATCCAAAACTCCATGCTTAGAAAAATTTTCAAGTGAAACCAGTCAATGTTAGCCTATGGAAGGAAATCAAGTTACTGTAAGTATGGTTAGAATTACTTTTCAGGATCAGTAGTGGGCTGAAAGATGCAGCACTGAGGTCTCTCCTGATAACAGGTGAGTAAATCGGAATTCGTAGTTCGGTTGATTTATGAGGAATTTTTTAAAGGTCCAAAACTCCACACTTAACAGAATATCCAAGTGAAACCAGTCGATGTTATCCTATGGAAGGAAATTCAAGTTACTGTAAGTATGGTTAGAATTAGTTCTCAGGATCAGTAGTGGGCTGAAAGACGCAGCACTGAGGTCTCTCCTAATAACAGGTGAGTAAATCGAAATTCGTAGTTCGACTGACTTTTGAGGAATTTTTTAAAGTTCCAAAACTCCACACTTAGAGAAGAATTTCCAAGTAAAACATGTCAATGTTAGCCTATGGAAGGAAATTCAAGTTACTTTAACTACAGTTAGAATGACTTTTCAGGATCAGTAGTGGGTTGAAAGATGCAGCACTGAGGTCTCTCCTGATAACAGGTGAGTAAATTGGAATTCGTAGTTCGGTTGATTTTTGAGGAATTTTTTTAAGTTTAAAACTCCACACTTAGAAGAATTTCCAAGTGAAAACAGTCAACTAGCCTGTGGAAGGAAATTCAAGTTACTGTAACTGCAGTTAGAATTACTTTTCAGGATCAATAGTGGACTGAAAGATGCAGCACTGAGGTCGCTCCTGATTACAGGTGAGTAAATCGGAATTCATAGTTCAGCTGATTTTTGAGGAATTTTTTAAAGGTCCAAAACTCCACACTTAACAGAATATCCAAGTGAAACCAGTCGATGTTATCCTATGGAAGGAAATTCAAGTTACTGTAAGTATGGTTAGAATTAGTTCTCAGGATCAGTAGTGGGCTGAAAGACGCAGCACTGAGGTCTCTCCTAATAACAGGTGAGTAAATCGAAATTCGTAGTTCGACTGGCTTTTGAGGAATTTTTTAAAGTTCCAAAACTCCACACTTAGAGAAGAATTTCCAAGTAAAACATGTCAATGTTAGCCTATGGAAGGAAATTCAAGTTACTTTAACTACAGTTAGAATGACTTTTCAGGATCAGTAGTGGGTTGAAAGATGCAGCACTGAGGTCTCTCCTGATAACAGGTGAGTAAATCGGAATTCGTAGTTCGGTTGATTTTTGAGGAATTTTTTTAAGTTTAAAACTCCACACTTAGAAGAATTTCCAAGTGAAAACAGTCAACTAGCCTGTGGAAGGAAATTCAAGTTACAGTAACTGCTGTTAGTATTACTTTTCAGGATCAATAGTGGGCTGAAAGATGCAGCACTGAGGTCTCTCATGATAACAGGTGAGTAAATCGGAATTCGTAGTACGACTGACTTTTGAGGAATTTTTCAAAGTTCCAAAACTCCATACTTAGAAGAATTTCCAAGTAAAACATGTCAATGTTAGCCTGTGGAAGGAAATTCAAGTTACTATAAGTATGGTTACAATTACTTTTCAAGATCAGTAGTGCGCTGAAAGATGCAGCACTGAGGTCTCTCCTGGTAACAGGTGAGTAAATCGGAATTCGTAGTTCGGTTGATTTTTGAGGAATTTTTTAAAGGTCCGAAACTCCACACTTAGAAGAATTTACAAGTGAAACCAGTCAACGTTAGCCTGTGGAAGGAAATTCAAGTTACTATAACTACGGTTAGAATTACTTTTTAGGACCAGTAGTGGGCTGAAAGATGCAGCACCGAGGTCGCTCCTGATTACAGGTGAGTAAATCGGAATTCTTAGTTCGGTGGATTTTTGAGGAATTTTTTAAAGTTCCAAAACTCAACACTTAGAAGAATTTCCAAGTAAAACATGTCAATGTTAGCCTAAGGAAGGAAATTCAAGTTACGGTAAGTATGGTTACAATTAGTTTTCAGGATCAGTAGTGGGCTGAAAGATGCAGCACTGAGGTCTCTCCTGATAACAGGTGAGTAAATCGGAATTCGTAGTTCAGCTGATTATAAAGGATTTTTTTAAAGATCCAAAACTCCACACTTAAAAACATTTCCAAGTGAAACGAGTTGATGTTATCCTATGGAAGGAAATTCAAGTTATTGTAAGTATGGTTAGAATTACTTTTCAGGATCAGTAGTGGGCTGAAAGATGCAGCACTGAGGTCTCTCCTGATAACCGGTGAGTAAATCGGAATTCGTAGTTCAACTGATTTTTGAGGAAGTTTTTAAAGATCCAGAACTCCACACTTGGAAAAATTTCCAAGTGAAACCAGTCAATGTTAGCCTATGGAAGGAAATTCAAGTTGATATAACTACGATTAGAATTACATTCCAGGATCAGTAGTGTGCTGACAGATGCAGCACTGAGGTCGATCCTGATTACAGGTGACTAAATCGGAATTCGTAGTTCAACTGATTTTTGAGGAATTTTTTAAAGATCCAGAACTCCACACTTAGAAAAATTTCCAAGTGAAACCAGTCAACTCTAGCCTGTGGAAGGAAATTCAAGTTACTGTAAGTATGGTTAGAATTACTTTTCAGGATCAGTTGTGGGCTGAAAGATGCAGCATTGAGGTCTCTCTTGATAACAGGTGAGTAAATCGGAATTCGAAGTTCGGTTGATTTTTGAGGAATTTTTTAAAGTTCCAAAACTCCACACTTAAAAACATTTCCAAGTGAAACCAGGTGATGTTATCCTATGGAAGGAAATTCAAGTTATTGTAAGTATGGTTAGAATTACTTTTCAGGATCTGTAGTGGGCTGAAAGATGCAGAACTGAGGTCTCTCCTGATAACAGGTGGGTAAATCTGAATTCGTAGTTCAGCTGATTTTAAAGGAATTTTTTAAAGATCCAAAACTCTACAATTAGAAACATTTCCAAGTGAAACCAGTCGATGTTATCCTATGGAAGGAAATTCAAGTTATTGTAAGTATGGATAGAATTACTTTTCAGGATGAGTAGTGGGCTGAAAGATGCAGCACTGAGGTCTCTCCTAATAACAGGTGAGTAAATCGGAATTCGTAGTTCAGCTGATTTTAAAGGAATTTTTTAAATATCCAAAACTCCACACTTGGAAACATTTTCAAGTGAAACCAGTCGATGTTAGCCTATGGAAGGAAATTCAAGTTATTGTAAGTATGGTTAGAATTACTTTTCAGGATCAGTAGTGGGCTGAAAGATGCAGCACTGAGGTCTCTCCTGATAACAGGTGAGTAAATCGGAATTCGTAGTTCGGTTGATTTTTGAGGAATTTTTTAAAATGTCAATATCTCCACACTTAGAATTTCCAAGTGAAACCAGTCAACTTTAGCCTAAGGAAGGAAATTCAAGTTACAGTAACTGCGGTTAGAATTACTTTTCAGGATCAATAGTGGGCTGAAAGTTGCAGCACTGAGGTCGATCCTGATTACTTGTGAGTAAATCGGAATTCGTAGTTCGGCTGATTTTTGAGGAATTTTTTAAAGGTCCAAATCTCCACACTTAGAAGAATTACCATGTAAAACCAGTCAATGTTAGCCTAAGGAAGGAAATTCAAGTTACTGTAAGTATGGTTAGAATTAATTTTCATGATCAGTAGTGTGCTGAAAGATGCAGCACTGAGGTCTCTCCTGATAACAGGTGAGTAAATCGGAATTCGTACTTCGGGTGATTTTTGAGGAATTTTTTTAAGTTTAAAACTCCACACTTAGAAGAATTTCCAAGTGAAACCAGTCAACGTTAGCCTGTGGAAGGAAATTCAAGTTACTTTAACTGGGATTAGAATTACTTTTCAGGACCAATACTGGGCTGAAAGATGCAGCACTGAGGTCGCTCCTGATTACAGGTGAGTAAATCGGAATTCGTAGTTCGGCTCATTTTTGAGGAATTTTTTGAAGGTCCAAATCTCCACACTTAGAAGAATTTCCAAGTGAAACCAGTCAATGTTAGCCTGTGGAAGGAAATTCAAGTTACAATAACTACGGTTAGAATTACTTTTCAGGATCAGTAGTGGGCTGAAAGATGCAGCACTGAGGACTCTCCTGATAACAGGTGTGCAAATCGGAATTCTTAGTTCGTCTGATTTTAAAGGAATTGTTTAATGATGCCAAACGCCACACTTAGAAACATTTCCAAGTGAAACCAGTCGATGTTATCCTATGGAAGGAAATTCAAGTTACTGTAAGTATGGTTAGAATTACTTCTCAGTATCAGTAGTGGCCTGAAAGATGCAGCACTGAGGTCTCTCCTGATAACAGGTGAGTAAATCGGAATTCGTAGTTCGGTTGATTTTTGAGGAATTTTTTAATGATCCAAAACTCCACACTTCGAAACATTTCCAAGTGAAACCAGTCGATGGTATCCTATGGAAGGAAATTCAAGTTACTGTAAGTATGGTTAGATATATTTTTCAGGATCAGGAGTGGGCTGAAAGATGCAGCACTGAGGTCTCTTCTGATAACAGGTGAGTAAATCGGAATTCGTAGTTCGGCTGATTTTTGACGAATATTTTAAAGTTCCAAAACTCCACACTTAGAAGAATTTCCAGGTGAAACCAGTCAATGTAAGCCTGTGGAAGAAAATTCAAGTTACTGTATCTACGGTTAGAATTAATTTTCAGGATCAGTAGTGGGCTGAAAGGTGCAGCACTGAGGTCTCTACTGATAACAGGTGAGTAAATCGGAATTCGTAGTTCCGTTGATTTTAAAGGAATTTTTTAATGATCCAAAACTCCATGCTTAGAAAAATTTTCAAGTGAAACCAGTCAATGTTAGCCTATGGAAGGAAATCAAGTTACTGTAAGTATGGTTAGAATTACTTTTCAGGATCAGTAGTGGGCTGAAAGATGCAGCACTGAGGTCTCTCCTGATAACAGGTGAGTAAATCGGAATTCGTAGTTCGGTTGATTTATGAGGAATTTTTTAAAGGTCCAAAACTCCACACTTAACAGAATATCCAAGTGAAACCAGTCGATGTTATCCTATGGAAGGAAATTCAAGTTACTGTAAGTATGGTTAGAATTAGTTCTCAGGATCAGTAGTGGGCTGAAAGACGCAGCACTGAGGTCTCTCCTAATAACAGGTGAGTAAATCGAAATTCGTAGTTCGACTGACTTTTGAGGAATTTTTTAAAGTTCCAAAACTCCACACTTAGAGAAGAATTTCCAAGTAAAACATGTCAATGTTAGCCTATGGAAGGAAATTCAAGTTACTTTAACTACAGTTAGAATGACTTTTCAGGATCAGTAGTGGGTTGAAAGATGCAGCACTGAGGTCTCTCCTGATAACAGGTGAGTAAATTGGAATTCGTAGTTCGGTTGATTTTTGAGGAATTTTTTTAAGTTTAAAACTCCACACTTAGAAGAATTTCCAAGTGAAAACAGTCAACTAGCCTGTGGAAGGAAATTCAAGTTACTGTAACTGCAGTTAGAATTACTTTTCAGGATCAATAGTGGACTGAAAGATGCAGCACTGAGGTCGCTCCTGATTACAGGTGAGTAAATCGGAATTCATAGTTCAGCTGATTTTTGAGGAATTTTTTAAAGGTCCAAAACTCCACACTTAACAGAATATCCAAGTGAAACCAGTCGATGTTATCCTATGGAAGGAAATTCAAGTTACTGTAAGTATGGTTAGAATTAGTTCTCAGGATCAGTAGTGGGCTGAAAGACGCAGCACTGAGGTCTCTCCTAATAACAGGTGAGTAAATCGAAATTCGTAGTTCGACTGGCTTTTGAGGAATTTTTTAAAGTTCCAAAACTCCACACTTAGAGAAGAATTTCCAAGTAAAACATGTCAATGTTAGCCTATGGAAGGAAATTCAAGTTACTTTAACTACAGTTAGAATGACTTTTCAGGATCAGTAGTGGGTTGAAAGATGCAGCACTGAGGTCTCTCCTGATAACAGGTGAGTAAATCGGAATTCGTAGTTCGGTTGATTTTTGAGGAATTTTTTTAAGTTTAAAACTCCACACTTAGAAGAATTTCCAAGTGAAAACAGTCAACTAGCCTGTGGAAGGAAATTCAAGTTACAGTAACTGCTGTTAGTATTACTTTTCAGGATCAATAGTGGGCTGAAAGATGCAGCACTGAGGTCTCTCATGATAACAGGTGAGTAAATCGGAATTCGTAGTACGACTGACTTTTGAGGAATTTTTCAAAGTTCCAAAACTCCATACTTAGAAGAATTTCCAAGTAAAACATGTCAATGTTAGCCTGTGGAAGGAAATTCAAGTTACTATAAGTATGGTTACAATTACTTTTCAAGATCAGTAGTGCGCTGAAAGATGCAGCACTGAGGTCTCTCCTGGTAACAGGTGAGTAAATCGGAATTCGTAGTTCGGTTGATTTTTGAGGAATTTTTTAAAGGTCCGAAACTCCACACTTAGAAGAATTTACAAGTGAAACCAGTCAACGTTAGCCTGTGGAAGGAAATTCAAGTTACTATAACTACGGTTAGAATTACTTTTTAGGACCAGTAGTGGGCTGAAAGATGCAGCACCGAGGTCGCTCCTGATTACAGGTGAGTAAATCGGAATTCTTAGTTCGGTGGATTTTTGAGGAATTTTTTAAAGTTCCAAAACTCAACACTTAGAAGAATTTCCAAGTAAAACATGTCAATGTTAGCCTAAGGAAGGAAATTCAAGTTACGGTAAGTATGGTTACAATTAGTTTTCAGGATCAGTAGTGGGCTGAAAGATGCAGCACTGAGGTCTCTCCTGATAACAGGTGAGTAAATCGGAATTCGTAGTTCAGCTGATTATAAAGGATTTTTTTAAAGATCCAAAACTCCACACTTAAAAACATTTCCAAGTGAAACGAGTTGATGTTATCCTATGGAAGGAAATTCAAGTTATTGTAAGTATGGTTAGAATTACTTTTCAGGATCAGTAGTGGGCTGAAAGATGCAGCACTGAGGTCTCTCCTGATAACCGGTGAGTAAATCGGAATTCGTAGTTCAACTGATTTTTGAGGAATTTTTTAAAGATCCAGAACTCCACACTTAGAAGAATTTACAAGTGAAACCAGTCAACGTTAGCCTGTGGAAGGAAATTCAAGTTACTATAACTACGGTTAGAATTACTTTTTAGGACCAGTAGTGGGCTGAAAGATGCAGCACCGAGGTCGCTCCTGATTACAGGTGAGTAAATCGGAATTCTTAGTTCGGTGGATTTTTGAGGAATTTTTTAAAGTTCCAAAACTCAACACTTAGAAGAATTTCCAAGTAAAACATGTCAATGTTAGCCTAAGGAAGGAAATTCAAGTTACGGTAAGTATGGTTACAATTAGTTTTCAGGATCAGTAGTGGGCTGAAAGATGCAGCACTGAGGTCTCTCCTGATAACAGGTGAGTAAATCGGAATTCGTAGTTCAGCTGATTATAAAGGATTTTTTTAAAGATCCAAAACTCCACACTTAAAAACATTTCCAAGTGAAACGAGTTGATGTTATCCTATGGAAGGAAATTCAAGTTATTGTAAGTATGGTTAGAATTACTTTTCAGGATCAGTAGTGGGCTGAAAGATGCAGCACTGAGGTCTCTCCTGATAACCGGTGAGTAAATCGGAATTCGTAGTTCAACTGATTTTTGAGGAAGTTTTTAAAGATCCAGAACTCCACACTTGGAAAAATTTCCAAGTGAAACCAGTCAATGTTAGCCTATGGAAGGAAATTCAAGTTGATATAACTACGATTAGAATTACATTCCAGGATCAGTAGTGTGCTGACAGATGCAGCACTGAGGTCGATCCTGATTACAGGTGACTAAATCGGAATTCGTAGTTCAACTGATTTTTGAGGAATTTTTTAAAGATCCAGAACTCCACACTTAGAAAAATTTCCAAGTGAAACCAGTCAACTCTAGCCTGTGGAAGGAAATTCAAGTTACTGTAAGTATGGTTAGAATTACTTTTCAGGATCAGTTGTGGGCTGAAAGATGCAGCATTGAGGTCTCTCTTGATAACAGGTGAGTAAATCGGAATTCGAAGTTCGGTTGATTTTTGAGGAATTTTTTAAAGTTCCAAAACTCCACACTTAAAAACATTTCCAAGTGAAACCAGGTGATGTTATCCTATGGAAGGAAATTCAAGTTATTGTAAGTATGGTTAGAATTACTTTTCAGGATCTGTAGTGGGCTGAAAGATGCAGAACTGAGGTCTCTCCTGATAACAGGTGGGTAAATCTGAATTCGTAGTTCAGCTGATTTTAAAGGAATTTTTTAAAGATCCAAAACTCTACAATTAGAAACATTTCCAAGTGAAACCAGTCGATGTTATCCTATGGAAGGAAATTCAAGTTATTGTAAGTATGGATAGAATTACTTTTCAGGATGAGTAGTGGGCTGAAAGATGCAGCACTGAGGTCTCTCCTAATAACAGGTGAGTAAATCGGAATTCGTAGTTCAGCTGATTTTAAAGGAATTTTTTAAATATCCAAAACTCCACACTTGGAAACATTTTCAAGTGAAACCAGTCGATGTTAGCCTATGGAAGGAAATTCAAGTTATTGTAAGTATGGTTAGAATTACTTTTCAGGATCAGTAGTGGGCTGAAAGATGCAGCACTGAGGTCTCTCCTGATAACAGGTGAGTAAATCGGAATTCGTAGTTCGGTTGATTTTTGAGGAATTTTTTAAAATGTCAATATCTCCACACTTAGAATTTCCAAGTGAAACCAGTCAACTTTAGCCTAAGGAAGGAAATTCAAGTTACAGTAACTGCGGTTAGAATTACTTTTCAGGATCAATAGTGGGCTGAAAGTTGCAGCACTGAGGTCGATCCTGATTACTTGTGAGTAAATCGGAATTCGTAGTTCGGCTGATTTTTGAGGAATTTTTTAAAGGTCCAAATCTCCACACTTAGAAGAATTACCATGTAAAACCAGTCAATGTTAGCCTAAGGAAGGAAATTCAAGTTACTGTAAGTATAGTTAGAATTACTTTTTAGGATCAGTAGTGGGCTGAAAGATGCAGCACTGAGGTCTCTCCTGATAACAGGTGAGTAAATCGGAATTCGTACTTCGGGTGATTGTTGAGGAATTTTTTTAAGTTTAAAACTCCACACTTAGAAGAATTTCCAAGTGAAACCAGTCAACGTTAGCCTGTGGAAGGAAATTCAAGTTACTTTAACTGGGATTAGAATTACTTTTCAGGACCAATACTGGGCTGAAAGATGCAGCACTGAGGTCGCTCCTGATTACAGGTGAGTAAATCGGAATTCGTAGTTCGGCTCATTTTTGAGGAATTTTTTGAAGGTCCAAATCTCCACACTTAGAAGAATTTCCAAGTGAAACCAGTCAATGTTAGCCTGTGGAAGGAAATTCAAGTTACAATAACTACGGTTAGAATTACTTTTCAGGATCAGTAGTGGGCTGAAAGATGCAGCACTGAGGACTCTCCTGATAACAGGTGTGCAAATCGGAATTCTTAGTTCGTCTGATTTTAAAGGAATTGTTTAATGATGCCAAACGCCACACTTAGAAACATTTCCAAGTGAAACCAGTCGATGTTATCCTATGGAAGGAAATTCAAGTTACTGTAAGTATGGTTAGAATTACTTCTCAGTATCAGTAGTGGCCTGAAAGATGCAGCACTGAGGTCTCTCCTGATAACAGGTGAGTAAATCGGAATTCGTAGTTCGGTTGATTTTTGAGGAATTTTTTAATGATCCAAAACTCCACACTTCGAAACATTTCCAAGTGAAACCAGTCGATGGTATCCTATGGAAGGAAATTCAAGTTACTGTAAGTATGGTTAGATATATTTTTCAGGATCAGGAGTGGGCTGAAAGATGCAGCACTGAGGTCTCTCCTGATAACAGGTGAGTAAATCGGAATTTGTAGTTCGGCTGATTTTTGACGAATATTTTAAAGTTCCAAAACTCCACACTTAGAAGAATTTCCAGGTGAAACCAGTCAATGTAAGCCTGTGGAAGGAAATTCAAGTTACTGTATCTACGGTTAGAATTAATTTTCAGGATCAGTAGTGGGCTGAAAGGTGCAGCACTGAGGTCTCTACTGATAACAGGTGAGTAAATCGGAATTCGTAGTTCCGTTGATTTTAAAGGAATTTTTTAATGATCCAAAACTCCATGCTTAGAAAAATTTTCAAGTGAAACCAGTCAATGTTAGCCTATGGAAGGAAATCAAGTTACTGTAAGTATGGTTAGAATTACTTTTCAGGATCAGTAGTGGGCTGAAAGATGCAGCACTGATGTCTCTCCTGATAACAGGTGAGTAAATCGGAATTCGTAGTTCGGTTGATTTATGAGGAATTTTTTAAAGGTCCAAAACTCCACACTTAACAGAATATCCAAGTGAAACCAGTCGATGTTATCCTATGGAAGGAAATTCAAGTTACTGTAAGTATGGTTAGAATTAGTTCTCAGGATCAGTAGTGGGCTGAAAGACGCAGCACTGAGGTCTCTCCTAATAACAGGTGAGTAAATCGAAATTCGTAGTTCGACTGACTTTTGAGGAATTTTTTAAGTTCCAAAACTCCACACTATGGGGCCGATTAGGATGGCGGACGGAAATGGGTACTGTCCGCCATGGTGGGGGAAATTTTACTCCCGGCTGCGCCGCGGAGATACCGCGTTTGGGATTAGGATATTCATGTGACGAAACTCCGACCGCGGCGGACGGTTCACAACCAACACCGTCCGCGGCGGTCGGAACACAACCAAGTCCGTCCGCGGCGGACGGAGTTCAATGAACAACCACTGCCGCGGACGGAAATGACCGCGGAAAATAAAACATGTACCGCCATACCTGAGAATACTCCGTGGCCGCAATTAGGATAAATCCGCCCGTACCACGGAACGCACAGCCATCCACGTCCGCGGCGGAAACAATGCCACGAGAACCACAGCATCACCGCGGAAGGCCAACACGCACAACATCCCTAGCGCCGAACAAATGTCAGAAACTGCACCGCAAGTCCTAAGCAAACATACGAACATTGACAAGCCCCCCCCCAACACCAATCACAAGCCACCATGACAAGTCCCAATCATCCAATAATGCACACACGTCAACACGCCCACCTACCACCTGACTCGCAACAACCATTGAGACACGACTACAAAATGACACCCACACACAACCACAATCCTTTGCACCACAGCATTGCTGCCAGCAAGAGGGCAAATCGAGAAACTGCTAACTCACATAAAATCACATAGAAGACACCCACCCACCACCCTACCACACCCACCACACAAACACCCACCACACAAATCCGACACATCACACACCACACACCTGCACCTCCCAACTCACACAACTCACACACTGAGCACCACACACCATGGCACCCAAAAAAAATCCTAAATTCTCAGAGACAGAGTTGAGGGTAATGGTAGACGAAATAATCCGTGTCGAGCCCCACATCTTCGGGGCCCAAGTCCAGCAGACGAGCGTGGCGCAAAAGAACCACATGTGGGACAGGATCGTCACTCGGGTGAATGCGTCGGGGACTGTGCCGAGGACGAAGCATGACATTCAGAGGCGGTGGCATGACCTGAAGACCAGGGTCAAGGGCATCCGAGCGAAAAACGTCACTAGAGCCAATCATACTGGCGGTGGCACACCCCCGGAGCCATTACCCTACACAGATTGGGAGGAGAAGGTGCTGGGGATACTGCACCGAGAGAGCCTAGACGGACTTGACGAAGGAGAAGAGACTGGTGAGTACAAACCAACACCACGATCAGCACGACATGGTCAGGCTCACACAACTGAGAAGAAACATCCCCTACGCCCCAAACCATGCACGTTCGACACCAACTCACTAACATGTCCATGGCTCCCAACAGGCCCCCATGTTCACGGGGAGGGTGGTGGTGGTGGTGGTGGTGGTGGAGTGTGGGGTGTGTGAGAGGCCCAAACTACAACTCCCAACAGGCCCCCATGTTCACGGGGAGGGTGGTGGTGGTGGTGGTGGAGGGTGGGGTGTGTGAGAGGCCCAAACTACAACTCCCAACAGGCCCCCATGTTCACGGGGAGGGTGGTGGTGGTGGTGGTGGTGGTGGTGGAGGGTGGGGTGTGTGAGAGGCCCAAACTACAACTCCCAACAGGCCCCCATGTTCACGGGGAGGGTGGTGGTGGTGGTGGTGGAGGGTGGGGTGTGTGAGAGGCCCAAACTACAACTCCCAACAGTTCCCCATGTTCACGGGGAGGGTGGTGGTGGTGGTGGTGGTGGTGGAGGGTGGGGTGTGTGAGAGGCCCAAACTACAACTCCCAACAGGCCCCCATGTTCACGGGGAGGGTGGTGGTGGTGGTGGTGGAGGGTGGGGTGTGTGAGAGGCCCAAACTACAACTCCCAACAGGCCCCCATGTTCACGGGGAGGGTGGTGGTGGTGGTGGTGGAGGGTGGGGTGTGTGAGAGGCCCAAACTACAACTCCCAACAGGCCCCCATGTTCACGGGGAGGGTGGTGGTGGTGGTGGTGGAGGGTGGGGTGTGTGAGAGGCCCAAACTACAACTCCCAACAGGCCCCCATGTTCACGGGGAGGGTGGTGGTGGTGGTGGTGGTGGTGGAGGGTGGGGTGTGTGAGAGGCCCAAACTACAACTCCCAACAGGCCCCCATGTTCACGGGGAGGGTGGTGGTGGTGGTGGTGGAGGGTGGGGTGTGTGAGAGGCCCAAACTACAACTCCCAACAGGCCCCCATGTTCACGGGGAGGGTGGTGGTGGTGGTGGTGGTGGTGGAGGGTGGGGTGTGTGAGAGGCCCAAACTACAACTCCCAACAGGCCCCCATGTTCACGGGGAGGGTGGTGGTGGTGGTGGTGGTGGAGGGTGGGGTGTGTTCGACAGGAAACCGAAATGGCTACAAATCCATATACCCATGTAATGTCCAAATTACTTACCAGCTCGATCTTGTCCCTCAGGTGATCGTCAACTGACTGCGGAAACCAGTACCCGGCCGCCAGCCTCGCCTCTCACATCTACAGGACTCTCTGGTGACGAGGACACAGTCAGCTCCGGGGCGGAGGATGGAGCGGGACCAAGCACGCAGCCAGGGCCATCTGGCTCACAGGGACTCCCTGGACAGACCAACGTCGCATGTGTGACTCCAGCGGCACCTGTCTCTGTGATCTGCACAGTCCCCACCACCACCAGTACCACCAGTACCACCAGTACCACCAGTACCACCACTACCACCAGCACCACGACTCCTGCCGCTGCCACCCAGCAGAACCCACCGCGCAACGCTGGTCCAACGGCCCCACACACAAGCAGGGTGAGTGGGCCACAAACACAGGCAACGGGACAACATCCAATCAGGCGAGCCACACACCGCCGTGCAGAGGAGGAACAGCTACCCCAGCCAGTGGCACAGTCCCTACAAGCTCTTGCCAGGTGCCAGGCGTCATACGACCGGTCCCAGGCAAACGCTGATCGTGCACACCAGGACTCAGTGGACAACACCAACACCCAGCGCCAAATCGCTGGCATCCTTGGCCAGATGTTGCTGATCATGGGGCAGCAGGCAACGATGTGGAGTGAATGGGTTGACCGGAACAACCCCCCCCCCCCTCCACCAAGTGTGGTAGCGCCACCGTCACCTCCGCCTCCCCCGCCACCTCCGCCTCCCCCGCCACCTCCGCCTCCGCCGCCACCTCCGCCTCCGCCTCCACCGCCGCCACCACCACCTGAGCCCCTGGCGACGGATGTGGCCCATCAACAACCTGCCCTCCCAGCTGACTCTGTTCCAGGTCAGAGACGGAGGGGCCGTCCGAGTAAGAAAGAGGCTGAGAGCAGTGTTGGAGCGCCAGGCACACGCTCCAAGAGGGGACGACCATGACAATGTCACTGCCTGTGCCAGACATTCACCCAGCTAAGTAGCCTGTCCCACAGACAATCATTCCCACTGGTCTGCTGGTCTACCCTGACACCCCCCAATGTGGCGTCAGCACGGACATTTCATCAGCCAATACCTTCAACTCCAACTCCCTCCACCCCACTGACTTGTAAATATTCACCAGCACAGAAGCACAACCTGTAAATAAATAGCATTAATTCACACAATGATGTTTTGCCTCCATGTTTATTCACATGATTGCCATCAGATACAGACGTAAACAGGTACAGGGATCATAGTCGTACATGATCATGGCGCTGCGGGAGTGACCTAGAGAAAACCAGAGACAGCAAACACACGTCAGTAAAGAGATTCACACACATCACAACACAATGCACAGCTACATTACACAAACGACAACCATCACACAAGCATGGGATGAGAGCACACACATCATGGACACTTCCATGTCCAAAGACATGAAGACACACATGTGCAACCATCACAAACAACACCCAGCTGATTAACCCCATACCCACACAACACCAGCAAACATACATGAGGCATTGTCAACCGCCACTACAGGTAGATACTCACATTCAAGGGAAGTAGCGATCTATGAGCTGGCGCCTCTGGTCCACACCTTCCTCCTCACCACTATCCTCATCAGTGGACATGGGTGGGATGGGAGGCCGAGGCACTCCTTCGTCTTCAGGGTCCAACAGCAGTTCAATGCCATTGCGTACTGCAATGTTGTGGAGCATGCAGCAGGCTATCACGATCTTGCATACTTTTCCTGGTCTGTAAGGCAGGGCCCCTCCGGTCTTATCGAGGCACCGAAACCTGGACTTTAGCAGTCCAAAGGTACGTTCGATGACTCTCCGTGTCCTTCCATGTGCCTCATTGTACCGCATGTCACCCGCCGTCCTCGGATTACGTAGGGGACTGAGGAGCCAGGGCCGGTTTGGGTAAGCCGAGTCGCCTATGTAGGGGGATGACAGAGACAAACATCTGAAATATATATGATGGGTACCCCATGCAACACAGAGATCACAAGAGTACCCACTGCACACTCACCAACAAGCCACGCTTGACCGGGTCGCAGATTTGCCATGAGTCGTGGGACATTGCTGCTCCGCATGATGTGGGCGTCATGTGCGGATCCAGGAAATCTGGCACACACATGGGAGATGATGTTGTTCGCCAGGCACACCACCTGCACGTTCAGCGAATGAAAGTGTTTGCGATTCCTGAACACTTGTTCGCGTGCCCGTGGTGGAATCAGAGCGATGTGTGTGCCATCAATTGAGCCCACAACGTGAGGCATGTGGCCCAGTGCATAGAAAGCAGCTTTGACAGCTGGCAACTCTTCCGGCCGTGGAAAATGTATGTACTCATCCTTGTAGAGCATCATAGCTGTCAACACATCCCGAAGAACCGTGCTAAACATGGCCTGCGACATCCCCCCGGAAACTGCAACAGTGAACTGAAAAGTGCCAGTAGCGAAGAAATGTAGTACCGCCATGACCTTTGCAGTGGGTGTAATCGACCCAGGATACGTTCTACGTGGCTGCAGATGAGGAGACAATAGTGCCACAAGGTCCATCAACCGACGTCGATCCAGCCTGAATTTCCGAATGATCTCCTCGTCTACCATATCCTCCAGCACAGTGTATGGCCGAAGCACATTTGGAGCCCTCCTGTGTGGGACAGAGATGTAACTTTGGTCAACTTACAAACGACGCATACGTGTAGAACTCCATCACATGTGTACCTTACTGACAAAACTTCTGTCATCACCCTAATGTTTTGTAGACACATCACAGACACTCATGCTACTGCATGCACACAAACGATAAGTGTACACACGCCATGTCATCAAGCACAAATGCCACCACCAATAATGATGTGCATACGGAAATGACATGCATGGTGACACAACGTACAAAACACATACACGGAATGCATGTGTACCACCACCACTGTAGTCACCTCGACACAACAAGAAACTGACAACAGATGCATTAATTGGCCACACAGCCGTGATGTACTGTGTAGTTGTGAAGATGTAACAACGTCTGTAGGGTCACACCCGACGTCAACAAGTAGAAATGCACATCTTTTGCCCATAATGTGCCGACCGATTGCCATTGTATGGACACACATGCTATATTGTATGACATATGACCTTTCCCAATCACGCTCACATCCCTCATGACACAACTGCACACAACACATCACGGTGCAGCGTCTGACAAGATCACATAATTGGCGCCGCCATGGGGGTGCTCAACTTCCGCTACTTCCCAAAGGCCATATGCGGCCAGCGTCCCTCTCCCCATTGGCTGCATGTGCATGGACCGTCACGGGCAGACATCGGCGACCGCACGTGCAAGCCTCAGGCACGGATGCTTCCGTTGCAACAATGTACTATCACTGGCGCCTCCATGGCGGTGCACGTACTCAGCGGGGGAGGTGCAGGCCCATACACCCTGTAGATGTAGTCAATGGACATGCCATTTCATGACCCCCCTTACAGTCACCTTGCATCATCCACCGTACACCGACCGGAGCGGCCGGGCCTAGGACGACCGCCGTGCCCGGCCATGTTCAACCGCCGTGCCCGGCCATGTTCAACCGGCGTGCCCGGCCATGAACAACCGCCGTGCCCGGCCATGAACAACCGCCGTGCCCGGCCATGTTCAACCGCCGTGCCCGGCCATGAACAACCGCCGTGCCCGGCCATGAACAACCGCCGTGCCCGGCCATGTTCAACCGCCGTGCCCGGCCATGAACAACCGCCGTGCCCGGCCATGAACAACCGCCGTGCCCGGCCATGTTCAACCGCCGTGCCCGGCCATGAACAACCGCCGTGCCCGGCCATGAACAACCGCCGTGCCCGGCCATGTTCAACCGCCGTGCCCGGCCATGAACAACCGCCGTGCCCGGCCATGAACAACCGCCGTGCCCGGCCATGGCGCTTGTGTTCATAGCCGGGCACGGCGGTCGTCCTAGGCCCGGCCGCTCCGGCCGGTGTACGGTGGATGATGCAAGGTGACTGTAAGGGGGGTCATGAAATGGCATGTCCATTGACTACATCTACAGGGTGTATGGGCCTGCACCTCCCCCGCTGAGTACGTGCACCGCCATGGAGGCGCCAGTGATAGTACATTGTTGCAACGGAAGCATCCGTGCCTGAGGCTTGCACGTGCGGTCGCCGATGTCTGCCCGTGACGGTCCATGCACATGCAGCCAATGGGGAGAGGGACGCTGGCCGCATATGGCCAATCGCAAGTAGCGGAAGGTGTGCACCGCAACTATGGGCCAGTCATTGGCCCATTTCACGATCACGCTTCCAGGGCTGACCAATTGCTGGCGACGTATGCCACTGACACGTGCTGAGGGCCCTATATATGTGTGTTGGCCAAAACGACGCTACCTACCCTGGGGACCAGTGCTGCCTGTGACCATCACCTCGACCTACTGCTGCTGCTGAGCTGACCACCGACTTCTGCCTGTGACCATCACCTCGACCTACTGCTGCTGCTGAGCTGACCACCGACTGCTGCCTGTGACCATCACCTCGACCTACTGCTGCTGCTGAGCTGACCACCAACTGCTGCTCTAGTGCCATACTCCGTGATCTTGCCATGTCGAGAGGCAATGAGATCCGGTCTCGACCCTTCACCGCCGCGGAGCTTGATGTCCTCGTGGACGGTGTACTCCGCAACTATGGATGCCTCTACGGCGCACCAGGACGGGTGGTAAGTGCAGTGTGGGACATGTTGGTGTGCATGAGGGGGCTAAATGATCTTGCCAATTTCTATCTTAGCTGTGTAGTGTGGGCTACACATATGTTCCCGATTGTGCATGGCTGCTGACAGTTACGTCTTGCCCCTATGTGTGTCACAGGCCACCTGTCCACTGACTAAAACCCTTTTCTCTTTCATCATGGTAGGTCAAGCTGCACCTTCGCAAGGACCTGTGGAGGGGCATAGCACGGGAAGTACGGGCATTGGGGGTGTGCAACAGACGACATACACACTGCCACAAACGCTGGGACGACATTTCCAGGCTGAGCAAGAATGTAGCTGAAGTAACACTGGGCCTGATTCCAAGGACGCCCCGTCTGGCCCGACGCTCCATGACCCCTCTCATGCACCGTATAATTGCAGTGACGCATCCTGAACTGGCCGAACGTCTGAGTGCCGATCAACAGCAAACTAGCGGTGAGCATACTGTCTGTGTAGGAAACTTGTGAGTGCTATGCATGTATTGGTGCCCAGACACACTATTGAGTTCCGTGTTGCGTACGTATGCCTGTGCTGCCATTTTGGTCCCATTGGGTGGTACTCATTTGACAGCCAGGTCCGCCATGTTGACACGCCACTTGCTTAGTACTTGAGTGTTAATGCACATCCCCTAGTGGTCCATGGCCCCATTCCAGGAAATGTGAGGATGACTGGTAGGGGTGGGCCATGTGCAGGATGTGGGCTCCTAAACCTTTGTCTGCTATGTAATTTGGCTATCCTGTTCCTTCTGTACGTCAGTCTGCCCATGACTCACACATCTTTTCTGTGCATTTCAGCTTTGACAGAGGACACTCTGCCACAGACGGTGGAGAGTAGCCGAGGGAATGAGTCCGGCTCAGACATCGCACACACGCAGACTGACACGGAGGAGGCCAGCGCCGGAGAGGGGGACAGGACCGTCCCTGAGGACTCGCATGTGGAGACACCATCGTCCTCCTCGTCGGACACTCTTGGTGAGCCTGCACTGTTGTCACAGACTGGGAGTGGGCACTCATCACCCTCTGTCGGAAGACAGCACACAGGGCCCACACTTCCACCAACTGCACCATGTACTGTTCGTGGCCGGAGGAGTAGGGGGAGCAGAGTGGCGTTCGGTGCAGGCACCGCTGCCCCTGCCACGGTGAGCCAAAATGCACTGTGTGCTGAGGCAGTAGATCTGCTGCGACAGCTGTGTGTGGGGCAGACCAATATGACGAATGCATTCCAGGACCATGATAGGAAGTTGGGGCAGGTGGTGGCATTCATGGAAGGGATGCATGGCGATCTTTCAGGTCTACACAGGACAGTGCAGTCATTGGCAAGCAGTGTGTCGTCTGCAATAGTTCAGTCGAATGAACAGGGTCCTACTTCTGTTTCCCCATCTACACCGCTGGATGTCTCAGGGGGTAGTGATTATTGTGAGCAAGACTCAAATAAAGGTTATTGCACTAGAAGCAGCGTCAGACAGCACGTCAGGGCACGCAGGGCACAGACCACATCCCCTAGATCACCTACATCTGTTCACGTACACGACGTCAGATGCACTGGAGTACACACACAGGATCCACAAGTGTTGTTGGAGGACATGCCTTCAGGAGCTACACAGGCATTCAACACAAAAGGTACTCCCAAGGCATGGGATACTCACATGTCCATGGACTGTTCCTTGGACAAGGCCAGTCAGAAGACTAAGGCACCTACTAAGAGCAGGGAGACTCCCAAGAGCAGGCCCACAGCGGTCGATAGGAACACTCCCAAGGACAGTGAGAAGACTAAGGCACCTACTAAGAGCAGGGAGACTCCCAAGAGCAGGCCCACAGCGGTCGATAGGAACACTCCCAAGGACAGTGAGAAGACTAAGGCACCTACTAAGTGCAGGGAGACTCCCAAGAGCAGGCCCACAGCAGAGGTAAGGGACACTCCCAAGGACAGTGAGAAGACTAAGGCACCTACTAAGAGCAGGGAGACTCCCAAGAGCAGGCCCACAGCGGTCGATAGGAACACTCCCAAGGACAGTGAGAAGACTAAGGCACCTACTAAGTGCAGGGAGACTCCCAAGAGCAGGCCCACAGCAGAGGTAAGGGACACTCCCAAGGACAGTGAGAAGACTAAGGCACCTACTAAGAGCAGGGAGACTCCCAAGAGCAGGCCCACAGCAGAGGTAAGGGACACTCCCAAGGGCATGGACACACACAGAGAGCAGGTGTCTACTGGAGACAGGTGCACCACAGACGATAAGTCTGCTGGCAGGAACAGGGCGGCGAGCAGGGCACAGGCTACATCCAGAGACAACACTCCACCTAAGGATAAGGCACCTCCTACGGACAAGGCATCTAGCATGGACATTGGCGCAATCAAGGACAGGCATACTCCACCCCTGGCTGCACTGAGGCTGATGTTTACTACTGGACGCCAAACTAATGTCTCCGCGGCGGAGTCCCCCCATACCTCCACTCCCATCCAGGCCAGTCAGAAGCAGAGGTGGGTGTCCCCTGTTGTAGCATCCCCCATTACACATCATTCCGAGTCCAGGCGGCAGGCACAGAGCAAACGACAAGCAGGCTCCAGCACGTCCCCAGAAACCAGGTCCCCGGCAGCAGTTGCTCCACCTATGCTGGGTGGTGATTCTTTGGAGTCCCCGCCACTTGGCAGTCCAGTCCTGTCCAGGGTGCACTCACACCTCCATAAGAAACGCAGACACACACCATTGACACCTGCCACACCCGATTTGGCTCTAGATGACCTATCACCAGCTCCCAGGCCCACCCTGCCTCCTGGCCCATACAGCCCTGTGGCTCATCATTTCAGTTGTCCCAGTGGCGCTGGTGCAGTTGACTCTCATGTATCAGATGGTGGCACAGTGTCAGTTGTGCCCTCTCCTGTTGCACGTCCTGGCAGTGTATCTGGGTCTATGGCTCACGTGTCAGTTAGGAGATCTGTGGCTGTGTTGCACACTCCTGTTTCTGGTGCTGCCAGTGTGTCTGGGTCAGTGGCTCACGTGTCAGTGACTACATCTGTGGCTGTGTCTCACACTCCTGTTGCTGGTGCTGCCAGTGTGTCTGGGTCCGTGGCCCATGTGTGTGTGACTCGGGCTGTGGCTGTGTCTCACACTCCTGTTGCTGGTGCTGCCAGTGTGTCTGGGTCCGTGGCCCATGTGTGTGTGACTCAGGCTGTGACTGTGTCTCACACTCCTGTTGCTGGTGCTGCCAGTGTGTCCGAGGCAGGTGGTTCACGCAGTCCCCCTGAGTCTGTGATGTGAGGTGCTGTACACTTCACTGAAATGTTACTTCACATGGTGTGTCCATTGGGAACTGCGTGGCACTCTTGTGGTTCCTGTGACCGGTTGGTAGGGACACGTAGTTGTGCAGCCTCTGATGTACCTGCTGTGTACTGCACTGTGCCCTGTTGATGCTCTGATACTGCATACTGCCCTCTCGTTACCTGCTATGATGTACCTGCTGTGTACTGCACTGTGCCCTGTTGATGCTCTGATACTGCATACTGCCCTCTCGTTACCTGCTATGATGTACCTGCTGTGTACTGCACTGTGCCCTGTTGATGCTCTGATACTGCATACTGCCCTCTCGTTACCTGCTATGATGTACCTGCTGTGTACTGCACTGTGCCCTGTTGATGCTCTGATACTGCATACTGCCCTCTCGTTACCTGCTATGATGTACCTGCTGTGTACTGCACTGTGCCCTGTTGATGCTCTGATACTGCATACTGCCCTCTCGTTACCTGCTATGATGTACCTGCTGTGTACTGCACTGTGCCCTGTTGATGCTCTGATACTGCATACTGCCCTCTCGTTACCTGCTATGATGTACCTGCTGTGTACTGCACTGTGCCCTGTTGATGCTCTGATACTGCATACTGCCCTCTCGTTACCTGCTATGATGTACCTGCTGTGTACTGCACTGTGCCCTGTTGATGCTCTGATACTGCATACTGCCCTCTCGTTACCTGCTATGATGTACCTGCTGTGTACTGCACTGTGCCCTGTTGATGCTCTGATACTGCATACTGCCCCTCTCATGTGCTGCCTCTGATGGACCTGTTCTGTGCAATGGACTGTTGATTCTCTGTGCCCCTCTCATGTGCTGCCTCTGATGGACCTGTTCTGTGCAATGGACTGTTGATTCTCTGTGCCCCTCTCATGTGCTGCCTCTGATGGACCTGTTCTGTGCAATGGACTGTTCATGCACTTGGCCCCTCTCATGTGCTGCCTCTGATGGACCTGTTCTGTGCAATGGACTGTTCATGCACTTGGCCCCTCTCATGTGCTGCCTCTGATGGACCTGTTCTGTGCAATGGACTGTTGATTCTCTGTGCCCCTCTCATGTGCTGCCTCTGATGGACCTGTTCTGTGCAATGGACTGTTCATGCACTTGGCCCCTCTCATGTGCTGCCTCTGATGGACCTGTTCTGTGCAATGGACTGTTGATTCTCTGTGCCCCTCTCATGTGCTGCCTCTGATGGACCTGTTCTGTGCAATGGACTGTTGATTCTCTGTGCCCCTCTCATGTGCTGCCTCTGATGGACCTGTTCTGTGCAATGGACTGTTGATTCTCTGTGCCCCTCTCATGTGCTGCCTCTGATGGACCTGTTCTGTGCAATGGACTGTTCATGCACTTGGCCCCTCTCATGTGCTGCCTCTGATGGACCTGTTCTGTGCAATGGACTGTTGATTCTCTGTGCCCCTCTCATGTGCTGCCTCTGATGGACCTGTTCTGTGCAATGGACTGTTGATTCTCTGTGCCCCTCTCATGTGCTGCCTCTGATGGACCTGTTCTGTGCAATGGACTGTTCATGCACTTGGCCCCTCTCATGTGCTGCCTCTGATGGACCTGTTCTTTGCAATGCCCTGTTGATGCTCTGATACTGCATAGTGCCCTCCCGTTACCTGCTATGATGTACCTGCTGTGTACTGCACTGTGCCCTGTTGATGCTCTGATACTGCATACTGCCCTCCCGTTACCTGCTATGATGTGCCTGCTCTGGTGCCCACTTTGCCCATGCTCACGCATACACTGTGATTGAACCCCTATTTTGTGAAATAAAGGTGGTCTATCAAATCTCGTGGTTTTTCGTTGTCATTCCTGCTTGCGTACTACAATTGTGTATTCGTATTTGCTTCTCATCAGTGGTTACGGTGACATGACACTCCCCCTCCCTACGTCACGTCCCTTGCTGGTATTCACCTCCAGACAGCCAATGGTTTGTGCCTTACCTGCGTCGTCCATAGTAGGCCATGACGAGGACGTGGTGGATCGCGAAGAGCATCGGGAAGGCGTGTAGCGCAGGGTCCATGGTGGTGGTCAGCTTGCGGTGGGTATCTCGGCTATGTCACCTGTGTTCGCTGTGGGGATTCCGACGTGTTCAGACAGGTTGTTTTTCCGCTGCGGTTTTATGTGTGTTTTCCGCCATCTTGATTGGGGGGACGGTCTTCGTCGTCAGTACGTACGGCGGTGCGTCCGGATCTGTTACGTCCGCCGCGTGGTCGTGTGTAGTTGGCCGGCGGAGCGTGCTTTTCCGTCGCAGACGGAAATTTGACAAGTTTTCCTATCCTAATATGGTGGACGGAGTATCCGCGGCAGGCGGACACGGAAAAGGCTTTTTCCACCTACTCACGGGCCGCGGTGGCTCTTCCGTCCGCCATCCTAATCGACCCCTGAGAGAAGAATTTCCAAGTAAAACATGTCAATGTTAGCCTATGGAAGGAAATTCAAGTTACTTTAACTACAGTTAGAATGACTTTTCAGGATCAGTAGTGGGTTGAAAGATGCAGCACTGAGGTCTCTCCTGATAACAGGTGAGTAAATCGGAATTCGTAGTTCGGTTGATTTTTGAGGAATTTTTTTAAGTTTAAAACTCCACACTTAGAAGAATTTCCAAGTGAAAACAGTCAACTAGCCTGTGGAAGGAAATTCAAGTTACTGTAACTGCAGTTAGAATTACTTTTCAGGATCAATAGTGGGCTGAAAGATGCAGCACTGAGGTCGCTCCTGATTACAGGTGAGTAAATCGGAATTCATAGTTCAGCTGATTTTTGAGGAATTTTTTAAAGGTCCAAAACTCCACACTTAACAGAATATCCAAGTGAAACCAGTCGATGTTATCCTATGGAAGGAAATTCAAGTTACTGTAAGTATGGTTAGAATTAGTTCTCAGGATCAGTAGTGGGCTGAAAGACGCAGCACTGAGGTCTCTCCTAATAACAGGTGAGTAAATCGAAATTCGTAGTTCGAATGGCTTTTGAGGAATTTTTTAAAGTTCCAAAACTCCACACTTAGAGAAGAATTTCCAAGTAAAACATGTCAATGTTAGCCTATGGAAGGAAATTCAAGTTACTTTAACTACAGTTAGAATGACTTTTCAGGATCAGTAGTGGGTTGAAAGATGCAGCACTGAGGTCTCTCCTGATAACAGGTGAGTAAATCGGAATTCGTAGTTCGGTTGATTTTTGAGGAATTTTTTTAAGTTTAAAACTCCACACTTAGAAGAATTTCCAAGTGAAAACAGTCAACTAGCCTGTGGAAGGAAATTCAAGTTACAGTAACTGCTGTTAGTATTACTTTTCAGGATCAATAGTGGGCTGAAAGATGCAGCACTGAGGTCTCTCATGATAACAGGTGAGTAAATCGGAATTCGTAGTACGACTGACTTTTGAGGAATTTTTCAAAGTTCCAAAACTCCATACTTAGAAGAATTTCCAAGTAAAACATGTCAATGTTAGCCTGTGGAAGGAAATTCAAGTTACTATAAGTATGGTTACAATTACTTTTCAAGATCAGTAGTGGGCTGAAAGATGCAGCACTGAGGTCTCTCCTGGTAACAGGTGAGTAAATCGGAATTCGTAGTTCGGTTGATTTTTGAGGAATTTTTTAAAGGTCCAAAACTCCACACTTAGAAGAATTTACAAGTGAAACCAGTCAACGTTAGCCTGTGGAAGGAAATTCAAGTTACTATAACTACGGTTAGAATTACTTTTTAGGACCAGTAGTGGGCTGAAAGATGCAGCACCGAGGTCGCTCCTGATTACAGGTGAGTAAATCGGAATTCTTAGTTCGGTGGATTTTTGAGGAATTTTTTAAAGTTCCAAAACTCAACACTTAGAAGAATTTCCAAGTAAAACATGTCAATGTTAGCCTAAGGAAGGAAATTCAAGTTACGGTAAGTATGGTTACAATTAGTTTTCAGGATCAGTAGTGGGCTGAAAGATGCAGCACTGAGGTCTCTCCTGATAACAGGTGAGTAAATCGGAATTCGTAGTTCAGCTGATTATAAAGGATTTTTTTAAAGATCCAAAACTCCACACTTAAAAACATTTCCAAGTGAAACGAGTTGATGTTATCCTATGGAAGGAAATTCAAGTTATTGTAAGTATGGTTAGAATTACTTTTCAGGATCAGTAGTGGGCTGAAAGATGCAGCACTGAGGTCTCTCCTGATAACCGGTGAGTAAATCGGAATTCGTAGTTCAACTGATTTTTGAGGAAGTTTTTAAAGATCCAGAACTCCACACTTAGAAAAATTTCCAAGTGAAACCAGTCAATGTTAGCCTATGGAAGGAAATTCAAGTTGATATAACTACGATTAGAATTACATTCCAGGATCAGTAGTGTGCTGACAGATGCAGCACTGAGGTCGATCCTGATTACAGGTGACTAAATCGGAATTCGTAGTTCAACTGATTTTTGAGGAATTTTTTAAAGATCCAGAACTCCACACTTAGAAAAATTTCCAAGTGAAACCAGTCAACTCTAGCCTGTGGAAGGAAATTCAAGTTACTGTAAGTATGGTTAGAATTACTTTTCAGGATCAGTTGTGGGCTGAAAGATGCAGCATTGAGGTCTCTCTTGATAACAGGTGAGTAAATCGGAATTTGAAGTTCGGTTGATTTTTGAGGAATTTTTTAAAGTTCCAAAACTCCACACTTAGAAACATTTCCAAGTGAAACCAGGTGATGTTATCCTATGGAAGGAAATTCAAGTTATTGTAAGTATGGTTAGAATTACTTTTCAGGATCTGTAGTGGGCTGAAAGATGCAGAACTGAGGTCTCTCCTGATAACAGGTGGGTAAATCTGAATTCGTAGTTCAGCTGATTTTAAAGGAATTTTTTAAAGATCCAAAACTCTACAATTAGAAACATTTCCAAGTGAAACCAGTCGATGTTATCCTATGGAAGGAAATTCAAGTCATTGTAAGTATGGATAGAATTACTTTTCAGGATGAGTAGTGGGCTGAAAGATGCAGCACTGAGGTCTCTCCTAATAACAGGTGAGTAAATCGGAATTCGTAGTTCAGCTGATTTTAAAGGAATTTTTTAAATATCCAAAACTCCACACTTGGAAACATTTTCAAGTGAAACCAGTCGATGTTAGCCTATGGAAGGAAATTCAAGTTATTGTAAGTATGGTTAGAATTACTTTTCAGGATCAGTAGTGGGCTGAAAGATGCAGCACTGAGGTCTCTCCTGATAACAGGTGAGTAAATCGGAATTCGTAGTTCGGTTGATTTTTGAGGAATTTTTTAAAATGTCAATATCTCCACACTTAGAATTTCCAAGTGAAACCAGTCAACTTTAGCCTAAGGAAGGAAATTCAAGTTACAGTAACTGCGGTTAGAATTACTTTTCAGGATCAATAGTGGGCTGAAAGTTGCAGCACTGAGGTCGATCCTGATTACTTGTGAGTAAATCGGAATTCGTAGTTCGGCTGATTTTTGAGGAATTTTTTAAAGGTCCAAATCTCCACACTTAGAAGAATTACCATGTAAAACCAGTCAATGTTAGCCTAAGGAAGGAAATTCAAGTTACTGTAAGTATAGTTAGAATTACTTTTTAGGATCAGTAGTGGGCTGAAAGATGCAGCACTTAGGTCTCTGCTGATAACAGGTGAGTAAATCGGAATTTGTAGTTCGGCTGATTTTTGAGGAATTTTTTAAAGATTCAAAACTCCACACTTAGAAAAATTTCCAAGTGAAACCAGTCAATGTTAGCCTATGGAAGGAAATTCAAGTTACTGTAAGTATAGTTCGAATTACTTTTCAGGATCAGTAGTGGGCTGAAAGAGGGAGCACTAAGGTCTCCCCGGATAACAGGTGAGTAAATCGGAATTCGTAGTTCGGTTGATTTTTGAGGAATTTTTTACTGATCCAAAACTCCACACTTAGAAACATTTCCAAGTGAAACCAGTCGATGGTATCCTATGGAAGGAAATTCAAGTTACTGTAAGTATGGTTAGATATACTTTTCAGGATCAGTAGTGGGCTGAAAGATGCAGCACTGAGGTCTCTCCTGATAACAGGTGAGTAAATCGGAATTCGTACTTTGGCTGATTTTTTAGAAATTGCTTAGGTTTAAAATTCCACACTTAGAAGAATTTCCAAGTGAAACCAGTCAACGTTAGCCTGTGGAAGGAAATTCAAGTTACTATAACTACGGTTAGAATTACTTTTCAGGATCAGTAGTGGGCTGAAAGATGCAGCACTGAGGTCTCTCCTGATAACAAGTGAGTAAATCGGAATTCGTAGTTCGGTTGATTTTTGAGGAATTTTTTAATGATCCAAAACTCCATGCTTAGAAGAATTTTCAAGTGAAACCAGTCAATGTTAGCCTATGGAAGGAAATCAAGTTACTGTAAGTATGGTTAGAATTACTTTTCAGGATCAGTAGTGGGCTGAAAGACGCAGCACTGAGGTCTCTCATGATAACAGGTGAGTAAATCGGAATTCGTGGTTCGGTTGATTTATGAGGAATTTTTTAAAGGTCCAAAACTCCACACTTAACAGAATATCCAAGTGAAACCAGTCGATGTTATCCTATGGAAGGAAATTCAAGTTACTGTAAGTATGGTTAGAATTACTTCTCAGGATCAGTAGTGGGCTGAAAGATGCAGCACTGAGGTCTCTCCTAATAACAGGTGAGTAAATCGAAATTCGTAGTTCGACTGACTTTTGAGGAATTTTTTAAAGTTCCAAAACTCCGCACTTAGAAGAATTTCCAAGTAAAACATGTCAATGTTAGCCTGTGGAAGGAAATTCAAGTTACTATAACTGCGGTTAGAATTACTTTTCAGGATCAGTAGTGGGCTGAAAGATGCAGCACTGAGGTCGCTCCTGATAACAAGTGAGTAAATCGGAATTCGTAGTTCGGTTGATTTTTGAGGAATTTTTTAATGATCCAAAACTCCACACTTAGAAACATTTCCAGGTGAAACCAGTCAATGTAAGCCTGTGGAAGGAAATCAAGTTACTGTATCTACGGTTAGCATTACTTTTCAGGATCAGTAGTGGGCTGAAAGATGCAGCACTGAGGTCTCTACTGATAACAGGTGAGTAAATCGGAATTCGTAGTTCGGTTGATTTATGAGGAATTTTTTAAAGGTCCAAAACTCCACACTTAACAGAATATCCAAGTGAAACCAGTCGATGTTATCCTATGGAAGGAAATTCAAGTTACTGTAAGTATGGTTAGAATTACTTTTCAGGATCAATAGTGGCCTGAAAGATGCAGCACTGAGGTCGCTCCTGATTACAGGTGAGTAAATTGGAATTCGTAGTTCAGCTGATTTTTGAAGAATTTTTTAAAGAACCAGAACTCTACACTTAGAAAAATTTCCAAAACTCCACACTTAGAAACATTTCCAAGTGAATCTAGTCAATGTTAGCCTGTGGAAGGAAATTCAAATTACTATAACTACGGTTAGAATTACTTTTCAGGATCAGTAGTGGGCTGAAAGATGCAGCACTGAGGTCGCTCCTGATTACAGGTGAGTAAACCAGAATTCGTAGTTCGGCTGATTTTTGAGGAATTTTTTAACACCTTGGCTGCTAGGGGGCTTTCCCCTCCTGTGCTGATCCTTGATGAACCCCATTGTTCATGACAAGGTCAACTCGTCAAACGCACAGCGCAGGTAACGCCCATGACGAGCTGACCTTGTCATGAGCATGGAAGGGGTTAAAGGTCCAAATCTCCACACTTAGAAGAATTACCAAGTGAAACCAGTCAATGTTAGCCTATAGAAGGAAATTCAAGTTACTGTAAGTATGGTTAGAATTACTTTTCAGGATCAGTAGTGGGCTGAAAGATGCAGCACTGAGGTCTCTCCTGATAACAGGTGGGTAAATTGGAATTCGTAGTTCGGCTGATTTTTGAGGAATTTTTTAAAGTTCCAAAACTCCACACTTAGAAACGTTTCCAAGTGTGTAAATCGGAATTCGTAATTCGGCTGATTTTTTAGAAATTTTTTAGGTTGAAAATTCCACACTTAGAAGAATTTCCAGGTGAAACCAGTCAATGTAAGCCTGTGGAAGGAAATTCAAGTTACTGTATCTACGGTTAGAATTAATTTTCAGGATCAGTAGTGGGCTGAAAGGTACACACTGAGGTCTCTACTGATAACAGGTGAGTAAATCGGAATTCGTAGTTCCGTTGATTTTAAAGGAATTTTTTAATGATCCAAAACTCCATGCTTAGAAGAATTTTCAAGTGAAACCAGTCAATGTTAGCCTATGGAAGGAAATCAAGTTACTGTAAGTATGGTTAGAATTACTTTTCAGGATCAGTAGTGGGCTGAAAGATGCAGCACTGAGGTCTCCCCTGATAACAGGTGAGTAAATCGGAATTCGTAGTTCGGTTGATTTATGAGGAATTTTTTAAAGGTCCAAAACTCCACACTTAACAGAATATCCAAGTGAAACCAGTCGATGTTATCCTATGGAAGGAAATTCAAGTTACTGTAAGTATGGTTAGAATTACTTTTTAGGATCAATACTGGCCTGAAAGATGCAGCACTGAGGTCGCTCCTGATTACAGGTGAGTAAATTGGAATTCGTAGTTCAGCTGATTTTTGAAGACTTTTTTAAAGAACCAGAACTCCACACTTAGAAGAATTTCCAAAACTCCACACTTAGAAACATTTCCAAGTGAAACTAGTCAATGTTAGCCTGTGGAAGGAAATTCAAATTACTATAACTACGGTTAGAATTACTTTTCAGGATCAGTAGTGGGCTGAAAGATGCAGCACTGAGGTCGCTCCTGATTACAGGTGAGTAAACCAGAATTCGTAGTTCGGCTGATTTTTGAGGAATTTTTTAACACCTTGGCTGCTAGGGGGCTTTCCCCTCCTGTGCTGATCCTTGATGAACCCCATTGTTCATGACAAGGTCAACTCGTCAAACGCACAGCGCAGGTAACGCCCATGACGAGCTGACCTTGTCATGAGCATGGAAGGGGTTAAAGGTCCAAATCTCCACACTTAGAAGAATTACCAAGTGAAACCAGTCAATGTTAGCCTATAGAAGGAAATTCAAGTTACTGTAAGTATGGTTAGAATTACTTTTCAGGATCAGTAGTGGGCTGAAAGATGCAGCACTGAGGTCTCTCCTGATAACAGGTGGGTAAATTGGAATTCGTAGTTCGGCTGATTTTTGAGGAATTTTTTAAAGTTCCAAAACTCCACACTTAGAAACGTTTCCAAGTGTGTAAATCGGAATTCGTAATTCGGCTGATTTTTTAGAAATTTTTTAGGTTGAAAATTCCACACTTAGAAGAATTTCCAGGTGAAACCAGTCAATGTAAGCCTGTGGAAGGAAATTCAAGTTACTGTATCTACGGTTAGAATTAATTTTCAGGATCAGTAGTGGGCTGAAAGGTACACACTGAGGTCTCTACTGATAACAGGTGAGTAAATCGGAATTCGTAGTTCCGTTGATTTTAAAGGAATTTTTTAATGATCCAAAACTCCATGCTTAGAAGAATTTTCAAGTGAAACCAGTCAATGTTAGCCTATGGAAGGAAATCAAGTTACTGTAAGTATGGTTAGAATTACTTTTCAGGATCAGTAGTGGGCTGAAAGATGCAGCACTGAGGTCTCCCCTGATAACAGGTGAGTAAATCGGAATTCGTAGTTCGGTTGATTTATGAGGAATTTTTTAAAGGTCCAAAACTCCACACTTAACAGAATATCCAAGTGAAACCAGTCGATGTTATCCTATGGAAGGAAATTCAAGTTACTGTAAGTATGGTTAGAATTACTTTTTAGGATCAATACTGGCCTGAAAGATGCAGCACTGAGGTCGCTCCTGATTACAGGTGAGTAAATTGGAATTCGTAGTTCAGCTGATTTTTGAAGACTTTTTTAAAGAACCAGAACTCCACACTTAGAAGAATTTCCAAAACTCCACACTTAGAAACATTTCCAAGTGAAACTAGTCAATGTTAGCCTGTGGAAGGAAATTCAAATTACTATAACTACGGTTAGAATTACTTTTCAGGATCAGTAGTGGGCTGAAAGATGCAGCACTGAGGTCGCTCCTGATTACAGGTGAGTAAATCAGAATTCGTAGTTCGGCTGATTTTTGAGGAAATTTTTTAAAGGTCCAAATCTCCACACTTAGAAGAATTACCAAGTGAAACCAGTCAATGTTAGCCTATGGAAGGAAATTCAAGTTACTGTAAGTATGGTTAGAATTACTTTTCAGGATCAGTAGTGGGCTGAAAGATGTAGCACTGAGGTCTCTCCTGATAACAGGTGAGTAAATTGGAATTCGTAGTTCGGCTGATTTTTGAGGAATTTTTTAAAGTTCCAAAACTCCACACTTAGAAACATTTCCAAGTGAACCCAGTCGATGTTTTGCTATGGAAGGAAATTCAAGTTATTGTAAGTATGGTTAGAATTACTTTTCAGGATCAGTAGTGGGCTGAAAGGTGCAGCACTGAGGTCTCTACTGATAACAGGTGAGTAAATCGGAATTCGTAGTTCCGTTGATTTTAAAGGAATTTTTTAATGGTCCAAAACTCCATGCTTAGAAGAATTTTCAAGTGAAACCAGTCAATGTTAGCCAATGGAAGGAAATCAAGTTACTGTAAGTATGGTTAGAATTACTTTTCAGGATCAGTAGTGGGCTGAAAGATGCAGCACTGAGGTCTCCCCTGATAACAGGTGAGTAAATCGGAATTCGTAGTTCGGTTGATTTATGAGGAATTTTTTAAAGGTCCAAAACTCCACACTTAACAGAATATCCAAGTGAAACCAGTCGATGTTATCCTATGGAAGGAAATTCAAGTTACTGTAAGTATGGTTAGAATTACTTTTCAGGATCAATAGTGGCCTGAAAGATGCAGCACTGAGGTCGCTCCTGATTACAGGTGAGTAAATTGGAATTCGTAGTTCAGCTGATTTTTGAAGAATTTTTTAAAGAACCAGAACTCTACACGTAGAAGAATTTCCAAAACTCCACACTTAGAAACATTTCCAAGTGAAACCAGTCGATGTTTTGCTATGGAAGGAAATTCAAGTTATTGTAAGTATGGTTAGACTTACTTTTCAGGATCAGTAGTGGGCTGAAAGATGCAGCACTGAGGTCTCTCCTGATAACAGGTGAGTAAATCGAAATTTGTATTTCGGCTGATTTTTTAGGAATTTTTTAAAGATCCAAAACTCCACACTTAGAAGAATTTCCAAGTGAAGCCAGTCAATGTTAGCCGGTGGAAGGAAATTCAAGTTACTATAAATATGGTAAGATTTACTTTTCAGGATCAGTAGTGGGCTGAAAGATGCAGCACTGAGGTCGCTCCTGATTACAGGTGAGTAAATCGGAATTCGTAGTTCAGCTGATTTTTGAGGAATTTTTTAAAGATCCAAAACTCCACATTTAGAAGAATTTCCAAGTGAAACCAGTCAATGTTAGCCTATGGAAGGAAATTCAAGTTACTGTAAGTATGGTTAGAATTAATTTTCATGATCAGTAGTGGGCTGAAAGATACAGCACTGAGGACTCTCCTGATAACAGGTGTGCAAATCGGAATTCGTAGTTCGGCTGATTTTAAAGGAATTGTTTAATGATCCCAAACTCCACACTTAGAAACATTTCCAAGTGAAACCAGTCGATGTTATCCTATGGAAGGAAATTCAAGTTACGGTAAGTATGGTTACAATTACTTTTCAGGATCAGTAGTGGGCTGAAAGATGCAGCACTGAGGTCTCTCCTGATAATAGGTGAGTAAATCGGAATTCGTAGTTCGGTTGATTTTTGAGGAATTTTTTAATGATCTAAAACTCCACACTTAGAAACATTTCCAAGTGAAACCAGTCGATGGTATCCTATGGAAGGAAATTCAAGTTACTGTAAGTATGGTTAGATATATTTTTCAGGATCAGGAGTGGGCTGAAAGATGCAGCACTGAGGTCTCTCCTGATAACAGGTGAGTAAATCGGAATTCATAGTTTGGCTGATTATTTAGACATTTTTTAGGTTTAAAATTCCACACTTAGAAGAATTTCCAAGTGAAACCAGACAATGTTAGCCTGTGGAAGGAAATTCAAGTTACTGTAAGTATGGTTAGAATTAATTTTCAGGATCAGTAGAGGGCTGAAAGATGCAGCACTGAGGTCTCTCCTGATAACAGGTGAGTAAATCAGAATTCGTAGTTCGGCTGATTTTAAAGGAATTTTCTAAAGTTCCAAAACTCCACACTTAGAAGAATTTCCAAGTAAAACATGTCAATGTTAGCCTATGGAGGGAAATTCAAGTTACTGTAAGTATGGTTAGAATTACTTTTCAGGATCAGTAGTGGGCTGAAAGATGCAGCACTGAGGTCTCTCCTGATAACAGTTGAGTAAATCCGAATTCATAGTTCGGCTGATTTTTTTGAAATTTTTTAGGTTTAAAATTCCACACTTAGAAGAATTTCCAAGTGAAACCAGACAATGTTAGCCTGTGGAAGGAAATTCAAGTTACTATAAGTACTGTTAGAATTACTTTTCAGGATCAGTAGTGGGCTGAAATATGTAGCACTGAGGTCGCTCCTGATTACAGGTGAGTAAATCAGAATTCGTAGTTCGGCTGATTTTTGAGGAATTTTTTAAAGGTCCAAATCTCCACACTTAGAAGAATTTCCAAGTGAAACCAGTCAAATTTAGCTTAAGGAAGGAAATTCAAGTTACAATAACTGCGGTTAGAATTACATTTCAGGATCAATAGTGGGCGGAAACATACAGCACTGAGGTCACTCCTGATTACAGGTGAGTAAATCGGAATTCGTAGTTCGGCTGATTTTTTAGGAATTTTTTAAAAGTCCAAATCTCCACACTTAGAAGAATTTCCAAGTGAAACCAGTCAATGTTAGCCTAAGGAAGGACATTCAAGTTACTGTAAGTATGGTTAGAATTAATTTTCAGGATCAGTAGTGGGCTGAAAGATGCAGCACTGAGGTCTCTCCTGATAACAGGTGAGTAAATCAGAATTCGTAGTTCGGCTGATTTTAAAGGAATTTTTTAAAGTTCCAAAACTCCACACTTAGAAGAATTTCCAAGTAAAACATGTCAATGTTAGCCTATGGAGGGAAATTCAAGTTACTGTAAGTATGGTTAGAATTACTTTTCAGGATCAGTAGTGGGCTGAAAGATGGAGCACTGTGGTCTCTCCTGATAACAGTTGAGTAAATCCGAATTCGTAGTTCGGCTGATTTTTTTGAATTTTTTTAGGTTTAAAATTCCACACTTTGAAGAATTTCCAAGTGAAGTCAGTCAATGTTAGCCTGTGGAAGGAAATTCAAGTTACTATAACTACGGTAAGAATTACTTTTCAGGATCAGTAGTGGGCTGAAAGATGCAGCACTGAGGTCGCTCCTGATTACAGGTGAGTAAATCGGAATTCGTAGTTCAGCTGATTTATGAGAAATTTTTTAAAGATCCAAAACCCCACACTTAGAAGAATTTCCAAGTGAAACCAGTCAATGTTAGCCTATGGAAGGAAATTCAAGTTACTGTAAGTATGGTTAGAATTACTTTTCAGGATCAGTAGTGGGCTGAAAGATGCAGCACTGACGTCTCTCCGGATAACAGGTGAGTAAATCGGATTTCGTAGTTTGGCTGATTTTTGAGGAATTTTTTAAAGTTCCAAAACTCCACACTTAGAAGAATTACCAAGTGAAACCAGTCAATGTTAGCCTATAGAAGGAAATTCAAGTTACTGTATCTACGGTTAGAATTCATTTTCAGGATCAGTAGTGGGCTGAAAGATGCAGCACTAAGGTCTCTCCTGATAACAGGTGAGTAAATCGGAATTCGTAGTTCGGCTGGTTTTTGAGGAATTTTTTTACATTTAAATCTCCACACTTAGAACAATTTCCAAGTGAAACCAGTCAACGTTAGCCTGTGGAAGGAAACTCAAGTTACTGTAACTGGGATTAGAATTACTTTTCAGGACCAATTGTGGGCTGAAAGATGCAGCACTGAGGACTCTCCTGATAACAGGTGTGCAAATCAGAATTCTTAGTTCGTCTGATTTTAAAGGAATTGTTTAATGATCCCAAACGCCACACTTAGAAAAATTTCCAAGTGAAACCAGTCGATGTTATCCTATGGAAGGAAATTCAAGTTACTGTAAGTATGGTTAGAATTACTTCTCAGTATCAGTAGTGGGCTGAAAGATGCAGCACTGAGGTCTCTCCTGATAACAGGTGAGTAAGTCGTAATTCGAAGTTCAATTGATTTTTGAGGAATTTTTTAAAGTTCCAAAACTCCACACTTAGAAGAATTTCCAAGTAAAACATGTCAATGTTAGCCTATGGAAGGAAATTCAACTGACTGTAAGTATGGTTAGAATTACTTTTCAGGATCAGTAGTGGGCTGAAAGATGCAGCACTGAGGTCTCTCCTGATAACAGGTGAGTAAATCAGAATTTGGAGTTCTGTTGATTTTTGAGGAATTTTTTAATGATCCAAAACTCCACACTTAGAAACATTTCCAAGTGAAACCAGTCAATGGTATCCTACGGAAGGAAATTCAAGTTACTGTAAGTATGGTTAGATATATTTTTCAGGATCAGGAGTGGGCTGAAAGATGCAGCACTGAGGTCTCTCCTGATAAAAGGTGAGTAAATCGGAATTCGTAATTCGGCTGATTTTTTAGACATTTTTTAGGTTTAAAATTCCACACTTAGAAGAATTTCCAAGTTAAACCAGACAATGTTAGCTTAAGGAAGGAAATTCAAGTTACAATAACTGCGGTTAGAATTACATTTCAGGATCAATAGTGGGCGGAAACATACAGCACTGAGGTCACTCCTGATTACAGGTGAGTAAATCGGAATTCGTAGTTCGGCTGATTTTTTAGGAATTTTTTAAAAGTCCAAATCTCCACACTTAGAAGAATTTCCAAGTGAAACCAGTCAATGTTAGCCTATGGAAGGAAACTTAAGTTACTGTAAGTATGGTTAGAATTACTTTTCAGGATCAGTAGTGGGCTGAAAGATGCAGCACTGACGTCTCTCCTGATAACAGGTGAGTAAATCGGATTTCGTAGTTTGGCTGATTTTTGAGGAATTTTTTAAAGTTCCAAAACTCCACACTTAGAAGAATTGCCAAGTGAAACCAGTCAATGTTAGCCTATAGAAGGAAATTCAAGTTACTGTATCTACGGTTAGAATTCATTTTCAGGATCAGTAGTGGGCTGAAAGATGCAGCACTGAGGTCTCTCCTGATAACAGGTGAGTAAATCGGAATTCGTAGTTCGGCTGATTTTTGAGGAATTTTTTTACATTTAAATCTCCACACTTAGAACAATTTCCAAGTGAAACCAGTCAATGTTAGCCTGTGGAAGGAAACTCAAGTTACTGTAACTGGGATTAGAATTACTTTTCAGGACCAATTGTGGGCTGAAAGATGCAGCACTGAGGTCGCTCCTGATTACAGGTGAGTAAATCGGAATTCAGAGTTCGGCTGATTTTTGAGGAATTTTTTAAAGTTCCAAAACTCCACACTTATTAGAATTTCCAAGTGAAACCAGTCAATGTTAGCTTGTGGAAGGAAATTCAAGTTACTATAACTACGGTTAGAATTACTTTTCAGGATCAGTAGTGGGCTGAAAGATGCAGCACTGAGGTCACTCTTGATTACAGATGATTAAATCAGAATTCGTAGTTCGGCTGATTTTTGAGGAATTTTTTTAAAGATACAAATCTCCACACTTAGAATAATTTCCAAGTGAAACCAGTCAACTCTAGCCTAAGGAAGGAAATTCAAGTTACAGTAACTGCGGTTAGAATTACTTTTCAGGATCAATAGTGGGTGGAAAGATGCAGCACTGAATGCACTCCTGATTACAGGTGAGTAAATCGGAATTCTTAGTTCGGCTGATTTTTGAGGAATTTTTTAAAAGTCCAAATCTCCACATTTAGAAGAATTTCCAAGTGAAACCAGTCAATGTTAGCCCAAGGAAGGAAATTCAAGTTACTGTAACTGCGGTTAGAATTACTTTTCGGGATCAGTAGTGGGCTGAAAGATGCAGCACTGAGGTCTTTCCTAATAACAGGTGAGTAAATCGGAATTCGTTGTTCGACTGACTTTTGAGGAATTGTTTAAAGATCCAAAACTCCACACTTAGAAGAACATCCCAGTGAAACCAGTCAACGTTAGCCCATGGAAGGAAATTCAAGTTACTGTAAGAATGGTTAGAATAACTTTTCAGGATCAGTAGTGGGCTGAAAGATGCAGCACTGAGGTCTCTCCTGATAACTGGTGAGTAAATTGGAATTCGTAGTTCGGCTGATTTTTGAGGAATTTTTTAAAGTTTCAAAACTCCACACTTAGAAACATTTCCAAGTGAAACCAGTCAATGTTTTGCTATGGAAGGAAATTCAAGTTATTGTAAATATGGTTAGAATTAATTTTCAGGATCAGTAGTGGGCTGAAAGATGCAGCACTGAGGTCTCTCCTGATAACAGGTGAGTAAATCGAAATTTGTATTTCGGCTGATTTTTGAGGAATTTTTTAAAGATCCAAAACTCCACACTTTAGAAGAATTTCCAAGTGAAGCCAGTCAATGTTAGCCGGTGGAAGGAAATTCAAGTTACTATAAATACGGTAAGATTTACTTTTCAGGATCAGTAGTGGGCTGAAAGATGCAGCACTGAGGTCGCTCCTGATTACAGGAGAGTAAATCGGAATTCGTAGTTTAGCTGATTTTTGAGGAATTTTTTAAAGATCCAAAACTCCACATTTAGAAGAATTTCCAAGTGAAACCAGTCAATGTTAGCCTATGGAAGAAAATTCAAGTTACTGTAAGTATGGTTAGAATTACTTTTCATGATCAGTAGTGAGCTGAAAGATGCAGCACTGAGGTCTCTCCTGATAACAGGTGAGTAAATCGGAATTCGTACTTCGGCGGATTTTTGAGGAATTTTTTTAAGTTTAAAACTCAACACTTAGAAGAATTACCAAGTGAAACCAGTCAATGTTAGCCTATGGAAGAAAATTAAAGTTACTGTATCTACGGTTAGAATTCATTTTCAGGATCAGTAGTGGGCTGAAAGATGCAGCACTGTGGTCTCTCCTGATAACAGGTGAGTAAATCAAATTCGTAGTTCGGCTGATTTTTGAGGAATTTTTTTACATTTAAATCTCCACACTTAGAACAATTTCCAAGTGAAACCAGTCAACGTTAGCCTGTGGAAGGAAATTCAAGTTACTGTAACTGGGATTAGAATTACTTTTCAGGACCAATTGTGGGCTGAAAGATGCAGCACTGAGGTCGCTCCTGATTACAGGTGAGTAAATCGGAATTCAGAGTTTGGCTGATTTTTGAGGAATTTTTTAAAGTTCCAAAACTCCACACTTATTAGAATTTCCAAGTGAAACCAGTCAATGTTAGCTTGTGGAAGGAAATTCAAGTTACTATAACTACGGTTAGAATTACTTTTCAGGATCAGTAGTGGGCTGAAAGATGCAGCACTGAGGTCGCTCCTGATTACAGGTGACTAAATCGGAATTCGTAGTTCAACTGATTTTTGAGGAATTTTTTAAAGATCCAGAACTCCACACTTAGAAAAATTTCCAAGTGAAACCAGTCAACTCTAGCCTGTGGAAGGAAATTCAAGTTACTGTAAGTATGGTTAGAATTACTTTTCAGGATCAGTTGTGGGCTGAAAGATGCAGCATTGAGGTCTCTCTTGATAACAGGTGAGTAAATCGGAATTTGAAGTTCGGTTGATTTTTGAGGAATTTTTTAAAGTTCCAAAACTCCACACTTAGAAACATTTCCAAGTGAAACCAGGTGATGTTATCCTATGGAAGGAAATTCAAGTTATTGTAAGTATGGTTAGAATTACTTTTCAGGATCTGTAGTGGGCTGAAAGATGCAGAACTGAGGTCTCTCCTGATAACAGGTGGGTAAATCTGAATTCGTAGTTCAGCTGATTTTGAAGGAATTTTTTAAAGATCCAAAACTCTACAATTAGAAACATTTCCAAGTGAAACCAGTCGATGTTATCCTATGGAAGGAAATTCAAGTCATTGTAAGTATGGATAGAATTACTTTTCAGGATGAGTAGTGGGCTGAATTATGCAGCACTGAGGTCTCTCCTAATAACAGGTGAGTAAATCGGAATTCGTAGTTCAGCTGATTTTAAAGGAATTTTTTAAATATCCAAAACTCCACACTTGGAAACATTTTCAAGTGAAACCAGTCGATGTTAGCCTATGGAAGGAAATTCAAGTTATTGTAAGTATGGTTAGAATTACTTTTCAGGATCAGTAGTGGGCTGAAAGATGCAGCACTGAGGTCTCTCCTGATAACAGGTGAGTAAATCGGAATTCGTAGTTCGGTTGATTTTTGAGGAATTTTTTAAAATGTCAATATCTCCACACTTAGAATTTCCAAGTGAAACCAGTCAACTTTAGCCTAAGGAAGGAAATTCAAGTTACAGTAACTGCGGTTAGAATTACTTTTCAGGATCAATAGTGGGCTGAAAGTTGCAGCACTGAGGTCGATCCTGATTACTTGTGAGTAAATCGGAATTCGTAGTTCGGCTGATTTTTGAGGAATTTTTTAAAGGTCCAAATCTCCACACTTAGAAGAATTACCATGTAAAACCAGTCAATGTTAGCCTAAGGAAGGAAATTCAAGTTACTGTAAGTATAGTTAGAATTACTTTTTAGGATCAGTAGTGGGCTGAAAGATGCAGCACTTAGGTCTCTGCTGATAACAGGTGAGTAAATCGGAATTTGTAGTTCGGCTGATTTTTGAGGAATTTCTTAAAGATTCAAAACTCCACACTTAGAAAAATTTCCAAGTGAAACCAGTCAATGTTAGCCTATGGAAGGAAATTCAAGTTACTGTAAGTATAGTTCGAATTACTTTTCAGGATCAGTAGTGGGCTGAAAGAGGGAGCACTAAGGTCTCCCCGGATAACAGGTGAGTAAATCGGAATTCGTAGTTCGGTTGATTTTTGAGGAATTTTTTACTGATCCAAAACTCCACACTTAGAAACATTTCCAAGTGAAACCAGTCGATGGTATCCTATGGAAGGAAATTCAAGTTACTGTAAGTATGGTTAGATATACTTTTCAGGATCAGTAGTGGGCTGAAAGATGCAGCACTGAGGTCTCTCCTGATAACAGGTGAGTAAATCGGAATTCGTACTTTGGCTGATTTTTTAGAAATTGCTTAGGTTTAAAATTCCACACTTAGAAGAATTTCCAAGTGAAACCAGTCAACGTTAGCCTGTGGAAGGAAATTCAAGTTACTATAACTACGGTTAGAATTACTTTTCAGGATCAGTAGTGGGCTGAAAGATGCAGCACTGAGGTCTCTCCTGATAACAAGTGAGTAAATCGGAATTCGTAGTTCGGTTGATTTTTGAGGAATTTTTTAATGATCCAAAACTCCATGCTTAGAAGAATTTTCAAGTGAAACCAGTCAATGTTAGCCTATGGAAGGAAATCAAGTTACTGTAAGTATGGTTAGAATTACTTTTCAGGATCAGTAGTGGGCTGAAAGACGCAGCACTGAGGTCTCTCATGATAACAGGTGAGTAAATCGGAATTCGTGGTTCGGTTGATTTATGAGGAAGTTTTTTAAAGGTCCAAAACTCCACACTTAACAGAATATCCAAGTGAAACCAGTCGATGTTATCCTATGGAAGGAAATTCAAGTTACTGTAAGTATGGTTAGAATTACTTCTCAGGATCAGTAGTGGGCTGAAAGATGCAGCACTGAGGTCTCTCCTAATAACAGGTGAGTAAATCGAAATTCGTAGTTCGACTGACTTTTGAGGAATTTTTTAAAGTTCCAAAACTCCGCACTTAGAAGAATTTCCAAGTAAAACATGTCAATGTTAGCCTGTGGAAGGAAATTCAAGTTACTATAACTGCGGTTAGAATTACTTTTCAGGATCAGTAGTGGGCTGAAAGATGCAGCACTGAGGTCTCTCCTGATAACAAGTGAGTAAATCGGAATTCGTAGTTCGGTTGATTTTTGAGGAATTTTTTAATGATCCAAAACTCCACACTTAGAAACATTTCCAGGTGAAACCAGTCAATGTAAGCCTGTGGAAGGAAATCAAGTTACTGTATCTACGGTTAGCATTACTTTTCAGGATCAGTAGTGGGCTGAAAGATGCAGCACTGAGGTCTCTACTGATAACAGGTGAGTAAATCGGAATTCGTAGTTCGGTTGATTTATGAGGAATTTTTTAAAGGTCCAAAATTCCACACTTAACAGAATATCCAAGTGAAACCAGTCGATGTTATCCTATGGAAGGAAATTCAAGTTACTGTAAGTATGGTTAGAATTACTTTTCAGGATCAATAGTGGCCTGAAAGATGCAGCACTGAGGTCGCTCCTGATTACAGGTGAGTAAATTGGAATTCGTAGTTCAGCTGATTTTTGAAGAATTTTTTAAAGAACCAGAACTCTACACTTAGAAAAATTTCCAAAACTCCACACTTAGAAACATTTCCAAGCGAATCTAGTCAATGTTAGCCTGTGGAAGGAAATTCAAATTACTATAACTACGGTTAGAAATACTTTTCAGGATCAGTAGTGGGCTGAAAGATGCAGCACTGAGGTCGCTCCTGATTACAGGTGAGTAAACCAGAATTCGTAGTTCGGCTGATTTTTGAGGAATTTTTTAACACCTTGGCTGCTAGGGGGCTTTCCCCTCCTGTGCTGATCCTTGATGAACCCCATTGTTCATGACAAGGTCAACTCGTCAAACGCACAGCGCAGGTAACGCCCATGACGAGCTGACCTTGTCATGAGCATGGAAGGGGTTAAAGGTCCAAATCTCCACACTTAGAAGAATTACCAAGTGAAACCAGTCAATGTTAGCCTATAGAAGGAAATTCAAGTTACTGTAAGTATGGTTAGAATTACTTTTCAGGATCAGTAGTGGGCTGAAAGATGCAGCACTGAGGTCTCTCCTGATAACAGGTGGGTAAATTGGAATTCGTAGTTCGGCTGATTTTTGAGGAATTTTTTAAAGTTCCAAAACTCCACACTTAGAAACATTTCCAAGTGTGTAAATCGGAATTCGTAATTCGGCTGATTTTTTAGAAATTTTTTAGGTTGAAAATTCCACACTTAGAAGAATTTCCAGGTGAAACCAGTCAATGTAAGCCTGTGGAAGGAAATTCAAGTTACTGTATCTACGGTTAGAATTAATTTTCAGGATCAGTAGTGGGCTGAAAGGTACACACTGAGGTCTCTACTGATAACAGGTGAGTAAATCGGAATTCGTAGTTCCGTTGATTTTAAAGGAATTTTTTAATGATCCAAAACTCCATGCTTAGAAGAATTTTCAAGTGAAACCAGTCAATGTTAGCCTATGGAAGGAAATCAAGTTACTGTAAGTATGGTTAGAATTACTTTTCAGGATCAGTAGTGGGCTGAAAGATGCAGCACTGAGGTCTCCCCTGATAACAGGTGAGTAAATCGGAATTCGTAGTTCGGTTGATTTATGAGGAATTTTTTAAAGGTCCAAAACTCCACACTTAACAGAATATCCAAGTGAAACCAGTCGATGTTATCCTATGGAAGGAAATTCAAGTTACTGTAAGTATGGTTAGAATTACTTTTTAGGATCAATACTGGCCTGAAAGATGCAGCACTGAGGTCGCTCCTGATTACAGGTGAGTAAATTGGAATTCGTAGTTCAGCTGATTTTTGAAGACTTTTTTAAAGAACCAGAACTCCACACTTAGAAGAATTTCCAAAACTCCACACTTAGAAACATTTCCAAGTGAAACTAGTCAATGTTAGCCTGTGGAAGGAAATTCAAATTACTATAACTACGGTTAGAATTACTTTTCAGGATCAGTAGTGGGCTGAAAGATGCAGCACTGAGGTCGCTCCTGATTACAGGTGAGTAAATCAGAATTCGTAGTTCGGCTGATTTTTGAGGAAATTTTTTAAAGGTCCAAATCTCCACACTTAGAAGAATTACCAAGTGAAACCAGTCAATGTTAGCCTATGGAAGGAAATTCAAGTTACTGTAAGTATGGTTAGAATTACTTTTCAGGATCAGTAGTGGGCTGAAAGATGTAGCACTGAGGTCTCTCCTGATAACAGGTGAGTAAATTGGAATTCGTAGTTCGGCTGATTTTTGAGGAATTTTTTAAAGTTCCAAAACTCCACACTTAGAAACATTTCCAAGTGAACCCAGTCGATGTTTTGCTATGGAAGGAAATTCAAGTTATTGTAAGTATGGTTAGAATTACTTTTCAGGATCAGTAGTGGGCTGAAAGGTGCAGCACTGAGGTCTCTACTGATAACAGGTGAGTAAATCGGAATTCGTAGTTCCGTTGATTTTAAAGGAATTTTTTAATGGTCCAAAACTCCATGCTTAGAAGAATTTTCAAGTGAAACCAGTCAATGTTAGCCAATGGAAGGAAATCAAGTTACTGTAAGTATGGTTAGAATTACTTTTCAGGATCAGTAGTGGGCTGAAAGATGCAGCACTGAGGTCTCCCCTGATAATAGGTGAGTAAATCGGAATTCGTAGTTCGGTTGATTTATGAGGAATTTTTTAAAGGTCCAAAACTCCACACTTAACAGAATATCCAAGTGAAACCAGTCGATGTTATCCTATGGAAGGAAATTCAAGTTACTGTAAGTATGGTTAGAATTACTTTTCAGGATCAATAGTGGCCTGAAAGATGCAGCACTGAGGTCGCTCCTGATTACAGGTGAGTAAATTGGAATTCGTAGTTCAGCTGATTTTTGAAGAATTTTTTAAAGAACCAGAACTCTACACGTAGAAGAATTTCCAAAACTCCACACTTAGAAACATTTCCAAGTGAAACCAGTCGATGTTTTGCTATGGAAGGAAATTCAAGTTATTGTAAGTATGGTTAGACTTACTTTTCAGGATCAGTAGTGGGCTGAAAGATGCAGCACTGAGGTCTCTCCTGATAACAGGTGAGTAAATCGAAATTTGTATTTCGGCTGATTTTTTAGGAATTTTTTAAAGATCCAAAACTCCACACTTAGAAGAATTTCCAAGTGAAGCCAGTCAATGTTAGCCGGTGGAAGGAAATTCAAGTTACTATAAATATGGTAAGATTTACTTTTCAGGATCAGTAGTGGGCTGAAAGATGCAGCACTGAGGTCGCTCCTGATTACAGGTGAGTAAATCGGAATTCGTAGTTCAGCTGATTTTTGAGGAATTTTTTAAAGATCCAAAACTCCACATTTAGAAGAATTTCCAAGTGAAACCAGTCAATGTTAGCCTATGGAAGGAAATTCAAGTTACTGTAAGTATGGTTAGAATTAATTTTCATGATCAGTAGTGGGCTGAAAGATACAGCACTGAGGACTCTCCTGATAACAGGTGTGCAAATCGGAATTCGTAGTTCGGCTGATTTTAAAGGAATTGTTTAATGATCCCAAACTCCACACTTAGAAACATTTCCAAGTGAAACCAGTCGATGTTATCCTATGGAAGGAAATTCAAGTTACGGTAAGTATGGTTACAATTACTTTTCAGGATCAGTAGTGGGCTGAAAGATGCAGCACTGAGGTCTCTCCTGATAATAGGTGAGTAAATCGGAATTCGTAGTTCGGTTGATTTTTGAGGAATTTTTTAATGATCTAAAACTCCACACTTAGAAACATTTCCAAGTGAAACCAGTCGATGGTATCCTATGGAAGGAAATTCAAGTTACTGTAAGTATGGTTAGATATATTTTTCAGGATCAGGAGTGGGCTGAAAGATGCAGCACTGAGGTCTCTCCTGATAACAGGTGAGTAAATCGGAATTCATAGTTTGGCTGATTATTTAGACATTTTTTAGGTTTAAAATTCCACACTTAGAAGAATTTCCAAGTGAAACCAGACAATGTTAGCCTGTGGAAGGAAATTCAAGTTACTGTAAGTATGGTTAGAATTAATTTTCAGGATCAGTAGAGGGCTGAAAGATGCAGCACTGAGGTCTCTCCTGATAACAGGTGAGTAAATCAGAATTCGTAGTTCGGCTGATTTTAAAGGAATTTTCTAAAGTTCCAAAACTCCACACTTAGAAGAATTTCCAAGTAAAACATGTCAATGTTAGCCTATGGAGGGAAATTCAAGTTACTGTAAGTATGGTTAGAATTACTTTTCAGGATCAGTAGTGGGCTGAAAGATGCAGCACTGAGGTCTCTCCTGATAACAGTTGAGTAAATCCGAATTCATAGTTCGGCTGATTTTTTTGAAATTTTTTAGGTTTAAAATTCCACACTTAGAAGAATTTCCAAGTGAAACCAGACAATGTTAGCCTGTGGAAGGAAATTCAAGTTACTATAAGTACTGTTAGAATTACTTTTCAGGATCAGTAGTGGGCTGAAATATGTAGCACTGAGGTCGCTCCTGATTACAGGTGAGTAAATCAGAATTCGTAGTTCGGCTGATTTTTGAGGAATTTTTTAAAGGTCCAAATCTCCACACTTAGAAGAATTTCCAAGTGAAACCAGTCAAATTTAGCTTAAGGAAGGAAATTCAAGTTACAATAACTGCGGTTAGAATTACATTTCAGGATCAATAGTGGGCGGAAACATACAGCACTGAGGTCACTCCTGATTACAGGTGAGTAAATCGGAATTCGTAGTTCGGCTGATTTTTTAGGAATTTTTTAAAAGTCCAAATCTCCACACTTAGAAGAATTTCCAAGTGAAACCAGTCAATGTTAGCCTATGGAAGGAAACTTAAGTTACTGTAAGTATGGTTAGAATTACTTTTCAGGATCAGTAGTGGGCTGAAAGATGCAGCACTGACGTCTCTCCTGATAACAGGTGAGTAAATCGGATTTCGTAGTTTGGCTGATTTTTGAGGAATTTTTTAAAGTTCCAAAACTCCACACTTAGAAGAATTGCCAAGTGAAACCAGTCAATGTTAGCCTATAGAAGGAAATTCAAGTTACTGTATCTACGGTTAGAATTCATTTTCAGGATCAGTAGTGGGCTGAAAGATGCAGCACTGAGGTCTCTCCTGATAACAGGTGAGTAAATCGGAATTCGTAGTTCGGCTGATTTTTGAGGAATTTTTTACATTTAAATCTCCACACTTAGAACAATTTCCAAGTGAAACCAGTCAATGTTAGCCTGTGGAAGGAAACTCAAGTTACTGTAACTGGGATTAGAATTACTTTTCAGGACCAATTGTGGGCTGAAAGATGCAGCACTGAGGTCGCTCCTGATTACAGGTGAGTAAATCGGAATTCAGAGTTCGGCTGATTTTTGAGGAATTTTTTAAAGTTCCAAAACTCCACACTTATTAGAATTTCCAAGTGAAACCAGTCAATGTTAGCTTGTGGAAGGAAATTCAAGTTACTATAACTACGGTTAGAATTACTTTTCAGGATCAGTAGTGGGCTGAAAGATGCAGCACTGAGGTCACTCTTGATTACAGATGATTAAATCAGAATTCGTAGTTCGGCTGATTTTTGAGGAATTTTTTTAAAGATACAAATCTCCACACTTAGAATAATTTCCAAGTGAAACCAGTCAACTCTAGCCTAAGGAAGGAAATTCAAGTTACAGTAACTGCGGTTAGAATTACTTTTCAGGATCAATAGTGGGTGGAAAGATGCAGCACTGAATGCACTCCTGATTACAGGTGAGTAAATCGGAATTCTTAGTTCGGCTGATTTTTGAGGAATTTTTTAAAAGTCCAAATCTCCACATTTAGAAGAATTTCCAAGTGAAACCAGTCAATGTTAGCCCAAGGAAGGAAATTCAAGTTACTGTAACTGCGGTTAGAATTACTTTTCGGGATCAGTAGTGGGCTGAAAGATGCAGCACTGAGGTCTTTCCTAATAACAGGTGAGTAAATCGGAATTCGTTGTTCGACTGACTTTTGAGGAATTGTTTAAAGATCCAAAACTCCACACTTAGAAGAACATCCCAGTGAAACCAGTCAACGTTAGCCCATGGAAGGAAATTCAAGTTACTGTAAGAATGGTTAGAATAACTTTTCAGGATCAGTAGTGGGCTGAAAGATGCAGCACTGAGGTCTCTCCTGATAACTGGTGAGTAAATTGGAATTCGTAGTTCGGCTGATTTTTGAGGAATTTTTTAAAGTTTCAAAACTCCACACTTAGAAACATTTCCAAGTGAAACCAGTCAATGTTTTGCTATGGAAGGAAATTCAAGTTATTGTAAATATGGTTAGAATTAATTTTCAGGATCAGTAGTGGGCTGAAAGATGCAGCACTGAGGTCTCTCCTGATAACAGGTGAGTAAATCGAAATTTGTATTTCGGCTGATTTTTGAGGAATTTTTTAAAGATCCAAAACTCCACACTTTAGAAGAATTTCCAAGTGAAGCCAGTCAATGTTAGCCGGTGGAAGGAAATTCAAGTTACTATAAATACGGTAAGATTTACTTTTCAGGATCAGTAGTGGGCTGAAAGATGCAGCACTGAGGTCGCTCCTGATTACAGGAGAGTAAATCGGAATTCGTAGTTTAGCTGATTTTTGAGGAATTTTTTAAAGATCCAAAACTCCACATTTAGAAGAATTTCCAAGTGAAACCAGTCAATGTTAGCCTATGGAAGAAAATTCAAGTTACTGTAAGTATGGTTAGAATTACTTTTCATGATCAGTAGTGAGCTGAAAGATGCAGCACTGAGGTCTCTCCTGATAACAGGTGAGTAAATCGGAATTCGTACTTCGGCGGATTTTTGAGGAATTTTTTTAAGTTTAAAACTCAACACTTAGAAGAATTACCAAGTGAAACCAGTCAATGTTAGCCTATGGAAGAAAATTAAAGTTACTGTATCTACGGTTAGAATTCATTTTCAGGATCAGTAGTGGGCTGAAAGATGCAGCACTGTGGTCTCTCCTGATAACAGGTGAGTAAATCAAATTCGTAGTTCGGCTGATTTTTGAGGAATTTTTTTACATTTAAATCTCCACACTTAGAACAATTTCCAAGTGAAACCAGTCAACGTTAGCCTGTGGAAGGAAATTCAAGTTACTGTAACTGGGATTAGAATTACTTTTCAGGACCAATTGTGGGCTGAAAGATGCAGCACTGAGGTCGCTCCTGATTACAGGTGAGTAAATCGGAATTCAGAGTTTGGCTGATTTTTGAGGAATTTTTTAAAGTTCCAAAACTCCACACTTATTAGAATTTCCAAGTGAAACCAGTCAATGTTAGCTTGTGGAAGGAAATTCAAGTTACTATAACTACGGTTAGAATTACTTTTCAGGATCAGTAGTGGGCTGAAAGATGCAGCACTGAGGTCGCTCCTGATTACAGATGATTAAATCAGAATTCGTAGTTCGGCTGATTTTTGAGGAATTTTTTAAAGATACAAATCTCCACACTTAGAATAATTTCCAAGTGAAACCAGTCAACTCTAGCCTAAGGAAGGAAATTCAAGTTACAGTAACTGCGGTTAGAATTACTTTTCAGGATCAATAGTGGGCGGAAAGATGCAGCACTGAATGCACTCCTGATTACAGGTGAGTAAATCGGAATTCTTAGTTCGGCTGATTTTTGAGGAATTTTTTGAAAATCCAAATCTCCACATTTAGAAGAATTTCCAAGTGAAACAAGTCAATGTTAGCCCAAGGAAGGAAATTCAAGTTACTGTAACTGCGGTTAGAATTACTTTTCGGGATCAGTAGTGGGCTGAAAGATGCAGCACTGAGGTCTTTCCTAATAACAGGTGAGTAAATCGGAATTCGTTGTTCGACTGACTTTTGAGGAATTTTTTAAAGATCCTAAACTCCACACTTAGAAGAACATCCCAGTGAAACCAGTCAACGTTAGCCCATGGAAGGAAATTCAAGTTACTGTAAGAATGGTTAGAATAACTTTTCAGGATCAGTAGTGGGCTGAAAGATGCAGCACTGAGGTCTCTCCTGATAACAAGTGAGTAAATTGGAATTCGTAGTTCGGCTGATTTTTGAGGAATTTTTTAAAGTTCCAAAACTCCACACTTAGAAACATTTCCAAGTGAAACCAGTCGATGTTTTGCTATGGTAGGAAATTCAAGTTATTGTAAGTATGGTTAGAATTACTTTTCAGGATCAGTAGTGGGCTGAAAGATGCAGCACTGAGGTCTCTCCTGATAACAGGTGAGTAAATTGAAATTCGTATTTCGGCTGATTTTTGAGGAATTTTTTAAAGATCCAAAACTCCACACTTAGAAGAATTTCCAAGTGAAGCCAGTCAATGTTAGCCTAAGGAAGGAAATTCAAGTTACTATAACTACGGTAAGAATTACTTTTCAGGATCAGTAGTGGGCTGAAAGATGCAGCACTGAGGTCGCTCCTGATTACAGGAGAGTAAATCGGAATTCGTAGTTCAGCTGATTTTTGAGGAATTTTTTAAAGATCCAAAACTCCACATTTAGAAGAATTTCCAAGTGAAACCAGTCAATGTTAGCCTATGGAAGGAAATTCAAGTTACTGTAAGTATGGTTAGAATTACTTTTCATGATCAGTAGTGGGCTGAAAGATGCAGCACTGAGGTCTCTCCTGATAACAGGTGAGTAAATCGGAAATCGTACTTCGGCGGATTTTTGAGGAATTTTTTTAAGTTTAAAACTCCACACTTAGAAGAATTTCCAAGTGAAACCAGTCAACGTTAGCCTGTGGAAGGAAATTCAAGTTACTATAACTACGGTTAGAATTACTTTTCAGGATCAGTAGTGGGCTGAAAGATGCAGCACTGAGGTCTCTCCTGATAACAGGTGAGTAAGTCATAATTCGAAGTTCAATTGATTTTTGAGGAATTTTGTAAAGTTCCAAAACTCCACACTTGAAGAATTTCCAAGTAAAACATGTCAATGTTGGCCTATGGAAGGAAATTCAAGTGACTGTAAGTATGGTTAGAATTACTTTTCAGGATATGTAGTGGGCTGAAAGATGCAGCACTGTGGTCTCTCCTGATAACAGGTGAGTAAATCGGAATTTGGAGTTCGGTTGATTTTTGAGGAATTTTTTACTGATCCAAAACTCCACACTTAGAAACATTTCCAAGTGAAACCAGTCAATGGTATCCTATGGAAGGAAATTCAAGTTACTGTAAGTATGGTTAGATATATTTTTCAGGATCAGGAGTGGGCTGAAAGATGCAGCACTGAGGTCTCTCCTGATAAAAGGTGAGTAAATCGGAATTCGTAATTCGGCTGATTTTTTAGAAATTTTTTAGGTTTAAAATTCCACACTTAGAAGAATTTCCAAGTGAAACCAGTCAATGTTAGCCTGTGGAAGGAAATTCAAGTTACTATAAGTACGGTTAGAATTACTTTTCAGGACCAACAGTGGGCTGAAAGATGCAGCACTGAGGACTCTCCTGATAACAGGTGTGCAAATCGGAATTCGTAGTTTGACTGAAATTAAAGGAATTGTTTAATGATCCCAAACTCCACACTTAGAAACATTTCCAAGTGAAACCAGTCGATGTTATCCTATGGAAGGAAATTCAAGTTACGGTAAGTATGGTTACAATTACTTTTCAGGATCAGTAGTGGGCTGAAAGATGCAGCACTGAGGTCTCTCCTGATAACAGGTGAGTAAATCGGAATTCGTAGTTCGGTTGATTTTTGAGGAATTTTTGAATGATCCAAAACTCCACACTTAGAAACATTTCCAAGTGAAACCAGTCGATGGTATCCTATGGAAGGAAATTCAAGTTACTGTAAGTATGGTTAGATATATTTTTCAGGATCAGGAGTGGGCTGAAAGATGCAGCACTGAGGTCTCTCCTGATAACAGGTGAGTAAATCGGAATTCATAGTTTGGCTGATTTTTTAGACATTTTTTAGGTATAAAATTCCACACTTAGAAGAATTTCCAAGTGAAACCAGACAATGTTAGCCTGTGGAAGGAAATTCAAGTTACTGTAAGTATGGTTAGAATTAATTTTCAGGATCAGTAGTGGGCTGAAAGATGCAGCACTGAGGTCTCTCCTGATAACAGGTGAGTAAATCAGAATTCGTAGTTCGGCTGATTTTAAAGGAATTTTTTAAAGTTCCAAAACTCCACACTTAGAAGAATTTCCAAGTAAAACATGTCAATGTTTGCCTATGGAGGGAAATTCAAGTTACTGTAAGTATGGTTAGAATTACTTTTCAGGATCAGTAGTGGGCTGAAAGATGCAGCACTGTGGTCTCTCCTGATAACAGTTGAGTAAATCCGAATTCGTAGTTCGGCTGATTTTTTTGAAATTTTTTAGGTTTAAAATTCCACACTTAGAAGATTTTCCAAGTGAAGTCAGTCAATGTTAGCCTGTGGAAGGAAATTCAAGTTCCTATAACTACAGTAAAAATTACTTTTCAGGATCAGTAGTGGGCTGAAAGATGCAGCACTGAGGTCGCTCCTGATTACAGGTGAGTAAATCAGAATTCGTAGTTCGGTTGATTTTTGAGGAATTTTTTAAAGGTCCAAATCTCCACACTTAGAAGAATTTCCAAGTGAAACCAGTCAGCTTTAGCTTAAGGAAGGAAATTCAAGTTACAATAACTGCGGTTAGAATTACATTTCAGGATCAATAGTGGGCGGAAACATACAGCACTGAGGTCACTCCTGATAACAGGTGAGTAAATCGGAATTCGTAGTTCGGCTGATTTTTTAGGAATTTTTTAAAAGTCCAAATCTCCACACTTAGAAGAATTTCCAAGTGAAGTCAGTCAATGTTAGCCTAAGGAAGGAAATTCAAGTTACTATAACTACGGTAAGAATTACTTTTCAGGATCAGCAGTGGGCTGAAAGATGCAGCACTGAGGTTGCTCCTGATTACAGGTGAGTAAATCGGAATTCGTAGTTCGGCTGATTTTTTAGGAATTTTTTAAAAGTCCAAATCTCCACACTTAGAAGAATTTCCAAGTGAAACCAGTCAATGTTAGCCTATGGAAGGAAATTCAAGTTACTGTAAGTATGGTTAGAATTACTTTTCAGGATCAGTAGTAGGCTGAAAGATGCAGCACTGAGGTCTCTCCTGATAACAGGTGAGTAAATCGGAATTCGTAGTTCGGCTGATTTTTGAGGAATTTTTTCACATTTAAATCTCCACACTTAGAACAATTTCCAAGTGAAACCAGTCAACGTTAGCCTGTGGAAGGAAACTCAAGTTACTGTAACTGGGATTAGAATTACTTTTCAGGACCAATTGTCGGCTGAAAGATGCAGCACTGAGGTCGCTCCTGATTACAGGTGAGTAAATCGGAATTCAGAGTTCGGCTGATTTTTGAGGAATTTTTTAAAGTTCCAAAACTCCACACTTATTAGAATTTCCAAGTGAAACCAGTCAATGTTAGCTTGTGGAAGGAAATTCAAGTTACTATAACTACGGTTAGAATTACTTTTCAGGATCAGTAGTGGGCTGAAAGATGCAGCACTGAGGTCGCTCCTGATTACAGATGATTAAATCAGAATTCGTAGTTCGGCTGATTTTTGAGGAATTTTTTAAAGATACAAATCTCCACACTTAGAAGAATTTCCAAGTGAAACCAGTCAACTTTAGCCTAAGGAAGGAAATTCAAGTTACAGTAACTGCGGTTAGAATTACTTTTCAGGATCAATAGTGGGCGGAAAGATGCAGCACTGAATGCACTCCTGATTACAGGTGAGTAAATCGGAATTCTTAGTTCGGCTGATTTTTGAGGAATTTTTTAAAAGTCCAAATATCCACATTTAGAAGAATTTCCAAGTGAAACCAGTCAATGTTAGCCCAAGGAAGGAAATTCAAGTTACTGTAACTGCGGTTAGAATTACTTTTCAGGATCATTAGTGGGCTGAAAGATGCAGCACTGAGGTCTTTCCTAATAACAGGTGAGTAAATCGGAATTCGTTGTTCGACTGACTTTTGAGGAATTTTTCAAAGATCCAAAACTCCACACTTAGAAGAACATCCCAGTGAAACCAGTCAACGTTAGCCCATGGAAGGAAATTCAAGTTACTGTAAGAATGGTTAGAATAACTTTTCAGGATCAGTAGTGGGCTTAAAGATGCAGCACTGAGGTCTCTCCTGATAACAGATGATTAAATCAGAATTCGTAGTTCGGCTGATTTTTGAGGAATTTTTTAAAGATACAAATCTCCACACTTAGAATAATTTCCAAGTGAAACCAGTCAACTCTAGCCTAAGGAAGGAAATTCAAGTTACAGTAACTGCGGTTAGAATTACTTTTCAGGATCAATAGTGGGCGGAAAGATGCAGCACTGAATGCACTCCTGATTACAGGTGAGTAAATCGGAATTCTTAGTTCGGCTGATTTTTGAGGAATTTTTTAAAAGTCCAAATCTCCACATTTAGAAGAATTTCCAAGTGAAACCAGTCAATGTTAGCCCAAGGAAGGAAATTCAAGTTACTGTAACTGCGGTTAGAATTACTTTTCGGGATCAGTAGTGGGCTGAAAGATGCAGCACTGAGGTCTTTCCTAATAACAGGTGAGTAAATCGGAATTCGTTGTTCGACTGACTTTTGAGGAATTTTTTAAAGATCCTAAACTCCACACTTAGAAGAACATCCCAGTGAAACCAGTCAACGTTAGCCCATGAAAGGAAATTCAAGTTACTGTAAGAATGGTTAGAATAACTTTTCAGGATAAGTAGTGGGCTGAAAGATGCAGCACTGAGGTCTCTCCTGATAACAAGTGAGTAAATTGGAATTCGTAGTTCGGCTGATTTTTAAGGAATTTTTTTAAGTTCCAAAACTCCACACTTAGAAACATTTCCAAGTGAAACCAGTCGATGTTTTGCTATGGAAGGAAATTCAAGTTATTGTAAGTATGGTTAGAATTACTTTTCAGGATCAGTAGTGGGCTGAAAGATGCAGCACTGAGGTCTCTCCTGATAACAGGTGAGTAAATCGGAATTCGTAGTTCGGTTGATTTTTGAGGAATTTTTGAATGATCCAAAACTCCACACTTAGAAACATTTCCAAGTGAAACCAGTCGATGGTATCCTATGGAAGGAAATTCAAGTTACTGTAAGTATGGTTAGATATATTTTTCAGGATCAGGAGTGGGCTGAAAGATGCAGCACTGAGGTCTCTCCTGATAACAGGTGAGTAAATCGGAATTCATAGTTTGGCTGATTTTTTAGACATTGTTTAGGTTTAAAATTCCACACTTAGAAGAATTTCCAAGTGAAACCAGACAATGTTAGCCTGTGGAAGGAAATTCAAGTTACTGTAAGTATGGTTAGAATTAATTTTCAGGATCAGTAGTGGGCTGAAAGATGCAGCACTGAGGTCTCTCCTGATAACAGGTGAGTAAATCAGAATTCGTAGTTCGGCTGATTTTAAAGGAATTTTTTAAAGTTCCAAAACTCCACACTTAGAAGAATTTCCAAGTAAAACATGTCAATGTTAGCCTATGGAGGGAAATTCAAGTTACTGTAAGTATGGTTAGAATTACTTTTCAGGATCAGTAGTGGGCTGAAAGATGCAGCACTGTGGTCTCTCCTGATAACAGTTGAGTAAATCCGAATTCGTAGTTCAGCTGATTTTTTTGAAATTTTTTAGGTTTAAAATTCCACACTTAGAAGATTTTCCAAGTGAAGTCAGTCAATGTTAGCCTGTGGAAGGAAATTCAAGTTCCTATAACTACGGTAAAAATTACTTTTCAGGATCAGTAGTGGGCTGAAAGATGCAGCACTGAGGTCGCTCCTGATTACAGGTGAGTAAATCAGAATTCGTAGTTCGGTTGATTTTTGAGGAATTTTTTAAAGGTCCAAATCTCCACACTTAGAAGAATTTCCAAGTGAAACCAGTCAGCTTTAGCTTAAGGAAGGAAATTCAAGTTACAATAACTGCGGTTAGAATTACAATTCAGGATCAATAGTGGGCGGAAACATACAGCACTGAGGTCACTCCTGATTACAGGTGAGTAAATCAGAATTCGTAGTTCGGCTGATTTTTTAGGAATTTTTTAAAAGTCCAAATCTCCACACTTAGAAGAATTTCCAAGTGAAGTCAGTCAATGTTAGCCTAAGGAAGGAAATTCAAGTTACTATAACTACGGTAAGAATTACTTTTCAGGATCAGCAGTGGGCTGAAAGATGCAGCACTGAGGTTGCTCCTGATTACAGGTGAGTAAATCGGAATTCGTAGTTCAGCTGATTTATGAGGAATTTTTTAAAGATCCAAAACCCCACACTTAGAAGAATTTCCAAGTGAAACCAGTCAATGTTAGCCTATGGAAGGAAATTCAAGTTACTGTAAGTATGGTTAGAATTACTTTTCAGGATCAGTAGTAGGCTGAAAGATGCAGCACTGAGGTCTCTCCTGATAACAGGTGAGTAAATCGGAATTCGTAGTTCGGCTGATTTTTGAGGAATTTTTTCACATTTAAATCTCCACACTTAGAACAATTTCCAAGTGAAACCAGTCAACGTTAGCCTGTGGAAGGAAACTCAAGTTACTGTAACTGGGATTAGAATTACTTTTCAGGACCAATTGTGGGCTGAAAGATGCAGCACTGAGGTCGCTCCTGATTACAGGTGAGTAAATCGGAATTCAGAGTTCGGCTGATTTTTGAGGAATTTTTTAAAGTTCCAAAACTCCACACTTATTAGAATTTCCAAGTGAAACCAGTCAATGTTAGCTTGTGGAAGGAAATTCAAGTTACTATAACTACGGTTAGAATTACTTTTCAGGATCAGTAGTGGGCTGAAAGATGCAGCACTGAGGTCGCTCCTGATTACAGATGATTAAATCAGAATTCGTAGTTCGGCTGATTTTTGAGGAATTTTTTAAAGATACAAATCTCCACACTTAGAAGAATTTCCAAGTGAAACCAGTCAACTTTAGCCTAAGGAAGGAAATTCAAGTTACAGTAACTGCGGTTAGAATTACTTTTCAGGATCAATAGTGGGCGGAAAGATGCAGCACTGAATGCACTCCTGATTACAGGTGAGTAAATCGGAATTCTTAGTTCGGCTGATTTTTGAGGAATTTTTTAAAAGTCCAAATATCCACATTTAGAAGAATTTCCAAGTGAAACCAGTCAATGTTAGCCCAAGGAAGGAAATTCAAGTTACTGTAACTGCGGTTAGAATTACTTTTCAGGATCATTAGTGGGCTGAAAGATGCAGCACTGAGGTCTTTCCTAATAACAGGTGAGTAAATCGGAATTCGTTGTTCGACTGACTTTTGAGGAATTTTTTAAAGATCCAAAACTCCACACTTAGAAGAACATCCCAGTGAAACCAGTCAACGTTAGCCCATGGAAGGAAATTCAAGTTACTGTAAGAATGGTTAGAATAACTTTTCAGGATCAGTAGTGGGCTTAAAGATGCAGCACTGAGGTCTCTCCTGATAACAGGTGAGTAAATTGGAATTCGTAGTTCGGCTGATTTTTGAGGAATTTTTCAAAGTTCCAAAACTCCACACTTATTAGAATTTCCAAGTGAAACCAGTCAATGTTAGCTTGTGGAAGGAAATTCAAGTTACTATAACTACGGTTAGAATTACTTTTCAGGATCAGTAGTGGGCTGAAAGATGCAGCACTGAGGTCACTCCTGATTACAGATGATTAAATCAGAATTCGTAGTTCGGCTGATTTTTGAGGAATTTTTTAAAGATACAAATCTCCACACTTAGAATAATTTCCAAGTGAAACCAGTCAACTCTAGCCTAAGGAAGGAAATTCAAGTTACAGTAACTGCGGTTAGAATTACTTTTCAGGATCAATAGTGGGCGGAAAGATGCAGCACTGAATGCACTCCTGATTACAGGTGAGTAAATCGGAATTCTTAGTTCGGCTGATTTTTGAGGAATTTTTTAAAAGTCCAAATCTCCACATTTAGAAGAATTTCCAAGTGAAACTAGTCAATGTTAGCCCAAGGAAGGAAATTCAAGTTACTGTAACTGCGGTTAGAATTACTTTTCGGGATCAGTAGTGGGCTGAAAGATGCAGCACTGAGGTCTTTCCTAATAACAGGTGAGTAAATCGGAATTCGTTGTTCGACTGACTTTTGAGGAATTTTTTAAAGATCCAAAACTCCACACTTAGAAGAACATCCCAGTGAAACCAGTCAACGTTAGCCCATGGAAGGAAATTCAAGTTACTGTAAGAATGGTTAGAATAACTTTTCAGGATCAGTAGTGGGCTGAAAGATGCAGCACTGAGGTCTCTCCTGATAACAGGCGAGTAAATTGGAATTCGTAGTTCGGCTGATTTTTGAGGAATTTTTTAAAGTTTCAAAACTCCACACTCAGAAACATTTCCAAGTGAAACCAGTCGATGTTTTGCTATGGAAGGAAATTCAAGTTATTGTAAGTATGGTTAGAATTAATTTTCAGGATCAGTAGTGGGCTGAAAGATGCAGCACTGAGGTCTCTCCTGATAACAGGTGAGTAAATCGAAATTTGTATTTCGGCTGATTTTTGAGGAATTTTTTAAAGATCCAAAACTCCACACTTTAGAAGAATTTCCAAGTGAAGCCAGTCAATGTTAGCCGGTGGAAGGAAATTCAAGTTACTATAAATACGGTAAGACTTACTTTTCAGGATCAGTAGTGGGCTGAAAGATGCAGCACTGAGGTCGCTCCTGATTACAGGAGAGTAAATCGGAATTCGTAGTTCAGCTGATTTTTGAGGAATTTTTTAAAGATCCAAAACTCCACATTTAGAAGAATTTCCAAGTGAAACCAGTCAATGTTAGCCTATGGAAGGAAATTAAAGTTACTGTATCTACGGTTAGAATTCATTTTCAGGATCAGTAGTGGGCTGAAAGATGCAGCACTGTGGTCTCTCCTGATAACAGGTGAGTAAATCGAATTCGTAGTTCGGCTGATTTTTGAGGAATTTTTTTACATTTAAATCTCCACACTTAGAACAATTTCCAAGTGAAACCAGTCAACGTTAGCCTGTGGAAGGAAACTCAAGTTACTGTAACTGGGATTAGAATTACTTTTCAGGACCAATTGTGGGCTGAAAGATGCAGCACTGAGGTCGCTCCTGATTACAGGTGAGTAAATCGGAATTCAGAGTTCGGCTGATTTTTGAGGAATTTTTTAAAGTTCCAAAACTCCACACTTATTAGAATTTCCAAGTGAAACCAGTCAATGTTAGCTTGTGGAAGGAAATTCAAGTTACTATAACTACGGTTAGAATTACTTTTCAGGATCAGTAGTGGGCTGAAAGATGCAGCACTGAGGTCGCTCCTGATTACAGATGATTAAATCAGAATTCGTAGTTCGGCTGATTTTTGAGGAATTTTTTAAAGATACAAATCTCCACACTTAGAAGAATTTCCAAGTGAAACCAGTCAACTTTAGCCTAAGGAAGGAAATTCAAGTTACAGTAACTGCGGTTAGAATTACTTTTCAGGATCAATAGTGGGCGGAAAGATGCAGCACTGAATGCACTCCTGATTACAGGTGAGTAAATCGGAATTCTTAGTTCGGCTGATTTTTGAGGAATTTTTTAAAAGTCCAAATATCCACATTTAGAAGAATTTCCAAGTGAAACCAGTCAATGTTAGCCCAAGGAAGGAAATTCAAGTTACTGTAACTGCGGTTAGAATTACTTTTCAGGATCATTAGTGGGCTGAAAGATGCAGCACTGAGGTCTTTCCTAATAACAGGTGAGTAAATCGGAATTCGTTGTTCGACTGACTTTTGAGGAATTTTTTAAAGATCCAAAACTCCACACTTAGAAGAACATCCCAGTGAAACCAGTCAACGTTAGCCCATGGAAGGAAATTCAAGTTACTGTAAGAATGGTTAGAATAACTTTTCAGGATCAGTAGTGGGCTTAAAGATGCAGCACTGAGGTCTCTCCTGATAACAGGTGAGTAAATTGGAATTCGTAGTTCGGCTGATTTTTGAGGAATTTTTTAAAGTTCCAAAACTCCACACTTATTAGAATTTCCAAGTGAAACCAGTCAATGTTAGCTTGTGGAAGGAAATTCAAGTTACTATAACTACGGTTAGAATTACTTTTCAGGATCAGTAGTGGGCTGAAAGATGCAGCACTGAGGTCACTCCTGATTACAGATGATTAAATCAGAATTCGTAGTTCGGCTGATTTTTGAGGAATTTTTTAAAGATACAAATCTCCACACTTAGAATAATTTCCAAGTGAAACCAGTCAACTCTAGCCTAAGGAAGGAAATTCAAGTTACAGTAACTGCGGTTAGAATTACTTTTCAGGATCAATAGTGGGCGGAAAGATGCAGCACTGAATGCACTCCTGATTACAGGTGAGTAAATCGGAATTCTTAGTTCGGCTGATTTTTGAGGAATTTTTTAAAAGTCCAAATCTCCACATTTAGAAGAATTTCCAAGTGAAACTAGTCAATGTTAGCCCAAGGAAGGAAATTCAAGTTACAGTAACTGCGGTTAGAATTACTTTTCAGGATCAATAGTGGGCGGAAAGATGCAGCACTGAATGCACTCCTGATTACAGGTGAGTAAATCGGAATTCTTAGTTCGGCTGATTTTTGAGGAATTTTTTAAAAGTCCAAATCTCCACATTTAGAAGAATTTCCAAGTGAAACCAGTCAATGTTAGCCCAAGGAAGGAAATTCAAGTTACTGTAACTGCGGTTAGAATTACTTTTCGGGATCAGTAGTGGGCTGAAAGATGCAGCACTGAGGTCTTTCCTAATAACAGGTGAGTAAATCGGAATTCGTTGTTCGACTGACTTTTGAGGAATTTTTAAAGATCCTAAACTCCACACTTAGAAGAACATCCCAGTGAAACCAGTCAACGTTAGCCCATGGAAGGAAATTCAAGTTACTGTAAGAATGGTTAGAATAACTTTCCAGGATAAGTAGTGGGCTGAAAGATGCAGCACTGAGGTCTCTCCTGATAACAAGTGAGTAAATTGGAATTCGTAGTTCGGCTGATTTTTAAGGAATTTTTTTAAGTTCCAAAACTCCACACTTAGAAACATTTCCAAGTGAAACCAGTCGATGTTTTGCTATGGAAGGAAATTCAAGTTATTGTAAGTATGGTTAGAATTACTTTTCAGGATCAGTAGTGGGCTGAAAGATGCAGCACTGAGGTCTCTCCTGATAACAGGTGAGTAAATCGGAATTCGTAGTTCGGTTGATTTTTGAGGAATTTTTGAATGATCCAAAACTCCACACTTAGAAACATTTCCAAGTGAAACCAGTCGATGGTATCCTATGGAAGGAAATTCAAGTTACTGTAAGTATGGTTAGATATATTTTTCAGGATCAGGAGTGGGCTGAAAGATGCAGCACTGAGGTCTCTCCTGATAACAGGTGAGTAAATCGGAATTCATAGTTTGGCTGATTTTTTAGACATTTTTTAGGTTTAAAATTCCACACTTAGAAGAATTTCCAAGTGAAACCAGACAATGTTAGCCTGTGGAAGGAAATTCAAGTTACTGTAAGTATGGTTAGAATTAATTTTCAGGATCAGTAGTGGGCTGAAAGATGCAGCACTGAGGTCTCTCCTGATAACAGGTGAGTAAATCAGAATTCGTAGTTCGGCTGATTTTAAAGGAATTTTTTAAAGTTCCAAAACTCCACACTTAGAAGAATTTCCAAGTAAAACATGTCAATGTTAGCCTATGGAGGGAAATTCAAGTTACTGTAAGTATGGTTAGAATAACTTTTCAGGATCAGTAGTGGGCTGAAAGATGCAGCACTGTGGTCTCTCCTGATAACAGTTGAGTAAATCCGAATTCGTAGTTCAGCTGATTTTTTTGAAATTTTTTAGGTTTAAAATTCCACACTTAGAAGATTTTCTAAGTGAAGTCAGTCAATGTTAGCCTGTGGAAGGAAATTCAAGTTCCTATAACTACGGTAAAAATTACTTTTCAGGATCAGTAGTGGGCTGAAAGATGCAGCACTGAGGTCGCTCCTGATTACAGGTGAGTAAATCAGAATTCGTAGTTCGGTTGATTTTTGAGGAATTTTTTAAAGGTCCAAATCTCCACACTTAGAAGAATTTCCAAGTGAAACCAGTCAGCTTTAGCTTAAGGAAGGAAATTCAAGTTACAATAACTGCGGTTAGAATTACATTTCAGGATCAATAGTGGGCGGAAACATACAGCACTGAGGTCACTCCTGATTACAGGTGAGTAAATCAGAATTCGTAGTTCGGCTGATTTTTTAGGATTTTTTTAAAAGTCCAAATCTCCACACTTAGAAGAATTTCCAAGTGAAGTCAGTCAATGTTAGCCTAAGGAAGGAAATTCAAGTTACTATAACTACGGTAAGAATTACTTTTCAGGATCAGCAGTGGGCTGAAAGATGCAGCACTGAGGTTGCTCCTGATTACAGGTGAGTAAATCGGAATTCGTAGTTCAGCTGATTTATGAGGAATTTTTTAAAGATCCAAAACCCCACACTTAGAAGAATTTCCAAGTGAAACCAGTCAATGTTAGCCTATGGAAGGAAATTCAAGTTACTGTAAGTATGGTTAGAATTACTTTTCAGGATCAGTAGTAGGCTGAAAGATGCAGCACTGAGGTCTCTCCTGATAACAGGTGAGTAAATCGGAATTCGTAGTTCGGCTGATTTTTGAGGAATTTTTTCACATTTAAATCTCCACACTTAGAACAATTTCCAAGTGAAACCAGTCAATGTTAGCCTGTGGAAGGAAACTCAAGTTACTGTAACTGGGATTAGAATTACTTTTCAGGACCAATTGTGGGCTGAAAGATGCAGCACTGAGGTCGCTCCTGATTACAGGTGAGTAAATCGGAATTCAGAGTTCGGCTGATTTTTGAGGAATTTTTTAAAGTTCCAAAACTCCACACTTATTAGAATTTCCAAGTGAAACCAGTCAATGTTAGCTTGTGGAAGGAAATTCAAGTTACTATAACTACGGTTAGAATTACTTTTCAGGATCAGTAGTGGGCTGAAAGATGCAGCACTGAGGTCGCTCCTGATTACAGATGATTAAATCAGAATTCGTAGTTCGGCTGATTTTTGAGGAATTTTTTAAAGATACAAATCTCCACACTTAGAAGAATTTCCAAGTGAAACCAGTCAACTTTAGCCTAAGGAAGGAAATTCAAGTTACAGTAACTGCGGTTAGAATTACTTTTCAGGATCAATAGTGGGCGGAAAGATGCAGCACTGAATGCACTCCTGATTACAGGTGAGTAAATCGGAATTCTTAGTTCGGCTGATTTTTGAGGAATTTTTTAAAAGTCCAAATATCCACATTTAGAAGAATTTCCAAGTGAAGTCAGTCAATGTTAGCCTAAGGAAGGAAATTCAAGTTACTATAACTACGGTAAGAATTACTTTTCAGGATCAGCAGTGGGCTGAAAGATGCAGCACTGAGGTTGCTCCTGATTACAGGTGAGTAAATCGGAATTCGTAGTTCAGCTGATTTATGAGGAATTTTTTAAAGATCCAAAACCCCACACTTAGAAGAATTTCCAAGTGAAACCAGTCAATGTTAGCCTATGGAAGGAAATTCAAGTTACTGTAAGTATGGTTAGAATTACTTTTCAGGATCAGTAGTAGGCTGAAAGATGCAGCACTGAGGTCTCTCCTGATAACAGGTGAGTAAATCGGAATTCGTAGTTCGGCTGATTTTTGAGGAATTTTTTCACATTTAAATCTCCACACTTAGAACAATTTCCAAGTGAAACCAGTCAATGTTAGCCTGTGGAAGGAAACTCAAGTTACTGTAACTGGGATTAGAATTACTTTTCAGGACCAATTGTGGGCTGAAAGATGCAGCACTGAGGTCGCTCCTGATTACAGGTGAGTAAATCGGAATTCAGAGTTCGGCTGATTTTTGAGGAATTTTTTAAAGTTCCAAAACTCCACACTTATTAGAATTTCCAAGTGAAACCAGTCAATGTTAGCTTGTGGAAGGAAATTCAAGTTACTATAACTACGGTTAGAATTACTTTTCAGGATCAGTAGTGGGCTGAAAGATGCAGCACTGAGGTCGCTCCTGATTACAGATGATTAAATCAGAATTCGTAGTTCGGCTGATTTTTGAGGAATTTTTTAAAGATACAAATCTCCACACTTAGAAGAATTTCCAAGTGAAACCAGTCAACTTTAGCCTAAGGAAGGAAATTCAAGTTACAGTAACTGCGGTTAGAATTACTTTTCAGGATCAATAGTGGGCGGAAAGATGCAGCACTGAATGCACTCCTGATTACAGGTGAGTAAATCGGAATTCTTAGTTCGGCTGATTTTTGAGGAATTTTTTAAAAGTCCAAATATCCACATTTAGAAGAATTTCCAAGTGAAACCAGTCAATGTTAGCCCAAGGAAGGAAATTCAAGTTACTGTAACTGCGGTTAGAATTACTTTTCAGGATCATTAGTGGGCTGAAAGATGCAGCACTGAGGTCTTTCCTAATAACAGGTGAGTAAATCGGAATTCGTTGTTCGACTGACTTTTGAGGAATTTTTTAAAGATCCAAAACTCCACACTTAGAAGAACATCCCAGTGAAACCAGTCAACGTTAGCCCATGGAAGGAAATTCAAGTTACTGTAAGATTGGTTAGAATAACTTTTCAGGATCAGTAGTGGGCTTAAAGATGCAGCACTGAGGTCTCTCCTGATAACAGGTGAGTAAATTGGAATTCGTAGTTCGGCTGATTTTTGAGGAATTTTTTAAAGTTTCAAAACTCCACACTCAGAAACATTTCCAAGTGAAACCAGTCGATGTTTTGCTATGGAAGGAAATTCAAGTTATTGTAAGTATGGTTAGAATTAATTTTCAGGATCAGTAGTGGGCTGAAAGATGCAGCACTGAGGTCTCTCCTGATAACAGGTGAGTAAATCGAAATTTGTATTTCGGCTGATTTTTGAGGAATTTTTTAAAGATCCAAAACTCCACACTTTAGAAGAATTTCCAAGTGAAGCCAGTCAATGTTAGCCTATGGAAGGAAATTAAAGTTACTGTATCTACGGTTAGAATTCATTTTCAGGATCAGTAGTGGGCTGAAAGATGCAGCACTGTGGTCTCTCCTGATAACAGGTGAGTAAATCGAATTCGTAGTTCGGCTGATTTTTGAGGAATTTTTTTACATTTAAATCTCCACACTTAGAACAATTTCCAAGTGAAACCAGTCAACGTTAGCCTGTGGAAGGAAACTCAAGTTACTGTAACTGGGATTAGAATTACTTTTCAGGACCAATTGTGGGCTGAAAGATGCAGCACTGAGGTCGCTCCTGATTACAGGTGAGTAAATCGGAATTCAGAGTTCGGCTGATTTTTGAGGAATTTTTTAAAGTTCCAAAACTCCACACTTATTAGAATTTCCAAGTGAAACCAGTCAATGTTAGCTTGTGGAAGGAAATTCAAGTTACTATAACTACGGTTAGAATTACTTTTCAGGATCAGTAGTGGGCTGAAAGATGCAGCACTGAGTTCGCTCCTGATTACAGATGATTAAATCAGAATTCGTAGTTCGGCTGATTTTTGAGGAATTTTTTAAAGATACAAATCTCCACACTTAGAAGAATTTCCAAGTGAAACCAGTCAACTTTAGCCTAAGGAAGGAAATTCAAGTTACAGTAACTGCGGTTAGAATTACTTTTCAGGATCAATAGTGGGCGGAAAGATGCAGCACTGAATGCACTCCTGATTACAGGTGAGTAAATCGGAATTCTTAGTTCGGCTGATTTTTGAGGAATTTTTTAAAAGTCCAAATATCCACATTTAGAAGAATTTCCAAGTGAAACCAGTCAATGTTAGCCCAAGGAAGGAAATTCAAGTTACTGTAACTGCGGTTAGAATTACTTTTCAGGATCATTAGTGGGCTGAAAGATGAAGCACTGAGGTCTTTCCTAATAACAGGTGAGTAAATCGGAATTCGTTGTTCGACTGACTTTTGAGGAATTTTTTAAAGATCCAAAACTCCACACTTAGAAGAACATCCCAGTGAAACCAGTCAACGTTAGCCCATGGAAGGAAATTCAAGTTACTGTAAGAATGGTTAGAATAACTTTTCAGGATCAGTAGTGGGCTTAAAGATGCAGCACTGAGGTCTCTCCTGATAACAGGTGAGTAAATTGGAATTCGTAGTTCGGCTGATTTTTGAGGAATTTTTTAAAGTTCCAAAACTCCACACTTATTAGAATTTCCAAGTGAAACCAGTCAATGTTAGCTTGTGGAAGGAAATTCAAGTTACTATAACTACGGTTAGAATTACTTTTCAGGATCAGTAGTGGGCTGAAAGATGCAGCACTGAGGTCACTCCTGATTACAGATGATTAAATCAGAATTCGTAGTTCGGCTGATTTTTGAGGAATTTTTTAAAGATACAAATCTCCACACTTAGAATAATTTCCAAGTGAAACCAGTCAACTCTAGCCTAAGGAAGGAAATTCAAGTTACAGTAACTGCGGTTAGAATTACTTTTCAGGATCAATAGTGGGCGGAAAGATGCAGCACTGAATGCACTCCTGATTACAGGTGAGTAAATCGGAATTCTTAGTTCGGCTGATTTTTGAGGAATTTTTTAAAAGTCCAAATCTCCACATTTAGAAGAATTTCCAAGTGAAACTAGTCAATGTTAGCCCAAGGAAGGAAATTCAAGTTACTGTAACTGCGGTTAGAATTACTTTTCGGGATCAGTAGTGGGCTGAAAGATGCAGCACTGAGGTCTTTCCTAATAACAGGTGAGTAAATCGGAATTCGTTGTTCGACTGACTTTTGAGGAATTTTTTAAAGATCCAAAACTCCACACTTAGAAGAACATCCCAGTGAAACCAGTCAACGTTAGCCCATGGAAGGAAATTTAAGTTACTGTAAGAATGGTTAGAATAACTTTTCAGGATCAGTAGTGGGCTGAAAGATGCAGCACTGAGGTCTCTCCTGATAACAGGCGAGTAAATTGGAATTCGTAGTTCGGCTGATTTTTGAGGAATTTTTTAAAGTTTCAAAACTCCACACTCAGAAACATTTCCAAGTGAAACCAGTCGATGTTTTGCTATGGAAGGAAATTCAAGTTATTGTAAGTATGGTTAGAATTAATTTTCAGGATCAGTAGTGGGCTGAAAGATGCAGCACTGAGGTCTCTCCTGATAACAGGTGAGTAAATCGAAATTTGTATTTCGGCTGATTTTTGAGGAATTTTTTAAAGATCCAAAACTCCACACTTTAGAAGAATTTCCAAGTGAAGCCAGTCAATGTTAGCCGGTGGAAGGAAATTCAAGTTACTATAAATACGGTAAGACTTACTTTTCAGGATCAGTAGTGGGCTGAAAGATGCAGCACTGAGGTCGCTCCTGATTACAGGAGAGTAAATCGGAATTCGTAGTTCAGCTGATTTTTGAGGAATTTTTTAAAGATCCAAAACTCCACATTTAGAAGAATTTCCAAGTGAAACCAGTCAATGTTAGCCTATGGAAGGAAATTAAAGTTACTGTATCTACGGTTAGAATTCATTTTCAGGATCAGTAGTGGGCTGAAAGATGCAGCACTGTGGTCTCTCCTGATAACAGGTGAGTAAATCGAATTCGTAGTTCGGCTGATTTTTGAGGAATTTTTTTACATTTAAATCTCCACACTTAGAACAATTTCCAAGTGAAACCAGTCAACGTTAGCCTGTGGAAGGAAATTCAAGTTACTGTAACTGGGATTAGAATTACTTTTCAGGACCAATTGTGGGCTGAAAGATGCAGCACTGAGGTCACTCCTGATTACAGGTGAGTAAATCGGAATTCAGAGTTTGGCTGATTTTTGAGGAATTTTTTAAAGTTCCAAAACTCCACACTTATTAGAATTTCCAAGTGAAACCAGTCAATGTTAGCTTGTGGAAGGAAATTCAAGTTACTATAACTACGGTTAGAATTACTTTTCAGGATCAGTAGTGGGCGGAAAGATGCAGCACTGAATGCACTCCTGATTACAGATGATTAAATCAGAATTCGTAGTTCGGCTGATTTTTGAGGAATTTTTTGAAAATCCAAATCTCCACATTTAGAAGAATTTCCAAGTGAAACCAGTCAATGTTAGCCCAAGGAAGGAAATTCAAGTTACTGTAACTGCGGTTAGAATTACTTTTCGGGATCAGTAGTGGGCTGAAAGATGCAGCACTGAGGTCTTTCCTAATAACAGGTGAGTAAATCGGAATTCGTTGTTCGACTGACTTTTGAGGAATTTTTTAAAGATCCTAAACTCCACACTGAGAAGAACATCCCAGTGAAACCAGTCAACGTTTGCCCATGGAAGGAAATTCAAGTTACTGTAAGAATGGTTAGAATAACTTTTCAGGATAAGTAGTGGGCTGAAAGATGCAGCACTGAGGTCTCTCCTGATAACAAGTGAGTAAATTGGAATTCGTAGTTCGGCTGATTTTTAAGGAATTTTTTTAAGTTCCAAAACTCCACACTTAGAAACATTTCCAAGTGAAACCAGTCGATGTTTTGCTATGGAAGGAAATTCAAGTTATTGTAAGTATGGTTAGAATTACTTTTCAGGATCAGTAGTGGGCTGAAAGATGCAGCACTGAGGTCTCTCCTGATAACAGGTGAGTAAATCGGAATTCGTAGTTCGGTTGATTTTTGAGGAATTTTTGAATGATCCAAAACTTCACACTTAGAAACATTTCCAAGTGAAACCAGTCGATGGTATCCTATGGAAGGAAATTCAAGTTACTGTAAGTATGGTTAGATATATTTTTCAGGATCAGGAGTGGGCTGAAAGATGCAGCACTGAGGTCTCTCCTGATAACAGGTGAGTAAATCGGAATTCATAGTTTGGCTGATTTTTTAGACATTTTTTAGGTTTAAAATTCCACACTTAGAAGAATTTCCAAGTGAAACCAGACAATGTTAGCCTGTGGAAGGAAATTCAAGTTACTGTAAGTATGGTTAGAATTAATTTTCAGGATCAGTAGTGGGCTGAAAGATGCAGCACTGAGGTCTCTCCTGATAACAGGTGAGTAAATCAGAATTCGTAGTTCGGCTGATTTTAAAGGAATTTTTTAAAGTTCCAAAACTCCACACTTAGAAGAATTTCCAAGTAAAACATGTCAATGTTAGCCTATGGAGGGAAATTCAAGTTACTGTAAGTATGGTTAGAATTACTTTTCAGGATCAGTAGTGGGCTGAAAGATGCAGCACTGTGGTCTCTCCTGATAACAGTTGAGTAAATCCGAATTCGTAGTTCAGCTGATTTTTTTGAAATTTTTTAGGTTTAAAATTCCACACTTAGAAGATTTTCCAAGTGAAGTCAGTCAATGTTAGCCTGTGGAAGGAAATTCAAGTTCCTATACCTACGGTAAAAATTACTTTTCAGGATCAGTAGTGGGCTGAAAGATGCAGCACTGAGGTCGCTCCTGATTACAGGTGAGTAAATCAGAATTCGTAGTTCGGTTGATTTTTGCGGAATTTTTTAAAGGTCCAAATCTCCACACTTAGAAGAATTTCCAAGTGAAACCAGTCAGCTTTAGCTTAAGGAAGGAAATTCAAGTTACAATAACTGCGGTTAGAATTACATTTCAGGATCAATAGTGGGCGGAAACATACAGCACTGAGGTCACTCCTGATTACAGGTGAGTAAATCGGAATTCGTACTTCGGCGGATTTTTGAGGAATTTTTTTAAGTTTAAAACTCCACACTTAGAAGAATTTCCAAGTGAAACCAGTCAATGTTAGCCTATGGAAGGAAATTCAAGTTACTGTAAGTATGGTTAGAATTACTTTTCATGATCAGTAGTGGGCTGAAAGATGCAGCACTGAGGTCTCTCCTGATAACAGGTGAGTAAATCGAAATTCGTATTTCGGCGGATTTTTGAGGAATTTTTTAAAGATCCTAAACTCCACACTTAGAAGAATTTCCAAGTGAAGCCAGTCAATGTTAGCCGGTGAAAGGAAATTCAAGTTACTATAAATATGGTAAGATTTACTTTTCAGGATCAGTAGTGGGCTGAAAGATGCAGCACTGAGGTCGCTCCTGATTACAGGAGAGTAAATCGGAATTCGTAGTTCAGCTGATTTTTGAGGAATTTTTTAATGATCCAAAACTCCACATTTAGAAGAATTTCCAAGTGAAACCAGTCAATGTTAGCCTATGGAAGGAAATTCAAGTTACTGTAAGTATGGTTAGAATTACTTTTCATGATCAGTAGTGGGCTGAAAGATGCAGCACTGAGGTCTCTCCTGATAACAGGTGAGTAAATCGGAAATCGTACTTCGGCGGATTTTTGAGGAATTTTTTTAAGTTTAAAACTCCACACTTAGAAGAATTTCCAAGTGAAACCAGTCAACGTTAGCCTGTGGAAGGAAATTCAAGTTACTATAACTACGGTTAGAATTACTTTTCAGGATCAGTAGTGGGCTGAAAGATGCAGCACTGAGGACTCTCCCGATAACAGGTGTGCAAATCGGAATTCTTAGTTCGTCTGATTTTAAAGGAATTGTTTAATGATGCCAAACGCCACACTTAGAAACATTTCCAAGTGAAACCAGTCGATGTTATCCTATGGAAGGAAATTCAAGTTACTGTAAGTATGGTTAGAATTACTTCTCAGTATCAGTAGTGGGCTGAAAGATGCAGCACTGAGGTCTCTCCTGATAACAGGTGAGTAAGTCGTAATTCGAAGTTCAATTGATTTTTGAGGAATTTTTTAATGTTCCAAAACTCCACACTTAGAAGAATTTCCAAGTAAAACATGTCAATGTTGGCCTATGGAAGGAAATTCAAGTGACTGTAAGTATGGTTAGAATTACTTTTCAGGATATGTAGTGGGCTGAAAGATGCAGCACTGAGGTCTCTCCTGATAACAGGTGAGTAAATCGGAATTTGGAGTTCGGTTGATTTTTGAGGAATTTTTTACTGATCCAAAACTCCACACTTAGAAACATTTCCAAGTGAAACCAGTCAATGGTATCCTATGGAAGGAAATTCAAGTTACTGTAAGTATGGTTAGATATATTTTTCAGGATCAGGAGTGGGCTGAAAGATGCAGCACTGAGGTCTCTCCTGATAAAAGGTGAGTAAATCGGAATTCGTAATTCGGCTGATTTTTTAGAAATTTTTTAGGTTTAAAATTCCACACTTAGAAGAATTTCCAAGTGAAACCAGTCAATGTTAGCCTGTGGAAGGAAATTCAAGTTACTATAAGTACGGTTAGAATTACTTTCAGGACCAACAGTGGGCTGAAAGATACAGCACTGAGGTCGCTCCTGAATACAGGTGAGTAAATCGGAATTCGTAGTTCTGCTCATTTTTGAGGAATATTTTGTAAAATATAAAAATCTCCACACTTAGAAGAATTTCCAAGTGAAACCAGTCAATGTTAGCCTGTGGAAGGAAATTCAAGTTACTATAACTACGGTTAGAATTACTTTTCAGGATCAGTAGTGGGCTGAAAGATGCAGCACTGAGGACTCTCCTGATAACAGGTGTGCAAATCGGAATTCGTAGTTCGGCTGAAATTAAAGGAATTGTTTAATGATCCCAAACTCCACACTTAGAAGAATTTCCAAGTAAAACATGTCAATGTTAGCCTATGGAGGGAAATTCAAGTTACTGTAAGTATGGTTAGAATTACTTTTCAGGATCAGTAGTGGGCTGAAAGATGCAGCACTGTGGTCTCTCCTGATAACAGTTGAGTAAATCCGAATTCGTAGTTCGGCTGATTTTTTTGAAATTTTTTAGGTTTAAAATTCCACACTTAGAAGATTTTCCAAGTGAAGTCAGTCAATGTTAGCCTGTGGAAGGAAATTCAAGTTCCTATAACTACGGTAAAAATTACTTTTCAGGATCAGTAGTGGGCTGAAAGATGCAGCACTGAGGTCGCTCCTGATTACAGGTGAGTAAATCAGAATTCGTAGTTCGGTTGATTTTTGAGGAATTTTTTAAAGGTCCAAATCTCCACACTTAGAAGAATTTCCAAGTGAAACCAGTCAGCTTTAGCTTAAGGAAGGAAATTCAAGTTACAATAACTGCGGTTAGAATTACATTTCAGGATCAATAGTGGGCGGAAACATACAGCACTGAGGTCACTCCTGATTACAGGTGAGTAAATCGGAATTCGTAGTTCGGCTGATTTTTTAGGAATTTTTTAAAAGTCCAAATCTCCACACTTAGAAGAATTTCCAAGTGAAGTCAGTCAATGTTAGCCTAAGGAAGGAAATTCAAGTTACTATAACTACGGTAAGAATTACTTTTCAGGATCAGCAGTGGGCTGAAAGATGCAGCACTGAGGTTGCTCCTGATTACAGGTGAGTAAATCGGAATTCGTAGTTCAGCTGATTTATGAGGAATTTTTTAAAGATCCAAAACCCCACACTTAGAAGAATTTCCAAGTGAAACCAGTCAATGTTAGCCTATGGAAGGAAATTCAAGTTACTGTAAGTATGGTTAGAATTACTTTTCAGGATTAGTAGTAGGCTGAAAGATGCAGCACTGAGGTCTCTCCTGATAACAGGTGAGTAAATCGGAATTCGTAGTTCGGCTGATTTTTGAGGAATTTTTTCACATTTAAATCTCCACACTTAGAACAATTTCCAAGTGAAACCAGTCAACGTTAGCCTGTGGAAGGAAACTCAAGTTACTGTAACTGGGATTAGAATTACTTTTCAGGACCAATTGTGGGCTGAAAGATGCAGCACTGAGGTCGCTCCTGATTACAGGTGAGTAAATCGGAATTCAGAGTTCGGCTGATTTTTGAGGAATTTTTTAAAGTTCCAAAACTCCACACTTATTAGAATTTCCAAGTGAAACCAGTCAATGTTAGCTTGTGGAAGGAAATTCAAGTTACTATAACTACGGTTAGAATTACTTTTCAGGATCAGTAGTGGGCTGAAAGATGCAGCACTGAGGTCGCTCCTGATTACAGATGATTAAATCAGAATTCGTAGTTCGGCTGATTTTTGAGGAATTTTTTAAAGATACAAATCTCCACACTTAGAAGAATTTCCAAGTGAAACCAGTCAACTTTAGCCTAAGGAAGGAAATTCAAGTTACAGTAACTGCGGTTAGAATTACTTTTCAGGATCAATAGTGGGCGGAAAGATGCAGCACTGAATGCACTCCTGATTACAGGTGAGTAAATCGGAATTCTTAGTTCGGCTAATTTTTGAGGAATTTTTTAAAAGTCCAAATATCCACATTTAGAGAAATTTCCAAGTGAAACCAGTCAATGTTAGCCCAAGGAAGGAAATTCAAGTTACTGTAACTGCGGTTAGAATTACTTTTCAGGATCATTAGTGGGCTGAAAGATGCAGCACTGAGGTCTTTCCTAATAACAGGTGAGTAAATCGGAATTCGTTGTTCGACTGACTTTTGAGGAATTTTTTAAAGATCCAAAACTCCACACTTAGAAGAACATCCCAGTGAAACCAGTCAACGTTAGCCCATGGAAGGAAATTCAAGTTACTGTAAGAATGGTTAGAATAACTTTTCAGGATCAGTAGTGGGCTTAAAGATGCAGCACTGAGGTCTCTCCTGATAACAGGTGAGTAAATTGGAATTCGTAGTTCGGCTGATTTTTGAGGAATTTTTTAAAGTTCCAAAACTCCACACTTATTAGAATTTCCAAGTGAAACCAGTCAATGTTAGCTTGTGGAAGGAAATTCAAGTTACTATAACTACGGTTAGAATTACTTTTCAGGATCAGTAGTGGGCTGAAAGATGCAGCACTGAGGTCACTCCTGATTACAGATGATTAAATCAGAATTCGTAGTTCGGCTGATTTTTGAGGAATTTTTTAAAGATACAAATCTCCACACTTAGAATAATTTCCAAGTGAAACCAGTCAACTCTAGCCTAAGGAAGGAAATTCAAGTTACAGTAACTGCGGTTAGAATTACTTTTCAGGATCAATAGTGGGCGGAAAGATGCAGCACTGAATGCACTCCTGATTACAGGTGAGTAAATCGGAATTCTTAGTTCGGCTGATTTTTGAGGAATTTTTTAAAAGTACAAATCTCCACATTTAGAAGAATTTCCAAGTGAAACCAGTCAATGTTAGCCCAAGTAAGGAAATTCAAGTTACTGTAACTGCGGTTAGAATTACTTTTTTTCGGGATCAGTAGTGGGCTGAAAGATGCAGCACTGAGGTCTTTCCTAATAACAGGTGAGTAAATCGGAATTCGTTGTTCGACTGACTTTTGAGGAATTTTTTAAAGATCCAAAACTCCACACTTAGAAGAACATCCCAGTGAAACCAGTCAACGTTAGCCCATGGAAGGAAATTCAAGTTACTGTAAGAATGGTTAGAATAACTTTTCATGATCAGTAGTGGGCTGAAAGATGCAGCACTGAGGTCTCTCCTGATAACAGGTGAGTAAATTGGAATTCGTAGTTCGGCTGATTTTTGAGGAATTTTTTAAAGTTTCAAAACTCCACACTCAGAAACATTTCCAAGTGAAACCAGTCGATGTTTTGCTATGGAAGGAAATTCAAGTTATTGTAAGTATGGTTAGAATTAATTTTCAGGATCAGTAGTGGGCTGAAAGATGCAGCACTGAGGTATCTCCTGATAACAGGTGAGTAAATCGAAATTCGTATTTCGGCTGATTTTTGAGGAATTTTTTAAAGATCCAAAACTCCACACTTTAGAAGAATTTCCAAGTGAAGCCAGTCAATGTTAGCCGGTGGAAGGAAATTCAAGTTACTATAAATACGGTAAGACTTACTTTTCAGGATCAGTAGTGGGCTGAAAGATGCAGCACTGAGGTCGCTCCTGATTACAGGAGAGTAAATCGGAATTCGTAGTTCAGCTGATTTTTGAGGAATTTTTTAAAGATCCAAAACTCCACATTTAGAAGAATTTCCAAGTGAAACCATTCAATGTTAGCCTATGGAAGGAAATTAAAGTTACTGTATCTACGGTTAGAATTCATTTTCAGGATCAGTAGTGGGCTGAAAGATGCAGCACTGTGGTCTCTCCTGATAACAGGTGAGTAAATCGAATTCGTAGTTCGGCTGATTTTTGAGGAATTTTTTTACATTTAAATCTCCACACTTAGAACAATTTCCAAGTGAAACCAGTCAACGTTAGCCTGTGGAAGGAAATTCAAGTTACTGTAACTGGGATTAGAATTACTTTTCAGGACCAATTGTGGGCTGAAAGATGCAGCACTGAGGTCGCTCCTGATTACAGGTGAGTAAATCGGAATTCAGAGTTTGGCTGATTTTTGAGGAATTTTTTAAAGTTCCAAAACTCCACACTTAGAAGAATTTCCAAGTAAAACATGTCAATGTTAGCCTATGGAGGGAAATTCAAGTTACTGTAAGTATGGTTAGAATTACTTTTCAGGATCAGTAGTGGGCTGAAAGATGCAGCACTGTGGTCTCTCCTGATAACAGTTGAGTAAATCCGAATTCGTAGTTCAGCTGATTTTTTTGAAATTTTTTAGGTTTAAAATTCCACACTTAGAAGATTTTCCAAGTGAAGTCAGTCAATGTTAGCCTGTGGAAGGAAATTCAAGTTCCTATACCTACGGTAAAAATTACTTTTCAGGATCAGTAGTGGGCTGAAAGATGCAGCACTGAGGTCGCTCCTGATTACAGGTGAGTAAATCAGAATTCGTAGTTCGGTTGATTTTTGCGGAATTTTTTAAAGGTCCAAATCTCCACACTTAGAAGAATTTCCAAGTGAAACCAGTCAGCTTTAGCTTAAGGAAGGAAATTCAAGTTACAATAACTGCGGTTAGAATTACATTTCAGGATCAATAGTGGGCGGAAACATACAGCACTGAGGTCACTCCTGATTACAGGTGAGTAAATCGGAATTCGTACTTCGGCGGATTTTTGAGGAATTTTTTTAAGTTTAAAACTCCACACTTAGAAGAATTTCCAAGTGAAACCAGTCAATGTTAGCCTATGGAAGGAAATTCAAGTTACTGTAAGTATGGTTAGAATTACTTTTCATGATCAGTAGTGGGCTGAAAGATGCAGCACTGAGGTCTCTCCTGATAACAGGTGAGTAAATCGAAATTCGTATTTCGGCGGATTTTTGAGGAATTTTTTAAAGATCCTAAACTCCACACTTAGAAGAATTTCCAAGTGAAGCCAGTCAATGTTAGCCGGTGAAAGGAAATTCAAGTTACTATAAATATGGTAAGATTTACTTTTCAGGATCAGTAGTGGGCTGAAAGATGCAGCACTGAGGTCGCTCCTGATTACAGGAGAGTAAATCGGAATTCGTAGTTCAGCTGATTTTTGAGGAATTTTTTAATGATCCAAAACTCCACATTTAGAAGAATTTCCAAGTGAAACCAGTCAATGTTAGCCTATGGAAGGAAATTCAAGTTACTGTAAGTATGGTTAGAATTACTTTTCATGATCAGTAGTGGGCTGAAAGATGCAGCACTGAGGTCTCTCCTGATAACAGGTGAGTAAATCGGAAATCGTACTTCGGCGGATTTTTGAGGAATTTTTTTAAGTTTAAAACTCCACACTTAGAAGAATTTCCAAGTGAAACCAGTCAACGTTAGCCTGTGGAAGGAAATTCAAGTTACTATAACTACGGTTAGAATTACTTTTCAGGATCAGTAGTGGGCTGAAAGATGCAGCACTGAGGACTCTCCCGATAACAGGTGTGCAAATCGGAATTCTTAGTTCGTCTGATTTTAAAGGAATTGTTTAATGATGCCAAACGCCACACTTAGAAACATTTCCAAGTGAAACCAGTCGATGTTATCCTATGGAAGGAAATTCAAGTTACTGTAAGTATGGTTAGAATTACTTCTCAGTATCAGTAGTGGGCTGAAAGATGCAGCACTGAGGTCTCTCCTGATAACAGGTGAGTAAGTCGTAATTCGAAGTTCAATTGATTTTTGAGGAATTTTGTAAAGTTCCAAAACTCCACACTTGAAGAATTTCCAAGTAAAACATGTCAATGTTAGCCTATGGAAGGAAATTCAAGTTACTGTAAGTATGGTTAGAATTACTTTTCATGATCAGTAGTGGGCTGAAAGATGCAGCACTGAGGTCTCTCCTGATAACAGGTGAGTAAATCGGAAATCGTACTTCGGCGGATTTTTGAGGAATTTTTTTAAGTTTAAAACTCCACACTTAGAAGAATTTCCAAGTGAAACCAGTCAACGTTAGCCTGTGGAAGGAAATTCAAGTTACTATAACTACGGTTAGAATTACTTTTCAGAATCAGTAGTGGGCTGAAAGATGCAGCACTGAGGTCTCTCCTGATAACAGGTGAGTAAGTCATAATTCGAAGTTCAATTGATTTTTGAGGAATTTTGTAAAGTTCCAAAACTCCACACTTGAAGAATTTCCAAGTAAAACATGTCAATGTTGGCCTATGGAAGGAAATTCAAGTGACTGTAAGTATGGTTAGAATTACTTTTCAGGATATGTAGTGGGCTGAAAGATGCAGCACTGTGGTCTCTCCTGATAACAGGTGAGTAAATCGGAATTTGGAGTTCGGTTGATTTTTGAGGAATTTTTTACTGATCCAAAACTCCACACTTAGAAACATTTCCAAGTGAAACCAGTCAATGGTATCCTATGGAAGGAAATTCAAGTTACTGTAAGTATGGTTAGATATATTTTTCAGGATCAGGAGTGGGCTGAAAGATGCAGCACTGAGGTCTCTCCTGATAAAAGGTGAGTAAATCGGAATTCGTAATTCGGCTGATTTTTTAGAAATTTTTTAGGTTTAAAATTCCACACTTAGAAGAATTTCCAAGTGAAACCAGTCAATGTTAGCCTGTGGAAGGAAATTCAAGTTACTATAAGTACGGTTAGAATTACTTTCAGGACCAACAGTGGGCTGAAAGATACAGCACTGAGGTCGCTCCTGAATACAGGTGAGTAAATCGGAATTCGTAGTTCTGCTCATTTTTGAGGAATATTTTGTAAAATATAAAAATCTCCACACTTAGAAGAATTTCCAAGTGAAACCAGTCAATGTTAGCCTGTGGAAGGAAATTCAAGTTACTATAACTACGGTTAGAATTACTTTTCAGGATCAGTAGTGGGCTGAAAGATGCAGCACTGAGGACTCTCCTGATAACAGGTGTGCAAATCGGAATTCGTAGTTCGGCTGAAATTAAAGGAATTGTTTAATGATCCCAAACTCCACACTTAGAAGAATTTCCAAGTAAAACATGTCAATGTTAGCCTATGGAGGGAAATTCAAGTTACTGTAAGTATGGTTAGAATTACTTTTCAGGATCAGTAGTGGGCTGAAAGATGCAGCACTGTGGTCTCTCCTGATAACAGTTGAGTAAATCCGAATTCGTAGTTCGGCTGATTTTTTTGAAATTTTTTAGGTTTAAAATTCCACACTTAGAAGATTTTCCAAGTGAAGTCAGTCAATGTTAGCCTGTGGAAGGAAATTCAAGTTCCTATAACTACGGTAAAAATTACTTTTCAGGATCAGTAGTGGGCTGAAAGATGCAGCATTGAGGTCGTTCCTGATTACAGGTGAGTAAATCAGAATTCGTAGTTCGGTTGATTTTTGAGGAATTTTTTAAAGGTCCAAATCTCCACACTTAGAAGAATTTCCAAGTGAAACCAGTCAGCTTTAGCTTAAGGAAGGAAATTCAAGTTACAATAACTGCGGTTAGAATTACATTTCAGGATCAATAGTGGGCGGAAACATACAGCACTGAGGTCACTCCTGATTACAGGTGAGTAAATCGGAATTCGTAGTTCGGCTGATTTTTTAGGAATTTTTTAAAAGTCCAAATCTCCACACTTAGAAGAATTTCCAAGTGAAGTCAGTCAATGTTAGCCTAAGGAAGGAAATTCAAGTTACTATAACTACGGTAAGAATTACTTTTCAGGATCAGCAGTGGGCTGAAAGATGCAGCACTGAGGTTGCTCCTGATTACAGGTGAGTAAATCGGAATTCGTAGTTCAGCTGATTTATGAGGAATTTTTTAAAGATCCAAAACCCCACACTTAGAAGAATTTCCAAGTGAAACCAGTCAATGTTAGCCTATGGAAGGAAATTCAAGTTACTGTAAGTATGGTTAGAATTACTTTTCAGGATCAGTAGTAGGCTGAAAGATGCAGCACTGAGGTCTCTCCTGATAACAGGTGAGTAAATCGGAATTCGTAGTTCGGCTGATTTTTGAGGAATTTTTTCACATTTAAATCTCCACACTTAGAACAATTTCCAAGTGAAACCAGTCAACGTTAGCCTGTGGAAGGAAACTCAAGTTACTGTAACTGGGATTAGAATTACTTTTCAGGACCAATTGTGGGCTGAAAGATGCAGCACTGAGGTCGCTCCTGATTACAGGTGAGTAAATCGGAATTCAGAGTTCGGCTGATTTTTGAGGAATTTTTTAAAGTTCCAAAACTCCACACTTATTAGAATTTCCAAGTGAAACCAGTCAATGTTAGCTTGTGGAAGGAAATTCAAGTTACTATAACTACGGTTAGAATTACTTTTCAGGATCAGTAGTGGGCTGAAAGATGCAGCACTGAGGTCGCTCCTGATTACAGATGATTAAATCAGAATTCGTAGTTCGGCTGATTTTTGAGGAATTTTTTAAAGATACAAATCTCCACACTTAGAAGAATTTCCAAGTGAAACCAGTCAACTTTAGCCTAAGGAAGGAAATTCAAGTTACAGTAACTGCGGTTAGAATTACTTTTCAGGATCAATAGTGGGCGGAAAGATGCAGCACTGAATGCACTCCTGATTACAGGTGAGTAAATCGGAATTCTTAGTTCGGCTAATTTTTGAGGAATTTTTTAAAAGTCCAAATATCCACATTTAGAGAAATTTCCAAGTGAAACCAGTCAATGTTAGCCCAAGGAAGGAAATTCAAGTTACTGTAACTGCGGTTAGAATTACTTTTCAGGATCATTAGTGGGCTGAAAGATGCAGCACTGAGGTCTTTCCTAATAACAGGTGAGTAAATCGGAATTCGTTGTTCGACTGACTTTTGAGGAATTTTTTAAAGATCCAAAACTCCACACTTAGAAGAACATCCCAGTGAAACCAGTCAACGTTAGCCCATGGAAGGAAATTCAAGTTACTGTAAGAATGGTTAGAATAACTTTTCAGGATCAGTAGTGGGCTTAAAGATGCAGCACTGAGGTCTCTCCTGATAACAGGTGAGTAAATTGGAATTCGTAGTTCGGCTGATTTTTGAGGAATTTTTTAAAGTTCCAAAACTCCACACTTATTAGAATTTCCAAGTGAAACCAGTCAATGTTAGCTTGTGGAAGGAAATTCAAGTTACTATAACTACGGTTAGAATTACTTTTCAGGATCAGTAGTGGGCTGAAAGATGCAGCACTGAGGTCACTCCTGATTACAGATGATTAAATCAGAATTCGTAGTTCGGCTGATTTTTGAGGAATTTTTTAAAGATACAAATCTCCACACTTAGAATAATTTCCAAGTGAAACCAGTCAACTCTAGCCTAAGGAAGGAAATTCAAGTTACAGTAACTGCGGTTAGAATTACTTTTCAGGATCAATAGTGGGCGGAAAGATGCAGCACTGAATGCACTCCTGATTACAGGTGAGTAAATCGGAATTCTTAGTTCGGCTGATTTTTGAGGAATTTTTTAAAAGTACAAATCTCCACATTTAGAAGAATTTCCAAGTGAAACCAGTCAATGTTAGCCCAAGGAAGGAAATTCAAGTTACTGTAACTGCGGTTAGAATTACTTTTTTTCGGGATCAGTAGTGGGCTGAAAGATGCAGCACTGAGGTCTTTCCTAATAACAGGTGAGTAAATCGGAATTCGTTGTTCGACTGACTTTTGAGGAATTTTTTAAAGATCCAAAACTCCACACTTAGAAGAACATCCCAGTGAAACCAGTCAACGTTAGCCCATGGAAGGAAATTCAAGTTACTGTAAGAATGGTTAGAATAACTTTTCATGATCAGTAGTGGGCTGAAAGATGCAGCACTGAGGTCTCTCCTGATAACAGGTGAGTAAATTGGAATTCGTAGTTCGGCTGATTTTTGAGGAATTTTTTAAAGTTTCAAAACTCCACACTCAGAAACATTTCCAAGTGAAACCAGTCGATGTTTTGCTATGGAAGGAAATTCAAGTTATTGTAAGTATGGTTAGAATTAATTTTCAGGATCAGTAGTGGGCTGAAAGATGCAGCACTGAGGTATCTCCTGATAACAGGTGAGTAAATCGAAATTCGTATTTCGGCTGATTTTTGAGGAATTTTTTAAAGATCCAAAACTCCACACTTTAGAAGAATTTCCAAGTGAAGCCAGTCAATGTTAGCCGGTGGAAGGAAATTCAAGTTACTATAAATACGGTAAGACTTACTTTTCAGGATCAGTAGTGGGCTGAAAGATGCAGCACTGAGGTCGCTCCTGATTACAGGAGAGTAAATCGGAATTCGTAGTTCAGCTGATTTTTGAGGAATTTTTTAAAGATCCAAAACTCCACATTTAGAAGAATTTCCAAGTGAAACCATTCAATGTTAGCCTATGGAAGGAAATTAAAGTTACTGTATCTACGGTTAGAATTCATTTTCAGGATCAGTAGTGGGCTGAAAGATGCAGCACTGTGGTCTCTCCTGATAACAGGTGAGTAAATCGAATTCGTAGTTCGGCTGATTTTTGAGGAATTTTTTTACATTTAAATCTCCACACTTAGAACAATTTCCAAGTGAAACCAGTCAACGTTAGCCTGTGGAAGGAAATTCAAGTTACTGTAACTGGGATTAGAATTACTTTTCAGGACCAATTGTGGGCTGAAAGATGCAGCACTGAGGTCGCTCCTGATTACAGGTGAGTAAATCGGAATTCAGAGTTTGGCTGATTTTTGAGGAATTTTTTAAAGTTCCAAAACTCCACACTTATTAGAATTTCCAAGTGAAACCAGTCAATGTTAGCTTGTGGAAGGAAATTCAAGTTACTATAACTACGGTTAGAATTACTTTTCAGGATCAGTAGTGGGCGGAAAGATGCAGCACTGAATGCACTCCTGATTACAGATGATTAAATCAGAATTCGTAGTTCGGCTGATTTTTGAGGAATTTTTTGAAAATCCAAATCTCCACATTTAGAAGAATTTCCAAGTGAAACCAGTCAATGTTAGCCCAAGGAAGGAAATTCAAGTTACTGTAACTGCGGTTAGAATTACTTTTCGGGATCAGTAGTGGGCTGAAAGATGCAGCACTGAGGTCTTTCCTAATAACAGGTGAGTAAATCGGAATTCGTTGTTCGACTGACTTTTGAGGAATTTTTTAAAGATCCTAAACTCCACACTTAGAAGAACATCCCAGTGAAACCAGTCAACGTTAGCCCATGGAAGGAAATTCAAGTTACTGTAAGAATGGTTAGAATAACTTTTCAGGATAAGTAGTGGGCTGAAAGATGCAGCACTGAGGTCTCTCCTGATAACAAGTGAGTAAATTGGAATTTGTAGTTCGGCTGATTTTTAAGGAATTTTTTTAAGTTCCAAAACTCCACACTTAGAAACATTTCCAAGTGAAACCAGTCGATGTTTTGCTATGGAAGGAAATTCAAGTTATTGTAAGTATGGTTAGAATTACTTTTCAGGATCAGTAGTGGGCTGAAAGATGCAGCACTGAGGTCTCTCCTGATAACAGGTGAGTAAATCGGAATTCGTAGTTCGGTTGATTTTTGAGGAATTTTTGACTGATCCAAAACTCCACACTTAGAAACATTTCCAAGTGAAACCAGTCGATGGTATCCTATGGAAGGAAATTCAAGTTACTGTAAGTATGGTTAGATATATTTTTCAGGATCAGGAGTGGGCTGAAAGATGCAGCACTGAGGTCTCTCCTGATAACAGGTGAGTAAATCGGAATTCATAGTTTGGCTGATTTTTTAGACATTTTTTAGGTTTAAAATTCCACACTTAGAAGAATTTCCAAGTGAAACCAGACAATGTTAGCCTGTGGAAGGAAATTCAAGTTACTGTAAGTATGGTTAGAATTAATTTTCAGGATCAGTAGTGGGCTGAAAGATGCAGCGCTGAGGTCTCTCCTGATAACAGGTGAGTAAATCAGAATTCGTAGTTCGGCTGATTTTAAAGGAATTTTTTAAAGTTCCAAAACTCCACACTTAGAAGAATTTCCAAGTAAAACATGTCAATGTTAGCCTATGGAGGGAAATTCAAGTTACTGTAAGTATGGTTAGAATTACTTTTCAGGATCAGTAGTGGGCTGAAAGATGCAGCACTGAGGTCGCTCCTGATTACAGGTGAGTAAATCAGAATTCGTAGTTCGGTTGATTTTTGAGGAATTTTTTAAAGGTCCAAATCTCCACACTTAGAAGAATTTCCAAGTGAAACCAGTCAGCTTTAGCTTAAGGAAGGAAATTCAAGTTACAATAACTGCGGTTAAAATTACATTTCAGGATCAATAGTGGGCGGAAACATACAGCACTGAGGTCACTCCTGATTACAGGTGAGTAAATCGGAATTCGTACTTCGGCGGATTTTTGAGGAATTTTTTTAAGTTTAAAACTCCACACTTAGAAGAATTTCCAAGTGAAACCAGTCAATGTAAGCCTATGGAAGGAAATTCAAGTTACTGTAAGTATGGTTAGAATTACTTTTCATGATCAGTAGTGGGCTGAAAGATGCAGCACTGAGGTCTATCCTGATAACAGGTGAGTAAATCGAAATTCGTATTTCGGCGGATTTTTGAGGAATTTTTTAAAGATCCAAAACTCCACACTTAGAAGAATTTCCAAGTGAAGCCAGTCAATGTTAGCCGGTGAAAGGAAATTCAAGTTACTATAAATATGGTAAGATTTACTTTTCAGGATCAGTAGTGGGCTGAAAGATGCAGCACTGAGGTCGCTCCTGATTACAGGAGAGTAAATCGGAATTCGTAGTTCAGCTGATTTTTGAGGAATTTTTTAATGATCCAAAACTCCACATTTAGAAGAATTTCCAAGTGAAACCAGTCAATGTTAGCCTATGGAAGGAAATTCAAGTTACTGTAAGTATGGTTAGAATTACTTTTCATGATCAGTAGTGGGCTGAAAGATGCAGCACTGAGGTCTCTCCTGATAACAGGTGAGTAAATCGGAAATCGTACTTCGGCGGATTTTTGAGGAATTTTTTTAAGTTTAAAACTCCACACTTAGAAGAATTTCCAAGTGAAACCAGTCAACGTTAGCCTGTGGAAGGAAATTCAAGTTACTATAACTACGGTTAGAATTACTTTTCAGGATCAGTAGTGGGCTGAAAGATGCAGCACTGAGGTCGCTCCTGATTACAGGTGAGTAAATCAGAATTCGTAGTTCGGTTGATTTTTGAGGAATTTTTTAAAGGTCCAAATCTCCACACTTAGAAGAATTTCCAAGTGAAACCAGTCAGCTTTAGCTTAAGGAAGGAAATTCAAGTTACAATAACTGCGGTTAAAATTACATTTCAGGATCAATAGTGGGCGGAAACATACAGCACTGAGGTCACTCCTGATTACAGGTGAGTAAATCGGAATTCGTACTTCGGCGGATTTTTGAGGAATTTTTTTAAGTTTAAAACTCCACACTTAGAAGAATTTCCAAGTGAAACCAGTCAATGTTAGCCTATGGAAGGAAATTCAAGTTACTGTAAGTATGGTTAGAATTACTTTTCATGATCAGTAGTGGGCTGAAAGATGCAGCACTGAGGTCTATCCTGATAACAGGTGAGTAAATCGAAATTCGTATTTCGGCGGATTTTTGAGGAATTTTTTAAAGATCCAAAACTCCACACTTAGAAGAATTTCCAAGTGAAGCCAGTCAATGTTAGCCGGTGAAAGGAAATTCAAGTTACTATAAATATGGTAAGATTTACTTTTCAGGATCAGTAGTGGGCTGAAAGATGCAGCACTGAGGTCGCTCCTGATTACAGGAGAGTAAATCGGAATTCGTAGTTCAGCTGATTTTTGAGGAATTTTTTAATGATCCAAAACTCCACATTTAGAAGAATTTCCAAGTGAAACCAGTCAATGTTAGCCTATGGAAGGAAATTCAAGTTACTGTAAGTATGGTTAGAATTACTTTTCATGATCAGTAGTGGGCTGAAAGATGCAGCACTGAGGTCTCTCCTGATAACAGGTGAGTAAATCGGAAATCGTACTTCGGCGGATTTTTGAGGAATTTTTTTAAGTTTAAAACTCCACACTTAAAAGAATTTCCAAGTGAAACCAGTCAACGTTAGCCTGTGGAAGGAAATTCAAGTTACTATAACTACGGTTAGAATTACTTTTCAGGATCAGTAGTGGGCTGAAAGATGCAGCACTGAGGACTCTCCCGATAACAGGTGTGCAAATCGGAATTCTTAGTTCGTCTGATTTTAAAGGAATTGTTTAATGATGCCAAACGCCACACTTAGAAACATTTCCAAGTGAAACCAGTCGATGTTATCCTATGGAAGGAAATTCAAGTTACTGTAAGTATGGTTAGAATTACTTCTCAGTATCAGTAGTGGGCTGAAAGATGCAGCACTGAGGTCTCTCCTGATAACAGGTGAGTAAGTCGTAATTCGAAGTTCAATTGATTTTTGAGGAATTTTTTAAAGTTCCAAAACTCCACACTTAGAAGAATTTCCAAGTAAAACATGTCAATGTTGGCCTATGGAAGGAAATTCAAGTGACTGTAAGTATGGTTAGAATTACTTTTCAGGATATGTAGTGGGCTGAAAGATGCAGCACTGAGGTCTCTCCTGATAACAGGTGAGTAAATCGGAATTTGGAGTTCGGTTGATTTTTGAGGAATTTTTTACTGATCCAAAACTCCACACTTAGAAACATTTCCAAGTGAAACCAGTCAATGGTATCCTATGGAAGGAAATTCAAGTTACTGTAAGTATGGTTAGATATATTTTTCAGGATCAGGAGTGGGCTGAAAGATGCAGCACTGAGGTCTCTCCTGATAAAAGGTGAGTAAATCGGAATTCGTAATTCGGCTGATTTTTTAGAAATTTTTTAGGTTTAAAATTCCACACTTAGAAGAATTTCCAAGTGAAACCAGTCAATGTTAGCCTGTGGAAGGAAATTCAAGTTACTATAAGTACGGTTAGAATTACTTTTCAGGACCAACAGTGGGCTGAAAGATACAGCACTGAGGTCACTCCTGAATACAGGTGAGTAAATCGGAATTCGTAGTTCTGCTCATTTTTGAGGAATTTTTTGAAGGTCCAAATCTCCACACTTAGAAGAATTTCCAAGTGAAACCAGTCAATGTTAGCCTGTGGAAGGAAATTCAAGTTACTATAACTACGGTTAGAATTACTTTTCAGGATCAGTAGTGGGCTGAAAGATGCAGCACTGAGGACTCTCCTGATAACAGGTGTGCAAATCGGAATTCGTAGTTCGGCTGAAATTAAAGGAATTGTTTAATGATCCCAAACTCCACACTTAGAAACATTTCCAAGTGAAACCAGTCGATGTTATCCTATGGAAGGAAATTCAAGTTACGGTAAGTATGGTTACAATTACTTTTCAGGATCAGTAGTGGGCTGAAAGATGCAGCACTGAGGTCTCTCCTGATAACAGGTGAGTACATCGGAATTCGTAGTTCGGTTGATTTTTGAGGAATTTTTTAATGATCCAAAACTCCACACTTAGAAACATTTCCAAGTGAAACCAGTCGATGTTTTGCTATGGAAGGAAATTCAAGTTATTGTAAGTATGGTTAGAATTACTTTTCAGGATCAGTAGTGGGCTGAAAGATGCAGCACTGAGGTCTCTCCTGATAACAGGTGAGTAAATCGGAATTCGTACTTCGGCGGATTTTTGAGGAATTTTTTTAAGTTTAAAACTCCACACTTAGAAGAATTTCCAAGTGAAACCAGTCAATGTTAGCCTATGGAAGGAAATTCAAGTTACTGTAAGTATGGTTAGAATTACTTTTCATGATCAGTAGTGGGCTGAAAGATGCAGCACTGAGGTCTCTCCTGATAACAGGTGAGTAAATCGAAATTCGTATTTCGGCGGATTTTTGAGGAATTTTTTAAAGATCCAAAACTCCACACTTAGAAGAATTTCCAAGTGAAGCCAGTCAATGTTAGCCGGTGAAAGGAAATTCAAGTTACTATAAATATGGTAAGATTTACTTTTCAGGATCAGTAGTGGGCTGAAAGATGCAGCACTGAGGTCACACCTGATTACAGGAGAGTAAATCGGAATTCGTAGTTCAGCTGATTTTTGAGGAATTTTTTAATGATCCAAAACTCCACATTTAGAAGAATTTCCAAGTGAAACCAGTCAATGTTAGCCTATGGAAGGAAATTCAAGTTACTGTAAGTATGGTTAGAATTACTTTTCATGATCAGTAGTGGGCTGAAAGATGCAGCACTGAGGTCTCTCCTGATAACAGGTGAGTAAATCGGAAATCGTACTTCGGCGGATTTTTGAGGAATTTTTTTAAGTTTAAAACTCCACACTTAGAAGAATTTCCAAGTGAAACCAGTCAACGTTAGCCTGTGGAAGGAAATTCAAGTTACTATAACTACGGTTAGAATTACTTTTCAGGATCAGTAGTGGGCTGAAAGATGCAGCACTGAGGACTCTCCCGATAACAGGTGTGCAAATCGGAATTCTTAGTTCGTCTGATTTTAAAGGAATTGTTTAATGATGCCAAACGCCACACTTAGAAACATTTCCAAGTGAAACCAGTCGATGTTATCCTATGGAAGGAAATTCAAGTTACTGTAAGTATGGTTAGAATTACTTCTCAGTATCAGTAGTGGGCTGAAAGATGCAGCACTGAGGTCTCTCCTGATAACAGGTGAGTAAGTCGTAATTCGAAGTTCAATTGATTTTTGAGGAATTTTTTAAAGTTCCAAAACTCCACACTTAGAAGAATTTCCAAGTAAAACATGTCAATGTTGGCCTATGGAAGGAAATTCAAGTGACTGTAAGTATGGTTAGAATTACTTTTCAGGATATGTAGTGGGCTGAAAGATGCAGCACTGAGGTCTCTCCTGATAACAGGTGAGTAAATCGGAATTTGGAGTTCGGTTGATTTTTGAGGAATTTTTTACTGATCCAAAACTCCACACTTAGAAACATTTCCAAGTGAAACCAGTCAATGGTATCCTATGGAAGGAAATTCAAGTTACTGTAAGTATGGTTAGATATATTTTTCAGGATCAGGAGTGGGCTGAAAGATGCAGCACTGAGGTCTCTCCTGATAAAAGGTGAGTAAATCGGAATTCGTAATTCGGCTGATTTTTTAGAAATTTTTTAGGTTTAAAATTCCACACTTAGAAGAATTTCCAAGTGAAACCAGTCAATGTTAGCCTGTGGAAGGAAATTCAAGTTACTATAAGTACGGTTAGAATTACTTTTCAGGACCAACAGTGGGCTGAAAGATACAGCACTGAGGTCGCTCCTGAATACAGGTGAGTAAATCGGAATTCGTAGTTCTGCTCATTTTTGAGGAATTTTTTGAAGGTCCAAATCTCCACACTTAGAAGAATTTCCAAGTGAAACCAGTCAATGTTAGCCTGTGGAAGGAAATTCAAGTTACTATAACTACAGTTAGAATTACTTTTCAGGATCAGTAGTGGGCTGAAAGATGCAGCACTGAGGACTCTCCTGATAACAGGTGTGCAAATCGGAATTCGTAGTTCGGCTGAAATTAAAGGAATTGTTTAATGATCCCAAACTCCACACTTAGAAACATTTCCAAGTGAAACCAGTCGATGTTATCCTATGGAAGGAAATTCAAGTTACGGTAAGTATGGTTACAATTACTTTTCAGGATCAGTAGTGGGCTGAAAGATGCAGCACTGAGGTCTCTCCTGATAACAGGTGAGTACATCGGAATTCGTAGTTCGGTTGATTTTTGAGGAATTTTTTAATGATCCAAAACTCCACACTTAGAAACATTTCCAAGTGAAACCAGTCGATGGTATCCTATGGAAGGAAATTCAAGTTACTGTAAGTATGGTTAGATATATTTTTCAGGATCAGGAGTGGGCTGAAAGATGCAGCACTGAGGTCTCTCCTGATAACAGGTGAGTAAATCGGAATTCATAGTTTGGCTGATTTTTTAGACATTTTTTAGGTTTAAAATTCCACACTTAGAAGAATTTCCAAGTGAAACCAGACAATGTTAGCCTGTGGAAGGAAATTCAAGTTACTGTAAGTATGGTTAGAATTAATTTTCAGGATCAGTAGTGGGCTGAAAGATGCAGCACTGAGGTCTCTCCTGATAACAGGTGAGTAAATAAGAATTCGTAGTTCGGCTGATTTTAAAGGAATTTTTTAAAGTTCCAAAACTCCACACCTAGAAGAATTTCCAAGTAAAACATGTCAATGTTAGCCTATGGAGGGAAATTCAAGTTACTGTAAGTATGGTTAGAATTACTTTTCAGGATCAGTAGTGGGCTGAAAGATGCAGCACTGTGGTCTCTCCTGATAACAGTTGAGTAAATCCGAATTCGTAGTTCGGCTGATTTTTTTGAAATTTTTTAGGTTTAAAATTCCACACTTAGAAGATTTTCCAAGTGAAGTCAGTCAATGTTAGCCTGTGGAAGGAAATTCAAGTTCCTATAACTACGGTAAAAATTACTTTTCAGGATCAGTAGTGGGCTGAAAGATGCAGCACTGAGGTCGCTCCTGATTACAGGTGAGTAAATCAGAATTCGTAGTTCGGTTGATTTTTGAGGAATTTTTTAAAGGTCCAAATCTCCACACTTAGAAGAATTTCCAAGTGAAACCAGTCAGCTTTAGCTTAAGGAAGGAAATTCAAGTTACAATAACTGCGGTTAGAATTACATTTCAGGATCAATAGTGGGCAGAAACATTCAGCACTGAGGTCACTCCTGATTACAGGTGAGTAAATCGGAATTCGTAGTTTGGCTGATTTTTGAGGAATTTTTTTAAGTTCCAAAACTCCACACTTAGAAGAATTACCAAGTGAAACCAGTCAATGTTAGCCTATAGAAGGTAATTCAAGTTACTGTATCTACGGTTAGAATTCATTTTCAGGATCAGTAGTGTGCTGAAAGATGCAGCACTGAGGTCTCTCCTGATAACAGGTGAGTAAATCGGAATTCGTAGTTCGGCTGATTTTTGAGGAATTTTTTTACATTTAAATCTCCACACTTAGAACAATTTCCAAGTGAAACCAGTCAACGTTAGCCTGTGGAAGGAAACTCAAGTTACTGTAACTGGGATTAGAATTACTTTTCAGGACCAATTGTGGGCTGAAAGATGCAGCACTGAGGTCGCTCCTGATTACAGGTGAGTAAATCGGAATTTAGAGTTCGGCTGATTTTTGAGGAATTTTTTAATGTTCCAAAACTCCACACTTATTAGAATTTCCAAGTGAAACCAGTCAATGTTAGCTTGTGAAAGGAAATTCAAGTTACTATAACTACGGTTAGAATTACTTTTCAGGATCAGTAGTGGGCTGAAAGATGCAGCACTGAGGTCGCTCCTGATTACAGATGATTAAATCAGAATTCGTAGTTCGGCTGATTTTTGAGGAATTTTTTAAAGATACAAATCTCCACACTTAGAAGAATTTCCAAGTGAAACCAGTCAACTTTAGCCTAAGGAAGGAAATTCAAGTTACAGTAACTGCGGTTAGAATTACTTTTCAGGATCAATAGTGGGCGGAAAGATGCAGCACTGAATGCACTCCTGATTACAGGTGAGTAAATCGGAATTCTTAGTTCGGCTAATTTTTGAGGAATTTTTTAAAAGTCCAAATATCCACATTTAGAATAATTTCCAAGTGAAACCAGTCAATGTTAGCCCAAGGAAGGAAATTCAAGTTACTGTAACTGCGGTTAGAATTACTTTTCAGGATCAGTAGTGGGCTGAAAGATGCAGCACTGAGGTCTTTCCTAATAACAGGTGAGTAAATCGGAATTCGTTGTTCGACTGACTTTTGAGGAAGTTTTTTAAAGATCCAAAACTCCACACTTAGAAGAACATCCCAGTGAAACCAGTCAACGTTAGCCCATGGAAGGAAATTCAACTTACTGTAAGAATGGTTAGAATAACTTTTCAGGATCAGTAGTGGGCTGAAAGATGCAGCACTGAGGTCTCTCATGATAACAGGTGAGTAAATTGGAATTCGTAGTTCGGCTGATTTTTGAGGAATTTTTTAAAGTTCCAAAACTCCACACTTATTAGAATTTCCAAGTGAAACCAGTCAATGTTAGCTTGTGGAAGGAAATTCAAGTTACTATAACTACGGTTAGAATTACTTTTCAGGATCAGTAGTGGGCTGAAAGATGCAGCACTGAGGTCTCTCCTGATAACAGGTGAGTAAATCGGATTTCGTAGTTTGGCTGATTTTTGAGGAATTTTTTAAAGTTCCAAAACTCCACACTTAGAAGAATTACCAAGTGAAACCAGTCAATGTTAGCCTATGGAAGGAAATTCAAGTTACTGTATCTACGGTTAGAATTCATTTTCAGGATCAGTAGTGGGCTGAAAGATGCAGCACTGAGGTCTCTCCTGATAACAGGTGAGTAAATCGGAATTCGTAGTTCGGCTGATTTTTGAGGAATTTTTTTACATTTAAATCTCCACACTTAGAACAATTTCCAAGTGAAACCAGTCAATGTTAGCTTGTGGAAGGAAATTCAAGTTACTATAACTACGGTTAGAATTACTTTTCAGGATCAGTAGTGGGCTGAAAGATGTAGCACTGAGGTCGCTCCTGATTACAGATGATTAAATCAGAATTCGTAGTTCGGCTGATTTTTGAGGAATTTTTTAAAGATACAAATCTCCACACTTAGAAGAATTTCCAAGTGAAACCAGTCAACTTTAGCCTAAGGAAGGAAATTCAAGTTACAGTAACTGCGGTTAGAATTACTTTTCAGGATCAATAGTGGGCGGAAAGATGCAGCACTGGATGCACTCCTGATTACAGGTGAGTAAATCGGAATTCTTAGTTCGGCTGATTTTTGAGGAATTTTTTAAAAGTCCAAATCTCCACATTTAGAAGAATTTCCAAGTGAAACCAGTCAATGTTAGCCCAAAGAAGGAAATTCAAGTTACTGTAACTGCGGTTAGAATTACTTTTCAGGATCAGTAGTGGGCTGAAAGATGCAGCACTGAGGTCTTTCCTAATAACAGGTGAGTAAATCGGAATTCGTTGTTCGACTGACTTTTGAGGAATTTTTTAAAGATCCAAAACTCCACACTTAGAAGAACATCCCAGTGAAACCAGTCAACGTTAGCCCATGGAAGGAAATTCAAGTTATTGTAAGTATGGTTAGAATTAATTTTCAGGATCAGTAGTGGGCTGAAAGATGCAGCACTGAGGTCTCTCCTGATAACAGGTGAGTAAATCGAAATTCGTATTTCGGCTGATTTTGGAGGAATTTTTTAAAGATCCAAAACTCCACACTTTAGAAGAATTTCCAAGTGACGCCAGTCAATGTTCGCCGGTGGAAGGAAATTCAAGTTACTATAAATACGGTAAGATTTACTTTTCAGGATCAGTAGTGGGCTGAAAGATGCAGCACTGAGGTCGCTCCTGATTACAGTAGAGTAAATCGGAATTCGTAGTTCAGCTGATTTTTGAGGAATTTTTTAAAGATCCAAAACTCCACATTTAGAAGAATTTCCAAGTGAAACCAGTCAATGTTAGCCTATGGAAGGAAATTAAAGTTACTGTATCTACGGTTAGAATTCATTTTCAGGATCAGTAGTGGGCTGAAAGATGCAGCACTGTGGTCTCTCCTGATAACAGGTGAGTAAATCGAATTCGTAGTTCGGCTGATTTTTGAGGAATTTTTTTACATTTAAATCTCCACACTTAGAACAATTTCCAAGTGAAACCAGTCAACGTTAGCCTGTGGAAGGAAATTCAAGTTACTGTAACTGGGATTAGAATTACTTTTCAGGACCAATTGTGGGCTGAAAGATGCAGCACTGAGGTCGCTCCTGATTACAGGTGAGTAAATCGGAATTCAGAGTTTGGCTGATTTTTGAGGAATTTTTTAAAGTTCCAAAACTCCACACTTATTAGAATTTCCAAGTGAAACCAGTCAATGTTAGCTTGTGGAAGGAAATTCAAGTTACTATAACTACGGTTAGAATTACTTTTCAGGATCAGTAGTGGGCGGAAAGATGCAGCACTGAATGCACTCCTGATTACAGATGATTAAATCAGAATTCGTAGTTCGGCTGATTTTTGAGGAATTTTTTGAAAATCCAAATCTCCACATTTAGAAGAATTTCCAAGTGAAACCAGTCAATGTTAGCCCAAGTAAGGAAATTCAAGTTACTGTAACTGCGGTTAGAATTACTTTTCGGGATCAGTAGTGGGCTGAAAGATGCAGCACTGAGGTCTTTCCTAATAACAGGTGAGTAAATCGGAATTCGTTGTTCGACTGACTTTTGAGGAATTTTTAAAGATCCTAAACTCCACACTTAGAAGAACATCCCAGTGAAACCAGTCAACGTTAGCCCATGGAAGGAAATTCAAGTTACTGTAAGAATGGTTAGAATAACTTTTCAGGATCAGTAGTCGGCTGAAAGATGCAGCACTGAGGTCTCTCCTGATAACAAGTGAGTAAATTGGAATTCGTAGTTCGGCTGATTTTTAAGGAATTTTTTTAAGTTCCAAAACTCCACACTTAGAAACATTTCCAAGTGAAACCAGTCGATGTTTTGCTATGGAAGGAAATTCAAGTTATTGTAAGTATGGTTAGAATTACTTTTCAGGATCAGTAGTGGGCTGAAAGATGCAGCACTGAGGTCTCTCCTGATAACAGGTGAGTAAATCGGAATTCGTACTTCGGCGGATTTTTGAGGAATTTTTTTAAGTTTAAAACTCCACACTTAGAAGAATTTCCAAGTGAAACCAGTCAATGTTAGCCTATGGAAGGAAATTCAAGTTACTGTAAGTATGGTTAGAATTACTTTTCATGATCAGTAGTGGGCTGAAAGATGCAGCACTGAGGTCTCTCCTGATAACAGGTGAGTAAATCGAAATTCGTATTTCGGCGGATTTTTGAGGAATTTTTTAAAGATCCAAAACTCCACACTTAGAAGAATTTCCAAGTGAAGCCAGTCAATGTTAGCCGGTGAAAGGAAATTCAAGTTACTATAAATACGGTAAGATTTACTTTTCAGGATCAGTAGTGGGCTGAAAGATGCAGCACTGAGGTCGCTCCTGATTACAGGAGAGTAAATCGGAATTCGTAGTTCAGCTGATTTTTGAGGAAATTTTTAAAGATCCAAAACTCCACATTTAGAAGAATTTCCAAGTGAAACCAGTCAATGTTAGCCTATGGAAGGAAATTCAAGTTACTGTAAGTATGGTTAGAATTACTTTTCATGATCAGTAGTGGGCTGAAAGATGCAGCACTGAAGTCTCTCCTGATAACAGGTGAGTAAATCGGAAATCGTACTTCGGCGGATTTTTGAGGAATTTTTTTAAGTTTAAAACTCCACACTTAGAAGAATTTCCAAGTGAAACCAGTCAACAGTAGCCTGTGGAAGGAAATTCAAGTTACTATAACTACGGTTAGAATTACTTTTCAGGATCAGTAGTGGGCTGAAAGATGCAGCACTGAGAACTCTCCCGATAACAGGTGTGCAAATCGGAATTCTTAGTTCGTCTGATTTTAAAGGAATTGTTAAATGATGCCAAACGCCACACTTAGAAACATTTCCAAGTGAAACCAGTCGATGTTATCCTATGGAAGGAAATTCAAGTTACTGTAAGTATGGTTAGAATTACTTCTCAGTATCAGTAGTGGGCTGAAAGATGCAGCACTGAGGTCTCTCCTGATAACAGGTGAGTAAGTCGTAATTCGAAGTTCAATTGATTTTTGAGGAATTTTTTAAAGTTCCAAAACTCCACACTTAGAAGAATTTCCAAGTAAAACATGTCAATGTTGGCCTATGGAAGGAAATTCAAGTGACTGTAAGTATGGTTAGAATTACTTTTCAGGATATGTAGTGGGCTGAAAGATGCAGCACTGAGGTCTCTCCTGATAACAGGTGAGTAAATCCAAATTTGGAGTTCGGTTGATTTTTGAGGAATTTTTTACTGATCCAAAACTCCACACTTAGAAACATTTCCAAGTGAAACCAGTCAATGGTATCCTATGGAAGGAAATTCAAGTTACTGTAAGTATGGTTAGATATATTTTTCAGGATCAGGAGTGGGCTGAAAGATGCAGCACTGAGGTCTCTCCTGATAAAAGGTGAGTAAATCGGAATTCGTAATTCGGCTGATTTTTTAGAAATTTTTTAGGTTTAAAATTCCACACTTAGAAGAATTTCCAAGTGAAACCAGTCAATGTTAGCCTGTGGAAGGAAATTCAAGTTACTATAAGTACGGTTAGAATTACTTTTCAGGACCAACAGTGGGCTGAAAGATGCAGCACTGAGGTCGCTCCTGAATACAGGTGAGTAAATCGGAATTCGTAGTTCTGCTCATTTTTGAGGAATTTTTTGAAGGTCCAAATCTCCACACTTAGAAGAATTTCCAAGTGAAACCAGTCAATGTTAGCCTGTGGAAGGAAATTCAAGTTACTATAACTACGGTTAGAATTACTTTTCAGGATCAGTAGTGGGCTGAAAGATGCAGCACTGAGGACTCCCCTGATAACAGGTGTGCAAATCGGAATTCGTAGTTCGGCTGATATTAAAGGAATTGTTTAATGATCCCAAACTCCACACTTAGAAACATTTCCAAGTGAAACCAGTCGATGTTATCCTATGGAAGGAAATTCAAGTTACGGTAAGTATGGTTACAATTACTTTTCAGGATCAGTAGTGGGCTGAAAGATGCAGCACTGAGGTCTCTCCTGATAACAGGTGAGTAAATCGGAATTCGTAGTTCGGTTGATTTTTGAGGAATTTTTTAATGATCCAAAACTCCACACTTAGAAACATTTCCAAGTGAAACCAGTCGATGGTATCCTATGGAAGGAAATTCAAGTTACTGTAAGTATGGTTAGATATATTTTTCAGGATCAGGAGTGGGCTGAAAGATAGAGCACTGAGGTCTCTCCTGATAACAGGTGAGTAAATCGGAATTCATAGTTTGGCTGATTTTTTAGACATTTTTTAGGTTTAAAATTCCACACTTAGAAGAATGTCCAAGTGAAACCAGACAATGTTAGCCTGTGGAAGGAAATTCAAGTTACTGTAAGTATGGTTAGAATTAATTTTCAGGATCAGTAGTGGGCTGAAAGATGCAGCACTGAGGTCTCTCCTGATAACAGGTGAGTAAATCAGAATTCGTAGTTCGGCTGATTTTAAAGGAATTTTTTAAAGTTCCAAAACTCCACACTTAGAAGAATTTCCAAGTAAAACATGTCAATGTTAGCCTATGGAGGGAAATTCAAGTTACTGTAAGTATGGTTAGAATTACTTTTCAGGATCAGTAGTGGGCTGAAAGATGCAGCACTGTGGTCTCTCCTGATAACAGTTGAGTAAATCCGAATTCGTAGTTCGGCTGATTTTTTTGAAATTTTTTAGGTTTAAAATTCCACACTTAGAAGATTTTCCAAGTGAAGTCAGTCAATGTTAGCCTGTGGAAGGAAATTCAAGTTCCTATAACTACGGTAAAAATTACTTTACAGGATCAGTAGTGGGCTGAAAGATGCAGCACTGAGGTCGCTCCTGATTACAGGTGAGTAAATCAGAATTCGTAGTTCGGTTGATTTTTGAGGAATTTTTTAAAGGTCCAAATCTCCACACTTAGAAGAATTTCCAAGTGAAACCAGTCAGCTTTAGCTTAAGGAAGGAAATTCAAGTTACAATAACTGCGGTTAGAATTACATTTCAGGATCAATAGTGGGCGGAAACATACAGAACTGAGGTCACTCCTGATTACAGGTGAGTAAATCGGAATTCGTAGTTCGGCTGATTTTTTAGGAATTTTTTAAAAGTCCAAATCTCCACACTTAGAAGAATTTCCAAGTGAAGTCAGTCAATGTTAGCCTAAGGAAGGAAATTCAAATTACTATAACTACGGTAAGAATTACTTTTCAGGATCAGCAGTGGGCTGAAAGATGCAGCACTGAGGTTGCTCCTGATTACAGGTGAGTAAATGGGAATTCGTAGTTCAGCTGATTTATGAGGAATTTTTTAAAGATCCAAAACCCCACACTTAGAAGAATTTCCAAGTGAAACCAGTCAATGTTAGCCTATGGAAGGAAATTCAAGTTACTGTAAGTATGGTTAGAATTACTTTTCAGGATCAGTAGTAGGCTGAAAGATGCAGCACTGAGGTCTCTCCTAATAACAGGTGAGTAAATCAGATTTCGTAGTTTGGCTGATTTTTGAGGAATTTTTTTAAGTTCCAAAACTCCACACTTAGAAGAATTACCAAGTGAAACCAGTCAATGTTAGCCTATAGAAGGAAATTCAAGTTACTGTATCTACGGTTAGAATTCATTTTCAGGATCAATAGTGTGCTGAAAGATGCAGCACTGAGGTCTCTCCTGATAACAGGTGAGTAAATCAGAATTCGTAGTTCGGCTGATTTTTGAGGATTTTTTTACATTTAAATCTCCACACTTAGAACAATTTCCAAGTGAAACCAGTCAACGTTAGCCTGTGGAAGGAAACTCAAGTTACTGTAACTGGGATTAGAATTACTTTTCAGGACCAATTGTGGGCTGAAAGATGCAGCACTGAGGTCGCTCCTGATTACAGGTGAGTAAATCGGAATTCAGAGTTCGGCTGATTTTTGAGGAATTTTTTAAAGTTCCAAAACTCCACACTTATTAGAATTTCCAAGTGAAACCAGTCAATGTTAGCTTGTGGAAGGAAATTCAAGTTACTATAACTACGGTTAGAATTACTTTTCAGGATCAGTAGTGGGCTGAAAGATGCAGCACTGAGGTCGCTCCTGATTACAGATGATTAAATCAGAATTCGTAGTTCGGCTGATTTTTGAGGAATTTTTTAAAGATACAAATCTCCACACTTAGAAGAATTTCCAAGTGAAACCAGTCAACTTTAGCCTAAGGAAGGAAATTCAAGTTACAGTAACTGCGGTTAGAATTACTTTTCAGGATCAATAGTGGGCGGAAAGATGCAGCACTGAATGCACTCCTGATTACAGGTGAGTAAATCGGAATTCTTAGTTCGGCTAATTTTTGAGGAATTTTTTAAAAGTCCAAATATCCACATTTAGAAGAATTTCCAAGTGAAACCAGTCAATGTTAGCCCAAGGAAGGAAATTCAAGTTACTGTAACTGCGGTTAGAATTACTTTTCAGGATCAGTAGTGGGCTGAAAGATGCAGCACTGAGGTCTTTCCTAATAACAGGTGAGTAAATCGGAATTCGTTGTTCGACTGACTTTTGAGGAATTTTTTAAAGATCCAAAACTCCACACTTAGAAGAACATCCCAGTGAAACCAGTCAACGTTAGCCCATGGAAGGAAATTCAAGTTACTGTAAGAATGGTTAGAATAACTTTTCAGGATCAGTAGTGGGCTGAAAGATGCAGCACTGAGGTCTCTCCTGATAACAGGTGAGTAAATTGGAATTCGTAGTTCGGCTGATTTTTGAGGAATTTTTTAAAGTTCCAAAACTCCACACTTATTAGAATTTCCAAGTGAAACCAGTCAATGTTAGCTTGTGGAAGGAAATTCAAGTTACTATAACTACGGTTAGAATTACTTTTCAGGATCAGTAGTGGGCTGAAAGATGCAGCACTGAGGTCTCTCCTGATAACAGGTGAGTAAATCGGATTTCGTAGTTTGGCTGATTTTTGAGGAATTTTTTAAAGTTCCAAAACTCCACACTTAGAAGAATTACCAAGTGAAACCAGTCAATGTTAGCCTATAGAAGGAAATTCAAGTTACTGTATCTACGGTTAGAATTCATTTTCAGGATCAGTAGTGGGCTGAAAGATGCAGCACTGAGGTCTCTCCTGATAACAGGTGAGTAAATTGGAATTCGTAGTTCGGCTGATTTTTGAGGAATTTTTTTACATTTAAATCTCCACACTTAGAACAATTTCCAAGTGAAACCAGTCAATGTTAGCTTGTGGAAGGAAATTCAAGTTACTATAACTACGGTTAGAATTACTTTTCAGGATCAGTAGTGGGCTGAAAGTAGCACTGAGGTCGCTCCTGATTACAGATGATTAAATCAGAATTCGTAGTTCGGCTGATTTTTGAGGAATTTTTTAAAGATACAAATCTCCACATTTAGAAGAATTTCCAAGTGAAACCAGTCAATGTTAGCCTATGGAAGGAAATTCAAGTTACTGTAAGTATGGTTAGAATTACTTTTCATGATCAGTAGTGGGCTGAAAGATGCAGCACTGAGGTCGCTCCTGATTACAGGTGAGTAAATCGGAATTCGTAGTTCGGCTCATTTTTGAGGATTTTCTTGAAGGTCCAAATCTCCACACTTAGAAGAATTTCCAAGTGAAACCAGTCAACGTTAGCCTGTGGAAGGAAATTCAAGTTACTGTAACTGGGATTAGAATTACTTTTCAGGACCAATAGTGGGCTGAAAGATGCAGCACTGAGGTCGCTCCTGATTACAGGTGAGTAAATCGGAATTCGTAGTCCGGCTGATTTTTGAGGAATTTTTTAAAAGTCCAAATCTCCACATTTAGAAGAATTTCCAAGTGAAACCAGTCAATGTTAGCCTGTGGAAGGAAATTCAAGTTACTATAACTACGGTTAGAATTACTTTTCAGGATCAGTAGTGGGCTGAAAGATGCAGCACTGAGGACTCTCCTGATAACAGGTGTGCAAATCGGAATTCGTAGTTCGGCTGATTTTAAAGGAATTGTTTAATGATCCCAAACTCCACACTTAGAAACATTTCCAAGTGAAACCAGTCGATGTTATCCTATGGAAGGAAATTCAAGTTACGGTAAGTATGGTTACAATTACTTTTCAGGATCAGTAGTGGGCTGAAAGATGCAGCACTGAGGTCTCTCCTGATAACAGGTGAGTAAATCGGATTTTGTACTTCGGTTGATTTTTCAGGAATTTTTTAATGATCCAAAACTCCACACTTAGAAACATTTCCAAGTGAAACCAGTCGATGGTATCCTATGGAAGGAAATTCAAGTTACTGTAAGTATGGTTAGATATATTTTTCGGGATCAGGAGTGGGCTGAAAGATGCAGCACTGAGGTCTCTCCTGATAACAGGTGAGTAAATCGGAATTCATAGTTCAGCTGATTTTTTAGACATTTTTTAGGTTTAAAATTCCACACTTAGAAGAATTTCCAAGTGAAACCAGACAATGTTAGCCTGTGGAAGGAAATTCAAGTTACTGTAAGTATGGTTAGAATTAATTTTCAGGATCAGTAGTGGGCTGAAAGATGCAGCACTGAGGTCTCTCCTGATAACAGGTGAGTAAATCAGAATTTGTAGTTCAGCTGATTTTAAAGGAATTTTTTTAAGTTCCAAAACTCCACACTTAGAAGAATTTCCAAGTAAAACATGTCAATGTTAGCCTATGGAGGGAAATTCAAGTTACCGTAAGTATGGTTAGAATTACTTTTCAGGATCAGTAGTGGGCTGAAAGATGCAGCACTGTGGTCTCTCCTGATAACAGTTGAGTAAATCCGAATTCGTAGTTCGGCTGATTTTTTTGAAATTTTTTAGGTTTAAAATTCTACACTTAGAAGATTTTACAAGTGAAGTCAGTCAATGTTAGCCTGTGGAAGGAAATTCAAGTTACTATAACTACGGTAAGAATTACTTTTCATGATCAGTAGTGGGCTGAAAGATGCAGCACTGAGGTCGCTCCTGATTACAGGTGAGTAAATCAGAATTCGTAGTTCGGCTGATTTTTGAGGAATTTTTTAAAGGTCCAAATCTCCACACTTAGAAGAATTTCCAAGTGAAACCAGTCAGCTTTAGCTTAAGGAAGGAAATTCAAGTTACAATAACTGCGGTTAGAATTACATTTCAGGATCAATAGTGGGCGGAAACATACAGCACTGAGGTCACTCCTGATTACAGGTGAGTAAATCGGAATTCGTAGTTTGGCTGATTTTTTAGGAATTTGTTAAAAGTCCAAATCTCCACACTTAGAAGAATTTCCAAGTGAAACCAGTCAATGTTAGCCTAAGGAAGGAAATTCAAGTTACTGTAAGTATGGTTCGAATTACTTTTCAGGATCAGTAGTGGGCTAAAAGATGCAGCACTGTGGTCTCTCCTGATAACAGTTGAGTAAATCCGAATTCGTAGTTCGGCTGATGTTTTTGAAATTTTTTAGGTTTAAAATTCCACACTTAGAAGAATTTCTAAGTGAAGTCAGTCAATGTTAGCCTGTGGAAGGAAATTCAAGTTACTATAACTACGGTAAGAATTACTTTTCAGGATCAGTAGTGGGCTGAAAGAAGCAGCACTGAGGTCGCTCCTGATAATAGGTGAGTAAATCGGAATTCGTAGTTCAGCTGATTTATGAGGAATTTTTTAAAGATACAAAACCCCACACTTAGAAGAATTTCCAAGTGAAACCAGTCAATGTTAGCCTATGGAAGGAAATTGAAGTTACTGTAAGTATGGTTAGAATTACTTTTCAGGATCAGTAGTGGGCTGAAAGATGCAGCACTGAGGACTCTCCTGATAACAGGTGAGTAATCGGAATTCGTAGTTTGGCTGATTTTTGAGGAATTTTTTAAAGTTCCAAAACTCTTCCCTTAGTAGAATATCCAAGTGAAACCAGTCAATGTTAGCCTATAGACGGAAATTCAAGTTACTGTATCTACGGTTAGAATTAATTTTCAGGATCAGTAGTGGGCTGAAAGATGCAGCACTGAGGTCTCTCCTGATAACAGGTGAGTAAATCGGAATTGGTAGATCGGCTGATTTTAAAGGAATTTTTTAATGAGCCAAAACTCCACACTTAGAAACATTTCCAAGTGAAACCAGTCAACTTTAGCCTACGGAGGGAAATTCAAGTTACAGTAACTGCGGTTAGAATTACATTTCAGGATCAATAGTGGGCGGAAACATGCAGCACTGAGGTCACTCCTGATTACAGGTGAGTAAATCGGAATTCGTAGTTCGGCTGATTTTTTAGGAATTTTTTAAAAGTCCAAATCTCCACACTTAGAAGAATTTCCAAGTGAAACCAGTCAATGTTAGCCTATGGAAAGAAATTCAAGTTACTGTAAGTATGGTTAGAATTACTTTTTAGGATCAGTATTGGGCTGAAAGATGCAGCACTGAGGTCTCTCCTGATAACAGGTGAGTAAATCGGAATTCGTAGTTCGGCTGATTTTTTAGACATTTTTTAGTTTTAAAATTCCACACTTAGAAGAATTTCCAAGTGAAACCAGTCGATGTTAGCGTATAGAAGGAAATTCAAGTTACTGTAAGTATGGTTGGAATTACTTTTCAGGATCAGTAGTGGGCTGAAAGATGCAGCACTGAGGTCTCTCCTGATAACAGGTGAGTAAATCGGAATTCGTAGTTCAGTTGATTTTTGAGGAATTTTTTAAAGGTCCAAAACTCCACACTTAGAAGAATTTCCAAGTGAAACCAGTCAACTTTAGCCTGTGGAAGGAAATTCAAGTTACTGTAACTGCGGTTAGAATTACTTTTCAGGATCAGTAGTGGGCTGAAAGATGCAGCACTGAGGTCTCCCCTGATAACAGGTGAGTAAATCGGAATTCGTAGTTTGGCTGATTTTTGAGGAATTTTTTAAAGTTCCAAAACTCTACCCTTAGTAGAATATCCAAGTGAAACCAGTCAATGTTAGCCTATGGAAGGAAATTCAAGTTACTATAACTATGGTTAGAATTACTTTTCAGGATCAGTAGTGGGCTGAAAGATGCAGCACTGAGGTCGCTCCTGATTACAGATGATTAAATCAGAATTCGTAGTTTGGCTGATTTTTGAGTAATTTTTTAAAGATACAAATCTCCACACTTAAAAGAATTTCCAAGTGAAACCAGTCAACTTTAGCCCAAGAAAGGAAATTCAAGTTACTGTAACTGCGGTTAGAATTACTTTTCAGGATCAGTAGTGGGCTGAAAGATGTAGCACTGAGGTCTTTCCTAATAACAGGTGAGTAAATCGGAATTCGTTGTTCGACTGACTTTTGAGGAATTTTTTAAAGATCCAAAACTCCACACTTAGAAGAACATCCCAGTGAAACCAGTCAACATTAGCCTATGGAAGGAAATTCAAGTTATTGTAAGTATGGTTAGAATTACTTTTCAGAATCAGTAGTGGGCTGAAAGATGCAGCACTGAGGTCGCTCCTGATTACAGGTGAGTAAATCGGAATTCGTAGTTCAGCTGATTTTTGAGGAATTTTTTAAAGATCCAAAACTCCACATTTAGAAGAAATTCCAAGTGAAACCAGTCAATGTTAGCCTATGGAAGGAAATTCAAGTTACTGTAAGTATGGTTAGAATTACTTTTCATAATCAGTAGTGGGCTGAAAGATGCAGCACTGAGGTCGCTCCTGATTACAGGTGAGTAAATCGGAATTCGTAGTTCAGCTGATTTTTGAGGAATTTTTTAAAGATCCAAAACTCCACATTTAGAAGAATTTCCAAATGAAACCAGTCAATGTTAGCCTATGGAAGGAAATTCAAGTTACTGTAAGTATGGTTAGAATTACTTTTCATGATCAGTAGTGGGCTGAAAGATGCAGCACTGAGGTCTCTCCTGATAACAAGTGAGTAAATCGGAATTCGTACTTCGGCTGATTTTTGAGGAATTTTTTTAAGTTTAAAACTCCACACTTAGAAGAATTTCCAAGTGAAACCAGTCAACGTTAGCCTGTGAAAGGAAATTCAAGTTACTGTAACTGGGATTAGAATTACTTTTCAGGACCAATACTGGGCTGAAAGATGCAGCACTGAGGTCGCTCCTGATTACAGGTGAGTAAATCGGAATTCCTAGTTCGGCTAATTTTTGAGGAATTTTTTGAAGGTCCAAATCTCCACACTTAGAAGAATTTCCAAATGAAACCAATCAATGTTAGCCTGTGGAAGGAAATTCAAGTTACTATAACTACGGTTAGAATTACTTTTCAGGATCAGTAGTGGGCTGAAAGATGCAGCACTGAGGACTCTCCTGATAACAGTTGTGCAAATCGGAATTCGTAGTTCCTCTGATTTTAAAGGAATTGTTTAATGATCCCAAACGCCACACTTAGAATCATTTCCAAGTGAAGCCAGTCGATGTTATCCTAAGGAAGGAAATTCATGTTACTGTAAGTATGGTTAGAATTACTTCTCAGTATCAGTAGTGGGCTGAAAGATGCAGCACTGAGGTCTCTCCTGATAACAGTTGAGTAAATAGTAATTCGAAGTTCAATTGATTTTTGAGGAATTTTTTAAAGTTCCAAAACTCCACACTTAGAAGAATTTCCAAGTAAAACATGTCAATGTTAGCCTATGGTAGGAAATTTAAGTTACTGTAAGTATGGTTAGAATTACTTTTCAGGATCAGTAGTGGGCTGAAAGATGCAGCACTGAGGTCTCTCCTGATAACAGGTGAGTAAATCGGAATTCGTAGTTCGGCTGATTTTTTTGAAATTTTTTAGGTTTAAAATTCCACACTTAGAAGAATTTCCAAGTGAAACCAGTCAATGTTAGCGTGTGGAAGGAAATTCAAGTTACTGTAAGTATGGTTACAATTACTTTTCAGGATCAGTAGTGGGCTGAAAGATGCACACTGAGGTCTCTCCTGATAACAGGTGAGTAAATCGGAATTCGTAGTTCAGCTGATTTTTGAGGAATTTATTTAAGTTTAAAACTTCACACTTAGAAGAATTTCCAAGTGAAACCAGTCAACGTTAGCCTGTGGAAGGAAATTCAAGTTACTGTAAGTATGGTTAGAATTACTTTTCAGGATCAGTAGTGGGCTGAAAGATGCACACTGAGGTCTCTCCTGATGACAGGTGAGTAAATCAGAATTCGTACTTCGGCTGATTTTAAAGGAATTTTTTAAAGATCCAAAACTCTACACTTAGAAACATTTCCAAGTGACACCAGTTGATGTTAGCCTATGGAAGGAAATTCAAGTTACTCTAAGTATGGTTAGAATTACTTTTCAGGATCAGTAGTGGGCTGAAAGATGCAGCACTGAGGTCTCTCCTGATAACAGGTGAGCAAATCAGAATTCGTAGTTCGGTTGATTTTTGAGGAATTTTTTTAAAGTTCCAAAACTCCACACTTAGAAGAATTCCAAGTAAAACATGTCAATGTTAGCCAATGGAACGAAATTCAAGTTACTGTAAGTATGGTTAGAATTACTTTTCAGGATCAGTAGTGGGCTGAAAGATGCAGCACTGTGGTCTCTCCTGATAACAGGTGAGTAAATCGGAATTCGTAGTTCGGCTGACTTTTTTGAAATTTTTTAGGTTTAAAATTCCACACTTAGAAGAATTTCCAAGTGAAGTCAGTCAATGTTAGCCTGTGGAAGGAAATTCAAGTTACTATAACTACGGTAAGAATGACTTTTCAGGATCAGTAGTGGGCTGAAAGATGCAGCACTGAGGTCGCTCCTGATTACAGGTGAGTAAATTGGAATTAGTAGTTCAACTGATTTATGAGGAATTTTTTAAAGATCCAAAACTCCACACTTAGAAGAATTTCCAAGTGAAACCAGTCAATCTTAGCCTATGGAAGGAAATTCAAGTTACTGTAAGTATGGTTACAATTACTTTTCAGGATCAGTAGTGGGCTGAAAGATGCAGCACTGAGGTCTCTCCTGATAACAGGTGAGTAAATCGGATTTCGTATTTTGGCTGATTTTTGAGGAATTTATTTAAGTTTAAAACTCCACACTTAGAAGAGTTTCCAAGTGAAACCAGTCAACATTAGCCTGTGGAAGGAAATTCAAGTTACTGTAAATGGGATTAGAATTACTTTTCAGGATCAATAGTGGGCTGAAAGATGCAGCACTGAGGTCGCTCCTGATTACAGGTGAGTAAATTGGAATTTGTAGCTCAGCTGATTTTTGAAGAATTTTTTAAAGATCCAGAACTCCACACTTAGAAGAATTCCCAAAACTCCACACACTTAAAAGAATTTCCAAGTGAAACCAGTCAACTTTAGCCTGTGGAAGGAAATTCAAGTTACTGTAACTGCGGTTATATTTACTTTTCAGGATCAGTAGTGGGCTGAAAGATGCAGCACTGAGGTCTCTCCTGATAACAGGTGAGTAAATCGGAATTCGTAGTTTGGCTGATTTTTGTGGAATTTTTTAAAGTTCCAAAACTGTACACTTAGTAGAATATCCAAGTGAAACCAGTCAATGTTAGCCTATGGAAGGAAATTCAAGTTACTGTATCTACGGTTAGAATTAATTTTCAGGATCAGTAGTGGGCTGAAAGATGCAGCACTGAGGTCTCTCCTGATAACAGGTGAGTAAATCGGAATTCGTAGTTCGGCTGATTTTTGAGGAATTTAATTATGTTTAAAACTCCACACTTAGAAGAATTTCCAAGTGAAACCAGTCAACGTTAGCCTGTGGAAGGAAATTCAGGTTACTGTAAATGGGATTAGGATTACTTTTCAGGATCAATAGTGGGCTGAAAGATGCAGCACGGAGGTCGCTCCTGATTACAGGTGAGTAAATCGGAATTTGTAGTTCGGTTGATTCTTGAGGAAGTTTTTAAAGGTCCAAAACTCCACACTTAGATGAATTTCCAAGTGAAACCAGTCATCTTTAGCCTGTGGAAGGAAATTCAAGTTACTGTAACTGCGGTTAGAATTACTTTTCAGGATTAATAGTGGCCTGAAAGATGCAGCACGGAGGTCGCTCCTGATTACAGGTGAGTAAATTGGAATTCGTAGTTCAGCTGATTTTTGAAGAATTTTTTAAAGATCCAAAACTCCACACTTAGAAGAATTTCCAAAACTCCACACTTAGAAACATTTCCAAGTGAAACCAGTCGATGTTATCCTATGGAAGGAAATTCAAGTTACTGTAAGCATGGTTAGAACTACTTTTCAGGATCAGTAGTGGGCTGAAAGATGCAGCACTGAGGTCTCTCCTGATAACAGGTGAGTAAATTGGAATTCGAAGTTCGACTGATTTTAAAGGAATTTTTTGAAGATCCAAAACTCCACACTTAGAAACATTTCCAAGTGAAACCAGTCGATGTTAGCCTATGGAAGTAAATTCAAGTTTCTCTAAGTATGGTTAGAATTACTTTTCAGGATCAGTAGTGGGCTGAAAGATGCAGCACTGTGGTCTCTCCTGATTACAGGTGAGTAAATCGGAATTCGTAGTTCGGTTGATTTTTTAGGAATTTTTTAAAGGTCCAAAACTCCACACTTAGAAGAATTTCCATGTGAAACCAGTCAACTTTAGCCTGTGGAAGGAAATTCAAGTTACTGTAACTGCGGTTAGAGTTACTTTTCAGGATCAGTAGTGGGCTGAAAGATGCAGCACTGAGGTCTCTCCTGATAACAGGTGAGTAAATCGGAATTCGTAGTTCTGCTGATTTTAAAGGAATGTTTTAATGATCCAAAACTCTATACTTACAAACATTTCCAAGTGAAACCAGTCGATGTTATCCTATGGAAAGAAATTCAAGTTACTGTAAGTATGGTTAGAATTACTACTCAGGATCAGTAGTGGGCTGAAAGATGCAGCACTGAGGTCTCTCCTGATAACAGGTGAGTAAATCGGAATTCGTAGTTCAGCTGATTTTTGAGGAATTTATTTAAATTTAAAACTTCACACTTAGAAGAATTTCCAAGTGAAACCAGTCAACGTTAGCCTGTGGAAGGAAATTCAAGTTACTGTAAATGGGATTAGAATTATTTTCAGGATCAATAGTGGGCTGAAAGATGCAGCACGGAGGTCGCTCCTGATTACAGGTGAGTAAATTTGAATTCACAGTTCAGCTGATTTTTGAAGAATTTTTTCAAGATCCAGAACTCCACACTTAGAAGAAGAATTCCCAAAACTCCACACAGTTAGAAACATTTCCAAGTGACACCAGTCGATGTTAGCCTATGGAAGGAAATTCAAGTTACTCTAAGTATGGTTAGAATTACTTTTCAGGATCAGTAGTGGGCTGAAAGATGCAGCACTGAGGTCTCTCCTGATAACAGGTGAGCAAATCAGAATTCGTAGTTCGGTTGATTTTTGAGGAATTTTTTAAAGTTCCAAAACTCCACACTTAGAAGAATTCCAAGTAAAACATGTCAATGTTAGCCAATGGAACGAAATTCAAGTTACTGTAAGTATGGTTAGAATTACTTTTCAGGATCAGTAGTGGGCTGAAAGATGCAGCACTGTGGTCTCTCCTGATAACAGGTGAGTAAATTGGAATTAGTAGTACAACTGATTTATGAGGAATTTTTTAAAGATCCAAAACTCCACACTTAGAAGAATTTCCAAGTGAAACCAGTCAATCTTAGCCTATGGAAGGAAATTCAAGTTACTGTAAGTATGGTTACAATTACTTTTCAGGATCAGTAGTGGGCTGAAAGATGCAGCACTGAGGTCTCTCCTGATAACAGGTGAGTAAATCGGATTTCGTATTTTGGCTGATTTTTGAGGAATTTATTTAAGTTTAAAACTCCACACTTAGAAGAATTTCCAAGTGAAACCAGTCAACGTTAGCCTGTGGAAGGAAATTCAAGTTACTGTAAATGGGATTAGAATTACTTTTCAGGATCAATAGTGGGCTGAAAGATGCAGCACTGAGGTCGCTCCTGATTACAGGTGAGTAAATTGGAATTTGTAGCTCAGCTGATTTTTGAAGAATATTTTAAAGATCCAGAACTCCACACTTAGAAGAATTCCCAAAATTCCACACACTTAAAAGAATTTCCAAGTGAAACCAGTCAACTTTAGCCTGTGGAAGGAAATTCAAGTTACTGTAACTGCGGTTATATTTACTTTTCAGGATCAGTAGTGGGCTGAAAGATGCAGCACTGAGGTCTCTCCTGATAACAGGTGAGTAAATCGGAATTCGTAGTTTGGCTGATTTTTGTGGAATTTTTTAAAGTTCCAAAACTGTACACTTAGTAGAATATCCAAGTGAAACCAGTCAATGTTAGCCTATGGAAGGAAATTCAAGTTACTGTATCTACGGTTAGAATTAATTTTCAGGATCAGTAGTGGGCTGAAAGATGCAGCACTGAGGTCTCTCCTGATAACAGGTGAGTAAATCGGAATTCGTAGTTCGGCTGATTTTTGAGGAATTTAATTAAGTTTAAAACTCCACACTTAGAAGAATTTCCAAGTGAAACCAGTCAACGTTAGCCTGTGGAAGGAAATTCAGGTTACTGTAAATGGGATTAGGATTACTTTTCAGGATCAATAGTGGGCTGAAAGATGCAGCACGGAGGTCGCTCCTGATTACAGGTGAGTAAATCGGAATTTGTAGTTCGGTTGATTCTTGAGGAATTTTTTAAAGGTCCAAAACTCCACACTTAGAAGAATTTCCAAGTGAAACCAGTCATCTTTAGCCTGTGGAAGGAAATTCAAGTTACTGTAACTGCGGTTAGAATTACTTTTCAGGATTAATAGTGGCCTGAAAGATGCAGCACGGAGGTCGCTCCTGATTACAGGTGAGTAAATTGGAATTCGTAGTTCAGCTGATTTTTGAAGAATTTTTTAAAGATCCAAAACTCCACACTTAGAAGAATTTCCAAAACTCCACACTTAGAAACATTTCCAAGTGAAGCCAGTCGATGTTATCCTATGGAAGGAAATTCAAGTTACTGTAAGTATGGTTAGAACTACTTTTCAGGATCAGTAGTGGGCTGAAAGATGCAGCACTGAGGTCTCTCCTGATAACAGGTGAGTAAATTGGAATTCGAAGTTCGACTGATTTTAAAGGAATTTTTTGAAGATCCAAAACTCCACACTTAGAAACATTTCCAAGTGAAACCAGTCGATGTTAGCCTATGGAAGGAAATTCAAGTTTCTCTAAGTATGGTTAGAATTACTTTTCAGGATCAGTAGTGGGCTGAAAGATGCAGCACTGTGGTCTCTCCTGATAACAGGTGAGTAAATCGGAATTCGTAGTTCGGTTGATTTTTTAGGAATTTTTTAAAGGTCCAAAACTCCACACTTAGAAGAATTTCCATGTGAAACCAGTCAACTTTAGCCTGTGGAAGGAAATTCAAGTTACTGTAACTGCGGTTAGAGTTACTTTTCAGGATCAGTAGTGGGCTGAAAGATGCAGCACTGAGGTCTCTCCTGATAACAGGTGAGTAAATCGGAATTCGTAGTTCGGCTGATTTTAAAGGAATGTTTTAATGATCCAAAACTCTATACTTACAAACATTTCCAAGTGAAACCAGTCGATGTTATCCTATGGAAAGAAATTCAAGTTACTGTAAGTATGGTTAGAATTACTACTCAGGATCAGTAGTGGGCTGAAAGATGCAGCACTGAGGTCTCTCCTGATAACAGGTGAGTAAATCGGAATTCGTAGTTCAGCTGATTTTTGAGGAATTTATTTAAGTTTAAAACTTCACACTTAGAAGAATTTCCAAGTGAAACCAGTCAACGTTAGCCTGTGGAAGGAAATTCAAGTTACTGTAAATGGGATTAGAATTATTTTCAGGATCAATAGTGGGCTGAAAGATGCAGCACGGAGGTCGCTCCTGATTACAGGTGAGTAAATTTGAATTCACAGTTCAGCTGATTTTTGAAGAATTTTTTCAAGATCCAGAACTCCACGCTGTTAGAAACATTTCCAAGTGACACCAGTCGATGTTAGCCTATGGAAGGAAATTCAAGTTACTGTAAGTATGGTTAGAATTACTTTTCAGGATCAGTAGTGGGCTGAAAGATGCAGCACTGAGGTCTCTCCTGATAACAGGTGAGTAAATTGGAATTCGTAGTTCGGCTGATTTTTGAGGAATATTTTAAAGTTCCAAAACTCCACACTTAGAAGATTTTCCAAGTGAAACTAGTCAATGTTAGCCTGTGGAAGGAAATTCAAGTTACTATAACTACGGTTAGAATTACTTTTCAGGATTAGTAGTGGGCTGAAAGATGCATCACTGAGGTCGCTCCTGATTACAGGTGAGTAAATCGGAATTCGTAGTTTGGTTGATTTTTGAGGAATTTTTTAAAGGTCCAAAACTCCACACTTAGAAGAATTTCCAAGTGAAACCAGTCAACTTTAGCCTGTGGAAGGAAATTCAAGTTACTGTAACTGCGGTTAGATTTACTTTTCAGGATCAGTAGTGGGCTGAAAGATGCAGCACTGAGGTCTCTCCTGATAACAGGTGAGTAAATCGGAATTCGTAGTTTGGCTGATTTTTGAGGAATTTTTTAAAGTTCCAAAACTGTACACTTAATAGAATATCCAAGTGAAACCAGTCAATGTTAGCCTATGGAAGGAAATTCAAGTTACTGTATCTACGGTTAGAATTAGTTTTCTGGATCAGTAGTGGGCTGAAAGATGCAGCACTGAGGTCTGTCCTGATAACAGGTGAGTAAATCGGAATTCGTAGTTCGGCTGATTTTTGAGGAATTTATTTAAGTTTAAAACTCCACACTTAGAAGAATTTCCAAGTGAAACCAGTCAACGTAAGCCTGTGGAAGGAAATTCAAGTTACTGTAACTGCGGTTAGAATTACTTTTCAGGATTAATAGTGGCCTGAAAGATGCAGCACTGAGGTCGCTCCTGATTACAGGTGAGTAAATTGGAATTCGTAGTCCAGCTGATTTTTGAAGAATTTTTTAAAGATCCAAAACTCCACACTTAGAAGAATTTCCAAAACTCCACACTTAGAAACATTTCCAAGTGAAACCAGTCGATGTTATCCTATGGAAGGAAATTCAAGTTACTGTAAGTATGGTTAGAATTACTTTTCAGGATCAGTAGTGGGCTGAAAGATGCAGCACTGAGGTATCTCCTGATAACAGGTGAGTAAATCGGAATTCTTAGTTCGGCTGATTTTTGAGGAATATTTTAAATTTCCAAAACTCCACACTTAGAAGAATTTCCAAGTGAAACTAGTCAATGTTAGCCTGTGGAAGGAAATTCAAGTTACTATAACTACGGTTAGAATTACTTTTCAGGATCAGTAGTGGGCTGAAAGATGCAGCACTGAGGTCGCTCCTGATTACAGGTGAGTAAATCAGAATTCGTAGTTCGGCTGATTTTTGAGGAATTTTTTAAAGGTCCAAATCTCCACACTTTGAAGAATTTCCAAGTGAAACCAGTCAACTTTAGCCTAAGGAAGGAAATTCAAGTTACAGTAACTGCGGTTAGAATTACATTTCAGGATCAATAGTGGGCGGAAACATGCAGCACTGAGGTCACTCCTGATTACAGGTGAGTAAATCGGAATTCGTAGTTCGGCTGATTTGTTAGGAATTGTTTAAAAGTCCAAATCTCCACACTTAGAAGAATTTCCAAGTGAAACCAGTCAATGTTAGCTTATGGAAGGAAATTCAAGTTTCTGTAAGTATGGTTAGAATTACTTTTCAGGATCAGTAGTGGGCTGAAAGATGCAGCACTCAGGTCTCTCCTGATAACAGGTGAGTAAATCGGAATTCGTAGTTCGGCTGATTTTTGAGGAATTTATTTAAGTTTAAAACTCCACACAGAAGAATTTCCAAGTGAAACCAGTCAATGTTAGCCTGTGGAAGGAAATTCAGGTTACTGTAAATGGGATTAGAATTACTTTTCAGGATCAATAGTGGGCTGAAAGATGCAGCACGGAGGTCGCTCCTGATTACAGGTGAGTAAATCGGAATTTGTAGTTCGGTTGATTCTTGAGGAATTTTTTAAAGGTCCAAAACTCCACACTTAGAAGAATTTCCAAGTGAAACCAGTCAACTTTAGCCTGTGGAAGGAAATTCAAGTTACTGTAACTGCGGTTAGAATTACTTTTCAGGATTAATAGTGGCCTGAAAGATGCAGCACTGAGGTCGCTCCTGATTACACGTGAGAAAATTGGAATTCGTAGTTCAGCTGATTTTTGAAGAATTTTTTAAAGATCCAAAACTCAACACTTAGAAGAATTTCCAAAACTCCACACTTAGAAACATTTCCAAGTGAAACCAGTCGATGTTATCCTATGGAAGGAAATTCAAGTTACTGTAAGTATGGTTAGAATTACTTTTCAGGATCAGTAGTGGGATGAAAGATGCAGCACTGAGGTCTCTCCTGATAACAGGTGAGTAAATCAGAATTCAAAGTTCGGCTGATTTTAAAGGAATTTTCTGAAGATTGAAAACTCGGTACAGAGCAGGAATATCGTCGTAAAAATATCGACTAACCTAAATATCGCTGCAAAAATATCTACAGGAAGAAATATCGATGACAAAAATATCGTCTGACCAGAATATCGACAGACAGGTAAGTAATACCGTTAACATTAATGTAGTTGTAATAAATATCGTTTACAAAAACATAGTTTACAATAATATCATTTTTTAAATAATTATAAGTAATGTAGTGTTTTTATTGAATATTTGTAGTCAAAGTAGTATTTTTAGTAGTATATTATTATTTAATAATGTATTTTCAGTTGAATTTAGTATTAATAGTTCCGTAACGGGTTGTGGGTTTATAGGGGAGTAGGGTGGGAAGTAATTTAAATATAATGAAATAATACATTAATTAATGTTTTAAATTAATATAAATAGTGTAATAAATAATAGTTAATTAATTTCAATTAGTTAATTGAATAATAATTATGTAATTAATTATGTTAATTTTTTAATTAATTTTAGGTGTGTGTACAGGATTTTTTTTAGTGAAAATGTTTTTGGGTAAAGGGGTATTTTTAGGGTTCAGGGTCAGTTTTCAGTTTTTGGGTAAAGGGGTATTTTTAGGGTTCAGGGTCAGTTTTCAGTTTTTGGGTAAAGGGGTATTTTTAGGGTTCAGGGTCAGTTTTCAGTGTTTGGGTAAAGGGGTATTTTTAGGGTTCATGGTCAGTTTTTAGTTTTTGGGTAAAGGGGTATTTTTAGGGTTCAGGGTCAGTTTTCAGTTTTTGGGTAAAGGTGTATTTTTAGGGTTCAGGGTCAGTTTTCAGTTTTTGGGTAAAGGGGCATTTTTAGGGTTCAGGGTCAGTTTTCAGTTCTTGGGTAAAGGGGTACTTTTAGGGTTCAGGGTCAGTTTTCAGTTCTTGGGTAAAGGGGTATTTTTTGGGTTCAGGGTCAGTTTTTAGTTTTTGGGTAAAGGGGTATTTAAATATAATGAAATAATAGATTAATTAATGTTTTAAATGAATGTAAATAGTGTAATAAATAATAGTTAATTCATTTCAATTAGTTAATTGAATAATAATTATGTAATTAATTATGTTAATTGTTTAATTAATTTTAGGTGTGTGTACAGGAATTTTTTTAGTGAAAATGTTTTTGGGTAAAGGGGTATTTTTAGGGTTCAGGGTCAGTTTTCAGTTTTTGGGTAAAGGGGTATTTTTAGGGTTCAGGGTCAGATTGGGTTTTTGGGTAAAGGGGTATTTTAATTATATGTATGTATTATTGTTGTTATATAAAGTAATGTGTAAAATCAATTTATATGTCCACATTTCTGAAGTTTATAATTAAAAAGTGTAGTAATTTTTTTTGAAATAGTTAAAAAATAAAAGTAATGTAATGTATTTTGTTAATAGTACTTATATTTATTTACTATTTAATGTAATTTTAATTATTTTAAAAAGTCGATATTTTTTACATCTATATTAATTACAACGATATTTTGGAGTCGATATTTATGTACTTACCTGTTTAAGTATAGGGTGTCGATATTTTTGTAAACAATATTTTTACAACGATATTTATGTCAGCTATATTTTTGTAATCGATATTTTAACACCCTACCGGCCGCGATGAACCACAGGGTCGCTAACAGGCTGGACACGTAGAAACAACATGGTCGCGACCGTTGCGCCAACACAAGTAAGTTCGCGTTCCCGAACTTGTACAAAACCCTCGCGAACTGGCAAAAACAGCAAATTCGCTACTTTGCACAAATTCGCAAATTTTGCGAATTGCGAGTTCGCAAATCCGCAAATTTGCGAACCGCGAATTCGCAAAATTCACCTATGCTTAATTCAAAGGCAAGGCCTTTTATCAAGCCTTTTCCATATAGATACTACCCCGGCAGAAGGCAGCGGGAAATTTGCACACTTGCTGACTTTCTTGGCTGGGGTTATCAATTATTCTTCAAGTAATTTAAATTCAAGATGCAGGTCCTTTATTAAGCCTTCTTTGTAACTGCTGTGTATGAATAGCAGTGGGTAATTTGCACACTTGCGTCCTTTCTTGCATCATTTCTATCACACAGTGTGTGTACTTTGCCTACCTGCATTCGTTGCTTAGATGTGCTACCCATTTCTCAGGTTCCCACTGCGGAACAGTCTGTGTAATGGGCTGAAAATCCAAACATACTTTCTTATTTTTCACCTTTTTTATCTTCCATTAAATGTACACATCATCTACACATGCACACACCTACTTGCTGCCTTTCTTGGCTATGGTTATCAACTATTCTATTTCATATTCGTATTCAAAGTGCAGGCCCTTTATCGAGCCTTGTTATTATAACAACTACCCCAGCCAAAGGCAGTAAGAAATTTGCACACTTGCTGCCTTTCTTGGCCGGGGTTATCAAATATTCTTCAATTTCATATTCTGATTAAAGGTCAAGGCCCTTTATGGAGCCTTAGTGTTGTAGCTACTACCCCGGCCGAAGGCAGTGGGAAATTTGCACACTTGCTGCCTTTCTTTGCTGGGGTTATCAATTATCCTTCTTGTAATACAAATTCAAAGTGAAGGCCCTTTATTGAGCCTTCTTGGTAACTATTACTCGTGAATGGCAGTGGGTAATTTGCTCACTTCCTGCCATTCATGTATAAAAAAAAGCTTAACAAAAGTCTACCAATATTAAAAAAGAGCAGTGTAGTCTATGGTAATCTAATCTTCTGTTTGTTATTCTAATTCAATGTACAGCCCCTTTGTTGAGCCTTCTTGATAACTAATACCCATGAGGGGCAGTGGATAATTTACACGCTTGCAGCCTTTCTTATTTTTTACATTATTCATCTACCACTCAATCAACACATCATCTACACGTACACACACCTACTTACTGCCTTTCCTGGCTATGGTTATCAACTATTCTTCTAGTTCATGTTTGTATTCAAAGTGCAGGCCCTGTATCAAGCCTTTTTGTTGTAGCTAATAACCTGCCAGAAGGCATTGGGAAATTTACACACTTGCTTCCTTTCTTCGCAGAGATTATCAAATATTGTTCAATTTCATATTCTGATTCAAAGTCATGGCCCTTTATCGAGCCTTTTTGCTGTAGCTACTACCCCGGCCGAAGGCAGTGGGAAATTTGCACACTTGCTCCCTTTCTTGGCTGGGGTTATCAATTATTCTTCAAGTAATTCAAATTAAAAATGCAGGCCCTTTATTCAGCCTTCTTGGAAACTACTTCCCGTGAATGGCAGAGGGTAATTTCCACGCTTGCAACCTTTCTTGTGACGCACAGTCTGTGTAATGAGCTGGGTATCCAAAGATCTACTTCCCTGATAAGGCAGTGATTTCTTTGCGCGTCTGCACCCTTTCTAACTTTTTACCTTATTAATCTTCCATTAAATGAACACATCATCCACACACTTACTTGCTGCATTTTTTGGCTGTGATTATCAATTACTCTTCAATTTCATATTCTGATTCAAAGTCAAGCCACTTTATCGAGCCTTTTTCATGTAGATACTACCCCGAGTCAGTGGGAAATTTGCGCACTTGTTGCCTTTCTTTGCAGGAGTTATCAACAGTTGTTCAATTTCATATTCCTATTCAAAGTGCAGGCCGTTTATCAAACCTTGTTGTTGTATCAACTCCATCAATACCAATGAAACCCTGTCTTATGTATGCAAATCATGTCAGTGTGCCTAGCAACAGATCAGAAATCTCAGAAATCTATAATTCGATGTGCGACTCGCGACTTAAATTAAATGGCACAAAAACAGAGCTTATGCTTCTGGGCCAGCGAATGACATCCCTTCCCACCTCCATATGGCCCATATGTCTAGGGGATCTCCCGCCACCAAAGAAAGAACTCAAAAGCCTAGGGGTATGGCTAGAGCAAGACCTCTCCCTCAAGACACAGGCCAAAAAGACTGCTGGCACCTGTGTAGCCCTACTCCGCTCAGCCCGGAAGATTCTCCCCCTACTTCCGACACAATCCCGAAAGTTGCTCATTCAGGGTCTTATCTTATCTAGATTAGACTACAGCAACGCCCTTTTTATGGCCGCGCCAGAGTCCACCATTAATATCCTTCAGCGCATCCAAAACGCAGCAGCCAGGCTGCTGACAGGCACCTCCCGGAGAACATCGGCTAAACCAGCACTCAGAGCTCTTCATTGGTTGCCTATCCGGGAAAGGATCAAATTTAAGGCTCTGTGTATCACCCACAGATCCCTTCAGGGCAAAGGGCCCCCTATGCTTGGGAAAATGCTCTATCCCTACAAAACTACCAGGTCCCTGCGCTCCTCCCAAGGTAACCTGGCCACGGTTCACAGAGTTAGGAAAGCCCTAACTGGAGGACGACGCTTCTCGGTCACTGCAGCAACCTTGTGGAATTCCTTGCCGACTAGTCTTCGATCCGACCCGACCTACATGAAGTTTCGTAAACTCCTGAAGACACATCTCTTCCCACAAAAGCCATAAGTTCACCTGTCAACCCCCTGAGTTTCCCCTCAGACTCCACTGCACCCTCAGCGCTGGGACTCTCCCGGGCAGCCATGCGCTTTTATAAATCTTTTTTCTTTCATTTTTCATTTCATTTCATTTCATTCATTCATTCATTTCATTTAATTCATTCATCAATCTCGTGTCAGTGTTTACCTTGGCAGTACCCTCCTAGCTTTCATATTTTAGTGGATATGTACTGTAATGCGTCCAACAATTTTTTCGAAAAAAACTATATTTGTATAAAACACAGGGAAGAAGAGTTGGTATAATCATTACCATCTCCTGACAATCGCACGGAACACCACAAAAAGTCAGAACAATTCCATTACCTAGGCAATAGGTAATGATATGCGAGGTTAGCTACCAGTCTTTTTAATTCGACAGTTCACACCTATAAATTAGGAATAAAAGGTTGCGAATAGGTGTGCCTGTCGATTTTAATCACACTATATTGTCACTAGCAGTTCCAATGGTTCTACTTTAGTGCACTCACACTTTTCTTTTGGGTTCTGTTTGGACACATTTTTTCTTCTTTTGAAATGAATGACGACCAGTGATGTTAAAAGGGGCCCAGTCTGGTGAGAATTTGCCAGTTACCCCGAGGGTGGTGTTCCCGTGAGGTGTCATTCTTTTCACCACACATTTTTCTGACAGATGATTTCTTTCTCTGCAGAATTTGCTTTGACACATTTTCAGTTAATTTTTTGGTGTAAGCACTGTGTAGACGGAATTGTTTTGTCTTTTTGTGGTGTTCCGTGCGATTGTCAGGAGATGGTAATCAATATACCAACTTTTCTTCCCCGTGTTTTATAAAAATATAGTTTTTTTAAAAAAATTGTTGGACGCATTGCAGTAGATATCCACTATAATATGAAAGCTAGGAGGGTACTGCCAAGGCAAACACTGATACGAGATTGATCTGTTGCTAGGCACACTGACATGATTTGTATCCATAAGACAGGGTTTCATTGGTATTGATGTTCCTTGAGTGGAGGGCAAACCTGGGGCATATTATCAAGGGGGTTCATCTCCGCTTTTTTGGCTTTAAAAGCCAAGAAAGCGGAGATAAAATTATCTCCCTATTACCTAGCTGTCGCTAACACAAGTTAGCGACAGCTAGTAGGAGATAGCGACCATCTTGGGCCCCACTTTGCATGTCAGTGATATTTATCACTAATGACATGCAAAGTGGGCGTGCCAAGATGTTAGCGACTGAAAACAGCCCTGCCCTGAGCAGTTCTTAGCCATGTTATCCAATGGGAGGTGGATAACATGGCTAAGAGCATTAGCTCGGTAATGCATGAATATCGCTGACTTTTCAGCGATATTCATTCGTTTGCGGCGATTTTTATCGCATTTGCGATAAACCTTGGTAATACCAAGGTTTATTTGCGGAAAAAATCGCCGCTGCTCAGCGGTAAATTTTTGTCTCTAACCAAGCAATAGCGATAATTATCGCTATTGCTTGGTAATATGCCCCCTTGTTCTTTCTTTTCCCTCTGAGCTCCTTTCTGTGATAGGTTGTATCAACTACCTCAGCTGAAGGCAGTGGGAAATTTGCGCATTTGCAGCCTTTATTCGCAGAGGTTATGAACTATTGTTCAATTTCATATTCCTATTAAAAGTGCAAGCCCTTTATCGGGCATTTTTGTTGTAGCTACTACCCCGGACGAAGGCAGTGGGAAATTTTCACACTTGCTACCTTTCTTGGCTGGGGTTATCAATTATTGTTCAAATTGATATTCTGATTTCAAAGTCATGACCCTTTATCGAGCCTTTTTGTTGAAGCTGCTACCCCAGCCGAAGGTTAATACTGCAAAAGTAATCTTTAAAATTTGCCAAACAACTCTTTCAAAGGGTGATCCATCCAAAAAATACTTCTTTAGCACAGCAAATATAGTGCGACACATGATGAATTTGCACCTCAACAACTTTGCTTGAGCTGCAACACAAAGATTGAAGGGCAACCTACTTCCTGCTGCACCAAGCACATCAACTGCTGCAACAGCATATTTAGCAAGCAGTCCATACTCACATATAAATCTTGACTTTGGTAAACTTAAATTTCTATGCATTTATTGCGATGAAATTTTCTGTTACGTGAAATAGTCTATCAACCTCATCAAAAACAAGAAACAGGAGCATCGCTGTCCTCAACATTAGTCATTAGACATTTATTACCTTTTTTGTTGTAAGAACCACCGTGTCCGAAGGCAGTGGAAAATGTGCACACTTGCTGTCTTTCTTGGCTGGAGTTATCAATTATTGTTCAATTTCATATTCTGATTCAAAGGCAAGGCCTTTTATCAAGCCTTTTCCATATAGATACTACCCGGTCAAAGGCAGTGGGAAATGTGCACACTTGCTGCCTTTCTTGGCTGGGGTTATCAATTATTCTTCAAGTAATTTAAATTCAAGATGCAGGTCCTTTATTAAGCCTTCTTTGTAACTACTACGTATGAATAGCAGTGGGTAATGTGCACACTTGCGTCCTTTCTTGCGTCATTTCTATCACACAGTGTGTGTACTTTGCCTAACTGTATTCGTTGCTTAGATGTGCTACCCATTTCTCAGGTTCCCACTGCAGAATCCCACGCACAGTCTGTGTAATGGGCTGAAAATCCAAACATACATTCTTATTTTTCACCTTTTTTTTCTTCCACTAAATGAACACATCATCTACACATACACACACCTACTTGCTTCCTTTCTTGGCTATGGTTATCAACTATTCTATTTCATATTCGTATTCAAAGTGCAGGCCCTTTATCAAGCCTTTTTATTGTAACAACTACCCCGGCCAAAGGCAGTAAGAAATTTGCACACTTGCTGCCTTTCTTGGCTGGGGTTATCAAATATTCTTCAATTTCATATTCTGATTAAAGGTCAAGGCCCTTTATGGAGCCTTAGTGTTGTAGCTACTACCACGGCCAAAGGCAGTGGGAAATTTGCACACTTGCTGCCTTTCTTTGCTGGGGTTATCAATTATCCTTCTTGTAATACAAATTCAAAGTGCAGGCCCTTTATTGAGCCTTCTTGGTAACTATTACTCGTGAATGGCAGCGGGTAATTTGCTCACTTCCTGCCATTCATGTATAAAAAAAAGCTTAACAAAAGTCTACCAATATTAAAAAAGAGTCAGTGTAGTCTATGCTAATCTAATCTTCTGTTTGTTATTCTAATCCAATGTACAGCCCTTTTATTGAGCCTTCTTGATAACTAATACCCGTGAGGGGCAGTGGATAATTTGCACATTTGCAGCCTTTCTTATTTTTTACATTATTCATCTACCACTCAATCAACACATCATCTACACGTACACACACCTACTTACTGCCTTTCCTGGCTATGGTTATCAACTATTCTTCTATTTCATATTTGTATTCAAAGTGCAGGCCCTGTATCAAGCCTTTTTGTTGTAGCTAATAACCTGCCAGAAGGCATTGGGAAATTTACACACTTGCTTCCTTTCTTCGCAGGGATTATCAAATATTGTTTAATTTCATATTCTGATTCAAAGTCATGGCCCTTTATCGAGCCTTTTTGCTGTAGCTACTACCCCGGCCGAAGGCAGTGGGAAATTTGCACCCTTGCTCCCTTTCTTGGCTGGGGTTATCAATTACTCTTCAAGTAATTCAAATTTAAAATGCAGGCCCTTTATTGAGCCTTCTTGGTAACTATTACTCGTGAATGGCAGTGGGTAATTTGCGCACTTCCTGCCGTTCATGTATAAAAAAAGCTTAACAAAAGTATTCCAATATTAAAAAAGATCAGTATAGTCTATGGTTATCAAATCTTCTGTTTGTTATACTCATTCAAAGTACAGGCTGTTTATTGAGCCTTCTTGAGAACTACTACCCGTGAATGGCTGTGGATACTTTGCACACATGCAGCCTTTCTTATTTTTTACATCATTCATCTAACACTCAATCAACACATCATCTACACGTACACAGACCTACTTTCTGCCTTTCTTGGCTGTGGTTATCAACTATTCTTCTATTTCATATCTGTATTCAAAGTGCAGGCCCTGTATCGAGCATTTTTGTTGTAGCTACTAACCTGTACGATGGCAGTCGGAAATTTACACACTTGCTGCCTTTCTTCACAGGGATTATCTAATACTGTTCAATTTCATATTCTGATTCAAAGTCATGGCCCTTTATCGAGCCTTTTTGCTGTAGCTACTACCCCGGCCGAAGGCAGTGGGAAATTTGCACACTTGCTCCCTTTCTTGGCTGGGGTTATCAATTATTCTTCAAGTAAATCAAATTCAAAATGCAGGCCCTTTATTCAGCCTTCTTGGTAACTACTTCCGTGAATGGCAGAGGGTAATTTCCACACTTGCATCCTTTTTTGTGACGCACAGTCTGTGTAATGAGCTGGGTATCCAAAGATCTACTTCCCTGATAAGGCAGTGGTTACTTTGCTCGTCTGCACCCTTTCTAATGTTTTACCTTATTAATCTTCCATCAAATAAACACATCATCCACACACTTACTTGCTGCATTTTTGGGCAGGCTGCGATTATCAATTACTCTTTAATTTCATATTCTGATTCAAAGTCATGGCCCTTTATCCAGCCTATTTGTTGTAGCTAATACCCCGGCCGAAGGCAGTGGGAAATTTGCATGCTTGCTGCCTTTCTTCGCAGAGGTTATGAACTATTGTTCAATTTCATATTCCTATTAAAAGTGCAACCCTTTATCAAGCATTGTTGTTGTAGCTACTACCCCCACCGAAGGCAGTGGGAAATTTTCACACTTGCTACCTTTCTTGGCAGGGGTTATCAATTATTGTTCAAATTGATATTCTGATTCAAAGTCATGACCCTTTATCGAGCCTTTTTGTTGTAGCTACTACCCCAGCCAAAGGTTAATAATGCAAAAGTAATCTTTAAAATTTGCCAAACAACTCTTTCAAAGGGTGATACATCGAAAAAACACTTCTTTAGCACAGCAAATATAATGCGACACGTGATGAATTTACACTTCAACAACTTTGCTTGAGCTGCAGCACAAAGATTGAAGGACAACCTACTTCCTGCTGCACCAAGCACATCAACTGCTGCAACAGCATCTTCAGCAAGCAGTCCATACTCACATATAAGTCTTGATTTTGGTAAACTTAAATTTCTATGCATTTATTGCGATGAACTTTTCTGTTACGTGAAACAGTCTATCAACCTCATCAAAAACAAGAAACAGGAGCATCGCTGTCCTCATCATTAGTCATTAGACATTAATCAAGCTTTTTTGTTGTAGGAACCACCCTGTCCGAAGGCAGTGGAAAATGTGCACACTTGCTGCCTTTCTTGGCTGGAGTTATCAATTATTGTTCAATTTCATATTCTGATTCAAAGGCAAGGCCTTTTATCAAGTCTTTTCCATATTGATAATACCCCGGCAGAAGGCAGTGGGAAATTTGCACACTTGCTGCCTTTCTTGGCTGGGGTTATCAATTATTCTTCAAGTAATTTAAATTCAAGATGCAGGTCCTTTATTAAGCCTTCTTTGTAACTACTACGTATGAATAGCAGTGGGTAATTTGCACACTTGCGTCCTTTCTTGCGTCATTTCTATCACACAGTGTGTGTACTTTGCCTACCTGCATTCGTTGCTTAGATGTGCTACCCATTACTCAGGTTCCCACTGCGGAATCCCACGCACAGTCTGTGTAATGGGCTGAAAATCCAAACATACTTTCTTATTTTTCACTTTTTTAATCTTTCACTAAATGAACACATCATCTACACATACACACACCTACTTGCTGCCTTTCTTGGCTATGGCTATCAACTATTCTATTTCATATTCGTATTCAAAGTGCAGGCCCTTTATCGCGCCTTTTTATTGTAACAACTACCCCGGCCAAATGCAGTAAGAAATTTGCACACTTGCTGCCTTTCTTGGCTTGGGTTATCAAATATTCTTCAATTTCATATTCTGATTAAAGGTCAAGGCCCTTTATGGAGCCTTAGTGTTCTTGCTACTACCCCGGCCGAAGGCAGTGGGACATTTGCACACTAGCTGCCTTTCTTTGCTGGGGTTATCAATTATCCTTCTTGTAATACAAATTCAAAGTGCAGGCCCTTTATTGAGCCTTCTTGGTAACTATTACTCGTGAATGGCAGTGGGTAATTTGCACACTTCCTGCCGTTCATGAATGAAAAAAAGCTTAACAAAAGTCTACCAATATTAAAAAAGAGCTAGTATAGTCTATGATTATCAAATCTTCTGTTTGCTATTCTAATTCAAAGTACAGGCCAATTATTGAGCCTTCTTGATAACTACTACCCGTGAATGGCAGTGGATAATTTGCACACTTGCAGCCTTTCTTATTTTTTACATTATTCATCTACCACTCAATCAACACATCATCTACACGTACACACACCTACTTACTGCCTTTCTTGGCTATGGTTATCAACTATTCTTCTATTTCATATCTGTATTCAAAGTGCAGGCACTGTATCGAGCCTTTTTGTTGCAGCTACTAACCTGTCCGAAGGCAGTGGGAAATTTACACACTTGCTGCCTTTTTTCGCAGGGATTATCAACTATTGTTCAATTTCATATTATGATTCAAAGTCATGGCCCTTTTTCGAGGCTTTTTGTTGTAGCTACTACCCTGGCCGAAGGCAGTGGGAAATTTGCACACTTGCTGCCTTTCTTCGCAGGGGTTATGAACTATTGTTCAATTTCATATTCCTATTAAAGTGCAACCCTTTATCGAGCATTTTCTGTTGTAGCTTCTAGCCCGGCCTAAGGCAGTGGGAAATTTGCACACTTGCTACCTTTCTTGGCTGGGGTTATCAATTATTGTTCAAATTGATATTCTGATTCAAAGTCATGACCCCTTATCGAGCCTTTTTGTTGTAGCTACTACCCCAGCCGAAGGTTAATACTGCAAAAGTAATCTTTAAAATTTGCCAAACAACTCTTTCAAAGGGTGATACATCCAAAAAATACTTCTTTAGCACAGCAAATATAGTGCTACACGTGATGAATTTACACTTCAACAACTTCGCTTGTGCTGCAACACAAAGATTGAAGGGTAACCTACTTCCTGCTGCACCAAGCACATCAACTGCTGCAACAGCATCTTCAGCAAGCAGTCCATACTCACATATAAATCTTGATTTTGGTAAACTTAAATTTCTATGCCTTTATTGCGATTAACTTTTCTGTTACGTGAAACAGCCTATCAACCTCATCAAAAACAAGAAACAGGAGAATCACTGTCCTCATCATTAGTCATTAGACATTTATCAACCTTTTTTGTTGTTAGAAGCACCCCGTCCGAAAGCAGTGGAAAATGTGCACACTTGCTGCCTTTCTTGGCTGGAGTTATCAATTATTGTTAAATTTCATATTCTGATTCAAAGTCAAGGCCTTTTATCAAGCCTTTTTCATATAGATACTACCCCGGCAGAAGGCAGTGGGAAATTTGCACACTTGCTGATTTCTTGGTTGGGGTTATCAATTATTCTTCTTGTAATACAAATTAAAAGTGCAGGCCCTTTATTGAACCCATGAATGGCAGTGGATAACTTGTGCACTTGCAGCCTTTCTTATTTTTTATATTATTCATCTTCCTCTCAATTAACACACCCTCTACACATACACACACCTACTTGATGCCTTTCTTGGCTATGATTATCAACTATTCTATTTCATATTCGTATTCAAAGCACAGGCCCTTAATCGAGCCTTTTTGTTGTAACAACTATCCCAGTCGCAGGCAGGAAGACATTTACACACTTACTGCCTTTCTTGGCTGAGGTTATAAATTATTCTTGAATTAATTATTCTGATTCAAAGTTGAAACCATTTTTCAAGCCATTTTGTTGTACCTACTACCCCATGCTGAAGCCAGTGGGAAATTTGCACACTTGCAGCCTTTCTTGACTGGAGTTATCAATTATTCTTAAATTAATTCAAAGTCAAAATGCAGACCCTTTATTAAGCCTTCTTGGTAACTACTACCCGTGAATGGCAGTGAGTAATTTGCACACTTGCATCCTTTCTTGAGTCTTTTCTACTGCACAGTGTGTGTACTTTGTGCACTTGCATTGTTTGCTTAGATGTGATACCCATTTCTCAGGCTCCCACTGCGGAATCCGACGCTCAGTCAGAGTAATGGACTGGAAAATCAAACACCCACTTCCTTTACAAAGCAATAGGTAGTTTGCACGTCTGCTGCCTTTCTTAATTTTCACCTTTTTCTGCATCCACTAGCAGAAACACACCTAACTGCTGCTTTCTTGACTGTCTTTGCCAACTATTACTCTAATTCAAAATAGAGGCCCTGGAAAGGGCCCGGTGTTGTTATTTTTCAGCACTACGGCCCGAGTGGGAACTTAGTCCACTTGCTTTGCTTCCTTAGATGTGGTAGTCATTTCTCAGCCTTCCACTGCGGAATCCGACACCCTGTCTGTATAATAAAAAGAATATCCAAAGATCCACTTCCTTGACAAGGCAGAGGGTAGTTTGCATATCTGCAACCTTTCTTATTTTTCACCTTAATCATCTTTTACTCGATCAAGACATCATCCACACGTACACACACTTACTTGCTGCCTTTTTTGACTGGGGTTATCAATTATTCTTAAATTTCAAATTCTGATTCAAAGATAAGGCCCTTTATCGAGCTTTTTTCATGTAGGTACTACCCGGCCAGAAGGCAGTGGGAAATGTGTGCACTTGCTGCCTTTCTTAATTTGGATTATCTAGTATTGTTCAATTTCAAATTCTGATTCAAAGTACAGGCCCTTTATTGAGCCTTTTGTTAAATCAACTACCCCAGCTGAACGCAGTAGGAACTTTGCACACTTGCTGCCTTTCTTGGCTGGGGTTATCAATTATTCTTGAATTTCATATTCTGATTCAAAGTCAAGGCCCTTTATCGAGCCTTTTTCTTGTAACTACTTCCCTAAATAAACACACTGGGTAATTTGCCCAGTTTTGCAGCCTTTCTTATTTTTGACCTTATTCATATTCCACTGAATCAACCCATCATCCACACCTACACACACCTACTTGATTCCTTTCTTGGCTATGGTTATCAACTGTTATTCTATTTTATATTCATATTCAAAGTGCACGCCCTTTATCGAGCCTTTTTGTTGTAACAACTACCCCAGCCGAAGGCAGTAAAAAATGTACACACTTGCTGCCTTTCTTTGCTGGGGTTATCAATTATTCTTGAAATTCATATTCTGATTCAAAGTCAAGGCCATTTATCGAGCCTTTTTAATGTAGCTACTACCTCGGCCAAAGGCAGTGGGAAATTTGCACACTTGCTGCCTTTCTTGACTGGGGTTATCAATTATTCTAAAAGTAGCTGCAAACTCAGGAACAATATTTTCATTTGCAAACACATTGCAAAGTAATCGTATCTGTAAAACTTCTTTGACATGTTCAGTCATTTTTCCAATTCTTATATTTTATAGAATAGTTCTATAATTAGCATAATTTCCTTGTCGCATATTTGTAAGAAATTCCATATATTCGAAATATGACCAAATGTTAACATTACCAATGCTACATTACATCTTTTCCTTATACTACCTGTGGAGCATGACAACAAATTGCAATACCACAAGCTATCTGGAGAAGCTTGTTGGGAAGACTCTTATAGAAAATGAAACTTCTCATTATTGATGGCGAAAGCATGGTATAAAACTTAATGCTTGCCTTTGTGCATTTAAGAATGCAGCATATTCTTAAAACAGAGTATGACATATTAGTCTCAATTTATTTCTATTTCTATTTTCTGGATTTGGTGAAGCGCAACAGCTACCCCGGCAAAGGGGTGTCCCGGCGCTAAGAACAGGCACGCAAACTGAGGATAGAGGGGGGGGGGAGAGGGGGAAACTAGGGAGCGGGGAAGAGGTGAGTCTTAATTGCTTTGCGGAAGGCGGGGAGGGAGTCAATGGAGCGAATGCTGAGGGGGAGATCGTTCCACAGTTTGGGGCCAAGGACGCTAAAGGAGCGGCCTCCAGTTCGGCAGAGTCGAATCCTAGGGATTGACAGGAGGAGTTGGTTGGCAGAGCGCAGAGCACGGCCAGGAACGTACGGTTGGGCAAGGCTACGAAGCAGGGGAGGATTTCCTTGTTTCACGATCTTAAAGATCATGACTAAGGCCTTGAATTTGATTCGGAGATCCACGGGCAGCCAGTGGAGCTTACGGATGGTGGCTCTGGCTGAACATCTGCGTGGGAGGCCAACCAGCGTTCTGGCTGCCGCATTTTGTATGCGTTGGAACCTAGCTGTTTCCGCTTTATTAGCTCCCAAAAGGAGGACGTTAGCGTAGTCCAGGCGCGATAGAATGGTGGCCTGGATGATAAGCTGGCGGGCCTTAGGATCGAAAAGCCCAAGTATGGGCCTGAGGTTCCTTAAAAGGCCTATGCAGGTGGCTGCCACCTTTTTTGTGTGGGACTGGAAGCTAAGGTTGGCATCAACCCAGACTCCCAAATTTTTGACACAATTTTTGGGGAGTGGAGTGGCGCCTAGGGATGACGGCCACCAGTGCTCGTTCCAGAGGCTGGTGTTACGGCCTAGGAGGAGCACCTCGGTTTTTCTGGCGTTGAGTTGGAGGTAGTTGTCCGTCATCCAACGGGCCACAGCAGTCATACCCTCTTTAAAGTTGGATGCCACGAGGGACGGGCTTTCCGAGAGGGTGACAACCAGCTGGGTGTCGTCCGCATAGGAGACAAGCGTGAGCCCCCACTCTCTGGCCACGTCCGTGAGTGGCTGGACGTACAGATTAAAGAGGGAGGGGCTCAGCGCTGAACCCTGGGGGACCCCTTGAGCGATGGGATGAGGTTTAGAGAGATAAGGAGGTGCCGACACCTTGAAGGATCTATCCTTAAGAAAGGATCGGAACCATGCAAGTGCGAGGCCAGTCACACCGGTCATCTCCAGACGTTTCAGAAGGATGTCATGGGATACCGTGTCAAAGGCTGCGCTGAGATCAAGGAAAATCAGCGCAGCACTATGACCGGAATCTAAAATCATCCGGAGATGCTCCGTAGTGGCCAGTAGGGCAGACTCCGTACTATGGCCTGCACGGAAGCCATTTTGAGATGGGTCTAGGATTCCGTGACTATCCACATGTTTCGAAAGAATGTCATTAACATGGGTTTCGGCAATTTTGGACATCCAGGGGAGAAGGGATATAGGCCGAAAATTTTCTGGTGGGGTCGAGGGTAGGTTTTTTAATTATTGGTGACACCCATGCTTGTTTCCAAGCTATGGGTACGGATCCTGTAGAAAAGGAAAGGTTGAGGATGTTCAGCATGGGGGATAGGAAAAAGTCCATCGAGGCCAGGAAATGAGAAGGACTCATGGGGTCGGCTGGGGAACCAGATTTCACTTTCTTGCCTAGTCTGATCAGGTCTGCAGCGGTGATGGCAGTAATTTGGGACAGCGGTAAGATGTTAGGGGCAGTGGTCATAGGAACTCCATTGAAAGGAGCGATCTGTGGAAAGGTTGCATAAATTTTCTGGACTTTTTCAATGAAATATGTTGCGAGCTGCTCACATTGCTCGTGGGAAGAGATTTTTGGAGGGGGCGCCCTAGGGTTTTGGAGCTCTTTCACTAGTTTGAAGATGATTTTAGATGGGTTCGCATTGGAGTTAATTTTGTTGGAATAAAAAGAAGCACGGGAAGCTCTAATAGCTTTATGGTAGGTCTTAAGCCTGGATAAATAATCAGCCTTATCCTGGTTATCATATTGTTTCCTCCAAAGGCGCTCAGCCTTTTTACACTCCTTGCGCATTGCCCTAAGGGTGTCGTCGAACCACGGGTTAGAGGGTGTATTTCGTCCTTTAGTCGGTTTAGCCGGAATAAGAGTGTCGAGGCCGTTACTGATCCAGTTGGTGAACGAGGTATAGGTCGCGTCTATAAGATGTGCAAGTGGGGAGAGTTTGTGCCAGGGTCTTTTTAGACGCTGAATGGATTCAGTTTTGATTTGACGTTGAGGTGCCGGGACACTCAGTTTAACTAGATGGTGATCCGTCCATCCCATAGGGGTGGGGGTTTCTGCAGCTGCCTCTTGTATGTTAGAGAAGATCGGATCTAGGGTATGTCCAGCTATGTGGGTAGAGGTGTGGACTAGGGAGTTAAGTTGCAGTGCCGAGAGGTCTGCAAGAAGATTAGTGATGGTATTGTCGCCAGTAGCATCAAAGTGCAAGTTTAGGTCACCTAGGATGGTGAAGTTGGCGAATTTAGTGGTGAGCACTGTGGCCGTTTCGAGGAGGGCATTAATAAATCTAGTGGCCTGGCCTGGAGGGCGATAAATGTATAGGCCTGATAGCATAAATTGGGGGGTCACACTAATTTTAAATTGGGCGCATTCACAGTCTTGGAGAGGTTCCTTGATAAAAGAACAAGTCAGTTGTTTTTTATAGATGATTGCGATACCGCCACCGCGAGATTCACGGTTAATGGTGACCAGGTTGAACTCCTCTGGGAGCGTTAGGTTGGGGATGGTGGTCATGCTATCTTGGAGCTATGTTTCGCATAGAAACAGTACGTCAGGGTTTTCCTCCTGAAGAAGCGTGTTCACCTCAGGGTGATGTTTAACAAGGGATCTGCAGTTGAGTTGGAGTATCCTCAGTGGCGGAATTATTGTATTTGGGAGGTCACACCGTACCCTGGTGGGTGCGTTGGTGGAGAAGTGGCAGTGGTTGCAGTGGAGATGCGTGAGACCTAGAGTGCCAGTGGTGTTAGAGCATTTTTGGTGAAGGTTCAGATGTAAGAGTTCCTTACCGTCATAACGTATGCGTTGACAGGGCCTGGACGGGCCAGGGGGGGTGGCGAGAGGCGATGGTCTGGCGATGACGGGCGAAGACGGGCTTGCCTTAGGCGCGCCTTCGGCGCGCAAACGGCGCGCCCGCTGCGCCCGTCCGCTGCGCGTCCGGTAAATGCACATCCTTAAGAAAGAGGGAGGAGGTGAGTGGGCGTGGCCTGCAAGTGGGCGTGGCCTCTGTTCCTCGCCAGTAATGGCGGCAGAACTGGCTTTTCTGACGGACTCGTTGCAGCGAAAGGTTCGCTGTTTTAGGCGTACTTCTAGCCCAGGAGGAGGTGCCTGAAGGGTGAGTGCTCAGATAAAATACAATTTTTACAATTCAGTGACACAGAGAATAAGTTTTAAAAAGAGGTTTGTCTTCTCCCGGCTTCCGCCTCAGGAGTTAGCGTAGTTCTGACAGGGTAGCGCTGACGGCAGCGTTTAAATACCAGGGCGGGTGGGCGTGGCCTGCAAGTGGGCGTGGCCTCTGTTCCTCGCCAGTAATGGCGGCAGAACTGGCTTTTCTGACGGACTCGTTGCAGCGAAAGGTTCGCTGTTTTAGGCGTACTTCTAGCCCAGGAGGAGGTGCCTGAAGGGTGAGTGCGCAGATAAAATACAATTTTTACAATTCAGTGACACAGAGAATAAGTTTTAAAAAGAGGTTTGTCTTCTCCCGGCTTCCGCCTCAGGAGTTAGCGTAGTTCTGACAGGGTAGCGCTGACGGCAGCGTTTAAATACCAGGGCGGGTGGGCGTGGCCTGCAAGTGGGCGTGGCCTCTGTTCCTCGCCAGTAATGGCGGCAGAACTGGCTTTTCTGAAGGCAGAAACAATTGTACTATGTCCTCGGATTCTGTTAACTGAACAAAATAGCATTCATCGATGTTTGTGTTGAGTACTTCCTTTGATATACATTGCAAACAGCAGACTTCACAAGTTCAATTCAGCTTTGCATCTAAATTTCTCTTCAGTTTGTGTACTGAGAACTACCTTACTACCTTCAATTACTTCTGCTCTCAGTAGAGTTGACAACTAGATACCAACATTGCCAGCACTACAGAAAACATTCAATACAATCTTGAGATTTATTTAAAACAGAGACAATTTCACAATGTCCTCAGATTTTCTTAAAGTTTAAACAGTAGGAAATTCAGGCTCCATTTCTTTAATTTAGAGATATTTCTACTGTATGTCTTCATATTTTGTTTAAATAAGTGACAAAAAGCATTCCTCCATGTCTGTGTCAACTACTGCCTTCGATCTACACTACGGACAGCAGGGGTCACAACTTGAATTCATGTTTCTATCTACACTATGCACAGCATTCAAATTAGCCTTCATTTATGTAAGGCAGAGACAATTTTATTAATGGAAGGCACCAGAAGAATTCCTCAATGTCTTTACTAAGTACTACCTTCAAATGTGCACTAGGAACAGCAGAGTTTACCTCTTCATACCACGAGTCACATCAGTACTACAGAAAACATTGAATCCAGCCTTCCTTTATTTAAGATAGAGACTAATGGATTCTATGTCTTCCAATTTTGTAAAAGAATGTGACAAATAGCATTCATCTATAACTGTGCTCACTAAACCGTTCAATCTACACTACGGACAGAAGGTTTTACAACTTGAATTCATCTTTCCATCTACACTAATGACAACATTGAATCCAGCCTTGCTTTATTTCAGACAGACATTTGTACTGTGTCCTCAGATTCTGTTAACTGTGACAAAATAGCATTCATCGATCTTTGTGTCAACAACTGCCTTCAATCTACACTACGGACAGCAGGGTTCACAACTTGAATTCAGCTTTGCAACTAAATATATCTGTGCTGACAACTGCCTTCAATCTATTCTGCGGTCAGTAGAGTTCAAAACTAATGGATTCTATGTCTTCCAATTTTGTAAAAGAATGTCACAAATAGCATTCATCTATAACTGTGCTCACTAGAGCCTTCAATCTACACTGCGGGCAGCAGGGTTCACAACTTCAATTCAGCTTTCCTTCTACATTAAGGACAGTATTGAATCTAGCCTTGCTTTACTTAAGGCAGAGACAATTGTACTCTGTCCTCAGATTCTGTTAACTTTATAAAATAGCATTCATTAATGTTTGTGTCGATTAGTACCTTCGGTCTACATTACGGACAGCAGGGTTCACAACTTCAATTCACTTTTCCATGTAAATTTCTCTTCACTATGTGTGCTGAAAAGTGCCTTCAATCAATTCTGCGCTCAGTAGAGTTCACAACTAGATACCAAGAGCGCCAGCACTACAGAAACATTCAATACAATCTTTATTTACTTAAAACACAGACAATTGCACAATATCCTCAGATTTTCTTAAAGTTTGAACACTAGGAAATACAGCCTCATTTATTTAATGCAGACAAAATTCTACTATATGTGTTCACATTTTCTTTAAATAAGTGACAAAAACCATTTGTCTATGTCTGTAAACAACTGCATTCAATCTACACTGCACAGGGAACATACATGCTCAGCACCAAAGATACTACATACTCAGTGCACCATAAATCATCACAAAGAAGAGTGAACACTTTTATGTCACAGGGAGACATACTGTCCCTTTTAAATGGAATTGATGCAGATTTCAATCAACAGAAGACATTACTTCAATTACTGTAACTCCCCCCGACAAGACATCATCACAGGGTACGTTCAAGCTCAGCGCCAAAGGTATTACTAACTCAGTGCACCACAAATCATCACCACGTGACTGTATTCAATGAGATGAATTATTAAAAAAAAAATATATCATACTTTTTGAAGATATACGTCAACTTACTTCTGTGAATAGACAACCAATATTTATTAGAAAACTTGATTTTAAAGACTTTGCTACCAATGCGTCCTGCTTGGACCATGCATCATCGCACACTCCACAGAACTTTGTTGCTGTTGATGTACACGTGCTTCCTTTCTTGGCAGGGATTATCAATTATTCCTCAATTTCATATTCTGATTGAACGTCAAGGCCCTTTCTCAAACCTTTTTTGTCATTTCTACTACCCCAGCCGAAGGTTAATACTCCAAAAGTAATCTATAAAATTTGCCAAACAACTCTTTCAAAGGGTGTTCCATAGAAAACATGCTTCTTTAGCACAGCAAATATAGTGCGACACATGAAGAACTTGCACCCCAACAACTTTGCTTGAGCTGCAACACAAACATTGAAGGTCAACCCACCTGCTGCTGCACTGTAGGAAGGTTGGTGGACTCCATGTACCTTAGGTACATCTCCAATTGGATATTGGGTCACCTTAGGAGCCCCTGTACAGTATACTATAGGTACCCAGGGCATAGGTGCATCCAAGGCCTACCAGGGGCTGCAGCATATCTTTTGCCATTGCCACCCCTGGCTGACCATCCAAATTGACACAACTGGCTGATCACTCAGCTGGGGCAAGGTGGTGTAATCACCCCTTGCTTAGATATAGTATACCTATGTCTAAACCTATATCTGGACACACATGCACCTATAAGTCACTCCTATGGCAGGCCTTAACAATCCTGGAGGCAGAGTGCTTGGTTTTATGTGATGTGGTGCTCTAGCATGAGCTGAGCCTGTCTGCAGCTTTCGGAACCATGTCCTTATAGCTGTTCTAGAATATTGCCATACCATATACTCTTAAGTACATTATGAACCTCGTGGTTACATTTTTTTCTATGGTTTGGCTTTATCAAAACATGTGGTGTAAGGTGTCATACGCTTTGGAATACTACCCCCTCACCAGTCCTGGCAACGGGGGTAGCATTCCACCCTTCTAGAGGGAGAAGACATGTTACTTTCCTTAAACGCGGTTAAATCTAACCAGAGCTTCAGCATCACAAAATGGATGCTGCTGCCACAGACACAAGTCTGGCCTCCTGCTGCTGACCGAAACTCCGGCAGGGGAGGCCTGGACAAAAGGTTTCCTGTCACAGGAAGGTGTTACACCACCCCAGACAGGAGATAGTGGATTGGGGCAGGGAGGGCTGAATGAAACTAGACACTGCCTGGGGTGCACAAGGTGTCCCAGGCAAAGCCCAGTTCAAACCGGTGCTGGGGCACTCCAACCCCAGCTCTGGTGCGAAACTGGACAAAGGGAAATGAGTGTAACCACCCCCTTCATGGGTTCCACCCATAGGAGGGACCTAGCAGGAGATCCAGCCCCTTGATTTGGAATAAAGGTAGGAGCTGTGCCCTTAGCCATTAGATCATCCTGACTGAAACTTTGATACGAAACTCTGGACCCTTCGATATCCTGCTCGACGTAGAAGGCTGAAGAATCTCCCTTGTGGTCAAGGAGTGACCACCCTGCACAAGCAGGCACCATCAGCGCTCAAAGGTTTTCTTTGTTGTTGCTCCCGCCGGAGCTCGAACAACAGAGACCGACAAGAACCGGACTTCCAGACTTCCAACAGCCCGATCCACAGTCCCAGCAAAGCTGAGACCCGTGGAGGCGACGAGAGACATTGGACCGTCCATCTTGGAAAGCCAGCAACATGCTTCCTGTGCAGCTCCCGAGGCACCCTCGAAGCTGTGCATTGGGGATTGAGAAGCCCCAGCCCGAGCAGCTTTTGCACCAAAGATCACCTCTCCACACTCACCGAGTGTTGCGTGGGGCCCTTTTGCATTTTCCTGCTTGACGCGTTGTCCGGTCATTTGCCCGTTGCCTAGTGGCCTCTGTGACAACGAACCTTCGAATTTTCACTGCTGGTCTGGTTGCTCCAGACTGGCCCTTGCTCCCCTGAAAAGGAGCAGTCCATCTGACCTTTCCGGTCTGACCCAGAAGCCATCTTTGAGTCCTGCGTGGGTTGCATTTGCCGACGCCTGTTGACTCCGATTTGAGAACCAACACTGCCGACAGCGAGAACCTTTGTGGGATAGTCCGTGTTCACCTCCTGGTTGTCGTAGACGCCTCCTGGTCCATGTGGCAGCGGAGACAAATTTCATGACATCACCTGATCACAACCCGACATCGCCTGGTTCCTTCCTGGTTCCTTCCTGGCCACTGGCTTGTGACCCAGACTCTGTCCCCTCTGCTTTCAGGTACTCTACATCTTCAATCCACCCTTGGATCCAACCGGACTCTTCTCTCCTGGTCGCCTGCAGCATCTTTACCTCCAGGCTCTATAGAACTCCACGAAGAAACCCGACGCACTTTGACACCTATGCACCCGCTTCCTGTGGGTGAGGTAACAAGAGTACTCCAGTGCTCCTGTAGTGGTTTACACCTCTAGTGTCCTAGGTTTAAGTGGTTAGGTTCTAGTCCAGTCGTAAGACTCCCAAAACAGTAACTTTCTCATTTTTACGCACCGTTGACTTGCATGGTAAACGCAGTTGCCTATAGACACTGCACCCGCATCCTGTGGGCCTCCTATGTCCTATTTGTTGATCCTATGTCCTAACCTTCATTAGTCCAGTGTAGCCCCAGCGATTCTCAAGGCCCTAGGCCTTACCATTGTTCATGACGTGGTTCTTATACCACTATTTTAGTATATGGTTTTAGGGGCCACCCGGCCTATCCATATTTTGTGCAACTTTTGTATGTTATATGAAGTTCTTTGTTTAACGCTTGTGCTCCTGTCCTCATAAAGAGTCCAGGGGATTATTCTAGTAATAAATACATATATTTTATAATATATAACTTGTGTGGTGTCCTTTCATTTGATATTAAAAGAATTGCATATGGTAAAACAGCTGGCTTCACATGCCCTCTTGAGTTTAGCCTAAGACTGCCTTTGTCCATGCTACCCCTAGGATAGCTGGTCTATAAGGTTGCCTTACAACCAATCTCCATAAGGGTCGTTTGGACTGGTGCAAGGTGCTCACTAGAATAGTGATCATCATATACCAGGCCAACTTCTTACATTGGTGTGCAGCGGTTGGGATTTGAGCTTGCTGTTTGTTTTACCAATTGTAAACTTTGACAATATCATTTGAAAGATCACATCAAGTACCTTAGGTACATATAAACAAGGCTTTAAATACTTAAGTTCTACTGAACTTAGTCGTTGTAGACCAAAGGGCTTAGCATACCCTGACTACAACTCCTAGAGAGGTTCAAGTAGGTAAACACATAGTGTAGGTAGGTGCACAGACTAAGCATGGGCGAATTTTGCGAATTCGCGGTTCGCGAATTTGCGTATTCACGAATTCGCAATCCGCAAAATCTGCGAACTATCGCGAATTTGCGGATTTTTTCTTTTTTTGTGTTCGCAAGGGTTTCTGCCAGTTCGCAAGCGTGTTGTACCAGTTCGCAAATGCGAACTTACTTGTCGGGTCGCAACGGTCGTGACTATGTTGTTTCTACGTCTGGTTCATCACAGCACCCTCTGTTTCACCACTGCCACCCTCTGGTTCACCCATGCCACCCTATGGTACATCGCTGCCACCCTCTGGTACATCACTGCCATCCTCTGGTTCATCACTGTAGATTATGGGGGGAAAAGGCAGCACACCTGCCCTGCTTCAACTGACATGAATTAATTTGGGGTTGATTAATGTGTCCCTGAGTCTGGCACCTGCTTCCTTATCTGTAATTGCTTTCTGTTGCAGTGCAATTATTTTTCACAGGACCTTTGTGGTCTACTTGTAGCTATTCTCTGAGCCTGCTGTGAGGGTCAGAGCAGGGTCATAGAATAGTTGCAAGTAGGCAACTGAACTCTTGAGGGGGCCCTCAGGAAGCACTACAGGGAATGGTTACTAATGATCAGGTTGAACTTTTGCACCTGCTGAGTGCTTTCAGTTTTGCAAAAATCGTTTTTCTGCAATTTCGCGGGATTCGCAGGGCGCGAATTTGCACGAGATCGAATTCGGAAGCCGCGAATTCGTGCGAATATGCATTTTGTTTTTTTGCGGCGTGTTAGTTCGCAAGGTTTTGTGCGTTTTAGCGAGCCGCTTGTAGCGCAACGGCGCGAAGTTACCCTCACTGTGGTTCACGGGCGCGGCCATTTTGTTCATTTTGTTTGCGTGACGTATTTCCGTTTCCGGGTGCTATGTGTAATCTCGCAAAGTGTGCGGCTCGCTAGTAGAAGTTTGCGTGTGATCGCGAGGAAAATCTTGCGCGAATTTACCCACGTGGTCGTGAACGGGCGCGGCCATCTTGTTTTTCATTCATTGCTATGGTTCTGGGCATGCTTTCTGTATCCTCTGTCAATCTCTGCCATCCTTTGCTTGTTTGAAGTTTTTTAAATCTATTTTACTTATTATCTATCCCTCTATTTTTCTAGCTCTATATTGTTGTGTTTTCTGCTACTTTTGGTTAATTTTAAACTACTTTTTTAAACTCTTTTCTTTTCTTCTTCCCTATTCTATTTCTTCTTTATTATTTACCTTCCTTTCTGCCCAGACCATGGTAAAGGGAGCCGGGAAGCAGCCTGAGAAGGGGAAGGGTCCCGCACCCGTGCCCGGCTCCCGTGCGGGCGTTTGAGGGGGGAGACAGTCACAGCCCGGGAGATCTTTAGCATGGAGGAGGTGGCCGCACTAGTCTTTTATGTCCAGCGCCGCCTCCCCAGGATCATCATGGCAGGCGGCAAGATCGCTAGCGGCTACGGGATCGGGGAGCGCCGGAAGCGGTGGGAGAAGGTGTGCCGAGCCATGTACCAACACTCTCGGGTCCGGCGCACCTACAACCAGGCCAACCACCGTTGGACGGATCTCCTGGACCGGGAACGCGACTTGATCGACCTGCTCGGCCTCGAGATCCCCGGGCTTGGTGAGTAGTAGTAGCTATTTCACTACTCTGTTTTCTCCTGCAATAATGCTGCTGATTACATTGTAGGCAAATTATATTTCAAAATCTTCTGTGCATTTCAGGTGCGCTGCTCTCCTTCCCAGTAGAGTTGCTACTATGCTTATTTGTTTTCGATTTTGTGTTCATTTCATTGGCCTGAGAAATTATGTATGAGTGTAGTTTAAAGAACTGCGTAATGCTAGACACTAAGGGTCAGATTTTTAATTACCGGCGCATCCCTGCAAAGTAGCTGGGATGCGCCAGTAATTGTGCGCCACGCCACCACCACCCATGGTGCGCCGTATTTACAATGCGGCGCACCATGGGCCCAAAAGGTCACAGAAGAGTTACCCATCTGTGCCGTAAAGGCTGCGCATTGCTGGAGTTGCGTCGCAACGATGGCGCAGTTCCAGCAATGCTCTGGGGTGCCCTATCTCCCCAATGCTGTGTCAAGCCGTACGTCTGCTTCAAGCAGGCGCAGGGTTTGAGTCACGCATCATTGTCCTAAAAGTGACTGATTGAAATCTTGTAGATTTCCCTGAGCCACTTTTAGGATGCGTTCCTGCGCAGGAACGCCCTCCCTTGCGCCGGAGCCCCCTGATGGCGCAGGGCTTTACAACGTGATGCATCTCCCATATGCGTCTCATTGTTAATATACGCCGCACCATGGTGCCTCTTTTGTTCTGCCGCTGCGTCACAAAAGTCACGCAACACGGAGCAAAAGATCCGCAAGGGGCTTGTAAATCTGCCCCTACAGACTCAAGTCCAGTCCTTCCTTTGTACACCTGGCAATAAGAAGAAATAGTGGTGGTGGATTGATAGTTTGAGTGTTTTAATGACTGGTTAATGTAGTCGGAAACTTTTTAGTGTTGTCGCTGATCTGCAATCACGATGGAGTTTGTCTGTCACTTCGCGTGCTGCGGACTGCTGCCTGCCAGTCCTAGGCGAACCTTTTTAGTAGTTTGTTTAGTGAGTTACATAACTTTCCAAGACGACGGTCCGCAAATCAAGCAATACTAATATCGTAGTAGACCACATGAGATAGGTCAATATATCCCGTGGAATAGTTGTCTATTTGCTATTTCGCCAAAATATTTTGTTATTGTTCTTTTGTAATGTTTTATTTGGTTGACAACAATCATCCATGTTTTCGGGTCTTTCTTTCTTTCATGTTGTACATCAGCTCACCCCAGGGGCAAGAGGACACTGGAGGATGCTGCTGCTGCTGAACAAGGCCAGGATCAGTCAGGCGAGGGCTCCTTTGCTGGCCCGGGTAAGTTTTAATTTTAATATAGAGTACCTATTTTTTCCTAGCGTTCCTCATTCGATTTTTTCTAAATCGTCTTTGATCTTCTTGTAGACTTTATCTAAATTCTTATCCTGCCTCGACTATGACTCCCTGTGGTATTACTAGATTATTCTTATTAATCTGTCTGTGTAGCCAACTAAGATTGCAAATTTGGCAAAAGGTGTTAAACGAAACTCCCATTCTAGTCAGCAATAGCTCTCTATGGCGAACATCCTTTACGACGTGGATTTTACTGCGCAGTACCCTTACAATGCGTCTTTTACAACGCAGGTCGTAACCACGACTTGCGCTGGAGGGCGCTACAGGACAAGGAATAATTTAATTTACTATCCAACACCTTCCCTACTGTATGTAGGCTGGTGTTGGAATAGTAAATTAAAAAATTCCTAAGTCCGCACCCCTCCAACGCAAGTCAGTCAGTCAGTCATAATACTTTATTTCGATAAATCAATATCATAAAAAGACAATAGTACTATACAAAATGTACATATAATGCAATACATTAAATATACATGTTAAAACAGAGTTAATTGTACACAGTAAAAAATATATCAAAACCTTTAAAAATTTTCTTTAAAAATTCCTAAAATGAGGTCATGATAAAAAAAGTACAAAACGTCATTACAATATAGTTACCCTAATTACCGTTTCATTGTGCAAACATTATACTCGATTTCATCCCAATTAATTTCATAACATTTAAGAGTTGTCATTCATATTCCTGTTCCTAATTCTAACAGCACCCACTAAGAAACTAGCAAATGGAACATGATCCTAGGGGTCTGCAATAATTGCAAATACAAAAGAGCTGGCTTAACCTGAAAAAACCCAGCCTCCTTTAAAATAGGAACCAAGAATTTCGCCCTTAATGCCGTGTAATGACCGCAGAACAAAAAGTGCATTGTCTTCGGAGTGGAAAAGCTATCACAAGAACACGGCATTGCATTTTCAGGGGTACTCCAATTGGGGAAATATCCAAGGTTCATATGAATCATATTAAAACGGAATCGAGTTAGGCGGAACCTGTGATATGGACGATTCACAATATTTAGATACATTTCAGGTCCTTCTTGGGTGGATATAATGAGGTTAGTCCTCACAGTAGGTTTTTTTAATTCCAAATGTTCTCTCTCCAGGCTTAGCATTTCTCCCATTGCGCCCTTGATTAGTGCAATGTCCTTTGATGTTATTGACTCTGGTGAGGAAAAAAGCTCTGGTCTCCCTAACTTGCCAAAGCTATTTTTAATGTATGTCAGCCACTGAATTTTATTATTTTTATCTAGATGTAAACAATCTTTCAAAATGATGTGATTCAGGGGAATTTCCTGATTTAGCCAGGTCTTCATCCATGCTATTAGAGGGGCCTTTTTATCATATCTGAGATAAAGCCTACCCCAAGTTCAGTATGAAGGGTGTATGAGGGGGTAGACTGTGGCACAGAAACGACAGATCTCAAGATTTTGTTTTCGGTAATCTGTAAACAATTCGGGGAACTATGGGACATATTACCAAGCAATAGCGATAATTATCGCTATTGCTTGGTTAGCGAGAAAAAATTACCGCCGAGCTGCGGTGATTTTTATCACAGATAAACCTTGGTATTACCAAGGTTTATCGCAAATGCGATAAAAATCGGAAATAATGCATGAATATCGCTGAAAAGTCAGCGATATTCAGGCACTACTGAGCTAATGCTCTTAGCCATGTTATCCACCTACCATTGGATAACATGGCTAAGAACTGCTCTGGGGCAGGTGTTAGCTTTTGGAGATATTCGCGCTTAGCGCAAATATCTCCAAAAGTTGGTAATAGGAGATAGCGATGTTAGCGACTGTTTCCAGTCGCTAACATCTTGGCACACCCACTTTGCATGTCATTACTGATAAATATCACTGACATGCAAAGCGGGGCGCAAGATGGTCGCTATCTCCTACTAGCTGTCGCTAATTGGTGTTAGCGACCGCTAGGTAATAGGGAGATAATTTTATCTACGCTTTCTTGGCTTTTAAAGCCAAAAAAGCGGAGATAAACCCCCTTGATAATTTGCCCCTGAATCCCCAAATTGAACTGCCGTAAGTAGCCACTGCGAGGCATTTTGCTTTGTAAATTTTCATTAGTGCTACTATTGGCCTGGCCCCCAGTTTTTTTGAGAAACCCTGGAGAGCAGAAGAGGTTCTTGCCAGGGAAATGTTTCTGTTTTTTAACTGTGGTCCCCAGTTCCCTCTCTCGTCGAAAGTAATCCCCAGATAGGGGAATGTAGATACTCTACAAAGTTCTTCTTTTCCACAAGTAAAGGTTTTAGAATACTTCTTCCTAGAGCACCTTCCCATTATCATAATCTGGGACTTCTTAGCATTTATTTTAAGGTCCAGGGAACCCATAAAGTTCTCAAAAACATCCAGGAGGCATTGTAATCCAACCCCAGTCCGCGAAAGAAGGATAGCATCGTCCGCGTATAGGAGAACTGGTAACGACTTGCGTTGTAAAAAACGCGTTGTAAAGGTACGCGTGGTAAAACCATGCGTCATAACGTCGTACATCCCTCTCTATGCACTGAGTGCAGTCCTATGGGATTGTCCATAATGTCTTTTCAAGTCTTCTAAATGTTTATTCTTTGACAATTACCAACAATAAAAAGGTGAATGACCACCAAGAAAGAATAAGATACTACTTTACTTTTGGTTTGGATAGGAGGACAATCCATACTACTACTGTTGCAGGGACAAATCTGCACAAACAGAACTATGGACACTAAATAGTGCATTGTTTATCAATTATATTAGGCGCAGGTAGACTTTCCACATACCTCAGTGATATCAGTCTTTGAAGAACCCCCAATCTCCTTACTGACTAGATAGTGTGGCAGAGTTATTTAGCTCCCGAATTCATCGATGATTGATCCCCAATGATGATTATCCAATGCAGGACAAGAGTACGGTGTCAGAGTCCAGAAGTGTTAGAGGCACAGACTCAAGCTTGCAAATTGCTAAACCTTTTGCTCATTCACTCTTGACCAAAAACCACAGAGTCTATTTAAGTTTTAAAGCTTTATTAAAAGTAAAAATATTTATTAAAATCAAGATTGTCATAAAACATAAACGGTTGATTAAAAATGGAAAAGTGCTTATAGTGATTTATTTCACACATTTATTGTGGGCGAGCCAAGCCCTCACCTGGTTTGAACTTTGATTTTTCTTTTTGGTGCTGAATCGTTGGTCCCTCTGTCCTAGTGGTGATGAGGATGATTTGTTCTTAGAAGTGGAGCTTCTGTCTGTTATGTGAAAAATGGTGCGTGTTAAAAAGCAAGCATTCATCAGTTGTGCCAAAAAGTGCAGCAAGACAACACCCTTCCCTGGAAAAAGGGACATTTTTACTTTAGAGTAGACAGTCACAAATTATTAGATTGGTTTCTGTATTCACATTTCTTCATTCCTAGACAAAATACTAGTGAGTGGTGTATGTCTATGGCATCTAACATTCTTAAATGTACTTTGTAGGTGGAACATCTGGTGCTGGGCCCAGCGCGGAGGTGGAGGAGAAAAGCTCTGGGGAGGAGGCGGTGCAAGTGCCGGACCAAACTGCTGTGCGGGTTGCCACGGTAGTGGTGGGCAGTGGTAAGCTCTTTTATTCCTTACTTATTGAGATTGCAGACTGCATAGTGTGCTCCCTGTGAGAAAACATAAGGTTTGTCCAGATGAGAGACAAGAAGAAGAATGATTGACATATAGTTTGAATGGATGGATGCCTGGATCATGGTACTATCTGACTCTTAGATAGCATATGTGTATCTAGAAGAGAGTAGACGGTCACTGGATGAACTAAGTGTTACTTTGAAGAACACTGCACCTGCACGTCCGTCCCAGTGTAGGAAAGGCAAGGAAAAGAAGTTGTAATTTTGTCCGAATACTACCATGAATAGTAGCAGTAGTTTGTATTGCAAGCACAGCATATATCCGGCTATTACGATGGCCACTCACTACCTCTGTTAATAAGTTTAGTAGAACTCGGTCATTCATGTGTGGATGTATCACTGTTCACTCAATAAAAAGCAAAGCACCTAAAGTCATCCCATATGTAAGCAAATACATACCATGTGCAGTGATAGATAATCAGATTATTTATCTTCTTCATGTTCCTTTTCTATTATTCATTGGCACTGTAGGGTGAAAGTTAAATTAATTAAGCAGTAGCCCTTGTAACAGAGTATTCTCAGTGCCACCCATAATAGAAAAGTAAGAGCATCACAACCTGCATGTACACGTAACCTGCACCTGAAAGGGATTAGTAAATTGAAGCCCAAGTTTGTTGGTCCCTATGGTATTAGTGAGGTGGTGAATTCCGTAGCCATGAAACTCTCTCTGCCTGTGCCATGGTCAATACATCCTGTATTTCACGTGTCACTCCTACGTCCTTGCCTTCCGGGCGTTCGTTTACCGGAACGCCCCCGACCTATGGAGATTGAGGGTCAGGACGAATATGAGGTCTTGTCCATCCTGGATTCTCGCATGGTGCGTGGCAGGATTCACTACCTGGTTGATTGGAAGGGATATGGTCCTGAGGACCGGACCTGGGAACCCGTGGATAATCTTCATTGTCCTGACTTGGTTGCTCGAGAGGGGGTACTGTAGCGATCGCCAATGCCGGCGTAGCGGGGAGAAAGAGACTCCGTGTTGAGCGTCATTTAAGGAAATACTACATGTCCCAGAAGGCCATGCGGCGCTGGAGATCGAGACAATGGGAGGACTCTATTTAAACTCCTCCCATAGAACGGTACAGTGCTTGTCAATTTGTTTCCGGGTTCTCCATCGAGTCGGATGGTGTGTCCCCGCCAGAGTTTGTGGCATCTATGCTTATCGCCGACGAAGAGCCTGCGAGGTCAGAATTCCTGTGTTCCCGCTTCGCCGACGAAGAGCCTGCGATGTCAGAGTTCCTGCGTTCCAGCTCCGCCGACGAAGAGCCTGCGAGGTTAGAGTTCTTGTGGGTTCGTGAAATACAAGCCGTATCCTGCAGTCGTCCAGTTGTTTGACTACTGCAAGTATACCTGTGGAGTGCGGGCCCGCCTCCTACGTTTTCTTTTGTTTATATGGTAAACCTTTTGTCTCATATGTGCGGAGTGCACATCCTTTTGGTTTTCGTTTACTTTGGGGTTTAATGGTCTAAATACTAGTAGTTCTAATTGGATTGGAACTTCTTAGATACCTGAAACTACTCTTTTCCACAAGAAGCATTGTGGTCACCACGAGACGTGTATATATAACGCCTCGTACGAGAAGCCCAACCGTACCTAATATTGGCAAAAGGAGGTGTTCGAAGACAGAGAAGTGGAGATAACTTCTCAGTACTTTTGGCAAGACCCCCATAACCGTGTATCGTACATTATCCTGATTCATTCACGGCGCCAGGTGTGGAGGAGTCGGTGAGTCTAGTGGCAGAGGGGAAGGGAGTCCAGGCAATAGCAGTTTGTGGTACTTATCTTCTGCTCTCTGTCTTCTCCTCCCCTGCAGTATATCGATACCGGTTACTTTGTGGGTAAACCTTGACCAGAGAGTAAAGGGAGCATCAGACACCCCATTGCCATTCCACCTCACGGCGCCCTTCCGTACATGCTCAGATAGTGGTGATAGTTCCATTGTTGGGTATTGTGCTGAGGGGAGTTGGGAGGACTATCGTCTTATCGTCTCTGCTGGCCATCGAAATCTGGTTAGTGGCGCATGCGTGTTCTTGCGCTGCTTCCAATCCCGACAGGATGTTCTTGATGACCAATCAAGTTGATGGCGCACATAAAATTCTGCTTTCATTTGCCAATAGTGACTGAGTGTCAAGCTGAGTAAGAATAGAATATATCCTCGGATTCCTTCACCAGCCTGTTGCTATGACCTTATCCTCCCCAGCAAGTGTGTGGAATTATTGCTGTCATTTAGTCACGCATCAATCAAAACCACATAGCCCGGGGGAAGAGGGTTAGGGTTTGGAAAATGGATGGGAATGGGGGATTTTGGGAAGTTTTGTTGAGAGAAGAAAAAAAAAGCACAGCTTGGACAAACAATAATTGAAGATAAAGAAATATTTGGGTACAAAGCTAACCATAAATCTTTTAAGTGACATAAAGGAAGTGCATGCACTACTGCATGCATGGTTACTGAAAAGTAAGTAGTACTTTCGACAACCGTGAAGGAAAAAATGCGACAGTACAGGGCTGCAGTAATAATTATGCGTTTTCACTTGCCTATCTCTGCACTCAAAGAAACACTTCTTACATTAAATTAGGTTTAAAAAATAGCAGAAGTAAAACCTATAGAATGGCTGTAGGGATGAATTTAGAAGCAGAGATCAAAGAAATGCAGAGTCACACTCATAGAAGTTCACAGCAATAACATTACTTAAAAGATAATTAGAAAAGAATGGAAACTGTATCTGTATGTTGTTGTTGTTGTAGTTGTCCTGTTGAATTTGGTAAGTTGCATGCATCAAACCATTCCTCTTATTAGCGGGACTCCTCCATTCCAGCTGATGCTCCGTCCATCAATGTTGGTGACCAGAAGACACCCTGTCCACTGCCTGCCTGGCGGATGCTGAATTGCGGCTCGCTAATGTGAAGCCTGGCTTCATCCTTTTTTTCCCATTGCACAGACTGAAACCCGGCCTGTAAGTATTGATGGAAAAACAGGAAGTGATATTAGAACACAACTGACAAATAAATATAAGGTATGTACGCTGTGTAGTGCAAAAAGTCACACTTTGAGTTTCCTAATAGACAGTACAATATTTTTGAAAGTGCGTACTCTGTCTGAGTCTCCTTTTGAAGGATAAATAAGTATGGGCGAATTAATTTAGCGGATCTTTCCCCTCAAGCTAGGTGTACTGTAAAATGTGTTTTAGAACAAAATGAGACCTTCCCAGCAGTGCTCCCAGACCCTTACTAAACCCAGTCGCAAAAATGTAGAAGACCCCCAATCAGATTTCAAAAAGCGAGGCCTAGTATAAAAATGGTGACAAAACGTACTTTGAAAGTAGGCCCAAATCCCCCCTTACCCACCGTGGATTGTATTCAAACCACTTGCAAGCAAGCAAAAGTATCCATACCCAGCATCGCTCCAAGACTCGCAAACCCCCCCACAAACAGCACCCCGCCCAAACACATGCAATACAATACTGCTAACCCTAACGAGCCCTAAGTTAAGAATAGTGGCAAACGCTTTCTTTAACTAGGCCAAATCCCCCCTTTCCCACCATGGATTTTCTTCAAACCACTTGCAACCAAAATTACACATTCCCACGAGTGCTCTAAGACCCCAGAACTCAGTTGCAAAAATCTAGAACACCCCGAAACACATGCAATCCTGCTGCTAGTGCTAACCCTAACGAGCCCTAAGTTAATGTGCCAAAACGCTTTTCAGCATAGATTTTCTCCAAACCACTTTTATCTGGTATTAGACCTTCCCAGCAATGCCCCAAGACCTGCCAACCCACCCACAAAAAAGCAGAACACCCCCATACAGGCAAACAAAAAAAATAGGAAATCTCATACTTTGAATATTTTCGGCCTTCTTTCAATTCTGTCCAAACGCGCTGTGCAGCTAGGGCCTAACTCCCCTTTTCCACCTTGGATTTCCTGAAAAACAAATGCAATCCACATTAGACTGTGCCAGCAGTGCTCCCAGACCCCAAAACACACCCACAACAACCTAAAAGCCCGCCAAACAGCACCCCAAAGACAGGCAAGTGATCAAAAGCGAAAAATCTTTTTCTGCTCCGATTTTCTTCAAACCACTTTTATCCGGTATTAGAACTTCACAGCAATGGCCCCAGAGCCGTCAACCCAGTCGAAAACAAGTAGAAGATCCCCAAACAGCTAAAAAGCAAAACTACAAAAATGGGGACTTAGTAATTTTCAGGCAAATTTCCAAAATCACTCCACACGCGCTTTAAAGCTACGCCCTAACTCCCCTTTGCCACCATGGATTTGCTTCAAACCACTTGCAATCAAAAGTATCCATACCCAGCGTTGCTCCAAGACCCCGAAACCCACCCACAAACACCAGGAAGCCCCCCAAACAGGCCCCCGAAAACATGATAGTGAGCAAAAAGGCAAAAACTTTTTGAACTCTGATTTTCGCCAATTCACTTTTATCCGGTATTAGACCTTCCCAGCAATGCCTGAAGACCCAGCAACCCACCCGCAAAAAAGCACAACACCCCCAAACAGGCACAAAGCAAAAATGGAAAATCTCATACTTACAATATTTTTCGGCCTTCTGTCCAAACGCGCTGTGCAGCTAGGTCATAACTCCACTTTTCCACCATGGATGTCCTGGAAAACAAATGCAATCAACATTAGACTGTGCCAGCAGTGCTCCCAGACCCCAAAACCCACCCCCAAACACCAGGAACCCACCCAAACAGGCCCCCGAAAACACGATACTGAGCAAAAAGGCAAAAACTTTTTCCTCATGGATTTTTTCCAAACCACTTTTATCCGCTATTAGAACTTCCCAGCAATGGCCCCAGAGCCGTCAACCCAGGCAAAAACTAGTAGAAGACCCCCAAACAGCCAAAAAGCAAAACTACAAAAATGGGGACAGTAATTTTCAGGCAAATTTCCAAAATCACTCCACGCACGCTCTGCAGCTAGGTCCTAACTCCCCTTTGACACCATGGATTTGCTTCAAACCACTTGCAATACAAAGTATCCGTACCCAGCGTTGCTCCAAGACCCCGAAACCCACCCACAAACATCAGGAAGCCCCCCAAACAGGCCCCCAAAAACATGGTAGTGAGCAAAAAGGCAAAAACTTTTTCAACTCTGATTTTCACCAAACCACTTTTATCCGATATTAGACCTTCCCTGCAATGCCCCAAGACCCGCCAACCCACCCGCAAAAAAGCACAACACCCCCAAACAGGCAAAAAGCAAAAAAGGAAAATCTCATACTTACAATATTTTTCGGCCTTCTGTCCAAACGCGCTAGTCAGCTAGGTCATAACTCCACTTTTCCACCATGGATGTCCTGGAAAACAAATGCAATCAACATTAGACTGTACCAGCAGTGCTCCCAGACCCCAAACCCCACCCCCAAACACCAGGAACCCACCCAAACAGACCCCCGAAAACATGATAGTGAGCAAAAAGCCAAAAACTTTTTCAACTCTGATTTTCTCCAAAACACTTTAATCCGGTATTAGACCTTCCCAGCAATGGCCCCAGAGCCGTCAACTCACCCGCAAAGAAGTAGAACACCCCAACAAGTGCAGAGTCTTTCTTCATTGGGTGTAATCCAGCCATCTGCTTTGAGGGAAATAGGAGTCTGGAGGAGGAGGATAGAGGAGCATGTTCTTGTGAACTTGTGAACCTGAGGAATGCAGACTGCGGCACCTTCAAATCAATAAGCAAATAAGTGAAGACAGTTCTGCTGATGGGCTTGTTTTTGTGATTAGGTGATTAAAGTTTTTTTTATATAGATTTTGCAAAACAAAGAAAGACAGACACACAGGAATAAAAGTGAATAAGGACGAAAAAGAAAGTTATTGATTCATTGGCTCATTTTCAGGGCTCGGTGTCAGGGAAGAAGAGTTCGTCCTCATACTCTGTGAATTCAGGCGGGAGTAGGTCACCTAACAGAGAAGAACTTCCCTCATCTAAGTTGGTGTCTTCCTCGTCTTCTTCCTGCGTGTATTCTCGTATTTTGTAATCTGGTGGTATGAGGTGCTGATTCATCTTGATCATTGTTAACCTCTCCATATTTTTGGGCGAGAGGCGGGTCCTTATTCAAGTTACAATGCCACCAGCAGCACTGAAAACACATTCAGAAGACACACTTGCGAGTGGGCAAGACAAGTAATTTATAGCCAGGATGGAGATCTCTGGCCACAATTCTTTTTTACCATGCCAATACGCCAATGGGTCATCATGAACATAGACCTCTGTTGAGTCATTCAGATAGTCCTGCACCATCGACTCAAGGTTCTCCACGGGTCCTCCACTTTGCTTACTTTTTGCTGGGACCTTTTGAGAAGCAAACCCAAGCTGAGTTCGCCAATCCTCTTCTTCACACAATGTTACTGTTGTGTCTGGTGCAGATGATCCGGCTGCTGGTGTCTTTAACGGCTGAGAGGGAAAATCACTCACTTCTGCATAAGCCACAGGTGCAGAAGTGGATTCTTTTGACTCCGGATGGCCTGCTGATGTTGATGTACTGCCTTTTCCTTCAATTTCCTGCCGTTCTCTTTCAAACCTCATGGCTGACACAGCTAGCCAACGTTTGTACTTTGAAACTTCTGCGTCACCAAAAGGAAAGAATACTCTGCCTGCCAGTGCCTTTTTGTAGCGTGGATCCAGAATAGTAGCACAAATGTAATGCTGTTCTGTGTGGATCTTTTGAAGACGTTCATCGCAAAGTAGGCGCTCTAATAATTTCTCCATCAAATCAAAAGCTTCTTGCTTTTCTTCATCTTTTTGAAACGTAGAAGACACCGCCGTCAGTTGGTGCTCTAGCATGCGCAACAATGGGATAGCTTTTCCCAAATTACAGTCCTCCCTGCTGACTGCACGCGTGAAGACCTCAAAAGGAGGAAGCATGTCTGTCAGGCTTTGAACTAGCTTCCATTGCTCTGCATGTATCCTCAGGTCCTTCATAGCTGCTCCCTGTGTAAAGAAATACTGATCGACTACCGCACACTGCTCATACAGACGCTCAAGCATGTAGAAGGTTGAGTTCCAACGTGTTGCCACCTCCTGGATGAGTGCTTTCACTGGCAGTTTACGTTGATGTAGCAGGCCCCTCAGATGCTTCCGGGCCTTAAAAGAATGGCTGAAATGTGTGCACATTCTTCGGCAGGTGGTCAGTAACTCACACACTGGACTTTCTTCACTCAAGAATTTTTTAACAACCAGGTTTATACAGTGCGCCAAACACGGCACTCTGAAATAGTTACCCTTATCCATGGCCTTAACTACATTGGTGCCATTATCTGTGGAAACATAACCAATCTTGTGTTTTTTTGAGGACAGCCATTGAAAGACCTTGGTGTTAAACTCCTGCAAAATGTTTTCTGCTGTATGACTTGACTCCATGCCAAACATGGCTAGTGTTGCATGTGTCCGAGCAGCTTTAAAAACGTTGTCCGGGTCAACACCTGCCCTTAGCTTTGCTGTAACTCCTGAAAAAGAGACCCAGTGTGCAGTGATGCACATGTAATCAGTGTCTGCGCAACTGGTCCGCATGTCTGTTGTCAGATGTATAGTGTGAACAGTACTCTTCTGCAAAGCTGCCCCAATCACCTCCAGCATATCTTCATGTAGTGCTGGAACCGCAACTCTGGCAAAATAGAACCGGCTAGGAACCTTCCATTTAGGGCAGAGCGTTGTCACTAATTCAAGAAAACCAACCCCTTCCACAAAAGAAAAAGGGAGAAGGTCCAGAGCTAGCATTTTAGCCAGCTTAGTGTTATACAGACGTGTCATTGGGTGGTTGCGTTCAAATGGCGCATCTGAAAACAACATGCTTCTAATGGTGGGCTGGACCATGATTTTACGGGATGATGATGATGATGACTTCTTCGACCCAGTTACGCTCGGTGATGATGAACTTTTTCGCATTGGTGTCTCACTCTCTCCCACACTCTTAGTGTGGCTCACATGGGGTGTGCTGCTGACAGGGGTACTGGCTGTAAGTGAAATGTTTGACGCTTCTTCCTCCTCATCATCATCAGATGAAACATCAACGGATACAGTTTGTTGACTTGCAATTCGGGCTTCCTTGATCTCCTTTAGGTGCGCATGCCATTTGACAGTGTGCTGTCTCTCAAGATGACCTCTCTGGCCTCCGGTACCATAGTTGGTACCAAGCTTACCACGACTAACTGCAAGCTTACAAATGGTACAAATGGCTATGTTTTCCCTTGTTGTGCTAACACTAAAGAAGTCCCAAACTGCGGACTTCAAATGTCTGTGGGGGCGGAGGAGGCGATACTGGTCATGCTAATGCCAGATGAAGTGGAGGATGTGTGTTGCCGAACTTTACTACGTTGTGCACTTGCAGCACCACTAATTGAGGAAATGGAGGTCGAGGTGGATGGAGGTCCCTTCTGGTGAGAAAATATGGAAGCGGTAGGTGGTGGTGTACTAGTTAACTGCAATGGTGGTGGTCCCATTGCCTCGTCGACAACATCAAGTTCAGCAGCTTTTCGGGCTAGGGTAAAAATGTCTGTTTGCTGCATGCCCGCTAAGCCTGGAGTGACGTTTATGATGACTGCGTCGTCGTCATGAGAGTCTTCATCAGCAGGAGTAGTATACACCACTTCTTCTTCAGTGTCATCATCACACTCCATAAGTACAAGAGTTTCGGGGACCTTCCTTTTACGCTTAGCTACCTTTGTCAGATCATGGTGTGCCTCACTCTCAGACGGCAGTGGTGGTTCCCAATTTGGATCCATATCATCAGAAGGAAAGGGGCTTGAAGAAGATGTAGACACCATCCTTGATCTTTTCCCTGCTAGGGATGTGGAAGACAATGAATGATCAGGAGGAGTGGCTTCCTCAAATGATACCTCAGCTTGAATGTCGATTTCCTGATGTGCCCCTACTTCGGGAGGAACAACTATTGTGGGCACTTATGCCGCTCCATGCACCTCTGCTTGCGCATCTACTTGCGCTGCCTCTCCTTCCACATGTACTTAGGCTTGTACTTGCACATGTGGTTGTTGTTGCGGCTGTGGTTGTTGAACACTCGTCTGATGAGTTACAACAACCTGTGTTGATTCAGGGACATTGCTGCTACTTTCTTGCGATGAGCCAACATCACTGGTCGATGGTGATTGAACAACTAGACTGGCTGCCTCTAAAGCATCAAGGGGTTGGACTTAAGTTGGCGTGGTGGTGGTGGCAATAAGCCCAATGGAGCGGGGGTGCTGCTCCCAGCTTGGTCCCCAGCAGACCCCGCTGCTGCTGCAGGCGTACTTTTTTTTCCCAAAAAATGCGGCGGTCGGTAAACCAGTCTCCTTGGTAAATGGCGCCACTTGCTTCTTCTGCTCCTTACTGGCAACTTTCTTGCTAGAGGAGCTATGGGGAACTTTTTTTGGGGCCATCTTCTTCAGATGTCAGAACAGCAGGCCGCAGTTGCACAAGTTGCAGAGTTGTCTTGTCTGTGGCCACACGTGACGTCGCGTGACGTTATGCAGCACACACCGCTGCAGGACTTCTTCCTGGCACTGGTGGTTCTATTGTGCACCTAAAAGCATTGGAAGACAGAGGAACATCAGTTACACACCCCAAAAAGTCGAAAAACACACAAAAATCAGCACAATCCCATGCCATCCATGCCCTCCATGGTGTTTACATTAAAAAGTCCCCACAGAAAGGCTCAGTCCATGCGCCACTCACTACCCATGGGCATAAAGGATGAAAGCTAGGCAAAATGGGTGCAGGCCTGAGAACACTGCCTGCCTTCAAAATGGCCCCTTGCCCCCAGCACATGACCAGGGCCTGCCTGTACCAGCACTCACAATGGCCCCCACCCACATGGCCAGTACCCATCAACACCCCAAAAAATCGAAAAACACACAAAAATCAGTACAATCCCATGCCATCCATGCCCTCCATGATGTTTACATTAAAGACAGAGACCCCACAGAAAGACTCAGTCCATGCACCACTCACTACCCCTGGGCAAAAGGCCCAAACAGCAGCCAAAAAAATCGAAAAACACACAAGAATCAGCACAATCCCATGCCATCCATGCCCTCCATGATGTTTACAGTAAAGAGACCCCACAGAAAGATTCAGTCCATGCACCACTCACTACCCCTGGGCAAAAGGCCCCAACAGCAGCCAAAAAAATCGAAAAACACACAAGAATCAGCACAATCCCATGCCATCCATGCCCTCCATGATGTTTACAGTAAAGAGACCCCACAGAAAGATTCAGTCCATGCACCACTCACTACCCCTGGGCAAAAGGCCCCAACAGCAGCCAAATAAATCGAACAACACACAAAAATCAGCACAATCCCATGCCATCCATGCCCTCAATGATATTTAAATTTAAGACACCCCAAAGAAAGACTAGGCCCATGCACCACTCACTACCCCTGGGCAAAAAGGATGAAAGCTAGGCAAAATGGGTGCAGGCCTGAGAACACTGCCTGCCTTCAAAATGGCCACTTGCCCCCCAGCACATGGCCAGGGCCTGCCTGTACCAGCACTCAAAATGGCCCCCACCCACATGGCCAGTCCCCAACAGCAGCCACAAAAATCGAAAAACACACAAAAATCACCACAATCCAATGCCATCCATGCCCTCCATGATGTTTACATTAAAGATACCCCACAGAAAGACTCAGTCCATGCACCACTCACTACCCCTGGGCAAAAGGCCCCAACAGCAGCCAAAAAAATTGAAAAACACACAAAAATCAGCACAATCCCATGCCATCCATGCCCTCCATGATGTTTACAGTAAAGAGACCCCACAGAAAGAATCAGTCCATGCACCACTCACTACCCCTGGGCAAAAGGCCCCAACAGCAGCCAAAAAAATCGAAAAACACACAAAAATCAGCACAATCCCATGCCATCCATGCCCTCCATGATGTTTACAGTAAAGAGACCCCACAGAAAGATTCAGTCCATGCACCACTCACTACCCCTGGGCAAAAGGCCCCAACAGCAGCCAAATAAATCGAACAACACACAAAAATCAGCACAATCCCATGCCATCCATGCCCTCAATGATGTTTAAATTTAAGACACCCCACAGAAAGACTAGGCTCATGCACCACTCACTACTCCTGGGCAAAAAGGATGAAAGCTAGGCAAAATGGGTGCAGGCCTGAGAACACTGCCTGCCTTCAAAATGGCCACTTGCCCCCCAGCACATGGCCAGGGCCTGCCTGTACCAGCACTCAAAATGGCCCCCACCCACATGGCCAGTCCCCAACAGCAGCCACAAAAATCGAAAAACACACAAAAATCACCACAATCCAATGCCATCCATGCCCTCCATGATGTTTACATTAAAGATACCCCACAGAAAGACTCAGTCCATGCACCACTCACTACCCCTGGGCAAAAGGCCCCAACAGCAGCCAAAAAAAATCGAAAAACACACAAAAATCAGCACAATCCCATACCATCCATGCCCTCAATGATGTTTAAATTCAAGACACCCCACAGAAAGACTAGGCCCATGCACCACTCACTACCCCTGGGCATAAAGGATGAAAGCTAGGCAAAATGGATGCAGGCCTGAGAACACTGCCTGCCTTCAAAATGGCCCCTTGCCCCCCAGCACATGGCCAGGGCCTGCCTGTACCAGCACTCAAAATGGCCCCCACCCACATGGCCAGTCCCCAACAGCAGCCAATAAAATCGAAAAACACACAAAAATCAGCACAATCCCATGCCATCCATGCCCTCCATGATCTTTACATTAAAGAGACCCCACAGAAAGACTCAGTCCATGCACCACTCACTACCCCTGGGCAAAAGGCCCCAACAACAGCCCAAAAATCGAAAATTCCAAAATTGTAGTTGCAGCAACTGTAATGCCCCAAACAAACTTACTTGTGAAATTTTGAATCCAAAAGTGATCCAAAGAAAGTCAAAAATGCCTCAAATCCAAATATCCAGCAGCATCCACAAAAAGTAATCCTTCCAGGTCAAGATCCAAATGAAAGTGACCAGCACATGAAGAAAGCACTGGGAGGAGCCTGCTGGACAGGAACAGGAAGTTGGAGACTGTGAGGCACTTCCTTCCTCCCACCCCCCCTCCCCCCAAAATGGACTCCTTGCAAAAAAAGTGCAAATGTCAACCTGAGGAGTTATTCTGATAAAAATCATCATTTTCAGAAGGTTTATGCTGCTTGCTGGTGGATTTCTTGTACAGAATTGCAAATTTTGCAATTTCGCGAGTGCGAGATTGTTGCTGCCCGCCGCATCTACGTGTTCGCAATTGCGAACTCTCGCGATGCGTGCTGTGCAAGGTGGCAAGCCGCGATGACGTAATCGCGGTCGCCAAACTCCCGCGGGATCCCGCAGCAAGATACAAATGGCGCAGCACACGCAAAATATGGAGAAAAACAACTCTGCAAACGCTGAATGACGGTAAGTGAATGCCGCGCGCCGCAATATTGTATCACCAAGCAAAAAAATCCTCTGCGTGCGAATTTGCGAATTTTCGGCAAATTCGCGAGAGTTCGCGGATTGCGAATTTGCCTAAAATCCGCAAATTCCGCGAGCGGAACGGATTTTACGCCCATGCTTAGCACACACCCTCACCTCACTAGTCATGTCTGGCACAGGTGAACAAACAAGTTCTCTACCTGTGGGAAGTGACCTTATCAAGGCACCCTCCAGCTATGAAAATCTCAGCTTCAGAGAATTGAGTGCCTTGTGCACTTCAAGGGGGCTGAAAAGGGGTCATAACCCCACCATCCCAATCCTGATAAGTATACTAGAGAAAGCTGATCTAGAGAGGGGTCCTGGAGCAGGTCCCTCAGATAATACAGGAGAAGGAGTAAACCCCCCAGATGATGAGACCATTAACCCAGAAGTTGAGACTGAAGAGGTAGAAGAAAATGAGGACTCAGATGATCAGGGGGATGGCCAGGTTCAGGTCAGGAGACTTAGCAGGGCCAACCTAAGCCTACATGGGGATCGAGAGATATTACACCTTCTCAGACCTAAAAGTAGACTTCTCCCAGGCAATAGAAGGGACAGATCTCCTTCCAGGGAATCTAACCACTCTAATGCCTCAAGGGGTTCTCAAAGTGGAATGACTTACCCCCAGAGAAGAGAGCATGAGGCTAGGATGAGAGCTGTCCAACTTCAGATAGAGAAAGAAGAGATAGCCCTGCCCAAACTAAACTTGCTTTAGTAAGGGAACACAAATTAAGTGGATATCCCTAAGGCTAAAGACAGGTCCTATGATCATAGAAACCTGAGTAAGATTGTGCCCCCCTACAGAGATGGGGATGACTGCTCTGGAGAGAGCCTGCATTGTACAGCAGGTTCCCCAAGATCAGTGGGTAGCAATCTTGTGGCTCTCCTTCTCAGAGAAAGAAGAGACAAGCTCCTCACTGTTAGACCTGAGGATGCTAAAAACTACACTGTCCTGAAGAATGGTCTTATTGAGGGGTTTGGCCTACCCACTGAGCAATACAGGTTATTGTTCAGAGATACCCAAAAAGCTCAGACTCAGGACTGGACTGATTTTGTAGATTGTGCTACTAAGGCTCTGGAAGGTTGGTTGCTTGGCAGCAAAGTACATGACTATACAGGATTGTATAATTTGATTGTGCGGGAGCAGATCCTTAGTAGTTGTCAAAACCAGCTTTTACACCAGTACCTGGTAGACTCAGACCTGACCTCTCCACAAGAATTGGGTAAGAGGGCAGACAAATGGGTCAGAATCAGTATTAGGCCTAAGAATCAGGGTGGTGACCAAAAGAAAGATAATTCCAAGACTCAAGAGAAAGGTGGGTATAAATCTAAAGACAAGACTTCCCCAGGGCCCCACAATTCCCAAGAGGGGGGTGGGTCCCAAATTACTTCCTCTACAGCTAAGAAACCTTATTGCCATGCCTGTAAAAAGCCAGGCCATTGGAAGACTGACAGCAGTTGCCCCAAGGCCAGCAATAAGGAAAATATTCCTCCAAGTAATACTACAACACCTCCTGTTACTACTAGTAGTAATCCCCCAGGTGGTGGGAGTGCCCCCAAGAATTTGGCTGGGTTTACCTGGGGAACTCAGGTGGACTCTGGCCTAACCAGGCCCCCTACCACAGCTACACTTGTCTGTGAAAATGGCATGGGGTTTGCCAACTTCACAGCTTGTCCTAACACTTTGAGCAAGTACAGGCAGGAGCCCCTCATCAATGGTCTGAAAGTTGAGGCCTATAGAGACACAGGGGCTAGCATTACTATGGTGACTGAGAGTCTAGTCCCCTCAAGGCAACTTTTACCTGGAGCCACATAAGAGGTGACCAACATTGATGGAGTACAGAAAGATCATCCCATGGCAGTAGTTCATCTCAGCAGGGGAGGTGTCACTGGCCCCAAGAGAGTGGCAGTGTCTACAAACTTGCCTGTAGATTGTCTACTGGGGAGTGATCTGGAAATCTCAGCAGGGGCTGAGGTAGAACAAGAAACCCATTCAAAAATGGTAAATCTCCATGGAAAGGTTAGTGGGGCTGTGATGGCCACAGCCCCAGCTCAGGATATCCTCCCTGAAAAGGTTGGTAGGGCTGTGCCAGTCTCAGCTAATCTCAAGCAGACTCCTTCCCTAGACAGGGTGACAGGGCTTTGATGGTAACAGCCCAAACCCAAACTGAGTCCCTTCCTGAAATGGTTGGTGGGGCTGTGATGGCCACAGCCCAAACTAAAACAGATGTTAGTGTTGTGAAGCCTGAAACTATGGATCACTCTACTCAAACAGAGAGCATGGGGAGGAGGAAAAGTCTCCCTCCCACCAGACATTAGGTGAGAGTCAGCCTCCTCAGGGAACTGACCCTACCCCTTGTGAAGGAACTGCCCCAGAGGCAGTCAGGCCTAGCCTTGCAGAGCCTCTGATGTCAGTGAACCCTTCCAAGGTAGGATCCAGTCTGGAGCAGGTAACCTGCCCCTCTCTACCCTGCCTCAGTCAGCCTAGGGCTGTAGAGGTCAGGGAGGCCAGTGGTGGGCCCTAAAGGGCCCCCTGTCCTCAAGAACCCCCCCCCCCATCAGCAGATTAGGGGCACCAAAGCTAGCAGCCCTAGCAAGGTGAAAACTTCAAAAACTCCTGAGGGATCCCCCTTACACTTAGCTAGGGACCTCCCCCAGATGGATTCTGTTGGGCACAGCCAAACCTGGGACCCAAAGGCCCCAAACCTGACCTGTCCCTCCTGGAAGCCAACAAAAGGGACCCAGCCTCCAGCTTTAGGTAGCCAGAGGTTGACCTTGAGAGCACAGTGCAACTCAGTCATGGAAAGAAAGGCATCCATGGTGGATAGTGATTGGAGGAAGCTGAGCCCTACATTAGTGGAGCCTCACTTCAGTACTCCATCTCAACACCAGCCTTTTACTTTGCCAAAACACACCACAGGTAGAGATTCCCTATGGCGTAGACCCTATGATACCCTTAGGGTAAGGGATTGCTTAGTGGACCATGAGACAGGGGGTAACCATGCTAGTGCAGGTACTTCCTTATATGGCAACTTAGGCAATATAGGTTTACCTGGTCAAGGATAGCCTTAACTCCTTTCGTTTGGGGGGAGGGGTTGTGTAGGAAGGTAGATACCTGACTATGGTTACCTCAGATTTTTTGTCTAGTGTTTAGCTGGTTTTCTACTTCGTGCTATTCAGGGTCCCAGGCTATCTGCTTTCTCTGTAAAATGGACTCCATGTACCTTAGGTACATCTCCAATTGGATATTGGGTCACCTTATGAGCCACTGTACAGTGTACTATAGGTACCCAGGGTATAGGTGCATCCAAGGCCTACCAGGGGCTGCAGCATATATTTTGCCACCCCTGGCTGGCCATCCAAACTGACACAACTGGCTGATCACTCAGCTGGGTTAAGGTGGTGTAATCACCCCTTGCTTAGATATAGTATACCTATGTCTAAACTTATATATGGACACATATGCACCTATAAGTCACTCCTATGGCAGGCCTTAACAATCCTGGAGGCAAAGTGCTTGGTTTTATGTGAGATGGTGCTCTAGCATGAGCTGAGCCTGTCTGCAGCTTTCGGAACCATGCCCTTATAGCTATTCTGGGATATTGCCATACCATATACTCTTAAGTGCATTATGAACCTCGCGGTTAAATGCTATCTATGGTTTGGCTTTATCAAAACATGTTGTGTAAGGTGTCATACGCTTTGGAATACTACCCCTTCTCCAGTCCTGGCAACGGGGGTAGCATTCTACCCTTCTAGAGGGAGAAGACATGTTACTTTCCTTAAACGCAGTTAAATCTAACCAGAGCCTCTGCATCGCAAAATGGATGCTGCTGTCACAGACACAAGTCTGGTCTCCTGCTGCTGACCGAAACAGTCTGAGGCCGCCCAAACAGTCAGTATGAACAACAGTGGGCAAGCCACTCCCCCTGCCCTCGAGCAGGGCCGTCCACTCTCCCTGTTCTTTATGTATGCTGCAGCATACAACGAGAAAATGAACTGGGTGGGGCAGCGGCCTCACCAATCACAACGCTGCCATTGCAGCATTGTGATTGGTGGAGGGAATGGAGGCTGCCTTCCTGATTATGAGCGCTGCAGCCAGGAATTCAACGCAGGACGGAGGGAGTCGGGAATCTCGGGAATTAACAAAAAGCAGGATGGTAAGTTTTACTTTTATTTTATTTTTATTTTTTCCATTAAACCCCTCTCGCCTCCCCCCCATCCCCTCCGCAGCGCGACAACCCCATTTCCACCACCCTACCCGCCCGTAATGCTGGCCGTGACTGCTAATCTGGGATTGGGAATGGCTGTAACCTTGTAGATTTTTTTCCGTTAACCTTGCTGATTTCAGTGTTTCAAAGCATGAAATATTGAATATTTGGGCAAAATCTTCCGTACTAGAGGGATGCTCTAAAGCCCCCATCCATTTTAGGCACAACGTTAAGGAAATAAATCCAGACAGCAGCGTAGCAACTTAAGAACTGTTGAATGTGATTCAAATGTCAAGATTGTACAAGAGGCTCCAACCACCATTTTAAAAGAGGCTCCTGGAATCCTCTTACACCCCACTAGTTTCAAATTCCACCTGCCGTCACTGGTACCCTTAAATCAATTATGGCATTCCTTTCCAAGGATCATCTGTTTTATACTGTCATTCTTTCTTTCGCTCTATTTTATGTATGTTCCTTTACCTCAGAATGCCATTAACTGAAATTTAAATGTAGATCATCAAGATACATAGGTACACTGATAAGATTAGTAAATGTGCTTACTAATATATAAATAACTCTTCAACATTTTGGGTGTTTATATTTTTGCCATAATATTTATGAAGAACAATATTTGTGTCGTCAATAATGTGATATACCCCAACAGGGATCTATCACGTACTTTAAATAATCATGGCCCCCAACAAAAGAACTTAAAAACTAGTTTGTTCATAAAAGGTTTGCACTGCCAAACAGTTAGACTCTAGGAGGGAAAAATGAAATAAAATTTAGAGATACATGATATTAGATTTCTATATTTAGGGTTATGCGGACTATGAATATGAAGGCCACCGAAATATCTTTCTATAAACATTACACTTATGCGAGTTTACAAGTGACAATCAACTAGGCTACTAGTTGTGAGTTATGATAGATATGAAAGAACACACAACTGAATTCTCAGTAACTACCTATGCATTAAATAATTGTATGTTATTAAAGTAAACTCCCAGGTTCTTATGTTTCCCAGCAGTGAACATAGTGAAACCATGGATAGTTGCAAATTGTTTTAGGAACTGCATTCCAGAAAGGGACCCTTTCAAAACCAGCGCCAATAATTGTTTTTACAATATTGAGATATAACCTGGTAGTATTTTTCCAACTTTTTATTTTGTCATGAAAAGAAGGGCATATGGGAATCATCCTCGAATATGTCCTCTGATAGCCCGGGCTAGAGTTGGGTGTCATTTGGTTAGTAGAAAACCCAAGCCCTCATTTATGAGATTTTGCCATAGGTCAGTTCTGCCGCCTTCATACTGTGCTGCCCTACGGCAAAAGAAAAGGGCAGGAATGTGCCATATCTATCAGATACAGCACATTCCTGTCCTTTTCCCCTGCATCGGTGCACAATAGGCTGACATTCACCAACGCTGGCACCTTTTCCCCATGGGGCAAGGGTGCTTGCTTTGCAGGGATGATTATTTTTGTGCAGGAAGGGAAAACTTCCAGAGCAAAAACAATCACAAGTCTTTAAACTCTTTCCATGTGTGCTGTACATAAAAAAAGGATCATGGAGGAGAAATAAAGATATTTCCCCTCGTTGTGCCTCCCTTACACCTCCCCTGGGGAGGCATATGTTTTTGGCGTTGCCTCAGAGTTATAATTTCTCATAAATCTGGGGCTGTGTCAAAAAGCCATGGATGTTGCTGGGAAACCCCCTCAGCAACATCCATTGCAGGCCCTTTAAATGCAGAAAATCGTGTGAAAGGGAACGATATATGAGGCAGAATTATGCCAATAAAAGTGGCTTAGTGATGCCTTGTAAATATGGATCCGGCTCCTACGCCGCGGAATGTCACAAAAAGTGACGGTCTGGCGGCGCAAGGAGACTCATAAATTAGGCCCACAGTCTTTAGCCTTCCAGAACATTTCAGAGGGCCTTATAGAATATTACAAGAAGTGGTATGATAAATGCCTTTGAAACGCAAAAAGCAGATGACCTTTGACTACAGTAAAACTACTTATCCGTAAATAACATTCTGATACCAGAGACCAACATGGAAGAATGTTTAAGACAAAGGTGGACAAATGATAAATCAAAGTAGCCAGAAAATTATTCATGACAGTGACCAGTGCAAATTTCCTTAGCAGAAGAAAAATGGCAGAACTTCCTGATCTTAGGATGACAATGCAGCTGGGAATTTTGCAATCTTTTCATCAACCTTAGGCAAACATGTTCCCTTGGAAGTAATACCACTGGGGGAGCATGTAGTCATCCTCTGGACCTCAGAACCACTGTCTACTACTGACTAGGCTTCTTGCTACAATTCCTAAAGTAGAAGCTGTCCCACTGAGATTGCCTCCTTTCTGTGGTTCAGAATGAGTTATGAAAATGGCTTGATGAAAGAAAAATGTCTTTCTAACTCACAAGATAATCTTTGTATATTGTTGTGTTATGTTGTTATGTTATTAATACTTATAACGCGCACGGATACTCAGGAATGTCCCGGCGCGAAAGCCAACTGCGAATGCCAGGAGCTAAGAGGAGCTGTAAGTTAATTAAAAAGCAAGGTCTTTAACTTCTTAAACATCCTGGGATCTTGAATATTCTGCAGTTCAAAAGGAAGGGAATTCTAAGCTTTGGCTGTCTTAAAAGAAAGGGAGCTACCCCCCCGTTTGCGTAAGACAAAAACGAGGAATCACTGCAAGATGTTGCGTGGCTGATCGCAATTGTCTTCAGTGGCATAGAAATCAAAGTGTCTCCTAAGATACGGCAGCCAACATTTGTAAAGGGCTCTGTGGGCAAGAGTGAGAGCCTTGAATTGGACGCCGTGCACAACAGGGAGCCAATGAAGGTCATGTAGATGTTGTTTTATGCTCGATCTACCAAGGATTCTGAGCAGCACTCTTGCCGCCACGTTTTGGATAGTTTGCAACTTTTTCAGCTGGTATCCAGGTAAACCATATACAGTGCATTGGCATAGTCAATACGTGACAGAATAAGAGCACGAGTCTCCATTTCCTTGGCTGGCCTGGGTAGTAATGGAAGGAACTTCCTAAGCAATTTCAATGTACCAAAGCTCACACCAGTAAGTTTTTTTTACCTGAGTAGAGAACTGGAAGTCCTCACTAAACCAGACCCTCAGATTCTTAACAGGATTGCCCACAGAGTTAGGCCCTGAATCCCGACTTGACTGCTTGAAGGGCTCCAGATGTCTCAAAAAGTTGGCAAGCTGTTTATAGACTGCTTTCTCACCCACTTTCGCCACAGCCGGGAGGAGAGAAATTGGTCGGTAGCTGGCTAGGGTAGAAGGATCTGAAGAAGGCGTTTTTTAATAGTCGGAGCAATTTAGCCTGTTTCCACTCAGGTGGAACTGTGGCAGTCTGAAGCGACATGTTAATAATGGTGTTAACCTCAGAGCTCAGCACCTCAGCAGCTGCCACTAGCAGCCTAGCCAGACAGGGGTCAGCTGGAGAATCCTATTTCAATGATTTAAGAATGGACAGTGAGTCCTGCAAGGAAATGGGCAAAAATCCCATCAAAGAAGAAAGGACTGGATCAAAAACTGGGGTATTCTGGATGGGAGACCCCACCTGTGCAAGGGTACTGATTCCAAAACTGTCCTGGATCATCACAGGGAGTCAAAAAACTCTGGATGATTGAAAAAAATACTTTTAGTTGGTTTCAGACATAGCAATGCTCTCTGTATAAAAACAGCTTTTAGACTCCCTAATAGCAGCATAATACTCTCTTTGAGTCTTCCTTAATGCTATTTTTGCCAATGGGCTAGGCCTATCTCCAAAGGTGCTCCAGCTTTTTACAAATCTGTTTTAATACCTTAGGCTCTCTGGAGTTCCAAGGTTTAGATGGGGCGTTTCTTACTCGCTTATTGGCGAGAGGCAGGGATAGATATTCCACTGCTTGTGAAATCCAGTTAGTAAAGCTCCCTAAAGCGCCACCCAAGTCACTGGCAACAGTAGGGCGTGTATCAGACAGAACTCTGCACAATGCAGAGGAATCTATTCTTTGAGATGACCTGCCTTGGTTAAGTGAACAGAATAAGGCAACTGAATGGTCCATGAAAAGTGGATCAAAAAGTGATCAGACCAAAAGACTGGAAGAGGTTCCTGGACACATAGAGGGAAATTGGAACAGACTGGGTCTAAAATGTGCACCGCACTATGTCTCTGAGAGCTGATCCATTGGGTGAGTTGAGTGAGGTTGAGCCAATCACAAAATTTCCTAGTGTCACTTGCCTCTGCACAATCCAAATAAATGTTAAAGTCCCCAAGCAGTAAAACATTCAAAAAGCGCAGAGCCCTGGGAATGATGACCTCGTCTAGAGCTTTCAAAAGGCTCCAGAGGGGCCAGGGGGCCTATACACCAATGTGCCACCCAACGGGAAGTGTGGGGATATGATGATGTAGAAGTCTAGTGCCTCCCCATCCCCAATGCCCTGAGTCTCCCCACACATAAAAACCCATGTATCTGTAAACACCACCATAATACCTCCACCTGTTCCCACTTTACGGTCAGCCCTGGCTATATTATACCCCACCTGGATGGCTAATTAAATAACTGGGGCAGAGGACTCATTGAGCCACGCCTCGGTTATAAATAGTAAGTCGAGCGGCTCCTCCGAGAGGAGCTCAAAACCAATAGTGTTATATCCTCTATATTGAATTTACTTGTAAACCAGCCTAGGTCCTCCTAGATGCTCAGCCAGAGTGTGAGTTGGATACGGAATGTTGGTGTGACTGTGATGCGTGGAATTCCTGGGTGCCTGAGTGGATGAGTGGTGACAGTTAGAGATGAGCTGACCAGCTAGGCAGGCTGCTCCTGGTGGGGCTGGTACTTGCCAAGAGCTGGCTGGTGTTAAGATTGTTATCACTTGGACATGGATTTAATAAAGAAGACTTGGAAATACTACAAGGCTACCTGTGTCGCTATGTACAGGGTACAACAATCTGGGGCGTGTTTTATTAATGAGCGGGTATTGATTAGAGCAGCTCTCATACAATGTCCTTTCTGGGAGGCTATAGAGGAAGCAGTGGGAGAGGCGTGAGCTGCTGGTTCGGTGCAAAAACTAAATTTGCACTGTTCGCAACTACTAAATTATCTAACACCATCCAATGTCTCCCACACTTGCCCCTGTGTGAACCAATAGTCAACAATGCAGCACGACTATAGGTCAGGCAACAGTCTGGTGACTCCCGCAGGACATGGACAGCGTGGCTGGTGCTGGCCGCTTTCGGAACGCTGACAGGCACAGAAGGGCTTGCCTTAGGCGCACCAGCTGCACGCATCCTCGCTAACGCATTATTATTTGAAAATGCCCCCAAAAACTAGAGCGCGTCCTGCCCAAAATGGCGGCCTAGATTGTCAACCCAGGATTCACAATAGAGCATGGTGATTCGGCAATCCGGTCAAGCATTCAATTTGTCAATTTTAAAATCAGTGTAGCTACAATATTGTGATATTTACTGTTGAAAAGTCTGTGAGTTTGTGAATCTGAGGTGTTGGAACAGCAAAAAGATTTTGTACATTAGCGTCTATTCTGGTAGCATCCATTTCTGTATTGAGATAAGAGGCAGTTAATAGGTAGGTAAGGTATGCCTTGAACAATAGATTCCAGTTTTGACCACTTAAGTACTAAGGCTTTCTCCCCTTAATCTCACACACCCCTGTTGCTAATCCCTTTTTTACATCACAAAGTTTGCGCTTAAACCTTCACAATTTTTTTTTCACAAAAGGGAACTCAGCTAAATGTATTTAATTTTTGCCCAATAATTGGAGATACTTAAGTTAACCAGGGTTTGTAGATTACTCTTTAGGAAATTGAGACTAGCCAAAATTAGGGGTGGGCGGAAGTTGCGTAATCGCTTCACGCAAATCTCTGCGAAACGGTAAAAAATCTCCGCGAACATGCACAAATTCCGCAAACATGCGGAATTGCTTGTTCGCAATGCTTTTTTACTATTCACAATCGCTGTTTGCATGCTCGGGGGGAAATATCTTGCGAACAGGCATTTTGAGAACGTGAACAAGCAAAAAAGTTTGCGAAGTCGCGGTACTCAGAAATTTGGGCAATTTCGCTTTCTCCGCGAAACGCAAAATTAACCAAATTCTGCAAATGAAACAGAATTTACCGCCCTGGCCTAGCCAAAATATAACAATGGGGAAAAAGTGCTGTGGAACAACGTGTGTTGCATACATATATTATACATATATTATAGTTAGGACCACGTTTCGAAAGGGAAAGCATTTTTTGATGTGCTTATAACTTTGGCGTCGTTTGAAGAATCTTTACGAAATTTTCCAAAAAGTTTCTCTTTTTACATCAGCTCCTCTCTTGAAAGTTTGGGGGTGATTGTTCAAGGGGTAGCTGAAAAAAAGGGGGTCCCAAAACGTGTTTTCTCCATGCAATTTCCATAGGAAACTTTAGACAAGGCTACAGGTCGAACTGCTGAACGGAATTACTCCAAATGTATCAGGGAGGAAGGTCTTGGTCCAGAAAGCATGCTTTTGTTTAAAAGGGGTAAATCCATTCAGTAGTTTTTGAGACATATAAAATTTTACAGATATCGATATTTGAGAATTCTGACACGTGATTGGCCAAGGTGTTACGAGCACGAGCTTGCGGATCATTGGCTGTGAACGGTTGAAACTAGGAAGAGTTGGCAGCTATTATGTGACTCAGTTGAAATGAGTAGGGGGAAAAAGAGGAAAATCGTATAAGAGGGTATAGTAGGAACACTGTGGATTTACTTTAAGCAGTCTGTACGGTGCAGAGGCTGGACGTTTGAATGTTACGTTGCCTGTGGAAATCACGTCCACAGAACAAAGGTGCGCGGTATTGCGCAAGGTTGCGTAGGCTCTGGAAAGCACATCGGGAAAACATTGCACCGTATTGCGACAAGCAGTGTGCAGGGTGCACAAACAGGTAGTGTGAATGTTGTGTAGGACATGGAAATCACGTCCGCAAAACAACGATGCACGGTATTGCTGGGTGGCGCAATCATTTATAACCCTCCGGGAAGCACGACGGATTTTAGTACTCAACTCCTTGAACAAATTCTCCCTGTCTGTCTCAAACATAAAAACATTCTAGTCTTAGGAGACTTCAATGTCCATTACGATTTGCACGATAATCCACTAACTACACATCTGGCAGATGATATGGAAATCATGCAACTTACACAGAAAATATCACATCCCATACACAGAGCAGGACATATGTTAGATCTTATCTTTACTAACATAGCAAACATCACTATTACAGACATAAAACCCTGGACTTGGACTAACCATCCTAGGATTGAATTTAATTTCACCCTGTCCACAAAGAATACAAGACCAACTGTCCAGTCCACAACTAATATAAGATGTTGGAAAAAAAATTCTGTGGAGAAATTCCAAAAACATTTTCGCCATAATACTATCCTAGGAACTTCCAGTGAGCAAGAAATCCATCAGCTACTAGATAATATTGGGAAAACGTTGGATCACTGTTCAACGCCCCACGCAAAAGATCGACCCAGACGAAAAATGTCAGAGAAATGGTATGGTCCAGATCTAAAGGTTGCTAAAAGAAAATGTACCACATTGGAACACAAATGGAGATTAAGCAAAAATCCGGAGGACAGACTTGCTTATAAAAACGAGCTGAAAATGTACAACACAGACATAAGGAAAGCAAAAAAAGATTACTTTTCGCAAAGAATACTAGATAATAGAAACTCCTCTAAGGAGCTTTTTAAAATAGTAAAAGAACTCTGTACCCCCCCTAGCCACACTTCAAATTTGACACCCTCACAGGAGAACTGCACTAAAATTAGTAATTTTTTAGTGAAAAAATAGACAAAATCTATGCTTCCTTTTTAAACAATAACCAGGAACAAGCAGAGTATCATGTAGACACCACCCTGCTGGCTAGTTGTTCTACTTTCGCCCCTTTCTCCGAAGAAGAAGTTAGCAAGGCAATGCTAGAAATTAAATCAGGATCCCTATTGGACGTATGTCCACATCACATTTTTTCTCAACTCACGCCCGTAATTTGTCCAGCAGTAACGAAAGCTCTCAATTTGTCTCTGGATCATTATTATTATTATTATTATTATTAGATGGGTTTTATTAAGCGCAGACAACCCGGAGGCCTCGTAGCGCTTCAAGCTGAATTTCCAAAAGTTTGGAAAAATGCAGTAGTAATACCACTATTAATAAAAGCTGGTGCGGATATAAATAACCCGGCTAACTATCGCCCCATCTCACAGCTGCCATACCTATCAAAGGTTTTGGAAAAATTTGTAAATAAACAGCTGCCAAATTTTTTAGAAATCAACAATCTGCTTGATGTCTCTCAAACGGGCTTTAGATCCAACAATAGTACTGAGACAACGATTCTAGCCGTGATGGACGATATTCGAACTCAGATTGATAAAGGAAAAACGGTTGCCCTGATATTACTAGACTTTTCAGCGGCGTTTGATACCGTATCCCACAATATTTTACTAAAAATGCTGACTGCTAAAGGAATACAAGACAAAGCCTTGAATTGGTTGGAATCTTTTCTATCAGACAGATCTCAATCTGTCTGTTTAGGTAATTTTACCTCCACCCCTCGGAAGATCAAATATGGGGTGCCACAGGGGGCAGCATTAAGCCCGACATTATTTAATGTTTACGTATCCTCTCTTGCGTCTATTGGCAAAAAATGGGGTATCAATATTTGCTCATACGCAGGTGATGCGCAACTGATGGTAACCCTCAATGGCAAAGAGGACGCCAAAAATAAGCTGCATAACCGTCTGTCAGAGCTATCTAATTGGATGCATAGCCACTATTTGAAATTAAACGCCGACAAATCAGAAATCCTTCTGTTCGGCGGATCCCAACAGCTTTGGGATAACACCTGGTGGCCTAATTCTCTGGGCACTCCACCTAATCCAACCCTGACTGCTAGAAATCTGGGAGTTCATATTGACACTACTTTGTCTATGAAACATCATGTCAACACAATATGTGGCAAAGGCTTTGCTATATTAAAAATGCTAAAACGCGTTTTCCCATGGATTCCTATCGAATGCAGACAGATCTTAGTCCAGTCATTACTGATAAGTAGGCTGGACTATGGCAATTCGCTGTTTGTTGGTATGGCAGACTATCTATTTACGAAATTGCAACTTGTCCAGAATGCGGCAACAAAAGCGGTCCGTAACAAGAAAAAATGTGATTCTGCTAAGAACTGCTTGAGAGCTTTACACTGGCTACCCATGAGGCAAAGAGCATCTTTTAAAATGTTATGTATTGCTCATAAAACTCTGCATAAAACTGGTCCTAATATCCTGCAGAATAGAATCAAGTTTTATGCACCGGCTCGGAACTTGCGTTTACAATCTACAGCCAAAGCAGTCACTACACGAGTAAAAAGAGCCAGAATGGGCGGGCTCGCTTTTTCGCACTTAGCTGCCAACATTTGGAATGATCTGCCAATAGATCTAAGGCTCACGGAATGTTATCCTACTTTTAGAAAAAAACTAAAGACAGCACTGTTCCCTAAAATAGAATGAACATTAGCCTCTGGCATTTGCTCACAATTTACTGTTCAATCTTAGCGCCGTGATACCCTGCAAGGATGAATGTTGCGCTTTAGAAGCACTAATAACATAACATAACATATTGCAGCATTGTTCGGTAGGCTGTGGAAATGATATTGGGAAAACAACAATGCGCCGTGCCTTCATTTAATATAATGCAGAGTAATGTTTACTTATAATGCAGTGTTCACTTTTATCACGGATAGTGTCACTTTGTTAGAGGAATTTAGTATTATGTGGGAGGGCATGTTTTCTCCATGTGCGCGGAACAAAATTAATGTTTAATTGGCTGAGGTGTTCCAACAACGAGCTTAATGTTCATTGGCTGCGAACCATTGAAAGTTGAAGGGTTGCCAGCCATTTCTTTCCCCTCCGCGGAGTGGGAGGGACATCTGATTGGCTGACGTGTTCCAAGGAGGACCTTCCAGAGCTTAATGTTCATTGGCAAGAACCATTGATAGTGGAAGTGTTGTCAGCCATTCCCTTCCCCTCCGCGGAGTAGGAGGGACATCTGATTGGCTGACGTGTTCCAAGGAGGATCTTCCCAAGCTTAATGTTCATTGGCTGAGAAGCATTAAAAGTAGAAGTGATGGCAGCCATTCCCTCCCCTTCTGCGGAACACCATGGACATTTTATTGACTAATTGGGTGGGAACGGTGCACTTCAAAGGAGTACGGGAAAACAAAGTAGTAGAGGGGAGGGTAGGACCACTATTAACTCTGTATAGTGGTCACAAGGTGGTGGACAGGGACTAAAAAGGACAAAATTGTTTTTTATATATTTTAAGGGCCATTTATATCATTTGCGTGAGGCCTACCAATCACATCGGGAAAATAACAGTGTGTTGCGGTCTTCTTTTTATTAAGTCAGCAGGTGGAATACTTCACAGAAGCAGTATTTACTTATAATGTGGTGTTTACTTTTCTGACGAGGAGTGCTACATCTTTGGAGAAAATATTATAATATGGAGGAGGGGGTTGACAAAGAAATTGAGCTGTTGCGGTCTTCATTTAAATAAGGTTCTCAGTAAAATACATCTCGGGAGCAATGTTTACTTATAATGTATAGCTATAGTGCGGTGCTTACTTCTGTCGCGGGTAGTGCTATTTCCTTGCAGCAAAATAGTAGGTGTGGTTGCGCTGAAAAAAATTAAGTCTAGGTTTGAAACAGTTTTTATTAAGCAATCACAAACATACTTTCTTAGGAAAGTGTAGCTGTATATATCAGAGGGGTAACAAATAAAAACTCAATTCAAAAAATGGCCACACCCTCCTTTTTTTTGTTGCCTATACTTTGTAAAAGTGTTGCCCCATATTCTTGTTAATATAAGAGGGCATCAGTTGCTTTTAGATAAAGTAGAAAAGAAGTGCTACAAGAAACACTCCAGTACTACATCATCTCAGGTCACAACAACAATAGCAAGTAAAAAACAGTTAAACACAAATGACGTCATATTACCTAGAAATGTACGCTTCATAAAAACATTAACCCCTCCGCTGCGCTGAACGTTCCATGCTGGTGCGGAGCGTTCTATTGTGCGGACAGGGCCGCGACGTTCAGCGGACGTGCGCAGCACTCCAGAGGTAGTGCATGCGACATCCACTGAACGTGCGCAGCACATAAATGTGTTAAATATAGCACTATGTATACAATTATTTTTTAGGGACTACTATTTTGTAAAATATTAGCAGTGTTACAAACTGTGAGGTAGTAAGTTTGCAACGGAAATAACTGTAGTAAATGTTGTTAATATCTCGCAGAGATAGCTCTCCAACCCCTCTGAAGTACTATAAGTTCACAGTATTAAAATGTACAGGGTGAGTTTATAGTATTCCACAGGAGAAGAAGAATAAGGAGCACAACAAAAGAAACAAAGGGCCTCATTTACAAGAAGTGGCGCATCACTGCGTAAAAGCAGCAATGGGCCACTTCTCAGTGCACCCTCCTTGCAACACCCATTGTAGGAGAGTAGGGTCTGCTATCCTATGGTCACCCCAATTTTTGCTTTTTGCTTCACTGGTTTTCGACTTAATGTGGCAGTGGGCCTGCTAATCAGACCCACAGCCTGCTGTTCTCTCTCTAAATTCACAGACATGTACTATAGGTACATAACCAAATTGGTACTGGACACCTTGTCAGCCCCTATACAGTGTACCATAGGTGCCATGGGCATAGATGCATCCAAGGCCTACCAGGGGCTGCAACATAGCTTTTGCCACCCCTGGCTGGTTGTTAAATTGACACAACTGGCTGATCACTCAGCTGGGGCAAGTTGGTGTAATCACCTCTTGCTTAGATATAGTATACCTATGTCTAAACCTATATCTGGACACTTATAAACCTATAAGTCACTCCTATGGCAGGACTTATCTATCCTGGAGGCAGAGTGCGTGGTTTAACATGAGATGGTGCTCAAGCATGAGCTGAGCCTGTCTGCAGCTGTCGGGAACATCTCCCTAAGCTGTTCCGGGATAATGCCATACCTTATACTCTTAAGTGCATTATAATCCATCGCGGTTATGTGCTAACTTTGGTTTGGCTTTATCAAAACATGTCGTGTAAGGCGTCATACGATTTGGAATACTATCCCCTCGACAGTCCTGTCGACGGGTATAGCATTCCACCCTTCTAGAGGGAGGAGACATGTTACTTTACTGAAACACGGTTAATCCAAACCAGAGCCTCAGCATCACAAAATGGATGCTGCTGCCACCGACACAAGTCTGACCTCCTGCTGCTGACCGAAACTTGGCAGAGGAGGCCTGGACAAAGGGTTTCCTGTCGTGGGGAGGTGCTACACCACCCCAGACAGGAGATAGTGTATTAGGGCAGGGAGGGCTGAATGAAATCAGACAGTGCCTGGGGCGCACAAGGCTTCCCCTTGCATAATCTGGTCAAACCGGTTCTGGGGCACTGCAGCCCCAGTCCCAGCGCGACCCTGGACAAAGGGAAAGGGGTGTAACCACCCCCTTCCTGGGTCCCACCCATAGGAGGGACCTAGCAGGTAATCCAGCCCCCTAGATTGGTATAAGAATGGGAGCAGTGCCAACGCACTCAGATTATCCTGACTGAAACTTATGAAATGAAACTCTGGACCCTTCGACATCCTACTCAATGTAGAAGACTGAAGAATCTCCCTTGTGGTCAAGGAGTGACCCCCCTGTGCAAACAGGCACCATCCAGCACCTCGACGTTTGCTTTGTTGCAGTTCCCGCCAGAACTTGAGCGACAGAGTTCGACAAGACCCAGCGTGCCTGCCTTCTAACAGCCCGATCCACAGTCCTTGCAGAGCTGAGACCCGTGGAGGCGACCAGAAGCGTGGTGCCCGCCATCTTGGAAAGACCATGAGACGCTGACCGTGCAGCCCAAGAGTGACCCTCAAAGCTGTGCATTGGGGTTTGAGAAGCCCCAGCACTGAGCCTCTCTTGCACCGAAGCTTACCCCTCTACACTCACCGAGTGCTGCGTGGGGCCCTTCTGCATCTTTTGGCTCAATGCGTTGGCCCGGTCACTTGCCGTTGGCTTGTGGCCCCTGTGCCGACGAACTTTGAAAACTGACTCGTGAGTTTGGTTGCTCCAGACTTGCACTCACTCCCCTGAAAAGGAGCACTCGCTCTGACCCTCCTGGTCCGAGTGTTAAGCAATCTTTGAATCCTGTGTGGGTTGCGCTTGCCAAGAGTTCTTTGCTCCAATCCGGAAGCGGACACCGCCGACAGCGAGAGCCTGCGTTGGACAGCTTGTGATCCACTCCTGGATTCCCTCGGTGCCCCAGAGTCCACATGGCAGCGGAGACAAGCTTCCCGTCAACAACCTGATTGCGCCTGACATTGCCTGGTTCCTTCCTGGTTCCACCCTGGTCACTTCTGAGTGACCCAGACTCTGTCCCCTCTGCTTTCAGATCATCTTTATCTTCGATCCACCCTTGGATCACACCGGACACTTCTCTTCTCCACGCCTGCAGCATCTTCAGCTCCAAGCACCATCAACCTGCATGATGAAACCCGACACTACTTCGCACCTGTGCACCCGCTTCCTGTGGGTGAGGTAACTCAGCAACGCCGGTGTTCCTACACTGGTACACACCTCTAGTGTATGTGTCTAAAGTTTTGTCCTTCTAGGTTGAGCGGAAGTCTCCTTTAACAGTAACTTTATAACTTTTACGCACCATTGACTTTGCAGTGGTGTATGTGTGTGCTTTAAGCGCTGCACCCGAATCCCGCAGGCTTTTCCCGACTTCAGCATTGCTAGTCCCGACTGCTCCAAGTGATTCCCTAGGCCGTAGGCCTAAACACTGTTCAATTGGTATCTCTTATACCACTTTTTTAATATATGGTTTGCGTGGCCCCTGGGCCTCATCCATAATTGTGCAACTTTTATATGTTTAACTGTGCTTTTGTTTAAACACTTGTGCCTCTGCACTCATAAAGAGTACAGAGGATTATTCTAGTAATAAATACATATATTTTTATAATATATAACTTGTGTGGTGTCCTTTCATTTGATATTACAGGATTGTGATTGGTAATATATAACTTGTGTGGTGTCCTTTCATTTGATATTACAGGATTGTGATTGGTAAAACAGCTTGCTTAACACGACCTCTTGAGTTAAGCCTTTAAGGCTGCTTAGTCCATGCTACCCTTAGGATAGCTTGTCTATAAGGTTGACTTACAACCATCACCATAAGGGATTGTTTGGACTGATACAAGGTGCCCCCAGAATTGGAGACATCATATATCAGGCCAACTTCTCACATTGGTGAGCAGCGGTGCGGATTTGAGCTTGCTGTTGCTTTACCGTTGCAATCGTTTTATCAAATTGAAAGATCACCTCAAGTACCTTAGGTACATATAAACAAAGCTTAGCATATTTAAGTTCTACTAAACTTAGTAGTTGTAGATCAAAGGGCTTAGCACACCCTGCCTACAACTCACTAGCAAGGTACAGTAGGAAAACACTTAGTGTAGGGAAGTGCACCACTTACACCTCACTAGCAGTCATGGCTGGCACAGAGGGAGCTACAGGCTTTTCACTTGTGTTGGTTGACCTTACCAAGGCACCTTCCAACTATGACACCCTCAGCCATAAGGACCTGAGTGCCTTGTGCACTTCAAGGGGGCTGAGAAAGGGTCACAACCCTACCATTCCCATCCTGATAGCCATCCTGGAGAAGGATGACTTAGCTAAGGCAAGTGCAGTTCTCTTAGATGCAGGATATGGAGTGAACCCCCCTGAGATTGAGAACTCCCCAGACTTAGAGGAGGAACCTGATTCAGAAGAGGATGATTCAGATCAAGATCAGAGGACCAACCAGGTACTAGTGGGGAGGCTTAACCAAACCAACTTGGACCTACATAGGAATGGAGAGGGCGAGCACCTCCCCAGATCCTATAACATAGTTCCCTCAGGTAACAGAAGGTTGAGATCCTCCTCAAGGGATTCTCATATTTCTAGTGCCTCAAGGGAATCTCAAAGGGGAATGACTTCCCCCCAGAGAAAAGAGCATAGGGCCAGAATGGGGGCTGTCCAACTCCAGATAGAGAGGGAAGAGGTAGCCCTGGCTCAAGCTAAACTTGCTTTAGCAAGAGAACAAAAGTTGAGTGGATTAGATTCCACTGGTGGCAGCATAATTCCTAGAGAGAAAGACAGGTCCTATGATAATAGAAACCTGACAAAAATTGTGCCCCCTACAAGGAAGGGGATGACATCCACAAATGGATGACTGCTCTGGAGAGAGCCTGCATGGTACAGCAGGTTCCTCAAGATCAGTGGGCAGCAATTTTATGGTACTCCTTTTCTGAGAAAGGGAGGGATAGGCTCCTCACAGTTAGACCTGAGGATGCCAAAAACTACTCTGTCCTGAAGAGTGCTCTTATTGAAGGGTTTGGCCAAACCACTGAGCAATACAGGTTGTTGTTCAGAGATACCCAAAAAGCTCGGACTCAGTACTGGACTGATTTTGTTGATTGTGCCACTAAGGCTCTGGAGGGTTGGCTGCAGGGAAGCAAAGTCTCAGACTATACAGGATTGTACAATCTTATAATGAGAGAGCAGATCCTTAATAACTGTCAGAACCAGCTGTTGCATCAATACCTTATTGACTCTGATCTGACCTCTCCCCAAGAATTGGGAAAGAGGGCAGACAAATGGGTCAGAATAAGGATTAAGCAGAAACCCCAGAACCATGGTGGTGACCAGAAGAAAACAGACCAGAAGGGTGGGGATAAGAAAGATAAAGAAAAAGACCAGAAGTCTTCTTCAGGCCCACACAATTCTAATAAGGAGGGTGGTTCCCAAAATGGTAACAAGAAGAAGAATGATGGCCCAAAGAAACCTTGGTGTAATACTTGTAAGTCCACTTCCCACTGGGGGAGTGAATGCACCAAGAAAAATCCAGTTCCAACCACTGCAGCTCCTAAAGCACCTGCACCCCCTAGTACAGTCAGCAGTGGTGGTACACAACCTAAGGGTATAGTAGGGTTGACCCTGGGTACTGAGATAGAGTCTGGCCTAGTCAGAATCCCTACTCAGGCAGTTCTGCTCTATGATGTGGACATGGCCATGCCCACTACTGTGAGTCCCAGTAACTTGGGCAAGTATAGACAGACGCCTTTAATTAATGAGAAACTGGCTCAGGCCTACAGGGACACATGTGCCAGTGTCACTATGGTGACACCTGACTTTGTGGACCCTGGACAAGTTGTACTAGGTGAGAATTACCTAGTGACCAATGCAAGCAATGCCACTACTACACATAGTGTGGCTGTTGTGAACTTCTCCTGGGGAGGGGTAACTGGCCTCAGAAAGTTGTTGTGAGTGCAGACCTGCCAGTAGACTGTCTGTTGGGCAATGATCTAGAGAACTCAGTTTGGTCAGAGGTGGAGTACAGGACTCATGCAGAAATGCAGGGGATATCAGCACATGTCCTTGCTATAACCAGAACTCAGGCAAAGAAGTGCCTACCTGAACCTGTGGTGGATCTTGAAACTATAGACCAACCACAATCTAAGAGAAGGAGCAAGAGGGTTAAGGCTGTGCCTTCCCACTTGCCCCAGGTTGATGATCAGACTTCACAGGAGGCTGATTCTGCAGTCCAAGAGGAGACTGTCTCTGAGGAGCTTGAACCTGATCAGGTTGGGTTTCTGGGGACAGGGGGACCCTCAAGGGCAGACCTGGGGCAGGCCCAATTAGATTGCCCTTCCCTTGAACCCCTCAGACAGCAAGCTGCTGCTGAGGCTGCTGGGAATGCTCAAGGTACCCATAGAGTGTATTGGGATGATGGGCTCCTTCATTCAGAGGCCAGAGACCCCAAGCCTGGTGCCACCGGGAGGTTGGTCATACCTTTGCAATTTAGGGGCTTCCTTCTTACCTTGGCCCATGATATTCCCCTTGCAGGACACATAGGCCAGAACAAGACTTGGGACAGGCTTGTCCCTCATTTTCACTGGCCTCATATGTCAGAAAATGTCAAGGAGTTTTGTCGCTCCTGTGTCACTTGCCAAGCCAGTGGTAAGTCAGGTGGCACAACAAAGGCCCCCTGATACCACTACCTGTGGTGGGGGTACCCTTTGAAAGAGTTGGAATAGATATTGTGGGTCCCATGGATCCTCAAACAGCATCTGGGCACAGATTTATACTGGTGGTAGTGGATCATGCCACCAGGTACCCAGAGGCAATTCCCCTGAGGACCACAACAGCTCCTGTTGTGGCAAGGGCCCTTCTTGCAGTTTTCTCAGGAGTGGGCTTAACAAAGGAGGTTCTTTCAGACAGAGGTACCAACTTCATACCTGGATACTTGAAAGCAATGTGGAAAGAGTGTGGAGTAAACTATAAGTTTACCACACCCTACCATCCTCAGTGCAATGGGCTTGTTGAAAGCTTCAACAAGACCCTAAAGGGAATGATAAAAGGGTTACCTGAGAAGCTTAGGCGACGAAGGGAAATCCTTTTACCCTGCTTACTCTTTGCTTACAGAGAGGTCCCACAGAAGGGGGTTGGCTACAGCCCTTTTGAACTTTTGTTTGGCCACCCTGTGAGGGGTCCATTGTGTCTAGTGAAGGAAGGATGGGAGTTACCTCTCAAAAAGCCTAAGCTAGATGTTGTGGACTATGTACTTGGTCTCCGCTCCAGGATGGCTGAGTACATGGAAAGAGCATCCAAAAACCTGGAGGCCAGTCAAGAATTACAGAAAGCTTGGCATGACCAAAAGGTTGTTCTGGTTGAGTTCCAGCCAGGGCAGAAGGTATGGGTGTTGGAGCCAGTGGCCCCAGCAGCTCTCCAGGACAAATGGTCTGGACCCCACACCATCATTGAAAAGAAGGAAGAGGTCACCTATTTGGTTGACCTTGGAACCCCTAGGAGCCCCCATAGGGTGCTCCATGTTAACAGATTGAAAGCATTTGTTGACAGGGAGGACATGAGCCTGCTCATGGCCACAGATGGGGAACAGGAGGAAGAGAGTGACCCTCTCCCAGACTTGTTGTCCCAGAACCCTGAAGATGGTTCAGTTGATGGAGTAGCCTTGGCAGGCAGCCTCACTGACCAGCAACAGATGGACTGAAGACAGGTGCTGCAGGCTCATAGACATATGTTTTCTCTCACACCCAGTCAAACTAACTGGTGCACCCATGAGGTGGACACTGGTGACAGTCTGCCTATGAAGAATAAAATCTACAGGCAACCTGACCACGTCAGGGATTGTTTAAAGGCTGAGGTGCAAAAGATGCTTGAACTTGGAGTGATTGAGCCATCAGAGAGCCCATGGGCCAGCCCAGTAGTCCTTGTACCAAAACCCCATACAAAAGTTGGAAAGAGAGAAATTAGGTTTTGTGTGGACTACAGAGGTCTCAATGTTGTCACTAGGACAGATGCTCATCCCATTCCAATGGCAGATGAGCTCATTGATACATTGGCTTCTGCCAAATTTCTGAGCATATTTGATTTGACAGCTGGCTATTGGCAGATCAGGTTAGCTGAAGAGTCTAAAGCCAAAACAGCATTCTCTACCCCTAGTGGACATTATCAATTTGTGGTCATGCCCTTTGGTTTGAAGAATGCCCCTGCCACCTTCCAAAGGTTGGTGAATCAAGTCCTTGCTGGGTTGGGTGACTTTTGTGCAGCATATCTAGATGATATTGCTGTCTTTAGCTCCACCTGGGAGGATCACCTGATCCACCTGAAGAAGGTTCTGGAGGCCCTGCAAAAGGCAGGCCTGGCTATCAAGGCTACCAAGTGCCAGACAGGGCAGAGCAAGGTTGTGTATCTGGGCCACCTAGTAGGTGGGGGTCAGGTTCGACCACTGGAGAGTAAGATCCAGACAATAAAGGACTGGGCTCCTCCAACTACCCAGACACAAGTCAGAGCCTTCTTGGGCCTGACTGGGTATTACAGGAAGTTTGTAAAGAACTATGGGTCCATTGTGACACCATTAAATGACTTGATATCCAAGAAGATGCACAAAAAGGTTCAGAGGACAGTTAGCTGTCAAAAGGCATTTGAAGACCTGAAGAAGGCCATATGCTCTGCACCTATCCTGAAGAGTCCTGACTACTCCAAACAGTTCATTGTTCAAACAGATGCTTCTGAGTTGGGGGTGGGAGATGTGCTTTCACAACTTAATGTAGATGGTCAAGACCAGCCCATTGCTTTTATTAGCAGAATGCTGACCCCAGGGAGAAACGTTGGTCAGCTATTGAGAGGGAGGCCTTTGCTGTGGTTTGGGCCCTGAAGAAGTTGAGGCCATACTTGTTTGGAACTCACTTCCTAATTCAGACAGACCATAAGCCCCTCTTGTGGCTAAATCAGATGAAGGGTGAAAACCCCAAACTACTCAGGTGGTCCATTTCCCTACAGGGGATGGACTTTACAGTGGAGCACCACCCAGGGACTGACCATGGTAATGCAGATGGTCTCTACAGGTACTTCCACTTAGAACATGAAGACTTATCTGGTCAAGTTTAAGTTTAATGTCTCTGCGTTTGGGGGGGTTGTGTAGGAGAGTAGGGTCTGCTATCCTATGGTCACCCCAATTTTTGCTTTTTGCTTCACTGGTTTTCGACTTAATGTGGCTGTGGGCCTGCTAATCAGACCCACAGCCTGCTGTTCTCTCTCTAAATTCACAGACATGTACTATAGGTACATAACCAAATTGGTACTGGATTCCTTGTCAGCCCCTATACAGTGTACCATAGGTGCCATGGGCATAGGTGCATCCAAGGCCTACCAGGGGCTGCAGCATAGCTTTTGCCACCCCTGGCTGGTTCTTAAATTGACACAACTGGCTGATCACTCAGCTGGGGCAAGTTGGTGTAATCACCTCTTGCTTAGATATAGTATACCTATATCTAAACCTATATCCTGACACATATAAACCTATAACCTATAAGTCACTCCTATGGCAGGCCTTATCAATCCTGGAGGCAGAGTGCATGGTTTAACGTGAGATGGTGCTCGAGCATCTGTCGGGAACAACTCCCTAAGCTGTTCCAAGATAATGCCATACCATATACTCTTAAGTGCATTATAATCCATCACGGTTATGTGCTAACTTTGGTTTGGCTTTATCAAAACATGTTGTGTAAGGTGTCATACGATTTGGAATACTATCCCCTCGACAGTCCTGTCGACGGGGATAGCATTCCACCCTTCTAGAGGGAGAATACATGTTACTTTACTGAAACGCGGTTAATCCTAACCAGAGCCTCAGCATCACAAAATGGATGCTGCTGCCACTGACACAAGTCTGACCTCCTGCTGCTGACCGAAACTTGGCAGAGTAGGCCTGGACAAAGGGTTTCCTGTCGCGGGGAGATGCTACACCACCCCAGACAGGAGATAGTGTATTGGGGCAGGGAGGGCTGAATGAAATCAGACAGTGCCTGGGATGCACAAGGCTTCCCCTTGCATATTCCGGTCAAACCAGTTATGGGGCACTCCAGCCCCAGTCCCAGCATGACCCTGGACAAAGGGAAAGGGGTGTAACCACCCCCTTCCTGGGTCCCACCCATAGGAGGGACCTAGCAGGTAATCCAGCCCCCTAGATTGGTATAAGAATGGGAGCAGTGCCAACGCACTGAAACTTATGAAATGAAACTCTGGACCCTTCAACATCCTACTCGATGTAGAAGACTGAAGAATCTCCCTTGTGGTCAAGGAGTGACCACCCTGTGCAAACAGACACCATCCAGCACCTCGACATTTGCTTTGTTGCAGTTCCCACCGGAACTCGAGTGACAGAGTTTGACAAGACCCAGCGTGCCTGCCTGCCTTCTAACAGCTCGATCCACAGTCCCTGCAGAGCTGAGACCCGTGGAGGCGACCTGAAGTGTGGGGCCCGCCATCTTGGAAAGACCACAAGACGCTGATCGTGAAGCCCACAAGTGACCCTCGAAGCTGTGCATTGGGGTTTGAGAAGCCCCAGCCCTGAGCCTCTCTTGCACCGAAGCTCATATGTAACGTGGGGTACTGCGTGGTAAGACATCGGAGGTCTTACCACGCAGTACCCCACGTTACATATTTCGTCTATCCGACCTGCAGACTGCGGGCGGTCTGACCAGGAGGAAGACTAACTTTGAAGACGTTGACTTTTTGCCGTCTCTCATCATTATGATGCAGTATAGTTTTATGCGCATCGGATTACTAATCTGAGACACACCGAGAAGGTGGCGAAGTAATAGAAGTGGCCGTAACTAAGTCAACACTTGTTTTGAATTTCCACGAAGACATTGTGGTTCTGTGGGATATTTTATTGTCATTTCCTGAAGAAGGTTTTTTGGCTTTGGAAGTGTTTTTTGCCATAAACCGAAACGCGTCGATGCTCTGCTCTGGTGGAGGAGCACTAGGCTACAAGAGATAAGATACTCCTACAAAAGTGTGGAATTTATAGATCTGGAGTTACTTAATCACATGTTATCGTAATACTGGTGGCTCTCTCTGCTTTTTAATTGGAATCATTTTCCCTATGTACTGTCCCACATTTTATTATGAATTTTATTCTGACAATGTACTGTGTTTTTTAATTTGTTTTTCTTATGAATAAAATGTGCAAGGTCTTTTGTATGTCTGATTCATGTTAATCATTTATTGCTCCTCACTGTATGTATATATGTTTGTCTAATAGAAAACTGCGGTTTACTCTCATACTTACCCAAAGGGGATTATTTCTGACAGACTTGTCTCTTGGTACCCTACTCCTTTGGGTCTCTGGGTCCCTCTCTGTTTTTACAGTCATCAATGCACAGACAAAAGATATTTTTTTTCATTTCATTTTGATCCTGTTTCACAGTTTTACAGTTCAAAATTTCGGTTCCAGTTTTGAAAATCAAAAACAATATAAAACTTGTCAAAAAAAAAAAAAGTTCTTTTCAGAACTAACTCATTGTACCAAAAAGAGCTCTATTCACAAGCTGAAGTATCAACGCTTTTTTTCAGGACAATTATGCAAAAAAGCGACGCTACTTGGGGCATATTATGAAGGAGACGTAATACATTATCATCGGTTTCATCGACAGGACACTGCCGATAAAACGACGATAATAGCCTTCATAGTATGTTCTACGAATTGCAACCGAAACCTATGTTAGTTGTCTTTATATCTAACATTAGGTTCGATTGCAATTCATAGAGCATATTATCAAAGCCGTTATCGCTGTTATATCTGCAGTTTTCTGCCGATAAAAGCGGCGTTAATGTTTTGCCTATCCTCAAAAATATTCCCCAGCACCTTATTGAAAACGGCATTACAACGCCTGCCGTAAGACCACTTTGCATATGTGCTGCACAGTAAGTTAATGACATGCAAAGTGGGCATACGTCAAAGCACGTGCAAAATGTGGTTGGAGGGGAAAACACCCTATCACGAAAAGAGGCGTTGCGAGGAAAAGAGGTGGAATAAACTTGTTTATCGTAGGACTGCTAAAGCCTGCTCTAATCAAGTATTCGGCAGCGTTAACATGGGGGTGTGGAAAATAAAACTGAATCCACCCCATCCCCTAATTACAAGGCACACATTACTACGTGAAAACAACGTTTGTTTTCATGCGGTAATGTTAAGTACCGCCGGCTGTTACAGAATTTACTATCACATATGTGTTCGCATTGATATTAACGCACTAACACCGCGGAAAATTCCGCTGATAGCGTCGATATTTTAAACGCCGAGCAGCGGCGATTTTTATAACTTAGGAGCTTTGCTATTATGAATGTTTACCTCCTAAGTCTCTGATTCTCAAACTGTGCACCGTGGCTCCCCTGTACACCGTAATGAGGTGCCAGGGGTGCCGTGCACAGTCTAGGGTAACTAACCGTCCGTAAATTCTACCGACATCCCTACCCTGCTATCTGTAATTGTGGCCATCACAAGGAGCAGCGCTGCTCCCATCTGAGAGGCCTCACTCCCACTGCTGGAGCATCCTCGCACTCCTCCAGGAGCACAGGAGCAGCCCCTCCCGCCCATTGAAGTTCTGTATCGGGCTCATTGCCACTTACTGAATTAAAATGGGGCACTCAAGGATGTTCAAGCATGTGGCGCTCCTCCTGTTACAGCGTACAGAAGGGATTTTGTTAAGTATAAAAAAGTAAAACGCCCACACTACAATGATATAGAACACTACCTTTAAAGAAGCCTCTGAAATAAGTTTAAAAGATCAGGTTAACGTTCTTTTACTCTCTCATCATTCTTGAACATAAGTATTTACAATATTATATTCAACAATGCCATGGTTGCTGCTTTTTTATTTTAAGAAATTAGCAACCATTGACAAAGCCAAAAGTTATGGCTTGTTTTTCGTGAGGAAATACTTGCTATATTATATATCTGCATAGAATGACAGAAACAACATAACACCAGTCGGGCGCAACACTATGCTAAGTGCAGATTTTTAGCCTATGTGTCTTAAACTGCCCTCTGAATTACATCCAACACTCCCTTTGAAGAGACCCCCCCATTTTTTAAACACCTCTTAAAGCCCTGGAAACAACACCATTTAACATTTAACATCATTTACCTCCAATGTTTTCATATATCAGCGTTGCTGAACTGACTCAGTGAAATGTCGCTGATTTCATAAAATCACTTTTAAGACGCTCCTTATGAAATGTCGCTGATTTCATAAAGTCACTTTTAAGGTGCTCCTTACGACAGTGCACCCAATCCTGTGTGGAAGTGCTTACATAAAACATGACACTGGTATGACCAGGATAGACAAAGAAATAACACAGTGATGGAAAAGTTTCTTTATTTTTTATACTTACCTAAGAAATAGTAACAAAGTAAAACTATTTTTTTTTAAAAATCATAGTATCTGTGGAAGAAAAGTAAAAATAAGGTTATAATCTACATTTCATAAAACAAAACAAAGTAGGAGTGAATGAAACAGAAAGTGAAAGAAAAAAGACTGAGGGAGAGTAAGAGACAGAGACAGAATGTGTAGTATATAAATCAATGAGTAAGATAATTAATTGAAAGAGATAATAGCAGTGAAGGAATGACTGTCTAAACGAAAGTAAAGTGAGAGAGAAAATGAGAGTATGATCAGTGATAGTACACAAAATAAACAGTCTCTTAAAGAAACAGACTAAGAGTACAGGAATGTCTTAAGGAGATAGATAAAATAAAGGAAAAACAGTAAGAGAAACAGAGTGAAAAAGGGTGAGTAACAGAAGATGAACGGAGTAGAAATAGACAAGGACTGTAAGAGACAGATAAATGGAAATGAAGTAGGGTAAGGGAAGTAAACAATGGGCCTTATTTATGAAGGCTTTGCGCCGCCCATGCGTCACTTTTAACATGGGAAAAAGTGGCGCATCGGTGGCGCAAGGCTTTCATAAATGAGGCCCTTTAGATTTAAGTTTAAGAATTGAGCATAATTAATGAAAGCAGAGTAAGGGAAGAAATATTAAGGTACGGTAAGACAAACAAATTAAGATTCTAGAAACAAAGGTGATACAAGGTCAATAAAGGTGAGTCACCATGAGACAACGGAAGAAACAAACTGAAGAGATAGATAGACTGAATAAAATAGTGACAGAAAAGATGTTAGAGAAACAGGAGAGAAAATTAAACAACGCAAAATGTGGATGAGTTAAACGAAATAAGCATGACTGAACAGTACTGACAAAGGAAGGGGATGAAAAGAATAAGGATAAGAGAGAGGCAGAGGAAACTCTCGGATGTTATTAGTTGTACTTACCTTATAAATGTAATATCTGTGGAAGACAATAAAAAAATCTGTTATAATACATATTTCTAAATCCAATGTAACAAAATAACTTAAACAACATATTACATGGTTTATTTTTGCTGTCCTCAGAATATATTGATTTTCACTATAAACAGTGATTTCAATAGTAATCATCATGTAACAGCGGGGAAAAAAAACACAATCTAAATGATTGTGTTTAAAAAACCCGTACAAGATCTCTATACATAATATAAATACCTGAAAAACAAATGTCTTAAATGTTTTTCTCTAATTCGCAATTTCTTGAGTACACAGTACATCTTCCACAGTTACAAACTAATTAAACCATACCACTTATTTTTAAATACTTCTCAACGAAGCTCCGTGCAAGTATGTTCTTAAAACATTTATCTTAAGTACACATTTTCTTCTCTCATACCTTTCCGCGTGGCCAAATAGTATGAGTTAACTCGTTATTTTTTAAATACCTCTCAACAAACTTCCGTCCAAATATGTTCTAAAAACATTTATCTCAAGTACACATTTTGTTGTCTCATATTTTTCCGCGTGGCCAAATAGTATGAGTTAAGTAGTTATTTTCTCAAATTACTTAATCGTAGTCTTATCCATTCTTTTCTGAACCTTTCAAGTAAAAATTCTAAGGTGTTTTATACCATCAAACATTAAGTAAACTTATACCTGATGCTATCACTATGCCAAATACAAATTTCATTTCTAGATTTGCACACCCTCAGTCACATCATATTTCTAAACAACAGAGTGTCATATCTTTACAGTATTAATCTTCCTACACCAAGTAATTTTACTGAAATTTGGGTTGAAAAAATAGCAGATAAGAATTAGTTAAGTCAAAAGGCAAACGTTTCTTAAAAGTCAATTGACTATCATTGCAGAGCGTCCAGCCTGTTGGAGACTTCAAATAAGCTGTGTAATGTCCTGATGATGTTGAAGGCCCTTCATGAAAAATAATGGCTACAGTTACAAATGTTCTTCTAGAAATAGATACTTGAGAAGCCACAAAATTTTTAATTAAAGTTGACAATTTACTCCCATCAGCTCTGCATCGTTGAAACATTAAGATTACATATTGTCCATTTCTGTGGATAAATAATGTTGATAACATTTCAGAGTTACATTGAGAGCAGACCATGTTCTGATGCGCATCTTTAACTATTTTATTAAAGGACACTTCTTTACAGTCTGGTAATGTTAAATATATAAATCTTTTAGTGTGTATATCAGTACTACTTGAAAATGAACAATTATCGCAATTATGTTCCCATTTATAAGAAAGGCCAAAAAGACTATCAATATCTACACCTTCATCTTCCAAAACTGTAAGCATATACATAATAAATTCCTGACAATCTTGCTTAATATTCTGAGAAAATTGATTTAGTCCTGCACATATGTCTAAAACATTCCTTAGTTCTGAAACACTTGCTACTTCACTATTACCACTGCTACATTTTTCAAATACAGAATTTAACGAACAACAAAATGTTTGCTCCCGATTTTGTACAATCTGTTGCTGAAATTTTTTTAGAAAAAAAACAACATTAACTACTACATTTGCATAGCAGTTGACACCAGACCTGTTTTCAAACTTAAATCCAACAATCTCTTCAATACTAACCTTTTTCTTACTGCTACCAAGGACATTTCTCTACTATTTTGGTACATTTTTCCTCATTTCTCCTTTTCTGACCAACCATACACTTTTTAATTAAAGGATATTGAGGTAAACTTGGAGCATATTTTCTTCTTAACCTATTATACTCCTTCACACAATTTAAATCTGCACTAATCTTTGTCTCATCAAAATCAATTAGATAAAGTCCACATAAAGTTCTAACTCGTGATAAAGCAACATACGCCATACCCTCTTTGAATACAGTGCTTCCAATATTTACCAAAGCACAATCTACACTTAAACCTTGAGATTTGTGAATAGTCACTGCATATGCCAAACAAATTGGAAATTGCTTCCGACGGACATATAAGTCTTTCACAAGCAAAAAACGAGTTGAACAGCGACTGAATTGTTGAACTTCCTCAATTCCATCAAATTTGATTCTTAAAAATTCAATCTCATCTCTATTTGAGTAATTGACAAAACCAACAACATTTCCCATTGCTCCATTTACCAAACCTCTTTCTACATGTAAATTTCTCCGTAAAATAATCCGACAATTTAAACATACATACAGATTTTTTTCTAAGCCAGCAGTTTTAGATATAGATTTCTGAAGAGAATCCAATTTTAACTTCAACTTTTCAGACAAAACAATAGTACTACCTTCATGCTCTATTCTATCTTTAGCTTCCAGTTTCCTAATTTCTTGATTTTCTAACTTCAACATTTTTTTAATTGAAAACCTAACATTCTTTGAGAGTTGGCATCAAGCATATGACTGACTTATCTGCTACCTCTTTACTATATATTTTCTCAGGTACATTATCTTCATTAGCAAACAGCTTGGAAAGTAATCGTGTTCGTAGAGTTTCTTTCGCATCTTCAGTTAGTTTTCCAATCCTTATATCTTGAAGAATATTTCCATATTTAGTATCCTTTGCCTGTCGCATATTTTGAACCAGTTCAGTATATTTGAAATGTGACCATATATTAACATTTCCAATACTTCCCAGGCACTTTCTGGTCTCTTCATGCGTAACAGTTTCAAATACAGGTTGTCCTTTCACAGGAGTTAGCTGCAGTAGGTCTCCAAAAACTATGACATGTTTACCTCCAAATAACACATCATACTCTGTCTTAAGTATCTGTTGCATTCTTAAATGCACAAAAGCAAGCATTACATTGGATACCATGCTTACCTCATCAATAATGAGAAGTTTCATTTTTTAAGGACTCTAGAAACTTCAAAACTAGCTTCTCCAGATAGCTTGTGATATTGTAATTTATTTTCGTGTTCAACTGGCAGCATCAGTAAACGATGTAAAGTAATACCTTTATTATTATGTGCTGCCAATCCAGTTGGAGCAGTAACAACACAAGACAGTGTTGACTGAGTTATTTGCTGTAGATATGTAGTAATTACTTTAATTAGGAAACTTTTACCAGTTCCAGCTTCTCCACTTACATATAGTCGAATAGGTTCAAATGACATACATGAGCATTCTTTTTTCTCATGACAAAAGCCGTGCTCAATGTGCTCTGTCACTTCATCATATATCTGTCTTTGCTCAAGATTAAGTTGCTTCTCCAATTCTTCTAAGTTTATTACTTCCTCTTGACCTTGATGCATTGCTCTTTCCACCTCATCCATGGCAGTGGCTGCTTCATTTTGGATAAGTGGTTGTCCCAGTGGATCTTGACTTAACGAAGCCGAACTTTGACTACATTGTGAACTGTCTCTAGCAATCTCCGCTGCAATTGTTGCTTCCTGCTCTATTTCGTCATTCAACATTTGGAGATAATTTCTGAAAACAGGACATTCAATACTACTTTTAGATGCGTTAAATGAATCTTCATAACTATCAAAGTCACCAAGTAGTTCCTCTTCTGTACGCCATGGTTTAAAAAGTTGCAAAAGAGCTAAATAGTAAAATTCGCTTTTGTCAGGTGTTTGGCAACTCAGTTTTCGGTGATTAATCAAGTGTCCTTTTCTTTGTTTCACCAAACATCCTTCATGTCCAATTACAGCGTGTACACCTTTATCAATGTTCTCTGTAATATTACTTTTAAAACTGTAGTTTTGAAGTATTTCATACAGACAAATGTTTTCAAGCAGAGTACTTCTATTTGGATAGTATGTATCCAACATATTTGTTTTCAGAATGTCTGTACTGTTTGGTTCTCTCTGTGCTAAATATTCCATTTCTTGCACAGGTTTCAGAACACGGTTTCGTGTTTCTGCAAGACCCAAACTCACCCACAGGATAGTTCTTGATTTTGCATAAAGACTTGCTGATGATAAGCAATCACAACATTCATATGCTCCAATTTCTCGATGAGATAACATCTTCAAACTGTACGTATACAATTTCTTGCTTAGGCTCTTTTCATGAGAAATGTCTTCCCACATCTCCTTCAGTTCCGTCTTTTCAGATTTCGTAATGTAAGACGATAAATATCGAGCCACAGCAATAGAGTTGTCTGCAACATATTGTATGTCCATGTTAGCATTCCACATGGACAAAATGACTGGGTTATAGTCATTTATATATTTGGACTCTTCACCTCTTCTTAAATTGTACGTATTTTTAGGTGACCTTCTTGTGATGTTATGTCGCAAAGATGACATAAAATTGTTGACTCTTCCTTTTGAAAGTACCGGTTGTGCAAATCCAAAACGACATTTGGTGTAGAATTTAGTCTTTGATTTGAATTTTCGCCGACAATATTTTCCACAACGATGACTTTGAAAGTGTAACACTTTTCCTCTTAAGTCCTTATCAGTTGTACTATTAGGTATGTCACAAGTGGCATATTGTTCAATAAAAGACAGTACAGTCTCATCCGAGTCTGTTCCAAATTTGGGAGCATCCTTGATCCATAACAGCATATGAATATGAGGAGCACCTCTTGCTTGATATTCTTTTCTCCAAAAGAAATCCAGTACTTCACCAAGAGGTGGATTTTTCTTGTTTGTAATAAAATACATCATAACTTTAAATCTATGATTAAAATATCTGCAAACATTAACCGGATCCAACGAACACAGTTCTCCACTATCTTTCTGTTGCACTTTATCCATAAATTCCTTTGCTGAAACATTTTTTAAGATATGGTTTACTGCATAAGAAAGACCAGATAAGTCACTCTCAAACAGAAGATAAAACAAATATGGAATGCATTGGCGAAACCTCGGACCTTCTGCATATAATCTTGTTGTCCGGTACTCAGATGCAGGAATCTGCATAGGTCGATCATCATATCGTGTACCTTCACCTGTAGGGAATAACTGTGGGAAACAACGACCTTCCAAACTTTCTTCCCATACACTAATAGGATTTCCTTTTGCTTTTTTCATCTGAAATAATTCAATAGCATTCCCTATTGCTTCTTTGGAATGCAGTGGATGAACACTGTAATGCTCATAAATTTCTACACTTCTGGATAAGTCAACTTTTTCAATTTGTCCAATAGACAAATCATTGTCCTCTTCATCACTTACTTCTTCTTCTTCTACGTATACATTTTTATAGTATTTATTGTTTTTCACTAAATACAACGTTGCCTTTTTGACTTTTCTAACATCCAATAAATCTTGCCAGATTTTCTTACTCTTTGTAGGTACACCATTAACTAGAATAACTAGAGGTTCCTCTTCTACATTTTCAACACCATTTGTTTCCATATTTTTTTTTAAATCAAGTGGCAAATATACAACTCTACCCTTTAATCCTCTTTGTAAATCCGAAGGATTTAGGGGCATATTACCAACAACTAGGGATTTTTTTTGTCTCTAACTTGTTTAGAGACAAAAATTATCGCCGCACATCGGCGATTTTTATCGCAGGTTTATCGCAAATGCGATAAAAAACGGCCGCAATGCATGAATATCGCTGAAAAGTCCGCGATATTCATGCATTATCGAGCAAATGCTCTTAGCCATGTTATCCACCTCCCATTGGATAATATGGCTAAGAACTGCTCAGAACGATTCAAAAAGGGGTGGTGATGGACAGAGTATCTGAATTAAGCAAGACACTCCTACCCAGTCAAAAGATCAGGGCTTGATCCATCACCGTTTTTTAGCTCACTGCACCATCCCAGCTCAGAACCTGGCTGCATGCAAATTAGTCTGTCCCTGGCCCAGTGCATCATGGGAACAGGGCAGACCAAACTACCAAGCCAATTCTTTACCAGGAAGGAAACAAGCTTCCGGGGACCGGTTTCTGGCATCACAGCCGTCTTCGGCCCGGCTTGCTTGAATCCTGATGGTGCAGTGAGCAAGGGACTCACATCTGAGCATACCCTTCCACACTTGTGGTGGCCAAAACGATTCAAAAAGGGGTGGTGATGGACAGAGTATCTGAATTAAGCAAGACACTCCTACCCAGTCAAAATATCAGGGCTTGATCCATCACCGTTTTTTAGCTCACTGCACAATCCCAGCTCAGAACCTGGCTACATGCAAATTAGTCTGTCCCTGGCCCAGTGCATCATGGGAACAGGGCAGACCAAACTACCAAGCCAATTCTTTACCAGGAAGGAAACAAGCTTCCGGGGACTGGTTTCTGGCATCACAGCCGTCTTCGGCCCGGCTTGCTTGAATCCTGATGGTGCAGTGAGCAAGGGACTCACATCTGAGCATACCCTTCCACACTTGTGGTGGCCAAAACGATTCAAAAAGGGGTGGTGATGGACAGAGTATCTGAATTAAGCAAGACACTCCTACCCAGTCAAAAGATCAGGGCTTGATCCATCACCGTTTTTTAGCTCACTGCACCATCCCAGCTCAGAACCTGGCTACATGCAAATTAGTCTGTCCCTGGCCCAGTGCATCATGGGAACAGGGCAGACCAAACTACCAAGCCAATTCTTTACCAGGAAGGAAACAAGCTTCCGGGGACCGGTTTCTGGCATCACAGCCGTCTTCGGCCCGGCTTGCTTGAATCCTGATGGTGCAGTGAGCAAGGGACTCACATCTGAGCATACCCTTCCACACTTGTGGTGGCCAAAACGATTCAAAAGGGGTGGTTATGGACAGAGTATCTGAATTAAGCAAGACACTCCTACCCAGTCAAAAGATCAGGGCTTGATCCATCACCGTTTTTTAGCTCACTGCACCATCCCAGCTCAGAACCTGGCTACATGCAAATTAGTCTGTCCCTGGCCCAGTGCATCATGGGAACAGGGCAGACCAAACTACCAAGCCAATTCTTTACCAGGAAGGAAACAAGCTTCTGGGGACCAGTTTCTGGCATCACAGCCATCTTCGGCCCGGCTTGCTTGAATCCTGATGGTGCAGTGAGCAAGGGACTCACATCTGAGCATACCCTTCCACACTTGTGGTGGCCAAAACGATTCAAAAAGAGGTGGTGATGGACAGAGTATCTGAATTAAGCAAGACACTCCTACCCAGTCAAAAGATCAGGGCTTGATCCATCACCGTTTTTTAGCTCACTGCACCATCCCAGCTCAGAACCTGGCTACATGCAAATTAGTCTGTCCCTGGCCCAGTGCATCATGGGAACAGGGCAGACCAAACTACCAAGCCAATTCTTTACCAGGAAGGAAACAAGCTTCCGGGGACCGGTTTCTGGCATCACAGCCGTCTTCGGCCCGGCTTGCTTGAACCCTGATGGTGCAGTGAGTAAGGGACTCACATCTGAGCATACCCTTCCACACTTGTGGTGGCCAAAACGATTCAAAAAGGGGTGGTGATGGACAGAGTATCTGAATTAAGCAAGACACTCCTACCCAGTCAAAAGATCAGGGCTTGATCCATCACCGTTTTTTAGCTCACTGCACCATCCCAGCTCAGAACCTGGCTACATGCAAATTAGTCTGTCCCTGGCCCAGTGCATCATGGGAACAGGCAGACCAAACTACCAAGCCAATTCTTTACCAGGAAGGAAACAAGCTTCCGGGGACCGGTTTCTGGCATCACAGCCGTCTTCGGCCCGGCTTGCTTGAATCCTGATGGTGCAGTGAGCAAGGGACTCACATCTGAGCATACCCTTCCAAACTTGTGGTGGCCAAAACGATTCAAAAAGGGGTGGTGATGGACAGAGTATCTGAATTAAGCAAGACACTCCTACCCAGTCAAAAGATCAGGGCTTGATCCATCACCGTTTTTTAGCTCACTGCACCATCCCAGCTCAGAACCTGGCTACATGCAAATTAGTTGTCCCTGGCCCAGTGCATCATGGGAACAGGGCAGACCAAACTACCAAGCCAATTCTTTACCAGGAAGGAAACAAGCTTCCGGGGACTGGTTTCAGGGCAGGTGTTTGCTTTTTGAAATATTCGCGCTTAGCGCGAATATCTCCAAAAGTTGGTAATAGGAGATAGCGATGTTAGGGACTGTTTCCAGTCGCTAACATCTTGGCAAGCCCACTTTGCATGTCATTAGTGATAAATATCACTGACATGCAAAGCGGGGCCCAAGATGGTCGCTATCTCCTATTAGCTGTCACTAACTGGTGTTAGCGACAGCTTGGTAATAGGGAGATAATTTTATCTCTGCTTTCTTGGCTTTTAAGCGGAGATAAACCCCCTTGATAATATGCCCCTCAATTTGCCAGTCTTAGGCTCCATACGAACAATAGCCTGAAAAGGATGTACACATTGAATCAGAATAGTCTCATAAGTATTTAAATCCATCAGTTCCGATGGCATATTTATCAACTCAAGAATATTATGTACAGCTCTAGCAGGCATTCTATTTTCATTTAATTTATTATAACAATACTTACAAATACGTTGCTCAAAACCAAAATCAAAATAGTTTTCTACCAACAAATAAGTTGCAAAATCTTTCCACTGACTATTATTTTCATCTTCACTTTTTAAATATATATCAACTAACCTGGGGCGGAGCTAGCCGGCAAGCGAAATGGCTGCCTGATCCCGCAGCTTCGCCGTGCACAGAACATAATATCCTCCAAAATCCTGAACCAGCAACGTTTGAAGGCCGATTCCGGTTTTCACAGACTGCCCAGCGTGTGGGGAACGAGCGGACGCCCCGGCGGCGATGAGGGAGTGGAGTTCGGGCTGAGCGGGGTAGAGACCGCGTCTCTGAGGAGCAGGACCGAGAAGCCGCGGCCTGTAGTACATACGGCACCCGTGCGGCGTAACGAGGCGTGCGGCAGCATGCGACGCACGGTGCCGGTCCAGCGACTCCCCCCCGGCCCGAGGGCAGGGAGCTTACCGGTGGTGTTTTGGAGGTTGGCGGCCCCCCTGCACGCCACTGCCCATCGGCGCGGGGACTGCAGAGTCTACCCCCATCTCCAGGAAAACCTACTATAAGGCGGAGGGGAGCCACAGCCCCTCCCGAAAAGAAGAGCGGACGAGTGCCCGACTCTGGACGACACCGGTGTCTCGCAGCAGGACGGACATTGTCGGGGGCTGGTCTGGAGGCTCCTGCCCTGGCTGACTCGAGCGGTGCGGAGGACTACCTTCTGGAGGGCCTTCGCGCCATTTTCCTGTTCCGAGCCTGGTGTGCTGGAGGTGCGGAGCGCTCCTAAGGCGGCTGCCGACATCGCGCCTGGAGTGCAGTGTGTCCCCTGGTCGGCACAGGGCTAGTCCCTTTGGCAGCGGGACCCCCCCACTCTTCCCGACCGGCCTTCCTTTCGGTGTTGCGGCCTGCACGGCCTTGCCGCTGCGACACACACCCTAGTGGCCCTGGGCCGAAGTAGTGCGTGGCCCCTGAGGTGAGGAGGCTATCGAATGGTGCTGACATCTGCCCTCTCTGCCCTCCCATCGGAAGGGTGGTTCCGGGTGTGGAGACGCTTGCGGGCGGCATAGACTTGTGAATACACGCTCCGCAGCCTACCTCGGTGGTCCTACTCCTCTGCGCAATCTACAGGCGTTTAGTGTGGCGAGATGGGCAAGGGTGATAGGACACAAAGTAAGCTGCCCTTCTCGCAGAAGAGGTTACTACAGCAAAGCCCGGGTACAGAGGATGGCCCGAGGACGCGTTCGGGGGAGGCTCCGAGCATTGATTCAGACTTAAAGACCATGCTGCTTTCCATGGAGCAGGGCATACAGACCAGTATCTCCACCCTAGGGTCCAAGATCGACGCTATGTCATACAGAATGGACCGAATGGCAGAGAGGCTAGACAAGCATGCCGAGAGACATGATATGGCTGAAAGGAGGATGAGGGAAGTCGAAGAGGCGCAGACAGACCTGGATACGGCGCAAAAAAAGATGGAAAGGATGATGCAGGCCCTGCAGGACAAGACTGAAGATTTGGAAGCGCGCTCGCGGCGCTGCAACCTACGCATCACGGGCCTTCCGGAGAGCACATCTGCGGGCCCTATGGAGCGCTTCGTGGAGCAGCTCCTCGTGAAATTTCTTGGGGACGGTGTGTTCTCAGCTATGTTTACAGTGGAGAGAGCACATAGGTCGCTAGCCCCCCGCCCGCAGCCTGGCGCGCCTCCGCGCCCTATCATAGCGAAACTGCTCAATTATAGGGACAGGGACACTGCCCTCCGCCTGGCGCGAACAAAACAACAACTGCAATATGAGGGGTCCGCCATCTCGCTGTACGCAGATTTTACAGCTAAAGTACAGGAGGAGCGGAAACAGTTCATCCCGCACAAAAAGCGTCTCAGGGAGATGGGCCTGGACTATAAGTTGCTGTATCCAGCCAAGCTGCGCGTCAACAAGGGAGGCCATTCCCATATCTTCACGGATCCTAAGGCGCTGCAACAAGCGATGAAGCGGTGGTCAAAGGGAGCGAAAGCAAGCTCGGAAAAGAACCACGAGGACGATGAAGGCGACAGTCGGCTGGACGATCACGACTGATATCTTTCACTGCCCTGCTGTTAACCCTGTGTCGAAGCAGCGATGTCCCGGATGGTACTTTAGCGGCCCCCACCTGAAGCAGAGATGGGTCACCTGATGCTCTTTACGAAGACTGCAAGCTATACAGATAAGTGGTTTTGGGGGGGGGTGGTGCATTGGGGAGGGGGCTACTCTGATTGCACGTTCACACACCCTTGGTCCCTGCACGCGATGGGAAATTCCACATGAGTCATCTTTGTTGACACCTGGTGATGAATGATCTGGAACTGGGAACACTTACCGGACATGGTCTTGAATGCGCCTCACTCAGGTGTGGTGCGAACTTGATAAATGTCACAGTTCAGAAAGTTGCACTAATTGTGGTTACTGTGCATGGCGGGAGCGGGTGGAGAGGCCTACAAGCGTTCTGAGACATAGGTAGAGACTATGACACGTGGCTACCTAGGCCCCTGCACGTTAAGCACACTGTTATGTTGGTTGACCTCAGTTGGGGTGGGTTTGCTGGGGAGTGGGGTGAGTAGAACACTGTCGGACTGGGTTGGGGTGGGTCTGCTGTGGGCGGGGGGATGGAGTGTGGTACTACGGGAGTTAATGTTTTCGGGGAGGATGGGCAGAGTTGGGGTTGAGGGGGAAGGGGACTGTTCACAGAATGTTCACTGACCTATTCAGATAACTCAGGAACCGTTTGTGGTATTGTGGCCGTGTACTATGGTATTGCCTTGTGTCAGCTCCGATGCCTAATGCCTCTGTGGTGAACTTGGACAATCCTGCTGATACCTTGCGAGTGTTAACCTGGAATGTCAGGGGTCTAAATGATCACAGGAAGCTGAGGAAAGTACTCCATTACCTACAAAGACACCATGTAGACCTAGCTCTCATTCAAGAAACCCATTTACCACTCACGAGCAAGATGCTACAGCACAGGGGCCTATTGGGAAACTCTACAGTGAAGGGTTTCACTTCACACTCGAGGGGGGTTTGGACATGGGCGAACCCACGCTCCAAGCTAGTACTGCGGCCGATTAAAGCCGACCCTGAGGGCCGTTATCTAATCTCGAGGTGCGAGGGGAAAGGTCATGACTTAATTGTGGTTAATATATATGGCCCGAATTATGACTCCCCTGATTTCTATGCCCAGTTAGCCCTCAGTTGTAGAACATATGCCTCGGCACACATGCTCTGGGGGGGGTGATTTTAACCTGGTGCTAGACCCGGGGTTGGACAGGTCTTCTGGTCCCGCGCGGAGGCCGGCCGCAGCGGCGATGACTCTCCAGGCAGAGCTGCTGACACTGGATCTGGTTGATGTGTGGAGAAGCAGGAATGCGGGCAGGGGTGGGTACACTCACTACTCTTCTTTTCATGATATACATTCCAGGATCGACTACTGGTTGGCCTCTCACTCCATCACTAGCCAAATTGTATCATGCACTGTGCTCGTGCGAACACTATCTGACCACTGACCGATACTACTAGTTCTAGAGACGCCGAATCGCAAGATCCCCCCATTCACCTGGCGATTCCCTCCATACGTTCTGTTGGATGATACCTTTAGAGGGGAAATGGCGGAGGAAATCGACCTCTTCTTTGAGAAGAACTTGGGCTCCGTGGACTCTTTCGGCATGGTTTGGGAGGCGTTCAAGGTTTTTATTCACGGGATAGCTATGACCAAACATTCCAGTGTATTCAAGGCCATATGACAGCGGCTACGCTCTCTGGAATCCCAATTAGCTGACCTGGAGACTCAACTCTTGACTGACCCTGACCCCGCTATAGCTGACAGGCTGAGATCCCTCGTCTCGGAATTCAATGAGGAGGCAGATAGGGAGGTTTGCTACATGGGGAAATATGCCTCAGCGAGAACTTACGGTGAGAGTGATTGCCCTAGCTCGCTTTTGGCCAGAATATTGCGCAACAACAGGAGAGCCCCCAGATTGACAGAACTCGACTCCCCGGGAGGGAGCACGGTCACGACAGATGAGGATTTTTTTTCCGTATTCCGTGACTACTACTCCGACTTGTACACTACTAAGACAGCAGATCTAGAGGCTGACATGGATGACTACCTGGAGCATATACAGCTACCGTTTTTAGCACAGTCGGACAGGGAGTTTCTCATGTCACCCATACAAGCAGATGAGCTCTCTGAGGCCTTGGCTACCATGCGTGTGCACAGCCCCCCGGGATAGACGGCCTGACAGTGGGGTTCTACAAAGCTTTTAAGGACAAACTTATCCCTCACCTGTTGTCCTTGTTTGACGAGATATGCGAGGAGGGCAGCATGCCCTGCACGATGAGAGAGGCCCTATTGGTTACCATCTTGAAACCGGGTAAACCCCCTAATGTTTGCAGCTCGTACAGACCACTATCCCTATTGAACGTCGACGCTAAACTTTATGCCAAGGTCCTGGCCACCCGGCTGTCCCTCATCGCGCCAGAGATTGTTGCCCCGGAACAGTCCGGCTTTGTGCCTGGTAGGAACTTAACCTATAATATACGTACAGTGTTGGGCACCATGCAACATGTGCGACAGGATGCGAAGGCTGTCTCGATCTTCCTGGATATGGAGAAGGCGTTTGATTCTGTCGAATGGCCATTCATGCTGAGGGTCTTGCGTCGCATTGGGCTGGGTGAGCAGTTTTTACAAATGAGTGGCGTGTTGTATTGGAGACCGATGGCTAGGGTGCGAATGGGGGATCGCGTTTCGGACCCTTTTACCATCAGCAGAGGCACGAGACAGGGCTGCCCGTTACTGTGCGCCCTCGTTGCTGAACCACTCACGTGTGCACTGCGAGAATACCACTGGCACCGGGGGGGTTAGTTTTCCGTCATACAAAATAATTGTTTCGACGTACGCGGACGATACGTTACTCTATGTGAGAAATCCGGAATCAAATCTTTCCCCCGTTCTTTGAGAGGTAGTGCGTTTTGGTGCCCTCTCGGGCTTAAAGGTTAATTGGGAGAAATCGGTGGTGTTTCCTCTGACCCCGGTGACAGAACGCTTTGAAATGGAATACCCTTTACACTGGTCTACAGACCCGGTACGGTACCTTGGCATAATGATTTACACAAACCCAGAGGTGCTATTTAGTGAAAACTATGGGGTGGCTTACAGCAAATGTGAGGACGGCGTGGAACGGTGGTGTAAGCTCCCCCTCTCCCTGATGGGCCGCGTAGCCATCATGAAGATGGTGATTCTGCTGAGATTTTTATTTCTGTTCTCCACACTGCCCATACTACTCTCGAGAGCCTTCTTTCTAAACCTAACGAAACTCATGACCCGCTTGGCCTGGGGAGGTGGGCAGCCGTGGGTTAAGTGGAGCACGCTCACGCTCCCGTGTGAGCTGGGTGGGCTTGGTGCGCCTGATCTGGAGAGATACTATAGGGTGGCCCAGGCCACACACCTACACACGTGGATTCACGGAGATAGGAACATCCCACACGTGCGGATGGAGCAGCTTTTTGCGGACCCTCTGCTGCTCCCAGCCACAATTTGCACTCCTTTGGATCGTAGGGTCGGTATACTAGACTCAATAACAGCTACAAAGCATGCCTGGAATGCACTACTGAAGGCCAGAGAGGGAGAGATGCTCTACTCCCCAGTGATGGCGGTGGAATGGCTGTAGTGGCTGGCCCCCATTGGGGATAGGAACGTGATCCGAGCACTGCATGAGCTGGGGCTTAAGACGGCGGGTGAGCTGTTTGTAGATGGTAAAGTCAAAACGTGAGACCACATTGCCCAGGGAGTTGATAGCCCGACGCTGTTACAGCGGTTCCAATTCCACGGAATCCGGAGCGCCTTAAAGGATGTCCTGGGCCCAGATCTGGCAGAGCCACCGGACATTCCGGAACTCTCATATGTTATAGCTACCGTATCTCCGCGGCATATTACAACGCACTTGTACAAGAGCATTGTCTCCTATAGAGCGCAGGAACCTTCCAAGGCCCGTTTGGCCTGGAAGAATGACCTGGAGATAGTGATAGACGACTCTATGTGGACATATTGCTGTGTCAACACTAGGAAGTTGTCACTGAATGGGCGACACAGGTTGATACACTTTAAATTCTTACAGAGGGTGTATTATACTCCTGAACGCTTACATCGCTACGGCCTCCGACAGTCTCCTGAATGCGAGCGCTGCCACGCGCCGGTGGCAGATTTCCTGCACATGGCGTGGAGCTGCCGCAGGATACATGAGTTCTGGGTGGCGGTTATTTCCGAACTCAGCGAGATACTGGATCATAAACTACCGATCGACCCGGCTTTGGCACTGTAGGGCTATTCGAAGCCATTACCGGTGGCTTATAGACGATTGGTAGATATGGGACTGCTACTGGCGAGACGGACAGTGGCGCAGTGTTGGATGAGAGGGCCGACCCCGACCAAGAAACGGTGGGCTAGAGATATGGTATACTGCTGCACACAAGCGGAACACTAAAGTGAGCTCCTCCCCCCACCAGAAGGCTGAAAAACCTTTGGGGCCTATATAACACCTTTATATGCACTAAGGAGGACACAACGGACACGCAGCAGGAAGAGGAGTCGGATGTGCAGTAACTAACACATAGACGATGCATCCATGTGAACTAAAGGAGCGGGGGCGTCAGCGACCTGGGAGGAATGGTGACGGCTGGGTGGAGCATTGAAGCCCAGCTGTCCTGTGGGGAGAGGCTGATGGTGGTACACAAGAGATGTTACACGGGTTGAGATTGAGACACTCTCGAAACATTCCAAAGAGGTTACACTCAGGACACGGGGGGTGGACACAGGCACGAGATTCAGCATGGCATTTCCTGTAGCACGTAGGTTAGCGAACGGGTCGGATGACGGGGGGGGGGTTAGGGGTCCCTTGGGAGTCTTTACTTTTTTTTGAGTGGGGGGGTGGTGGGGAGTTTACTTTGGGGAGGGGGGGTACCCTATAATACAAAATACACCTACATTTCTGACTTTATAGCATGCGGCCTACATGTACCAACTTCTGTGAGAATGGGGGCATTAACATATACACTGTTATGGCGCCTGCAGTCATTAACGGTTTGAACGCCTGCCCCAACGTTATATTCCGCCGCCGTGCCCCAGGGATGACGGCATAAGGCTGCGTACTGCTTGTTGCCTGTTTATTGACTACATCTCTCATTATCGCATCGCCGGTCCGAGGGGGTTGTAGGCGGGATGCTGTGTATGCCTTGGACAATATTAATAAAGGTGTTAAAAAAAAAAAAACAACTAACCTAGTTTGACTTTTGTAATGAATGCGCCGACAACACACCTGCAATGACCTTAAACTTTGTTATTTCCTGTTCAAAATTTTCAGTATTAAAATTTCCAACATTTTCTAACACATTTCCTTCTATAACTATATCAGTTTCTGCATTGTCTTCATCTGGACCAAAATAACTTACCTCAATTTCTGCACAAATCTTCTTAACATCTAATTCACATCCATGCAAAAGAGCACTATTTAACTGTTTAAGTTTAAGTGCTGGACTTTTTGCATAATACAACTTTCTCACTAATTTTCTCATTTGCGTATGATGCACTGCTAACATCCTGAAGTGATGAAACACACTCTGGCATATTTTTTTAGAAAGACAAGCCAGAGAATGGCCTTGCAGACCTATTTTTTCTCGCACTCTGCAATGGTCTAATTCTTGCAACATTACAATTTTTTTTAATAAGTAGTTTTTTTAGTGAAGTAGTGTGGCTCACTGGTTAGAGGCGGCAGACCCGAGAGCAGAGGACGGCCCGGGACCAGGGTTCGATTCCCGGCGCGGCAGGTTTCTGGACCAGGGTCAGCGGACTCGATAATTCTCTCGCCTCGGTGCCCACTCTGATCAGCGATCACACTCGGCAACTCTGGGCATTAGCTTGCCTCATCTTCACTAACGGCCCCACCAGACCGCCGGGGATGCCTGGTCTCACCCTGGAGATACCCATTAAGGGACCATCTCTCAGGGAAGGCAGGAAGGGTTTCGCAGCGGTCGAAGCGCCTTGGGACCCTAAGGGTAAGTAGTGCGCTATATAAATGCCAATACATTTACATTTACATTTAAGACTTTCCTTAGTGTACTTGCGTAAGAAATTGCGAAAGAAATCAATTGAATCCTGTCGTACACTGCAAATGCTGCTACAATTCCAACTGTAAACAGGAACATTAGGACGTCCCTCTAAAACTTCTCCAGCTATCACCTCTTCTGCATTTCTAACTACAATTTTCTCTTTCTCAATAACAGAACCATCCTTCACCTCATATGCTCGACCACTGGTGTCAACTGCATGCAACAAATTGTTACTTTGAAAGTAACTCTCTTCATTAAAAAATGGCTCAGAAGTTGAAGTATGCATCCATTTCCCAGAAAACCCTTTACAAAAATTACTTCTATTTATGTGTCCCTTCCATTTACTCTTAGCCTTTAAAACTAAAATAAATAATTTTCTTTTTGTCTCAAACGCGCGCACAACAACATCCTCTATATATTTTTTCTTCTTATAAAAAGCAGATTTTCTTTTAGAAACTTTTTCCTTTTTTAATAAATTCGAAACTACTCTGTTATAAAACATACGCTTCCTGATTTCCGTAAACTGATTCGTACGTGTTTTGCTGTACATATTTTCCTCTCTGCTGATTTGAGAAACATTTTGCTTTTTTCTAGCATTTGTCCTTCTAGATACTGATAACTGTTTTTCCTTTTGAAGATTATCCTTTGCATTTTTCCTTTGACATAATCTTTTCAAAAAATCCTTGCTTTTCTTACGAGGAGCACTCTTCTTTTTATCCGTCCTTTGTTGTTTTGATAATTCTTCTAATTCCTTCCTCTTCAAATGGTATGTCCGTTTATACAGCTTTCTTTTTTCATTTCTGGTCGGCATACTAGTTTATGTTTCTGATAAAAATAATAATCTGTAAAGAACAAACATAAGAAATATTATAGTTCGCTACTAGCATATAGCATACAAATTATAACCACAGGTTCATTTTATTAGTACAATAAAGACAAAGAAACAGTCTCTGAACAGAGTAGCAAATCCTGTAGTGAATGTTGCTTCTAAATTTATGACAGTCCATAGCTGTGTCAACATAATAGATGTATTTTCTGATTCTAATTTTTAAAGCATACAAACAGTACACTGTTTTTCAAAAACTGTCGGTGATCCTAGTGCTTTTATTTTTTTTACTATAATCTCTTATACACTTCAGAAGAACATGTATTGTCACTCTCATAAAGCAGATCAACGACGAATAGTACAAGAAAACTGTCTTCAAGAATGCTTTAGTATCCAAAATAATTTTATTTATTTAAAAGTTCATATTCTGAAAGAACTTGAAGCATTATTTCATCAGCTACTTCTTCATATTGATCATCCTCATCCTCCAAACTCTCCTCTTCCCCTTCCACCATCTCTAAATAGGCACTGTCCAATGTATTATCCATAAAGTCTTCATTTTCAGTATTATTTTCCTCCTCAAAAACTCCATCTAGTAATTCCTCCAGTAGAACATTTGCGATTTGAAAATTTACTTCAATTTGTTCTGAATCATTTTCCATTTCTCTAATTTTTTTTCTGTCTTCTGTATCCTTTTAAAAAAATATAAAGACTAAATTATATCTTTTTCATAAATAGATAATTTAAAAGTACCTTTACTAATTTTTAAACTACATACATTTTTATACTTTCTAACTCATTAACTACATATACTAAGATAGCACCTTCCTCTTGTTTGAAAACAAATTGACACTATGAGCCTAGACATTAACACTGTTACTTTTTTTCATTAAATAATTACTGCTGTAAAAACACATCTTACTGTAAAATTTGTTTTTAGATTTTCTGGATATCACAACTATTGATAAACTTTATAATTCATTTTTAGGGATCCATTTTCTGAGTTCACCACTAAAACTGCTATTCAAACTATATACAGTCTGAAGGGGAGGCTCACATTATATAAACCATAACATTCACTTAACAGATTACTACTTCCCACAGAGACAGTTGCTTTTATGTTTCAACAGCATACTCAGCATGTCAATTTTATAGCATGTACAAAATTTCATGCTAACCATGAGGAACCATATCATAATAAACCTCTGCAAATGTATATAAAACAATGCACACTGTCCGGCACATATATGCAGAAAAGATGCCCATCACACCAAGAGCCATATCATAATACACCTCTGTAAATAAAGAAAAAAGACTGCCAAAGATAATACAGCATGAGTTAGAGAAATAATGAAGACTTAGCAAGAATTATTCCATGGAAACAGCAAAGAATTATAGTCAAAGGATAGATGAACCAGAACTGCATCGATAAGAACACACGCACCAGGCCAATAAAAAGATAATGTCAACTATCAGTGGAAAAGTATCTCAAAATACATATCTAGTACAAGCAGATACAGACATGGCAAAAATAGAAGATAAAATCATGCACCAAACCAAAACTTTGCAAATATTCTAAAAAATTTTGCTTATTATTTTTATCTGCAGCCAAAAAAAATGCCTTTCAAAAATACCAACTCACCTGAAAAAAAGAATGTGATTGCTGAAAATTCGATAACGTGGAATACAGGTTGTTGCTATTCAGCACCAAACACTTTAAGAAAGAGAAATACTTACATTTAATTAACATATTACAGACATATTTATTACACAACATACACCCAGTGTAGCAAACAACAAGCCTAACAGATAAATTCCCTAAGATTCTCCACCATTAGATATCCTAATGCCTAACTAAGTTCAATAATTGTTTTTTCACCACATCAAATAACTAAATATTAAATAAAATATTAATATAGAGTAGAAAAGATACACAACACAGGAGAGATATAGAGTACAAGAGACAGACAGACAGTAGGACGGAGATGAACATGCACAGACAGACCAGCATTCTAAGCACAAATGGAGAGATAGAAAAATAACAAGAGCAGAGAAAAGTCAAAAAAGAGAAGGATGGTACATTAAAATAAAAGATGAACGTAGAAAGGGAATCACAGAGTATAAATAACAAACAGAGCATAAAGAAGACAAAAGGCAGGAGGCACAGGGACAGAGAGGACAGCAGGCAAACACTACAATAGGGTGAGAGAGAGCAGAAGGAACACAGAGATGGACAAACAGAGCAGAAGACAGAAAAAGATGGAGAGAAGAAGAGTGAATAGGAGGGAGAGAGATATACACCACCATACACACAATGTAGGAGGAACACTGAGAACAGGACACAGAGAAAGATACAAAACGAGCACGAGAAGGAGAGAGATATCACAAGGGAGAGTGTCAGTCAGTCAAGTTAACTTTATTCGATTCAATTAAAATCATACAAAGAACATAAAAACAAAGTTATTTACAATTAAAAAGCTATTAAACAGATATCACAAGGGAGAGTGAAGGTAACAGTGGTTTCAGGCCAGAAAAGAAAAGAATGACAGAAAGGAAAAAAATATAGTAAAAAGCACAACAAAGACAGAGAGAGCAAGAGAAACAAAAAGAATAGGACACAAAGGGCCTCATTTATGAAAGCCTTGCGCCACAAATGCGTCACTTTTTCCCATGTTAAAAGTGACGCACCGGCGGCGCAAGGCCTTCATAAATAAGGCCCCATGTGAGGGAGAAGAACAACTGCATAGAGAGAAAATGTATGAGAGACAGGAACGGTAGAAATCAGAGGATAGGCAACATGGAGAAAAACTTCACAGTAGACAGAGATACAGAGGGCGAGCCAGACACACTAAAATATATGAAGTAAGCAGCACAAAAACAGTATGTTGAGAAAGCGAAAACAGCAACACAGATATATGTATACTGACTCCACTAACTTAGTGCAAGAACGTATCTGTTACAGGAACTTCTGCATAACCTCATACTCACAACTCTTTGTTTCCCTTTAGCCCCAACCCTTTCCCCTCTGACCTCTCACCCACCAGTGCAGCTCTCGACCACAAACCACACTGTAAATTTTGCCCTCCATATTTTTACATGTAGGTATGGTACAACATGTAACATCATATCTACAGCAACTGAGTACTAATACCTTTGACACAGATTCATAGCTGCACAAGTTAAGTAAAAAGTCTGCCTACGCCAGGGCTCAAAAGTGGAGCCCGATAGACAGCAAGCCTACCTTTAAGAAACTGCCTGTGCTGAGACCCGAAGAGACCCGGCCAACTTAAAGCCCTGAAACTATCTTAATGTCTCCTCTCTCTTTAAACCTTTACATTTCACTTTCAAACCACGTTTGCTTTCCATGACACACGTTTTTTTTTTCAGTGTTTCACATTCAACTCCTAGACACTTTTCCCTTTTTAGTATCAAAAGCCGCAGCTGCAACATGGCTAATACACAAATTAATTAGTCTATCTTTCGCGTTTTTTCAGTGTTCAAATTCTAAGAATTTCTTCACATAAATAGATACGAGCGCCTCAGTACCTCCAACAGTCATAAAACCAACTCGCTCCCTTTCACTTCCAAATCCCTTGGAGACGGCAAAAAAATGTCGGGCAGATTTACAAGCCCCTTACGCCACTTTTAACATAGAACAAGTGAAGCAAAAGTGCTGCACGGAGCATGTTAATCTGCCCCTATATCTGTATACAGATGACTGTACTGAAGCATGTCATTATTCGTTCACATCCAGGCACTTTTAATTATATGACTTATTTAACTAGAAGCACTGTAATGTTGCATGTCTTTTCAAAGATACACCAGTGCGCGCTATAATGCCTACTTTTTCCTTATTCTTGAACAGTGGTTATTTTTTACTCATGTAATGAGAATTATTATGAGTTTTTAAACAACAAAGCTTACGCGGTAATAGTCACTCTGCATATGCTTCCCTGTAAGAATGTAGGTTATCCACCCCCGCATGGGAACCTTGATGTTTCCATCTGGCAGCGAATTCCGGCCTTGAATTCAAACTTGAATCACAAGACATGAACAACAGCCTTATTGTCACAAAAACAAGTTACCCTACCATCTGTTCACAAACATATCTCTTTCACTTAGCTAATATTCACAGAGAAGTGCATTCCTTATAAAATAGTGACCTTCCTTTACAATTTGCTGAGGTGACTCCCATAATCTTTAACGCATCCTCCACTCCAGGGCAGGCCTATTTTTTTTATAACTACTAAGCAATGGTTTAGTGACTTCTTTGGCAGAAATGATTTGAAGTCATTCTGCTACTCTTCACTCCATAGTCGCAGACCTATTTTTCTGGACTTCCTGTTCTATTACCAGTGCCTGCTGCTTTCGTGTTCCTATTTTGTTTATTACAAAATGGATGTCCGTCCTGTCTTCGCAAACGAGCCAGAGCACTTAGAACTATTTCGCCAGAGGATGCTTGAATACTATGGCATCCTGCCACTTGCGACTTTGAGTGCGTCATATGCATTATCATTTCAATTTTCCTATTTCACCTGTGTGCAGCCTGTATTTCATTGCCTGAACTGTGATTTCATGTGGGCCCTGAACTTATGTCTCTGCAACTTGGTATCTCCTGAAGTGAATTACAATCATCTCATGAATACGTTAATTGATCATGAACAGCTTTGTTCCGATGGAGGGATTATGGCCTTTGCAGCGATACATGGAGTTCTGGGTCATTGGAATATATTCGCAGTGGCGCAAGATTTTTTGGCACACAGCTACATAGAAAAGACACCGAGTTGTCCTCTGATGGTACTAGAGGCTCCGGTAATTGAAGAGCATGTATGTTCTTTTCCTCTTTTCAATTGGATGGCTGACTTGTTTTCGGATGATAACAGTGACTTCCTTTTAGAAGCGGTAGCTGCTTATTTCGCCTACTCAGTTGTTGGAGGACTCTTATGCAATCCATTGATGTCTACATTTGTTTTTTCCCTCCCTATCTTTTTCACGTTTTCTTGGACTTCTTTTTTAATATGAACAGACCTATTGGCTTTACTAACAGTGGACATTACAATTTCGTGCTGGTCAGATTTTCGTGTTTAATGTGGACTAAATTTAAATGTAATATACTTCCTCAGAACGGTGTTGAATAAATGTTGCTAAACCGTATTCATTTTACATCATACTATGCTTGCACCGTTTGTATTCTATGGACTAGTGACTATGCCGATTACTTTGTTTCTTACAATATCTGTACTCGTATTAGATAAGAAACTTGCCTTGAAATCAGTGCATTACTGAACAAACATTTCAAATATACACGTTCTCTCTTTTAATCCATATTCTGAACTGAAATGATTGTATACTGAAAGAGTATTCATGTGTTCCACATAACCTCAGCTGTACTAAGTTCATGTTTTCTTTTGTCGACCTAACTTACTCATACTAGAACCCGCAGGCCTATGACAGCCCGTCAAGCCTTTCTTAGCGGGTCGCGGACCATGCAAACAATCGTACCTCTGGTAGAAAATAATTTATTACTGGTACCAAGCACCGCCGCAGTTCCGCTTCACTTACACTGTTAATCACTGCTCCCCCGCTTCTACAGACCAGACGCTATGTCGTATTTCACTACTTTATCACGCTTTCATCTCCACTATAACAAACACTTCTCTGCCAGCCACCACAGAACAGAGTGGAAAAGCGAAGGCACTAAGAAGTCAAATACGACATACCCTCTGCTTTGTGGAGCCAACCGAGCGGTAATTGTGAAAGTAGACATTCACTTGCGCTTCAAAAAAGCATCTTAATTATATAAATAGTTTTTTGAAAACCTACCAAGTACTTTGATGCGACTATCTGTGTGGTAATGCAGAGAAAACTTCCTCAGCCCGGACTGAAGGCAGACACAGACAGACACACACACACTAAGATAACACAGGGCAACGGAGACTGAAAGCAGGAGGGAGATAAAGATGGAGTCAGACGGCAGGAGGGAGACAGATCTATGTATACTCGGTCTGCTACCTCAATGTATGAAGACATGTACTGCACGAACCTGTCTACAACCTCATGGTCACAAGTTTTCATTTTATTTTACTCGCCCCCTCCCCCTCTCACCCCACCCCCACCAGTGCAGCCCGCGGCCACAAACCACACTGTAATTCTGTTGTCTGACAGAAAGTTTATGAATAGCTTAAGCATTAGCACTTTTTGACGACGGTATCACATGTAATGTACCATTTCTCTCTCTATCTCCATTATCTGTGTCTCTGCAAATACCATTTTGTCCTCTCAAAACCAACTTCTCTGATTATATGGAAACGCTTCAAAATCACACAAATAATTACTGTCTATTTCAAACATATTTTATATTCCATTTTTTGCTGTACACCAAAATTATATACAAAACTATAATTTACACTTGAAAGAATGTGAAGAAAAGGCGCGCAACCCACATTAAATTCACAAGACTTCAGGCCCCCACCCCCCTCCCGTCTGGTGTGGCAGTCCAAGGTAACATATATATTCCAGATACACACAGAGCCGCACCGGAACGTTTCACATCTCTGTAAACATCCATTTGAATGTTAATTAGGCCTTGCAGTTGTTTTACCCCTTCTAAAAGCCCCTGCAGCTTTACTCTGCCTACTAATTAAACATTCATGTCCGCCTAACGAAATCTTTTTAATTTGCCTCCCCCCAAATTTAGTTCCAGTTTCGTCTCTGACTGACAGTGAATTAAAAAAACTAACAGTAAAAGATTACATAAGAACATGGCTGAAGACCATTCAGCTTATTGAAATTTATTATTCAAAATTTTAAACTAATAATTGCAAACAAAGAATTTCGTTTAAGAGTGATGAAACGAAATGGAAAAATAGTTTTAAAAAATACAAGACATTGTCACAGTCAAAAATGAGGTTACTCAGAGACTGTGAGGGAAATGAACTAATTATAGTGACTAAACCACATGTTACGGTACATGACAAAAGAAACAGTTACAGACTTACCTTTACCAATGCTTTGTAAGATGTAGAACAGTGACAGTCACAAAACAGATATTCGTTTGACGGAACTCGCAATAATGCTTCTATCACTGCAACTAAAATTCAATGGCACAGATATCCTGTCAATACAGACTCATATATGTCTCTTCAACCAATCATATTTGTTCCCGCACAATTTTAAAATCAAATTAACATTTCAGTTGGTAGTCCCTTTCAATATTTTCAAAGTTACATAAAGGTCACCCATCACCCACTGCCTTCTCTGGCTGTTTCCATGGTAACACCTCATTCTGCACCTGGCTGAAGGCACAGGTCAAAAGTTCATATCGCAACGTTCTACATCAAACCAAGAAGGCTGATTTCCCTCCGAAAACACCTGCCTATCCACTCCTTTGTTACATGTCATATTTTTGACACCCAATAGTACTTTTCGTTTTACATAAACATTAACATGCAGTCTTCAATCTTGAGGTATTAGAATCAACCAATCATTTTTAGTTTTTCAACCACACCAAGCCTCATCCATTTTTTTATCCTGACTTTCAGCTTCTAACTGCCATTCCAATTCCCGAACCCATCGGAGTACTAGTGCATCTGCCTAGAAAATGAAGGTTTGGCTTTTAGGACACAGCTATATTCACTGGAGTGGAAAATATGCAGCAAACAGATGAATTTCCAACCTTGATTTACCAAATGTGCTGATTACGTGGATTGGCCAGAGAGGATTGAGATGTCACCAATTGATACCATTGGTGAAAACTTTTATGCATCTCCCAGTACATGACCTTATAATTGTGAACTGTGGTGGGAACGATCTAGGCACATTGACTGGGGTAGGTCTGGAAATGCTTCTAAAGGACACCTTTCGGCAATTGATGACACTTTTTCCTCGAACTGTCTTGGTGTATTCCAATATATGCCCAAGACAGAAATGGAATTGGTCAAATCAACATTCTCCACAGATTGAGAAAGCAAGGAAACATGTAAATAAATCTGTTTCTGCTTTCCTCAGAGATTATAGCATGGGTTCTATTTACCACAACAACTTGCGTTACAACATGCAAGACATCTATAGGAGAGATAGTGTTCATTTCACGGATGAGGGAAACAGAATCTTCCTCTGTAACATGAGACTCTGCATTGGTACTTACTTATAAGTGCAGAAAAAACTCAATTAACACAAGGGCTCTTTTAAGAGCCACCTTATATCTAAACACTCAAACTTCTGATTTATCTCCATCTTTTCTTTTATTTTTGTTCTTCGTGCGCGACCGGGTGCGCGCACCCCGATATGTTTTTGCAGAAAAAAAACTTCTTTTACACTTTCTGCGACCTTAATAAACCCCTGAGAAAACCTACCAGATCAAACACTCTCCACCCTGCTCCTTTTCCATGCTCTACACTATAGTTTTTCACAGTCTTGTAAATAGGTGTGCGCGACCGAGTGCACGCACCCCACAACTTTTATTTTAAAAAAATAATAATCTTTTCGCGTTCAAGGGCCTTACTGCACCCCCTGAGAAAACCTACGCGGCCAGACAATCTCTACCGTGACCCCTTTCCATGTTCCAACGCTTTGAAATGTACAATATATTCACTCGCACAAAATGGCGGTCAACACTTCCTGATTTCCTCCGAATCGAACGTTCACAGACGTCACACAGCAAAGCATTCCGCTCGCGCACAGCCGCATTAGTGCGCGCACCCGAGCGCGCTTATAGATATATAATTGACTTCAACTTTAATTTTCTCAGCAACAACTGAACGGATTTACACCATTCAAACAACAGCGTAATCTGCGAGCCGGACTCTACCTTTTTGCCAAATTTCTTATAAATCCATTCAGCCGTTCGAGCTGTAGCCGTGTCTAAACGTCCTATGGAAAATAACATGGAGAAAACACGTTTTGGGACCCCCCTTTTATCTCAGCCCCCACTTGACGAATCCCCCCAAAACTTTCAGGGAAGGAGCACAGCGGACCGAGCCATCTTCTTGGACGAAATTCGCAAAGATTCGTCCACCGGGGCCAAAGTTAATCCAAATAGAATGTCGCAGATTTCCTATGGAAACTAGGTCCTAACTATAACTACCTACTGGCGACCGCCAGTAGGTAATATATATGTATATATATATCCTAATGGCAGTCACCAGTAGGTAGTTATAGTTAGGACCTTGTTTCTATTCAAAAAGCATTTTTTCTTTTGCCAATATCTATGGCGCCGTTTGACAAATCTTAGCAAAATTTTTAAAACTAATGGTTCACTCAGGGCAGCTCCTGTCTTGAAAGTTTCTGGGTGATTCGTTGAGTGGGGGCTGAGAAAAAAGGGGGGTCCCAAAACATGTCTTTTCCATGTTAATTTCTATTGGAAACTTTAGACAAAGCTACAGCCCGAACTGCTAAATGGAATTACACCAAATTTGGCAAAAAGGTAGGTCTTGGTTCAGAAACATACCTGTTTTTTAAATGGTGTAAATTCCTGAGAAATTAAAAAAAAGATTGATATCTGATGTCCGAGGAAGATTCATGAACCCTCCCGAGCACAAGCTACAGTGGTACTGAGTTAGAAGAAAAAAAGGAGACAAATCACGAAAACGGGGCAGGGTAGAAACATCCTGACCCCCTAGGTCTGCTCATGAGGTCCCACAAGGACACCCGGGACCCCAAATTTAAAAATATATATATTTTCAGCCAGATTCACGCTGGGTTCACAAATCTGGCAGATAAATGATAACAAAACAAAGCACAAGCTCCTACGCTTCGTTCCTTTAACCCCCGGGTGAGCCAGGTCCCGGGGGCAATGTTTTATTAGGGTGCAGTGGCCCACAGGGGCCCCCACAGCCCTGGGGCTGCCACCACCCTGGTGCTTTAATGATAGTGTGTGGGGCACATGCCCCCCATGCTACCTGGGCCCACCACCTCCCTGGGGCTCCAACTAAATTATAGATGTGTAGGGGGGCTGCTGCCCCACCCCACACTGCCCTGGAGACCACCATTTCCCCGGGGCACTAATTATGGTAATACAGGGGTCAGTTTTGGACCACCGGCCCAGAGAATCCCCCACCTCCCCAGTGCTATGTACATGTTGGGAGGGGGCTGCATGGCCCCCCGCCTGGAGCCCTAGATGACCCTGGGGACCACCACCCCCCAGGGCTTGCTCTGGCACTGTCCCGGGGTGCCCACCCTAGGACATTGCAGTTTGCAATGACAGGGCAGGAGCACGGCTCCTGCCCTGTCATTGCAAACTTCTGCATTGATTTATGGAAGCAAGAGCAAAAATCCTGCTCTAGCTTTCATGACATGAAGCAGATTGCTTTTGGACAAGGGGAGCTGCATTCCAGCAGCTCCCTTTGTCTAAAAGCAATGCCGGTTCCCGTGGGAGGGGGGAACCCTGCTGGGACCTCAGGGGCATGGGGCTCCCCCAATGGTCACCAATGTTGAGCACCGACCCTGGGAAATGGGGTCCCTGGAGCCAGAAGTGCCCCCCCCTCTTTTAAGTATTATTAAAAAAATAAGACCGGGCCCCGGGGGATGGGGTCCCTGGGGCAATAATTCACCTCAGGAGAGGGGCCACAAGGCCCCTCTAAAAAAAAAACAAATAAATAAATTAAGGCTGACCAGGCCCCAGGGAATGGGGTCCCCGGGGCCTAAAGTGACCCAGGGAAGGGGGCTATGCGGCCTCCTCCCATATAAATGATTTTAAAGATAAAAACAAATGAAGCAGGCCCCTGGGGGATGGAGTCCCCAGGGCCAAGTGGCCCAGGAAAGGAGGGGCATTCTGTACAAATAATAAAAAAATAAATGAGGCAATGCCCCGGGGAATGGGGTCCCGGGCCAAAATCGGGCTCAGGAGGCCCCCATTCCATTTTTCTTTTTTATCTAAAATAAATGGGTAAGGCCCTGAGGGATGCGGTCCCCAGGGCCCAAAAAATACTAAAAGAAGGAGGGCCGTAGAGCCCCCCTTCTAAAAATAAAGAAAGAAATTAAAAGGTGGCATCTCACCGGAGGCTTTGCCCCCTCCTTGTTCCACTCGGCAAATACTCCTCCTGGCATGTTTGGGGTTGGGGATTAAGTCCCCTTGAATGCTAAGGTTCCTTAGGGGCCAACTAGCCAGCCAGGTATCTCCAGTAAGCCCCACAAGGTGGGTTTGCTGAGAGGTGGTCCGAGTCCACCCCCCTTTTTACACCACTCAGTTCTTTGCCTCTTTCTGAACCTCTGTTGCTTCCCTCTGCATTTCTCTTGCCTCTTTCTGTACCCCTTTTGCCTCTATCTGCATCTCGCTTGGTTGTTGCTATACTGCTTTGCCTCTTTCTGCACCCCTCCTCCCTCTATCTGCACCCCTCTTACGTCTTTCTGCACCTCTGTTGCTTCTTTCTATACTTCCCTTGCTTCTTTCTGCATCCCTCTTGCCTCTCTCTGCACCTCTGTTGCTTTTATCTGCACTTCTCTTGCCTCTTTCTGCACCCCTCTTGCCTTTTTCTGCACCTCTCTTGGTTGTATCAGAACTGCTCGTGTTTCTTTCTGCACCTGTCTTGCAAAATTTTGTACCCCTCTTGCCTCTATCTGCACCCTCTTTCCTCTTTGTGCACCTCTCTTGCCTGTGTATGTACCCCTCTTGCCACTTTCTGTACCTCTGTTGCTTCTTTCTTCACTTTTTTTCTTTCTTTCTGTACCCCTCATGCCTCTGTATGCACCTCTCCTGCCTCTTTCTGTTCCTCTCTTGCCTCTTTCTACACCTCTGTTGCTTCTTGCTGTACTTCTCTTGCCTCTTTATGCACCCCTCTTGCCTCTTTATGCACCTCTCTTGGATGTTTCTGTAATGCTCTTGTGTTTTACTGCACCTGTCTTGCAAATTTCTGCACCACTTTTGCCTCTATCTGCACCTCTCTTGCCATTCAGCACTCTTCTTCCCTATGTCTGCTCCTCTCTTGCCTGTTTCTATACCTCTCTTCACTCTTTCTCTACCTCTCATGCCTCTTTCTGCATCCCTGTTCCCTCTTTCTGCACATCTCTTGCATGTTTCTGCAAAACTCTTGCTTCTTCCTATACTTCTCTTGCCTCTTTCTGCACATCTCCTGCCTCTTTCTGCATCTCTGTTGCTTCTTTCTGTACTTCTTTTGCATCTTTGTGCAACTTTGTTGCTTCTTTCTGCACTTCTCTTGCTTCATTCTACACCCCTCTTGCCTTTATCTGCATCCCTCTTCCCTCTTTCTGCAGCTCTCTTGCCTTTCAGCACTCATTTTCCCTCTTTTTGGACCTCTCTTGCCGGTTTCTATACCTCTATTCCCTCTTTATGCACCTCTCCTGCCTCTTTCTGTACCCCGTTCCCTCTTTCTACACATCTCTTGCCTGTTTCTGCAACTCTCTTGTCTCTTTCGGCACCACTCTTCCCTCTGTCTGCACCCCTCTTGCCTGTTTCTGCACCTCTGTTGCTTCTTTCTGTACCTCACTTGCTTCTTTCTGCACCACTCTTGCCTCTTTCTGCATCTCTGTTACTTTTTCTGTACTTCCCCTGCCTCTTTCTGCACCCCTATTGCCTTTGTCTGCACCTCTCTTGGTTGTTTCTGTACTGCTCTTCTTTCTGTCTAGCAACTTTCTGTATCACTTTTACCTCCATCTGCATCCCTCTTCCCTCCTTCTGCACCTCTCTTGCCTCTGTCTGCACCTCTCTTGCCTCTATCTGTACCCCTCTTGCCTCTTTCTGTACCTCTGTTGCATTTCTCTGCACTTCTTTTGCACCCCTCTTGCCTGTTTTTGTACATCTGGTGCTTTTTTTCTGCACTTCTCTTACTTCTTTCTGCAACTCTCTGGCAAATTTCTGCATCCCTCGTGCCTCTGTGTGAACCTTTCATGCCTCTTTCTGTTCCTCTCTTCCCTCTTCCTACACCTCTCTTGCACGTTTCTGCACCTCTCTTGCTTTTATTTGCACTTCTCTTGCCTCTTTCTGTATCCCTCTTGCCTTTCTCTGCACCTCTCTTGGTTGTTTCTGTACTGTTCTATTTTTTTCTGTACCTGTCTTGCAAATTTCTGCACCGCTATTGTCTCAATCTGCACCCCTCTTTCTGCACATCTCTTGTCTCTGTATGTATGCACCCCTCTTGATCTTTCTGCACCTCTGTTGCTTCTTTCTGCACTTTTATGCTTCTTTATGGACCCCTATTGCCTCTTTCTGCACCTCTGGTGCTTCTTTCTGCACATCTCTTGCTTCTTTCTGCACCTCTCTTGCAAATTACTGCACCCCTTGTGCCTCTGTGTGCACCCCTTCTTCCTCTTTATGCTCATCTCTTGTCTCTTTCTATACCCCTCTTGTAAATTTCTGAACCTATCTTGCTTTATTCTGTGATCCTCTTGCCTTTATGAACGTCTTTTGCTTCTTTCTGCACTGCTCTGGCTTCTTTATGTACCCCTTAGGCCTTTCTGCACTTCTCTTGGTTGTTTCTGTACTGCTCTTGTTTTTTTCTGCACCTGTCTTGCAAATTTCTGCACCCCTCTTGCCTGTATCTGCACCCCTCTTCCCACTTTCTTCACAGCTTGCTTGCCTTCCAGCACTACTCTTCCCTCTTTCTGCACCTCTCTTGCCTATTTCTACATCTCTCTTCCCTATTTCTGCACCTCTCTTGCCTCTTTCTGCACCCCTGTTCCCTCTTTCTGCATATCTCTTGCCTGTTTATGCAACTCTCTTGCCTCTTTCTATAGTTCTCGTGCCTCTTTCTGCACCTCTGTTGCTTCTTTCTACACTTCTCTTGCCTCTTTCTGCACCCCTTCTGCCTCTTTCTGTACCTCTCTTGGTTGTTTCTTTTTGCACTTGTCTTGTAAAATTCTGCACCCCTCTTGCCTCTTTCCTCATCTCTGTTGCTTTTTTCTGCACTTCTCTTGCTTCTTTGCTTCTTTCTGCACCTCTTTTGCAAATTTCTGTACCCCTTGTGCCCCTGCTGCCACTGACACAAGTCTGACCTCCTGCTGCTGACCGAAACTTGGCAGAGTAGGCCTGGACAAAGGGTTTCCTGTCGCGGGGAGATGCTACACCACCCCAGACAGGAGATAGTGTATTGGGGCAGGGAGGGCTGAATGAAATCAGACAGTGCCTGGGATGCACAAGGCTTCCCCTTGCATATTCCGGTCAAACCGGTTATGGGGCACTCCAGCCCCAGTCCCAGCATGACCCTGGACAAAGGGAAAGGGGTGTAACCACCCCCTTCCTGGGTCCCACCCATAGGAGGGACCTAGCAGGTAATCCAGCCCCCTAGATTGGTATAAGAATGGGAGCAGTGCCAACGCACTGAAACTTATGAAATGAAACTCTGGACCCTTCAACATCCTACTCGATGTAGAAGACTGAAGAATCTCCCTTGTGGTCAAGGAGTGACCACCCTGTGCAAACAGGCACCATCCAGCACCTCGACATTTGCTTTGTTGCAGTTCCCACCGAAACTCGAGTGACAGAGTTTGACAAGACCCAGCGTGCCTGCCTGCCTTCTAACAGCTCGATCCACAGTCCCTGCAGAGCTGAGACCCGTGGAGGCGACCTGAAGTGTTGGGCCCGCCATCTTGGAAAGACCACAAGACGCTGATCGTGAAGCCCACAAGTGACCCTCGAAGCTGTGCATTGGGGTTTGAGAAGCCCCAGCCCTGAGCCTCTCTTGCACCGAAGCTCATATGTAACGTGGGGTACTGCGTGGGAGGTCTTACCACGCAGTACCCCACGTTACATATTTCGTCTATCCGACCTGCAGACTGCGGGCGGTCTGACCAGGAGGAAGACTAACTTTGAAGACGTTGACTTTTTGCCGTCTCTCATCATTATGATGCAGTATAGTTTTATGCACATCGGATTACTAATCTGAGACACACCGAGAAGGTGGCGAAGTAATAGAAGTGGCCGTAACTAAGTCAACACTTGTTTTGAATTTCCACGAAGACATTGTGGTTCTGTGGGATATTTTGTTGTCATTTCCTGAAGAAGGTTTTTTGGCTTTGGAAGTGTTTTTTGCCATAAACCGAAACGTGTCGATGCTCTGCTCTGGTGGAGGAGCACTAGGCTACAAGAGATAAGATACTCCTACAGAAGTGTGGAATTTATAGATCTGGAGTTACTTAATCACATGTTATCGTAATACTGGTGGCTCTCTCTGCTTTTTAATTGGAATCATTTTCCCTATGTACTGTCCCACATTTTATTATGAATTTTATTCTGACAATGTACTGTGTTTTTTAATTTGTTTTTCTTATGAATAAAATGTGCAAGGTCTTTTGTATGTCTGATTCATGTTAATCATTTATTGCTCCTCACTGTATGTATATATGTTTGTCTAATAGAAAACTGCGGTTTACTCTCATACTTACAAAGGGGATTATTTCTGACAGACTTGTCTCTTGGTACCCTACTCCTTTGGGTCTCTGGGTCCCTCTCTGTTTTTACAGTCATCAATGCACAGACAAAAGATATTTTTTTTCATTTCATTTTGATCCTGTTTCACAGTTTTACAGTTCAAAATTTCGGTTCCAGTTTTGAAAATCAAAAACAATATAAAACTTGTCAAAAAAAAAAAAAAAAAGTTCTTTTCAGAACTAACTCATTGTACCAAAAAGAGCTCTATTCACAAGCTGAAGTATCAACGCTTTTTTTCAGGACAATTATGCAAAAAAGCGATGCTACTTGGGGCATATTATGAAGGAGACGTAATACATTATCATCGGTTTCATCGACAGGACACTGCCGATAAAACGACAATAATAGCCTTCATAGTATGTTCTACGAATTGCAACCGAAACCTATGTTAGTTGTCTTTATATCTAACATTAGGTTCGATTGCAATTCATAGAGCATATTATCAAAGCCGTTATCGCTGTTATATCTGCAGTTTTCTGCCGATAAAAGCGGCGTTAATGTTTTGCCTATCCTTAAAAATATTCCCCAGCACCTTATTGAAAACGGCATTACAACGCCTGCCGTAAGACCACTTTGCATATGTGCTGCACAGTAAGTTAATGACATGCAAAGTGGGCATACGTCAAAGCACGTGCAAAATGTGGTTGCAGGGGAAAACACCCTATCACGCAAAGAGGCGTTGCGAGGAAAAGAGGTGGAATAAACTTGTTTATCGTAGGACTGCTAAAGCCTGCTCTAATCAAGTATTCGGCAGCGTTAACATGGGGGTGTGGAAAATAAAACTGAATCCACCCCATCCCCTAATTACAAGGCACACATTACTACGTGAAAACAACGTTTGTTTTCATGCGGTAATGTTAAGTACCGCCGGCTGTTACAGAATTTACTATCACATATGTGTTCGCATTGATATTAACGCACTAACACCGCGGAAAATTCCGCTGATAGCGTCGATATTTTAAACGCTGAGCAGCCGCGATTTTTATAACTTAGGAGCTTTGCTATTATGAATGTTTACCTCCTAAGTCTCTGATTCTCAAACTGTGCACCGTGGCTCCCCTGTACACCGTAATGAGGTGCCAGGGGTGCCGCGCACAGTCTAGGGTGACTAACCGTCCGTAAATTCTACCGACATCCCTACCCTGCTATCTGTAATTGCGGCCATCACAAGGAGCAGCGCTGCTCCCATCTGAGAGGCCTCACTCCCACTGCTGGAGCATCCTCGCACTCCTCCAGGAGCACAGGAGCAGCCCCTCCCGCCCATTGAAGTTCTGTATCGGGCTCATTGCCACTTACTGAATTAAAATGGGGCACTCAAGGATGTTCAAGCATGTGGCGCTCCTCCTGTTACAGCGTACAGAAGGGATTGTGTTAAGTATAAAAAAGTAAAACGCCCACACTACAATGATATAGAACACTTCCTTTAAAGAAGCCTCTGAAATAAGTTTAAAAGATCAGGTTAACGTTCTTTTACTCTCTCATCATTCTTGAACATAAGTATTTACAATATTATATTCAACAATGCCATGGTTGCTGCTTTTTTATTTTAAGAAATTAGCAACCATTGACAAAGCCAAAAGTTGTGGCTTGTTTTTCGTGAGAAAATACTTGCTATATTATATATCTGCATAGAATGACAGAAACAACATAACACCAGTCGGGCGCAACACTATGCTAAGTGCAGATTTTTAGCCTATGTGTCTTAAACTGCCCTCTGAATTACATCCAACACTCCCTTTGAAGAGACCCCCCCATTTTTTAAACACCTCTTAAAGCCCTGGAAACAACACCATTTAACATTTAACATCATTTACCTCCAATGTTTTCATATATCAGCGTTGCTGAACTGACTCAGTGAAATGTCGCTGATTTCATAAAATCACTTTTAAGACGCTCCTTATGAAATGTCGCTGATTTCATAAAATCACTTTTAAGGTGCTCCTTATGACAGTGCACCCAATCCTGTGTGGAAGTGCTTACATAAAACATGACACTGGTATGACCAGGATAGACAAAGAAATAACACAGTGATGGAAAAGTTTCTTTATTTTTTATACTTACCTAAGAAATAGTAACAAAGTAAAACTACTTTTTTTTAAAAATCATAGTTTCTGTGGAAGAAAAGTAAAAATAAGGTTATAATCTACATTTCATAAAACAAAACAAAGTAGGAGTGAATGAAACAGAAAGTGAAAGAAAAAAGACTGAGGGAGAGTAAGAGACAGAGACAGAATGTGTAGTATATAAATCAATGAGTAAGATAATTAATTGAAAGAGATAATAGCAGTGAAGGAATGACTGTCTAAACGAAAGTAAAGTGAGAGAGAAAATGAGAGTATGATCAGTGATAGTACACAAAATAAACAGTCTCTTAAAGAAACAGACTAAGAGTACAGGAATGTCTTAAGGAGATAGATAAAATAAAGGAAAAACAGTAAGAGAAACAGAGTGAAAAAGGGTGAGTAACAGAAGATGAACGGAGTAGAAATAGACAAGGACTGTAAGAGACAGATAAATGGAAATGAAGTAGGGTAAGGGAAGTAAACAATGGGCCTTATTTATGAAGGCTTTGCGCCGCCCATGCGTCACTTTTAACATGGGAAAAAGTGGCGCATCGGTGGCGCAAGGCTTTCATAAATGAGGCCCTTTAGAGTTAAGTTTAAGAATTGAGCATAATTAATGAAAGCAGAGTAAGGGAAGAAATATTAAGGTACGGTAAGACAAACAAATTAAGATTCTAGAAACAAAGGTGATACAAGGTCAATAAAGGTGAGTCACCATGAGACAACGGAAGAAACAAACTGAAGAGATAGATAGACTGAATAAAATAGTGACAGAAAAGATGTTAGAGAAACAGGAGAGAAAATTAAACAACGCAAAATGTGGATGAGTTAAACGAAATAAGCATGACTGAACAGTACTGACAAAGGAAGGGGATGAAAAGAATAAGGATAAGAGAGAGGCAGAGGAAACTCTCGGATGTTATTAGTTGTACTTACCTTATAAATGTAATATCTGTGGAAGACAATAAAAAAATCTGTTATAATACATATTTCTAAATCCAATGTAACAAAATAACTTAAACAACATATTACATGGTTTATTTTTGCTGTCCTCAGAATATATTGATTTTCACTATAAACAGTGATTTCAATAGTAATCATCATGTAACAGCGGGGAAAAAAACACAATCTAAATGATTGTGTTTAAAAAACCCGTACAAGATCTCTATACATAATATAAATACCTGGAAAAAAAATGTCTTAAATGTTTTTCTCTAATTCGCAATTTCTTGAGTACACAGTACATCTTCCACAGTTACAAACTAATTAAACCATACCACTTATTTTTAAATACTTCTCAACGAAGCTCCGTGCAAGTATGTTCTTAAAACATTTATCTTAAGTACACATTTTCTTCTCTCATACCTTTCCGCGTGGCCAAATAGTATGAGTTAACTCGTTATTTTTTAAATACCTCTCAACAAACTTCTGTCCAAATATGTTCTAAAAACATTTATCTCAAGTACACATTTTGTTGTCTCATATTTTTCCGCGTGGCCAAATAGTATGAGTTAAGTAGTTATTTTCTCAAATTACTTAATCGTAGTCTTATCCATTCTTTTCTGAACCTTTCAAGTAAAAATTCTAAGGTGTTTTATACCATCAAACATTAAGTAAACTTACACCTGATGCTATCACTATGCCAAATACAAATTTCATTTCTAGATTTGCACACCTTCAGTCACATCATATTTCTAAACAACAGAGTTTCATATCTTTACAGTATTAATCTTCCTACACCAAGTAATTTTACTGAAATTTGGGTTGCAAAAATAGCAGATAAGAATTAGTTAAGTCAAAAGGCAAACGTTTCTTAAAAGTCAATTGACTATCATTGCAGAGCGTCCAGCCTGTTGGAGACTTCAAATAAGCTGTGTAATGTCCTGATGATGTTGAAGGCCCTTCATGAAAAATAATGGCTACAGTTACAAATGTTCTTCTAGAAATAGATACTTGAGAAGCCACAACATTTTTAATTAAAGTTGACAATTTACTCCCATCAGCTCTGCATCGTTGAAACATTAAAATTACATATTGTCCATTTCTGTGGATAAATAATGTTGATAACATTTCAGAGTTACATTGAGAGCAGACCATGTTCTGATGCGCATCTTTAACTAGTTTATTAAAGGACACTTCTTTACAGTCTGGTAATGTTAAATATATAAATCTTTTAGTGTGTATATCAGTACTACTTGAAAATGAACAATTATCGCAATTATGTTCCCATTTATAAAAAAGGCCAAAAAGACTATCAATATCTACACCTTCATCTTCCAAAACTGTAAGCATATACATAATAAATTCCTGACAATCTTGCTTAATATTCTGAGAAAATTGATTTAGTCCTGCACATATGTCTAAAACATTCCTTAGTTCTGAAACACTTGCTACTTCACTATTACCACTGCTACATTTTTCAAATACAGAATTTAACGAACAACAAAATGTTTGCTCCCGATTTTGTACAATCTGTTGCTGAATTTTTTTTAGAAAAAAAAACAACATTAACTACTACATTTGCATAGCAGTTGACACCAGACCTGTTTTCAAACTTAAATCCAACAATCTCTTCAATACTAACCTTTTTCTTACTGCTACCAATGACAGCTACATCTTTTTTTCTTCGTTTCTCTACTATTTTGGTACATTTTTCCTCATTTCTCCTTTTCTGACCAACCATACACTTTTTAATTAAAGGATATTGAGGTAAACTTGGAGCATATTTTCTTCTTAACCTATTATACTCCTTCACACAATTTAAATCTGCACTAATCTTTGTCTCATCAAAATCAATTAGATAAAGTCCACATAAAGTTCTAACTCGTGATAAAGCAACATACGCCATACCCTCTTTGAATACAGTGCTTCCAATATCTACCAAAGCACAATCTACACTTAAACCTTGAGATTTGTGAATAGTCACTGCATATGCCAAACAAATTGGAAATTGCTTCCGATGGACATATAAGTCTTTCACAAGCAAAAAACGAGTTGAACAGCGACTGAATTGTTGAACTTCCTCAATTCCATCAAATTTGATTCTTAAAAATTCAATCTCATCTCTATTTGAGTAATTGACAAAACCAACAACATTTCCCATTGCTCCATTTACCAAACCTCTTTCTACATGTAAATTTCTCCGTAAAATAATCCGACAATTTAAACATACATACAGATTTTTTTCTAAGCCAGCAGTTTTAGATATAGATTTCTGAAGAGAATCCAATTTTAACTTCAACTTTTCAGACAAAACAATAGTACTACCTTCATGCTCTATTCTATCTTTAGCATCCAGTTTCCTAATTTCTTGGTTTTCTAACTTCAACATTTTTTTAATTGAAAACCTAACATTCTTTGAGAGTTGGCATCAAGCATATGACTGACTTATCTGCTACCTCTTTACTATATATTTTCTCAGGTACATTATCTTCATTAGCAAACAGCTTGGAAAGTAATCGTGTTCGTAGAGTTTCTTTCACATCTTCAGTTAGTTTTCCAATCCTTATATCTTGAAGAATATTTCCATATTTAGTACCCTTTGCCTGTCGCATATTTTGAACCAGTTCAGTATATTTGAAATGTGACCATATATTAACATTTCCAATACTTCCCAGGCACTTTCTGGTCTCTTCATGCGTAACAGTTTCAAATACAGGTTGTCCTTTCACAGGAGTTAGCTGCAGTAGGTCTCCAAAAACTATGACATGTTTACCTCCAAATAACACATCATACTCTGTCTTAAGTATCTGTTGCATTCTTAAATGCACAAAAGCAAGCATTACATTGGATACCATGCTTACCTCATCAATAATGAGAAGTTTCATTTTTTAAGGACTCTAGAAACTTCAAAACAAGCTTCTCCAGATAGCTTGTGATATTGTAATTTATTTTCGTGTTCAACTGGCAGCATCAGTAAACGATGTAAAGTAATACCTTTATTATTATGTGCTGCCAATCCAGTTGGAGCAGTAACAACACAAGACAGTGTTGACTGAGTTATTTGCTGTAGATATGTAGTAATTACTTTAATTAGGAAACTTTTACCAGTTCCAGCTTCTCCACTTACATATAGTCGAATAGGTTCAAATGACATACATGAGCATTCTTTTTTCTCATGACAAAAGCCGTGCTCAATGTGCTCTGTCAATTCATCATATATCTGTCTTTGCTCAAGATTAAGTTGCTTCTCCAATTCTTCTAAGTTTATTACTTCCTCTTGACCTTGCTGCATTGCTCTTTCCACCTCATCCATGGCAGTGGCTGCTTCATTTTGGATAAGTGGTTGTCCCAGTGGATCTTGACTTAACGAAGCCGAACTTTGACTACCTTGTGAACTGTCTCTAGCAATCTCCGATGCAATTGTTGCTTCCTGCTCTATTTCGTCATTCAACAGTTGGAGATAATTTCTGAAAACAGGACATTCAATACTACTTTTAGATGCGTTAAATGAATCTTCATAACTATCAAAGTCACCAAGTAGTTCCTCTTCTGTACGCCATGGTTTAAAAAGTTGCAAAAGAGCTAAATAGTAAAATTCTCTTTTGTCAGGTGTTTGGCAACTCAGTTTTCGGTGATTAATCAAGTGTCCTTTTCTTTGTTTCACCAAACATCCTTCATGTCCAATTACAGCGTGTACACCTTTATCAATGTTCTCTGTAATATTCCTTTTAAAACTGTAGTTTTGAAGTATTTCATACAGAAAAATGTTTTCAAGCAGAGTACTTCTATTTGGATAGTATGTATCCAACATATTTGTTTTCAGAATGTCTGTACTGTTTGGTTCTCTCTGTGCTAAATATTCAATTTCTTGCACAGGTTTCAGAACACGGTTTTGTGTTTCTGCAAGACCCAAACTCACCCACAGGATAGTTCTTGATTTTGCATAAAGACTTGCTGATGATAAGCAATCACAACATTCATATGCTCCAATTTCTCGATGAGATAACATCTTCAAACTGTACGTATACAATTTCTTGCTTAGGCTCTTTTCATGAGAAATTCCTTCCCACATCTCCTTCAGTTCCGTCTTTTCAGATTTCGTGATGTAAGACGTTAAATATCGAGCCACAGCAATAGAGTTGTCTGCAACATATTGTATAACAGATCCTTCTCATACCTGGCTGCTAAAACATGGAACTCACTCCCCGCTTACCTTCGCCTTACCCAGAACCACCTAGCATTCAGAAAGCAACTTAAAACGTGGATATTTGACAAGTAATCCTCCTCCCCTTTCTAAGCGTCTTGAGACCCTCTGGGTATGTAGTGCGCTATATAAATTCTCTGACTTGACTTGACTTGACTATGTCCATGTTAGCATTCCACATGGACAAAATGACTGGGTTATAGTCATTTATATATTTGGACTCTTCACCTCTTCTTAAATTGTACGTATTTTTAGGTGACCTTCTTGTGATGTTATGTCGCAAAGATGACATAAAATTGTTGACTCTTCCTTTTGAAAGTACCGGTCGTGCAAATCCAAAACGACATTTGGTGTAGAATTTAGTCTTTGATTTGAATTTTCGCCGACAATATTTTCCACAACGATGACTTTGAAAGTGTAACACTTTTCCTCTTAAGTCCTTATCAGTTGTACTATTAGGTATGTCACAAGTGGCATATTGTTCAATAAAAGACAGTACAGTCTCATCCGAGTCTGTTACAAATTTGGGAGCATCCTTGATCCATAACAGCATATGAATATGAGGAGCACCTCTTGCTTGATATTCTTTTCTCCAAAAGAAATCCAGTACTTCACCAAGAGGTGGATTTTTCTTGTTTGTAATAAAAGACATCATAACTTTAAATCTATGATTAAAATATCTGCAAACATTAACCGGATCCAACGAACACAGTTCTCCACTATCTTTCTGTTGCACTTTATCCATAAATTCCTTTGCTGAAACATTTTTTAAGATATGGTTTACTGCATAAGAAAGACCAGATAAGTCACTCTCAAACAGAAGATAAAACAAATATGGAATGCATTGGCGAAACCTCGGACCTTCTGCATATAATCTTGTTGTCCGGTACTCAGATGCAGGAATCTGCATAGGTCGATCATCATATCGTGTACCTTCACCTGTAGGGAATAACTGTGGGAAACAACGACCTTCCAAACTTTCTTCCCATACACTAATAGGATTTCCTTTTGCTTTTTTCATCTGAAATAATTCAATAGCATTCCCTATTGCTTCTTTGGAATGCAGTGGATGAACACTGTAATGCTCATAAATTTCTACACTTCTGGATAAGTCAACTTTTTCAATTTGTCCAATAGACAAATCATTGTCCTCTTCATCACTTACTTCTTCTTCTTCTACGTATACATTTTTATAGTATTTATTGTTTTTCACTAAATACAACGTTGCCTTTTTGACTTTTCTAACATCCAATAAATCTTGCCAGATTTTCTTACTCTTTGTAGGTACACCATTAACTAGAATAACTAGAGGTTCCTCTTCTACATTTTCAACACCATTTGTTTCCATATTTTTTTTTAAATCAAGTGGCAAATATACAACTCTACCCTTTAATCCTCTTTGTAAATCCGAAGGATTTAGGGGCATATTACCAACAACTAGGGATTTTTTTTGTCTCTAACTTGTTTAGAGACAAAAATTATCGCCGCACATCGGCGATTTTTATCGCAGGTTTATCGCAAATGCGATAAAAAACGGCCGCAATGCATGAATATCGCTGAAAAGTCCGCGATATTCATGCATTATCGAGCAAATGCTCTTAGCCATGTTATCCACCTCCCATTGGATAATATGGCTAAGAACTGCTCAGAACGATTCAAAAAGGGGTGGTGATGGACAGAGTATCTGAATTAAGCAAGACACTCCTACCCAGTCAAAAGATCAGGGCTTGATCCATCATCGTTTTTTAGCTCACTGCACCATCCCAGCTCAGAACCTGGCTGCATGCAAATTAGTCTGTCCCTGGCCCAGTGCATCATGGGAACAGGGCAGACCAAACTACCAAGCCAATTCTTTACCAGGAAGGAAACAAGCTTCCGGGGACCGGTTTCTGGCATCACAGCCGTCTTCGGCCCGGCTTGCTTGAATCCTGATGGTGCAGTGAGCAAGGGACTCACATCTGAGCATACCCTTCCACACTTGTGGTGGCCAAAACGATTCAAAAAGGGGTGGTGATGGACAGAGTATCTGAATTAAGCAAGACACTCCTACCCAGTCAAAAGATCAGGGCTTGATCCATCACTGTTTTTTAGCTCACTGCACCATCCCAGCTCAGAACCTGGCTACATGCAAATTAGTCTGTCCCTGGCCCAGTGCATCATGGGAACAGGGCAGACCAAACTACCAAGCTAATTCTTTACCAGGAAGGAAACAAGCTTCCGGGGACCGGTTTCTGGCATCACAGCCGTCTTCGGCCCGGCTTGCTTGAATCCTGATGGTGCAGTGAGCAAGAGACTCACATCTGAGCATACCCTTCCACACTTGTGGTGGCCAAAACGATTCAAAAAGGGGTGGTTATGGACAGAGTATCTGAATTAAGCAAGACACTCCTACCCAGTCAAAAGATCAGGGCTTGATCCATCACCGTTTTTTAGCTCACTGCACCATCCCAGCTCAGAACCTGGCTACATGCAAATTAGTCTGTCCCTGGCCCAGTGCATCATGGGAACAGGGCAGACCAAACTACCAAGCCAATTCTTTACCAGGAAGGAAACAAGCTTCCGGGGACCGGTTTCTGGCATCACAGCCGTCTTCGGCCCGGCTTGCTTGAATCCTGATGGTGCAGTGAGCAAGGGACTCACATCTGAGCATACCCTTCCACACTTGTGGTGGCCAAAACGATTCAAAAAGGGGTGGTGATGGACAGAGTATCTGAATTAAGCAAGACACTCCTACCCAGTCAAAAGATCAGGGCTTGATCCATCACCGTTTTTAGCTCACTGCACCATGCCAGCTCAGAACCTGGCTACATGCAAATTAGTCTGTCCCTGGCCCAGTGCATCATGGGAACAGGGCAGACCAAACTACCAAGCCAATTCTTTACCAGGAAGGAAACAAGCTTCCGGGACCGGTTTCTGGCATCACAGCCGTCTTCGGCCCGGCTTGCTTGAATCCTGATGGTGCAGTGAGCAAGGGACTCACATCTGAGCATACCCTTCCACACTTGTGGTGGCCAAAACGATTCAAAAAGGGGTGGTGATGGACAGAGTATCTGAATTAAGCAAGACACTCCTACCCAGTCAAAAGATCAGGGCTTGATCCATCACCGTTTTTTAGCTCACTGCACCATCCCAGCTCAGAACCTGGCTACATGCAAATTAGTCTGTCCCTGGCCCAGTGCATCATGGGAACAGGGCAGACCAAACTACCAAGCCAATTCTTTACCAGGAAGGAAACAAGCTTCCGGGGACCGGTTTCTGGCATCCCAGCCGTCTTCGGCCCGGCTTGCTTGAATCCTGATGGTGCAGTGAGCAAGGGACTCACATCTGAGCATACCCTTCCACACTTGTGGTGGCCAAAACGATTCAAAAAGGGGTGGTTATGGACAGAGTATCTGAATTAAGCAAGACACTCCTACCCAGTCAAAAGATCAGGGCTTGATCCATCACTGTTTTTTAGCTCACTGCACCATCCCAGCTCAGAACCTGGCTACATGCAAATTAGTCTGTCCCTGGCCCAGTGCATCATGGGAACAGGGCAGACCAAACTACCAAGCCAATTCTTTACCAGGAAGGAAACAAGCTTCCGGGGACCGGTTTCTGGCATCACAGCCGTCTTCGGCCCGGCTTGCTTGAATCCTGATGGTGCAGTGAGCAAGGGACTCACATCTGAGCATACCCTTCCATACTTGTGGTGGCCAAAACGATTCAAAAAGGGGTGGTTATGGACAGAGTATCTGAATTAAGCAAGACACTCCTACCCAGTCAAAAGATCAGGGCTTGATCCATCACCGTTTTTTAGCTCACTGCACCATCCCAGCTCAGAACCTGGCTACATGCAAATTAGTCTGTCCCTGGCCCAGTGCATCATGGGAACAGGGCAGACCAAACTACCAAGCCAATTCTTTACCAGGAAGGAAACAAGCTTCCGGGGACCGGTTTCTGGCATCACAGCCGTCTTCGGCCCGGCTTGCTTGAATCCTGATGGTGCAGTGAGCAAGGGACTCACATCTGAGCATACCCTTCCACACTTGTGGTGGCCAAAACGATTCAAAAAGGGGTGGTTATGGACAGAGTATCTGAATTAAGCAAGACACTCCTACCCAGTCAAAAGATCAGGGCTTGATCCATCACCGTTTTTTAGCTCACTGCACCATCCCAGCTCAGAACCTGGCTACATGCAAATTAGTCTGTCCCTGGCCCAGTGCATCATGGGAACAGGGCAGACCAAACTACCAAGCCAATTCTTTACCAGGAAGGAAACAAGCTTCCGGGGACCGGTTTCTGGCATCACAGCCATCTTCGGCCCGACTTGCTTGAATCCTGATGGTGCAGTGAGCAAGGGACTCACATCTGAGCATACCCTTCCACACTTGTGGTGGCCAAAACGATTCAAAAAGGGGTGGTGATGGACAGAGTATCTGAATTAAGCAAGACACTCCTACCCAGTCAAAAGATCAGGGCTTGATCCATCACCGTTTTTTAGCTCACTGCACCATCCCAGCTCAGAACCTGGCTACATGCAAATTAGTCTGTCCCTGGCCCAGTGCATCATGGGAACAGGGCAGACCAAACTACCAAGCCAATTCTTTACCAGGAAGGAAACAAGCTTCCGGGGACCGGTTTCTGGCATCACAGCCGTCTTCGGCCCGGCTTGCTTGAATCCTGATGGTGCAGTGAGCAAGGGACTCACATCTGAGCATACCCTTCCACACTTGTGGTGGCCAAAACGATTCAAAAAGGGGTGGTTATGGACAGAGTATCTGAATTAAGCAAGACACTCCTACCCAGTCAAAAGATCAGGGCTTGATCCATCACCGTTTTTTAGCTCACTGCACCATCCCAGCTCAGAACCTGGCTACATGCAAATTAGTCTGTCCCTGGCCCAGTGCATCATGGGAACAGGGCAGACCAAACTACCAAGCCAATTCTTTACCAGGAAGGAAACAAGCTTCCGGGGACCGGTTTCTGGCATCACAGCCGTCTTCGGCCCGGCTTGCTTGAATCCTGATGGTGCAGTGAGCAAGGGACTCACATCTGAGCATAGCCTTCCACACTTGTGGTGGCCAAAACGATTCAAAAAGGGGTGGTTATGGACAGAGTATCTGAATTAAGCAAGACACTCCTACCAAGTCAAAAGATCAGGGCTTGATCCATCACCGTTTTTTAGCTCACTGCACCATCCCAGCTCAGAACCTGGCTACATGCAAATTAGTCTGTCCCTGGCCCAGTGCATCATGGGAACAGGGCAGACCAAACTACCAAGCCAATTCTTTACCAGGAAGGAAACAAGCTTCCGGGGACCGGTTTCTGGCATCACAGCCGTCTTCGGCCCGGCTTGCTTGAATCCTGATGGTGCAGTGAGCAAGGGACTCACATCTGAGCATACCCTTCCACACTTATGGTGGCCAAAACGATTCAAAAAGGGGTGGTGATGGACAGAGTATCTGAATTAAGCAAGACACTCCTACCCAGTCAAAAGATCAGGGCTTGATCCATCACCGTTTTTTAGCTCACTGCACCATCCCAGCTCAGAACCTGGCTACATGCAAATTAGTCTGTCCCTGGCCCAGTGCATCATGGGAACAGGGCAGACCAAACTACCAAGCCAATTCTTTACCAGGAAGGAAACAAGCTTCCGGGGACCGGTTTCTGGCATCACAGCCGTCTTCGGCCCGGCTTGCTTGAATCCTGATGGTGCAGTGAGCAAGGGACTCACATCTGAGCATACCCTTCCACACTTGTGGTGGCCAAAACGATTCAAAAAGGGGTGGTTATGGACAGAGTATCTGAATTAAGCAAGACACTCCTACCCAGTCAAAAGATCAGGGCTTGATCCATCACTGTTTTTTAGCTCACTGCACCATCCCAGCTCAGAACCTGGCTACATGCAAATTAGTCTGTCCCTGGCCCAGTGCATCATGGGAACAGGGCAGACCAAACTACCAAGCCAATTCTTTACCAGGAAGGAAACAAGCTTCCGGGGACCGGTTTCTGGCATCACAGCCGTCTTCGGCCCGGCTTGCTTGAATCCTGATGGTGCAGTGAGCAAGGGACTCACATCTGAGCATACCCTTCCACACTTGTGGTGGCCAAAACGATTCAAAAAGGGGTGGTGATGGACAGAGTATCTGAATTAAGCAAGACACTCCTACCCAGTCAAAAGATCAGGGCTTGATCCATCACCGTTTTTTAGCTCACTGCACCATCCCAGCTCAGAACCTGGCTACATGCAAATTAGTCTGTCCCTGGCCCAGTGCATCATGGGAACAGGGCAGACCAAACTACCAAGCCAATTCTTTACCAGGAAGGAAACAAGCTTCCGGGGACCGGTTTCAGGGGAGGTGTTTGCTTTTGGAGATATTCGCGCTTAGCGCGAATATCTCCAAAAGTTGGTAATAGGAGATAGCGATGTTAGGGACTGTTTCCAGTCGCTAACATCTTGGCACGCCCACTTTGCATGTCATTAGTGATAAATATCACTGACATGCAAAGCGGGGCCCAAGATGGTCGCTATCTCCCATTAGCTGTCACTAACTGGTGTTAGCGACAGCTTGGTAATAGGGAGATAATTTTCTCTCTGCTTTCTTGGCTTTTAAAGCCAAAAAAGCGGAGATAAACCCCCTTGATAATATGCCCCTCAATTTGCCAGTCTTAGGCTCCATACGAACAATAGCCTGAAAAGGATGTACACATTGAATCAGAATAGTCTCATAAGTATTTAAATCCATCAGTTCCAATGGCATATTTATCAACTCAAGAATATTATGTACAGCTCTAGCAGGCATTCTATTTTCATTTAATTTATTATAACAATACTTACAAATACGTTGCTCAAAACCAAAATCAAAATAGTTTTCTACCAACAAATAAGTTGCAAAATCTTTCCACTGACTATTATTTTCATCTTCACTTTTTAAATATATATCAACTAACCTGGGGCGGAGGTAGCCGGCAAGCGAAATGGCTGCCTGATCCCGCAGCTCCGCCGTGCACAGAACATAATATCCTCCAAAATCCTGAACCAGCAACGTTTGAAGGCCGATTCCGGTTTTCACAGACTGCCCAGCGTGTGGGGAACGAGCGGACGCCCCGGCGGCGATGAGGGAGTGGAGTTCGGGCTGTGCGGGGTAGAGACCGCGTCTCTGAGGAGCAGGACTGAGAAGCCGCGGCCTGGAGTACATACGGCACCCGTGCGGCGTAACGAGGCGTGCGGCAGCGTGCGACGCACGGTGCCGGTCCAGCGACTCCCCCCCGGCCCGAGGGCAGGGAGCTTACCGGTGGTGTTTTGGAGGTTGGCGGCCCCCCTGCACGCCACTGCCCATCGGCGCGGGGACTGCAGAGTCTACCCCCATCTCCAGGAAAACCTACTATAAGGCGGAGCGGAGCCACAGCCCCTCCCGAAAAGAAGAGCGGATGAGGGCCCGACTCTGGACGACACCGGTGTCTCGCAGCAGGACGGACATTGTCGGGGGCTGGTCTGGAGGCTCCTGCCCTGGCTGACTCGAGCGGTGCGGAGGACTTCCTTCTGGAGGGCCTTCGCGCCATTTTCCTGTTCCGAGCCTGGTGTGCTGGAGGTGCGGAGCGCTCCTAAGGCGGCTGCCGACATCGCGCCTGGAGTGCAGTGTGTCCCCTGGTCGGCACAGGGCTAGTCCCTTTGGCAGCGGGACCCCCCCCACTCCTCCCGACCGGCCTTCCCTTCGGTGTTGCGGCCTGCACGGCCTTGCCGCCACGACACACACCCTAGTGGCCCTGGGCCAAAGTAGTGCGTGGCCCCTGAGGTGAGGAGGCTATCGAATAGTGCTGACATCTGCCCTCTCTGCCCTCCCATCGGAAGGGTGGTTCCGGGTGTGGAGACGCTTGCGGGCGGCATAGACTTGTGAATACACGCTCCGCGGCCTACCTCGGTGGTCCTACTCCTATGCGCAATCTACAGGCGTTTAGTGTTGCGAGATGGGCAAGGGTGATAGGACACAAAGTAAGCTGCCCTTCTCGCAGAAGAGGTTACTACAGCAAAGCCCGGGTACAGAGGATGGCCCGACGACGCATTCGGGGGAGGCTCCGAGCATTGATTCAGACTTAAAGACCATGCTGCTTTCCATGGAGCAGGGCATACAGACCAGTATCTCCGCCCTAGGGTCCAAGATCGACGCTATGTCATACAGAATGGATCGAATGGCGGAGAGGCTAGACAAGCATGCCGAGAGACATGATATGGCTGAAAGGAGGATGACGGAAGTCGAAGAGGCGCAGACAGACCTGGATACGGCGCAAAAAAAGATGGAAAGGATGATGCAGGCCCTGCAGGACAAGACTGAAGATTTGGAAGCGCGCTCGCGGCGCTGCAACCTACGCATCACGGGCCTTCCGGAGAGCACATCTACCGGCCCTATGGAGCGCTTCGTGGAGCAGCTCCTCGTGAAACTTCTTGGGGACGGTGTGTTCTCAGCTATGTTTACAGTGGAGAGAGCACATAGGTCGCTAGCCCCCCGCCCGCAGCCTGGTGCGCCTCCGCGCCCTATCATAGCGAAACTGCTCAATTATAGGGACAGGGACACTGCCCTCCGCCTGGCGCGAACAAAACAACAACTGCAATATGAGGGGTCCGCCATCTCGCTGTACGCAGATTTTACAGCTAAAGTACAGGAGGAGCGGAAACAGTTCATCCCGCACAAAAATGGTCTCAGGGAGATGGGCCTGGACTATGCATTGCTGTATCCAGCCAAGCTGCGCGTCAACAAGGGAGGCCATTCCCATATCTTCACGGATCCTAAGGCGCTGCAACAAGCGATGAAGCGGTGGTCAAAGGGAGCGAAAGCGAGCTCGGAAAAGAACCACGAGGACGATGAAGGCGACAGTCGGCTGGACGATCACGACTGATATCTTTCACTGCCCTGCTGTTAACCCTGTGTCGAAGCAGCGATGTCCCGGATGGTACTTTAGCGGCCCCCACCTGAAGCAGAGATGGGTCACCTGATGCTCTTTACGAAGACTGCAAGCTATACAGATAAGTGGTCTTGGGGGGGGGTGGTGCATTGGGGAGGGGGCTACTCTGATTGCATGTTCACACACCCTTGGTCCCTGCACGCGATGGGAAATTCCACATGAGTCATCTTTGTTGACACCTGGTGATGAATGATCTGGAACTGGGAACACTTACCGGACATGGTCTTGAATGCGCCTCACTCAGGTGTGGTGCGAACTTGATAAATGTCACAGTTCAGAAAGTTGCACTAATTGTGGTTACTGTGCATGACGGGAGCGGGTGGAGAGGCCTACAGCGTTCTGAGACACAGGTAGAGACTATGACACGTGGCTACCTAGGCCCCCGCACGTTAAGCACACTGTTATGTTGGTTGACCTCAGTTGGGGTGGGTTTGCTGGGGAGTGGGGTGAGTAGAACACTGTCGGACTGGGTTGGGGTGGGTCTGCTGTGGGCGGGGGGATGGAGTGTGGTACTACGGGAGTTAATGTTTTCGGGGAGGATGGGCAGAGTTGGGGTTGGGGGGGAAGGGGACTGTTCACAGAATGTTCACTGACTTATTCAGATAACTCAGGAACCGTTTGTGGTATTGTGGCCGTGTACTATGGTATTGCCTTGTGTCAGCTCCGATGCCTAATGCCTCTGTGGTGAACTTGGACAATCCTGCTGATACCTTGCGAGTGTTAACCTGGAATGTCAGGGGTCTAAATGGTCACAGGAAGCTGAGGAAAGTACTCCATTACCTACAAAGACACCATGTAGACCTAGCTCTCATTCAAGAAACCCATTTACCACTCACGAGCAAGATGCTACAGCACAGGGGCCTATTGGGAAACTCTACAGTGACGGGTTTCACTTCACACTCGAGGGGGGTTTGGACATGGGCGAACCCACGCTCCAAGCTAGTACTGCGGCCGATTAAAGCCGACCCTGAGGGCTGTTATCTAATCTCGAGGTGCGAGGGGAAAGGTCATGACTTAATTGTGGTTAATGTATATGGCCCGAATTATGACTCCCCTGATTTCTATGCCCAGTTAGCCCTCAGTTGTAGAACATATGCCTCGGCACACATGCTCTGGGGGGGGGGTGATTTTAACCTGGTGCTAGACCCGGGGTTGGACAGGTCTTCTGGTCCCGCGCGGAGGCCGGCCGCAGCGGTGATGACTCTCCAGGCAGAGCTGCTGACACTGGATCTGGTTGATGTGTGGAGAAGCAGGAATGCGGGCAGGGGTGGGTACACTCACTACTCTTCTTTTCATGATATACATTCCAGGATCGACTACTGGTTGGCCTCTCACTCCATCACTAGCCAAATTGTATCATGCACTGTGCTCGTGCGAACACTATCTGACCACTGACCGATACTACTAGTTCTAGAGACGCCGAATCGCAAGATCCCCCCATTCACCTGGCGATTCCCTCCATACGTTCTGTTGGATGACACCTTTAGAGGGGAAATGGCGGAGGAAATCAACCTCTTCTTTGAGAAGAACTTGGGCTCCGTGGACTCTTTCGGCACGGTTTGGGAGGCGTTCAAGGTTTTTATTCACGGGATAGCTATGACCAAACATTCCAGTGTATTCAAGGCCAAATGACAGCGGCTACGCTCTCTGGAATCCCAATTAGCTGACCTGGAGACTCAACTCTTGACTGACCCTGACCTCGCTATAGCTGACAGGCTGAGATCCCTCGTCTCGGAATTCAATGAGGAGGCAGATAGGGAGGTTTGCTACATGGGGAAATATGCCTCAGCGAGAACTTACGGTGAGAGTGAGTGCCCTAGCTCGCTTTTGGCCAGAATATTGCGCAACAACAGGAGAGCCCCCAGATTGACAGAACTCGACTCCCCGGGAGGGAGCACGGTCACGACAGATGAGGAATTTTTTTCCGTATTCCGTGACTACTACTCCGACTTGTACACTACTAAGACAGCAGATCTAGAGGCTGACATGGATGACTACCTGGAGCACATACAGCTACCGTTTTTAGCACAGTCGGACAGGGAGTTTCTCATGTCACCCATACAAGCAGATGAGCTCTCTGAGGCCTTGGCTACCATGCGTGTGCACAGCCCCCAGGGATAGACGGCCTGACAGTGGGGTTCTACAAAGCTTTTAAGGACAAACTTATCCCTCACCTGTTGTCCTTGTTTGACAAGATATGCGAGGAGGGCAGCATGCCCTGCACGATGAGAGAGGCCCTATTGGTTACCATCTTGAAACCGGGTAAACCCCCTAATGTTTGCAGCTCGTACAGACCACTATCCCTATTGAACGTCGACGCTAAACTTTATGCCAAGGTCCTGGCCACCCGGCTGTCCCTCATCGCGCCAGAGATTGTTGCCCCGGAACAGTCCGGCTTTATGCCTGGTAGGAACTTAACCTATAATATACGTACAGTGTTGGGCACCATGCAACATGTGCGACAGGATGCGAAGGCTGTCTCGATCTTCCTGGATATGGAGAAGGCGTTCGATTCTGTCGAATGGCCATTCATGCTGAGGGTCTTGCGTCGCATGGGGCTGGGTGAGCAGTTTTTATAAATGAGTGGCGTGTTGTATTGGAGACCGATGGCTAGGGTGCGAATGGGGGATCGCGTTTCGGACCCTTTTACCATCAGCAGAGGCACGAGACAGGGCTGCCCCCTGTCACCGTTACTGTGCGCCCTCGTTGCTGAACCACTCACGTGTGCACTGCGAGAATACCACTGGCACCGGGGGGGTTAGTTTTCCGTCATACAAAATAATCGTCTCGACGTACGTGGACGATACGTTACTCTATGTGAGAAATCCGGAATCAAATCTTTCCCCCGTTCTTTGAGAGGTAGTGCGTTTCGGTGCCCTCTCGGGCTTAAAGGTTAATTGGGAGAAATCGGTGGTGTTTCCTCTGACCCCGGTGACAAAATGCTTTGAAATGGAATACCCTTTACACTGGTCTACAGACCCGGTACGGTACCTTGGCATAATGATTTACACAAACCCGGAGGTGCTATTTAGTGAAAACTATGGGGTGGCTTACAGCAAATGTGAGGACGGCGTGGAACGGTGGTGTAAGCTCCCCCTCTCCCTGATGGGCCGCGTAGCCATCATGAAGATGGTGATTCTGCTGAGATTTTTATTTCTGTTCTCCACACTGCCCATACTACTCTCGAGAGCCTTCTTTCTAAACCTAACGAAACTCATGACCCGCTTGGCCTGGGGAGGTGGGCAGCCGTGGGTTAAGTGGAGCACGCTCACGCTCCCGTGTGAGCTGGGTGGGCTTGGTGCGCCTGATCTGGAGAGATACTATAGGGTGGCCCAGGCCACACACCTACACACGTGGATTCACGGAGATAGGAACATCCCACATGTGCGGATGGAGCAGCTTTTTGCGGACCCTCTGCCGCTCCCAGCCACAATTTGCACTCCTTTGGATCGTAGGGTCGGTACACTAGACTCGATAACAGCTACAAAGCATGCCTGGAATGCACTACTGAAGGCCAGAGAGGGAGAGATGCTCTACTCCCCAGTGATGGCGGTGGAATGGCTGTAGTGGCTGGCCCCCATTGGGGATAGGAACGTGATCCGAGCACTGCATGAGCTGGGGCTTAAGACGGCGGGTGAGCTGTTTGTAGATGGTAAAGTCAAAACGTGGGACCAGATTGCCCAGGGAGTTGATAGCCCGACACTGTTACAGCGGTTCCAATTCCACAGAATCCGGAGCGCCTTAAAGGATGTCCTGGGCCCAGATCTGGCAGAGCCACCGGACATTCCGGAACTCTCATATGTTATAGCTACCGTATCTCCGCGGCATATTACAACGCACTTGTACAAGAGCATTGTCTCCTATAGAGCGCAGGAACCTTCCAAGGCCCGTTTGGCCTGGAAGAATGACCTGGAGATAGTGATAGACGACTCTATGTGGACATATTGCTGTGTCAACACTAGGAAGTTGTCACTGAATGGGCGACACAGGTTGATACACTTTAAATTCTTACAGAGGGTGTATTATACTCCTGAACGCTTACATCGCTACGGCCTCCGACAGTCTCCTGAATGCGAGCGCTGCCACGCGCCGGTGGCAGATTTCCTGCACATGGCGTGGAGCTGCCGCAGGATACATGAGTTCTGGGTGGCGGTTATTTCCGAACTCAGCGAGATACTGGATCATAAACTACCGATCGACCCGGCTTTGGCACTGTTGGGCTATTCAAAGCCATTACCGGTGGCTAATAGACGATTGGTAGATATGGGACTGCTACTGGCGAGACGGACAGTGGCGCAGTGTTGGATGAGAGGGCCGACCCCGACCAAGAAACGGTGGGCTAGAGATATGGTATACTGCTGCACACAAGCGGAACACTAAAGTGAGCTCCTCCCCCCACCAGAAGGCTGAAAAACCTTTGGGGCCTATATAACACCTTTAGATGCACTAAGGAGGACACAACGGACACGCAGCAGGAAGAGGAGTCGGATGTGCAGTAACTAACACATAGACGATGCATCCAGGTGAACTAAAGGAGCGGGGGCGTCAGCGACCTGGGAGGAATGGTGACGGCTGGGTGGAGCATTGAAGCCCAGCTGTCCTGTGGGGAGAAGCTGATGGTGGTACACAAGAGATGTTACACGGGTTGAGATTGAGACACTCTCGAAACATTCCAAAGAGGTTACACTCAGGACACGGGGGGTGGACACAGGCACGAGATTCAGCATGGCATTTCCTGTAGCACGTAGGTTAGCGAACGGGTTGGATGACGGGGGGGGGGTTAGGGGTTCCTTGGGAGTCTTTACTTTTTTTTGAGTGGGGGGGTGGTGGAGAGTTTACTTTGGGGAGGGGGGGTACCCTATAATACAAAATACACCTACATTTCTGACTTTACAGCATGCGGCCTACATGTACCAACTTCTGTGAGAATGGGGGCATTAACATATACACTGTTATGGCGCCTGCAGTCATTAACGGTTTGAACGCCTGCCCCAACGTTATATTCCGCCGCCGTGCCCCAGGGATGACGGCATAAGGCTGCGTACTGCTTGTTGCCTGTTTATTGACTACATCTCTCATTATCGCATCGCCGGCCTGAGGGGGTTGTAGGCGGGATGCTGTGTATGCCTTGGACAATATTAATAAAGGTGTTAAAAAAAAAAAAAAAACTAACCTAGTTTGACTTTTGTAATGAATGCGCCGACAACACACCTGCAATGACCTTAAACTTTGTTATTTCCTGTTCAAAATTTTCAGTATTAAAATTTCCAACATTTTCTAACACATTTCCTTCTATAACTATATCAGTTTCTGCATTGTCTTCATCTGGACCAAAATAACTTACCTCAATTTCTACACAAATCTTCTTAACATCTAATTCACATCCATGCAAAAGAGCACTATTTAACTGTTTAAGTTTAAGTGCTGGACTTTTTGCATAATACAACTTTCTCACTAATTTTCTCATTTGCGTATGATGCACTGCTAGCATCCTGAAGTGATGAAACACACTCTGGCATATTTTTTTAGGAAGACAAGCCAGAGAATGGCCTTGCAGACCTATTTTTTCTCGCACTCTGCAATGGTCTAATTCTTGCAACATTACAATTTTTTTTAAGACTTTCCTTAGTGTACTTGCGTAAGAAATTGCGAAAGAAATCAATTGAATCCTGTCGTACACTGCAAATGCTGCTACAATTCCAACTGTAAACAGGAAAATTAGGACGTCCCTCTAAAACTTCTCCAGCTATCACCTCTTCTGCATTTCTAACTACAATTTTCTCTTTCTCAATAACAGAACCATCCTTCACCTCATATGCTCGACCACTGGTGTCAACTGCATGCAACAAATCGTTACTTTGAAAGTAACTCTCTTCATTAAAAAATGGCTCAGAAGTTGAAGTATGCATCCATTTCCCAGAAAACCCTTTACAAAAATTACTTCTATTTATGTGTCCCTTCCATTTACTCTTAGCCTTTAAAACTAAAATAAATAATTTTCTTTTTGTCTCAAACGCGCGCACAACAACATCCTCTATATATTTTTTCTTCTTATAAAAAGCAGATTTTCTTTTAGAAACTTTTTCCTTTTTTAATAAATTCGAAACTACTCTGTTATAAAACATACGCTTCCTGATTTCCGTAAACTGATTTGTACGTGTTTTGCTGTACATATTTTCCTCTCTGCTGATTTGAGAAACATTTTGCTTTTTTCTAGCATTTGTCCTTCTAGATACTGATAACTGTTTTTCCTTTTGAAGATTATCCTTTGCATTTTTCCTTTGACATAATCTTTTCAAAAAATCCTTGCTTTTCTTACGAGGAGCACTCTTCTTTTTATCCGTCCTTTGTTGTTTTGATAATTCTTCTAATTCCTTCCTCTTCAAATGGTATGTCCGTTTATACAGCTTTCTTTTTTCATTTCTGGTCGGCATACTAGTTTATGTTTCTGATAAAAATAATAATCTGTAAAGAACAAACATAAGAAATATTATAGTTCGCTACTAGCATATAGCATACAAATTATAACCACAGGTTCATTTTATTAGTACAATAAAGACAAAGAAACAGTCTCTGAACAGAGTAGCAAATCCTGTAGTGAATGTTGCTTCTAAATTTATGACAGTCCATAGCTGTGTCAACATAATAGATGTATTTTCTGATTCTAATTTTTAAAGCATACAAACAGTACACTGTTTTTCAAAAACTGTCGGTGATCCTAGTGCTTTTATTTTTTTTTTACTATAATCTCTTATACACTTCATAAGAACATGTATTGTCACTCTCATAAAGCAGATCAACGACGAATAGTACAAGAAAACTGTCTTCAAGAATGCTTTAGTATCCAAAATAATTTTATTTATTTAAAAGTTCATATTCTGAAAGAACTTGAAGCATTATTTCATCGGCTACTTCTTTATATTGATCATCCTCATCCTCCAAACTCTCCTCTTCCCCTTCCACCATCTCTAAATAGGCACTGTCCAATGTATTATCCATAAAGTCTTCATTTTCAGTATTATTTTCCTCCTCAAAAACTCCATCTAGTAATTCCTCCAGTAGAACATTTGCGATTTGAAAATTTACTTCAATTTGTTCTGAATCATTTTCCATTTCTCTAATTTTTTTTCTGTCTTCTGTATCCTTTTAAAAAAATATAAAGACTAAATTATATCTTTTTCATAAATAGATAATTTAAAAGTACCTTTACTAATTTTTAAACTACATACATTTTTATACTTTCTAACTCATTAACTACATATATTAAGATAGCACCTTCCTCTTGTTTGAAAACAAATTGACACTTTGAGCCTAGACATTAACACTGTTCCTTTTTTTTCATTAAATAATTACTGCTGTAAAAGCACATCTTACTGTAAAATTTGTTTTTAGATTTTATGGATATCACAACTATTGATAAACTTTATAATTGATTTTTAGGGATCCATTTTCTGAGTTCACCACTACAAACTGCTTTTCAAACTATATACAGTCTGAAGGGGAGGCTCACATTATATAAACCATAACATTCACTTAACAGATTACTACTTCCCACAGAGACAGTTGCTTTTATGTTTCAACAGCATAGTCAGCATGTCAATTTTATAGCATGTACAAAATTTCATGCTAACCATGAGGAACCATATCATAATAAACCTCTGCAAATGTATATAAAACAATGCACACTGTCCGGCACATATATGCAGAAAAGATGCCCATCACACCAAGAGCCATATCATAATACACCTCTGTAAATAAAGAAAAAAGACTGCCAAAGATAATACAGCATGAGTTAGAGAAATAATGAAGACTTAGCAAGAATTATTCCATGGAAACAGCAAAGAATTATAGTCAAAGGATAGATGAACCAGAACTGCATCGATAAGAACACACGCACCAGGCCAATAAAAAGATAATGTCAACTATCAGTGGAAAAGTATCTCAAAATACATATCTAGTACAAGCAGATACAGACATGGCAAAAATAGAAGATAAAATCATGCACCAAACCGAAACTTTGCAAATATTCTAAAAAATCTTGCTTATTATTTTTATCTGCAGCCAAAAAAAATGCCTTTCAAAAATACCAACTCACCTGAAAAAAAGAATGTGATTGCTGAAAATTCGATAACGTGGAATACAGGTTGTTGCTATTCAGCACCAAACACTATAAGAAAGAGAAATACTTACATTTAATTAACATATTACAGACATATTTATTACACAACATACACCCATTGTAGCAAACAACAAGCCTAACAGATAAATTCCCTAAGATTCTCCACCATTAGATATCCTAATGCCTAACTAAGTTCAATAATTGTTTTTTCACCACATCAAATAACTAAATATTAAATAAAATATTAATATAGAGTAGAAAAGATACACAACACAGGAGAGGTATAGAGTACAAGAGACAGACAGACAGTAGGACGGAGATGAACATGCACAGACAGACCAGCATTCTAAGCACAAATGGAGAGATAGAAAAATAACAGGAGCAGAGAAAAGTTAAAAAAGAGAAGGATGGTACATTAAAATAAAAGATGAACATAGAAAGGGAATCACAGAGTATAAATAACAAACAGAGCATAAAGAAGACAAAAGGCAGGAGGCACAGGGACAGAGAGGACAGCAGGCAAACACTACAATAGGGTGAGAGAGAGCAGAAGGAACACAGAGATGGACAAACAGAGCAGAAGACAGAAAAAGATGGAGAGAAGAAGAGTGAATAGGAGGGAGAGAGATATACACCACCATACACACAATGTAGGAGGAACACTGAGAACAGGACACAGGGAAAGATACAAAACGAGCACGAGAAGGAGAGAGATATCACAAGGGAGAGTGTCAGTCAGTCAAGTTAACTTTATTCGATTCAATTAAAATCATACAAAGAACATAAAAACAAAGTTATTTACAATTAAAAAGCTATTAAACAGATATCACAAGGGAGAGTGAAGGTAACAGTGGTTTCAGGCCAGAAAAGAAAAGAATGACAGAAAGGAAAAAAATATAGTAAAAAGCACAACAAAGACAGAGAGAGCAAGAGAAACAAAAAGAATAGGACACAAAGGGCCTCATTTATGAAAGCCTTGCGCCACAAATGCGTCACTTTTTCCCATGTTAAAAGTGACGCACCGGCGGCGCAAGGCCTTCATAAATAAGGCCCCATGTGAGGGAGAAGAACAACTGCATAGAGAGAAAATGTATGAGAGACAGGAACGGTAGAAATCAGAGGATAGGCAACATGGAGAAAAACTTCACAGTAGACAGAGATACAGAGGGCGAGCCAGACACACTAAAATATATGAAGTAAGCAGCACAAAAACAGTATGTTGAGAAAGCGAAAACAGCAACACAGATATATGTATACTGACTCCACTAACTTAGTGCAAGAACGTATCTGTTACAGGAACTTCTGCATAACCTCATACTCACAACTCTTTGTTTCCCTTTAGCCCCAACCCTTTCCCCTCTGACCTCTCACCCACCAGTGCAGCTCTCGACCACAAACCACACTGTAAATTTTGCCCTCCATATTTTTACATGTAGGTATGGTACAACATGTAACATCATATCTACAGCAACTGAGTACTAATACCTTTGACACAGATTCATAGCTGCACAAGTTAAGTAAAAAGTCTGCCTACGCCAGGGCTCAAAAGTGGAGCCCGATAGACAGCAAGCCTACCTTTAAGAAACTGCCTGTGCTGAGACCCGGCCAACTTAAAGCCCTGAAACTATCTTAATGTCTCCTCTCTCTTTAAACCTTTACATTTCACTTTCAAACCACGTTTGCTTTCCATGACACACGTTTTTTTTTTCAGTGTTTCACATTCAACTCCTAGACACTTTTCCCTTTTTAGTATCAAAAGCCGCAGCTGCAACATGGCTAATACACAAATGAATTAGTCTATCTTTCGCGTTTTTTCAGTGTTCAAATTCTAAGAATTTTTTCACATAAATAGATACGAGCGCCTCAGTACCTCCAACAGTCATAAAACCAACTCGCTCCCTTTCACTTCCAAATCCCTTGGAGACGGCAAAAAAATGTCGGGCAGATTTACAAGCCACTTTTAACATAGAACAAGTGAAGCAAAAGTGCTGCACGGAGCATGTTAATCTGCCCCTATATCTGTATACAGATGACTGTACTGAAGCATGTAATTATTCGTTCACATCCAGGCACTTTTAATTATATGACTTATTTAACTAGAAGCACTGTAATGTTGCATGTCTTTTCAAAGATACACCAGTGCGCGCTATAATGCCTACTTTTTCCTTATTCTTGAACGGTGGTTATTTTTTAGTCATGTAATGAGAATTATTATGAGGTTTTTAAACAACAAAGCTTACGCGGTAATAGTCACTCTGCATATGCTTCCCTGTAAGAATGTAGGTTATCCACCCCCGCATGGGAACCTTGATGTTTCCATCTGGCAGTGAATTCCGGCCTTGAATTCAAACTTGAATCACAAGACATGAACAACAGCCTTATTGTCACAAAAACAAGTTACCCTACCATCTGTTCACAAACATATCTCTTTCACTTAGCTAATATTCACAGAGAAGTGCATTCCTTATAAAATAGTGACCTTCCTTTACAATTTGCTGAGGTGACTCCCATAATCTTTAACGCATCCTCCACTCCAGGGCAGGCCTATTTTTTTTATAACTACTAAGCAATGGTTTAGTGACTTCTTTGGCAGAAATGATTTGAAGTCATTCTGCTACTCTTCACTCCATAGTCGCAGACCTATTTTTCTGGACTTCCTGTTCTATTACCAGTGCCTGCTGCTTTCGTGTTCCTATTTTGTTTATTACAAAATGGATGTCTGTCCTGTCTTCGCAAACGAGCCGGAGCACTTAGAACTATTTCGCCAGAGGATGCTTGAATACTATGGCATCCTGCCACTTGCGACTTTGAGTGCGCCATATGCATTATCATTTCAATTTTCCTATTTCACCTGTGTGCAGCCTGTATTTCATTGCCTGAACTGTGATTTCATGTGGGCCCTGAACTTATGTCTCTGCAACCTGGTATCTCCTGAAGTGAATTACAATCATCTCATGAATACGTTAATTGATCATGAACAGCTTTGTTCCGACGGAGGGATTATGGCCTTTGCAGCGATACATGGAGTTCTGGGTCATTGGAATATATTCGCAGTGGCGCAAGATTTTTTGGCACACAGCTACATAGAAAAGACACGAGTTGTCCTCTGATGGTACTAGAGGCTCCGGTAATTGAAGAGCATGTATGTTCTTTTCCTCTTTTCAATTGGATGGCTGACTTGTTTTCGGATGATAACAGTGACTTCCTTTTAGAAGCGGTAGCTGCTTATTTCGCCTACTCAGTTGTTGGAGGACTCTTATGCAATCCATTGATGTCTACATTTGTTTTTTCCCTCCCTATCTTTTTCACGTTTTCTTGGACTTCTTTTTTAATATGAACAGACCTATTGGCTTTACTAACAGTGGACATTACAATTTCGTGCTGGTCAGATTTTCGTGTTTAATGTGGACTAAATTTAAATGTAATATACTTCCTCAGAACGGTGTTGAATAAATGTTGCTAAACCGTATTCATTTTACATCATACTATGCTTGCACCGTTTGTATTCTATGGACTAGTGACTATGCCGATTACTTTGTTTCTTACAATATCTGTACTCGTATTAGATAAGAAACTTGCCTTGAAATCAGTGCATTACTGAACAAACATTTCAAATATACACGTTCTCTCTTTTAATCCATATTCTGAACTGAAATGATTGTATACTGAAAGAGTATTCATGTGTTCCACATAACCTCAGCTGTACTAAGTTCATGTTTTCTTTTGTCGACCTAACTTACTCATACTAGAACCCGTAGGCCTATGACAGCCCGTCAAGCCTTTCTTAGCGGGTCGCGGACCATGCAAACAATCGTACCTCTGGTAGAAAATAATTTATTACTGGTACCAAGCACTGCCGCAGTTCCGCTTCACTTATACTGTTAATCACTGCTCCCCCGCTTCTACAGACCAGACGCTATGTCGTATTTCACTACTTTATCACGCTTTCATCTCCACTATAACAAACACTTCTCTGCCAGCCACCACAGAACAGAGTGGAAAAGCGAAGGCACTAAGAAGTCAAATACGACATACCCTCTGCTTTGTGGAGCCAACCGAGCGGTAATTGTGAAAGTAGACATTCACTTGCGCTTCAAAAAAGCATCTCAATTATATAAATAGTTTTTTGAAAACCTACCAAGTACTTTGATGCGACTATCTGTGTGTTAATGCAGAGAAAACTTCCTCAGCCCGGACTGAAGGCAGACACAGACAGACACACACACACTAAGATAACACAGGGCAACGGAGACTGAAAGCAGGAGGGAGATAAAGATGGAGTCAGACGGCAGGAGGGAGACAGATCTATGTATACTCGGTCTGCTACCTCAATGTATGAAGACATGTACTGCACGAACCTGTCTACAACCTCATGGTCACAAGTTTTCATTTTATTTTACTCGCCCCCTCCCCCTCTCACCCCACCCCCACCAGTGCAGCCCGCGGCCACAAACCACACTGTAATTCTGTCGTCTGACAGAAAGTTTATGAATAGCTTAAGCATTAGCACTTTTTGACGACGGTATCACATGTAATGTACCATTTCTCTCTCTATCTCCATTATCTGTGTCTCTGCAAATACCATTTTGTCCTCTCAAAACCAACTTCTCTGATTATATGGAAATGCTTCAAAATCACACAAATAATTACTGTCTATTTCAAACATATTTTATATTATATTTTTTGCTGTACACCAAAATTATATACAAAACTATAATTTACACTTGAAAGAATGTGAAGAAAAGGCGCGCAACCCACATTAAATTCACAAGACTTCAGGCCCCCACCCCCCTCCCGTCTGGTGTGGCAGTCCAAGGTAACATATATATTCCAGATACACACAGAGCCGCACCGGAACGTTTCACATCTCTGTAAACATCCATTTGAATGTTAATTAGGCCTTGCAGTTGTTTTACCCCTTCTAAAAGCCCCTGCAGCTTTACTCTGCCTACTAATTAAACATTCATGTCCGCCTAACGAAATTTTTTTAATTTGCCTCCCCCCAAATTTAGTTCCAGTTTCGTCTCTGACTGACAGTGAATTAAAAAAACTAACAGTAAAAGATTACATAAGAACATGGCTGAAGACCATTCAGCTTATTGAAATTTATTATTCAAAATTTTAAACTAATAATTGCAAACAAAGAATTTCGTTTAAGAGTGATGAAACGAAATGGAAAAATAGTTTAGAAATACAAGACATTGTCACAGTCAAAAATGAGGTTACTCAGAGACTGTGAGGGAAATGAACTAATTATAGTGACTAAACCACATTTTACGGTACATGACAAAAGAAACAGTTACAGACTTACCTTTACCAATGCTTTGTAAGATGTAGAACAGTGACAGTCACAAAACAGATATTCGTTTGACGGAACTCTCAATAATGCTTCTATCACTGCAACTAAAATTCAATGGCACAGATATCCTGTCAATACAGACTCATATATGTCTCTTCAACCAATCATATTTGTTCCCGCACAATTTTAAAATCAAATTAACATTTCAGTTGGTAGTCCCTTTCAATATTTTCAAAGTTACATAAAGGTCACCCATCACCCACTGCCTTCTCTGGCTGTTTCCATGGTAACACCTCATTCTGCACCTGGCTGAAGGCACAGGTCAAAAGTTCATATCGCAACGTTCTACATCAAACCAAGAAGGCTGATTTCCCTCCGAAAACACCTGCCTATCCACTCCTTTGTTACATGTCATATTTTTGACACCCAATAGTACTTTTCGTTTTACATAAACATTAACATGCAGTCTTCAATCTTGAGGTATTAGAATCAACCAATCATTTTTAGTTTTTCAACCACACCAAGCCTCATCCATTTTTTTATCCTGACTTTCAGCTTCTAACTGCCATTCCAATTCCCGAACCCATCGGAGTACTAGTGCATCTGCCTAGAAAATGAAGGTTTGGCTTTTAGGACACAGCTATATTCACTGGAGTGGAAAATATGCAGCAAACAGATGAATTTCCAACCTTGATTTACCAAATGTGCTGATTACGTGGATTGGCCAGAGAGGATTGAGATGTCACCAATTGATACCATTGGTGAAAACTTTTATGCATCTCCCAGTACATGACCTTATAATTGTGCACTGTGGTGGGAACGATCTAGGCACATTGACTGGGGTAGGTCTGAAAATGCTTCTAAAGGACACCTTTCGGCAATTGATGACACTTTTTCCTCGAACTGTCTTGGTGTATTCCAATATATGCCAAAGACAGAAATGGAATTGGTCAAATCAACATTCTCCACAGATTGAGAAAGCAAGGAAACATGTAAATAAATCTGTTTCTGCTTTCCTCAGAGATTATAGCATGGGTTCTATTTACCACAACAACTTGCGTTACAACATGCAAGACATCTATAGGAGAGATAGTGTTCATTTCACGGATGAGGGAAACAGAATCTTCCTCTGTAACATGAGACTCTGCATTGGTACTTACTTATAAGTGCAGAAAAAACTCAATTAACACAAGGGCTCTTTTAAGAGCCACCTTATATCTAAACACTCAAACTTCTGATTTATCTCCATCTTTTCTTTTATTTTTGTTCTTTGTGCGCGACCGGGTGCGCGCACCCCGATATGTTTTTGCAGAAAAAAAACTTCTTTTACACTTTCTGCGACCTTAATAAACCCCTGAGAAAACCTACCAGATCAAACACTCTCCACCCTGCTCCTTTTCCATGCTCTACACTATAGTTTTTCACAGTCTTGTAAATAGGTGTGCGCGACCTAGTGCACGCACCCCACAACTTTTATTTAAAAAAAATAATAATCTTTTCGCGTACAAGGGCCTTACTGCACCCCCTGAGAAAACCTACACGGCCAGACAATCTCTACCTTGACCCCTTTCCATGTTCCAACGCTTTGAAATGTACAATATATTCACTCGCACAAAATGGCGGTCAACACTTCCTGATTTCCTCCGAATCGAACGTTCACAGGCGTCACACAGCAAAGCATTCCGCTCGCGCACAGCCGCATTAGTGCGCGCACCCGAGCGCGCTTATAGATATATAATTGACTTCAACTTTAATTTTCTCAGCAACAACTGAACAGATTTACACCATTCAAACAAAAGCGTAATCTGCGAGCCGGACTCTACCTTTTTGCCAAATTTCTTATAAATCCATTCAGCCGTTCGAGCTGTAGCCGTGTCTAAACGTCCTATGGAAAATAACATGGAGAAAACACGTTTTGGGACCCCCCTTTTATCTCAGCCCCCACTTGACGAATCCCCCCAAAACTTTCAGGGAAGGAGCACAGCGGACCGAGCCATCTTCTTTGAGAAATTCGTAAAGATTCGTCCACCGGGGCCAAAGTTAATCCAAATAGAATGTCGCGGATTTCCTATGGAAACTAGGTCCTAACTATAACTACCTACTGGCGACCGCCAGTAGGTAATATATATGTATATATATATCCTAATGGCAGTCACCAGTAGGTAGTTATAGTTAGGACCTTGTTTCTATTCAAAAAGCATTTTTTCTTTTGCCAATATCTATGGCGCCGTTTGACAAATCTTAGCAAAATTTTTAAAACTAATGGTTCACTCAGGGCAGCTCCTGTCTTGAAAGTTTCTGGGTGATTCGTTGAGTGGGGGCTGAGAAAAAAGGGGGGTCCCAAAACATGTCTTTTCCATGTTAATTTCTATTGGAAACTTTAGACAAAGCTACAGCCCGAACTGCTAAATGGAATTACACCAAATTTGGCAAAAAGGTAGGTCTTGGTTCAGAAACATACCTGTTTTTTAAATGGTGTAAATTCCTGAGAAATTAAAAAAAAGATTGATATCTGATGTCCGAGGAAGATTCATGAACCCTCCCGAGCACAAGCTACAGTGGTACTGAGTTAGAAGAAAAAAAGGAGACAAATCACGAAAACGGGGCAGGGTAGAAACATCCTGACCCCCTAGGTCTGCTCATGAGGTCCCACAAGGACACCCGGGACCCCAAATTTAAAAATATATATATTTTCAGCCAGATTCACGCTGGGTTCACAAATCTGGCAGATAAATGATAACAAAACAAAGCACAAGCTCCTACGCTTCGTTCCTTTAACCCCCGGGTGAGCCAGGTCCCGGGGGCAATGTTTTATTAGGGTGCAGGGGCCCACAGGGGCCCCCACAGCCCTGGGGCTGCCACCACCCTGGTGCTTTAATGATAGTGTGTGGGGCACATGCCCCCATGCTACCTGGGCCCACCACCTCCCTGGGGCTCCAACTAAATTATAGAGGTGTAGGGGGGCTGCTGCCCCACCCCACACTGCCCTGGGGACCACCATTTCCCCAGGGCACTAATTATGGTAATACAGGGGTCAGTTTTGGACCACCGGCCCAGAGAATCCCCCACATCCCCAGCCCTGGGGGTGGCGGTCCCCACGGACCCTGGGGACCGCCACCCCCAGGGCTTGCTCCGGCACTGTCCCGGGGTGCCCACACTAGGACATTGCAGTTTGCAATGACAGGGCAGGAGCACGGCTCCTGCCCTGTCATTGCAAACTTCTGCATTGATTTATGGAAGCAAGAGCAGAAATCCTGCTCTAGCTTTCATGACATGAAGCAGATTGCTTTTGGACAAGGGGAGCTGCATTCCAGCAGCTCCCTTTGTCTAAAAGCAATGCCGGTTCCCGTGGGAGGGGGGAACCCTGCTGGGACCTCAGGGGCATGGGGCTCCCCCAATGGTCTCCAATGTTGAGCACCGACACTGGGAAATGGGGTCCCTGGAGCCAGAAGTGCCCCCCCTCTTTTAAGTATTATTAAAAAAATAAGACCGGGCCCCGGGGGATGGGATCCCCGGGGCAATAATTCACCTCAGGAGAGGGGCCACAAGGCCCCTCTCAAAAAAAACAAATAAATAAATGAAGGCTGACCAGGCCCCAGGGAATGGGGTCCCCGGGGCCTAAAGTGACCCAGGGAAGGGGGCTATGCGGCCTCCTCCCATATAAATGATTTTAAAGATAAAAACAAATGAGGCAGGCCCCTGGGGGATGGAGTCCCCAGGGCCAAGTGGCCCAGGAAAGGAGGGGCATTCTGTACAAATAATAAAAAAATAAATGAGGCAATGCCCCGGGGAATGGGGTCCCGGGCCAAAATCGGGCTCAGGAGGCCCCCCTTTCCATTTTTCTTTTTAATCTAAAATAAATGGGTAAGGCCCTGAGGGATGCGGTCCCCAGGGCCCAAAAAATACTAAAAGAAGGAGGGCCGTAGAGCCCCCCTTCTAAAAATAAAGAAAGAAATTAAAAGGTGGCATCTCACCGGAGGCTTTGCCCCCTCCTTGTTCCATTCTGCAAATACTCCTCCTGGCATGTTTTGGGTTGGGGATTAAGTCCCCTTGAATGCTAAGGTTCCTTAGGGGCCAACTAGCCCGCCAGGTATCTCCAGTAAGCCCCACAAGGTGGGTTTGCTGAGAGGTGGTCCGAGTCCACCCCCCTTTTTACACCACTCAGTTCTTTGCCTCTTTCTGAACCTCTGTTGCTTCCCTCTGCATTTCTCTTGCCTCTTTCTGTACCCCTTTTGCCTCTATCTGCATCTCGCTTGGTTGTTGCTATACTGCTTTGCCTCTTTCTGCACCCCTCCTCCCTCTATCTGCACCCCTCTTACGTCTTTCTGCACCTCTGTTGCTTCTTTCTATACTTCCCTTGCTTCTTTCTGCATCCCTCTTGCCTCTCTCTGCACCTCTGTTGCTTTTATCTGCACTTCTCTTGCCTCTTTCTGCACCCCTCTTGCCTTTTTCTGCACCTCTCTTGGTTGTATCAGAACTGCTCGTGTTTCTTTCTGCACCTGTCTTGCAAAATTCTGTACCCCTCTTGCCTCTATCTGCACCCTCTTTCCTCTTTGTGCACCTCTCTTGCCTGTGTATGTACCCCTCTTGCCACTTTCTGTACCTCTGTTGCTTCTTTCTTCACTTTTTTTCTTTCTTTCTGTACCCCTCATGCCTCTGTATGCACCTCTCCTGCCTCTTTCTGTTCCTCTCTTGCCTCTTTCTACACCTCTGTTGCTTCTTGCTGTACTTCTCTTGCCTCTTTATGCACCCCTCTTGCCTCTTTATGCACCTCTCTTGGATGTTTCTGTAATGCTCTTGTGTTTTACTGCACCTGTCTTGCAAATTTCTGCACCACTTTTGCCTCTATCTGCACCTCTCTTGCCATTCAGCACTCTTCTTCCCTATGTCTGCTCCTCTCTTGCCTGTTTCTATACCTCTCTTCACTCTTTCTCTACCTCTCATGCCTCTTTCTGCATCCCTGTTCCCTCTTTCTGCACATCTCTTGCATGTTTCTGCAAAACTCTTGCTTCTTCCTATACTTCTCTTGCCTCTTTCTGCACATCTCCTGCCTCTTTCTGCATCTCTGTTGCTTCTTTCTGTACTTCTTTTGCATCTTTGTGCAACTTTGTTGCTTCTTTCTGCACTTCTCTTGCTTCATTCTACACCCCTCTTGCCTTTATCTGCATCCCTCTTCCCTCGTTCTGCAGCTCTCTTGCCTTTCAGCACTCATTTTCCCTCTTTTTGCACCTCTCTTGCCGGTTTCTATACCTCTATTCCCTCTTTCTGCACCTCTCCTGCCTCTTTCTGTACCCCGTTCCCTCTTTCTACACATCTCTTGCCTGTTTCTGCAACTCTCTTGTCTCTTTCGGCACCACTCTTCCCTCTGTCTGCACCCCTCTTGCCTGTTTCTGCACCTCTGTTGCTTCTTTCTGTACCTCACTTGCTTCTTTCTGCACCACTCTTGCCTCTTTCTGCATCTCTGTTACTTTTTCTGTACTTCCCCTGCCTCTTTCTGCACCCCTATTGCCTTTGTCTGCACCTCTCTTGGTTGTTTCTGTACTGCTCTTCTTTCTGTCTAGCAACTTTCTGTATCACTTTTACCTCCATCTGCATCCCTCTTCCCTCCTTCTGCACCTCTCTTGCCTCTGTCTGCACCTCTCTTGCCTCTATCTGTACCCCTCTTGCCTCTTTCTGTACCTCTGTTGCATTTCTCTGCACTTCTTTTGCACCCCTCTTGCCTGTTTTTGTACATCTGGTGCTTTTTTTCTGCACTTCTCTTACTTCTTTCTGCAACTCTCTGGCAAATTTCTGCATCCCTCGTGCCTCTGTGTGAACCTTTCATGCCTCTTTCTGTTCCTCTCTTCCCTCTTCCTACACCTCTCTTGCACATTTCTGCACCTCTCTTGCTTTTATTTGCACTTCTCTTGCCTCTTTCTGTATCCCTCTTGCCTTTCTCTGCACCTCTCTTGGTTGTTTCTGTACTGTTCTAATTTTTTCTGTACCTGTCTTGCAAATTTCTGCACCGCTCTTGTCTCAATCTGCACCCCTCTTTCTGCACATCTCTTGTCTCTGTATGTATGCACCCCTCTTGATCTTTCTGCACCTCTGTTGCTTCTTTCTGCACTTTTATGCTTCTTTATGGACCCCTATTGCCTCTTTCTGCACCTCTGGTGCTTCTTTCTGCACATCTCTTGCTTCTTTCTGCACCTCTCTTGCAAATTACTGCACCCCTTGTGCCTCTGTGTGCACCCCTTCTTCCTCTTTATGCTCATCTCTTGTCTCTTTCTATACCCCTCTTGTAAATGTCTGAACCTATCTTGCTTTTTTCTGTGATCCTATTGCCTTTATGAACGTCTTTTGCTTCTTTCTGCACTGCTCTGGCTTCTTTATGTACCCCTTAGGCCTTTCTGCACTTCTCTTGGTTGTTTCTGTACTGCTCTTGTTTTTTTCTGCACCTGTCTTGCAAATTTCTGCACCCCTCTCGCCTGTATCTGCACCCCTCTTCCCACTTTCTTCACAGCTTGCTTGCCTTCCAGCACTACTCTTCCCTCTTTCTGCACCTCTCTTGCCTGTTTCTACATCTCTCTTCCCTATTTCTGCACCTCTCTTGCCTCTTTCTGCACCCCTATTCCCTCTTTCTGCATATCTCTTGCCTGTTTATGCAACTCTCTTGCCTCTTTCTATAGTTCTCTTGCCTCTTTCTGCACCTATGTTGCTTCTTTCTACACTTCTCTTGCCTCTTTCTGCACCCCTTCTGCCTCTTTCTGTACCTCTCTTGGTTGTTTCTTTTTGCACTTGTCTTGTACAATTCTGCACCCCTCTTGCCTCTTTCCTCATCTCTGTTGCTTTTTTCTGCACTTCTCTTGCTTCTTTGCTTCTTTCTGCACCTCTTTTGCAAATTTCTGCACCCCTTGTGCCACTCTGTGTAACTCTCTTGCCTCTTTCTGCTCCTCTATTGCCTCTTTCTGTACCCCGTTGCTCTTTCTGCACTTCCCTTGATTCTTTCTACACCTGTCTTGCTTCTTTCTGCACCCCTCGTGTCTCTTTCTGCACCCCTCGTCCCTCTTTCTGTACCTCTCTTGCCTCTGTCTGCACCCCTGTTGCCTCTTTCTACACCTCTGTTGCTTCTTTCTGTACTTTCCTTACTTCTTTCTGTACCCCTCCTGCATCTTTCTGCACCTCTGGTGCTTCATTCTGTACTTCTTTTGCTTCTCTCTGCACCTCTCTTGCAAATTTCTGTACCCCTAGTGCCTTTGTGTGCACCTCTTTAGCCTCTTTCTGCTCCTCCCTTTCCTCTTTCTGCACCTCTCTTACCTCTTTCTGCACCTCTTGCTTTTTTCTGCACTCCTCTTGCTTCTTTCTGCGCCCCTCTTGCTTCTTTCTACACCCCTCTTGCCTCTTTCTGCACCTCTGTTTCTTTTTTCTGCACCATTCATGCCTCTATCTGCACCCGTCTTGCCTATGTCTGCACCTCTCTTGCCTCTTTCCGCACCTCTGTTGCTTCTTTCTGCATTCCCTTGCTTCTTTCTACCCCTCTCTTGCTTCTTTCTGCACCCCTCATCTTTCTGTCTGCACCCTACTTTCCTATTTCTGCATCTCTCTTGCCTATTTCTGTACCCCTCTTGCCTCTTTCTGTATCTCTTATGCTTCTTTCTGCACTTCTGTTTCTCTCTGCATGTCACTTGCACATTTCTGTACACATCGTGCCTCTTTTTGCTTTTCTCTTGCCTCTTTCAGGCACCTCTCTTGCAAATGTATGCACCTCTGTTGCTTTTTCAGCACTCTTCTTGCCTCCTTCTGCACCTCTGTTGCTTCTTTCTGTGCTTTTCTTGCCGCCTTCTGCACCCCTCTTGCCTCTTTCTGCACCTCTCTTGGTTGTATCTATACTGCTTCTGATTCTTTCTGCACCTGTCTTGTAAATTTCTGTACCTGTCTTGCACATTTCTGCACCCCTCATCCCTCTATCTGCACCCCTCTTCCCTCTTTCCGCACCTCTCTTGCCTCTGTATGCACCCCTTCTGCCTCTTTTTGCACCTCTGTTGCTTCTTTCTGCACATCTTTAGATTCTTTCTGTACCCCTCTTGCCTATCTACACCTCTTTTGCTACTTTCTGTACTTCTTTTGCTTTTTTCTGAACCTCTCTTGCAGAGTTCTGCACCCCTTGTGCCTGCGTGCATCCCTCTTTCTTTTTTCTGCATGCCTCTTTCTGCACCTCTGATGCTTCTTTTTACACTTCCCTTGCTTTTTTCTATACCTCTGTTGCCTCTTTAGGTACCCTTCTTCCCTCTTTCTGTACCTCTTGCCTCTTGATGTACCTCTCTTGCCTCTTTTTACACCCCTTGTGCTTCTTTCTGCATGCCTTTTGCTTGTTTCTGCACTTCTTTTTCTGCACCTCTCGTGCCTGTTTCTACATCTCTCTTCTCTCTTTCTGCACCTCTCTTATCTCTTTCTGCATCCATGTTTCCTCTTTCTGCACATCTCTTGCCTGTTTCTGTAACTCCCTTTCCTCGTTCTACACTTCTCTTGCCTCTTTCTGCACCCCTCTTGCCTCTTTCTCTACCTCTCTTGGTTGTTTCTATACTGCTCATGTTTCTTTCTGCACTTGTCTTGTAAAATTCAGCACCCCTCTTGCCTCTTTCTGTACCCATTTTACCTCTTTCTACACCTCTCTTGCATCTTTCTGCCCCTCTGTTGCTTCTTTCTGCACTTCTATTGCTTCTTTCTACACCCCTCTTGCCTCTTTCCTAACCTCTGTTACTTTTTTCTGCACTGCTCTTGCTTTTTTCAGCACCTCTTTTGCAAATTTCTGTACGCCTTGTGCCACTGTGTGTACCTCTCTTGCCTCTTTCTGCTCCTCTCTTGCCTCTTTCTGTACCCCGTTACTTCTTTCTGCACTTCCCTTGCTTCATTCTACACCTGTCTTGCTTCTTTTTGCACCCCTCTTGTCTATTTCTGCACTGCTTTTGCCTTTTTCTGCATCCCTCTTCCCTCTTTTTGCACCTCTCTTGCCTCTGTCTGCACCCTTGTTGCCTCTTTCTATACCTCTGTTGCTTCTTTCTGGACTTCCCTTGCTTCTGTCTACCCCTCTCTTGCTTCTTTCTCCACCCCTTATGTTTCTTTCTGCACCCTACTTTCCTATTTCTGCATCTCTCTTGCCTATTTCTGTACCACTCTCTTGCCTCTTTCTGTATCTCTTATGCTTCATTCTGCACTTCATTTGCCTCATCTGTACCCCTGTTACCTCTTCTACACATCTCTTGCCTCTTTCTATGTTATGTTATGTTATGTTATCCTCCATTTATAGCGCGCACGGCTACTCGGTCGTGTCCCAGCGCGGAAGCCAAATAGGAAGAGGGAAGGATGGACAGGCCAGACTGGGAGCTTACTCAAACAGCATTGTTTTCAGGTGTTTTTGAACAGTCTGAGGTCGCCGGTGTTCCGCAGTTCAAAGGGCAGGGCATTCCAGGCCATGGCTGCTCTGACAGAGAGGGAGCTGACTTACATTCTAGCCAGGTGATACCTGGGGACCAGGGCAAGGCATTGGCCAGTAGAGCGTAAATGTTGGGGTGGCACATAAAACGTGAACCGACTTCTAAGATACTGAGGGCCAGACTTGTAAAGTGCTCCATGGACCAGCGTGAGAGCCTTAACAGTATGCATTGGTTGACCGGAAGCCAGTGCAGATACCGAAGAAGCTGCCTCGCACTGGACCTTCCTGGCATACCCAGGAAGGCTCTTACTGCCGCATTCTGGACAATGCTGTGTTGGCACTCTGTACCCGGCCGCCCCTGTGCCACTGAGGGTGTTTGCTTGGTACTGCCTGGTGGACCACACAGTTCTGGTCTTTACCCCAGAGGTTGATATTCAACTCCTCTTTACTTACCTGTAATTGGCACAACTTCGAGTATGCCCCATCTCCTTTGGTTAACATTGGAACCCAAGCTTCGAATTTGACCTCAGCACCCGGCCGTCCCAGTGCTGCTGGTGGGGCAGTCTTGGTCCATACTTGAACCTTGCCCTGTGATTACCTAAAACCCCGAAGACTGGGTTTGTGAGTAACCTCTTTACCTGTGAAATTGCATTCTTGTTTTCCTCCCATAGGATAACATTGCTCATTTGAAATATTGCACTGAGTGTATATTTTTCTAGGTCTGCAAAGTAATTCTATTTCTAAAAATGGTATCTATCTTGCTAAACTGAAGTACTGCATTAAGTATTCATTTACTGCATTAAAAAGTATTGCTAGGCTGTAAACTGTACTTCCTTGCAACTAAGTTTCTTTGGTTCTAGAGCAAAGAGTAACAAAGTAAAATGTGTATAAGCCAATAGTCTTGGATTTAGACATTGAGTGTGCGTGTATTCATTTCTTGCCTGAGTGTGTGCAACAAATGCTTACCACAGCCCTCTGATAAGCCTAACTCCTCATCCACACTACCACAAAGGAGAGCATTGGTATTATCCTCTTTAGCCTTTGGGGATCCACTGGACTCTGTACACACTATACCTCACTTTGGTATAGTATATATGCAACCAGCTTCCTACAACCTCATCGAGGAAAAATCATCTGCCATCCGTTCTGGATCAATGGTATTCTTGTGAGCAGTCCTGGAACAAAGCTTGCAAAGGCATTTCCCACTGCAGAAACTATTTCGCATCTCCAAAAGAGATAATGGATCTACTGCCTTAAAAAAAGTCAGTGTCTGTAAGGAGATACAAATCTATGTTAGGGATTATGTCATCCTGCATCCCGGTAATCCCCAACTGCCACCTACTCATGATTCCTCTGCAGGAACAGCTGATGCGCATTGGGTTCAGTCTCGGGGCTCCTTCAACTACATCATTTCCATAACCTCAGACGTGATCTCTGCAAAGTCTTGGTGGATGATCAAGCACAACATCTCAATGGGCCTCTCATTTCTCCACACAACAAAACAGATGGGGATGATGGTTTCGTGGAAGAATAGGGTGCCCACCTGCAGTTCCTAGAGATTCACGGCAAGCGGTCCAAACAGGAAGCATTGTGCCATATAAATCTCCTGTAGATGAAAGCAGGGTTTCTCGGTCTTTTAGCCTTCTTTTCAAGGATCAGGGGTATACGGTCCTCTTCAGGACAGACAGCACTATAACCAATTTCTATCTGCTCAAACAGGGTGCTACAAGATCTCAGATTCTCTCAGTCCAAGCACAACCGATATGGGAGAGGCTGAAAACCAAAGACATCTCATTAAAAGTGGAGCATGTTTCGGGAGTACAAAACAAGTGCAGTGACTCTCTCAGCAGGGACGCCAAACAGTACCATGAGTGGGATCTCAACAACAAGCAAGCACAAAGAGTCTTCTAGTCATGGGGTTATCCAACCTTAGATCTATTCGCTACATTCCTCAACAAAAAATGCAAACTTTTTGCCAGCAGAGTTCCTCAGCCAGGATTGTGAGGGAAATGCCTTATACTTCTCATAAATAGGGATGTTCGTGTATGCCTCCCCCATTCCCTCTCATTCCAAGGATCCTACAGAAAATGAAACAAAAACCTTGTCCTCTCATTTTCATCGCACTGGCTTGGGTCAGACAATACTCGTACACCAATTTGTATCGCCGATCAGAGTGCTCTCCCATTCAGTTTTGGCCAGCAGAGGATCATCTCCCAATGAATCGCGATCAAGTGCTACAGATTCACCCTCTTCAATTGTCAACTTGGCTCCTCAGAGCTGTAACAATCTCTGACGAATGCAATTCAATATTGTAAAAGGTTCACACTCCTTCAGTGCTCAAGTGCTAGTCAGCGAAATGAAAGAGGTTCTTCACATGGTGTGTTTCAGTTGTATCATCTTTTTCTTTAATACCTGAGCAGGTTCTACCTTATCTCTTGCATCCTGCCAAATCAGGTCTTTCCCATTCATCCATAAAGGTACGCTTAGCATCCATTTCCAGGTTCCCACGGCGGCCCGGCCAATTGTTCTTATGGTCTGTCAGGCTGGTCAAGGAATTTATGAAAAGTTTCTTTAAGACTCATCCACCCACTAAGCTTCCTCCAGTGCTTTGGCAGCTCAACACTGTTCTGTCACAACTAATGAGGTCTCCATTTGAGCCTATTCGCAAGTACGATCAGAAATTCCTTTCTTGGAAGTTGGCTTCGCCATCACATCTGTAAAACGTATTTGTGAAATTCAAGCTTTGACCATAAAATTGCCTTACCTCCAATTCTGAAGGACCGAGTAGTCCTGCGCACTAACCTTTCATTCATTCCAAAGGTGCCTTAAACATTTTACCTCAATGAACCAGTGATTCTGCCTTAGTTCTTTCCCAACCCTTCTTCGACGGCAAAGAGAGCTTTGCACTCACTGGACAGTAAGCGTTGTTTGAAATTCTACTTGAAAAGAACTAAGACTTTCCAAAAATCAACTCAGCTGCTCATCTCTTTATCTGCCCCTACACAAGGACAAGCCGTAACGCTGGCTTGTATTGTCGCTGGGACTCCTCAGCTATTCTCTTCTGCATTGAAAAGGCAGGACTTCCACTGCCTGCCAAGGTGAAAGCTCAATCCACTCAGAAGGTTGCCGCCTCCTCAGCCTTGTTCGCAGGAGTATGTCTACCAGTCATCTACAAGGCAGCCACATGGGTGAACACTCACACCTTTACAAAGAATTACTGCCTTGATGGGTGGAGTAAAGCAGATGTAGCAGTCGGTTAGGCTGCTCTTCGACTACTCTTTGAATAAGGTACGCTACTGTTCTGTTCTCAACCCAATCTTCTATTGTATTATTTAACTAGTAATTTAATTATGCTGAATACGGAGAAATTGCTGCCTTTGAGGCTGAAATGCAGCATCTCACTTTAGAACGATAGTGTTACTTTCTCACGGAACGAAGCTCATTTAACCTCTTGTCCTGCACTCTGTATGTTCTCAAGATGGATTGTTGTTAAGGATAATTTTTGTTTTTGTATCTCCATCCTACTTTCAAAAAGGCCCCAGTGCTTTGAGTGGTTCAGAGTCCATTACCATTCCTCCTCCTACTTGCCTTGCAGTCATGAATACAGAAAAAGCTACACGTGTGGAGAGAAGTTGGAAGGAGGCAGAACATGGGTTGGGAGTGCTGAGAGATGAAGGGCGTGAGTTTTGAGTGTCCAGAATTTAGTTCTGGGCACATCGGACATACTATGGTGTCAATTTTTGTTCTTGTATATGATCATTGTTTTTGTTTTGGTTGTTGTTCCTGCACATGATTGTTGAGTTTTGCTCCCCTTGAGTCATTATGCTCCATCGTCTAGCACATACTTCTTTCACCCAGGTGTATGTTAGATTCCCCATTTTAGACTAATGTTCTGATTTGTTACCTTTGCCTCAAATTGTAAAGCGCTCTGATATCCTTCGGGATCAAGTTTGCGCTATATAAAACTTTATAAATAAATAGCCTTACACCTCCACTAGGGCCGTCTCAGTGCTATGGGAGGTCCTAAAACCCGACTGGGCAGGGTGGAGAGCGCCCGAGCTTTCAACAAACTCCGAACGCTATTTATGCACAGCCTTTTCACACACCTTAGCTACCACCGGAAGAAGTGAATTAGGGTGGTAACTAGCCAGGATAACAGGGTTGAGTGAGGGCTTTTCAACAAAGGGAGGAGTTTAGCCTGTTTCCACTCAGGAGGGACAGTGGCGTCCATGAGTTCTCTTGCCTCTTTCTGCACCTCCCTTGGTTGGTTCTGCACTGCTCTTGCACTTCTTTTACCTCTTTTTCTATCCCTCTTACCTCTTATGCATATCTCTTGCCTCTTTCTGCATCTCTCTACCCTCTTTCTGCAACCCTCTTGCCTCTTTCTACACCTCTGCTGCTTCTTTCGACACTTCTCTTGCTTCTTTCTACACCCCTCTTGCCTCTTTCTGCACCTCTGTTGCTTTTTTCTGCACCACTCATGCCTCTATCTGCACTCGTCTTGCCTCTGTCTGCACCCCTCTTGCCTCTTTCTGAACCTCTGTTGCTTCTTTCGGCATTTGTTTTGCTTTTTTCTGCACCCCTCTTGCCTCTTTCTGCACTTCTGATGCTTCTTTCTGTACTTCTCTTGCTTCTTTATGTACCTCTCTTGCAAATTTCTGTACTCCTCTTGCCTCTGTGTGTACCTCCCTTGCCTCTTTCTGCTCCTCTCTTGCCTCTTCTTGCACCACTCTTGTGCGTCTGTGTGAATCAATCAATCAATCAGTTAATTTGTAAAGCACACTTCTTACCAGTAAGGGTTTCTAGGTGCTGGGGGGGGGGGGGGGGTGCTGCTGCTACTGGTGGAAAAGCCAGGTCTTGAGTCAACTCCTTGAAAGTGTGCAGGTCTTCGGTTTGTCATAGGTTGAGGGGGAGGGTATTCCAGGTCTTGCCGGCATGTTGGGAGAAGGACCTGCCTCCGGAAGTGGTTCTACGGATGCGCGGGGCAGTGGCCAGGGCGTGGTCTGCGGGGCGGAGTTTTTTGTTGGGTACGTAGAAGGAGAGTCGACTGTTGAGATAGACTGGGCTGGTCTTGTGGAGTGCCTTGTGTGCGTGGATCAGGAGCTTGAAGGAGATTCTTCTGTCGACAGGGAGCCAGTGTAGATTCCTCAGGTGGGGGGTGATGTGGTCGCGGTGCAGGATGTCGAGGATCAGGCGTGCAGAGGAATTCTGGATTCTTTGCAGTCTGTTGATGAGCTTGGACGGGGCTTCCGGAGTCGAGTCTGCTGCTGACTAGGTCCTGGGTGACTGTTTTCCTCGTGTCTATCGGGATCCATCTGTAGGTCTTGTGGAGCAAACGGAGGGTGTTGAAGAAGGTAGAGGAGACTGCATTGACTTGTTTGGTCATGGTGAGTTTCGAGTCGAGGATGACTCCCAGGTTGCATGCGTGGTTGGTGGGAGCCGGAGGTGTCCCCAGTGATGCGGGCCACCAGGAGTCATCCCATGCTGAGGGGTTGGGCCCAAGGATGAGGATCTCCGTCTTGTCTGAGTTCAGCTTAAGTCGGCTTTCCTTCATCCAGTCGGCAACAGCCTTCATTCCCTGGTGGAAGTTGGATTGGGCAGTGGGTGGGCCCTTGGTGAGGTAGAGTATCAGCTGTGTGTCATCGGCGTAGGAGATTATGTTGAGGTCATGCGGTCGGGCGATGCATGCAAGTGGTACCATGTAGACGTTGAACAGTGTCGGGCTGAGGGAGAATCCCTGTGGGAGGCCGCAGATGATCTCGGAGGCTTCGGACCGGAATGGGGGAGGCGGACTCTCTGAGTTCTACTGGAGAGGAAGGAGGTGGTCCAGTCAAAGGCCTTGTCTTCGATCCCTGCATCATGGAGGTGCGTGCATAGTGTGCGGTGGCAGACAGTGTCGAAGGCAGCGGAGAGGTCCAGGAGGATGAGGGCCGCCGTCTCGCCGTTGTCTAGCAGGATCCTGATGTCGTCTGTGGCGACGATGAGTCGAGTATGCTGTTGTATTCAAGGTGACGGTTGAGCTGGGTGTTAACTATCTTCTTGAAGACCTTTGCTGGGAACAGAAGCAGGGAGATAGGCTGGAAGTTCTTGAGGTCGCTCTAGTCCGCCTTGGGTTTCTTCCGTTGGGCGTTGATCTCGGCGTGCTTTCAGCTCTCAGAGAAGGTTGCGGTCTCAAAGGAGAGGTTGATGATGCTGCTCAGGTGGGGTGCGATGGAGCTGACAGCTTTGTTGAAAATGTGGTGTTGGTGAGGGTCAGACGGGGAGCCGGAGTGGATTGTGCCCATGGTCTTGATTGTGTCCTCGATGCTCACGTTGGCCCAGGTTGTCAGGGAGTCGTGGTCGATGGGGTGCGGTGGGTCCAGCGTGTCGAGGCCTGTAGGGGTCATCCGGGGGTTGAAGCTGTCATGGATGTCGGTGATATTCCGGTGAAAGAAGGTGGCGAGGAAGTCGCACAGGGCTTGCAATTGCGGGATGTCATTGGCGCTGGAGCTGGGGGTGGAGAGTTCCTTCACGATGTTGAAAAGCTTCTGCTGTTGTGTGTGTTGTTGTCAAGGCGGTCTTTAAAGGAGGTCCTTTTGGCAGTCCTGATTAGGTGGTGGTGGTTACGGATTGCACTTTTGTGGGCAGCCCGACTGTCTGGCGTCTTGTCCCTGTTCCCTTTGTTCTCCAATTTCCAGCAGATGCACTTTGATGCTAGGAGTTCCGGGGTGAACCAGCTGGCTCTCTTGCTGGTGTCTCTGTTGGTTGTTTTTTTCAGCGGGGCTAAGGTGTTGGCACAGTCATCCATCCAGCGCCTGAGGGTGCGTGCACCATCGTCGGGGTTGGTGGGGTTGGTCGGTGGGTTGAGTGCGAGGTTTGTCTGTAGTTGTTCATCAGTGACTTTGCCCCAGCATCAGCAGAGGGTCTGTAGGGTGCGGTGGTGTGTGAGGGGTTTACGGAAGGTGAAGTGGATGCAATGGTAGTCTGTCCAGGTGAGTTCGGAGGCGTGGCTGAAGGCGACGTGGGGGCTCGAGGAGAAGATGGCATCAAGCGTGTGACTGGTGATGTGGGTCGGCGTCGTGACTAGCTGTTTTAGTCCGAGGTTGGCGAGGTTGTCAATCAGGGTGGAGGAGTTGTTGTCGTTGTTGTTTTCCAGATGATAGTTCAGGTCTCCGGGGAGGATATAGTCGGTGGAGGTCAGCGCGTGCGTGCTGATGAGGTTGGCGATGGAGTTGCAGAATTGTGGTGGGGGTCCGGGCGGTCTGTAGATGAGGGTGCCTCTAAGGGTGGTCTTGGGGTCCGTGTGGATCTGGAAGTGCATGTGTTCGGCCGTGCTGAGAGTGTCGTTGGTTTTTGTTGAGACCCTGATGGTGTTCTTGTTGACGATGGCAATTTCTCCTCCGGCTCCGTTGGTGTGGTCTCTGCGGGTGATCTTGTACCTGTGTTATAATTTAGCAGCGAATAGGTTAAGCATTAGCAGAAGACATCTTGTATTTAGAGACTATCTTGTACGTTGTGTGGAATCCATTTTGTATTTCTGGCAGCCATTTTTTTTGCCATTCGCTCACCACATCCTACCTCCTGTTAACTGCTCTTGAAATCTGCCTAGAGACAAGATATATTTAGCCTCTTCTGCTTCGCACATGCTCAGTTGAGCTTACAGCTTTACCCAACTTGTAACTGTCAGGATGTGCCCACCAGAATTAGCTAACTGTCAGCCCCTCCCACTTGTTGCCAGCACACTTTCTGTATGACCTTATATGTATTTAAAACCAGCATTCTGTACTTGTGCCGCCTTCATTTGAGCCCCTGTGTGGGTATGAAAGGACCAAGCTCCTTCCAGTCAGTGTTCTACTTCATACATTGCCGAAGGGTGTTGTGGGAATGTAGTTCCACCTCATGCGGTTTAATAAACTCTGTCTTTTGTATTCCAGCTTATTTATTTATTTATTTATTTATTTTATGTATTTGTATGGCGCTCAGCTACCCAACAAGGGTTTCCCGGCGCCTATGACATATGGATGGTCAAGGAAAATACTGGATTAATAGTTTAGCACAATTGTTTCTGAAACAACCAGGTTTTTACGTGTTTCCGGAATTTTATGTAGCTGTCCTCTTTCCGGATATGAAGGGGGAGTGAGTTCCATAGTATCGGTCCTCTAACAGAAAAGGATTTCCCACCAGATCTTTGTAGTTTTAATCGGGGGACGGCAAAATTCGAGGCCGTTTGAGGGTGAAGACTTCTTTTTGGCAGGTAGGGAGAGGCTAAGGCTTGTAGGTAGGAGGGTGCCGTTTTGTTTTTGATTTTGAACATGTAACTCAATGTTTTAAAGTTTATCCGATGTTCAACCCTGAGCCAGTGCAATTCGTTCAGGTGTTTTGAAACGCTTTCGGACTTTTTAATCCTACACAGGAGTCTTGCAGCAGCGTTTTGAATTAGTTGGAGTCGCTTAATTACTGCTAAGTTGGAACCAAGGTAGAGGACATTTCCGTAGTCAATATGTGAAGTTATTAAAGCGTTGACCACGGTTTTTTGCGTGTCTAGGGGCAGCATCCAGAGGATTTTTTTTAGCCACTTGATTATGGTGAATCAGAGTCCCGCGACTTTGTTTGCCTGCTGTTTCATAGACAGGGTATTGTCCAGGATGACCCCTAGGTTTCTTACCTGGGAGGCTGGCGGGGGAATGTTACCCAGATCAGGCGGCCAGTGGAAAGGGGTCCAGAGCTCCTTATTTCTTCCCAGTAGGAGAACCTCAGTTTTGTCTCCATTAAGTTTCAACTGGTTGGTGGTCATCCAGTTGAAAATCTCTTGGAGGCCATATTTCAGTAGGGAGGGGGCTAACGGGTTTGCTTCGGATAGGGAAAAGATAATTTGAGAGTCGTCAGCGTAGGTCATCAAGGTCAGGCCTACGCGGTCAGCCAGGTCTGCCAGTGGTCTGAGGTAAAGATTAAAAAACAGTGGGCTTAGAATGGAGCCTTGTGGAACTCCATGTGGCAGGGGGAAGATGTCTGAACTAGCGATGTTGGATTTGATCTGGAAAGTTCTTCCGGATAGAAAGGACTTGATCCATTTTAGGGCATCGTTACGAATGCCATTTTTCTCAAGGGTAGACAGAAGGGTTTTATGTGATATGGTGTCAAACGCCGCACTCAAATCTAGAAGAATGAGTGCGACTGTTTGACCTCCATCCAGGAGTTGGCTAATTTTTTCTGTCACACCTAATAGAGCGGTCTCCATGGAGTAGCCTGCTCTGAAGCCTGACTGGGAGGGGTGAAGAAGATTGTTGTCTTCAGAAAAAGAGGTGAGGGTGGAGTGAATGTGCCTTTCCATGAGCTTGGAGAAGGCAGGAAGCAGAGAGATAGGTCGATAATTGGAGAGAACTGTGGGGTCGGCTGACGGTTTCTTCAGTAGTGGGGTCACCACTGCGTGCTTCCAGCAGGATGGGACAGTGGAAGTTTGAAGGGAAGCATTTAGAATAGCTGTTATGGCAGTCAGGGGAGTAGGTTCGAGCTGTTTTAAGACACTCACAGGGAGAGGGTCACAAGGGGAGCCTGATTTGATGGATTTTAGGGCAGATTGTAGGGAGTTGCTGGTTATTGGAGGCCAATTGTCCAAGGTGTTTATTTTGTCAGGGGCCATGGGCAGGTCCTGGCGAGGGCAGATGCAAAGGGGCCTGGACGCAATATTTGTGATTATGTTTTCAATTTTGTCATTGAAAAATGTCGCAAGGTCCTGACATTGTTTTTTAGTTAGGGGGTGGGCAGAGGCAGCTGTTTGGGCCCCAGCTAGGTCCTTTACAGTGTTAAACAAAGTCCTGGCTTTGTTTGAAGCATTGTTGATGGAGTTTGCCACATATAAGGCACGTGCTTTTGTGCAAGAGGAGTGGTAGGCATTTCTCGCCTTATTGTAAGCGGTCTTTTTTGCCGGGTCGTAATCTTTGCGCCATTTTCTTTCAAGTGCTTTGCACTTGGATTTTTCTTCTTTGAGAAGTTCATTGAACCATGGGGCCGGGGGGTGGTGGAAGTTTTTATTTGCCGTTTGTAGGGGAAGGCATTGATTGACAGCGGAGGCCAGCCACTAATTAGTGGCTACAGCAAAATTTTCTACATTTTGGTCCTGGTGAGGTATGCTAGTGGTTAGCGTTTGATTCAGTTTATTGATGTCTAATCGTTTCCAGTTTCTCATGGGGTTTAAGGACCGGGTGGAATTTCTGGGGGGGGGGGAGTACAGAGTAGGTGAAAGCTGATAAGGTAATGGTCTGACCAGCATATGGGGCTGGTTAGAGTCCATTTTAAATCCGGAAGATTTGAGATTATGGGGTCAAGTAAGTGTCCCACCTTGTGCGTGGGACCGGAATTGAGAAGTAGTAGGTTTAAGGCATTTAGGTCATCTAATAGACTGCAGCACGCCAGATTTAAGGGGGCCTCTAGATGCAAATTAAGGTCCCCTAGGAGTGTAAAGTTTTTGTAGTCTAATAGGAATGGTGAGATATAGTTTGCTAGGGTAGCTGCCCAAGTAGTAGCGTTCCCTGGAGGTCTATAAATTAAAAGGCCGGAAAGTGTAAAATTGGGGTTCAAAGTGATTTGGAAGGAGGCAGCTTCACAGTCTGGGATGTTCACTGGAAGCATGTTGCAGGTAAAATCTTTGCAATAAATGATCGCAATTCCCCCGCCCATTTGACCTTGACGGTCGTGCCTAGCTATGGCATAGTTGGCTGGGAGAGCTGTGGCTACATCAGGACCTGAGCTGTCATGCAGCCATGTTTCTGTGAGGAAAAGAGCACTAGGTGCTTCTTCTGTTAGAAGGGTGAAAACATTCCTTTTGTGCTGGGGCAAGGATCTGCAGTTTACCGAGAAGAAGGAGTAGTCACCTCTCGAGTGTTTGGGGCATTGTAGAGGAGTAAGCGTATGGCGCACAGAGTCTGGGTAGGGTTGGATATTTGTGATTTGGAAATTGCACATTGGGCATTTTGTGACGCCCAAGGGAGACAATACTATACAATTGTGGAGTGGGGCGGTGCGCAAGGCAGTGAGTTGTGAAGAGCTCATACCTGGAAGCTTGTCTGAAGAGCATTTCATGCCCCCTGCCCCTGCCTGTCCCGGACGGGCCCAGACGGGCATGTCTTAGGCTAGTCTTTGGCGCAGCTTTGGCGCGGCTGCTGCGCGTCCTCGCTGCGCATCATGCAGTGTGCCTGGGTTTTGAAGAGGTCCGGCTTTTGTTCAGCTCCGCCTCTCAAGCTCCGTTTGTCCAATCGGTGCCTGCCCCAGCCAGGAAGCCGGAACAAGGTACCTCCCTGCACCCTCCCCACAATCAAGCCTAGCACTTGCGGAGGACCGGGGCTACAGGGGACCAATGAGTTTCTAGCGGTTTTTTAGGTCTAAACACAGTCAATTTCACAACATGATTACAGTGTGCAATTTATTAAAATCAAATCGGCGCAGTAGGGTTTTAAAAATGGTGATTCTGCTCGAACGTGCGTTCGATGTTCTGTGTTGCCCAGATGAGGTATAGTTAGGGGATTAGCGCGCACCGTGACTCTCACTCAGTAACGCAGCTCTAGTTCAGCTTTAGCAGTATGCCAGTCTGTCAGCATTACCTTCAATCATCACAAAGTCATTAGCTTCTGTGCCAACTTCTTTCTATTGGTCTGAGGACTCTGTGCAGAGAAGGGAGAACCCCTAGCACTGGTAGGCCTTGCTGAGGCTCACCCCCACAAATTGGCGCTTCCAATGCGGAACTCATCGGTGACTCGGATGCCCAAAAGGACTGGTCGTGACAAAGGATTGGAATCTCGCTTTGGACGCAATCGCTGCCTGAGGAGACCCGAGTCTTGGCACCCACAGCGTTTTTCCTTTCTTTCTGATCTGACCATCCAGGTGGGGCCGTTCCTCGACTGAGATCTCTTCTATTGATTCGCCGTGCAGTGACCATTTGGTCGATTTGAGAACTTGGCAGTTGGAACCTGGACACCATTTGATTGGTAAGAGCCGTTCTGTGGCACTTGCTGTTGGTTTGACGCCTTTGATTGGAAAGGTAGTTGAGTAACACTTGCTGCGGCTTTGTTTGTACAATTGGCCAATATTGAAATCTGCTTGACAAATATATATGTATTGCAATTCATATAGGCAGGTAATGAAGAGAAGAGTACCTTAAGCGCTACTTTGATTATAATACTGCATATTTTGCACTATTTTTGGCATGCCTGTTTCCAGCACAATTTGTAGGATGTGTTGCTTTTGTAGTGGTACCAATTTGAGACTTGACGAAGCACAACCGGCCCACCCGGAGGGGACGCCTAATAGGGACGTGTATGTTAAGTATGGTATTTCTTCCATAATGTACAGCACGTTATGGAATAAATACACTTGTAAAGATCCTGAGTTGTGTTGGCCTATGCATGGTTCATTTGATTTGTGAAAGATTCAGTATGTGGAGCAACGAATGTTTAAACAAAAGGCTAAGCAACATATGTTTGACTGTGTGCGAATGTGGGAGAAAGAAGTGCGTGAGCGAATGAAGCGTGAGCAGGCCTTGATTGAAAAAGAACAACGTAATAGTATTCATGCGAAAGCATTAGAAATTAAAAATAAAGAAATTAAATAGAGGCAAGATAGGGAGCCTCAGTTACAGCTAAATGGCCAATACACTGTTCGTAGACCTCTGTATCCTATTCTTAATTAACCCCAAGATGATTCTCTCCTATTAGATCGTTGTCCGCCTCCGTATACTCTTCCTACTGCTCCTTATGAGTCAGATGAGGACTCTCCTACAGACCAGGAAAGCTTGAGAAACTCGTTCAATGTTATCTGCTGGGCGTGCATCTGACATTACATCAGCTGCGCGTAAAGTCGTTCGTAGTACTGCCACTGCTTCTGAAATTTTAGATAGTATAAAAGATTGGCAGGAAAGGGAGCAAACGTATTTTACCAATACATTTGCTGCAGAGGTTATTGAACGATTTAGGAAACATTCGGTAGAAATGGAGCCCGTTGATGTAGCAGCTGATTGTAAACAATTATGTGACAGTCTTTTTGTCTTTTCCCAGGTGCCTGACACAATCAGATGCTTGGTTAAAGTGTGTATTGACGTAGCCCGTTTGTGAGAGGAGAAAAAGGAAGCTGATACAGCTGCACAAACATCCCACATCAGCATGGCACGATCTTCTACTCTTGAAACAGATAAGAATGTTGTAATTAATGTGAAACCCATGCGGGAAGCCGCACCTTTATATGTTCTTCCTAAGGGAACGGGTACAAATGATGATAAGACTTCTGTAGATGCTAACGGGTATTTTATTTATAATTGGGTTTACACTCCTTGGAATAGAGCAGATGTTATGGCCCTTAAAAATGCATTGCCTGATCCGCGAAAGAATCCAACAGCCTTTTATGAGGAAGTTGAGGGTGCAATTAGTTCTTGTACTATGACTTTGCCTGATATTGATTTGTTTTTTGGATTAATATTACCACCTGAAATGTCGAGAACTGTGCATAAAGTTGATGACTGTGCGACATTTGGAGCATTATGGAAAGATTTAGAGCAGTTAGATGAAGATAGAGAACCTGCACAGAAACCGTGTCAGTTAATTTTAAATCTTCCGGCAGCTATATTAGTTAAGCTAAAGAAGATTATTCCCCCTAAAAAGATAGATTGGACTGTATTAGCGTCGTGTAAGCAAAAGGCAGATGAATCAGTTTCAGATTTCTTTACACGCTTTGAAGAGGCATTCCACGATTTTAGTGGCCAGTAATTGACAGATGAGACGAGTAGGCATCTGTTTGTCGATAAATATGTCACAAACCTTTTGCCAGGAATAGCTAGTCACCTAAAGGCCAGTGAGAGTTCATGGACTACCTCTTCTCCGGTTTCTCTCTTAACCATGGCTCAGTATTAGGAGCGACAAGAATTAGAAGCTAAAAGTAATGAGGATAAAAAGTCTAAAGAGTTAAAAACAAAGGTTATGTTAGCCTTCTAGAGGTAATGATAGAGGCGGACGTGGATCTTATGGTTCGTCTTTTCCTTCTTATACTCGTTTGAATTTATCTGTTGACCAGTGCGCGTACTGCAAGAAAATTGGACATTGGCTTTCTGATTGTCCAGTACTGCGTGCTCAGCAGTGTCCACGTGGTTGGGGACAAATGAGAAATGGCTCAGGATATTCAGGGCCTAGAGGAAGTATGAATGATTGCGCTAGGTTTGATGCTAATACACGTGGGCAGGATGGGTTTAACACTTTTGATAGAAGGAACCAATATCAAATGTCCGACTATATGCCGTCTGATTTTCAAGATTCTGTTTATGCATAGGACATTCTTTGTATTTTATGCATAGGATTGCCTAGGATGGGGTAAGGAATCAGTTGAAGTTCCAGTAGATCAGAGGGGTCCCTATGTTACAGCACATGTTTTTGGTTCTACTGATCAGTTTCTGGTTGATACAGGAGCTACTAGTAGCGCCCTGTCTAAACAATTGGTTCCAAGGGCTCCCCTGTCTGGCTTAACCATTACATCGATAGGTTTTGATGGAACACCTTCCCTTAGCCCATTGTCACAACCACTCACAATCCATGTTGATAAGTTTACTGCTCCATGTCAGTTTTTGCTTTCTCCAAACACACCAGACAATATTGTGGGTCTTGATATGCTTAAATATTTCAGGGCTATGATACGATGTTTTCCGGAAGGTGTACGGGTTATATTTTGAATGACAACTACCCTGTGATTGAGAGATCTTGTATTGTTAAAGAGGACATTGCACTAGCCTCACTCCCTAGAAATTTGTGGGCTACTTCAGACACCGATGTAGGGCAAATGATTATTCTGCCAGTGCATATTAGTGACAAGGAGGGTGCTTCTTTGCCAAGACTGCCTCAGTATAACATTTCTAAAGAAGGAGAAGAAGCACTTACAGGCATTGTTCATGATTTGATTAAAGTGGGGGTTGTGGAAGAACTTCCTTACAATGTTTGCAATAGTCCGATTCTTCCCATTTTGAAAAAAGATACTGACACCAGGATTTATAGATTCATCATTGATTTAAGAGAAGTCAACAAGATTGTAGTACCGCAGTACCCTGTGATTTCTGACATAACAACATTACTTACCCTGGTTCCTCCGACAGCCACTACATTCTCTGTTATAGACTTGAGGAACGCTTTCTTTTCGATCCCTATTCATCCTGAAAGCCGATATTTGTTTGGTTTCACTTTGAATAACCGATCGTATAGATTTTGTAGAGTTCCTCAAGGCTATACTGAGAGTCCTAGTATTTACAGTCATGCATTGAAGAGATAACTTGATTCCTTTACTTTGCCTGAAGGGGTGGCTCTCATACAATATGTCAATGACATCTTGTTGGCAGCCGATACGCCTGGACTATGTGAAGAGTGTACTTTGTCTTTGCTTTCTTTTCTTGCTACACACCATCATAAAGTATCACAAAAGAAATTGCAATATTGTAGATCGAAGGTAACCTACTTAGGTCACCTTCTGTCTAAGGAGGGTCGTGCATTGACACCAGATCGCATTCAAGCAGTTTTAGACACCCCAGTACCTTCCACACAGAAAGATGTCTGTGCGTTCATTGGTTTGACTTCGTTTTATAGGCAATGGATATTGGGCTTTTCACACATTGTTAAACCCCTGCTAGCACTTTTGACTAAAAACACTCCGATCCCCCTTCCATGGACAGATGAATGCCAGAGAGTATCAAATTTGGCGTGAAAAAATGGTCAACATGTTTCAACCGTGTATAGATTTTTGATTTTCTTCAGGACCAAGTGAGGTGAGCCGGGAGGTCTGCACACACTAAGGCACACCCGTCCCTGACCCACCAGGGTGCTAGACCATGTACTTATGATTTAGCTTGCTTACAGCCTTCTGTGTAAGGGAAATCTGAAACAATAGCATTGAGCATAGTAATGGTGTAAGGGTATACATTTCTGTTACAAATTGCTCCAAGCAAAAAGCTTTCTGTCCCTGTGATATTCAGTTTGTGCATGCAATGTCATTCAAACGTGCATGCTATATCACACCATTTCTTGGAAGTGCCCAAATAGTGTGGCCCAGCTGGGTATCTACTGGATTTCGTACAGACCCACTTTACATTCATATTCATTGAGTGGGTGTCAAGCATTCCTCATAATGGTATTACGGGCGCTGAATGACTATATCTAGTCGGTATGTGCATAGAGTCCTACGGTTAGGGCATTTATACACATTATTAAGCGAAAACAGGGTGAGATGGCCAAGGTATCTTTCACTAGTGATCAAAGTTTAAAAGGTATTAAAGCGACGCAGTGGAGAGTACACTCAACAAGCGGACCTACTGGAAATTAATGGTAGTAGAACCCCATGGATGCCGTGGGGGTGCCGCCCTTGAGCGTTCTGTAGACATAAAACAGTGGACATTAGCATTTAGATTAGCGGGAAGTCGGACTGCATAAAGGGTATGGCCTCCCCGCCCTTTTCCCTGGAGACTTACTTGTCAAAAGACGTCTGCCCGCAGGAACCCTATCTTTACCGCACGGTGTCCTGAGGATAATGCGGGATGCTTTTCCGTGTATTTGAAGCAGGCGCCATGCGATTGGGTATTTTCTAACCAATCAAAGCCCGCGTTACCCTGTCAGGTGACCGTGGCTTTTAGGTGCGTGTTGTTGTATGCCTATGGGACATCCTAAGTGACCGTGTTAAAAAGACGTTTCTAGCCTAACATCTAAGGGATCTGTAAGTAATGTTGTATTTCAAAACAATTAGAACTTTACTAGTCCGCACAGCTCTCAAAACAATAGGGCCCATATGTCTCAATTGGATTCGAAATGACAATTGTGCATAATGGTTCAGCCTTAGTGAAGGTAGTACCGTGACATGCCCAGGAGATGGATTCTCTGTTTATCGAGTTTAGAGACTGTATTCGATAGATGTTTATTGTTTAAGAATACGGCGATCTGGGCAAAGAGTTCCATGAGTGGAATAAATGGATCCACGGGCTCTGTATAATGCTGGTATTGTCCATTTTTGACGATACTGAGATCTGGGTAACGTGTTCTAGATGTTAAAATTAATTAATCCACGGGCTCTATATAATGTTGTTATTTCCCATGGTGATGGAGCACAGGGAAGTTACTGGAACAGGTGGCACATTAGTTAGTCCTGAGTGTAGTTCTCATACTAAACTACTGAGGATAAAGATCATCTTTGTTTAACAGTGTACCAGGTTATGTTATCATTTAGACCAGATACGTTGGTAGAGAGTCTATAAATCCATTGTTGCTCTTTTTCAAACAAACGTTGTATGGTGTTTCCACCTGGTTGCACAACTTCAATTATTATCCACCTTATGTCATTTGTGGTGTGGTTCATCACCAGGAAATGTTCCGTTAGTTTAGTAGTTACTTTTTTGCACCTGATTGTGCTTCTGTGTTCGCAGATACGTTGCTTGAACTTCCTCCCGGTCATGCCCACATATTGTAAACCACATGGACAAGTCACTAGGTATACCACGTTGAGACTATTGCAATTAGTGTGGGTTTGTTGTGTCCAAATTTTACCTCTTTCCAGTTGTAAGGTTTTTGTAGCAGTAGTCAGGTGGCACATACTGCAATTACCACATGGGTAGTGACCCGTAACTTTTGGCAGACACCATGCGCTGAGTACTGTGGTTTGTTCATCTGTCATACCTTGTTTGGGGCGGGTAGGTACAAGGGTATCTCTTATGCTCCTGGCTCTTTTAAAAGAGAAGAGTGGGTTTTCCCAGTGGAGATTACCAGTGGTCAGTATGTTCCAATGTTTGTTGATGGATTTTGTTGGACAACGTATTGTATGTGGTGACGCAAGTTAGAGTCGTTGTTTGTCCTCCTTGACTTTGTCCTCTAGGAGTGCCTCTCTTGGCTGCTTCCTATCTCTTTTTTGGCTTTTTTTCAGGATGTGGTAAAGATAGCCTCTGTCTGAAAGTTTCTCAGTCAGATCCTTTGCATGACTTTTGTAGTCTTCCAATTTGATGCAATCCTTCTCAGACGGAGATATTGGCCGTAGGGAAGATTTTCTTTTAGGGCCCTCAGATATAAGCTCTCGTATCTTAGGGCATTGTTTTTGGGTGTGGGCTTGTGATGGGTTCTGGTTTGCAGACCTCCATCTTCTTTTGTTATTACTAGATCTAGGAAAATCATGGTCTTGCTGTCAACAGAGTGAGTGAATTTGAGATTGCTGTCACACGTGTTAATCCACGTGATGAATTCAGTCAGGGTATCTTCCGGTCCTTGCCAAATGGCAAGGACATCATCAATATATCTCTTCCAAAATACAATATGTTGTCCAAAGGGGTTCCCTTCACCCAGAATGAATTTTCGCTCTAAATCAAAGACGTAAAGCCCTGCTATGCTTGGAGCGAAAGTGCTCCCCATAGAGGTACCCCCAATTTGTAAAACGAGGGCTCCCTCAAACTCAAAGAAGTTTATTTTTAGCGCTAGGGTAGCACACTCCAAGACAAAATGTTTCGGGACATGGTAAGGCCATGTCGTCTCATCTAGTACTCTGCCTAAAACCGCTAGGGTTTCATCTTGGGGCAGACTAGTGTAAAGGCTTTCAATATCGAAGCTTACAAGTATTGTTGCGTTGTCTACTTGGATATTCTTCAGAAGTTGTAGGAGGCTTTTGGTGTCCTGAAGGTAGGTTTCATTTTTTTGTACCATTCCCTTAAAAAAGCAGTCGCAGGACCTGGATAATGGCTCAAGGAGGGACCCAATACCCGACACAATAGGTCTTCCGGGTGGTGGTGTTTTATTTTTGTGCATCTTGGGCAGTACGTAAAAGTATGGGATTTTTCCTTCGCTGGTATTCAGAAAATCAGCTTCATGTTTTGTAATGTAGCTGCAGGATTCTGCCAGATCCACCAGTGATGTTATTTCCTGCTTCAAAGACTGTGTGGGATCAGTAGTCAAGGGTAAGTAGTTCTTAGTATCTGATAAGAGGTGGAGGCACTCAGTTTGATATGCTGTCCTGTGTAGTACCACCATCCCTCCTCCCTTGTCTGCTGGTTTTATAACAATCTCCCCACAGTTCTTCAGATTCTCCGGGGCTTGTTTTTCATTTTTGTTCATGTTACAGAAAGGTCTGTCTTCTTTTATTTTTTCAATGTCATTGTATACTGCCTGTTCGAAAGTTGATATTTCTACAGGAGTAGTGTGTAGGGGTGGTAGAAAAGTGGATTTATTTTGCAGACCTGTGTCAGGTTGTGTCTGTGGGTCTGGGGTCTCGTTACCTTTCTCGAAGTATGCTTTTAGTTTTAGTTTCCTAAAGAAACCTGCCAGTTCACAGTGTAGGGCATATTTGTCTACTCTAGCTGTAGGGACTAAACCTAGTCCTTTGTTGAGTGTACTCAATTCCATCTCAGTTAAAACCCTAGAAGATACGTTGGTCACTAGGTTTTGGTGTTGCTTGTCCCTGCTTGTGGTGTTTGTATCTTGCTTCTTGTGTGATTGCCCACACTGTCCTGTTCCTTCCAGTGTACCTGATTGTTTCCCTTGCGTCGTCCTCTTCCTCTCCGACCCATCCCTAAAAAAGGCGGGCGAAAAGCGTTATGGGGGAACATTGGTTGCGGAAAAGTGTGTTGCCAGCCATATCTCTGGAATTGAGTACGGACATTGAATGGGCCCGGATAATTTCCCATCATTGGTGTATTATAATGTTGCCATGGGGGTTGGCCTCTGCCTCGTACCCTCTGTCTATTCCTACCACTCCCTGTGCTTGACCCGCTGCTGTTCGAAGAGTCATCACTAGATGCTTCTGAAGTCCTATCTCTCCTTTGTGGTGGTTAAAATTCAGGGTCAGAATAAGGATATGTTTTAACATATGAGAATCTTTTGAGATCCTTCTGTAGTTTTTGTGCTTTCTGCTGTGTGAGATGGTCTTTGTATTCAGTGAGTTCTTTATTTATCTCATCTAGTCTTTTTTTATAGCCAGTGATTGTAGTTCTTATGTGGCTCTCTGTCTGTCTTATTACGCATCCTGAAATTGCCAGCACAGCTAAAAGAGTAGTACAGTCCTGTTTGATCTGTTGGCAGAATAATCCTGGAAAAGGGACACAGACTCCTACAGGAGGGTTTGCTACACCAACCGCACTTTTTGAGTCTTGCAGATGAATTACATCCAACTTGAACGCTGCAATAATCTGAAGTATGCCCTAGTGGTGGTATGTGCCTTCAGTAAATGGATAGAGGCATACCCTACAAAGGATAATACTGCTCTCACCACAGCAAAGGTGCTTCTAAAGGAGTTTTTCCCTAGATATGGTGTTTATAAGCTTTTGTGGAGTGACAATGGACCTCCTTTTATTGGGCAAGTTGTTGAGCATGTCCTGAAAGGGTTAGGAATCAAACAGAAATTCCATACAGTCTTTCACCTGCAATCAGCAGGATTAGTGGAAAGATACAATGCTACTTTAAAATTGAAGTTGGCGAAAATACTGGCTTCCACGTCTTTAAAGTGGCCAGATGCATTACCCTTGGCATTGTTGTCCATAAGATCTGTGCCACATTCACGACCTGTTCTCACCCCGTATGAAGTGGTCTTTGGGAGGACGATGAATATTTGCGGAGTTCCTAAGCCACGCCCCATACATGATGTTCCTTGTGTTCTGATGAATGATTATTTGGCACAGTTAACCGACAGTTTGATCTCCTTTCATCAACAGGTTCGAGAAGCGCTTCCTGACAGATCTATAGGTGAGGCCCACAAACTCAGTCCTGGCGACTATGTGATGGTCAAGGTCTTCAACAGATTGAACAGCCTGGAACCGAGGTGGCGAGGTCCAGAGCAGGTGCTTCTGATTACAAGAACAGCAGTTCGAGTGACGAACAAGAAGAACTGGGTCCACAGCACACACTGTAAGCGTGTGTCGCCTGCCATGGTGGAACCTTCTGTGCTGACCGACCATCGAGAGATTCTGGAGACGGAGAAAGGTCAAGCTATCTCACCTGACGAATCTGCGGAAATCTTCTCAGACCACACGATTCCTGGAACATCGCGATATCACTTGAGACCGACGAAAGAATCTGCAGTGTTGAAAAAGACTGGTTGAGGTACCGCCCTGAATTAGTGAAACAGAGAGCCGCTGTGGCAAGGGGGGGGATCAGCCCTGTGTCAGTTTAGTGACACCCGTCTTGGCCCGTGGTGAAGAAATCAGCGGCTGCCCAAGGGATAAGAGCTCCAACGATTGTTTTCAATGGGTTTTTAGGAAGATCAATTATCGCTGTTGCTGAAATGAATAACAAAATAATCATTTGTGCTGTAGGTTTTGTTGTTGCTCTGGTGGTTATGGCAATAATCACCTGGTTTGTTGAGAAAGTGGCTCCTGCTCAACGGCTTCTTGTTGCCACTACTCCAGCTTCAGTGGAACATCACTTTTTCATACTTCCCTATCATGAGCAGAAGCATCGACAATCCTACCTAAATAACACATTCATCCAGATGTTGCATCATACACACAATGCCACGAATACTACCAATTGTTGGGTGTGTGGGATGATACCTGCACACCAAAAGAAAGGAGGAAAACGTTTTATTCCTCTACCATTTTCCCACAATGGTTCATGTCAAGCTTGGTATGCCCTTTTGTTTGCTTTCGGAAAGCCCTCAGTAGGTGGAATCATCTTTTGGTTGAATAAAGTATGCTACCAAGATGAAGATGGTTATCCTCAAGCTAAAGGGACTAAATGGGAATGGGAAGAGTACCAATCAGACAATATTTCGACACCCTATGTCTTCACGAATATGAGGACTATCAAAGAAAATGGACCTTTTGTAATTTCTGTGACCAGAGCTAAAGCAGAACTGTGTATAAGTAGTGTTGGGAGAATTCCAGTATGACGGAGTGAATGTATTTTGACATTGATTATTGAAGGAGCTAACAACAGTAGTTTTACGTCTTTGCATAATTCATATTTTGTATGTGGTAATAAAGGATACTATCAATTGCCTATTGGATGGTCTGGGGTATGTTACATATCATTTTTGTTACCACCTGTGTTCTTGGCCCCTCCATCATACCACCTGAATTTAAAGTTGTATAATGACATTTCCAAGAATAGATACAAGCGAACAATAAGTACAGATGAGGTTGACTAGACAGATACCACTTTGCAACAATATGTCGATTTCAATTTGGGTTTATTCTTCTTTGTGGGTGCTGCATTGAATAGCAGAAAGATAAGGGGATTAACTCGTGCTGTGTAAGCTGTCACCAATCAAACAGCTATGGCTTGGGAACATTACAGAGGAACTACAAATTGCGAGGATTGTAGCACTCCAAAATAGGATGGTGCTAGACGTGATTTTTGCTGATCGAGGTGGTGCATGTTGCATCATTGGTAGCAGTTGCTGTGTGTTTATACCGGATCACTCACCTTCAGTATATGATGAAATCTCAAAACTGCATAAGATTGCTGCAGAAATTCACACAGAGACTGGTACATGGACATTTTCAAACTGGATATGGACACTCTTTGCTACCTGGGGCTGGAAGCTACTGACTATTCTATGTATACTACTGCTGATACTATTTACATGATGTACTAGTATACAATGTGGTCCTATGCTTTGCTCCATGTGCATCGCTGCTTGTACACCTGTCAAAGGAAATACTGCAAACACTAGCACTCGCAGGCCTTGCTGAGGCTCACCACCACACCCATCGGGGATGGCTATGGCGATGTCCGGAGACGATGCTTCGTTCAACCAGGTCTCGGTCAGGAAGGCGACATCCGGGGATGCGGTGTCGAGCAGGTCCCAGAGCTCGATGATTTGTTTGCGTGCGGAGCGTGTGTTGATCAGGATGCATCTTAGCTGGTTGGGTTCCGTTGTGGCGGGTGTCTCAGCAGCTTCGAGGCAGGAGAAGATGCAGTTCCAGCAGGCAAAGGGACCGTGAGTGCGTTTCGGGGAGGCCTTGCAGCAGGTGTGTGTCCTTCATGGGTTGAGAGCGACGAGGGTGTTGGCGTCGTAGCAAAGTCAATCTTCATGGCTAGTGCGGCGGCCAGGGGTTCTGGCACTGGGCACGGTCCAGGCGCAGACGGGCTTGCCTTAGGCTCGCCAGCGGCGTGCCAGCTGCGCGGCCGCCATATATGGAGAGGTGGGGAGGGAGGAGCAGCTCGGAGGCGGGAGGAGGGTGGCAGGGGCAGCGAATAGGTGCGGAGGGGGTGGGGCCACAGGGGAAGCAGCGGCGGGGAGCGGGAGCTGTGAAGCGGAGCAGTTACGGGTAGGAAACAGGCAAAAGGGGGTGCAGAGTAGAGACGGGGCACAGAGCAGACCTGGCAGTTGGTGCAGAGAAGTAAAGGAGGTTGGGGCGGCGAGCGGGGGGCAGGGGTGAACAAAAGAGGAGCAGGTGTAAAGAACGAGGGCAGCTGATTACAGGAGAGAGACGGGCAGACAGAGTACAGGCACAGAAGAGGAACGGGTGAACAGAACAAGGACAGCGGAGTACAGGAGAGAGATGGGCAGACAGAGTATAGGCACAACAGAGAGCAGATACAAACCTAAGGCCACCACTGGCCACCAGGGATGAGGCGCAGGTGGTAGCCTGCGGGTGGTGGAGAGCCTTAACTTCAGTGACGGCAGCAGGTGACAGTGGGAGTGCAGGCGAAGCTGCAGTGGGGGAAGTGACCTACCAGGCAAGGTCAAGGGTGTACACCTATTTTACCTTTTTCTGCTCCTCTCTTGCCTCTTTCTGCACCTCTATTACCTCTTCCTTCACCTCTGTAGCTTCTTTTTGCACTTCTTTTTCTTCTTTCTGTACCCCTCCTGCATCTTTCTGCACCGCTGGTGCTTCATTCTGTACTTCTCTTGCTTCTTTCTGCACCTCTCTTGCAAATTTCTATACCCCTAGTGCCTCTGTGTGCACCTCTTTTGCCTCTTTCTGCTCCTTTATTTCCTCTTTCAGCACTTCTCTTGCCTCTTTCTGCACCTCTTGCTTTTTTCTGCACCCCTCTTGCTTCTTTCTGCGTCCCTCTTGCTTCCTTCTACCCCCCTCTTGCCTCTTTCTGCACCTGTTTCTTTTTTCTGCACCACTCATGCCTCTATCTGCACCCGTCTTGCCTCTGTCTGCACCCCTCTTGCCTCTTTCTGTACCTTTGTTGCTTCTTTCTGCATTCCCTTGCTTCTTTCTATCCTTGTGGAATTTTAGTGCGCGAACTGAACATCATCTGCGCCAGCTTGTCATCCACGTACAACATGCACAACAGCCATATTTAGGTATCATGGTCTCCCTCTCCACGATCGATCGCCAGCGTGCTCCCCTGACCCTGCAAGCATCCTCCGCGCACCCTGGCTCCCCCCCCCCTCTCTCACATGGGCAAGCCATAAACCTTCTTCTTCTGCAAGACTCTGTCCTTGGGAGTCACGCTCGCGCCTGACCAAACACCTCCTTTCCTTTCATGAATACCCCTCTGTTGGTAAACTCTCCCTCTGCGCCTGATTGTCCACGCGGCATGAATACCTCTCCTTTGATGACCCCTTCCACCGAGTCCGATTGTCCACACAGGTCCGAGGCCATCGCCTAAGCCGGGAGATACAGTTTACTGCCCCCTATTGTATGGAGTCACTCCTCTTCAAAGGACCCACTATTGATCATGGCCTCCCCACCCCCTGGGATACGATCAGGCGCACACATCCTAAGAATCGACGGAACACTCAGCTGCGTGATAGCCCCCTCCTCTTATCAGCAGGTTGAGGACCTCTATTGTGGATGCATGTGGGGGTGGGATTGACACGAGGATTACGGGGATGTCTTTTTCCTTACTTCACAATGTCTTGATTGTAATAAAGAGTGGTCACATGCCATAAACCAGGGTATAAGAGGCCAGGCCTCAGAGAGGCTGTTAGAGCACCTCGAGACGATACCTTGTTGTCTGATCTGATGTGTTCTGCTCCGTCGGAATAAAAACTTCTGTTTCCTGCCTTCAAGTCTCCAGCGCCTGCCTCTTTGTTTGATAACTAGAATGGTATAGAGGCGCTTATCGCCGGGCAACTCTGAAAAAGGTCATCAGTCCTACCCTTTTTCTACAATTGGTGTCCCAAAGCGTGGGGCCCATCAGCGACACGTGGATCCAGTGGGAGAGGTCCCGACGACAGAGTAAACGACTGCAACGATCGGGAGAGCTCCTGTCCGATAGACCCTCGTCTGATAGCCGATCATCCGAACTTCACCAGTTCTGAACAGACCTCCCTCGAGTGATCTACGGTCCTGACTGGGAACCATCAGGAGTGCCGCGAACAGACGAAGAATAGAGGACGATCGGGCGCTGGATTCGGAATACAGGAAACTGTCCATGCGGTCCGGGTAAGGTCGTGTAAATACGACAAAAATATGAAATGATTGTTTGGTTTGGATAATACTAGTATTACTCTTTTGTCGGTTCCTATGGAGATTCACCGTCTGCAAACGGAGAAACAACAGGCTCTCCCTTTGCAAGCAGTGAAGGATAAGTAACGCAGACTTTTGTCCCCGTTGTAATCCGTCGTGCCTATCTTCCTCCCCCACTGTTTTCCCGAACTACTGTTCGCGGATTGTTGTCTGGAGATTCTCTGTCTGCAAACGGGGAAGAACAAGGTCTCTCTTTGCAGGTTGAGAAAAAGTAGGAAACGCAAACTTTTAACCCGTCGTACCCACTTATTCTCCCCACTGATTGTTTGATTGACCGTACATTAAGTGTTCGGTATTGGTTCTTTTGAGGTATTCACCACCTGCAAACAACGGAGAATAGAAATATTCTGTCTAGTCTTTGCACGCCGTGATAAGATAGGTAGTGCAGACCTTTGTCCCGGTTGTAACCCGTCATGCCTATCTTCTCCCCACTGATTGGTAGCCTGTTTAGCCCGGACCGCTTATTAGAGATGAACCATCCAGCTCCACTGGAGGGCACCCCTAATAAGGACATGTTCACTAAGCATGGACTAGTCGCTATAGCTTATACTAAGTTATGGCATAAATACACAAAGAAGAACCCCGAAAGTCAGTGGCCACTGATAGGTTCCTTTGATGATCATAAAATAAAAACATTAGAAATAGCGCTCCAGAAAAATAAGACTACACCCACTATGCTCGATAGTATCGGCATGTGGCGCAAAGAAACGGAACAACGAAGAAAGAGAGAAGAAGCAAAAATACGGAAAGAATTACGAAAGGCAGCCCACCTAGCCGCTAAGCAACTAGAAGAAGAAATAAAAGAAAGAAAGGAAGCTACGCAAAAACAAGAATCAGGGTTGGCAGGTCAATGTCCTGTTAGGACCCCTTCTACGCTCTACCCTGAATTGCCCTCCAAACAACGGGCGAACGATGAGTTACTGCTAGGTCCCCCAATCATCTACATGCCCCCTCCATATGCCCCCTGCCAACAACACCTGCAAGCCTTGAGTGCGAACGAGAGCGACCTTAGCGCTAGTGAACCAGCCCTCACGGCCTCCGCACCAGCCGCATTAGTAACACCATCAGATGACCCCGAGGCTAGCAAGCAACCACCAGCCAGACCAAATAGGTTGAGTAAAGATGAGCAGGATGGGATTGACAAAATAGCAAAGACACTAGTAGAACGGAAGGAGAGCGAAGAATACACAATGAACATGTATAATTCACATGCCGACAGCCACAGACGGCATTTCATTTTACGATTCAGCTACCACACCCTGAACGCATAAGAGGATAGATATCAGAGTAAGGGCCCCGCTAAACTGACAGCGCTATATAGAAAGATTGATGGTGGAGATGGGACTGAACGTGATGCGACGGACCTCTTCATGCAAATGCTTGAGGTCTTCCGCCACCTCACGGAAGAGAAACCAGAAGTCAAGGTTACAGTCCCTGAAACAACCGAGTCCTCAGTAGGAGTAGCCAACTCTATGATGCCCATCAGGGAGGCGGCCCCTTACTGGGTTCCGCCGCGTGGTCAGAGAACAAACGACGATATTAACCATGAAGATGCAAAGGGAAAGTTGTGTACAATTGGGTTTACCAACCATGGGACCGACAAGACATCCTAACCTTTAGACAAACCCTGCCCGATTTAAGAAAGAACCCAACAGCATTCTATACCGAATTAGGCACAGCCTTGGGTTCGACGATAATGACTTTAGCGGACATTGACTTGTTTTTCGGGTTATGCCTGCCAGCTGACGTGTGGAAGCAAATCCGGAAGGCTGACCACACGGATCTGTTCGGACATACCTGGAAGCAACTCAGTGATCTAGATAGACAGCGAGAGCCCGGAAAGAAACCAGTAAAGGACATATTAGAACTCCCAGACAAATTAGTTCAGAAGTTGAAGACACTGATCCCAGAGAAAAAGGTAGATTGGTCGATAGTCACGGCCTGTCGTCAGAAACCCCAGGAAGATGTATCAGAATACTTCTCCCGATTCGAGACAGTGTTCTCCGACTACAGTGGCCAAGACATGACCACCGCAACCGGACAACATCTGTTTGTACAAAATTATGTAAAGGGCCTATCACAAGAGGTCTCCCAAAAGCTGCAGACGAGTGAGAGTAGTTGGGGGGCCTCCAAACCCGCAGCTATCCTTCAGATGGCTCAGTATTACAAGCACCAGAAGAGTGAGAGTGATAGGGCATCCGAGAAAAAGAAGAAAGATTTGAAAGAAGGGTGATAATAGCCCAGATACAAGGTATAGCGGTCGGACGGGAACCCCATGGGGGGAACTACCAATCGACCACCCCTAGAAATCCACCTCCCAAAGACCACACCCCGACACCCCACATTGGACGTAGAGACATTAGCGGGGACCAGTGTACCTTCTGCAAAGGATTCGGTCATTGGAAATCCCAGTGTCCGGTTCTATTAGAGATGAACAGAAATAGGGACCCCAAGGACGTAGCGGGTGGGCCGAGAAATAGGGGGCAAGGACGAGGGTACACAAACGACACCACCAATGACAGACCAGGGAGATCGAACACATTTGACCGTCCCCGACAGAACCAGTATCAACTGTCCGATGGTGAGAATGCCCCCGATTTTGCATAGGACTGCCAGGGGCAAGGGAGGGATCCAGTCGAGCTCTGTGTTGACCAGCAAGGTCCTTACGTCACCGCTAAGGTCCTGGGTACAGAGTCTCCATTTTTGGTAGACACTGGGGCGACACGTAGTGTGTTATCGAAACGACTGGTTCCAAGGGCATCCTTGTCTGGCTCACACATTACATCGATAGGTTTCGATGGGACGCCCTCCACTAACCCCCTGTCCGTACCTATCTCCTTTGATCTAGATAACAACACCACTGCCACAACATTTTTGCTCTCCTCCAACTCCCCTGACGCCATTATGGGCATTGACTTGCTGAAACATTTTCGGGCTACTATCAGGTGTTCCCCAGATGGAGTCCGAGTCATCCTGTATGACAACCCGAGCGTACCTAAATCTTGCCCAACACGACACATGTGCTCCCTGACTGACTGTGATTTGTCCTTGCTCGACGCCCTGCCCCCGTACCTATGGGCCAAAAATGACTCTGATGTGGGACGAATGATGATTGACCCCATTCACATAACTGTAAGGCAGGACGCCATGCTCCCGAAACTCCCACAGTATCGGATATTGCCCGAGGGCGAGGGGGCACTGGTAGCGATCATTCAGTCTCTGGTAGATGCAGGAGTGGTCGAAGAAGTGGTTAGCAATGTCTGCAACAGCCCTATCCTACCCATTGTGAAGAAGCAAGGCGAGGGAGATGAGAAAGCGTACCGCTTCATCATCGACCTGCGAGAGATTAACAAAGTGGTTGTACCCCAATACCCCGTAGTCTCAGACATCACCACCATTCTGACCCTCATCCCGTCCACTGCCACCACCTTCACTGTTATTGATCTCAAGAATGCGTTTTTCTCCATCCCTATCCACCCAGACAGCCGTTATCTCTTCGGCTTCACCCTAAAATCCCGCTCGTACCGATTGTGTAGAGCTCCCCAGGGGTACACTGAAAGTCCCAGCATTTACAGCCAGGCCCTTAAAAGACAGCTGGACGCCGTCCAGCTACCAGATGGAGTGGTGTTGATCCAATATGTCGATGATATCCTTTTGGCGGCTGACACCACCCCACTTGCTATCACAGCCACTGTCCAACTCCTACACTTTCTCGCAGAAAATGGCCACAAAGTCTCCAAAAGAAATTACAGTTCTGCCAACCACAAGTGACATACCTAGGCCATCTCCTGTCCAAAGAAGGGAGGAAACTTACGCCCGATCGAATCCAAACCATCCTAGACACCCCATCCCAAAAACACAAAAGCAAGTCCGCTCTTTGGTTGGCCTTACCTCTTTTTGCAGACAATGGTTACCAAATTTCAGCCTCATTGTAAAACCTCTACTTGCCTTGCTGGCCAAAGATGCCCCCTTCCCGCTTCCTTGGACCCCTGAGTGTCAAGCATCCTTTAAGGAGCTACGGGATGCCCTTTGCTCGGCCCCTGTCCTGGGAACACCGGATTACTCCAAGCCCTTTTCCCTTTTCACCCACGAAAGGGAGGGATGTGCATTGTCCATCCTAACGCAGTCTATCGGTCCTAAGCAGCGCCCTTGTGCCTACTTCTCTGCCACTCTTGACCATGTAGCCAGAGCTTTGCCTGCCTGCCTTCGAGCAGTAGCTGCCGCTGCTGTCTCTATCCGTCAGAGCGAGGGAATCGTACTTTCAAACCCCCTCACCGTGTTAGTACCCCATGCAGTCGACACCCTTTTGAACCAAACCAAGACTCAACACCTGACTAGCGCACGACTGACAGGGTACGAATTGACGCTACTTGCACCCCAAATCACACTAAAGAGCTGCACGACTTTGAATCCTGCCACACTGTTGCCCCTGCCTGAAAATGACCCCGACGTGCCTCCCATACACGACTGTGTGACCCTCACGGACGAACAGACCAGGAGTAGAGTTGACCTCCGAGACACTGATTTTACAGACCCTGATGGAGAGCTATGGGTAGACGGCTCATGCATCAAACTCTCAGATGGCACCACTTCAGCTACTTATGCAGTAACGACAGCCCGAACAGTAGTTGAGACAGCCTGCATCACACAACGATCTGCACAGGCAGCAGAGCTGATAGCCCTCACACGAGCATGCATCATAGCAACAGGAACCACCGCGAACGTATACACAGACAGTCAGTATGCCTTCGGGGTGGTTCACCATTTTGGGCTCCTATGGAGGGAAAGGGGATTCCTGACGTCACACGGCACACCCATCCTTCACGGAGATCTGGTTTCTGCTTTGATTGAAGCAGTTCTCCTCCCCAAACGATTAGCAGTAATCAAATGCCAGGCACACAAGAAGGTGACAGACTTAGTCGGACAAGGGAATGCACTGGCCGACATAACTGCACGAACCACAGCTGAGAATAAGACGGTGACACGCATATATGTGACCAGGTCACAAGCAGAGAAATGGACTGACGCTAGGGAAATGATTAGAGACATCCAGTCGACCAGCACCCCTCACGAACTGACCGAGTGGGCACGGGTGGGTTTGAAGGACGATGAGGGCTGTTGGCGGACAAAAGATGCAAACAGATGGCTGCTGCCTGACTCATACCTGATCCCGATACTGAGTATGGCACATTCCCCCGCACACATAGGATCTGCACCCATGATCGAACTCATTTCCAAAGTTTGGTACAACAACAAAATCCCCGACTCAGCCAAACGCCTGGTCCAGCAGTGCCTTATCTGTTTGCAACACAACCCCGGGAAAGGAACTGTGGTGCCCCGGGGAGGGTTTGGGATCCCCGATCACCCCTTTGAGGTCCTCCAGATGGATTACATCCAGCTAGAGAGATGCCAAGGCTTGAAGTATGTACTAGTCATTGTATGTGCCTTCAGCAAATGGGTAGAGGCCTATCCAACCCGTGACAACACTGCCATGACTACTGCCAAAGTACTACTGAAAGAGTTCTTCCCTCGCTATGGCCTTTGTCGAATTTTATGGAGCGACAATGGACCCCATTTCATAGCTGAGGTCATCCAACTAATCTTGAAAGGGTTGGGGGTGAAGCAGAGATTTCATGCAGTCTTCCACCCCCAATCCGCCGGTTTGGTGGAGCGACATAATGCCACATTGAAGCTGAAACTGTCAAAAATAGTGGCCACCACTGGACTCAAGTGGCCAGATGCCCTCCCACTGGCTTTGCTGTCAATGCGCTCCACTCCCACCAAACACCATTTGACCCCCTACGAGGTTGTATTCGGGCGACCGATGAACCTCTGGACTGCCCCCAAACCGACCTCCATTCATGACGTCCCAGACGTCCTACTGTCTGATTATTTGTGCAAGTTGACTAAAACATTGTCTGTCATTCATCAACAGGTGCAGCAGGCCATTCCCGATGCTTCCAGGGGCCCAGGCCACGACATCCAACCGGGGGACTATGTACTAGTCCGAAACTTTCAACGGGCCAAGAGTCTGGAACCCCGGTGGACGGGCCCCTGGCAAGTGCTGATCACCACCCGGACAGCGCTTCGAGTGGAGGGGAAACGGCACTGGCTGCACGCACACCACTGCAGGAAGGTCTCTCCGACCCTGGCCACGACAGAAAACGTCAACACCCAAGAAGAGCTCCTGAACAAGGACCGGCCAGCATTGAACTGTTATCCTGACACCGAGGCACTTGAACTTGCAAAATTCTCTGATCCCACTGTGCCATCCAGAGAAGGGTATTTCCTGTGACGAAAGGAGGGAGCTTCGGCTAAGCAGGCCACGGACTAAGTTAAATTTCAGAACGGTGACCTAAACACAACTGAGGGTTACCCGGAGAGAAGCTAAACAAAGTCTGTGGTTCTGCCCGCTACCGAGCACCTTGAAGATGATGGAAGCGCCAGATAAGAAGATGATGGAAGCAACAGGAAATACCCACTACAGAAACCCAAAGACTGACAATTTGCACAAATCAAAGACAATCGCCCTCTTCATTGTCTTCCTCTTCTGCCTCCTCCTCATGACCTCCTTCTGGATTCTGGAGGGAAGCACCCCCGCTCATAAGGCATTGCTGCCCACTGCACAACCGACTCCCATGAAAGAGCATCACCTGATCTCCCTGTCGCCTCAGCTCCGAGAAAGGCGCAGGGAATTCTGGAACAATTCCTTCGTGCAACTGTTGCACCAACACAACCTTGCTGCAAATGCCACCAACTGCTGGATCTGCGGGTTGCTCCCGCATGCCACTGGACACTCTATCCCCTTCATCCCTTCTCCTTTCTCAGTTCACGACTCCTGCCTCGCCTGGCTGATCCTCATGCAAGAGAGCCACAAGGACAATGCCACTTCCGGTCAAACAGTATCCCACTTCTACTATGGGTTCTGGCTGAACAAAACCGGAAGGACCTCTGCTCCCCTGTGTCCTGTGCCCTTGGGTGCCGCCTTCCTTATGAACATCCCAGCCAAAGAACATGTTGAAGTGTAAGTGCTCCACAATCCAGCTAGACCCACCTTCTATAATCTGCAGAAACGGACTGCCGCCACTCTGACTGTGGCCCTGTCCGTTATCAATGTCACCGGTCTTGTGTGCCTCGAAGGACGGGGAACGCAGCTGGTGGGTCACAGTTCTTGCCGCATCACCAGAACATTGGACTCAGTTGATCCCCCTTCCTTTGTTGCTTCTCCGAATATGTACTTTGTTTGTGGCACCAAGGCTTACACCTGGCTCCCGAAAGGTTGGAAGGGTACCTGCTACATCGCCTTCATTCTCCCTCCCACATATGTAGCCCCTGCTAACCATCACCGGCAGAGGCGCGCAAATGACATTGAACAAGCCGACTCCACTGGAGCACAGTTCCTGGATGCAGCAAAGGGACTTGTTCCTCTGTGGGGCCCAATGGTGAACAGTCGCGCTATCCGACACCTGACCCAGGCAGTAGAAACAACGATCAACATCACGGCTGGCATCCTCGCTAACAACACGGCTGAGCTTCAGGCGGTCCGCCTTGTGGCCCTTCAAAACCGCCTTGTTCTAGATGTGGTTCTAGCCGATCGAGGAGGAGCATGCCGCATCATCGGATCTAGCTGTTGCACCTACGTGCCAGATAACTCGCCCTCAGTCTACAAAGCCATTGAACACCTCCACAGACTTTCCTCGGAGGTGCACCAAGAACAAGAAGGATGGTCGCTTGGGAGCTGGTTTTGGGGCGCTTTGAAGGACTGGGGTTGGAGGTTGTTTTCCTTTTTATTGATACCGATTGTGATACTATGTGCGTGTTGCTTAAGTATCCAATGCCTGCCATCCTTGTGTGCACTCGCTACTAACTGTATGTGCCCAAAGACTTTGGACTTCAGAAATGAGCGCATGAGTCCCCTCTATGAAGTAGAAATATGTGGCCTTATGGGGATAAATCCGAACTGACAAGTTGGCGAGACATGTTAAAAGGGAGGACTGTGGAATTTTAGTGCGCGAGCTGAACATCATCTGCGCCAGCTTGTCATCCACGTACAACATGCACGACAGCCATTTTTAGGTATCATGGTCTCCCTGTCCACGATCGATCGCCAGCGTGCTCCCCTGACCCTGCAAGCATCCTCCGCGCACCCTGGCTCCCCCCCCCCTCTCTCACATGGGCAAGCCATAAACCTTCTTCTTCTGCAAGACTCTGTCCTTGGGAGTCACGCTCGCGCCTGACCAAACACCTCCTTTCCTTTCATGAATACCCCTCTGTTGGTAAACTCTCCCTCTGCGCCTGATTGTCCATGCGGCATGAATACCTCTCCTTTGATGACCCCTTCCACCGAGTCCGATTGTCCACACAGGTCCGAGGCCATCGCCTAAGCCGGGAGACACAGTTTACTGCCCCCTATTGTATGGAGTCACTCCTCTTCAAAGGACCCACTATTGATCATGGCCTCCCCACCCCCTGGGATACGATCAGGCGCACACATCCTAAGAATCGACGGAACACTCAGCTGCGTGATAGCCCCCTCCTCTTATCAGCAGGTTGAGGACCTCTATTGTGGATGCATGTGGGGGTGGGATTGACACGAGGATTACGGGGATGTCTTTTTCCTTACTTCACAATGTCTTGATTGTAATAAAGAGTGGTCACATGCCATAAACCAGGGTATAAGAGGCCAGGCCTCAGAGAGGCTGTTAGAGCACCTCGAGACGATACCTTGTTGTCTGATCTGATGTGTTCTGCTCCGTCGGAATAAAAACTTCTGTTCCCTGCCTTCAAGTCTCCAGCGCCTGCCTCTTTGTTTGATAACTAGAATGGTATAGAGGCGGTTATCGCCGGGCAACTCTGAAAAAGGTCATCAGCCCTACCCTTTTTCTACATCCTTCTCTTGCTTCTTTCTGCACCCCTCATGTTTCTGTCTGCAACCTACTTCCCTATTTCTGCATCTCTCTTGCCTCTTTCTGTACCCCTCTTGCCTCTTTCTGTATCTCTTATGCTTCTTTCTGCACTTCTCTTCTTTCTCTCTGCACATCACTTGCACATTTCTGTACACTTCGTGCTTTCAGCACTCTTCTTGCCTCCTTCTGTACCTCTGTTGCTTCTTTCTGTACTTTTCTTGCCACCTTCTGCACCCCTCTTGCCTCTTTCTGCACCTCTCTTGGTTGGATCTATACTGCTCTTGTTTCTTTCTGCACCTGTCTTGTAAATTTCTGTACCTGTATTGCACATTTTTGTACCCCTCATCCCGCTATCTGCACCCCTTTTCCCTCTTTCTGCACCTCTCTTGCCTCTGTCTGACCCCTTCTGCCTCTTTTTGCAACTCTGTTGCTTCTTTCTGCATATCTTTAGCTTCTTTCTGTACCCCTCTTTCCTCTTTCTATACCTATTTTGCTACCTTCTGCACTGCTTTTGCTTTTTTCTGAACCTCTGTTGCAAAGTTCTGCACCCCTTGTGCCTGTGTGCACCCCTCTTGCTTTTTTCTGCATGCCTCTTTCTGCACCTCTGTTGCTTCTTTCTGCACTTCTCTGCACTTCTCTTTTTTCTATACCTCTGTTGCCTCTTTAGGGACCCTTCTTCCCTCTTTCTGCACCTCTTGCCTCTTGCTGTACCTCTCTTGCCTCTTTCTGCACCCCTCTTGCTTCTTTCTGCATGTCTTTTGCTCGTTTCTGCATCCCTGTTTCCTCTTTCTGCACATCGCTTGCCTGTTTTGTAACTCCCTTTCCTCTTTCTACACTTCTCTTGCCTCTTTCTGTACCCCTCTTGCCTCTTTCTGTACCTCTCTTGGTTGTTTCTATACTACTCTTGTTTCTTTCTGCACTTGTCTTGTAAAATTCTGCACCTCTCTTGCATCTTTCTGCACCTCTGTTGCTTCTTTCTGCACTTCTATTGCCTCTTTCTGCACCCCTCGTGCCTCTTTCCTCACCTCTGATGCTTTTTTCTGTACTTCTCTTGCTTCTTTCTGCACCTCTTTTGCAAATTTCTGTACCCCTTGTGCCACTGTGTGTACCTCTCTTGCATCTTTATGCTCCTCTCTTGCCTTTTTCTGTACCCTCTTGCTTCTTTCTGCACTTCCCTTACTTCTTTCTACACCTGTCTTGCTTCTTTCTGCACCCCTCTTGTCTCTTTCTGCACCGCTCTTGCCTTTTTCTACACCCCTCTTGTCTCTTTCTGCACCCCTCTTGCCTCTTTCTGCACCCCTGTTGCTTCTTTCTACACCTCTGTTGTTTCTTTCTGCACTTCCCTTGCTTCTTTCTACCCCTCTCTTGCTTCTTTCTGCACCCCTCATATTTCTGTCTGCACCCTACTTCCCTATTTCTGCATCTCTCTTGCCTATTTCTGTACCACTCTCATGCCTCTTTCTGTACCCCTCTTGCCTCTTTCTGTATCTCTTATACTTCATTCTGCACTTCTTTTGCCTCTCCTGTACCCCTCTTACCTCTTCTGCATATCTCTTGCCTCTTTCTATGTTATGTTATGTTATCCTCCATTTATAGCGCGCACGGCTACTCTGAAGTGTCCCGGCGCGGAAGCCAATTGGAAGAGGGAGGGATGGAAGACCAGACTGGGTGCTTACTTAAACAGCATCGTTTCCAGGTGTTTTTTGAACAGTCTGAGGTCGCCGGTGTTCCGCAGATCAAAGGGCAAGGCATTCCAGGCCACGGCTGCTCTGACAGATAGGGAGCTGCCTCCCATTCTAGCCAGGTGATACCTGGGTACCTCGCAAGGCAATGGGCAGTAGAGCGCAGCTGTCGGGCGTCACATAAAAAGTGAACCGACTTTTATGATACTAGGGGCCAAACTTGTAAAGTGCTCCATGGACCAGCGTGAGAGCCTTAAACAGTATTCGTTGGTCAACTGGAAGCCAGTGCAGATCCCGAAGTAGCTGCCTCGCACCGGACCTTCCTGGCATACCCAGTAAGGCTCTGACCGCCGCATTCTGGACAATCTGCAGTTTTCTTAACTGATATGCCGGTAGACCGATGAATAAGGCATTAGCGTAGTCCAAGCGTGAGAGAACGAGGGCAAGGGTCTCCATTTCTTTAGCCATTCTAGGCAAAAGTTGAAGAAACATTTTAAGGCACATCATTGTGTCAAAGCACACACCTGCCAACCTGTTGATCTGGGGCAAAAATCTAAATTCCTCACTGAACCATGCCCCCAATTTTTTTATTTCAAGTATATTTTATTTTCAAGCGATAACACTTGTTGCAGAATCGTTATAACACAGCGTTAAGCCTACAGCCCTAAACAGGGCTGGCTGTGAAATAAATCAGCGTTGGGGCCTCAGGGCCTGCACAGGAAGCGAAGTTTTACGCAGCGTCTTGCCTACAACCCCACTGGGGCCGGCGCGTGACAGGATGCAAGCTGTTGTATTTTCTAGACGTGCAGACAACCCAGATCCCTAAGATCATTGACAAGTAGTGAACGGGCAACTAGCCCAACATTTAAAGGCAGCCCAATGGGGCTCAGTAGCCATAAGTGTAACCAAGAATCAGAAAAAAGAAATGGAGAAAAAAGGGAGAAGGAGAACACTAGAGGTGAGAGAAGAAGAGAGTACAGCAAAGCAAAGATAGTTTGCGCTAGGGGGGAGCTACGGGGAAAGGCCCAAGGTAACGTCCCGTCTAAGGGAGTAGTCTACCGGGATCAGGAGGAGCAATGGCATCTTCAAAGAGGCGCAGCGTTCTGAGCCTGGTAGGCATGTGACGCGCATGTTCTATAGAGCAAAGGTATTGGACTAGGGGTTGCCAGACTGCCTTAAAACGTGTGTCGCGTGCTTGCAATCACGCTGTGAAAAGATCCATCATTATGACATGCCAGAGCTGTACAAACCAGGCTGCTTCCGTTCTCTTCCAGTATAGGGCTATAAGCTGCTTAGCAGCTCCCAGCATATGGAGCGTCAGGATCCAGTCACTGCGGGTGAGTGCCTTAAGACTGGCAGATTTGATGCCAAGTAAGATCATGCTTGTGGCTTCAGGCAGGGGAAATCCCAGCACCCTCATGATGTGGCTAAGGACCTCCTTCCAAAAAACGGTCAATATGGGGCACGCCCACCAAACATGGATAAAATCCTCAGATGCTGACTGACACCTCCAGCACAGGGGAGAGGAAGTGGGAAACATCCTATGAAGTCGCTGAGGTGTATAATACCACTGAGTCAAGAGCTTGTAGGCATTTTCCCTCTGTGGGATGCTCCGGTATATCTTGGGGATATCTCGTCAAAGTCTATCCCACTGCGAGGGCTCAATGTCCATGCCAATCGCCAGTTGCCATTGGTGCTGGTATGGATGAGAGGGTGTAGTCGGCGGGTGCTTCAGAATCTGATAGATCCGAGAGATCAGCCCTTTTGATCCCCCCAGAGAGCGCGCCAACCTCTCAAAGGGGGTAAATTCGCGCGTGGCCGCCTGGTACATTCCCCCCTCAGAAACCCAATGTCGCAGCTAGGCATACTGTAACCTCGCCTCTGGTGGTACACAAAACTCTTCCCGACAGTGGTCGAAGGACTTAAGTGTGCCCCCCTCATTTAGGTCGCAGATCACCCTGCAGTCTCCTTGCGTCCATTTGTCAAATATGCGGGATCGATGGGCTGGCGGAAAAAGCGGGTTCCCCGTTATGGGGGTGTGCGGAGATGGAAACGTGGTAAGACCCCTGGACACAGCTATTTTATCCCATATTTCTAGGACTGTCCTTGTGGGCACCGCCGTATAAGCACTCTTAGATCGGCGGGACGTCCGATGCAGCCATGCCAGGTCCCAGATGGTGCGCCCCATTTACTGCTCGGCCCATATGCAGCCATCCCTTCTGGCTCTCCCTCACCCCCCATTCCACCACAAAGCGAAGGTGCAAGGCCAAATAGTAATCCACTAAACTAGGGCAGGCTAGTCCCCCCCTATCCCGTGGTGTCATAAGGAGCTTGTGCAAGAACCGGGGTCGCTTTCCGCCCCATATGAAGGATGTGAGCTCTCGCTGCAGGCTTCGTATACAGTGGAGTGGAATAGGGGTGGGAAGGCATTGGAAAAAATACAAGATTTTGGGGAGGACCGACATCTTGAAGGCATTGAGTCTGCCCAACCATGACAACATCAGAGGTCTCCACCTCCATAGGTCTTCAAGGACCGCTCCTCGACACTCCCGCCAGTTCACCAGCGTCCATGTGTCCAAGGAGGGGGTCAGCAGGAGGAGGCCCAGATAGCGAACATGGTAGTCGGCCCACTGATAGGGTACCATGGTTCTCAGAGGGGGTATCTCCTCTTTCGGAATGGTAAGATTAGGGGCCCAGGACTTGTCATGCTTGATCTTGAGGCTCTCGAAAAGGCAGAGGACCTTGTGCAGTGCCGGGAGAGACTCATGAGGGTGCGTAAGAGTGAGGATAAGATCATCCGCAAAAAGCGCCACTTTGTTTTCCCGGCCGCCATGGGAGATACCATGAATGTCGGGTGCTCGACGAATCATCTCTGCAAGACGCTCCATTGCAGGAGCAAACAGCAGGGGTGATAGGAGCACCCCTGCCTTGTACCCCTATGAATAGAGAGCGGCACCGTAAGTTGACCATTGACCCGAATACTGGCTTGCGGCCCTACATATGGAGCCATGATCCTCGTGATCATCCTCTGAACCAGCCCAAACTTCTGCAGGACCGCCCAAAGGAAGGTCGAGTCCACCCGATCGAAAGCCTTCTCCACGTCCAGTGACAGAAGGCAGGCCGGAATTTCCCAAAGGTGCACTTTTCCCACAAGGTGTGCGAGCTTACGCACATTGTCTACTCCCTGCCGGTTGCGGGAAGCCGGCCTGATCCGGGTCCAGGAGGATCCATATAAGGATCTAGGCATTTTGCGAGAAGCTTAGTATAGATTTTGAGATCAGTATTCAGTAAAGCTATGGGGCGGTAGGACGCACACAGCGTGGGGTCCTTCCCAGGCTTCAGTATCAACGCAATCTCCGCCATGCCCATGTCGGAGGGTGGCCCCTCGATATCCGTGAAAGAGTTTGTGAGAAGTTGGCCTGGTATATGATGATCACTATTCTAGTGAGCACCTTGCACCAGTCCAAACGACCCTTATGGTGATTGGTTGTAAGTCAACCTTATAGACCAGCTATCCTAGAGGTAGCATGGACAAAAGCAGTCTTAGGCTAAACTCAAGCATGTGAAGCCAGCTGTTTTACCATATGAAATCCTTTTAACATCAAATGAAAGGACACCACACAGTTATATATTATTAAATATATGTATTTATTACTAGAATAATCCCCTGGACTCTTTATGAGGACAGGAGCACAAGCGTTAAACCACGAACTTTACATAACATACAAAAGTTGCACGAAATATGGATAGGCCGGGTGGCCCCTAAAACCATATTCTAAAATAGTGGTATAAGAACCACGTCACGAACAATGGTAAGGCCTAGGGCCTTGAGAATTGCTGGGGTTACACTGGACTAACAGCAGTTAGGACATAGGAGGCCCACAGGATGCGGGTGCAGTGTCTATAGGCAACCGCGTGCACCATAGAAGTCAATGGTGCGTAAAAGTTAGAAAGTTACAGATTTGGAAGTCTTCCGACTGGACTATTACTTAACCACTTAAAACTAGGACACTAGAGGTGTAAACCACTACAGGAGCACCGGAGTACTCGCGTTACCTCACCCACAGGAAGCGGGTGCATAGGTGTCAAAGTGCTTCGGGTTTCTTGGTGGAGTTCTATGGAGCCTGGAGGTAAAGATGCTGCAGGCGACCAGGAGAGAAGAGTCCGGTTGGATCCAAGGGTGGATCGAAGATGGAAAGTACCTGAAAGCAGAGGGGACAGAGTCTGGATCACTAGCCAGTGACCAGGTAGGAACCAGGAAGGAACCAGGCGATGTCGGGTTGCAATCAGGTGATGTTGTGAAGCTTGTCTCCGCTGCCACGTGGACCAGGAGGTGTCGACGATGACCAGGAGGTAGACACGGACTGTCCCACAAAGGCCCTCGCTGTTGGCATTGTCGATTCTCGAATCAGAGTCAACAGGCCTTGGCAAATGTAACCCACGCAGGAATCAAAGATGGCTTCTGGATCAGACCGGGAAGGTCTGATGGGCTACTCCTTTTCAGGGGAGTAAGGGCCAGTCTGAAGCAACCAGACCAGCAGTGTAAATCAGCAATTTTGTCATCACAGAGGCCACTAGCCAATGGGCAAGTGACCAGACAGATGCGTTGAGCAGCAAAATGCAAAAGGGCCCCACACAGCACTCGGTGAGTGTGGAGAGGTGATATTCGGTGCAAAAGCAGCTCGGGGCTGGGGCTTCTCAATACCTAATGCACAGCTTCAAGGATGTGTCAGGAGTTGCACAGGAAGCACTTTGCTGGCTTTCCAAGATGGCCGGACCCACTTCTCACGTCGCCTCCATGGGTCTCAGCTTTGCTGGGACTGTGGATCGGGCTGTTGGAAGTCTGAAAGTCCAGTTCTTGTTGGTCTCTGTCATTCGAGCTCTGGCAGGAGCAACAAGAGAGAAAACCTTTGAGCGCTGATGGTGCCTGCTTGTGCAGGGTGGTCACTCCTTGACCACAAGGGAGATTCTTCAGTCTTCTACGTCGAGTAGGATGTCGAAGGGTCCAGAGTTTCATATCAAAGTTTCAGTCAGGATGATCTAATGTCTAAGGGCACAACTCCTACCTTTATTCCAGATCAAGGGGCTGGATCTCCTGCTTGGTCCCTTCTATGGGTGGGACCCAGGAAGGGGGTGGTTACACCCCTTTCCCTTTGTCCAGTTTCGCACCAGAGCTGGGGCTGGAGAGCCCCAGGAGCAGTTTGAACTGGGCTTTGCATGGGACACCTTGTGTGCCCCAGGCAGTGTCTAGTTTCATTCAGCCCTCCCTGCCCCAATCCACTATCTCCTGTCTGGGGTGGTGTAACACCTCCCTGTGACAGGAAACCTTTTGTCCAGGCCTCCCCTGCCGGAGTTTCGGTCAGCAGCAGGAGGCCAGACTTGTGTCTGTGGCAGCAGCATCCATTTTGTGATGCTGAGGCTCTGGTTAGATTTAACCGCATTTAAGGAAAGTAACATGTCTTCTCCCTCTAGAAGGGTGGAATGCTACCCCGTCACCAGGACTGGTGAGGGGGTAGTATTCAAAAGCGTATGACACCTTACACAACATGTTTTGATAAAGCCAAACCATAGATAGCATTTAACTGCGAGGTTCATAATGCACTTAAGAGTATATGGTATGGCAATATCCCAGAACAGCTATAAGGACATGGTTCCCAAAGCTGCATACAGGCTCAGCTCATGCTAGAGCACCATCTCACATGAAAGCAAGCCCTCTGCTTCCAGGATTGTTAAGGCCTGCCATAGGAGTGACTTATAGGTGCATATGTGTCCAGATATAGGTTTAGACATAGCTATACTATATCTAAGCAAGGGGTGATTACACCACCTTGCCCCAGCTGAGTGATCAGCCAGTTGTGTCAGTTTGGATGGCCAGCCAGGGGTGGCAAAAGATATGCTGCAGCCCCTGGTAGGCCTTGGATGCATCTATGCCCTGGGTACCTATAGTACACTGTACAGGGGCTCATAAGGTGACCCAATCCCAATTGGAAATGTACCTAAAGTACATGGTTGTGAATTTAGAGAGAGAACAGCAGGGCTGTGGGTCTAATTAGCAGGCCCACAGCCACATCAAGTCAAAAACCAGTGAAGCAAAAAGCACAAAGTGGGGTGACAATAGGAAAGCAGACCCTACTCTCCTACATAACCCCCCCCCCCCCCAACACAGGGACATTAAACTTAACCTTGACCAGATAAGTCTTCATGTTCTAAGTGGAAATACCTGGAGAGACCATCTGCATTGCCATGGTCAGTCCCTGGTCTGTGCTCCACTGTAAAGTTCATCCCCTGTAGGGAAATGGACCACCTGAGCAGTTTGGGATTTTCACCCTTCATCTGATTTAGCCACAAGAGGGGCTTATGTTCTGCCTGAATCTTGAAGTGAGTGCCAAACAAGTATGGTCTCCACTTCTTCAGGGCCCAAACCACAGCAAAGGCCTCCCTCTCAATAGCTGACCAACGTTTCTCTCTATGGGTCAGCCTTCTGCAAATAAAAGCAATGAGCTGGTCTTGACCATCTACATTAAGTTGTGAAAGCACAGCTCCCACCCCCAACTCAGAAGCATCTGTTTGGACAATAAATTCTTTGGAGTAGTCAGGACTCTTTAGGACAGGTGCAGAGCACATGGCCTTCTTCAGGCCATCAAATGCCTTTTGACAGCTAACTGTCCACTGAACCTTTTTTGGCATCTTCTTGGATGCCAGATCATAGAGTGGTGTCACAATGGACCCATAATTGTTGACAAACTTTCTGTAGTACCCAGACAGGCCCAAGAAAGCTCTGACCTGTGTCTGGGTAGTTGGAGGAGCCCAGTCCTGTATGGTCTGGATTTTACTCTTCAGTGGTTGAACCTGGCCCCCACCTACAAGGTTGCCCAGGTACACAACCTTATTCTGCCCTATCTGGCACCTTGTTGCCTTGATAGTTTGGCCTGCCTTTTGCAGGGAATCCAAAACCTTCTTCAGGTGGATCAGGTGAACCTCCCAGGTGGAGCTGAAGACAGCAATATCATCAAGATAAGCTGCACAAAAGTCATCCAACCCAGAAAGGACTTGGTTCACCAACCTTTGGAAAGTGGCAGGTGCATTCTTCAAGCCAAAGGCATCACCACTAATTGATAATGACCTCCAGGGGTTGAGAAAGCTGTTTTGGCCTTGGACTCCTCAACTAACCTGATTTGCCAATAACCAGCTGTCAAATCAAATGTGCTCAGAAACTTGGCAGAAGCCAATCTATCAATGAGCTCATCTGCTCTTGGAATGGGGTGAGCATCTGTCCTAGTGACAGCATTGAGACCTCTATAGTCCACACAGAACCTCGTCTTTCTCTCTTACCATCTTGGGTGTGAGGTTTTGGTACAAAGAGTACTGGGCTGGCCCAGGGGCTCTCTGATGGCTCAATTACTCCAAGCTCAAGCATTTTCTGCACCTCAGTCTTTATACAGTCCCTGACATGGTCAGGTTGCCTGTAGATTTTACTCTTCACAGGCAGACTCTCACCAGTGTCCACCTCATGGGTGCACCAGTTAGTCTGACTAGGTGTTAGGGAAAACACATGTCTATGGGCCTGTATAACTTGTCTGCAGTTCATTTGTTGCTGGTCAGTGAGGCTGCCTGCCAAGGCTACTCCATCAACTGAACCATCATCAGGGTTGTGGGACAGCAAGTCTGGGAGAGGGTCACTCTCTTCCTCCTGTTCCCCATCTGTAGCCATGAGCAAGCCCATGTCTGCCCTGTTCACATATGCTCTCAACCTGTTGACATGGAGCACCCTGTGGGGGCTCGTAGGGGTGCCAAGGTCCACCAAATAGGTGACCTCTCCCTTTTTCTCAATTATGGTGTGGGGTCCAGACCATTTGTCATGGAGGGCTGCTGGGGCCACTGGCTCCAGCACCCACACCTTCTGTCCTGCTGGTACTCAGTCAGCACAGCCTTTTCGTCTTGCCAAGCTTTCTGAAGTCCTTGGCTGGCCTCAAGGTTTTTGGAAGCCTTCTCCGTGTATTCAGCCATCCTGGAGCGGAGACCAAGTACATAGTCCACTATGTCAAGTTTAGGCTTTTTGAGAGGTAACTCCAATCCTTCCTTCACAAGACACAGGGGACCCCTTACAGGATGTCCAAACAAAAGCTCAAAAGGGCTGTAGCCAACCCCCTTTTGTGGGACCTCTCTGGAAGCAAACAGAAGGCAGGGTAAAAGGATGTCCCATCTTCGCCTAAGCTTTTCAGGTAACCCTTTTATCATCCCTTTTAGGGTCTTGTTGAACCTTGCAACAAGCCCATTGCACTGTGGATGGTAGGGTGTAGTGAACATATAGTTAACACCACACTCTTTCCACATTGCCTTTAGATATCCAGACATGAAGTTGGTACCTCTGTCTGAAAGTACCTCCTTTGGAAAGCCCACTCTGGAGAAAACTCCAAGGAGGGCCCTTGCCACAACAGGAGCTGTTGTGGTCCTCGGGGGAATAGCCTCTGGATACCTGGTGGCATGATCTACTACCACCAGTATAACTCTGTGCCCAGATGCTGTTTGGGGGACCATTGGTCCAACAATGTCTATCCCCACTCTCTCAAAGGGTACCCCCACCACAGGTAGTGATATGAGGGGGGCCTTTGTGGTGCCACCTGATTTGCCACTGGCTTGGCAGGTGACGCAGGAGCGACAAAACTCCTTGGTATCTTCTGACATGTGAGGCCAGTGAAAGTGAGGGACAAGCCTGTCCCAGGTCTTGTTCTGGCCCAAGTGTCCTGCTAGAGGAATATCATGTGCCAAGGTTAGAAGGAAGCCCCTATATTGCAGAGGTATAACCAACATCCTGGAAGCACCAGGCTTGGGGTCTCTAGCCTCTGAATAAAGGAGCCCATCATCCCAATACACATTATGGGTACTTTGAGCATTCCCAGCAGCCTCAACAGCAGCCTGCTGTCTGAGGGGTTCAAGAGAAGGACAGGTTAACTGAGCCTGCCCCAGATCTGCCCTTGAGGGTCCTCCTGTCCCCAGAAACTCGACCTGATCAGGTTCAAGATCTTCCAGGACAGTCTCCTCTTGGATCACAGAACTATCCTCCTGAGAGGGCTGATCCTCAACCTGGGACAAGGGGGAAGGCACTGCCTTAACCCTCTTGCTCTTTCTCTTGGGTTGTGTCTGGTCTATAGTTTCAAGATCCAGCACAGGTTCAGGTAGGCACTTCTTGGCCTGGGACCTGGTTACAGCAAGGACATGTGCTGAAATACCTAGCATCTCTGCATGAGTCCTATACTCCACTTCTGACCATACTGAGTCCTCTAGATCATTGCCCAAAAGACATTCCACTGGGAGGTCTGCACTTACCACAACTCTTTTGAGGCCAGTTACCCCTCCCCAGGAGAAATTAACAATTGCCACACTATGGGTAGTAGTGACATTGCTACCATTGGTCACTAGGTAATTATCACCCAGTACAATTTGTCCAGGGTCCACAAAGCTAGGTGTCACCATAGTGACACTGGCACATGTGTCCCTGTAGGCCTGAACCACTTTACCATTAATTAAAGGCATCTGCCTGTACTTGCCCAAAGTATTGGGACTCATAGTAGTGGACATAGCCATGTCCACATCACAGATCAAGAGTGCCTGAGTTGGAATCCTGACTAAGCCATTCTCCATCTCAGTACCCATGGTTAACCCAACTATAGCTTTAGTTTCGGGGCTGCCACTGCTGACTGTACTAGGGGGTACAGTTGCCTTAGGGGCTGCAGTGGCAGGGGCTGTACCTTTCATAGTGCACTCACTAAACCAGTGAGAAACTGACTTACAGTAATTACACCAGGTTTCCTTGGGCCATCACCCTTCTTCTTTTTCTTTCCAGTTTGGGACCCCCCTCATTAGAAGTATTTTGGGGGCCTGCAGAAGAGTTCTGGTCTTTTTGTTTTTGATATCCACCCTTCTGGTCTGTCTTTTTCTGATCACCTCCTTGGTTCTGTGGTTTCTGCTTAACCCTGGTTCTGACCCATTTGTCTGACTTCTTTCCCAATTCTTGGGGAGAGATCAGCTCTGAGTCAATCAGGTGTTGGTGCAACAACTGTTTCTGACAGTTATTAAGGATTTGTTATCTCATGATCAAATTATACAATCCTGTATAGTCCTTAACTTTACTACCACACAACCAACCTTCCAGAGCCTTAGTGGCACAATCAACTAAATCAGTCCAGTCCTGAGTCTGAGCTTTTTGGGTATCTCTGAACAACAACCTGTATTGCTCAGTTGTTAGGCCAAACCCTTCAATAAGAGCACTCTTCAGGACAGTGTAGTGTTTAGCATCCTCAGGTCTAACAGTGAGGAGCTTGTATCTTCCTTTCTCTGAGAAGGAGAGCCACAAGATTGCTGCCCACTGATCTTGGGGAACCTGCTGTACCATGCAGGCTCTCTCCAGAGCGGTTATCCATTTGTGGATGCCATCCCCATCTCTGTAGGGGGGCACAATCTTACTCAGGTTTCTATGATCATAGGACCTGTCTGTATCCTTGGGGATAATGCTGCGACCAGTGGAATCTAACCCACTTAATCTTTGTTCCCTTGCTAAAGCAAGTTTAGCTTGGGCCAGGGCTGTTTCCTCTTTCTCTATCTGAAGTTGGACAGCTCTCATCCTAGCCTCATGCTCTTTTCTCTGGGGGGAAGACATTCCCCTTTGAGATCCCCTTGAGGCATTAGAGTGGCCAGATTCCCTTGAAGGAGATCTGTCCCTTCTATTGCCTGGGAGAAGCTTACTATTAGGTCTGGAGGTCTTCTCAATATCCGCTGTCTCCAGGATATGTATTAGGATTGGGATGGTGGGGTTATGACCCCTTTTCAGCCCCCTTGCAGTGCACAAGGCCCTCAAGTCTCTGAAGCTGAGTTTTTCATAGCTGGAGGGTGCCTTGTGAAGGTCACTTTCCACAGGTAGAGAACCGGATGGTTCACCTGTGCCAGGCATGACTAGTGAGGTGAGGGTGTGTGCACCTACCTACACTATGTGTTTACCTACTTGAACCTCTCTAGGAGTTGTAGTCAGGGTGTGCTAAGCCCTTTGGTCTACAACCACTAAGTTCAGTAGAACTTAAGTATTTAAAGCTTTGTTTATATGTGCCTTTGGTACTTGATGTGATCTTTCAAATTATGTTGTCAAAGATTACAATTGGTAAAACAACAGCAAGCTCAAATCCCACCCGCTGCACACCAATGTGAGAAGATGGCCTGGTATATGATGATCACTATTCTAGTGAGCACCTTGCACCAGTCCAAACGACCCGTATGGTGATTGGTTGTAAGTCAACCTTATAGACCAGCTATCCTAGGGGTAGCATGGACAAAAGCAGTCTTAGGCTAAACTCAAGAGGGCATGTGAAGCCAGCTGTTTTACCATATGCAATCCTTTTAACATCAAATGAAAGGACACCACACAAGTTATATATTATAAAATATATGTATTTATTACTAGAATAATCCCCTGGACTCTTTATGGAGGACAGGAGCACAAACGTTAAACAAAGAACTTCATATAACATACAAAAGTTGCACGAAATATGGATAGGCCGGGTGGCCCCTAAAACCATATACTAAAATAGTGATATAAGAACCACGTCACAAACAATGGTAAGGCCTAGGGCCTTGGGAATCGCTGGGGCTACACTGGACTAACAGCAGTTAGGACATAGGAAGCCCACAGGATGCGGGTGCAGTGTCTATAGGCAACCGCGTGCACCATAGAAGTCAATGGTGCGTAAAAGTTAGAAAGTTACAGATTTGGAAGTCTTCTGACTCGTCTAGAACATTGCAGAGATACCAATTTGTTTCTATTTCTCCACCTCCAACTATGACCATTGACATCCATTCACAATAATCATGGCAATGGAGAATGTATGACAATGTAAATAGAACACATAGAAGCTAGCAATTGGGTCTTGAATCAGAATATAGGTCCACTGGTCTTCTTAAACATCTTAATACAACCCTTTGGTGAGCATAGTAGATCAAGCAACATTGATACTCTGTGTGCTGAGTTTCAGCATATATTGCTGTTTTTTTAAAAAACCTATTATAAGTTCATTGAACATGTTTTCGTTATTACATAGTTGGGCATTACATGTTAAAGTAAACTAATGCGCTAAAACGGCTATGGACAACATTGGGCGAGAGGTTATAAGTAAATAAACTACACTACCCATCAACGGTGTAGTTTTGGGGCACACGTGACAAGGAACGTCACGTGGTACCTCCTGGCTCGTAAAGTACTGGTGCTATTCCTCATAATAGGCACTCTTTTCTCTAAAACTCTACTATTAGACTGGGCGTTTTATGATTAAAACCATCAACGCTATATATTGCCAATAAAAACGGCATCTGGTAACCATGGGCGAGAAACTAAAAGTAAACAAACTACATTTCCCAGTTTTCTTGTAGTTCTCTGGCGCACGTGACATGGCGCGTCACGTGGGTCCCCGCCGGCCAATCAGAAGTGGTTTAAATGTTCCGCTTCCTGCCCGTCCGGTACCTCCCACTGTCAGCCTAGAGGAAGGCGAGGAGTACCGACGGACAGGTAAGCGGGTGGGGGCCATAGGACTAACACAACGAAATGGGCTACGTTGACGCTCCCGTTTACTAAAGGATTCTAGATTTGAGTGGGAGAACCTTTTTTTGAATGTTAAATGTGTTCGATCCTTCACTTAGCCCGTATACCCGATAGACACAGATGGGTACTTGGTTTCCTACAACTAAGCGACGGAGCATAAACACCTAATTTAAGCATGAAATCTAGTTGCACTTTGAATACTTAAAGGCTACATTGCCAATACCATCCACTTTCCCCTGCACCGGGCTGGAATTTAAAACAGCGGCAGAACTAACAGGCTGGGAAAAGTGTGTGTGTTTCTTATGGAGTTTCAGCGAACTCTTCCTCTTTCATTATTTTTTCTTTTCACATTCAATAGAGCGGTGCTCCATTTGTACCTGAGCTGTAGCCGGGTGAGGTGGAGAGTTCATTCCCCAGACTGTGGGTGAGTGTATGCAACCTTTTCCTATCCAGGACTTTCCTTACCTGGCCATTTGGTTGATTGCTTAACAACCATTTGACCAATATTATTTGGCAGAAAAATTAACATCACGAGAGATTCTCTGTGTATTTGTAACTATCGTCATTAACTGTGTGTATTCCATTTGTGTGTATGTTTGTTTGTCCTTTGGTGACCAAATGGATCATTTCAACCAGCGTTCTCAGGTGATATGATTTTCGTACACTTTTTTCACTTTTATCAGCAGTAGCATTTGATCATAAAGGTCCTGATGAAGCAGATGGGTATCTTGTGAGCCAAAAAACTGCAGAAACATGTCGACCTAGATAAGACCCAAGTAGTTATTTGTTAACACTACTTTGCACTGTTTTTTAACCTTGGGTGTGGGTAGGACCCTAATAAAATTCTTCTTTCCACTCCCACAACCCAATATTAACTTCACTTTATTACACGCTGCAGAGAGCACTTTTTGCACTGCTAATTATTCTTTGCCCCCTGATACCAACACATAGTTTTCATTTATACATCACCATTTCCTTCATATACGATTAGGACACAATCTACCTAATCCATAGTGGATTTGCTTCCACATCCTTCGGGTGAAGGATCCCATATGATGTAGGGCGGTACAGGATGGGTATCTAATGGGAACAGAGGGGCATATTATCAAGCCTGTGCGCTAAAATTATCGACGCTTTATCGGCCGAAAACGGCCGATAAAGCGGCGATAATGGGCTTGATAATATGCTCTGTGGAATTCCAATCGAAGCCCATGTTAGATGTCTTCACATCTAACATGTGCTTCGATTGGAATTCCATAGAGCATATTATGAAGCCCATTATCGCCGCTTTATCGGCGATAATTTTAGCGCACAGGCTTGATAATATGCCCCACAATTTTTCACCAGGAATACCTTGGATTCAGGGATTGTGTTCTGTCAATATACACACAGTTACCTAGATACCTACATTATGTTTCTTTTGACCCGTTGTTATACTTGGTTTTTTCAGTGTTTGCAGGGACTATAACAATGCTAGGTCAATAAACATTTCCCTCACACGCCCCCTTATTGTATTAATGGTCTAGAACTTAACCACTTAAAACTAGGACACTAGATGTGTAAACCACTACAGGAGCACCGGAGTACTCGCGTTACCTCACCCACAGGAAGCGGGTGCGTAGGTGTCAAAGTGCGTCGGGTTTCTTCATGGAGTTCTATAGAGCCTGAAGGTAAGGATGCTGCAGGCGACCAGGAGAGAAGAGTCTGGTTGGATCCAAGGGTGGATCGAAGATGGAGAGTACCTGAAAGCAGAGGGGACAGAGTCTGGGTCACTAGCCAGTGACCAGGAAGGAACCAGGCGATGTTGGGTTACGATCAGGTGATGTTGTGAAGCTTGTCTCTGCTGCCACGTGGACCAGGAGGCGTCGACGACAACTAGGAGGTAGACACGGACAGTCCCACGTAGGCCCTCGCTGTTTTCAGTGTCGGTTCTCGAATCGGAGTTAACAGGCCTTCGCAAATGCAACCCACGCAGGAATCAAAGATGGCTTCTGGATCAGACCGGGAAGATCTGATGGGCTGCTCCTTTTCAGGGGAGCAAGGGCCAGTCTGGAGCAACCAGACCAGCAGTGTAAATCAGCAAGTTCGTTGTCACAGAGGCCACTAGCCAACGGGCAAGTGACCGGACAGATGCATCAAGCAGGAAAATGCAAAAGGGCCCCACACAGCACTCGGTGAGTGTGAAGAGGTGATCTTCGGTGTAACAGCTGCTCGGGGATGGGGCTTCTCAATCACCAATGCACAGCTTTGAGGGTGCCCTGGGAGCTGCACAGAAAGCACTTTGCTGGCTTTCCAAGATGGCCGGTCCCACGTCTCACGTCGTATCCACGGGTCTCAGCTTTGCTGGGACTGTGGATTGGGCTGTTGGAAGTCTGGAAGTCCAGTTCTTGTCAGTCTGTGTTGTACGAGCTCCAGATGGAGCAACAACAAAGAAAACCTTTGAGCGCTGATGGTGCCTGCTTGTGCAGGGTGGTCACTCCTTGACCACAAGTGAGATTCTTCAGTCTTCTACGTCGAGTAGGATGTTGAAGGGTCCAGAGTTTCATATCAAAGTTTCAGTCTGGATGATCTAATGTCTAAGGGCACAGCTCCTACCTTTATTCCAAATCAAGGGGCTGGATCTCCTGCTAGGTCCCTCCTATGGGTGAGACCCAGGAAGGGGGTGGTTACACCCCTTTCCCTTTGTCCAGTTTCGTGCCAGAGCTGGGGCTGGAGAGCCCCAGGACCGGTTTGAACTGGGCTTTGCATGGGACACCTTGTGTGCCCCAGGCAGTGTCTAGTTTCATTCAGCCCTCCCTGCCCCAATCCACTATCTACTGTCTGGGGTGGGGTAACACCTCCCTGTGAAAGGAAACCTTTTGTCCAGGCCTCCCCTGCCGAAGTTTGGGTCAGCAGCAGGAGGCCAGACTTGTTTCTGTGGCAGCAGCATCCATTTTGTGATGCTGAGGCTCTGGTTAGATTTAACCGCGTTTAAGGAAAGTAACATGTCTTCTCCCTCTAGAAGGGTGGAATACTACCCCTGTCGCCAGGACTGGTGAGGGGGTAGTATTCCAAAGCGTATGACACCTTACACAGCATGTTTTGATAAAGCCAAACCATAGATAGCATTTAACCGCGAGGTTCATAATGCACTTAAGAGTATATGGTATGGCAATATCCCAGAACAGCTAGGACATGGTTCCGAAAGCTGCAGACAGGCTCAGCTCATGCTAGAGCACCATATCACATAAAACCAGATATAGGTTTAAGGTAAGGTCGAAGCTGTGACTGGAACGTGCGATAAAAGGACAGGGGTAGGCCATCCAGCCCCGGAGTTTTCCCCAAAGGAAGGTCCTTCACGGCCGCCGTTATCTCCTCCTCTAGGATAGGGCCATCCAGAGTCTTCGCACACATTGGATGCATTGGCGTCCCCTCGTAGTTACTTAGAACAGCCGCGACCGCGTCTGCAGAGGGAGTCTCCCTCTGATACAGGGCGGCATAATAGCCCCAAAATGCCTCAAGCTTGTCTCTCTCCGAGATAGCCCTACTCCCATATGGGAGCTGGACTTTGGCTATGTGGGCCCTGGCCACACGCGCTCTCAGTCTCCTCCCTCAAAATAGCGTTGCTTCAGCGCCAGCAGAGAGTTATCTGCCTTGCTGGTGCACAAAAGCCTGAGTTGCCCTCTCAGGTTGGCGAGCCACTGCCTGCACTCTAGTGAAGAATACTCCCTATCCTTTAGCTCAGCACGCTTTATGTCCTTCGCCAAGCTGTCCTCAAATTTACAGGCTCGCGCCTCCGCGCAATCGATAGAGAGGTGATGTGGCCCCAGATCATGGCCTTAAAGGCATCCTACACCACAGGAAAGGGCGTCTCCGGAATATCATTACTAGTAAAGTAATAGTCAATGGCAGCCCGGATGCTTTCAACGTCGGCTGCATCCCGGAGAATACTTGGCGGCAAACACCAACGTGCCTCCCGAGCAGGGTAAGCGGCCGGGTTCTGCAGGAGCAGCTCAACATGGGCATGGTCAGACAACGAGATATCCGACATAGAGGCCCCTAGCTTGTCCCGAACCAAATCATGCGAGGTAAATAAGAAGTCTATGCGAGAGTATGAGCGGTGAGCGTGAGAGTAAAATGAGTAGTCCCTGAACCCCGGGCAGTGGTAGCGCCATGCGTCTATCAGCCCCAGCTCTGTTATCTGAGTACGCAGCACAGAGGACATGGCCCCGGCTCCGCTGAATGAAGCGTCACTGCGATCCGTGTCCGGATCCCAGACTAGATTGAAATCTCCTCCCAGTACCAAAAAGGGGTCACCACAAGGAATCTGTTCCGGCAAAAGTGCCTGGAGATATCTATCCTGCATCTGATTGGGCGCATATACATTACATAAAGTGAACCGTCGCCTCCCGATTTCCACTGTAACTTTAAGAAAGCGCCCATCACCACTCCTGAAAGGCTTAGTATGACCCCCACCTGAAGCCATTCCTGCACAATATTGCCACATCCGCCGTTTTAGAGTCAGCCGCAGCCCAAAACTGGAGAGGGTATTTAGGGTGCGCCATGCACTTCATGTCCGCTTGCAACAAGTGAGTTTCCTGCAAGAATATGATGTTGGGGCTCTGCTGGTGGAGGTAGCGCCATGTTTGCCTACGCTTGTTGGGGGAGTTTAGACCCTAAACATTAAGCGTTAAGATCTTTAAGGGCCTAGGCAAGGTCGCAGTCATGCTGTGTGTCAATCGGGGCCCACCCCCACCCCCCGCCACTGCAAGGAACTCCCCCATCCCTGCCCATTCAGAAGGCTGTAGCCAACCAATCCCCCACCCACTGCATACAGAAGGAAGCAGAAGGAAGTAGATAGAGGCGAAAAAATGTCAGCAAAGAGCCAAGAGAGGGAGAGAAGGTCAAGAGCTCTAAAGGCAGTCAACCAGGCCACCCAGTAATGGAGGTCAACAAAGGCCAACAGGGCCACACTGTACTGTCCCATTCACAGGGCATCCTCTACCCAAGGGTTCAGAGGCACTCGGAGATGTCACTCCCTAGGGAAATGCCTGGGGGAGGCCTACAGTCGTCTCAAGAGCTAACATCACTAGAGCCCTGGCGCCCCCACCACTCTGTTCAGGAGCTGGAGCGCAGGTGTAGAGCTGACAACCCAGGACAGACCCAGGGGAGAGGAGTCACCACCAGCAGAGGTGCAGACGTCTATATATAGCTTACTACTGGTCAACAGGTCATGGGGTGGATGGGTGCGATGGTGGCCCTTCTCGGTCCCCCTCAAGGGACCTGATGTGCGCAATATTATCTTGCTTGGCCTGCGAGGCAGATCTCTCATCTAGTGGAAGGGAGCGACGGTGGCACTGCACAGTAGTCCAGGATGGCCTAGCCGGGATCCGCTCCAGAGGCCGCTGTCGAGAAGGGCTGTGCCATGGCGACTCCGGTAATCTAAGCAGTTGTGCCGCCTCCCGATAGGACCTTATTACTCTACGCTTGTTTTTCCACTGGAAAATGAGGGCAAAGGGATGGCCCCACTGGTAAGAGATGTTGAGGGCCCATAGCTACTCCGTCACTGGCTTAAAAGGTGGACGTCTGTGCAGTGTGTTAGGTGCCAGGTCCTGAAAATTTTGAATCTTGTGCCCCTCGTAGCTGAGATCTGGCTTGTCCCTTGCCTCCTTCAATGTAGCCTCCTTTTCAGTGAAGAAATGCACCCATGTTAGGATGTCTGGGAGAAGACCCGGTCTCCCCGCAGGCCCGGAAACTCGGTGGGCCCGGTCCAAAGCCGGCGGGGAGGCGTCCTCGTCCCCCCAAACCTAGTGGAGGAGTTGCGCCTCGTAGGTCATGATGTCCTTCCCCTCCACCCCGATAGGGACCCCCCGGATACGAGGTTGTTCAGGCAGCTTCGGTTTTCTAGGTCCTCCTGTTTGACTTGCAATTCTATATTTTGCTCTTCCAGCGCCGCCAGGCATTGCCACAGTTGCTCCTGATCCTCCGTGCAACCATCCATTTTTTTCTCCAGCCCGTCCACCCGGTCCCCCAGGTCGGTGACCTCCTTCCGCAGTTCCCGTACACAGGTGTGTACCTCAGAACGCAGCAAGCCTATTTCCATCTTGAGTTCGGACATTAAGGAGGTCATGAAGGCCTGGGTCACTGGCATTGTGTCTCCAGCAGCTTGTGATGGCCCCTCAGCAGGCGCTGGTGCTCCGGCCTTACCCCACATCGCCACAACAGAATTGTCTCTGGAGGTCGCTGCCTGGTCGGCTTTGCCCCCTTTGGACCACGTCATTGCCAGCTCCGCAGCGGTAGTCAATCAGCATACCTTGCACCTTCCAGATGACGTGTGCCCAGGGACGACCCAGTCTCAACCCCCGTCTCCAAAAAGCCTAACTGGCAATAAATAGGGAAGTATCTAGAGTACCCGGTGCGTTAGGACCCGTCCTTCAGCCCCCAGCCCCCCATGGCCAGCAGAAGCAGGGAACTGCTATACAGGTGGCAATCCCTCCATACCAGACAACGTGCACCACCCCTATCCCCGGCCTTAACAAGCAAGAAGCGCAATCTCTGCAAAAAGCTCGTGCAGGGCAGTCCAGGGGTGCGCTTTCCACCCGCTTACAGCGCCCCCCCCTCACCCTGGACTAGGCGTGGGCGGAAAATCCGTTCCGCTCGCGGATTTTGCGGATTTTCGGGAAATCCGCAATCCGCGAGATTTGCGAATTTCCCGCAAAATCCGCAAATCCGCGAGCAGCGGATTTTGCTCGCACTGCTCGCACTGTTCGCGTGAGTTCGCGCCCCGCGAATAAGTGCAAAATTGCAGAAATACGATTTTAGCAAAACTGAAAGTAACTACTTACCAGGTTCAAAAGTTCAGGCTCATCATTAGTAGCCATTTCCTGGAGTGCTTCCTGAGGGGCCCCTCCAGAGTTCAGTTGCCAGTTGAAACTAGTATGTGACCCTGCTCTGAACCTCAGAATAGTTACACATATGCCACAAAGGTCCTGAATTACAGCTAAGGGAGACAAGCAGGAGCCAGGCTGGAAGTTAAAATCCATTAATCAGCCCCTAATTCATTATTGTCAGTTGGGGCAGGGCAGGTGTTGTAACTAATTTTGCAACAATGAAAGCACTTAGCAAGTGCAAAAGATCACTAATCAGGGCGCACTAAGGAAGCAGGTGCCAGCTAAAAAAATATTCTGTGACACATGAATCAGCCCCAAATTAATTCAGGTCACTTGAGGCAGGGAAGGTGTGCTTTGCTTTGCCGAAAATAATGTACACTGGACAACCAGAGGGTGTGGTGATGAAACAGAGGGTGGCATGGGTGGGCCAGAGGGTGGCATGAGTAGTCAGAGAGTGGCAGTGGTGACAGAGAGTGGCAGTGATGAAGAAGAGTGTCCCAAACAGGCTGGACACGTAGAAACAACAAGTTCGCGAAACTTGCGACCCGACAGGTAAGTTCGCAATTTGCGAAAGTGTACAAAACCCTCGCGAACTGGCAGAAACACGGGCGAACACAAAAAAAAAAAAAATCCGCAAATTCGCGGGAATTCGCGGATTTTGCGGATTGCGAATCCGCAAATCCGCAAAATTCGCGAACGCGAGATCCGCAAAATTCGCTCATGCTTACCCTGGACACCGCTAACAGGCCACTCAACAGGAGGCCCGATGGGGAGAAAGCAACACATCAAAAACAGGGGAGCAAGGCACCCGCTCACACCACCCCCCTCCAGTTCACCAATCATAAGGGAAGCCTCCGCCGGACCTCCTCACGGCAGAGGGCGCAAGCCAAGGAAGGGGCCCCTTTGCAGTGCCAGTCACCAAGCATCAAGTCAGGGCCTCAAAATGGCAGCACAGGCACCCCACATCCAATGTCTCGACCACCTTTAGCTGCAGCCACCCCACACCCCCCTCACACCTCCCAGAGGGTGCACTCCAGCGTCCACTCACCCTCCGCGCAGCAAGGCAGGACACAAGCCTCCAGGAGGAGAGAGCACCTCCGGGCAGCAAGGCAGGATAGTGCATGATGCGGGGAAATGAGCAGTACCTCCAGGCCGCAGCCCCAGAATGGTGGTCGCCTTCGCCGCTACCCCGCGCTCTCCCCCGCCGCCGCTCAATGGCCGGTTGTCAGCAGCAGCCCCCTGCAGGCAGATGTCGGGCCCCCCCGGCAGCAGAATACAGGAGGGCGGGGGAAAGAGCCAGGACACTAGCCTCCACAAGAAGAAAATGCCTCCGGGCAGCAAGGCAGAGCAGAGCAGGACGTGGGTAGAGTGTTCAGCACCTCTAGGCCGCAGCCCCAAAATGGCGGTCACTGCCGCCGTTACCCCGTGTTCTCTCCTGTCGCCCTTCAATGGCCGGCCAACAACAATAGCACCCTGCAGGCAGTGATCAGGCCCCCGAGGCAGCAGGACACATCAGGGTGAGGACCAGAGCCAGGACCCAGGCCCCTCCACGCAGGGAAGCAGAATGGCAGGGAAAGTGCACGCTCAGTCTCGCCACCTACCTGCCACCAGATGTCCCAATGTCCAGCAGCCCCTCTGTCCAGAGGGTATGGTCCAGTGCCCACAGGACAGGCAGCAAGGCAGCAAGGCAGAGCAGGACGGAATGCGGGGAGGACGAGCAGCACCTCCAGGCCGCAGTCACAAAATGGTGGTTGCTGGCTCCGCAACCCAGTGCTCTCCCCCGTCACCCTTCTATAACCAGTGAGCAGCGGCAGCACCCCGCAGGCAGCAGTCGGGCCCCCCAGGCAGCAGGTCAGAGTGTGGTATTGGGTTCCCAAGGCCTACATGCTCCGCAGATAACCCACTTACACCGAAAGAACTGTTGGCACGGAAACTGAAAAGTACAAAGGACAAGTTTATTAAGACCCCATGGGGTGGTGGTACATTCCTACAGCACCCTTCGGCAATGCAAGAAGTATCACACCGAACATTGGCGTGAGTCCTTCTTTTATACACTTTACAGGTAATAAAAAGATAGGCGGTACAAGGTTACAAAGTTTATGTACATATATGGTCATTTTTGGAGCACAGCCAACTCATGGGAGGGGTTACAACCCCACTGGTCAGTTTGGCGGCACATTCCTGAGGGGTGACTGGTCACTTGGAACTGCGCATGTACAGGCTTGACCGTTGCTAAAAATAGCCTGTTGCTGGGTAAAGTCGAGTGGTCAGTGGTATGGACAACGGACTAGAGGGCATGCTGACCACGAGGCCGCTCATTCCCTAAAATGGCCGCCGTAACATACAAAATGGCGTTTTCTAATATGGAAGAACAAAAAATAGGAGGGAGAGGGAGGTTAAACCAGACCAGGTCAGCCTCCAGTCAGTATTCGAAATACAGGAACCCACTGTGAAGGGTTCAGAGACCTGGTTGGTGTTTTCTGGTTACTGCTTATTAAGTCAGTGTGTACCAAAATGTGAGAAAGAAAAATTTCTTTCTAGAGTCCCCTCACTCACCGGGGTTGCCCCACGGTGACTTGCTTCATCATTGGGGCCATCCCAGTTCTCTACGAAAAGGGGCGTGCTACGACAAAACGACTACGCAGGAGCACTTGTTTGTGAGATGACTATGTGTGGTGTAAGTGTGGTGATGGTGGAGTGGGTGTGTAATTAAAAATACCGTGCTAGTGGGCCTCAACAATTTATTTTGCTCCTAGTGTGGTATAAATTAAAAAGGGGTAACACTGCATTCTAACTTTTAAATTGAGCTAGATCAGTGTTATGGTCGACATGTTTCAAGCTCCCCCAGGCTTTTCATCAGGACCATACAGGGTCCAGCCCTGTATTTCCACTCCTATATTCTAATGAATAGGTCTTTTTAAAAAGGAATACTAGTTTTTATGCTATACGCTGTTAATAATAGAACATGCGTGTTTCATATACATACGGTTTGCATTTTACTCGTATTGCTGTAAAAGAGAATGACATTTGATTAGTGGTGAACATCCCCCTTCAAAAGGGGGGAACACACATGCACCTCACTTCATCTAGGGCGTGGGTGTGCCCTGGGTACCATACTGGTGCGTGCTGGTTTTCAAACCGGTGTGAAAGATAAAAGACTGTGAATAAAGTGGTTTAGTGATTTCACACAGAAGATATAAGACTTAATGTGACTAAAGACCTATTCATTAGAATATAGGAGTGGAAATACAGGGATGGACCCTGTATGGTCCTGATGAAAAGCCTGGGGGAGCTTGAAACATGTCGACCATAACACTGATCTAGCTCAATTTAAAAGTTAGAATACAGTGTTACCCCTTTTTAATTTATACCACACTAGGAGCAAAATAAATTGTTGAGGCCCACTAGCACGGTATTTTTAATTACACACCCACTCCACCATCACCACACTTACACCACACATAGTCATCTCACAAACAAGTGCTCCTGCGTAGTCGTTTTGTCGTAGCACGCCCCTTTTCGTAGAGAACTGGGATGGCCCCAATGATGAAGCATGTCACCGTGGGGCAACCCCGGTGAGTGAGGGGACTCTAGAAAGAAATTTTTCTTTCTCACATTTTGGTACACACTGACTTAATAAGCAGTAACCAGAAAACACCAACCAGGTCTCTGAACCCTTCACAGTGGGTTCCTGTATTTCGTTTTCTAATATGGCCAAGTTAAGTGAAATAACGTGTAGCAAAGCTAAGCGCTAACTCGGCCATTGTCAAATTACGACAGACGACCCTTTTAGCGTTTAGCTGAAGCTACCTCATAGTGGACGTAGTCGGGATACTCATCTTCGATATCAATCAACATTATTTGAGCAACTTCTTTATGAAGCATCATTTCATTTTGAGCAAGTGCTCGTCTCGATGGGATACAAGCTGATAAACACACAGAACATAAGGCAGGGCCACATTGTATACATAAACATACAAAGAACAGTATCCCAACAATGATACATAAAATCGTCAGCAGTTTCCAACCCCAAGTAGTGATCATTGACCAGAACCACCCTGAAAGAGTCCAAGTGCCATTGTCCGGGTGTATTTCAGCTGCTATTTTGTGGAGCTTTGAGATGGCATCATAAACAGAAGGCAAATTATCAGGCACGTACACGCAGCAGCTACTTCCGATGATTCTACATGCCCCCCCACGGTCAGCTAGAACCACATCTAGAACCATACGATTCTGGAGCGTAACAATCCTAGAAATCTGGAGTTCTTCTGTTATGTTCCCCAATGCAATAGCAGTGTCATTAGCTACAGCCTCGACAACACGAGTCAGTCGTCGTATTTTCCGACTATTCAAGGCAGCCCCCACAAAGGAAAACAGTCCCAAATTGAAGTCTACATATTGTTGTAAGGCGGTATCGGTCTGGTCGATGTCATCCAGAACCACAGTTCGTTTAACTCGATTTAACACAAATTCATGATAAAGCACGTAGTCATTGTGATACATTGGTGGGGCAATGAATACAGGTGGCAATACAAAAGATACATAACATGTGCCTAACCATCCTAAAGGGAGCTGATGGTAGCCTTTATTACCACAGATAAAGTAGGTATTTCGAGATGCCACAAATGATATGCCATTCGGACTGTCAAATGTAAGTGTAATGTTACATTCACTTTTCCCCACCGGGATTGTACCTTTATTGCGAATGCAGAGATCAGCCTTGGTAGTGATAACATTAATAACATGTGAACTGGACATATTAATATTCCTTTGATTACTGTAAACACGGGGTGCAGACACATTATCGGGGCAGTACTCTTCCCATTCAAATCGAGTACCCTCAGCTCGTGGATACCCATCCCGGTCATGGTAACAAATCTTGTTCAAACGGAAGAGCACCCCCCCTTTCGTTGGCCATCGTAAAGTGAATAGAAGAGTATACCAGGCATTGCAGGAACCATTATGCGAGAATGGGAGTGGGATGAGTGGAGTGCCCCCTTTCTTCTGATGACCAGGCAACATCCCACACACCCAACAATTTGAAGTGTTCGTCATATTGTGAGTATGATGCAAGATCTGAATGAAGCTATTGTTCAAGTAAGTCTGTCGGTGCCGTTCTTCATGGTAGGGCAAAGTGAAGTGAAAATGTTCAGATGGAGCCGGGGTAGTCGGCAGCAAGTGTTCGCGTACAGGCACCACAAGTTCTACTACCCAGGCTATTACTGCTATCACCACAATTGTCAGTATGAACAAAATGGCACCAAGAATTCTTTTATCTCGTGATGCAGAAGACGCCATAGTTCAATAGTTCACAATGTCTCAAATGTTCAACTACAAAAATTAAAAACAAAAACAGTGGTGCTGAGTTCCGAGGTAGCCGTTGTTTTCTTCTCCGGGGTCAAGACGGGTGTCGCTACTCTTGGCAGAACTGATCCCCCCCCCCTTGAGATTCCCGGCTTCCGTTTCACAAACCCCAGAGCGATAACCAACCAGTCTCGCAAAAAAAATCTTCTTCCTATCTTGGCCGCAGATCGTAACGTTGTCGTCCAGAAACAGTGTGGTCCGGGAAGGCTCCCTCAAATTCGGCCGATGTCACAGCTGGGCTCTTTTCTTTATCCAAAATTTCTTTGTAGTCGGACAGCACGGTAGGATTCACCAGGTCCGGAGAGACGCGACGGCAGTGAGTTGAATGCACCCACCGCTTTCTGTTGGTCACTCGCACAGCCGTTCGGGTTGCCAGGAGAACTTGCTCGGGGCCACGCCACCTCGGTTCCAAGCTATTCGCCCTCTCAAACGACTTCACCATCACAAAATCGCCAGGACGAAGATTGTGAGCCTCTCCAGTAGAATTGTCAGGGAGCGCTTCTCGAACCTGTTGATGAATAGAAAGCAAATCATTTGTTAATCGTGCCAAATAATCATTCATCATTATGCAAGGCACATCATGTATCAATCGCGGCTTAGGCACTCCCCATATGTTCATAGGCCTTCCAAACACCATTTCATACGGTGTGAGACCTGTTCGAGAGTGGGGCACTGATCTAAGAGAGAGCAATGCTAGCGGCAAGGCATCCGGCCACTTCAATGACGTGGACGCCACAATCTTAGCCAGTTTCAACTTCAACGTAGCATTGTACCGCTCGACAAGACCTGCTGACTGAGGGTGGAACACAGCATGAAACTTCTGCTGGATCCCCAACCCCTTCAGTACATACTCCACAATTTTCCCAACGAAATGAGGCCCATTATCGCTCCACAAAAATTAGCAAACTCCAAATCGAGGGAAGTACTCCTTGAGCAACACCTTAGCTGTTGTCAAAGCTGTATTATCTTTCGTGGGGAAGGCCTCAACCCATTTGCTAAAGGCGCACACCACCACTAAGACATACTTAAGGTTATTGCAGCGCTCAAGCTGGATGTAATCCATTTGGAGTACCTCGAACGGTGCAGAAGGTGGAACGAACCCTCCTTTCGGAGTATGAGTCCCTTTTGCAGGATTGTGCTGTAAACATATCAGACAGGTCTGCACTACCCTCTTGGCAGTATTGGCAATCTTGGGATGCTCCCAAACTCGTGTTAACAATCGAGTGATTGCAAGAGCTCCCACATGCGCTAATCCGTGTGTCATCTGAACCATCGCCTGCAAGTAAGCTGCAGGCAATTTCCATCTCTCCATGTCCTTGCTTCTCCAACAACCCTCATCATCTAGTACCCCTTCTGCTGCCCATGCCGCAAGTTCTGATTCAGTCGCTGATTTTTGGATATCTAGTATCTCCGCTCTAGCATCATACCATCGCTCAGCCTGTGATTTTGTTACATACATGGGGGAGTCAGTTCGGGACATAGCTGTTTGTCTTGCTATGCTGTCCGCAAAAGCATTGCCTTGACCCACTTTATCAGTGATCTTTTTATGTGCACTGCAGTTAATTATCGCTACTTTCTTTGGACAAAGCAACGCATTTAGGAGATCACGCACCAGTTCTCCGTGCATAATGTGTACTCCATGAGAAGTCAAAAACCCACGTTCTCTCCAGAGTAGCCCGAAGTCATGCGCTACTCCGAAGGCGTACCGGCTGTCTGTGTATACGTTCACACATAGGCCAGCACTCAGCTCGCAGGCTCTTGTCAAGGCTATCAGCTCTGCTGCTTGAGCCGATTTCTGTGGTATTCTAGCTGTTTCTACCACTGTCTTAAGTGTCGTGATCGCATATGCTGCGGAAGTCGTACCATCTGGCAGCCTCAAACACGATCCATCAACCCACAGTTCCCCATCCACATCTGGAAGTGGCATATCCTGTAAGTCAACACGACCCTTTGTCTGTTCCTCGGTCAGGAAAACACAATCGTGATGTTTTTCTTCCTGACCCTCCTCAACCGGATAGGGCAATAAAGTGGCAGGGTTCAGGGTAGCGCATCTTTTCAGTGTAATGTGTGGCGCCAAAAGTGTGAGCTCATATCCTGTCAACCGTGCGCTCGTGAGATACTGTGTTTTTGTTTGATTCAACAGGGCATCTACTGCATGAGGAACTAACACCAACAATTTGTGCGATAAAACTATTCCCTCACTTTGTCGTATAGCTACCGCTGTTGCTGCAACTGCTCGAAAACACCCAGGTAACCCTCGTGCTACAGGGTCAAGAACCGCTGAAAAGTATGCACATGGCCTCTGCTTGTCCCCGTGTGCCAGCACTAACACTGATAACGCGCACCCATCTTTCTCGTGCACGTACAACGTGAAGATCTTTGTATAATCTGGTGTACCTAACATGGGTGCAGAGCAAAGGGCTTGTCTCAATTGATCAAAAGCATTTTGACATTCATCTGTCCATTCGAGGGGCATTGGTGTAGTTTTGGACAGTAACGCTAACAAAGGTTTGATAATGTGCGAAAACCCCATGATCCACTGTCTACAAAAGGACGTTAATCCTATGAAAGCACGTACATCTCTCTGAGTGCGGGGGACTGGTGTATCTAGAATCGCCTGAATTCGATCTGATGTTAATGCACGCCCCTCCTTAGACAAAAGATGACCGAGGTAGGTCACCTTGGGTCTACAATATTGAAGCTTTTTCTTAGAGACTTTATGGTTGTTCTGAGCCAAAAAGGAAAGTAAAGCCAGTGTACTCTCCTCACATTGTGCATAAGTGTCTGCAGCCAACAGGAGGTCGTCAACATACTGTATAAGGGCTACTCCGGATTGCAATTCAAATGTATCAAGCTGTCTTTTCAAAGCCTGGCTATAGATGCTAGGACTTTCAGTGTAACCTTGAGGAACACGACAAAATCTATACGATTTATTATTTAACGTGAAGCCAAATAGGTATCTACTGTCGGGATGAATGGGAATAGAAAAGAATGCGTTTTTGAGATCTATGACACTAAATGGCGTCACTGTTGGAGGGACCACTGTAAGCAATGTCGTGATATCAGACACCACTGGGTACTGAGGGATGACAATTTTATTAATTTCTCTCAGATCAATAATAAATCGATAGACTTTGTCGTCAGTGTCTTTCTTAAGGATCGGAAGAATAGGGCTGTTACAAACATTATAAGGAACTTCCTCCACTACTCCTGCAATGATCAAATCCTGAACGATGTGTGTCAGGGCAATTTCACCTTCCCTAGAAATCTTATACTGAAGTACACGTGGCAAAAGTACTCCCTCCTTGACAGTAATTCGAATAGGTGGAATAAGCATCTGTCCCACATCCGTATCTGAGGTCGCCCACAACGTATGAGGGAGAGAGGCTAGTGCTTCTATTTCCTGTATGGTACAAAATCTGTTTGAATCTGGGTAATTGTCATTCAGAATAACCCGCACTCCTTCAGGAGCGCAGCGTATTGTTGCTCGAAAGTACTTAAGCAAATCAATGCCTAGAATGTTATCTGGAGTGTGGGGTGACAACAAAAATGGACCAAAACAAAAAAAATTGTCTATGCAAAGTGCAAGAGGTTGGTATAATGGGCTAGGAGAGGGTGTGCCATCAAACCCTATACATGTTATCGTTTCGCCAGACAGGGGAGCCCTTGGAACCAAGTCTTTGGACAAAGCGCTACGAGTAGCTCCTGTGTCAACTAAAAACTGATCAGTAGAACCCAAAATGCCCGCTGATACATATGGACCTCTTTGATCTACTGGCACTTCAACTGATTCCGTACCCCATCCTACGCAATCCTATGCGTGCACATAATCCTGATGCTCCACACTCTCACCCTCCAAAATCTGATATTGGTTTCGTCTATCAAAAGTATTTCATTCATCCTGACCACGGCCCCTCGTCTCAAACCCACCACGATCACTTCCGCCACCTCTTGCTCCTGAATAATTATTCCTCGCCCTACCACCTCCTCGACCACGCTGACTACGCTGTTCACGAAGTACTGGACAATCGTTAGCCCAATGCCCAAACTCTTTACAATATGCACATTGGTCCTCCGCTATATCAGTACGACCGTACGATGCATTACCCCCTCCTCGTCTACCTCTCTCATTCCCTCTAGACTGCGTCCCGCGAACCTGCGCTAACATCACCTTTGTTTTCAATTCCTTCGTTTTCTTATCTGCACTTTCTTTAGCCTCTAATTCCTGCCGCTCGTAATACTGAGCCATCGTTAACAAAGACGCAGGGGTCGCCGTGGTCCAGGAACTTTCACTCGCTTTTAACCGCTTTGCAATCTCCGGTAGGAGATTAGCCACATACTTATCAACAAACAGATGCCTATCCGTATCATCTGTTAACGATTGACCACTATAATCATGAAACGCTTCTTCGAAACGTGTAAAGAAATCTGATACCGATTCATCTAACTTTTGTTTGCACGAGGCTAACATAGTCCAATCGATCTTTTTAGAAGGAACAAGCGTTTTTAATTTAGTCAAAATAGCCGCTGGGAGGTCTAAAATCATGTCACACGGTTTGCATGCAGGCTCCCTATCTAAGTCAGCCTGATTTATCTCTTTCCAAGTTCCCCCAAGCATCGTTTGATCATTAGTTTTCCGAATCGACCTCCACATATCAGGCGGAAGAATTAACCCAAAAAAGAGATCAATATCAACAAGAGTCATAACACAAGAGGAAATAGCCCCCTCCACCCCTTCATAGAATGCAGCTGGATTTTTCCGAAGATCAGGCAAAGAATTTTTTAATGCCATAACATCTGCTCTATTCCAGGGCGTATACACCCAATTATATATGAAATACCCCTTCGCATCCTTCAACGTTTTATCCTCATCTGTACCATCCCCCTTAGGGGGAACATACAATGGTGCAGCTTCACGCATAGGCATAACATGCACTTTAGAATTCTTATCTGAACCCCGGAGAGAACACTCCTTAGACTGTTCAGTGGACCCCGGCACAGACTCCTTATTCTTTTTCTGTTGTTCCCGCAATCCGGACGTCTCATCCCGTAGCTGGATCAGTTGCTTGAAAAAGGTGTCTACATCTGAAAGGACAAATAAACCTTTATCCAAATTCTCACGATGAACCGACACAGCCTTAGGTTCTAAAGTATCTGAATATTTACGAAACCGAGTAACAACTTCATCTGCGAAAGTATTCAAAAAACACATCAATTCTCGTTCTGTCCAATTACCCCTTTCAGAAACAACATCTGCCACAGTTATATGATTTAAATTTAGTTTCCGAGCAAGACTACGCAACTCCGCGGCTCTCTCAGCCGATAACCTGACACTCGACTTATCCGCCTTATCCGACTTATCCCGCTCTTCATCACTGGAATCCTCAGTCGGAGCCGTAGGAGGAACGTAAGGGGGCGGAGATCGATCTAATAACGAAAAATCATCAGTTTCATTATTAAGGACAGGATAAAGCGGTTGTCGAATAGGAAATTGACCGGTTGTTTGCAAATTACGTTCCCGTGCCTCCCTCTCTTTCTTTTCCTGTGCTTCCTTTTCCTCAAGCTGTAAAGCTTTATCTCGAGCAGCCTTGTGCTGCTCTTTGTCCGCCAAGGCAACTTCACACTTCATACGTTCACGCACCGCTTTCTCCCACATTCGCACACAATCAAACATATTCTGTCTAGACCTACGCTGAAACAAACATTGCTCCACAAATTGAACCTTTCGCAAATCAAACGACCCATGTAGTGGCCATTGCAATTCGGGGTCCGTTCTAGTGTATTTATGCCTTAATTTACTGTACAGTATAGGGGGAAGGCCGAATTTGACATACATCTCACGATTTGGAGTTCCCTCTGGGGGAGCCGGCTGAGATTCCGCTAACCTAAGTGTGGTACCATTTCCAAGACAGCACATCCCTCGGAGAGTGCTGAAAACAGGCATGTTCAAAAAGTATCACGAAAGCGTGATACCATATAAATGGCACTTACAGTACTTCACACAAATGTGCCGCTCAGAATGCAAAACAAAGTTAGAGAAACATCTCTACATGCCTGCCTATGTGAAGTGCACTACACATATATTCAAAGTTCACAAAGTCAAAATGTTAGCTAACTCAAATCATAGACACAATCATAGAACTTCAGCAAGCGTCCGTAGACTACCTTACCGATCACAAATCTTACCCAAATCTCAAATGTCCAGATTCCAACTGCCAAGGTCTTTAATCGAATCAGCCAAACAGGCACTATACAGCAACGCAGACGATCAGGATCTCAGTCGGAGACCGGCGCCACCTGGAAGGTCAGATCAGAAGGAAAGGAAGAAAACACCGTGGGTGCCAAGACTCGGGTCACTCAGTGGCAGTGTACGCGTCCATGGCGAGTTTCCAATCCTTCATTACGACCTCTCCTTCGGGCATCCGAGTCGCCAATGAGTCCCTTCGTGGTCGCCAATTTGTGGTATTGGGTTCCCAAGGCCTACATGCTCCGCAGATAACCCACTTACACCGAAAGAACTGTTGGCACGGAAACTGAAAAGTACAAAGGACAAGTTTATTAAGACCCCATGGGGTGGTGGTACATTCCTACAGCACCCTTCGGCAATGCAAGAAGTATCACACCGAACATTGGCGTGAGTCCTTCTTTTATACACTTTACAGGTAATAAAAAGATAGGCGGTACAAGGTTACAAAGTTTATGTACATATATGGTCATTTTTGGAGCACAGCCAACTCATGCGAGGGGTTACAACCCCAATGGTCAGTTTGGCAGCACATTCCTGAGGGGTGACTGGTCACTTGGAACTGCGCATGTACAGGCTTGACCGTTGCTAAAAATAGCCTGTTGCTGGGTAAAGTCGAGTGGTCAGTGGTACGGACAACGGACTAGAGGGCATGCTGACCACGAGGCCGCTCATTCCCTAAAATGGCCGCCGTAACATACAAAATGGCGTTTTCTAATATGGCCGAGTTAAGGGAAATAACGTGTAGCAAAGCTAAGCGCTAACTCGGCCATTGTCAAATTACGACAAGAGCAGGATGGGGGCCAGAGCCAGGAGAGGAAGAACGCTTGGAAGTCCTCAGGCCCCTCCACGCAGGAAAGCAGGATGGCGGGGAAAGTACACGCTCCATCTCGCCGCCTACCTGCCACCAAATCTCAATGTCCAGCAGTTCCTCAGCCCAGAGAGTATAGCCCAGTACCCACTCTCCTCTGAACAGCAAGGCAGAGCAGGGTGGAGTGTGGAGAGGATGATCAGCGCCTCCAGGCCGCAACCACAAGATGGCGGTCAATGGCACCCCGCGCTCTCCCCCCGCCACCTCGGACTGACCAGCCCGCAGCAGCAGCAACCTGCAGGTGGGTCCCTAGGCAGCAGAGCACAGCAGGGCGGGGCCGCAGTAAGGGCTCAGGTCTATAGGGGCATCCGGGGGCCGGGAAGAGTGCTCACCTCTTGTCAGGTGTCACGATGCTCCGCAGACCCAGGAGACAAAGGCTGTCCGCCCTGCCATTGGGGGGGGCTCTCCGCTAAGGCCGGCCGTCCCTCCACCAACTGCAACGGCTCCAGCCCGAGTTCCTGGGAGCACTCACGAGCCCCTCCGTGGGACTGTAGTGTAGTTCCTATTTTCCCAATAGGCTCTGCGCATTGGAATAACATAAACAGCAGTGTAGAGGTAGGACTGAGGTCATCTAGGTCTCTACTGACTATGTTAAACTTAATTTAGGTTTGCGCCAGCTAGCTCAGAGGTCACTGGAAACTTTCTTGAATGAATAGGGAGGGACAAGCTCCCCTGGCTCAGGCAAGAAGGGATTCAGTTTCCGACAACCGCATAAACATGACAACTTTGCTCCCTCAGAATAAGAGTATATCTCTAGAGTCGTGTGAAAACAATAGACAGCTATTTCACTCAGTCAGCAGTGCATACTTAGTTTCACCATAGTGCAGAGAAATAGAGAGACGGGCGTTTTCAATAAAAAGGTGTTATTTATTGAGCAGTCTTCTTTCTCATGCAAGAGAAATGAATTGCCACAATTGCAATACTGAAAGTAAAGTAAAGTGCGTACAGTAAAAGTAGTATTATGAAATAATACTGTAAAAGCATTGATATGGTTTCTTAGCTATATGATACTTCGAAATGGATAAAATATATACATACATAAATACATTGACTAACGTACTCAACTGGTGCTTCTAACTAAGCCTACCCCGGTGTACCTGACCTAAGCCTAATACGTGGGAAGGGATGAGTAAGTAGCAGTTTAAGTTAAGTTGGTTAAGATTATTTTGCCAAGAATCTGCATCAAGAATTCTCTTATGGGTTTAGTCAGCTCCGTACCTTGGTAATAGAATGTGGGAGGTCTGATATCTCTTTCCTCAGGACTCGATATTCCAGCAACCCGCAAGGGTAGGCTGGAAACACCGGAGCTGTATTTTCTCGGCTGGAGAAAAAGACAGCGTCTCTCTCAGTGCGTCAAACAGGAGGGGCGGCTTCCGTGGGCACTCGCATCAGCTGGGCTCTCAGGCAAGTAGATGGCCGCTCTGCTCCAAATTAAAGTCTGTTTGCTTAAGGCAACTGTTGGTATTTTATACCTGGAAGGTGCCGGGTTTGACGTAAGGTTGGACATAAGACGTCACTAAGAACTAACAGTTCTTTTTGGACTTCAGGAGTTCTTGTTCAAATCAAAAACAAAGGAAAGCGGGGGGTTTTCCCGGGCTGCTGGAGGCTTGGTTTGTTTAAAGAACGCGTTGTGCTTTCTCGGAGTCAATGGGAGTAGCCGTGCTGTGCTTTGGATTGCATGGGCTATTACTGAATTTGGATCTGATTCTTATGCCTTTATCAGGATATTATTGATTATAACCTCACAAGGGCATAAATCGGGAATATAGAATTAGGGTCCTAGATATAAACACGACACCCACTCCACGGATTGATGTCCATCATTACTAAAAAACTAAGCAATAGTAAACATTCAATGATGCATGTGTGTTTTCTGACCCACCCCAAAATACATATTTTGCATTTGAAATGGTATAAGGTAAATACACGAAAAATGAGTGTTTGTACTGTACGCTTTTCAAGCAGTGTCATCATTCAGATAAATGTATATATATATCAGCTGAATGAATTGCGAAAATTACACATGAAATGGCTCTAAATACAGAAAAGAAGGTTGAGACCATTTCATCACATGCTTATACAAATTGCTGTATATGTGCTAGAGGCTGAGGTAAAATATTGTCTCTAGTATCCTAAAATAGAAGCTCTGTTCTCTAAGAATAGTTCTACTTTAAGCAGAGTACCATGTGCCAAAATAAAAGGTAAATATTTTGAAAAATGGGCAAAATAATTTAGCTGTCAGGGGAAAAATAGTTCCAAATATTTTCTGTAGCTTTGTTTATCAAAAACTGAAGGCCGAATTCAGAGTACAGGGAACGCTGTGTGCTCATTGTTTTTATTAAGAGTTATTCTCGTTGACTGGAGATAACATTATTTCAGACAGACCTGCAAAATATTGGTCTACCACATCAGGTGAAAGTTCGGCTAAGTTTGAAATTACTGCTACTGCGCAGTTCTCTGTGTGAGTGCTATCATCGATGGTTGGATCAGCAATGCTCACAGAAGGCTGTCCCTGTTCGGTGATGCTTTCCTCTCGTACCTCACCGCCACCTACTCGTAGTGGTGAAGTCTCAACGAATGCCGTCATCAGAATCGGTAGCCGCTGGGGACAACACGATGCATGAGTCGTTACCGGACCTAGCAAAGTATCGATTTCCATTGGTACTGCTGATTGTAGTGTAAGACAAACGTCCAACACGCATTCTTCTCCGCATAGCAGACATCGAAGCACAGGTATGATGCAATCTTGCCAGATCGGTCTGAATGAAAGAAACCAGGTTGTACTTATATCTCTTAGCCGGGCCAATCCGAGGACCCTAGTGATACGGTCTCGGTATCGTATTGCTAGGATCGTTTCTTCCATCCTTGCTAGAGTCTTGTCTGTGGATTGGCTTGCCATATGGAAGCAGAAGGAGCAAAAATAAAACTCCTGCCACGAGTCCCAAGATTAAGGGTAGCCCGCCGAAGACAGAATGGACAAAATTCAGGAAGATGCCCAGAACTGTTTCAAAGGGTGCTAACAGTCCCGAAAAAATTGTCTTAAATACATGTGCGATGCCACTGGTATCAGACATGTTTAAGATTTGGCTTAACACTTCTACAAAATGTACGGGGCAATTTGTTGATAAAAGGGTATGTATCTCTGCTGCTGTCCTTGCAACTTGCAGATCATATGTTTCTTTTGATGACGTTAAAGGCACAGTTGTTTGTAAAAGAATAGACTTTATTCTGCTTAAAGTATCAATTCGAATAGAAGAGATATTCAACCGAGGCCATAACGCAGCCCCCATATCTGGATTGCTGTGTAGATACAATACTTGCATACAGCAAATGGCCCTGGAAGTTACAGTTGTCAGATAGGCTTTTCCTGGCAGCATGCCACAACAGCTGTGGTCACTTATCAAAATGTAACTACCGTTAGAAAGTGGTCTAAAAAATGGCTCTATCTGTTTTGCAGGCGTGTCATGCAGGTGACATGAAAGGTTGTTTGAAGACCCTTCGCAGGCTCCATGCAAATTAATTCCTTGACACAGAAGTGTACCGCTTAGTGATTTTTTACAATTTTTAACACTAAGAAATACCTCCTTGTTTCCCTCACTATAACATCTGTGTGTATAAGGTAAATCCCAGGTTGATTTGATGTATTCTTTACCCAACTTTTCATACTGGCCTGCTGGTATATACTCTTGGCAGTATTTAAACTGGAAAGTTGTAATCAGAATTGTAATCGTTCCATGTATTATCCATTCAATGACAGGTCTCTCTGACATTGTCAATGGTAATCTCTCGAGTTTTTCAATGCTCAGAATCGTATAGTCTGCTCCTTTCTGTGCCAAACTGATTTGTTTATCAGTAAGGTTAAAGATACCGAATAATGACGTTGTGTTGATTAAACGCCATGGTACGTAGCCAGAACGCAGATTTTGCAACGTCCAGACAAGCTGTACAATAGAACATAATTGAGACTGACCATGTTGTAACATTAGTAAGTCCTGCTCTATTATATCAAAAGCAAATCATACAATGCTGTCCAGTGAATATATTCTGGAAGACAGAGTCGTTAACCCATTGTCCACAACAGAAAGTGATTTTTCCAAATTTATATGATCAATTTCTCGTATTTTTTCTGCTGTTTCAATTTGCATTACTTTCCATGCTTCGTTGTACGCAGCGTATATACCGGCCGCTATGAAACGTTTTTGACGCTGTTTGCGAGGTCCCATTATGAAATCGCGCAAGTCAGCACCGTCTTTAAGTAAAGTCAAGTGTTGCTTAATTTCAGCCAGTATGGATTTCTGTAGCCACTCAAGGCATAGTTTCCCTACACTGTATGTTGTAACTATCCCTGGATGTTGTCTCTGGGAATATCTAGGGTCTGGTCTGGTCATTTTGAACCCCTGTGTTTTGTTCAGGAATCTATCTTGACAGTTATTCGTGTCTGTTGGCCAGATCAACCACTTTTTCCAATCAGTATGTGTTCTGTTTTGGTGTAAAATATTAGATACGTCTATCTCCACATCAGTAGTACTGTCACTATCACGTATGAGTTCCGGAATAGACGGTGTATTCAAGTCTTTTATCTTAGCTAGGCCAAGACAAGTAGTTTGTTGAATTGTGTCATTCAAAAATATAATTTGTTCAGGGATCATGCAGTCCCTAAATAGTGCTTCTAGGCCTTGTACTTGCCAATCTTTGGAACCCCAGATTGTTTTTGTTTCAATTGTCTTTTTCCAAAATTCGAAACCTAATGTAGACATTTTGTCATAAAATGTTTCTGAATAAATCAATTTAGTATTTGTCAACATTGTTTTAATTCCTGTTCTATTTAACATTTTAAAATAAAAACGTTCCTGGATCACTGTTATTAAACCCTGAGAAGTATTGGAAATTCTCCCCCAAAAAATTGTGAACTGCCTTTTGGTGGAGTTGGACAGTATTCCCACTGGTTAAAAGATAAAACATTTCTAGGCTGAGCAGTTTTATGCAAATAGTGATCACCATAATGGTTGTAGCAGTATAGCTCTTCATAATTGGATGAACCCTGTAAGTAATCATGTTCTGTAAATTTGTCTGACATTACTAAATCTGAGATCATATTATTATTGTTTTCAAAGTCCCAGTCATCAGAGAAGATACTAGGTGTCACAAAGTCACTTAATGAAATCTTGAGCTGGTGAGGATACTTCAAGAGCTCGACCGGGCCAAAAATGTCATAATCAGTCTGTCCCATGCTACCCCACCGGGTATTGGATTTGCTGTGATGTTCACTGATGACAGTTCTCTTTTCTTGATGTGAGAGGATGTGTGTGGCTTTAGGACCAAGTTGATGTTTTGACTTGCTGTGTCCATTGTACTATATTTCCCCTCAATGAATTTTCCCAAACATAAAACCATGATGAGCCAAAGCAGGAGGAAAAGTACACCTAACACAATCCAAATTAGATATGTTTCTTTTAGTTCGTGAACAAGTTCAATTACTTTGTTTTTAAACATTTTTGTCAGAGGCGTTTCTTCATGCTCGCTTGGATCTTCAGAGAAATTGTCGAAATTGATGAAGTTGCCTGATGCAGTTCTGTCAATTGTTGGAATTGCTTCCGGATTTTAATTTGCTTTTGCATTTTTTTTCGTTTCATTTGCATAGTCCGAGGCTACATCATTGTAGACAGGTGTTTCTTGACGAACTGGTGATATTTGTGTTTCAAGAGGCACAAGTTCCATGGCTTTGTTACATAGTCCTTTTTTATGCACTGTAGGTTTATCAAATGTGATTAGTCTCTCATTTTGAACCTCTTGGATCGTTGCAAATTTTGGTATTCTGCTATTTCTTGGGAGTCCACTGGGCCTACTACTTATTATCAGCGACATGATTGTGGTTTTACCAGGTCGATGGATACAACTCGGTTCTCCTTTTTACTAGCAAGTGGCGGTAGTACAACTGATCTTGTTCTGTTGATAGCTAAGACAGGTACTGCTTTTCTGTAAGAAGGCCCAAATTCCTTCTTTACCGCAATCTTTTCTCTGACCAGATCCCCAATCTTTGGAATCCAGACAGGTCTTGCTGGGACAGGTGTTTTTCTTCAGTGGCTGTCGACTGATGTTTCAACTTTATGTTACTCAGGTTTTTTCTTGTTTCATTTAAATCCTGTAAAACAGCCAAACGATCTTTGATATCAAAGGTTTTTTCTTCTACCACTGAAGTGTGACTATCAAGGTCTTGAATATGCATTCTAGTTCCGAACAATAGTTCGTATGGATTGAGACCTTTTAGAGAGTTTCTTGGCAGATTGTTAAGACTACGTTGGACACTTGTTAAATGTTTGACCCACCCATCACCCGAACCTAATACCCTCGCCGTTATAGATTGCTTTATGTCCCGGTTTTTTCTTTCCGCAACCGCATTTCCCTCAGGATGGAAGGGAGAAGAGTACCGCAATGCAATGCCCATACTGTTCATGGCCTCTTTGTAAGCGCGAGAGCTAAACGCAGGACCCTGATCAGAATGTAGCATGCCAATTGCATATGTGCCGATAAAAACTCGCAAATCTTTTATAACGGTTCTGGCATCAGCCGAGTGCTGGGGTCTACATTTTTAAGTGAATTCAGTCTTAATTATGATGGGGACGCATTTCTCCGACTGGATTTATGTGCTATAGATAGCCTGAAGCTATCTAATAGTGGTATCTGGGCTACAGGCTGGTCCGGTTCACAACTGCGATCTCTGTTGCAGTCCTTGCAATTTTTTGCAAAATAGTAGATATCTACGCTCACTCCCAGCCACCAGTACTCCGATTGTAGTTCCATCAGAGATTTCAGGATCTCTTGGTGCCTCAGACCCAACCCCATATGTGCTTCTTCTAGTAAGAAGATTCGCCGGTTCGTGTTTGGAATTACCCTATCCCCCACTCCAGGGATTCGAGTAAGCATGGGCGAATTTTGCGAATCTCGCGTTCGCGAATTTAGCGGGTTTGCAAACTCGCAATTCGCAAAATCTGCGAATTCTCGCGAATTTGCGGATTTTTTTGTGTGTGTTCGCGCGGGTTTCTGCCAGTTCGCGAGGGTTTTGTACAATTTCGCAAACGCGAACTTACCTGTCGGCTCGCAAGTTTTGCGAACTTGTTGTTTCTACATGTCCAGCCTGTTTGGGACACTCTTCTTCATCACTGCCACTCTCTGTCACCACTGCCACTGTCTGACTACTCATGCCACCCTCTGGCCCACCCATGCCACCCTCTGTTTCATCACAGCACCCTCTGGTTGTCCAGTCAGTGTACATTATTGTGGCAAAGCAAAGCACACCTTCCCTGCCTCAAGTGACCTGAATTAATTTGGGGCTGATTAATGTGTCACAGAATATTTTTTTAGCTGGCACCTGCTTCCTTAGTGCTTCCTGATTAGTGATCTTTTGCACTTGCTAAGTGCTTTCATTGTTGCAAAATTAGTTACAACACCTGCCCTGCCACAACTGACAATAATGAATTAGGGGCTGATTAATGGATTTGAACTTCCAGCCTGGCTCCTGCTTGTCTCCCTAAGCTGTAATTCAGGACCTTTGTGGCATATGTGTAACTATTCTGAGGTTCAGAGCAGGGTCACATAATAGTTGCAAGTAGGCAACTGAACTCTGGAGGGGCCCCTCAGGAAGCACTACAGGAAATGGCTACTAATGATGAGCCTGAACTTTTGAACCTGGTAAGTAGTTTCAGTTTTGCTAAAATCGTATTTCTGCAATTTAGTGCTTATTCGCGGGGCGCGAAGTTGTACTGGGAAGCCGCAAACTCACGCGAACAGTGCGAGCAAAATCCGCTGCTCGCGGATTTGCGGATTTTGCGGGAGATTCGCGAATCTCGCAGATTGCGAATTTACCGAAAATCCGCAAAATCCGCGAGCGAAACGGATTTTCCGCCCATGCTTAGATTCGAGCAAACGGAACAGAGTTTGCGTCAATTATGTATATATTACTGAGTGGATAGTTGAGAGGTAATGCTGCATAATCCCCTTTTAATGAGGCTTTTACCGCCAGCATGGTTTCCCCATCTATGTGTTTTTCTGAACGCTTTTCAGTGGCTACGGAAGCCGGTTGAGCCGCTTCCGCTGTGGCTGTGTTAGCCAATGAATTCCCTGCAACGCGAACGCCATCACGTTGATGACTCAATGCGTGTATCACGTGAGTCCTTCGTAGTTCTTTCTGAAAAAGAACTACCTGTTCCCAAAGCCTTTTATGCTTTATTGTAGCAACTGTGTCATCTTTGTAACCGTTTTTGATCCATGTCTGCATGTCACTGTTATAGGATTTGACGCAGAAATACGAATCGCACACTATTAGTGTGGGGAATTCGCGATCTGCATTTTCAAGCGCCATCTTTAAAGTTCTTATTTCAGCTCGCTGAGCTGAACCTTTCCTGAGTGATTCAGTTTTGGTAATCATTGGTTTGAATTTACCAGAGCGCCAGCGACCTTTAACAATCGCGCACGCTGCATCATAGAATTTATTTTCTACATCATAGTGTTGTGCAAATCTGTCCATATAGATGACGCAGGTATATTTTTCTAGAGGCAGAATTTCAGCTGAGGATATTCGCGTTCATATACTAGATCATCTAGTTTCTTCAGTTTTGGGTCAAAATAGTATTTCACGTCTTCTGTAGCAAAAGAATTTTCCCATTTTATCCATTTTGGATCCAAGGCCACTTTAATCAGATTACGTGGACTTGTTAATGCCTCAAGGGCTGATTCTGCTGAAAAAACAGATATTCTCCTGCCTTGGGCTAGGGCTCTTTCTTTAGCTACAGCAGTTTTAACCGCTGTCAGAATTTTTTCTGTATAGCTGAATTTCATTTCAGCTTCAGTGTACAAATGTGATTTGTAAGCTCTAGGTACCGTTTCTCCCTCATTAGAGGTCAGTTATGTGAATCCGCATCTTCCTGGGATGACTCGGATTACAAGATTGCGTGTATTTTCACGAGTTAGTAATTTTGTTTTAGTTAACATGTCTGTTTGCAATGATCTCAAAATCTCTGTGTGTTTCTGAGTCCAATTGGTTTGTTTGAAATCTGGTCTTATTAATTCATAGAGAGTTTTAACCCTCTCAGCATAATTTAGAATGTATGTTCTTCTGAATTTCAGGAAACCTAGTAGTGATTGTAAATTCTTCAGCGTTTTTGGTGATTGGAGTACAGCACATTTCTCTAAGAAATTGTCTGCCAGGCTTTTGCTTTCACTTGATAATTCATATTTTAAAAATAGGACAGTTAGATGGGCAATTTGTGACTTTTTAAAGTTGAATTTGTAACCCTCTGAAGCGAATCCAAGTATTATGGTGTTCACCCTTTTTAAGTAAGTCTCCAGGTCATCATCTGTGAGATAGATGTCATCGACATATGATAATGCTTCATCATCATATTTTTGTAGTACCTCTGTTACCCTTGCTGAGAATAATCCTGGGCTATTCTTAAATCCCTGTGGGAGTCGGCAAAATTGTTTTTGCGATCCAAATATTGAGAAAGCGGTCAAATACCTGCTTTCAGGTGCAATGTTTTGACAAAAGAATCCATTAGAGATGTCTAATGTCATTTTATATTTTTTGCGCACAATGTTATTCATTAGTGCTGCACTATGTGAGTTTTGTACTGCAAATGTTTTACAACAGGAGTTAAGGTGTCTGTAGTCCAAAACTAGACGATAAGAATCATCTGGCTTGGAGACAGGAAACAAAGGATTGTTCATTTGAGAGGTGCATGTTTCGATCATCCCTTGGTATTCAAGTTGATCTACGATCTCCCTGACTTGTTTTTTAGCTTCTTGCTTAACTGGATTCTGCCTTTCTGCAGTGGGCTGATTTTTTAACTGGATCTTGTGGTGAGATGAGTCCTCATCCCATCCTACATGATTTTTGTACAAAGCAGGAGCTGGGCTACTGCCCATTTTCTTGCCAATGTGTATTTTTTATGAATCGGGATGTGATTCGAGAAGGCAGGCATAATCATTTCTTCGCCATGAGGGCATTCCCTGACAAACTCTGGTGGCCAGTATTTCTCAGCTAACAGAATGTCATAGCCTTTTGAGAGTTTTTCCCAAAAGAGACCTTTTATTTTTCTAGTTTTATCTCCCTCTATACGTAATGTTATTTCATATAGTTTATGGGGCAAACTAACTCGTGTGTCTGCAGTTTCCACCTGAATGTACTCATTCGTGTCCACTGTCTCCAGAAGATTCATCAGGATCTTGTGAGCTATGCTCACTTCTGCTGCGCTGTCTAGCATGGTCTGTGCCCACTCTCCGTTTTTCAGCTGCGTAGTCAGAATTTTCGGCATGTTTAATCTTAATACTTGCTACCTTCTTTCTGGGAAATTGTAATTTTTTACTTTGATGAGCAGGTTCCTTGTCTTTGGTCTTGGCGTGCTCTTCTCTGTGTTCTGACCATCCTTTTCTTTCCGATTTCTGTGAGGAAGATCGAGAAAGATTGAGTGAGAAGGATCGAGAGGGACGTGTATCAACATCTTGATATCTATCAGGTTTTCTTATTTTATCCCTATCTCTAAGGTTAAATGTTAAATGTTAAATGTTGTATACAGCGCACAGCTGCCCCAGCAAAGGGGCGTCCCGGCGCTGTATACCGCTGGGGAACCCGTCCTGGCTTTCCCTGTGGGATGGTCCCTACTGGGAATCCCCAAGGTGGAGCCAGGCATCCCTGGCGTTGATGGGGCCGTTGTGGAGATTAGGCAAGCTAATGCCCAGAGTTGCCGAGTGGGACCCCAGGTTAGAGTAGGCACCGAGGCGAGAATTGTCGAGTCCGCTGACCCTGGTCCACGACCCTGCCGCGTCGGGAATTGAACCCTGGTCCCGGGCCGACTTCTGCACCCGGGTCTGCCGCCTCTAACCAGTGAGCCACACCACTCCACAAGGTTGTATCTTTTTTCAGAGGGTTCCCTTTGGGGAGACTTGTCTTCTCGGCCTGAAGATTTTTCTCTATGTTGAGGAGACCTTCCTCTGGACTGGAAACGTTTTTCCCCAGGGAATGGTTTCTTTATTACCTTCCCAACTCTTTTTGGGGGTTTTTTAATTATTTTTAATAAATGTTTTTTCAGGATTTTCAGTTAGTTGGGGTTTTACCGGTTTCCGACCCAAACTATCTCTTCCTAGCTCTTCATAGGATTTTTCTTTGATTCTGGCGAGTTCAAATGGTTGTTCTGCTATATCCGTTTCCTTCAATTTCTCGCGGATCGCCACAGATGCTGCTTCACCTTTTATGTTGGCTAATAATATAGCTGAGACCAGCTTGAATTCTTTTAGTAATTTCATACCCAGAGTTAAAGCAGGTTCTGGACCGTATTCATTTAGAATCTGTCTTAGTACATGTGGTATTACCGCCATAGATGGGACACCATGTGTTTTTGTGTAGATGGAAGCAAAGACTGTGCCCCAAGTGTCACAGTCCTCCACATGTGGTGCGATCCCCATCAGGAGGCAGATAATCAGAATTCTGTGTTTCTCAGTAGGAGTAGTATTTGGAAATACTGCCTCTATTTGAGTAATTTTTTGTGCTAACCAGAATGGAATTTGTTCCCGTTTTATGGGTACCTTACCAAGACATGATTGTATGTTCTGTGGTGTGATTTTGTTTATGTTCCCCTGGTGAGGGGTCTGCTGTGGAATATTAATTGTCGGTTGGACTATTGAGGTCCGCATGACATATTGGACTAATTGTCTATGTATTTTAATTAAGAGTTTTAGCTGAGCTAAAAGTTCAGGAACTGACATTTTATCAATGTCTGGATGTGGTGTGTAGCTGGCTAGAACCGGCCACGTTGCTCCTGGTCTACCTAGTGGACCGAGCCTGGTGATGTGATCATTATGTTTTAGGGCGCCTTTAAACCAGAGCAGGTGCTCTTGGTATGTTAGTGGGATTTCAACCTCCTCGAAAGTAGTGTATTCATCCGGAGGTTCCTCTATTTTGTAATAGTGGAAGTCTTTCGTCGTAGCGTGTGCTGCTGGAAAATGTATCCATGAATAGAATACCTCTGTCTGACGATATTCATGTGCCTCTATCACGAATATGACTGTACCACCTCATGCTGTCAGTCCATTTTCTATAAGTTTTAGAGTTATAGTTCTTCTTACATTGACCGGAATGATTATTGCATCCAGGTCGGTTTCTTGGAGACTTGTGTCTTCCTCTAAGAGTCGAGCTGCTATTCTTGCTCGCTCCCTCTCTTCGTCACTTTCTGCCATTTAACGGACTGAAAGTTTTCTGTTGCAGATCGAGTTTCAAGGAAACAAAGATTAGGTGCACAATATTTTGGAACACTGTATCCTTCAACGTTGATCAAACCAAAAACTAATACATAGGATTCTCATCCTACTAAGTTCCGGCGGATATTAACCTTTCACCCACTCCAGACGTCTATTGGAGTTTTTATGGGGAAAGGGTTCTGTGTGAAAAAGCATGGCTGAGTTACTCTAGTGTCTTGCGTTAGATTATCGCCTTACCAAACTTTGGGGGCCATGTAGTGTAGTTCCTATTTTCCCAATAGGCTCTGCGCATTGGAATAACATAAACAGCAGTGTAGACGTAGGACTGAGGTCATCTAGGTCTCTACTGACTATGTTAAACTTAATTTAGGTTTGCGCCAGCTAGCTCAGAGGTCACTGGAAACTTTCTTGAATGAAAAGGGAGGGGCAAGCTCCCCTGGCTCAGGCAAGAAGGGATTCAGTTTCCGACAACCGCATAAACATGACAACTTTGCTCCCTCAGAATAAGAGTATATCTCTAGAGTCGTGTGAAAACAATAGACAGCTATTTCACTCAGTCAGCAGTGCATACTTAGTTTCACCAGAGTGCAGAGAAATAGAGAGACGGGCATTTTCAATAAAAAGGTGTTATTTATTGAGCAGTCTTCTTTCTCATGCAAGAGAAATGAATTGCCACAATTGCAATACTTAAAGTAAAGTAAAGTGTGTACAGTAAAAGTAGTATTATGAAATAATACTGTAAAAGCATTGATATGGTTTCTTAGCCATATTATACTTTAAAATGGATAAAATATATACATACATAAATACATTGACTAACGTACTCAACTGGTGCTTCTAACTAAGCCTACCCCGGTGTTCCTGACCTAAGCTTAATACGTGGGAAGGGATGAGTAAGTAGCAGTTTAAGTTAAGTTGGTTAAGATTATTTTGCCAAGAATCTGCATCAAGAATTCTCTTAAGGGTTTAGTCAGCTCCGTACCTTGGTAATAGAATGTGGGAGGTCTGGTATCTCTTTCCTCAGGACTCGATATTCCAGCAACCCGCAAGGGTAAGTTGGAAACACCGAAGCTGGATTTTCTCGGCTGGAGAAAAAGACAGCGTCTCTCTCAGTGCGTCAAACAGGAGGGGCGGATTCCGTGGGCACTCGCATCAGCTGGGCTCTCGGGCAAGTAGATGGCCGCTCTGCTCCAAACCACTGTGTGTTTGCTTAAGGCAACTGTTGGTATTTTATTCCTGGAAGGTGCCGGGTTTGACGTAAGGTTGGACATAAGACGTCACTAAGAACTAACAGTTTTTTCTGGACTTCAGGAGTTCTTGTTCAAATCAAAACAAAAGCAGGGGGGTTTTCCCGGGCTGCTGGAGGCTTGGTTTGTTTAAAGAAGGGGTTGTGCTTTCTAGGAGTCGATGGGAGGAGCCGTGCTGTGCTTTGGATTGCATGGGTTATTACTGAATATGGATCTGATTCCTATGCCTTTATTAGGATATTATTGATTATAACCTCACAAGGGCATAAATCGGGATATAGAATTAGGGTCCTAGATATAAACACGACAGGACGTCCGCTACAGCCAACGGCCGGCACCTCAACCTGCGCAGCGCCACGTAACTCTCCGTCCAGCAGGCAAAAATCTCCAGGGGGTCTCCGTCAGCTTGCTCACCCGATTGCTGCCACACAGCCAGCTCGGTCCCCGCCTTTCCTCTGCTACAGTCACCAGCACAGCCTTACTCCCCCTCCCGGGGATGCGGAGATTCAAGCGACAGGCAGGCCGCAGGACAGCCACCACAGTAGGGTGCACAAGATGGCGGCTCCTGCCGCGAAGTCGCCACACACTTCTTACTCGATTCCAGCTCCGGTGGGGGGCACCGCAGGTCGATCCACTGCCCCGCTAGCCTTGCCCGGCCACCGTGATCAAGAGCCACCCCAGGGTCACGCTTTATACACCCCAGCACCGCTATAATAGCTTTAAACGGTGGCGGGGGACCGGAGCTCCCACAGAACACGTCTCACTGCATCGACGGTTAGACCACACCCCCCACCCCCAATTTGTTTGCTGGGCTTTCCATATATTTAGTCAAGGGGTAGCCTACTGGCCAGATGTCTTCTCTAAAATGGGGGGAAGGATTCGTAAAGAAGCAACTCTGATTTTTTTCATTACATTTTAATTGGGCCTGGGCTAGCCACTTAAACATTCCTGCCAAACAATGTTTGGCCATTGCTGGGAAGAGATCTGTTTTCTTCCATGTGAAGAGGAGCTGGGTGTCATCAGCATAAGCTATGATCTTGGCCCCCAGCTCCTCAGCCAAATAGACAAGGGGTGCCATATAAACATTGAACAGAAGACGGCTCAATGTTGAGCCCTAAGGAACCCTTGCAGCCAAGCTTCACAGGGATGAGGGGAAGGGCAGCAGCCAAACTTGCTACATTCTATTGGCCAAAAAAGATTTAATCCATTCCCACGCCTGGCCAGCGATGCCAATATGAGACAACCGTGCCAAACGTTGGCGTTGGCGTTGTCGCACAGTGTCAAATGTGGCAGAGAGGTTTGGGAGAACCAGAGCCACTCTGCTGCCAGCATCCAGGCACTCTCTAATAGCCTTACACCTCCTCTAGGGCTGTCTCAGTGCTATGGGAGGCCCTAAAGCCCGACTGGGCAGGGTAGGGAGCGCCCGAGCTTTCAACAAACTCCGAGAGCTGTTTATGCACAACCTTTTCATACACCTTAGCTACCGCCGGAAGAAGTAACATAGGGCGGTAACTAGCCAGGGTAACAGGGTTGAGTGAGGGCTTTTCCAATAAAGGGATGAGTTTAGCCTGTTTCAACTCAGGAGGGACAGTGGCGTCCATGAGTTCACTTGCCTCTTTCTGCACCTCTCTTGGTTGTTTCTGTACTGTCCTTGCACTTCTTGTGCCTCATTTTGTATCCCTCTTACCTCTTCTGCACATCTCTTGCCTCTTTCTGCATCCCTCTTCCCTCTTTCTGCAACCCTCTTGCCTCTTTCTGTACCTCTGTTGCTTCTTTCTGTACTTCTCTTGCTCTTTCTATACCCCTCTTGCCTCTTTCTGCACCTCTGTTGCTTTTTTCTGCACCACTCATGCCTCTATCTGCACCCGTCTTGCCTCTGTCTGTACCCCTCGTGCCTCTTTCTGCACCTCTGTTGCTTCTTTCTGTATTTCTTTTGCTTGTTTCAGCACCCCCTTGCCTCTTCCTGCACTTCTGATGCTTCTTTCTGTACTTCTCTTGCTTCTTTTTGTACCTCTCTTGCAAATTTCTGTACCCCTCTTTCTTATTTGCCTTTTGTGTGTACCTCTCTTGCCTCTTTCAGCTCCTCTTTTGCCTCTTCCTGACCCACTCTTGAAATATTCTACACCTCTCTTGCTTTTTTCTGCACTCCTTTTGCCTCTTTCTGTAACTCTGATGCTTCTCTTTACTTCTCTTGGCTCCATCTACACCCCTCTTCCCTCTTTCTGCACCTCTCTTGCCTCTGTCTGCACCTCTCTTGCTTCTATCTGCACTTCTTTTGCTTCTTTCTGTACCCCCTGCCTCTTTCTGTGCCTCTTGTGCTTCTTTCTGCACTTCTCTTGCTTCTTTCTGCGCCTCTCACGCAAATTTCTGTACCCATTGTGCCTCTGTGTGCACCTCTTTTACCCTTTTATGCTCCTCTCTTGCCTCTTTCTGCACCTCTCTTGCCTCTTCCTGCACCTCTGTAGCTTCTTTTTGCACTTATTGTGTTTCTTTCTGTACCCCTCCTGCATCTTTCTGCACCTCTGGTGCTTCATTCTGTACTTCTCTTGCTTCTTTCTGCACCTCTCTTGCACATTTCTGTAACCCTAGTGCCTCTGTGTGCACCTCTTTTGCCTCTTTCTGCTCCTCTCTTTCTTCTTTCTCCACTTCTCTTACCTCTTTCTACACCTCTTGCTTTTTTCTGCACTCCTCTTGCATCTTTCTGCGCCCCTCTTGCTTCTTTATACACCCCTCTTGCCTCTTTCTGCACCTGTTTCTTTTTTCTGCACCACTCATGCCTCTATCTGCACCCGTCTTTCCTCTGTCTGCACCCCTCTTGCATCTTTCTGCACCTCTGTTGCTTCTTTCTGCATTCCCTTGCTTCTTTCTACCCCTCTATTGTTTCTTTCTGCACCCCTCATGTTTCTGTCTGCACCCTACTTCCCTATTTCTCCATCTCTCTTGCCTATTTCTGTACCACTCTCTTGCCTCTTTCTATACCCCTCTTGCCTCTTTCTGTATATCTTATGCTTCTTTCTGCACTTCTTTTGCCTCATTTGCACCCCTCCTACATCTTCTGCACATCTCTTGCCATTTTCTATGTTATATAATGTTATGTTATCCTCCATTTATAGCATGCAAGGCTACTCCGAAGTGTTTCAGCGCGGAAGCCAAATGGAAGAGGGAGGGATGGACAGACCAGACTGGGAGCTTACTTAAACAGCATCGTTTTCAGGTGTTTTTTGAATAGTCTGAGGTCGCCGGTGTTCTGCAGTTCAAAGGGCAGGGCATTCCAGGCCACATCTGCTCTGACAGAGAGGGAGCTGCCTCCCATTCTAGCCAGGTGATACCTGGGTACCAGGGCAAGGCATTGGCCAGTAGAGAGCAGCTGTCGGGGCGGCACATGAAACGTGAACCGACTTCTAAGATACTGAGGGCCAGATTTGTAAAGTGCTCCATGGACCAGCGTGAGAGCCTTAATCAGTATGCTTTGGCCGAACGGAAGCCAGTGCAGATCCCGAAGAAGCTGCCTCGCACTGGACCTTCCTGGCATACCCAGTAAGGCTCTGACCACCGCATTCTAGAAAATCTGCAGCTTCCTTAACTGATATGCCGGTAGACCGATGTATAAGGCATTAGCGTAGTCCAGGCGTGAGAGAACGAGGGCACGGGTCACCATTTCTTTAGCCATTCTAGGCAAAAGTGGAAGAAACTTTTTAAGGCGCTTCAGTGTGTCAAAGCAGACACCTGCCAACCTGTTGATCTGGGGCAATATTCTCAATTCCTCACTGAACCATACCCCCAATTTTTTTGCCGGGCTTTCCATAGATTTAAACAAGGGGTAGCCTACTGGCCAGATGTCTTCGCTAAAATGGGGGGGAAGGATCCGTAAAGAAGCACCTCTGATTTTTCTTCATTGCATTTTAATTGAGCCTGGGCTAGCCACTTAAACACTCCCGCCAAACAATTTTTTGCCATCGCTGGGAAGAGATCTGTTTTCTTCCATGTGAAGAGGAGCTGGTTGTCATCAGCATAAGCTATGATCTTGGCCCCCAGCTCCTCAGCCAAATGGACAAGGGGTATCCTATAAACATTGAACAGAAGAAGGCTCTTTGTTGTGCCCTAAGGCACCCTTGTAGCCAAGCTGCGCAGGCATGCTGCAAAGGGTGGCAGACAAACTTGCTGCATTCTATTGGCCAAAAAAGATTTAATCCATTCCCACGCCTGGCCAGAGATGCCAATATGAGACAACCGTGCCAAAAGTTGGTGATGTGGCACAGAGTCAAATGTGGCAGAGAGGTCTAGGAGAACCAGAGCTGCTCTGCCGCCAGCATCCAGTCACTCTCTAATAGCCTTACACCTCCACTAGGGCCATCTCAGTGCTATGGGAGGCCCTAAAGCCCTACTGGGTAGGGTGGAGAGCGCCCAAGCTTTCAACAAACTCCAGGAGCTGTTTATGCACAGCCTCTTCACACACCTTAGCTACCGCCGGAAGAAGTAAAATAGGGTGGTAACTAGACAGGGTGACAGGGTGGAGTCAGGTCTTTTTCAACAACGGGGGAGTTTAGCCTGTTTCCATTCAGGAGGGACATTGGCGTCCATGAGTTCACTTGCCTCTTTCTGCACCTCTCTTGGCTGTTTCTGTACTGTTCTTGCACTTCTTTTGCCTCTTTTTGTACCCCTCTTACCTCTTCTGCACATCTCTTGCCTCTTTCTGCATCTCTCTTCCCTCTTTCTGCAACCCTCTTTCCTCTTTCTGTACCTCTGTTGCTTCTTTCTGTACTTCTCTTGCTTCTTTCTACACCCCTCTTGCCTATTTCTGCACCTCCGTTGCTTTTTTTTACACCACTCATGCCTCTATCTGCACCCGTCTTGCCTCTGTCTGCACCCCTCTTGCTTCTTTCTGCACCTCTGTTGCTTCTTTCTGTATTTCTTTTGTTTGTTTTTTTCTGAACCCCTCTCGCCTCTTTCTGTACTTCTCATGCTTCTTTCTGTATTTATCTTGCTTCTTTTTGTACCTCTCTTGCACATTTCTGTACCCTCTTGCTTTTTTGCCTCTGTTTGTACCTCTCTTGCCTCTTTCTGCTCCTCTCTTTCCTCTTCCTGCACCACTCTTGCAAATTGCTGTACCTCTCTTGCTTTTCTCTGCACACCTCTTACTCTGTTGCTTCTTCTTCACTTCGCTTGCCTCTATCTGCACCCTCTTCCCTCTTTCTGCACCTCGCTTGCCTCTGTCTGCACCTCTGTTGCTTCTTTCTGCACTTCTTTTGCTTATTTCTGTACCCCTCCTGTCTCTTTCTGCACCTCTTGTGCTTCTTTCTGTACTTCTCTTGCTTCTTTCTGCACCTCTCGCAAATTTTTGCACCCCTTGTACCTCTGTCTGCACCTCTTTTGCCTTTTTCTGCACCTCTGTTGTTTCTTAATGCACTGCTCTTTCTTCCTTCTGCACCTCTATTGTAAATTTATGTACCCCTCGTGCCTCCTTCTGCATCTCTGTTGGTTCTTTCTGTACTTCTTCTGCGTCCTTCTGTACCTCTGTTGCTTCTTTCTGCACTTCTCCTGCTTCTTTCTATACTTCTCTTGCTTCTTTCCGCACCCATGTTGCCTCTTTCTGTACTCTTCTTCCATCTTTCTGCTCCTCTCACTTCTTACTGCACCCCTCTTACCTCTTTCTGCACCCTTCTTCCCTCTTTCTGCACGCCTCTTCCCTCTTTCTGTACCTCTCTTGCCTCTGTCTGCACCCCTTCCCTCTTTCTGTACCTCTTGTGCCTGTTTTTGCAACTCTGTTGCTTCTTTCTGTACTTCTCTTGCCTCTTTCTGTACTCAAATGGGAAGTGCGAGCTGTCAAATTTAAAGGTCTGCGTGCTGTTGTGACTGAGGTATTTGTCTACTTGTATATGTATTCTTACATGTGTAATGCATCTGAAAGGTGGTCAAATCTTCTCAGTTCTGCTCTATCATTTGGTTGCACAGGCAGACATGTCTTATGTATATATGTGCTATAGTGCCCCTCAAACATACTATTGAATACCCATGTGCCCTGTATTGTGAGCAGAAAGAAATGCATACACCTTTTTTTTTTTTTTTTTTTGGTATCCTCATTTGCCTGACCTACTCTTATTTAGCCTCCAACTGCCAACCACTTAATCAAGGTGCAGAGTTTCCTCTGCATCTGCATCTTATACTCTATTTGGTGGAACTCGACAAGAGATGGCCCGAAGAGTATCGTGGGAAAAGACTCCAAACTTGATGTTTTATTCAATTGAACTAGCCCTTCTGAGCCGACTGGGGGGGGGCCTAGTTCTTGGAGTTTCAAGGCATAATCATAGGACCGGGAAAAAAAAAAAACCCCGGTTATTGTTTCCAACGAACCAAAACGTCCCAAAAGATACGGCAACGCTCGCCACCTGATCTCCTCAAATCTATTTTAGAGGTTGCGTAGAGAGACGACAGCCAGTTTGCGTGAGTTGGTGCTGAATTTTCAATCCAGACCTTGCATATCTCTCTTCTTGCAAGCAGTATGGCAAAGAACAGAAATGTCCTTGCGTGACCCTTTATATTATTGTCCCATCCAAATATAATCAAGGAAAGTGTGATGGAGATCGAAGTATTAAGAATGGAGTCCAGAGTTACTTTAACTTAATTCCAAAACTGTAATATGTTGGGGCATTCCTTGAACATATGGATATCTGAGGCTGCGATATGGCCACATTTATTACATTTCTTCCCTGGGATGAATTTAGATAGTTTTAGCGGTGTAAAGTATGCACGGTGAATTGTAAAAAAAAGATTACGTCTTAGCCATGCGGGTTTGACGCATTTATATAGTAGGGTACAGGAATTCTGCCAGGTCTCGATGCTCTGGGCCCCCAGATCTGAGCCCCATAGTAGTTCCGGGAGGGTGAAATCGCCGTCTATCTCTTCTAGCAGGCACCAGTACCACTGCGAGACCTCTTTACCCCCTGCAGATTGCGCTACCAATTTCTCTTCAGTGATGCTATGCTTCCCTAATGATACCCCGGACCTGTTTGTTGCCTTAACCCAACTATCTAATTGTAGAAACTTAGGGGCATATTATCAAGGGGGTTTATCTCCGCTTTTTTGGCTTTAAAAGCCAAGAAAGCGGAGATAAAATTATCTCCCTATTACCAAGCTGTCGCTAACACCAGTTAGCGACAGCTAGTAGGAGATAGCGACCATCTTGGGCCCCACTTTGCATGTCAGTGATATTTATCACTAATGAGATGCAAAGTGGGCGTGCCAAGATGTTAGAGACTGAAAACAGTCGCTAACATCGCTATCTCCTATTACCAACTTTTGGAGATATTCGCGCTAAGCGGGAATATCTCCAAAAGCTAACACCTGCCCTGAGCAGTTCTTAGCCATGTTATCCAATGGGAGGTGGATAACATGGCTAAGAGCATTTGCTCGATAATGCATGAATATCGCTGACTTTTCAGCGATATTCATGCATTTCGGCCGTTTTTTATCGCATTTGCGATAAACCTTGTTAATAGCAAGGTTTATCTGCGATAAAAATCGCCGATGTGCGGCGATAATTTTTGTCTCTAAACAAGTTAGAGACAAAAATTATCGCTAGTTGTTGGTAATATGCCCCTTAAACCCCGAGAGCTCTATCCCCCGCTACTCCCGCAAATCCTCCCAGGGCCTCAGAGAGTCACCTGTCAACACTTCTCCCCATGTTAGTATCCCTCCTGCTCTCAACGGAGTAGTAAGCCTGTCATCCCAGCAAGGAGGGAGCCCTGGGGATTCCCAGATGGGCGCAAGGTTAGAGTAGTATGGCAAACCCAGGTTCCTCCTTATATGTGACCATAGCTTCGCTTGGGACATGAGAGTTTTTAATTTAACTTTCTTGAAATATTTCTGTTCTCCAAACTTAAACATGTAGCCATTAGTTGGTAAGCCAGCACCAATCAGCATTGCCATGAACATGAAACCTATTGATGTATTGGATGGCACTTTTAAGAGCATTCTCGAATGAGATAGTTGGAATGCCCACGCATAGTATTGTAAATCGGGCAGGGATAGCCCCCCCTTTTCCCTCCTCCTCCTCAGCTTTTTCCAAGATATTCTTGCTGACTTATATCCCCACACGAAGGAGTTAAACTCTCTCTGGCATTTCTCTAGCGCTGTTTTATCAAAGGCGAGGGGAATCGTGTTAAATAAGAAGGTAAACTTGGGAAGGATTGACATCTTTAACAGACTTACTCTGCCTAGGATAGTCAGTGGGAGATTAGCCCAAGATTTTAAAGATTTTTTAATTTCCTTAAGAATTCTCTCAAGGTTAACTTGGGCAATTTGGGCGATATCTTGCACTATCCGGATTCCCAAATATCTCATTGAGTTTGATGTGTTTAACCGTAGGTCAGGTATGTTCCATGCCATAATGTCTGTTTTGAAGGCGTTTATCTCATAGCCCGAGATACGGCCAAAGTCTTCAGCTTTCTCAATGACTACTGGGAGTGCGGTCTCCGGGTCTGAGGTAAAGACCAAGATGTCATCTGCGTACAAGGCTACCCGCTTTTCCCACTCCCCGAACCTAAAAGATGAAATAGAATCTTCTCGTCTGAGAACTTCCGCAAATGGTTCTATGTATAGATTGAAGAGGAGGGGGGAAAGCGGGCAGCCCTGTCTTGTACCTCTAAAGATCCTGAGCGATTCAGACAGTTTGCCATTTATTAGAAGCCGTGCTGTTGGCGATTTATATATAAGCTGAATTCCCTTTTGAGATCCGCTCTGATCTATCCAAGACTACACTTGACAGGCAGTGGGAGTTGGGACAGAAGATGGACAGTTTTAGAACGGCTGGTGCAACAGTTCAGATGAGATTCCCGGCCTACTTGCGCATCATGTATAATAATAAGATGCATAATGTCAGAACACCATTTGAGGCGGATGAGCTCCTGGAGTCCATCCAGAACCACTCTCAGGGCAAATGTTGAACGACTAGGACCCTCCCCTCATCTCAGTTTACTTGCCCTTACTCAATAGGCTGAATAACGAAATATTTAAGTAAGCATCTTGTGAGCTTTTGGGAACCCTCACAAAAAAAAAAAAAAAAAAAAAGAAGGAAAATGGTAGAGGGCTCACCAAGGAATAAAAGAATAAAAAAAAAAAAAAGAAAAGGGGAGAGGGAGGGGGGAAGAATGAAGAAGAGAGGAAAAGAGAAAAAAAATACATTTATAAGTAAAAAGAGGGAGGAGAAAAAAAAAAAAAAAAATTTTTTGTGTAGATAAACAAATAAATAAAACCCACACTATCTGGAGAATGTAAATAACAAATCAACAGGGTGAAGGTGATGGTGATGGCGATGGTGAAAGCACAAGATAGAACAATGTTCTTTTTCCCAGATAATGTTAAGGAGTGCAACTCCGTGTTGAGAGCAGAGCTCAGATCAGCGCGAGCCGGCCCATCAACTGGCCGGAGTAAGTACGGATGGGTTCTCCAAAGGGGTGGGGGGGGGGGGGCACAAAAGCATAAAAACTCAAAATTATCCTCAGAAGCTTGGCCCTTCAAAGCAGATTTTTCTTTTTAATAGTCCGACTGCCTTAGATAAAATAACTAAAAGCAACAAAGCAATAAACACTAAACTGTGTGGAATGGAAGTGTATAATGGGAAGGAAAAATGACATCGATACATTTTTTGTCTTGGAACGTGAATGGTCTGCGCGTACAGGGGAGAAGAGAACGCATTTTACAATATTTGCGCGATTCCCCGGCGCAGATCATCATTATCCAAGAATCACATCTTTTAAAAAACGAGGCAGATGCAATTTTAAAAAAACAAAAATGGATTGACGTATTCTTAAGCACCGACCACAATGCAAATATAAGAGGAATTCACTAAATTTGCAAAAAATCAGCTAATGTGCGGATTCTTGAATTCAGAGAGGACAATTGTGGAAGATGGCTCATAGTTAACCTCTCCATACATGGGCAGAAGTACAATCTAGTTGGATATTACGGTCCTAATACTGATGACCCATCTTTTTTGGAAACAATAAGGAACGATTTAACAATCACCTCTGGCCCCATAATTTGGACAGGGGACTTTAATGTTATTTTGAACCCGAAATTAGATAAAACCACCAATAGTAGCAGGTATAGCTGTCAACCCCCTTCAAAATCTAGACAGACTCTAAAAGGGATTATGGAGGACCTGGGCCTGGCAGATCTATGGAGAGAAAGAGCCGGCACTAAACCCGGGGTATCTTATAGGAATCTAAAATACAAACATACATCACGAATAGATTTTGCCCTGTTTAGCTACTGTCTCCAAAACTCCATAGCCAGTATTAAGTATATACCCTCTCATCTATCCGATCATTCAGCTCTGTCTTTCATCTTAATACTTCAAGCTCAAAAAAAACATCCCTCCTGGTCATTCGATCGAACCATTTTATTGGTCCCGGAGGAAGTGACATACCTCAACTCCGAAGCTAGGATGTTTTTAGATAGCAATTTGCACTCAACCTCCCTTGCTTTAGTTTGGGAAACTCTTAAGGCATACCTGAGAGGTTGCATTACCAACAGAGCTTCCTTTATGAGGAAAAACTATCTATTAAAAATCCAAAACCTAGAACAGGAGATGGAGACAATTGAACAAAGGCTTGGGGGCACAACTGGCTCACTACAAGATCAAAAAAATATGTCAGACCTCAGAAGTCAGATAGAAGATATCCTACAAGAAAGGGTCTCAAAGAAATGGGAGGCGAGTAAATTGTCCAGCTTTGAATTCGGAGAAACCGCAGGCAAGATTTTAGCCTGGAGGGTTAAAGCAGACCAAGCAAAAAACCACATAAGGGGGATTATGGTTGCGGGGGAAAATCAGCTCAGGTCATCAGATGTAGAAATTAGTACTGCCTTTACACAGTTCTTTGCGGAAATATACAGGGATGACATTATAGATGACCAACAGGCAAGGAAGTCATGGCTGGATAAGATATCTCTTCCATACTTATCGCAAGCGCAAAGCGAGGCAATGGAATTGGACATCTCAGAGACAGAGGTTAAAAAGGCCGTATCCGCACTAAAACATGGCAAAGCTACAGGTCCTGATGGACTCCCCGGAGAATTGTATAGAGCCTTGGCCGACACAATTGTCCCTACCATGACGGCCCTTTTTAACGGTATCCTGAAGGACGGTAATGACCCACCTCAATCATGGAGCGAGGCAACTATAGTCTTGATCTTAAAACCTGGAAAAGATCCAACACTATGTGGGTCTTACCGCCCTATATCATTGTTGAATAATGATTACAAGATATATGCCTCCATTTTAGCAGCTAGATTGGGATCAGTAATGGGGGAAATAATCCATCAAGACCAGAAGGGATTTATTAAAGGGCGTCAGCTCTCCGACCTAACATATGATCTAGTGGGGGCAATTGACATCGCCTCAGCTTTTTCTATCCCGCTGGCAACCCTCACCCTAGACGCGGCTAAAGCTTTCGACAGGGTAAACTGGCCCTATTTAAACGACGTTTTAAAGAAGGTCAACTTAGGGGAGAAATTCTGTCGAACAATAAAGCTTATATATAAATCGCCAACAGCACGGCTTCTAATAAATGGCAAACTGTCTGAATCGCTCAGGATCTTTAGAGGTACAAGACAGGGCTGCCCGCTTTCCCCCCTCCTCTTCAATGCATACACCTTTTTTACACAAATTTACAGAGTACGCTGTTTGAAACACAGGTATTCAAGTGTTTGTATGTTCATTTTCATTGAACAGTCAATAGGTAAAAGCATAGACACGAATGCATACCTTCACAAACTTGGTCGGACTTAGAACAGTGATACGCCGTGGGCTGCTGCATCCTCGGAGTGGGGACGCGGCAGTACGAAGGTGTCCCGATTTCACCTGACAGCCAGCAGAGACCCGGCGGATGCCTAGTGCTGGCGGCGGGCGCCGGTTTAGCACCTTGGCCCCCATACAGCGACATAGCTACAGGGGCATTAGAGGCGAGAGGCCTGGTCGCCCGGGAGCAGCCGAGGCCTACATTTTGGCAACACTGGTGTAGACGGCCGGGAAGCGGGTGCTCATGACTTGTAATCGGGAGGCGGTCGGCCTCTATAGGGTATACTGGGCAGGCCCAAACTCCAGAGCGACTGTGCACCGGACTATAATGGCCCTCCTGGGATGATTTTGGCGGTGTGGTGCCCATAGTCCAAGGACGCCTGGCGGCTGCATGTGGGTCACTTCGAAGGGGCCCTGGGAGGCTACTATTGTGGACAGAAGGTGGCAAGACTAGACTGGGCCCCAGAGTAGATCGTGGGCCTGGAGGATTACTGCGGCAGGGTCGGGTGACCGGTGGTGAGGCCTAGGAGTAGGAGTGGAGGGCTACCTGAAGGGACGTCCCCATACCCTCGCACCAAACAGAAGACGGCGGGAGGCAGAGTGGCCTCCGGGAGTGGTGGCCTCAGGAGGCGAGGACGGCAGTGGGGACGCCGCATACGTTGGGTCTGAGGAGGTGCCTCGGCCTATGCAGGGATCCGGTCGGAGACCTGGGTGACGCTATTCACTAAGGCTGCAGGGGACTAAGAACGGATGTGGGCGGCGGAGTGACGCTAAGCGGACCCTTGAGGCAGTGTCCCACCTGTCCTGGCTTGGTCCTCGTGAGACTGTCCGGCATATAGCTTACCAGACGATGTGGGGCGTCTCTAGTTCCCTCCCCTCTGCAGCATAGGAGCAGACACCCCGGGGATTGGCAGTAGGTCCCAAGGCGTGTGCCCTACGGTCTACGATGACTAGAGGTGGGAGTGGTGGAGGGACCTCGAAGCAGGGTCCCATAGATAAATTCACAGGACCGAGCGGCGGCACTGGGGCCACTGGAGGCCAACAGGGCTCGGGCCGGACAACGCAGCACTTACGGCAGCGATAACCCAATCACGGGATATGCTGGATGAGAAGTCGGAGCCGTGGGGGCGGATGTCACTCTGCTGCGCCAGGACCTGCGAAATGCCGTGCCCCACATCACGGAGGCTGAAACCAGGATATCGGGTGTGGAAGACGATGTTGCGATCCTGAAACAGAAGGTAGCCAGTATGGAGGGGATTCAGAAAGGCCTGGCACTCCGAGCAGAAGATGCAGAAGGGCGGGCCCGACGGAACAACCTAAGGTTTGTGGGGTTCCCGGAGGGCTGCAAGATGGGCAACATGGAGAGCTTCCTGACCCAGTGGCTGGAGAGCTGGCTCCCACCTGACTCCCTCTCCAGATGCTACGTGATAGAGCGGGCACAAAGAGCTCTCATACAAAAAACACCCGTGGGAGCGCGCCTGGGCCGGTGATAGCCAAACTGCTGAACTACCATGATCGGGACACTATCCTGAGGCAGGCGCGGGTGAAGGAGCCCCTCATGTGCGAGAACCAGAGGATTCTAATATTTCCGGATTACACCAGTCTCGTCCAGCAACAGAGGCAGTCATTTACGGTGGCCAAGGCACGTTTACGCAATCTTAAACTCTCCTATGCATTATTATACCCAGCCCGGCTACGAGTGGTATATCAGTCCCGCACTCTTTTCTTCGACACCCCGGAGGAGGTGTTCCACTGGACGGATGAGACGGTGAAAGTGAGGGTGCATATGCCGCCGAGCCGAGACTCAGATTCCTCATCAAGTGGGGCACCGGGGCAGACCCCCCGCCGTTCACGGAGCAAAAGCAATTGGAGGTCCAGGTCTCGAAGGCGCTCTACATACGGGGGGCGGCTGATGGAAAGACGGCTGCTCCAGACCCACCGCTGGAAGATTCTTGAACACTTGAACTTCGCCTGGCAGAACTATGGAGTGTACGACCACCTGCGGTGTCTGGTAGGATGGGGACATTCTGGACCGCAAGCTTGGTGCTAAAAGGCATGGCTAACAGAGACTGCTGAACTATAATGTTTTGATTGCTTGGGGGGGCGGCAAGGGGGGAGGGGGGAAGTTGTGTTCAGGGCAGACGTTGTCCCCGTAGTTTAGAATTCATTTTTGAGGGGGGGGGGGGGTTGGGTGAATGGGCGGGTTGTTGGGGATCCATTGGCATGGATGCCCTCGGGACTCACGTTCGGGATCAGGGGTTGCCCACGCCGCGATAGGTACTTCAGAGTGGTTGAGGTATGGGGGGGAGGGAGAAATAGGGGTTGGGGGGAGTGTGTTTGGGTTGCGCTGCACGATTGTTTGCTGCTCTTACTAAGGTGTGCGTACCAATGTACAAGGCCCGGTGTCCAGGCATGTGTCCTAGATTCCCCGGATGGCTGATGAGGGAACCAAGCTGCTGACCCCCAGGGCCTCTATGCTAGCACTAAGCTGGAATGTGCGGGGAGTGCTTGACTAAGTTAAGAGGGAAGCGGTGTCACGACAGGCGAAAAGAGATAAAGCTGATGTGTTACTGCTGCAAGAAACGCATTTATTGGGTAATAAAGTTCTATGTTTACAACGATATGGCTACCAACAGGTCTACCACGTGCGATTTGCTAGAGGGTCCAGGGGTGTGGCCATATTGGTGCATTGTAGGATGTCGTATGTCCACTCATTGCAGTGGTTGGACCCGCAGGGCCGATATGTTTTCATAAAGGGAATGATTGGTGAGGAGCCGGTGGTGTTTGGGAGTGTGTATGCCCCGTCCCTGTTACAGTGGTCGCTCGTTGAAAAACTGTTTGCGGTGTGGGTGGAAATCCCCGAGGCACCAGCAGTGATTGGTGGGGACTGGAATGATGTGATGGACTGCCGTGTGGATAGATGTGGCCCCAGGGGGGTCAGGTGGCGGATGCGCCCACTAAGTTGGGGGGCCTGATTGCCGGATTTGGTTGGGTGGACACATGGCGTTACTTCCACGCCCAGAACAGGGCATACACATACCTCTCTGCGGTCCACAAATCCTTCTCGAGATTGGATTATATATTTGTTCCTCGTGCAGTGATTGGTCGGGTAGAATCGGCGGTGATCCTGCCGCGTGGGTTGTCGGATCATTCTCCAGTGGCGGTAGAATTCTGGCTGGATAGGGGGCAGCAGCCATTTCAATGGCGCCTCTCCACATGGCATCTTCAAGGGGAGGATTATACTAAACATATGGGGGAGGCCATCACACACTATTTGGACACTAATGTCGGCTTGGTGACGGACGCTGTGACGGTGTGGGAAGCCATGAAACCCACACTGCCGGGGTGGATATCGCCCGGTGCGCGGCAGCCCGTAGACAGCGCAGAGTAGATTTGGTGCGTGCAACAACGGAGATTGAGGCCCTGGAGAGACAATGTAGTGAGGAAGGAGATGCTCAATTAATGGGGCAACTTTAGCTGGCACAGCAGTCCTATGCGTCCCTCCTACTGAATGAGGCGCGGCTGGTGTGGCTAGCGACGTGCAGTAGAATTAATCAGTGGGGGGATAAGTCTGGTTCGATGCTCCATAGGCTCTGTCAAAATACATTTCAAGCACAGACGTTGCCGGGACTCAGAGACGCAGAGGGTTCCCTGATTGTAGACCCGCTGAGCAGTATGCCCAAAGGGAACACCGCTCAGCAGCCAAGGTTGACAAATTCATTGCGGAGCTGCCACCACGCGCGGTGTTCGAGGACGTGAGGGAGAGCCTGGATCGTCCGTTGACAGCGGAAGAGCTGGGCACTGCCTTTGGGGAACTTAACACTGGGAAGGCACCGGGACCCAATGGGTTCCCGAGTGAATTCTTTAAGAAATACCATCTCCAGCTGGGGGCTCATTATGGAGCGGCGTTGGAAGAAGCTAGGGAGTGTGGTCACCTGCCGGTGGATTGGAGGCATGCGGAGGTAGTAATATTTCACAAACCAGGTAGGCCACTGGACCAGCATGCATCCTACAGGCCGATATCCCTCCTGAACATGGAGGCTAAGGTATTAGCCAAGGCACTTGCGAACTGTCTCCTTCCACATATAGCGGACCTTGTCCATCCGGATCAGACCGGGTTCATGCCGCGGAGGGCAACGAGGCACAATATTAGATGCGCTCATATTGCGGTAGCAGCAGTTGGGGGCACTGGGGAGCAGGCAGCACTCCTATTAGCTGATATAGATAGGGCCTTTGATTCCCTCAGCTGAGTCTACCTCTTTGCACTACTGTCGCGATTGAACCTTGGCCCCCACTTCCTTTCATACCTAAAACTGTTATATACGGACCTGACGTCGTCAGTGAGGGTGGCGGGAGCTACCTTCACTAAATTCTCCATTGGGCGGGGTACAAGGCAGGGATGTCCCCTCTCGCCATATTTGTTTGCCCTTGCGATGGAACCACTGGATGCCAGGGTGCGCATGGATGTGCAGCTGCGGGGCTTCGAGTGGGAGGCTGGTCCGTCGGACAGGATAGCGCTCTACGCGGACAATGTTCTATTTTTTATTACCAATCCTAACAGATCGGGACCGCGGATATTGGACATTATGAGGATTTTCGGTGAAGCTTCCGGGCTTCACATGAATCCACATAAGTTGACCCTTTGGATCCTGGGAGAACACATCCAGGATGGTCCATGGGGGTCCCCTCTACAGGTGGCGGTTGGGGGTATCAAGTATTTGGGAGTGTTTATATCTGAGGCTCCTTCTGTCTCATGGGAGCGTAATGTAGCGCCGGTGTGGGACAGGATAAGAGCCGATATGAAGACATGGTCCCGTATGCCCCTCACAATTTATGGCCGGTCGGCCATCTTTAAAATGGTGGCCCTCCCGCGTCTCCTTTACCAGTTGCAGAACCACCCCTACCCGATTCCGCCCCAGTGGTTCAAGCAGGTGGACTCGGTGTTGGGACAATTTTTATGGACGGGCGGTGCCGTATGGGTGGCGTTGCGCACATGTTTCCTGTCAACGTATTGTGGTGGACTGGCAGCGTCGGGCATATTATCGTATTATCAAGCATCCCACTTATTGGTTCTTAACGAATGGTGGTATGGGGACAGGAGGGACCCCGCGTATGCTTTGGAAAGGCATCTGATGGGGTCTAATACCCTTCACACAATCCTGTATTCGGCGCCGCTGCGGAGGGGGCTGCCGCCGGCCACTCAAGTCATCTTCCATACTTGGAGGCAGGCCCTTCGTCGGATGGGCTGGTGGGGCACCTTAACTGGGGAGACCCCCTGTGGCATAACGAAATGCTGGCGGCACTGGGGACTCTTGGTGGGTTACGTGGCTGGGACAATACAGGTATATCAACTCTGGGGGATGTCATGACGGGCACGACCCTCAAAGCCTTCCAGGACCTCCGTAAGGAGTATGGGATGCCCCAGTCCCAATGTTTTAAATATTTGGTAGGCCTCACATTCTGAGCGGTCAATTAATAGTGAACCTTCAAGAGAAAAGTGAGGTTTAAGACATCTTTGGAGAAAGATTAGTGATTAGAGTACTTTGTATGAGTCTGTTGTAAAGTACAGTGAAAAATAGGCCGCTTTCTGCACATATGTTGGTTTTTTCTGCACATCTTTTGCTTCTTTCTGCAACTTTCTTCCTCTTTCTGCACTTCTCTTGCCTCTTTCTCCACTTCTCTTGCTTCATTCTGTGCCTTTCTTCCTCTTTGAGCACATGCCCTACCTATGTAGGCATAACTAGAAATTTGCATTTAAAAGACCTTAGAAATTCACTGAAAAAAACATGTTTCAGACACTTTATAGGTAGGGATTAGCATTTAAAAAACCTAAGAAATTCATTGAAAAATACATAGGTTTCAGGTACGTTATAGTTAGTCAGACATTTCACTCGTATAAAACCAGAGAAATTCAGCCGTTCTAGTGAGCTAACTATAACTCATGCCGCAGCAAAGCACTGTTGATGACGTCACATATTACATCACTCATGACATGGTCAGTGACATCACTGATGGCATCACTTGATGACATCTTAAATGACATCACTGATGACATCATCCACGTGATCATCTGATACACCTCTTCACACGCTAATATAATCTTTGATACATCCACGTTAAAATACAGACTACCAACCTCGAAACCATAGACAGACCAATACCAGTTAGTACATACCTGGTCACTGTTTCATACGTCTACACACACATCCATTCACTAACCCAGAAAGTCACTCATACACGGAGTCATTCATCAATACAGCCACTGATGTATCCACTCATACCCCCATTCAGACATTCACACATCACCACTTACCCATAGAGTTTCTCACACACCTAGTAAGGCACAGAATTGCTCTGGTTTTATATGAGTGAAATGTTCAACTAACTATAACGTCCCTGAAACCTGTGATTTTTTCAGTAAATGTCTAAGGTTTTTTAAATGCTAATTTGTAATTGTGACGTCCCTGAAACCTATGTTTTTTTCCCTGTATTTCTAAGGTTTTTTTAAAAGCTAATTTCTAACTATAACGTCCCAAAAACCTATGTTTTTTTCAGTGAATTCATAAGGTTTTTTAAATGCTCATTTCTAACCATAACATAGTAGTCACGTTTGCAGAGTGGCACAGAAAAGGGTCTGGGCCTCCGACCAGCGTTCAGGAATTCCACTGCATAGGACTTACAGGAGGTACCAGGAGGGTTACTTGGCCGCCAAAGTCCCTCAGGAGTGAAGTGGACTTCATCCCCCAACCAGCACTGTGCCAGAATGCATGTTTGCAGAGTGGTGGAGAAAGGTGAGCATGGCCTCCGAAGACCTCTTAGCAATCCACTGTGTGGGATTTTCTGGGGGCAACTGGAGGGTAGTTAGCCACCAAGGGCAACCTTGGGGGCCAACTACCCCTCCGATTACCTCCAGTAAGTCTCACACAGCCAGCAGGATTGCTAAGTCCTCATAGAAGGCTATGCCCCCTTTGCCCACCACTCTGCAAAAGCACTTCCTGGCATGCTCTTGGATGTGGATTAAAGTTCCCTTCACTGCTGGGGGTCCTTAGGGGCCAACTACCCTACCTGATACCTCCAGTATGCCCCAGATAGAGGGATAGCTGAGAGGTGGACACAGGCCATGCTCCATTTCTCCACCACTCTGCAAACGTACCTCCCGGTGTGTTCTGTGTTGGGGGACTAGGGGGCATATTATCATGGACAGGTGATACATTATCGCCGCTTTTATCGGCAGGAAACTGCAGATAAAGCGGCGATAATGGCCTTGATAATATACTCTATGATTCCAATCGAAGCCCATGTTAGATGTGAACACATCTAACATGGGCTTCGATTGGAATTCATAGAGCATATTATGCCTACCAGGTACCCCATTAAGCCCCACACAGCTGGATTGCTGAGAGTGGTCTGAGGCCATGCCCCCTTTTTACACCACTGTGCAAACATGCCTCCTGGCGCACTGCTACTCGTGGGATGTAGTCCACTTTAGTCGCGAGGTCCCCAGGACACAAGAGGACCTCATCCCCCCACCATCTAGTTGGCCCCTAAGGACCCTTAGCATTCAAGGAGACTTAATCCCTCAACCCAGAACTCGCCAGGAGGCACATTTGCAGAGTGGTGCAGGGAAGTGGAGGGGCCTCCAGCAAGATGCTGGCTTTTCTTTTCTTTTTGTATTTTCAGAAGGGGGGCTGTGTGGCCCCCCTTCTTTTTGTATTTTTTGGGCCCTTGGGACCCCATCCCCCATGGCCTCTCCCATTTGTTTTACTTGAAAAAAAAAAACACGGGGCATGGCCTGGTTTTTTTTAAAAGAATTTGCACAGGGGGGCCTGGCCCCACTTGCCTGAGCCACTTTTGGCCCCGTGGACCCCATCCCCGGGGTCTGGCCTTTTAAAAAAAATTCTAGGAAAGGGATGCCATGTGGCCCCCCTCCTGAGGCCAATTATGGCCATGGGGACCTCATCCCCCAAAGCCCCTACAGTCCCAGGTGGCTCCCTGCATCCTGCGGGAGCCAGCATTTCTTTTGGTCAGCTGCTCCCTTTTTTCCAACAGCAATACTGCTTTGCTTCATGGAAGTGAGAGCAGATTTCCTGTTCTCGCTTCCATGAAGCGAAGCAGAGTTTGCCTTGTGCCCCCGCGCATTATCAGAAATGCCCCGGTGAGATGGCAGTCCGAGGGGAAATGGGCCCCCACAGGACCTGCAACGCAATAAAACATTGCGCCTGGGACCTGGCCCACCGGCGGGCTTTTATTAACAGAAGCGCAGGATACCGTGCTTCGTTGTTTTTGACATTTCTGACAGATTTGCGAACTTAACGCGATTCCGGGTGAATTTGCCTTTTTTAATGCTTTTTTGGGCCCTGGGGTCCCTGTGCCCTGACCAGGCCTAGGGGGTCAGAGTGTTTCTACCCCGCCTCCTTTTCTTTTTTTTTATCCATTTTCAACCTTTTCTTCTTGTGACTCGGTTTTACAGAGTCATAAGATGGCTGCCAACACTTCTTGGTTTGGAGTGTTGGCAGCCAATCAAAATGAAGCTTGTGATCGGGAGGGTTTGCGGATCCACTGCGGTCACCAGGCATTGTGATCTTTTTAAATTTCTCAAAAACTACGGAATGCATTTACACCATTTAAAGCGAAGAGTGCACTATGATCAAGAGCTACCTCTAGGCCAAAGTTGGTATAATTCCTTTCAGCAATTCGGGTTGTAGCCGCGACAAAAGTTCCCATGGACATTAACAATGAGAAAACACTTTCTTTCGATCCCCCTTTTTTCTCAGCCCCCGCTTGACGAATCAGCCCGAAACTTTTAAGGATTATTCAAACTTCACCCTATTGTTTCAACATTTTAAATATACACTATCACCATCCATCTCTTTACACATCTGCCCAGTTATTCTCTCTTTTACACGTCCTTGAACACACCTACATGCCCATCCACTCGATCTTCCGCGCGATATCTAGAAAGGAACACAGCACTTTAGACATGGCCATTACAATTGGACACAATAATCTAGATGAGCCATCCGCAACTGGACACAATAAAAATAGAGATGGTTCCATAAGTGAACACAGTTCTCTAAAGAAGTTCTCCTGAACTGGATACATTACTCAGAAAGAGGGCTCCTGAAAAGTAACCAATAATCAAGTTCAGGGTAACACTTCTCTCTCGCTCTCTCTAAAATGCTCTTCCTCTGGCCATTGTCTCATCATGTTTGTTTACCTATGCTGCAGTCATCCAACACATAATCTCCAAAATGCTTAAATAAATCCTGCACTTTGCTACCTGTGCTGTACCTATTTTGTGTTTGTGAAGCTTGCACTACGCCTGTTATATGAATGTACTGGATTCGTTCGTAGTGTTGCTGTCCATAGTGTAGTTTCAACATGCTGCTTATGATCTTTCAGTTCTTGCCCTGCAACATTTATGCCTATGTTGTGTGCATTGGCAATGCTAGGTCTCATGTTCTCTGCCATTTCCCTACCTGACCTGATCCTGTCACAGGGCTTCCCCTTCACTGCATTTCCTATTCCTTCCCTTCCCCCAATAAGGTAGCTCCCTTATCCTTGTCTAGTTTTCTCTCCCCATCATGTCTCATCCGCGTCCCGTACATCTTTCCTCAGTTAAAGGGGCAAACCCACAGCTGTTTCTGTCCATCTCTTGCACTGCTCCATTACTACTTCTTGTTAGGCCTCTTTCATCTTGTTTCCTGTTATAAAACATCACACATTAATACCAAATAGATCCTATAACACGCCGGCACACAAAGAGAAAAGCTTACGTTGCTGTTCCTAGTGCTTTTGTGAGCGTAAGAACATCTTACACTAACGCTGAACTTACTGTGCATGTTCTCTGTTAGTGAAGCTTGGTTAAAAACACTTTGTGCGATACAATGGATAAAAAAAGTTGCCAACGTCAGTCTTGTTTAGACTTGCTATGGAGGAAATAATGTCTGCATAAAAGATACAAAAGATACTGTTTACACTGCACACCCCAGTAGAAAAGCTGATATATGTAGATTGGTAGGCAAAGAGTCCAACACATTTCTGCTTCAACTTGCTTACTCATCGTTAACACTTGCTAAAAGTCTTTGGTTAGTTAGTGTGTAAGACCTAACATAGTGCTATTAGCAATACATATTTTGATTTGATGGGCAGAGGTATGTGTGGATGTGGAAACTTATAATAACATTAAAGAGCCATGTAAAGGTAAATCATTTTTTCTATCAAAGCATGCGATTGCAAAATGGAGGTCTACCCATTTGCCACATTCACATACCAGTATCACGTTAGAGATTTCAGATATACAGTTAGCCATTCCACGCATACTCATGCTTTGTGCTGAAAAGTATTGCATACAAAGGTATTCAGGCCAGTGGCAGCTGGTAACATTCTCCCAAGAAAGAAATGGAAAAAAAATGGTACGTTTCAAAGCAAATGAATGTAGCGATAAAGCAAGGCTTATAAAGCAGTGGAAAAGTATAGTATTGAAATAGAAAAACATTAAACATTAAACATATCTTACTGTAATAATATGTTGAGCAGTTAATGTAATGTGTAAATTGTACAGGGTGACAACGTTTGCACTTTAAAATGTATGCTTGCCCACTGTCTTGCACTGCATGCATTATTAACTTTGGAAACAAATGGTCTAACCACCAGGCTTCAGGTCTTTATGTGGGATGGAAAAAGTGGGGGGCCTCAACAAAGGAACATGTTAATAAATGTTGGTTTACTTGTTTCTCTTTGAGATGTAATTGTATCCAGATAAATGACATAACAACTGAACTGCACCAAAAACCTTTCACTACGATTGGCTTTGTCAATGGGTGTTAGCTGCTTAAAATAAATGAGTAACAACAATGATTTGCTATAAGCAATTAACATTGGAAATGCTTAAATTCTGAAATAGTGATTATTTGAATTAAATAGCGTTGAGGCCCATGGAATGAGTTTTGGCCTTCAATTATGTGTGCTTTATGTTAGATATGTGTCCTCTTTTTCTCTCCATATCTTGTCCATCTGCACATCTTCACCAACCTCTCTTTTCTCTTCAGCATCCTCTTTTCACTCTTCCCTGAATGCACTTCCCTGCACCTGTCACTTCACTGCCCACAAGCATACACTGCACTCCCTCAAATGTAAGCACTTTATTTTCTCTTACTATTGCCATGCAAATATTTTGACATCTGTGTATCCCCTTCACACACACACCCACAGAATTTCAGTTGCAAATGGAATACATAACATTGTTCTATGTGCTCTGCAGAGAGGCCAACACGCAGTTTGTTTGACTTCAGCCTTAGCGCCTGCGCGTTCAATCATAGCCCCTCATAAACACCTGGCATGACTCAAGCCTCAAAGTATACACACTAAAAAATACAGATAAACAACAACATTTTAGAATAGCTAACTCTTGGGGAATGCAAGATTAAGTAAAGTATGAAAAATAAGAGCAAAACTAAATCACTGAAATGCATTGCCTCAACATTTTTAACATTCATTGTTTGCAAGTCAATTCATGTTTTTGGCATCAGTGTTAAATAAGGGCATGAATCCACAGGCAGTTTTAATGTCACACATCAGAGAACTGTCCACTGTAGCACATATTTCTCATCTTGCTTGATTCAGATATTTGGATCAACGTCTCATAGGAACAAGAACGAACCCTGTGTGTTATTTGGATCCATTTTGCGGTGAAAGAAATGCTTCAGCTCCACTTCTAACGGGGCCACGACGTGCAGTCAGGGCCTGGGGTGTCACTGTGTTGGAGGTTAGCATGAAGAGGGGTCTCAGCACAATATAAATAACACAACTTTAGCTTGCAAACACTTACCATTTACAAGAACAAGGCACCGGATGAGACGTGCTTGCATCCACTCTCACGTATGATGAAGCGCTGGGATGAAGTCTCCGACGCCTGAAACTATGACGCTAATTGCATCACTGGCCTACAGCGAGCATTTAACCATAGACCCAATGGGAATGAAGGACTTTAAAACAGAAAGCCCTGCATCTTGCATTAAAGTTCCAAAAGTTGATTCACTGCCTGGTTTCTGTCTCCTGCTTCAGAGCGTAGGCGGGGCAGGCAGCCTGAAACAGACAGCCCTGCTCAGCCCAGCCCAGACTTAAATACATCAGTTTACCTAAAGATACGATTTTATCTCTAAATAAATCGATCTTTTCAATATGTTGTTATGTAAATGTGTTGGAATTTCAGAGGGTCGCAGCCCCACAGCCCTAATTGAGAAACTGCCCCTGAATCAGGCACAATATTACTAAGGACCTGATTTAAAGTATGATGGTCTTTACTCTGTCCATTATGGTGGTGGTGGACATATGGCCATGTATCGCCGTGAACCAGCCCCCCATGAATAACCTTGAAACCTCCAACCTACACCTCAATCATCCCCCATTCCTAAAGACATCACACCACACTTTAAAAAACTTTTTGGATTACAGGTAAGCATGGGCGTAAAATCTGTTTCGTTTGCGAAATTTGCGGATTTTTGGAAAATTTGCGGTCCGCGAATCACGCAAATTTGCCCAAAAATCCACAAATTCGCAAGCTGCAAATTATTTTGCTTGGTCGCGCTTGAAAAATACAATATCGCGCGTGCTGCGTTGACTAACTGTGATTCTGAGTCCGCCAAGTTGTTTTTCTCCCGGTTTGCGTGTGGTGCGCCATTTTCGATCTTGCTGCATGATCGCGCGAGAGTTTTTTGAACGCAATTACGTCATCGTGGCTCGCCATCTTGCACAGCGACAGTTTGACAACGTGAGTACGTCATAAGGGCCCGCCATTACGCAATGCGGGAGTAAACAATGCAGAACACGTAGATGCGGCGCGCAGCTGACTTCCAGCGTAGATTTGAACAGCTCAAAAAATTGCAATTCTGCACAAGAAATCCACAGTAGGAAGCATAAACCTTCTGAAAATGATGATTTTTATCAGAATAACTCCTCATATTGACATTTGGCTGCACTTTTTGGTGAAAGGAGTCCATTTTTGGGGGTGGGGGTGGGAAGAAGGAAGTGCACCAGAGTCTCCAACTTCCTGTTACTGTCCAGCAGTCTCCTCCCAGTGCTTTGTCCATGTCCTGGTCACTTTTGATTTGGATCTGGAGCTGGAAGGATTACTTTTTGTGGCTGGTGCTGGATAATTGTATTTGAGGACTTTTTGGACTTCGGAGTTTGGATCACTTTTGGACTTGAGATTTTACAAGTAAGTTGGTGTTGTTTGTTTGGGGCATTGCAGTTGCTGCAACTACAGTTTTAAAACTTTTTTCAAAACTTTAAAAAAAAATATATGTGGGTAGCCACAGTATCCAGTTGGCCCAGGGTTAGTCATGGGTGCATGATACAACTGTTTCTGTGATTTTTTTAAATTTAATTCTCATTTATGTCATAGAATTTTAGCTCACTGTTATATGATGCTTTTTTTTATTTTGGGGTGCCTGTAAAGCCTCACTAGACAGTAGGCCCAGGGGTAGGGAGTGGTCCATGGACCAAGTCTTTCTGTGGGGTGTCTTGAATTTAAACATCTTTGAGGGCATGGATGGCATTGGATTGTGGTGATTTTTTGTGTTTTTGGACTTTTTGGGTTGTTGTTGGGACCTGGCCATGTGGGTGGGGGCCATTTTGAAGGCAGGCAGTGTGCTCAGGCCTGCTCCCAGTTTGCCTTGCTTTCATCCATTATGCCCAGGGGTACTCAGTGGTGCATGGACCAAGTCTTTCTGTGGGGTGTCTTGAATGTAAACATCATTGAGGGCATGGATGGCATTGGCTTGTGGTGATTTTTGTGTGTTTTTCGACTTTTTGAGGTGTTGTTGGGGCCTGGCCATGTGGGTGGGGGCCATTTTGAGGCCTGCTCCAGGCAGGGCCTGGCCATGTGGAGGAGGTCAAGGGGCCATTTTAAAGCCAGGCAGTGTGCTCAGGCCTGCACCCAGTTTGCCTTGCTTTCAACCATTATGCCCAGGGGTACTCAGTGGTGCATGGACCTAGTCTTTCTGTGGGGTGTCTTGAATTTAAACATCATTGAGGGCATGGGTGGCATTGGATTGTGGTGATTTTTATGTGTTTTTCGACTTTTTGGGGTGTTGTTGGGGCCTGGCCATGTGGGTGGGGGCCATTTTGAGGCCTGGTACATGTAGGGCCTGGCCATGTGGTGGGGGTCAAGGGCCATTTTGAAGGCAGGCAGTGTGCTCAGGCCTGCTCCCAGTTTGCCTTGCTTTCATCCATTATGCCCAGGGGTGCTCAGTGGTGCATGGACCAAGTCTTTCTGTGGGGTGTCTTGATTGTATACATCATTGAGGGCATGGATGGCATTGGATTGTGGTGATTTTTATGTGCTTTTCGACTTTTTGGGGTGTTGTTGGGGCCTGGCCATGTGGGTGGGGGCCATTTTGATGCCTGGTCCAGGCAGGGCCTGGCCATGTGGTGGGGGTCAAGGATCCATTTTGAAGCCAGGCAGTGTGCTCAGGTCTGCACCCAGTTTGCCTTGCTTTCATCCATTATGCCCAGGGGTACTCAGTGGTGCATGGACCAAGTCTTTCTGTGGGGTGTCTTGAATGTAAACATCATTGAGGGCATGGATGGCATTGGATTGTGGTGATTTTTGTGTGTTTTTTGACTTTTTGGGGTGTTTAACTGATGTTCCTCTGGCTTCCATTGCTTTTAGGTGCACTAGAGAACCACCAGTGCCAGGAAGAAGTCCTGCAGCGGTGTGTGAAGCACAACGTCACGTGACGTCACGTGTGGCCACAGACAAGACAACTCTGCAACTCGTGCAACTGCGGCCTGCTGTTCTGACATCTGAAGAAGATGGACCCAAAGAAAGGTGGCCGTAGCGCCTCAGCGAAAAAAGTTGCCAGTGCCACTGCCAGTAAGAAGGAGCAGAAGAAGCAAGTGGCACCACCTACCAAGGAGAATGGTTTGCCCACCGACACCTTTCTTGGGAGAAAAAAAAAACTACGCCTGCAGCAGCAGCGGTGTCCACCGGGGACCAAGCTGGAAGCAGCACCTCCGCTTCATTGGGCTCAGTGCCACCACGCCAAGTTAGGTCGAAGACCATGAGTGCTGCTGAGGCAGCCACTTTACTTTCTCAATCACCATCGACCAGTGATGTTGGCTCATCACAAGAAAGTTCCATCCAATCAACGCCGGGTGTAACTCAGCTGACGAGTGTCCAACAACCACAGCCGCAACGACAACCACAGGTGCAACTAGTACAAGCGCAAGTACATGGGCATGGAGAGGCGCAAGGAGAGGCGCAAGTAGAGGTGCAAGGAGAGGCGCAAGTAGAGGCACAAGGAGAGGCGCAAGGAGAGGCGCAAGTAAAGCCGCAAGGAGAGGCGCAAGGAGAGGCGCAAGGAGAGGCGCATGGACAGGTACATGGATAGGTACAACTAGAGGTTCATGGAGCGGCACAACTGCCTACAACGCTTGTTCCTCCAGAAGTAGGGGCACATCAGGAAATTGATATTCAAGCGGGGGTATCATCATCCGAGGAAGCCACTCCTCCTGGTGATGATCCATTGTCTTCCAGATCCCCAGCAAGAAAAAGGTCAAGGTGGGCTACTACTACTACTAGAAGTTCTTCTTCAAGCCCCCTTCATTCTGATGACCTTGATCCTGATTGGAACCCAGCAATGCAGTCTGAGAGTGAGTCACGCCATGAGCCGACAAAGGTAGCTAAGCCTAAAAGGAAGGTTCCCGCAAGGCTTCGAGTTATGGGTGATGATGGTAACCAAGAACTGGTGTCTCCTGCTGCTGATGAACAGTCTGACGATGACCCAGTCATCACAGTCGTCACTCCAGCCCCAGCGGGCATGCAGCAGACAGACATTTTCACCCTATCCCGAATGACTGCTAAGCGGGATGTGGGCGGCGTGGCACTGGTACCACCACCAACGCAGTTAACTACAACACCAACACGACCTACAGCTTCCATATTTTTTAGTCAGAAGGGCCGGCAGGGACCTCCATCCAGCTCAACCTCAAGTAATGGTGCTGTAAGTGAACAACAAAAACAAATTCAGCCACACCCATCCTTCACTTCATCTGGCATTGAAAGTCAAAGTAGCACCTCCACCACCAGCAGACATTTCCAGTCCCCAGTTTGGGACTTCTTTACTGTTAGCCAAAGTGCGGAAAACATGGTTGTTTGTTCGATTTGTAAAACATTAGTTAGTTGGGGTAAGCTTGGTACCAACTATGGTACCGGAGGCCAGAGAGGTCATCTCAAAAAACACCACATTATCCAGTGGGAGGCGCACCTAAGTAAGATCGAGGAAGCCAAAAGAAAAACAAATCCAAATGTATCTATTGATATTGCATCTGATGATGACGAGGGGCTGATCATGCAGGGGGGAAGTGAAGAAGCGACAGACATTTTTTCTGGTACACCCAGTACCCCTGGCAGCAGCACTGCAGTGGTATCGCCCACACCCTCTACCCCTGCAACATGTATGAGGCACACTAAGAGTCTGGGAGAGACACCAATGTGAAAAACTACATCACTGGGCTTAACTGGTTTGAAGAAGTCATCATCATCATCACGTAAAATGGTCCAGCCCACCATTAGCAGGATGTTGTGGTCGGAGGCGCCATTTGAACGCAACCACCCAACGGTACGTCTGTATAACGCAAAGCTGGCTAAAATGCTAGCGCTGGACCTTCTCCCTTTTTCTTTCGGGGAAGGGGTGGGTTTTCTAGAATTTATGGCAACAGTCTGCCCTAAATGGAAGGTTCCTAGCCGGTCCTATTTTGCCAGAGTTGCGGCTCCAGCACTACATCAAGATGTGCTGGAGGTGATTGAGGCAGCTTTGCAGAAGAGTGCTGTTCACACTATCCACTTGACAACAGACATGTGGGCCAGTTGCCAAGCCCTTGAGTACATGTGCATCACTGCACACTGGGTCTCTTTTGCAGGGGTTAGACACAAGGCAAATGCAGGTGTTGACCCGGGCACATTTTTTCAAGCTACTCGGAAACATGCAACATTAGCCATGTTTGCCATGGAGAAAACTCATACTGCACCTAACCTTTTGGAGGAGTTTGATAGGAAGGTCTCTGAATGGCTGCATCCAAGAAATGGCATAGTTGGTTATGTTTCCATGGATAATGGCAGTAATATAGTTAAGGCCATGCAGCAAGGTGGCTATTTCAGAGTGCTGTGTTTGGCGCACAGTATTAACATTGTGGTGCAAGATTTCTTGAAAAATGAAATCACAGTCAGCAAGTTACTGGCCACCTGCCGAAGAATCTGCACACATTTCAGCCATTCTTTTAAGGCCCGGAAGCAGCTGAGGAGAATTCAACATGAACGTATACTGCCAGTCAAAGGACTCATCCAGGAGGTAGCATCACGTTGGAACTCAACCTTTTACATGCTTGAGCGTCTGTCTGAGCAGTGCATGGTAATCAATGAGTATGTCTTTCGACGGGGTTCTGCTATGAAAAACATGAGGCTAGAGTTGGAGGAATGGAAGCTAGTTGCAAGCCTGACAGACATGCTTCGTCCCTTTGAGGTCTTCACCCGTGAAGTCAGCAGGGAGGACTGTTCTTTGGGCAAAGCTATCCCATTGTTGGTCATGCTAGAGCACCAACTGAAGGCGGTGTCTTCAATGTTCAGAGATGATGCTGAAAAGCAAGACGCATATCAGTTGGCGGAGAGGTTATTAAGCCGCCTAGTTGGCAATGAAAGGCTTAAAAACATACATACAGAACAACATTTGTGCCACTATTCTGGATCCACGGTACAAAAAGGCAGTGGCCAGCAAAGCCTTCATTCCTTTTGATGAAGCAGATGTTTCAAAGTACAAACATTGGCTAGCTGTGTCAGCCACTCGGTTTGAAAAAGATCGGCCAAAAATTCAAGGAGCCGGCAGAAGTCCAACTGAATCAGCAGGCCATCCGGCGTCAAGTTCTACTTCTGAATCTGTGGCCGAAGGGAGTCACTTTCCCTCACAGCCGTTAACGACACCAGCAGCAACCGTATCATCATCCTCACCTGCACCAGACCCAGCCATAATATTGTCGGAAGCGTATTGGCTAACTCATCAAGGGTTTGCTCGTTCCAGTGCTGCAAAGGCCACAGATGGTACGCAAAGTAGAGCAACCGTGGAGAACCTTGAGTCGATGGCGCAGGCCTAACTGGATGACCCAACATAGGTCTTTGTTAATCAGAACCCATTGCTGTATTGATATAGGAAAAGGGCTCTATCGTCACTGATCACCAACCTGGTTCTAAATTATTTGTCTTGCCCACTCGCAAGCGTGTCTTTTGAACTTGTTTAGAGTGCTGCTGGTGCCATTGTAACTTCAATAAGGACCCGCCTCTCGCCAAAAAATGTGGAGAGGTTAACACTGATCAAGATGAATCAGTACTTCATACCACCAGATTACAAAATACGTGAATGCACGCAGGAAGAAGAGGACACCGACTTAGGTGACGGAAGTTCTTCTCTGTTAGCTGACCTACTCCTGTCTCAATTCATAGAGTTTGAGTACGAACTCTACTTCCCTGACACCCAGGCCTGAAAATGACTTCCTTTTTTTTAGTATTTATTCACTTTTATTCCTGTGTGTCTTTCTTTGTTTTTCAACTTTTACCACAACAAAACTCTCACAACAAGTCCATCAGCAGCACTGTCTTCATCTTATTTTCCTTATTGATTTGATGGTGCCACAGTCTGCATTCCTGAGGTTCACAAGTTCACAACTCAATCATGCTCCTCTATCCTCCTCCTCCAGACTCCACCTATCTATTTCCCTCAAGGCAGAGGGAAAAAGTACTGACTGACTACATGCTTGCTGATTGCTGACAGAGTTACTTCTGAAATTGACAGGAGAGGCTGCCCTGTGGTCCCTCACTTTCCGAAGAAGATGCGGACAAAAAGTAGAACAGGCAATGAATAATTGAGAAGATGGAGTGGACAGCAATGTCTGTCTGGCTCTGATAAAACCAATTGCTGTTTGTTTTTTGTGCATGAAATGAATCATATGTCTTGTCTTAGTAATTATTTAATGTTTTTACACAATAATTGTAACTCATGTCAACTACTCTGTTTTTTTTTACCTTGTTTAATTAAAATTGTACTTCAAATTCAGGGGCCACTACGTTGCATTTTACAATATGCAAAATGTCCTTGGAGTGGACGCACTTGCCAATATACCATGATAATTGATTAAGTAATATATCTTTTTTCTTTACAGTCACTCACTCGGATGGATGGCTCATCAGCGTCGGTTTACGGAAGAACTATGGCCAATTCGTGAGTGGCAAACAGGTAAACCAGTCTACAACAACTACTACAGCAGAACTACATGTCTGTCTATTCGTGGTATGTAGTGGTCCAGGGCGAGGCAGTGTACTGTTGTTGTTATGCCAGGCAGAGTCCACTCTAGACAGAATTTCATGTAAAACTGGGGCTATGTGGCTTGCTGCATAAAATTAGATATGCTTTGTCTGTCTGACAAAGAGCCTAGGTATGCTACATCAGGTTGCCTCACTCAGTGGTGCCTGCCTTGACCGTCTGCATGGCACTGCCTCAAGCTTGGGCCAAACATCCGTTATGTTTGCGAAATTTGCTTTTTTTTGGTTTTTCGCGAATCTCGCGAAATTACCAAAAAATTGCAAATTCTTGGGCGGAACAGATTTTTGGCCCATGCTTGCGGCAGGGCCATGCAGACGGTCAAGGCAGGCACCACTGAGTGAAGCATACCTAGACTCTTAGACACAGACAGACAAAGCATATCTAGGGTTTAGGGTTCAGTGCGATTTACTAGGGTTTTTGGGTTTAAGTTGGTAGGGTTCCCGCTGAGTCTAGGGCAGATGCAGGCTCCTTCATAATGATGTTGGAAAGGTTTTAGGGGGGTTTGGCGTACTTTGGTCCAGAATTGGCAGAATTTTGGACTTTTTTGGTGTGTTGCAGGTGCGTATGTTTGGGTGAAAACTAAGTGAAAACTAGTCATAGACCTTCTTCTTCTTCAAAGAGAGCAGTGGTTCCATTTTGTTCTGCCTTTCTGAGATTCTTGGGAATCGCTGGAACAAGTGTCCAGGTAAGTTTCAAGAGGATCGAAGTAGTGGAAGTGCTGAAAAGTTGAACAGCAATTTTTGGTGAACAGCGCAATTTGCCATGTTTTGAATATACCAGTATTGCATGTTTTTGGGGGGCTGTATGGGGGTGTTCTAGATTTGTGGGGGTGCGTCGGGGGGTCTTGGAGCACTGCTGGGAAGGTCTAATTTTGATTGCAAGGCGTTTGAAGAAAATCCATGGGTTTGGGCCTAGTTGCAGACAGCGTTTTGGCACAATTTAAACTGAGGCCTAGCAGTATTGCATGTTTTTGGGGGGCTGTTTGAGGGTGTTCTAGATTTGTGGGGGAGGGTTTTGTGGTCTGGGAGCACTGCTGGGACAGTCTAATTTTGATTGCAAGTGGTTTGAAGAAAATCCATGGTGGGAAAGGGGAGTTAGGGCCATGCTGCAGAGTGCGTTTGGAGTGATGTCGACTGGTAGGCCGAAAATTTTCTAAGTGTCACATTTTCCATTTTTGCTTTTGGCCTGTTTGGGGGTGTTCTACTTTTTTGCCGGTGGGTTGACGGCTCTGGGGGCATTCCTGGGAAGCTCTAATATCGGGCGCAAGTGTTTTGGATAAAATCCATGGTGGAAAAGTTTTTGCGTTTTTGCTCACTTGCCTGTTTTTGGGGGGCTGTTTGGGGGGCTTCTAGGTTTTTGGGGGTGGGTTTTGTGATCTGGGAGCACTGCTGGCACAGTCTAATTTTGATTGCAAGTGGTTTTTAAGAAAATCCATGGTGGGAAAGGGGAGTTAGGGCCTAGCTGCAGAGTGCGTTTGGAGTGATGTCGACTGGTAGGCCGAAATTTTTCTAAGTGTCACATTTTCCATTTTTGCTTTTGGCCTGTTTGGGGGTGTTCTACTTTTTTGCCGGTGGGTTGACGGGTCTGGGTGCATTGCTGGGAAGCTCTAATATCGGGCGCACGTGTTTTGGATAAAATCCATGGTGAAAAAGTTTTTTGCGTTTTTGCTCACTTGCCTGTTTTTGGGGGGCTGTTTGGGGGGCTTCTAGGTTTTTGGGGGTGGGGTTTGTGGTCTGGGAGTACTGCTGGAACAGTCTAATTTTTGATTGCATTTGTTTTTAAGAAAATCCATTGTGAAAAAGGGCAGTTAGGGCCTAGCTGCAGAGCGCGTTTGCACTGAATTGAAGGTAGGCCGAAAATGTTCTAAGTGTCACATTTTCCATTTTTGCTTTTGGCCTGTTTGGGGGTGTTCTACTTTTTTGCGGGTGGGTTGACGGTAATTGGGTGCATTGCTGGGAAGGTCTAATATTGGGCGCACGTGGTTTGGAGAAAATCCATGGTGAAAAAGGGGGGTTAGGGTTCTAAAATCGCAGTTTACACTTTACACCTAGCTTGAGGGGAAAGATCCGCAAATTTCGCCCACACTAATTTATCCTTGAAAAGGAGACTCTGAGTACGCACTTTCGAAATTATGCTTTTATGTTTTGTAATACTGTCGACTCTGAAACTGAAAGTGTTATTTTTGCACTACACAGCGTACCTTAGATTTGTTTCTACGTGGTGTTTTAATACCACTTCCTGTTTTTCCATCAACAATTACAGGCCGGCTTTTACCCTGTGCAATGGCAAAAAGGATGACTTCAGGCTTAGCGACCCGCAATTCAGCATCCACCAGGCAGGAAGTGGACAAGGTGTCTTCTGGTCCCCAACATTGATTGGCAGAGCGTCAGATGGAATGGAGGAGTACCGCGAAAAAGAGCAATGGCTAGATGCATGCAACTTCCCAAATTCAACAGGACAACTACAACAACATACAGTTACAGAATCCATCTTCATTTCTACTTATTTTTTAATTAATGTTATTGCTGTGAACTTCTGTGAGTGTGACTCTGTGCATTTGTTTGCTCTCTGCTTCAATTCATCCCTCCAGCCATTGTATACTTTTTTCTTTGCTATTTTTTAAACTAATTTAATGTACTAAGTGTTTCTTCTGTCTGAGGGCAAATAGGCAAGTGAAATTGCGTAATTACTGCAGCCCTGTCCTGTCACATTGTTTCTTCATAGTTAGTACATTGTAGAAAGTACTACTTACTTTACAGTAACCTATCCATTTAGCAAACAACTTCATGCATGCAGTAGTGCATGCACTTCCTTTATGTCCCTTAAAAGATTTATGGATAGCTTCAAATCCAAAGATTTGTTTATCTTCATTTGTTGTTTGTCCACAAAAATTTCCCCACAAACCCCACTGCCATCCAAGTTTCAAACCCTAACCCTCTTCCCCCGGGCTGTGTGGTTTTCATTGAGGTGTGAGTAAATTACAACAATAATTCCACACACTTGCTGGGGAGGATAAGGTCAAAGCAACATAAAACATCCTCCTCCTACACATGGCGAATGATTACGCTGCTGTGCCCTTCACCTTCAGTACTATTTCTTGTAGTAGCCAAAGCCAAACTCCACGAAACTAGTATACTTTGGAAACTTTAGCATTTGTTAGGCTAAATTATGGCACTGTTCTTGTGTACTATGCTATCTATCGTACTGTTGTAATGATCCTCTCAGGCCACTAGAAGGTTTCATTTTCTTTTTTTTCATATGCTGCTACTGCCACTGTGTACCACCACTACTACCACAACGATACCATTTCATCCGCCCAGGATTGCCAACCTTCATCGCCAGTTGCCATGCAGCCAGCCCTGTGACTAGCCCTCGGCCTATTCTCAAACACGAATCACAGGTAAGATAAGCGTTTGGGAGGAGGAAGAATAATGGAGCAGGAGGAGAGAGGAGAGACTGACGGTAGAACTACTAAAGTAGTAGGACAATTGAATTTACTAACTCTGTGAGTGGCACTTACTTTTGTAAACATTTGGGTGATTACTTAGACAACTTGAATCAAGCAGCCAGTTAAGTTTAAGGAAAACAAACGAACAGTTAACCCCCCCACCTCCCCCGCAAAACAGTAAAAATGTGTATGCAATGTTTAAGTTGAAAGTAATTAATTATTTAAATCCATAACAAAAATAAACTATCCCGCAAGACCCGACCCACCCTGCTGCCTAACCCCAAAGAATGTCCGTGAAAAAGTCCCCAAAGTCCCAGAAAAAACCCAACTCCTAATTACCACCCCCCAAAAGTCTTTAAAAAAGGGGCAAGGGACAGTCCCTCCTCCTCTACTGCTGCCGGCAGTGTCCTTTGGCCAGGTGGGCCCGTTGCTCCCCACGGAGGTTCTTCTTGAGCAGGCTCTTCATTCTCTCCATCTCCTGCTCAAGGTTGGGCACCCTGCGGGTTAGGCGTGGTTCCGGGCCTTGCACCTGCTGTGGGGGGCAGCTGATTTTTTGGCTGCTTGGCGGTGGTGGGTGGCTGTGGTACCATGGCTCCATACTGCTGGAGGCTTGCGCTGACAGGCTGACCCAGGGAAGGCGGAGGAGGATGCAGCTGTCACAGTGGATGTTGTGGTAGACTGCGACTGCGTGTCCTCCTCCTCCTGGGCCACCAGCCGCCGATATTCGGCGACAACCACCTCCAGCTTCCTTTGCCGGGCCCGTCTAGCCAGCTCCTTCCGTGTCAGTTTGGAAGGAGCATCTATATGAAGAAAGAAAGACATACTGTAACCAATGCTCTTCAAGTATAACACAAAATAATTCAGCAGAAAGTTGTGTCACATTAGAACTAGCAAATTGCAAGCACAGTATATAACATTTGTGGCCTGTATCTATCAAACCTCCCACTTCGTCAGCCTCTGATCTAGCATTAGTGGGAGTTTCAGGAATCAATTCTACGAGCACTATATGGACTCACTACATTAGAGTCGACTATGACAGTACACCAGTCTTATTCTTCTTCTTCTCTCTTGTTTAGCGAAATTGGTACGTAAACTTCTGGAAGCTGGCATAATGCCAGCGCAGTCAACTTGCACCCGAGAAAAACAGACGCAAGCCATGATGACACAGACTTGCGTTACTGTACCAGTCCTGTACATGCAGGTGGTGAAGCTCTTACTTTTCTATTACAGGTGGCACTGAGAATACTCTGTTACAAGGGCTACTGCTTAATTAACTTAAATTTCACCCTACAGTGCCAATGACTACTAGAAAAGGAAAACGAAGAAGATAAAGAATATGATTATCTATCCCTTCACAGGATATTTGCTTACATATGGGATGACTTTAGGTGCTTTGTTTTTTATTGAGTGAACACTGATAGGCCACACATGAATGAAGGAGTTGTACTAAAATTGTTAACAGAGGTAGTGAGTGGCACCCGTAATCGCTGGATATATGCTGTGCTTGCAAACTACTGCTACTATTCATGGTAGTATTTGGAAAAATTACAACTTCTTTTCTTTGTCTTTGCTACACTGGAACGGACGTGCGGGTGCGGTGTTACATGCTCTTCAAAGTAACACTTACTTCATCCAGTGACCGTCTACTCTGTCTACATACACATATGCTATTTATGAGTCAGGTAGTACCATGATCCAGGCATCCATCCATTCAAAGTAAATGTCAATCATTCTTCTTAATGTCTCAACTGGACAAACCTTAGTTTTTCTCACGGAAAAACAACATTTTCATTTTATTTTGGAAACCGCAAGCCATGCATCCGTGCTTGTCTTGCATTTGAATTTGAAGCAAAGGAGATATTGCGCAGACATACAGTTTCTGTTTCACCCACCCAGGCAGTCCTCTTCCCTTTCTCTTTCCACCCATCCTTGCTTCATCCTTCAACCGGCCATGCATCATATTCCCAGCCACCTCGGGCAGCATTCAAAAACATGTATCATTCTTTGCCAGTCATCATTACTTTTTAACTCGCTCGTCCTTCCACACTTACTTACAACCTTCTTTCCCTTTTCGTTCATCCCATCCATCAAGTTCATCTCTGATCTGTCTTGGCTTCTCGATAAAACTTTCACAGCTGAGTTGAAGTCAATTTAGAGGAGGCTACTACCTGGTTGATAAAAACTTAGGGGCAGATTTATGATGCCCTTGCGCCTCTTTGCGCCGCAATTGCGTCACTTTATTTGACGCAACGGCGGTGCAAACAATGCGCCCTATTTACAACGTGACGCATCTAGGAGATGCGTCACGTTGTAAAGCCCTGCGCCATAAGGAGGCGTTCCTGCGCAGGGGGGGCGTTCCTGCGCAGGAACGCCTCCTGAAAGTGGCTGAGTGAAATCTATGAGATTTCACTCAGTCACTTTCAGGCCAATGCTGCGTCAAAACCCTGCGCCTGTTTGAAGCAGGCGTAGGTCTTGACGCAGCATTGTGAAGATGGGGCACCCCCGAGCCTTGTTGGAGCTGCCTCGCGCTTGCGACGCAACTCCAGCTATGCGCCACCTTTCCGGCACAGATGCGTCACGCATCTGTGCCGTTTTTGCACCATGGTGCGCCGCATTGTAAATGCGGCACACCATGGGTGGCGGAGCTGTGGCGCACATTAACTGGCGCATCCCTGGGGATGCGCCAGTTAACATAAATCTGCCCCTTAGTTCTAAATTTGTAAGTCTTCTTAACAGTAAAGTATACTTGTACTGTACTACATATACACCCTTGCAGAGAGCCCACTCTGCAGTCTGCAATCTCAATAAGTAAGGAATATAATAGCTTACCACTGCCCGCCACTCCCGTGGCATCCCCCACAGCAGTTCCTGCTGGCTGTTGCATCGCCTCCGCCCCAGGAGTGCCCACCTCCACGCTGGTACCGGCACCGGTGGATGGCTGTGCTGATGTTCCGCCTAGAAAATGCATTTCAGATTCTTAGATGCCATATACACCACTCCCTAGTATTTTGTCTAGAAATGAAAAAAATTTACTACGACTACACAAACAAATTTAATAATTTATGACTCTCTAGTCTAAACTACAAATTGCCCTTTTTTTCAGGGAAGGGTGTTTTTTAGTTATGCTTTTTGGCACAACTGATGAATGCTTGCTTTTTAACACGCACCATTTTTCGCATAACAGACAGGTCACCCTGGAGGACCTGATCTTTAGTACCAGGGTACAGGAAGGGATTGATAATTATTTTACGATGAATGAGGGTACAGCGACGTCCAGAGGGGTGGAATGGGACGCCTTCAAAGTAGTGATGAGAGGGCTATGTATTAGTAACCATTCAGGAGAGCGGAAGGTGGTGCTGGCTGATGTAGTGAAGGCAGAAGAGGGTCTGAGGGAGTTGGAAATCCAGAGACCTGAGCAGCCGGGGGTGCAGGAACAATTGATGGAGGTCAAGTAGCGAGTGGCAGCGGAAACGGAGAGGTTGCGCTGTTTCGATTATAAGCAATACATGGTGAAAGTCAATGCGGAAGGGGACAAAGTGGGAACGCTTCTTGCAAAATTGGCGTCACCAGTGTCAGGGGGGTGCTCGGTTTTACATATTAGAACTGACGCAGGGGAGGTGGTGTACTCCCAATCGGAGATCCTTTCCTGTTTTTTGGACTACTACACGTCATTATACAGTAGTCATCTGGAGGCTGAGGAAGCAGAGATTGTGGAGTATTTGCATGGGATCCCGCTACCGCAGCTGGAGAAAGAAGATGCGGAGGGGTTAGGCAGGAAGATACGATTGGAGGAGGTGCGCCGGGCAATTAAGCACATGGCCAGGAATAAGACGCCAGGGGTAGATGGGCTCCCAGTAGAATTTTCTGCAAAATATGTGGACGGCCTGGCTCCACGATTAGTGGAGGTCTATAATGAGGCTGTGGAGAAGGGCCGCCTGCCGCAATCTATGAGGGAAGCATTAGTGATCCCCCTATTAAAGTCCGGAAGAGAGGGTAGCGACGTAACCTCATACAGGCCATTATCAATGCTAACAGTTGACTACAAAATACTGAGTAAAATATTGGCCACGAGACTATTACCCCATATGACTACCTTGGTGCACGTGGATCAGGCAGGGTTTATTCCAACTCGGAATACCTCGACTAACATACGCAGATTGATACGGGTGTTGGAATGTGGATTAGAGGAGGATATGTCCCCGGCTGTCTTATTGGTGGACGTAGAGAAGGCTTTTGACAGCCTGGAATGGCTCTACCTAGATAAAGTGCTGGAGAAGTTTGGACTGGGGGAACGATTTAGGAAATGGACGGCCATTTTATATTCATTAGCGACGGCTAGGGTGCGACTGGGGCCTGTTATTTCGGCGCAATATTCTGTGCAAAGGGGCACAAGACAGGGCTGTTCACTCTCACCGCTGCTGTTTGCGCTGGCAATTGAACGGCATGGTCTGTAGTGGGGTACTGCATCATATATCGCTATACGCGGACGACCTGCTTCTGTTCTTGGAAGATACAAATGTGACCCTGTTGACGAATTTTGGGGCACTTTCGGGCCTCAGGGTCAACTGGGGTAAGACATGTATATTTCCTCTGAGAGCAGACATGCAGCAACCGCTACTACACCCCGGACTAATATGGGAAAGGTCGTGTTTTACCTACCTGGGGGTCCGGATCTACCATGACTCGGAGACCATGCTAGAGGGGAATGTAGGCCGCTGTATCAGAGCTTTGAGGGGCTGTACATCGTTCTGGGCTACGTTGCCTCTTTCGGTGTTGGGGAGAGTGGCGCTGCTTAAGATGGTGGCTCTACCTCGCCTCTTATATTATTTCCGTACCCTCCCTCTCTGGATACCTCCCAGGTTTTTCCGGGACCTGAGGACACTCACGATAGATTTTATATGGGGGCCTGGGAGGAGACGAGTAGCGCTGGACACACTACTGAGACCAAAATTAGACGGAGGACTAGCTGTCCCGAATTTTGAATTATATTACTCAGCAGCTCAGCTGCAGATCCTCACGCAGAACGTTGCGAGGGAGTTCAGGGGACCAGAGGAAGTCTGTGGGATGGGTGCGCAGAGGCATATACTTTCTCACATCATTATGCAGAATTGAACTAGAATTGAAGGAATTGACATCGGAGGATAGGACCCTGAGGCTGTGTTGGAACAGGAGTCAGCGGAAAGCAGGGGTGCTCCATCCATATGCGCCTGAAATCCCCTTGGGCATGTTGACGGCGCTACCACATGGGGGGGACTGGTCGAGATTGATGGAATGGGAGGAGTTGGGGCTCCAGATGGTCGGTGACCTGTATGCTGAGGGGGAGCTATTGTCCTTCCCGGCACTGCAGGACCAGTTTGGGCTTCCAGATGGTGGGTTCCTGTTGCACATGGCTGTGGTATCTGCTGTGAAAAAACATTGGAGATCGGGGCAGTTGGCCCCAAGACTACGCTGGCCTGCCAATAAGTGGTGATGGCGGCGGGCACTTTCAAGGCGGGCACTTGTCTGCAATCGCGCTTACTACAGGAAGGGTTGACACCATTGGACGCACTCAGAAGTGGGAAGAGAGTGTGGGGAAACCCATACCGGATGTGACTTGGGCCCAAATACTAAAGAGAACATGGAAAGGGAGCAGAAATGCGCGTTTCCAACAGGTTCACTTTTTTGTGTTGCACAGGGCATACCTCACCCCGGGGAAAATGAAGAAATATTTCCATGTCCAAGATGCGGCCTGCCCCCGATGTTTGGGGCCCGAGGTAGAGTTGGAACACATGTTGTGGGACTGTCCCAAATTAGGGCACTACTGGGCGGAAATAGGGGAACTGTTAAATGAAGCTACAGACAGGCAGGTAGAGTATGACATGGCGACCTGCCTGTTGCTTTGGTTACCCCATACGAGGAAGACCAAAGTAACCAGTAAGTTTATTGACCTGGGACTTATGCTAGCACAGAGGGAGATAACCTGGCACTGGAAGGCAAAGGAGGGCCCTTCTGTTAGGAGATGGGCGAATGAGATGTGAGAAATGGGCCAGTAGTGAAGGAGTGCTTAGACATCGGCAGGCAACTCGCTCGGCCAATGAAAAGTGCTTAGAGATGGCGAGAGCGTGGGAAGACCTAGTACAAACATTTAAGAACCGCTTAGAACCTGAGGATGAATGAGTTGATGGGATTCCAAGTTGCATTCCCAGGGAATACATTGTGCATGGAATAAGGACGAGATGAACTCAGTATTGGATCAGATCTTTGACCTCAGTGAGGCCCACACCAATTGCAGTTAGACGGGGGTGGGTTATACGGGTTACAGACATGAGGCAGCTGATAGAGGTATGGATGTGAGGGGGTGTTGTGACTAGGCACCAGGCTCTGGAGGGGAAGTCTGTATGCTTAACTGGGTCTGCCGGGGAGTCCGGGATGATCTAAAATATCGGTAAGGTACCTGGAAGGGTAAGAATGGAGGGAGTTGGGGGGCGCTAGAGGGCGCACTAGCTAATGGCCGCACTCTAGTGAGGCTCTGGCTGCTTGGCCAGATACATCCTGCAAAAATCCTTTTCCCCTGTGGGCAGGCGCCCAAATATCGCAGCGGGGGTGACCCTACCTGTATTGCAGCTCCGGTCCAAATTTGGGAGAGATCGGTGGTCGGATGCCTGAGCTACGCGTCTGTCTGTGCTGCCCGGAGGACGCTGTGGAGGAGAGCTGCTGAGGTGCCTGGGCGCGGGACCACGCGAGGCCGCGGCTGCCCACGAGGTGACTGGGCCTCGGTGCTGCGGGGCCCGGGCTGCCTGTGGAGAGTCCTGCTGAGGGCCTGTCGGGTGGCGACGGAGGTGAGTCTCCCCCCCCTTAGGACTGCTGCGGCGGGCAAGGACAGTCGGCGCTACACCGGTGGGCCGCCGGGGTGCCAAGGACACGCAGCGGCGCCCGCCTGGCCCTGCCGGGAGACTCAGAGGGCCCTCCTGATCTGCGCCCCGGTATCCTGCGGCTACCCTGTGACACTGCCGCGATCTCGCAGCATCTGGGGGGGGGGTCCCTTGAAGAAACGGGGGTCTCCCGGACGAGGGAGTCGGCCAGCCTGCACCTCCGGAGCCCCGAGCCTGGCGCTCGGACCTTCCCCCGCACCCGGCGCCCTACCACCGCCTCCCGCTGACATCCCCGGGGCTCCAGTCAGTGAGGATATCCACAACACCTCGCCACCGCGCCCGCAGCTGCTGTGCCTGAGCGGGGGCCCGTAGGGACGGGTTCTTGACGGAACTCCTGCAGGCATGCACCCTTGAGGCGCCAACACACCCACAACCTGTGCCGCTGCGCGAGGGGCCATCGGGACGTACCAGGGCCGGCCGGGGGGATTGGACACCTCACCTGGTCTGAGCCCCATCATCCTGCAGCTGCTTTGCCTTGCTTCCCTGCAGTAGGAGCCAACCTGCCTGCACGCGCCTAATGCACGGACCTTCCCCTGCGCCCGGCGACCTACCGGCACCTCCCCTGCTGCCATTCCCTGGCCTCTGGTCTGCGAGGCGCCAACATACTCCCGGAGGGCATAGACATTGACCGGCCTGCGGCCCCTGATTTCTGCGCTCGGCGCTCGGGCCTACCGTTACGCCCTACGGCCCACCATCACCCCCCGCTCCCTCGCCCTGGACCTAGGACCACAGGGCTTGACGCAGTGCCTCATCGCATCGCCAGCAGCTACATCACCGGTGAGGGGGCACAGGGTGCGAGAGGGTGGTAGCTTGGAAGACCTCTACCCTTGCGACGCTGTCGCCGCCATTTCCGTGATTCTTGCGAGTGGGGCCATCGTGTCACGCAGACTGGGTTCGTAGCAGTGGGCAAAGGCGTTGTCACCAGTCGCAGTGCCCGGTCGGCGCTCACAGTTCAGGCACGATGGGCAAAAATGATAACAAGCAACCCAAGCTCTCTTTCGAACCAGCGACTGCCAAAAAACCGTTACGCAGCATGGCGGGGACCAGTGGAGCCTCGAGCACATCGGGCATTGAGCCCCCCTCTGCCCCCTTGGCTCCGGAGCTGAGACTGATGATGGAGGAGATGCGGCAGGGCTTCGCCACGATAGTCGACAAGGTTGACCGCTTATCATCCAGAATGGATGGTGTTGCACAGAAACTGGAGGTCCATGAGGAGCGCTTAGGGGAGGCGGAGAGGCGCATCTCTACCTCGGAGGACACGGCCGCTGCCCATGATACGCGCCTAACTAGAATGGACAATATCCTGAGAGTCATAGCGGCGAAGAACGAGGAGTTGGAGGCGAGGAGCAGGCGCAACAACATCCGCGTCACGGGGGTTCCGGAATCCACCAACACTGGGCGCATGGAGGACTACGTGGAGCGCATCCTCATCGCGGCAGTGGGTAAGGAGGCCTTCTCCAGCCAATTTATTGTAGAGCGGGCGCATCGTTCCCTGGGCCCGGTCCCCAAGCCTGGGGCGCAGCCGCGGCCCATCATCGCCCGGTTGCTTAACTACCGGGACCGCGATACGGCACTTCGCGCCGCCCGCACTAATCGGAATCTAACTTGTGACGGCGTACAGTTCTCCCTATATCCGGACTTTACGCCCATGGTTCAAGATCAGCGAAGGAAATTCTTGGACGTGAAGAAAAAGCTGAGGGATATGCAAGTTGACTACGCGCTTCTGTATCCAGCGCGGCTCAGAGTGACCCACCAGGGCAAACAACACTTCTTTGTAAACCCGCAGCAGGCCGAGGACTATGTTCGGAAACTACGCACTGCCAGGAGGGGCAGACAAAATGAAAGAGAGGATGAGGCGGAAGTGAACCCGGCCGAGCACGAGGAGTCCTAACTGGGTCCTTGTATACTTTCGACCACTGCTTCCGATGGAAGGTACAGCGGCTGGACTTAGAATGGCGATGCCTGCTACCGTCAGGGTGGCCCGGCCCTGCCGGTAGTACCATAGATGATGGACTTGCTGTATTGTTGATTACTAGTGAGCGACAACTGTATTTGTGCATTTTTTCTTGCCCCTCTGCTGAAGGTGTTTCGGGACTGTGCGATCCGACAACGGAGCAGAGACAGTGATGAACAGCGGATGCTCCTAAAATGGACCTCATGAACCCTTTTTGGTGCTTTTTTCCGGTATGGGGGGGGGCGTTGGCGGGAGCTGACTTGCGATTTGGGCTATGGCCTGCAGGGATCACATGTGCCAGGCACCACCCCACCTTCTCTGTCTTCCCCGTATGGCGCACGTGGGTCGAGAGGGGAGAGTTGGGGTGATTGGGTGCATTCCTCTGGTGTCCCTAGGAGGGGATTCCCCACAAGGTTCTTCTATTGTTCTTGAGTGTTGGGGTCGGGGTGGAGGGGGGGGATGCGGTACTGGCAAGATTGGGTTGCTTCAGTGGGTGGGGGGGGGAACGGGAAAGCAGAGGGGGGATTGTTTTGCATGGAGGGAGGGGTGGGACTTGGTTGTTGGGATGCGAGTTGTTGAAAGCAGAACTGGTGTTGCGGAAGACTTTACTGACAAGTGTGCAGGTACTGGAGTTCGTGTGTGTGAAAGTATGGCTGTTATAGGCGTAGAATCTTCTGGACAGCGGAAGGATCTGCATCCGGTACGTCTGTATTGAGGGTTGCAGCAGTGACCGAATGCTTTTTTCAGGGATATTGTGACCAGCACAGGCGATGATACGTTGAATACTGTCTCGATAATGTCCTGGAATGTCCGTGGCCTTAATAACCCCCGTAAATGCAGGAATGTGATTGCTTATTTAGACCGGCACAATGTGCAGATTGCTATGCTCCAGGAAACCCACCTCAATCCGAATGGTATTCCTACATTTGCGAGTAGATGGGCGAGTGTCAGAGAGTTTCCCTCCTATTCCACATACTCTAGGGGGACTGTCATTTTAATCAACAAACAGCTACCGTTTCAAAAGCTGGGAGTGCGGGCGGACAGGGAGGGGAGGTACGTCATCCTGTGGGGGAGATTGGGCACTGATGTAATAATACTTGTCAACAGTTATGCGCCTAATGTGGATACTCCTGGTTTCTTTTTGTCATTGTGGGGCCATGTATTGGAAATTGAAGCCACTCACATTCTATGGGGGGGGGGACTTCAACTTATCGTTATGTCCAGTAGCGGATAGATCGGACGGTAGTGCGCAGTACAACACTAATGCCAGAGATACACTTCAGGGTATACTAACGGAAGCTGGGCTAGTGGATAGCTGGAGGCACACACACACATCGGGTAGGGAGGGCACACATTTTACGGCACATGCACGCTCATGGGCAAGGATCGATTACTGCTTTGTCTCGCGTGGCCTCGCTGGGGGAATTATCCGGGTGAAACATCTGTCTCGCACCTACTCGGACCATTGTCCTGTTTTGACGGTCTTGGGGATGCCGGGGTATGCTAGGGTGCGCCCGCCGTGGCGGCTCTTTCCCTCGGCTTTGCTGGACCCTGTCTTTAGACAAGAACTGGGAGAGGAGATTGAAGCCTTCTTTCCGAGGAACAAGGGATCGGTCGACAAGGTCGAAACGATCTGGGAAGCCTTTAAGGTGACAGTGCGGGGGATCACGAACTCAAAAAGTTGCGGTATACTGAAGGACATAGTGCGTACTTTAACTAAGATCGAAACGGAGCTTAAGGCGCTGGAGGCAGAGATGATCAGTAACCCCTGCCCTGACCTAGCGGTGAAATTTCTTCACAATGGGATTGAGGAAAAAATCAACAAAGGTTGACAGAGGCTCCAGTATAGACCCAATTCCAGAGATGATAGGTCTACCCGGGGGTGGTCTCTGGGGTTTGTGCACCTTTGGCAGACAATAAAAATAGGGGATTGTGGCATGAGAAGTGCACAGAAATTGTCCTTCTTGAGGGGTTATCCATCCTTGTGATGTGGCCTCTTCGACCAGATGGTTGATTTTGTTTTTCAATCTCTCAGTTGGATCATCTTTTAGAAGTCGATAGGATCTGTGGTCCTGTAACTGTCTCAGGCATTCCTGTCTGTAGGTGTCTCTGTCTAAGATGACAATCCCTCCGCCCTTGTCTGCAGGCTTAATTATAATCGATTCGTTGGTCGTAAGTGCTTGCAGAGCTAGTTTCTCTTTATTTGGTAAATTCACATAAGATCTTGGTTTCTTTGTTTTAAACAGTAGGTCAATATCAGTTTCTACTGCCTCCTCAAAGGTTTGGACCCTTGTTGGTAATCCAATAGTAGTGGGATTGAAAGTGGAGGGTCTTTTCAAACCAGTGTTGGCAACAGATCCAATGTTATCACCTGGATTTTGTTTTGCAAAAAAGTAGTGCAGTCTCACCTTTCTAAATAGTTTCGAGATCTCAATTTGAGTATTGAATTGGTCACCTTCGTGGGTGGCCACAAACCCAAGCCCACGATTAAGGAGATTCTCTTCATCAATAGAAAGGACATGGGAGCTCAAATTGATCACGAGGCTTGGTGGTCGGTTGTCCCGCTCGTTCCAGCTCCCTCTTGTGGTATCCTCTTGCCACTCCTCAGGTCCATGGTCGGTTGTTGTACCGGAGATGCCCAGCGGACTTGTGGTCCTTGACCTTGTCTTCTCCTCCCTCTGTTGCTCCTCTGGCCATACCCTAAAAAAGGCTGCTGTCCTTGGATTTGTTGCATTTGTGGTGGGAAGAAGGGATGTCCCATAGGAGGGAAATTGGGGCCATACATCCACGGACCCGGTTGCCAAAACTGTTGGAAGTTATTTTGACCAAAGTTATTGCCTCTGCGGCCTCTTCTGTTACCACGTCCTTTCGGAGGACCTCCACTACCTCGCTGCGATGTATCGGAATCGCTGGAATTATCATCCGAGCTAGAGGTGGCATAGTTTGAGCCTCTTCGGCCTCCATTTTGATTGGACGTGGGTGGGACATATGAGTCACTAGTATATGGATATACTTTTTCTCTGGAGAACTTGGCTAGGTCTTTTTTGAATTTCTCCATTTGCGTGAAGAGAATTGATTCCTTAAACTCGGTATTTTTCTTATTGGTGTCTTCCTGTCCAGTTTTAAAGGCAGGGTTTTTTAGGGTAGTTTTGATTTTACCTTCTAGGAGTTGTATCTCAACCAGTATTTTGTCAGCTACCCGTTTGGCCGTTTTAATGATTAGGACCAACCAGTCTCTAGTGCACCGCCAGGCAATTAGAGACCAGTCTTTAAGGAATTCTTTGTCATCCAAAAATAACCTTGGGCTATTGGTCACAATGAGACCTGATGGTGCACAGTTCCCATGCAGATATTGTGCCATTATTATGCCGTGTACCGTTGTTCTAGTGTGGGATTTTTTTAGGACCAAGATCTTGTTCCACCCCTCGTCGGGAGTGTTTGTTACGAGGGGGGCATTTTCTAGCAGGCTAGGATTTTCATCCAAAATATTTTGGATTTCTGCTTCCTCAAAAGCCAAACCACTGTTTGATGCCATTATGTGTGTTTTGTCAATTGCCAAGTTTCTACGTAAAGGGAGTGTCCTGTGATTGAAACTAATCGTCAAAAACAGAGCTGAAAAACAGACAAAGTGTGCTGTTAAGAGTGACAGACAAATAAAACGTTCGTCCGTTATTTTCAAAAAGACCCACAGCCGAGGCTGTACACAATCACAAAACAACACTACTTAGGGGAGGGTCTGAGGGCTGTTTTACGACTCTGCACTGGATACATGCCCCAATCGTACAACTATAACCACAAAAAGTATCCAGGAGTCCAGACTCAGTGTTTTACTCGAGGCTTACCACTATGTGACTTAGACTGTGTGAATTCAAGTGTTAACCAACATTCAGTATGCAACTTAGGGCAGGAAATATTCCCATCAGTTGCCGCTCTGTACCACCATTTTTTCATCATTTGGGTCCTCCATACCCTGGAGTTAGTACACAGAGCTGGTCACACTGTGAGTGGTGTGAGGACTGTGTGAGTAAGAGGACCGTTGTGGGTGGTATCTTAAGAATGATGTCGGCAAGGTTTACACTTGAGGGAAGCAGTGCAGTGAGGGATGAGTGAAAGTGAGTAAAATTAGGTGGACTTGAGTAGAAAAATGATTTATTGGTTTCTCTCGGACCCCTAAGTCTAAAAACAGGTGCAAAAAGGTAGATTTGACAATATATCTACATGCAAGTGGTCAACATGTTTCTGCATTTACCAGGAGTGTTCCCTATGCATTCTTCAGGACCATGATGTTGCTACTGCTTGCTTTCATAAGTGAGAAATAAAATTTAAAATGGAAAATTTCACCTGAAAGGCAGGTGTAGAATCTCCGCCACAGTCTAAAAACAAGTCACATAAGGAGAAAGGAAAAGAGAAAAACAACATGGAATTATGGAATGCACTAACAACATTGCGCTATTCCTGTGCTCACGTATATGCAATTTGCACGAACATGGTAACACTCACCCAATACTTGTGGGGAAGGCGCCTCACCTCACCTGGCAGGAGCTCAGGTAAAATAGGAGCACTGCTCTGTTAGCAAAAGAACAATAACAGGAACATTCAACCGTGTCAGTAGGACAAAGCAAGAGAAAACTAAGTTTGTAACAATATACTCGTTGTCAGACCGAGATATCTACGTGTAACAATAGGGGCCGTAGCAAGGTGTACGATGCCCGTATTGTTGCTCGAGGAGGACTACCATAAGCACTCACCTCTCCGTCAGTGTCTCCAAACGTCCCTCTGGGCTCTTCTGGGGAGGCACCGAGCAAGGGAAATGGGCGGGTATATCAGTGGAGGTTACTGGGCGAGTGTGATGCATGATGGGAATTGTAGTTCCTCGCTAAACGGTAAACAGTGGTATTGGAATTATTGAGGAAGACTGTGTATTGTTATAGTGACATCCATGGAATAGGTTCGTTGAGACCATCCTTGTCACTATTCAGTTTGTACACCCATTTTTGCTCAATTTTGAATAGGAATTTACCGACATCTGGACAATGATCGGGTATTGTGGGTTGCTCTAAGATCGTCCATTGGAATTCGCTCGGCCCATGTCCTTTCTCTAAAAAGTGTGCTGTTAAGCGAGTAGCTTGTTTTCGACAGCGGACTGTGCTTTTGTGTTCTCCAATTCTTATTTTTGTTTTGCGGGTTGTCATGCCGACGTATCTCTTTGAACACGGGCACGTGATCATGTAGATCGTGTTTTCGCTGTTACAGTTGGTGAACTTGCGCTGTTGCCAGGGGCGCGATGTTCCAATGTCAACACTGGTGGTTCTCGTGGTTTGAGGGCATGCTGAGCAGTTGCCACAGGGGTGGTGTCCTTGTACAGGTGGCATGTCCCATAATGTTCCGATTTGTCGGGGTGTTTTATTTTTCGGTCTGGTATGGACCAAGTGGTCTCTTATATTTGGTCCTCTCTTGAATGCAAAAAGGGGTGGTGGTAGGGTGTCTCCACTGGTGTTTAGAATGGACCAGTGTTTTGTTATGATCTTTCGAACTTCATTTGATCTCGTATGGAACGTGTTCACGAAAGTCATCCTCTGGGTCTTCTCTTTCTGAATGGCAACCTCTAAGAGGGCTTCTCTGTTATTATTGGAGGCCCTTTTCTTGGACTGGCGGATAATCCTCGCCGGATATTTCTTTTCTCGCAAGAATTTGGAGAGTGTCCCGGGATGTTTCTCAAATGATTCTTTAGTTGAGCAGTTCCTTTTTAATCTGAGAAATTGTCCAAATGGTAAATTTTCTCTTAAGGACCTCGGATGGCAACTTTCAAAATTGAGCAACGAGTTGCGTGCCATCGGTTTCCTGTACAGTTCTGTGTTGAGCCCCTCTTCTGTGACTACAATTAGAAGGTCCAGGAATGGCAGTTCCCTCTTGCTGCATTCCACAGTGAATTTCAGAAACTGATTGCAGTTGTTTAGCCAACCGTGGAATTCCTGAAGGCTGGTCTCAGTGCCTCTCCATACCACAAGGATATTGTCTATGTATCGCTTCCAAAGTCGGAGCGATACATAGTAAGGGTTGTCTTGATGCAGGATTTTGGTTTGTTCCAAAGCATGGACGTACAAATTCGCCAAGCTCGGCGCAAAAACGCTGCCCATACTGGTGCCAGACGTCTGGAGGTAGATGGTATCCTCAAATTTGAAGTAGTTTTCCTTCATTGCTAGTTCTGCCAACTCCATAATGAATGAGACCGGAGTGATTGTTTGCAGGTCTCTTTCTTGGAGAATGTTGCCCACTACTTCCAAGGTTTCTGTTTGTGGGATAGATGTATATAGGGACTCTACATCAAAGGATACTAGTAGGTCCAAGTTAGGGTCAAATTCTACAGTTGGTAGGAGTCGAAGTACATCTTTTGTGTCCTTCAGATAGGTTGGCATTTCCTTCACAATGGGATTGAGGAAAAAATCAACAAAGGTTGACAGAGGCTCCAGTATAGACCCAATTCCAGAGATGATAGGTCTACCCGGGGGTGGTCTCTGGGGTTTGTGCACCTTTGGCAGACAATAAAAATAGGGGATTGTGGGATGAGAAGTGCACAGAAATTGTCCTTCTTGAGGGGTTATCCATCCTTGTGATGTGGCCTCTTCGACCAGATGGTTGATTTTGTTTTTCAATCTCTCAGTTGGATCATCTTTTAGAAGTCGATAGGATCTGTGGTCCTGTAACTGTCTCAGGCATTCCTGTCTGTAGGTGTCTCTGTCTAAGATGACAATCCCTCCGCCCTTGTCTGCAGGCTTAATTATAATCGATTTGTTGGTCGTAAGTGCTTGCAGAGCTAGTTTCTCTTTATTTGGTAAATTCACATAAGATCTTGGTTTCTTTGTTTTAAACAGTAGGTCAATATCAGTTTCTACTGCCTCCTCAAAGGTTTGGACCCTTGTTGGTAATCCAATAGTAGTGGGATTGAAAGTGGAGGGTCTTTTCAAACCAGTGTTGGCAACAGATCCAATGTTATCACCTGGATTTTGTTTTGCAAAAAAGTAGTGCAGTCTCACCTTTCTAAATAGTTTCGAGATCTCAATTTGAGTATTGAATTGGTCACCTTCGTGGGTGGCCACAAACCCAAGCCCACGATTAAGGAGATTCTCTTCATCAATAGAAAGGACATGGGAGCTCAAATTGATCACGAGGCTTGGTGGTCGGTTGTCCCGCTCGTTCCAGCTCCCTCTTGTGGTATCCTCTTGCCACTCCTCAGGTCCATGGTCGGTTGTTGTACCGGAGATGCCCAGCGGACTTGTGGTCCTTGACCTTGTCTTCTCCTCCCTCTGTTGCTCCTCTGGCCATACCCTAAAAAAGGCTGCTGTCCTTGGATTTGTTGCATTTGTGGTGGGAAGAAGGGATGTCCCATTGGAGGGAAATTGGGGCCATACATCCACGGACCCGGTTGCCAAAACTGTTGGAAGTTATTTTGACCAAAGTTATTGCCTCTGCGGCCTCTTCTGTTACCACGTCCTTTCGGAGGACCTCCACTACCTCGCTGCGATGTATCGGAATCGCTGGAATTATCATCCGAGCTAGAGGTGGCATAGTTTGAGCCTCTTCGGCCTCCATTTTGATTGTACGTGGGTGGGACATATGAGTCACTAGTATATGGATATACTTTTTCTCTGGAGAACTTGGCTAGGTCTTTTTTGAATTTCTCCATTTTCGTGAAGAGAATTGATTCCTTAAACTCGGTATTTTTCTTATTGGTGTCGTCCTGTCCAGTTTTAAAGGCAGGGTTTTTTAGGGTAGTTTTGATTTTACCTTCTAGGAGTTGTATCTCAACCAGTATTTTGTCAGCTACCCGTTTGGCCGTTTTAATGATTAGGACCAACCAGTCTCTAGTGCACCGCCAGGCAATTAGAGACCAGTCTTTAAGGAATTCTTTGTCATCCAAAAATAACCTTGGGCTATTGGTCACAATGAGACCTGATGGTGCACAGTTCCCATGCAGATATTGTGCCATTATTATGCCGTGTACCGTTGTTCTAGTGTGGGATTTTTTTAGAACCAAGATCTTGTTCCACCCCTCGTCGGGAGTGTTTGTTACGAGGGGGGCATTTTCTAGCAGGCTAGGATTTTCATCCAAAATATTTTGGATTTCTGCTTCCTCAAAAGCCAAACCACTGTTTGATGCCATTATGTGTGTTTTGTCAATTGCCAAGTTTCTACGTAAAGGGAGTGTCTTGTGATTGAAACTAATCGTCAAAAACAGAGCTGAAAAACAGACAAAGTGTGCTGTTAAGAGTGACAGACAAATAAAACGTTCGTCCGTTATTTTCAAAAAGACCCACAGCCGAGGCTGTACACAATCACAAAACAACACTACTTAGGGGAGGGTCTGAGGGCTGTTTTACGACTCTACACTGGATACATGCCCCAATCGTACAACTATAACCACAAAAAGTATCCAGGAGTCCAGACTCAGTGTTTTACTCGAGGCTTACCACTATGTGACTTAGACTGTGTGAATTCAAGTGTTAACCAACATTCAGTATGCAACTTAGGGCAGGAAATATTCCCATCAGTTGCCGCTCTGTACCACCATTTTTTCATCATTTGGGTCCTCCATACCCTGGAGTTAGTACACAGAGCTGGTCACACTGTGAGTGGTGTGAGGACTGTGTGAGTAAGAGGACCGATGTGGGTGGTATCTTAAGAATGATGTCTGCAAGGTTTACACTTGAGGGAAGCAGTGCAGTGAGGGATGAGTGAAAGTGAGTAAAATTAGGTGGACTCGAGTAGAAAAATGATTTATTGGTTTCTCTCGGACCCCTAAGACTAAAAACAGGTGCAAAAGGTAGATTTGACAATATATCTACATGCAAGTGGTCAACATGTTTCTGCATTTACCAGGAGTGTTCCCTATGCATTCTTCAGGACCATGATGTTGCTACTGCTTGCTTTCATAAGTGAGAAATAAAATTTAAAATGGAAAATTTCACCTGAAAGGCAGGTGTAGAATCTCCGCCACAGTCTAAAAACAAGTCACATAAGGAGAAAGGAAAAGAGAAAAACAACATGGAATTATGGAATGCACTAACAACATTGCGCTATTCCTGTGCTCACGTATATGCAATTTGCACGAACATGGTAACACTCACCCAATACTTGTGGGGAAGGCGCCTCACCTCACCTGGCAGGAGCTCAGGTAAAATAGGAGCACTGCTCTGTTAGCAAAAGAACAATAACAGGAACATTCAACCGTGTCAGTAGGACAAAGCAAGAGAAAACTAAGTTTGTAACAATATACTCGGTGTCAGACCGAGATATCTACGTGTAACAATAGGGGCCGTAGCAAGGTGTACGATGCCCGTATTGTTGCTCGAGGAGGACTACCATAAGCACTCACCTCTCCGTCAGTGTCTCCAAACGTCCCTCTGGGCTCTTCTGGGGAGGCACCGAGCAAGGGAAATGGGCGGGTATATCAGTGGAGGTTACTGGGCGAGTGTGATGCATGATGGGAATTGTAGTTCCTCGCTAAACGGTAAACAGTGGTATTGGAATTATTGAGGAAGACTGTGTATTGTTATAGTGACATCCATGGAATAGGTTCGTTGAGACCATCCTTGTCACTATTCAGTTTGTACACCCATTTTTGCTCAATTTTGAATAGGAATTTACCGACATCTGGACAATGATCGGGTATTGTGGGTTGCTCTAAGATCGTCCATTGGAATTCGCTCGGCCCATGTCCTTTCTCTAAAAAGTGTGCTGTTAAGTGAGTAGCTTGTTTTCGACAGCGGACTGTGCTTTTGTGTTCTCCAATTCTTATTTTTGTTTTGCGGGTTGTCATGCCGACGTACCTCTTTGAACACGGGCACGTGATCATGTAGATCGTGTTTTCGCTGTTACAGTTGGTGAACTTGCGCTGTTGCCAGGGGCGCGATGTTCCAATGTCAACACTGGTGGTTCTCGTGGTTTGAGGGCATGCTGAGCAGTTGCCACAGGGGTGGTGTCCTTGTACAGGTGGCATGTCCCATAATGTTCCGATTTGTCGGGGTGTTTTATTTTTCGGTCTGGTATGGACCAAGTGGTCTCTTATATTTGGTCCTCTCTTGAATGCAAAAAGGGGTGGTGGTAGGGTGTCTCCACTGGTGTTTAGAATGGACCAGTGTTTTGTTATGATCTTTCGAACTTCATTTGATCTCGTATGGAACGTGTTCACGAAAGTCATCCTCTGGGTCTTCTCTTTCTGAATGGCAACCTCTAAGAGGGCTTCTCTGTTATTATTGGAGGCCCTTTTCTTGGACTGGCGGATAATCCTCGCCGGATATTTCTTTTCTCGCAAGAATTTGGAGAGTGTCCCGGAATGTTTCTCAAATGATTCTTTAGTTGAGCAGTTCCTTTTTAATCTGAGAAATTGTCCAAATGGTAAATTTTCTCTTAAGGACCTCGGATGGCAACTTTCAAAATTGAGCAACGAGTTGCGTGCCATCGGTTTCCTGTACAGTTCTGTGTTGAGCCCCTCTTCTGTGACTACAATTAGAAGGTCCAGGAATGGCAGTTCCCTCTTGCTGCATTCCACAGTGAATTTCAGAAACTGATTGCAGTTGTTTAGCCAACCGTGGAATTCCTGAAGGCTGGTCTCAGTGCCTCTCCATACCACAAGGATATCGTCTATGTATCGCTTCCAAAGTCGGAGCGATACATAGTAAGGGTTGTCTTGATGCAGGATTTTGGTTTGTTCCAAAGCATGGACGTACAAATTCGCCAAGCTCGGCGCAAAAACGCTGCCCATACTGGTGCCAGACGTCTGGAGGTAGATGGTATCCTCAAATTTGAAGTAGTTTTCCTTCATTACTAGTTCTGCCAACTCCATAATGAATGAGACCGGAGTGATTGTTTGCAGGTCTCTTTCTTGGAGAATGTTGCCCACTACTTCCAAGGTTTCTGTTTGTGGGATAGATGTATATAGGGACTCTACATCAAAGGATACTAGTAGGTCCAAGTTAGGGTCAAATTCTACAGTTGGTAGGAGTCGAAGTACATCTTTTGTGTCCTTCAGATAGGTTGGCATTTCCTTCACAATGGGATTGAGGAAAAAATCAACAAAGGTTGACAGAGGCTCCAGTATAGACCCAATTCCAGAGATGATAGGTCTACCCGGGGGTGGTCTCTGGGGTTTGTGCACCTTTGGCAGACAATAAAAATAGGGGATTGTGGGATGAGAAGTGCACAGAAATTGTCCTTCTTGAGGGGTTATCCATCCTTGTGATGTGGCCTCTTCGACCAGATGGTTGATTTTGTTTTTCAATCTCTCAGTTGGATCATCTTTTAGAAGTCGATAGGATCTGTGGTCCTGTAACTGTCTCAGGCATTCCTGTCTGTAGGTGTCTCTGTCTAAGATGACAATCCCTCCGCCCTTGTCTGCAGGCTTAATTATAATCGATTCGTTGGTCGTAAGTGCTTGCAGAGCTAGTTTCTCTTTATTTGGTAAATTCACATAAGATCTTGGTTTCTTTGTTTTAAACAGTAGGTCAATATCAGTTTCTACTGCCTCCTCAAAGGTTTGGACCCTTGTTGGTAATCCAATAGTAGTGGGATTGAAAGTGGAGGGTCTTTTCAAACCAGTGTTGGCAACAGATCCAAAGTTATCACCTGGATTTTGTTTTGCAAAAAAGTAGTGCAGTCTCACCTTTCTAAATAGTTTCGAGATCTCAATTTGAGTATTGAATTGGTCACCTTCGTGGGTGGCCACAAACCCAAGCCCACGATTAAGGAGATTCTCTTCATCAATAGAAAGGACATGGGAGCTCAAATTGATCACGAGGCTTGGTGGTCGGTTGTCCCGCTCGTTCCAGCTCCCTCTTGTGGTATCCTCTTGCCACTCCTCAGGTCCATGGTCGGTTGTTGTACCGGAGATGCCCAGCGGACTTGTGGTCCTTGACCTTGTCTTCTCCTCCCTCTGTTGCTCCTCTGGCCATACCCTAAAAAAGGCTGCTGTCCTTGGATTTGTTGCATTTGTGGTGGGAAGAAGGGATGTCCCATTGGAGGGAAATTGGGGCCATACATCCACGGACCCGGTTGCCAAAACTGTTGGAAGTTATTTTGACCAAAGTTATTGCCTCTGCGGCCTCTTCTGTTACCACGTCCTTTCGGAGGACCTCCACTACCTCGCTGCGATGTATCGGAATCGCTGGAATTATCATCCGAGCTAGAGGTGGCATAGTTTGAGCCTCTTCGGCCTCCATTTTGATTGTACGTGGGTGGGACATATGAGTCACTAGTATATGGATATACTTTTTCTCTGGAGAACTTGGCTAGGTCTTTTTTGAATTTCTCCATTTTCGTGAAGAGAATTGATTCCTTAAACTCGGTATTTTTCTTATTGGTGTCGTCCTGTCCAGTTTTAAAGGCAGGGTTTTTTAGGGTAGTTTTGATTTTACCTTCTAGGAGTTGTATCTCAACCAGTATTTTGTCAGCTACCCATTTGAGCTCCCATGTCCTTTCTATTGATGAAGAGAATCTCCTTAATCGTGGGCTTGGGTTTGTGGCCACCCACGAAGGTGACCAATTCAATACTCAAATTGAGATCTCGAAACTATTTAGAAAGGTGAGACTGCACTACTTTTTTGCAAAACAAAATCCAGGTGATAACATTGGATCTGTTGCCAACACTGGTTTGAAAAGACCCTCCACTTTCAATCCCACTACTATTGGATTACCAACAAGGGTCCAAACCTTTGAGGAGGCAGTAGAAACTGATATTGACCTACTGTTTAAAACAAAGAAACCAAGATCTTATGTGAATTTACCAAATAAAGAGAAACTAGCTCTGCAAGCACTTACGACCAACGAATCGATTATAATTAAGCCTGCAGACAAGGGCGGAGGGATTGTCATCTTAGACAGAGACACCTACAGACAGGAATGCCTGAGACAGTTACAGGACCACAGATCCTATCGACTTCTAAAAGATGATCCAACTGAGAGATTGAAAAACAAAATCAACCATCTGGTCGAAGAGGCCACATCACAAGGATGGATAACCCCTCAAGAAGGACAATTTCTGTGCACTTCTCATCCCACAATCCCCTATTTTTATTGTCTGCCAAAGGTGCACAAACCCCAGAGACCACCCCCGGGTAGACCTATCATCTCTGAAATTGGGTCTATACTGGAGCCTCTGTCAACCTTTGTTGATTTTTTCCTCAATCCCATTGTGAAGGAAATGCCAACCTATCTGAAGGACACAAAAGATGTACTTCGACTCCTACCAACTGTAGAATTTGACCCTAACTTGGACCTACTAGTATCCTTTGATGTAGAGTCCCTATATACATCTATCCCACAAACAGAAACCTTGGAAGTAGTGGGCAACATTCTCCAAGAAAGAGACCTGCAAACAATCACTCCGGTCTCATTCATTATGGAGTTGGCAGAACTAGCAATGAAGGAAAACTACTTCAAATTTGAGGATACCATCTACCTCCAGACATCTGGCTCCAGTATGGGCAGCGTTTTTGCGCCGAGCTTGGCGAATTTGTACGTCCATGCTTTGGAACAAACCAAAATCCTGCATCAAGACAACCCTTACTATGTATCGCTCCGACTTTGGAAGCGATACATAGACGATATCCTTGTGGTATGGAGAGGCACTGAGACCAGCCTTCAGGAATTCCACGGTTGGCTAAACAACTGCAATCAGTTTCTGAAATTCACTGTGGAATGCAGCAAGAGGGAACTGCCATTCCTGGACCTTCTAATTGTAGTCACAGAAGAGGGGCTCAACACAGAACTGTACAGGAAACCGATGGCACGCAACTCGTTGCTCAATTTTGAAAGTTGCCATCCGAGGTCCTTAAGAGAAAATTTACCATTTGGACAATTTCTCAGATTAAAAAGGAACTGCTCAACTAAAGAATCATTTGAGAAACATTCCGGGACACTCTCCAAATTCTTGCGAGAAAAGAAATATCCGGCGAGGATTATCCGCCAGTCCAAGAAAAGGGCCTCCAATAATAACAGAGAAGCCCTCTTAGAGGTTGCCATTCAGAAAGAGAAGACCCAGAGGATGACTTTCGTGAACACGTTCCATACGAGATCAAATGAAGTTCGAAAGATCATAACAAAACACTGGTCCATTCTAAACACCAGTGGAGACACCCTACCACCACCCCTTTTTGCATTCAAGAGAGGACCAAATATAAGAGACCACTTGGTCCATACCAGACCGAAAAATAAAACACCCCGACAAATCGGAACATTATGGGACATGCCACCTGTACAAGGACACCACCCCTGTGGCAACTGCTCAGCATGCCCTCAAACCACGAGAACCACCAGTGTTGACATTGGAACATCGCGCCCCTGGCAACAGCGCAAGTTCACCAACTGTAACAGCGAAAACACGATCTACATGATCACGTGCCCGTGTTCAAAGAGGTACGTCGGCATGACAACCCGCAAAACAAAAATAAGAATTGGAGAACACAAAAGCACAGTCCGCTGTCGAAAACAAGCTACTCGCTTAACAGCACACTTTTTAGAGAAAGGACATGGGCCGAGCGAATTCCAATGGACGATCTTAGAGCAACCCACAATACCCGATCATTGTCCAGATGTCGGTAAATTCCTATTCAAAATTGAGCAAAAATGGGTGTACAAACTGAATAGTGACAAGGATGGTCTCAACGAACCTATTCCATGGATGTCACTATAACAATACACAGTCTTCCTCAATAATTCCAATACCACTGTTTACCGTTTAGCGAGGAACTACAATTCCCATCATGCATCACACTCGCCCAGTAACCTCCACTGATATACCCGCCCATTTCCCTTGCTCGGTGCCTCCCCAGAAGAGCCCAGAGGGACGTTTGGAGACACTGACGGAGAGGTGAGTGCTTATGGTAGTCCTCCTCGAGCAACAATACGGGCATCGTACACCTTGCTACGGCCCCTATTGTTACACGTAGATATCTCGGTCTGACACCGAGTATATTGTTACAAACTTAGTTTTCTCTTGCTTTGTCCTACTGACACGGTTGAATGTTCCTGTTATTGTTCTTTTGCTAACAGAGCAGTGCTCCTATTTTACCTGAGCTCCTGCCAGGTGAGGTGAGGCGCCTTCCCCACAAGTATTGGGTGAGTGTTACCATGTTCGTGCAAATTGCATATACGTGAGCACAGGAATAGCGCAATGTTGTTAGTGCATTCCATAATTCCATGTTGTTTTTCTCTTTTCCTTTCTCCTTATGTGACTTGTTTTTAGACTGTGGCGGAGATTCTACACCTGCCTTTCAGGTGAAATTTTCCACTTTAAATTTTATTTCTCACTTATGAAAGCAAGCAGTAGCAACATCATGGTCCTGAAGAATGCATAGGGAACACTCCTGGTAAATGCAGAAACATGTTGACCACTTGCATGTAGATATATTGTCAAATCTACCTTTTTGCACCTGTTTTTAGTCTTAGGGGTCCGAGAGAAACCAATAAATCATTTTTCTACTCAAGTCCACCTAATTTTACTCACTTTCACTCATCCCTCACTGCACTGCTTCCCTCAAGTGTAAACCTTGCCGACATCATTCTTAAGATACCACCCACATCGGTCCTCTTACTCACACAGTCCTCACACCACTCACAGTGTGACCAGCTCTGTGTACTAACTCCAGGGTATGGAGGACCCAAATGATGAAAAAATGGTGGTACAGAGCGGCAACTGATGGGAATATTTCCTGCCCTAAGTTGCATACTGAATGTTGGTTAACACTTGAATTCACACAGTCTAAGTCACATAGTGGTAAGCCTCGAGTAAAACACTGAGTCTGGACTCCTGGATACTTTTTGTGGTTATAGTTGTACGATTGGGGCATGTATCCAGTGTAGAGTCGTAAAACAGCCCTCAGACCCTCCCCTAAGTAGTGTTGTTTCGTGATTGTGTACAGCCTCGGCTGTGGGTCTTTTTGAAAATAACGGACGAACGTTTTATTTGTCTGTCACTCTTAACAGCACACTTTGTCTGTTTTTCAGCTCTGTTTTTGACGATTAGTTTCAATCACAGGACACTCCCTTTACGTAGAAACTTGGCAATTGACAAAACACACATAATGGCATCAAACAGTGGTTTGGCTTTTGAGGAAGCAGAAATCCAAAATATTTTGGATGAAAATCCTAGCCTGCTAGAAAATGCCCCCCTCGTAGCAAACACTCCCGACGAGGAGTGGAACAAGATCTTGGTCCTAAAAAAATCCCACACTAGAACAACGGTACACGGCATAATAATGGCACAATATCTGCATGGGAACTGTGCACCATCAGGTCTCATTGTGACCAATAGCCCAAGGTTATTTTTGGATGACAAAGAATTCCTTAAAGACTGGTCTCTAATTGCCTGGCGGTGCACTAGAGACTGGTTGGTTCTAATCATTAAAACGGCCAAACGGGTAGCTGACAAAATACTGGTTGAGATACAACTCCTAGAAGGTAAAATCAAAACTACCCTAAAAAACCCTGCCTTTAAAACTGGACAGGACGACACCAATAAGAAAAATACTGAGTTTAAGGAATCAATTCTCTTCACGAAAATGGAGAAATTCAAAAAAGACCTAGCCAAGTTCTCCAGAGAAAAAGTATATCCATATACTAGTGACTCATATGTCCCACCCACGTACAATCAAAATGGAGGCCGAAGAGGCTCAAACTATGCCACCTCTAGCTCGGATGATAATTCCAGCGATTCCGATACATCGCAGCGAGGTAGTGGAGGTCCTCCGAAAGGACGTGGTAACAGAAGAGGCCGCAGAGGCAATAACTTTGGTCAAAATAACTTCCAACAGTTTTGGCAACCGGGTCCGTGGATGTATGGCCCCAATTTCCCTCCAATGGGACATCCCTTCTTCCCACCACAAATGCAACAAATCCAAGGACAGCAGCCTTTTTTAGGGTATGGCCAGAGGAGCAACAGAGGGAGGAGAAGACAAGGTCAAGGACCACAAGTCCGCTGGGCATCTCCGGTACAACAACCGACCATGGACCTGAGGAGTGGCAAGAGGATACCACAAGAGGGAGCTGGAACGAGCGGGACAACCGACCACCAAGCCTCGTGATCAATTTGAGCTCCCATGTCCTTTCTATTGATGAAGAGAATCTCCTTAATCGTGGGCTTGGGTTTGTGGCCACCCACGAAGGTGACCAATTCAATACTCAAATTGAGATTTCGAAACTATTTAGAAAGGTGAGACTGCACTACTTTTTTGCAAAACAAAATCCAGGTGATAACATTGGATCTGTTGCCAACACTGGTTTGAAAAGACCCTCCACTTTCAATCCCACTACTATTGGATTACCAACAAGGGTCCAAACCTTTGAGGAGGCAGTAGAAACTGATATTGACCTACTGTTTAAAACAAAGAAACCAAGATCTTATGTGAATTTACCAAATAAAGAGAAACTAGCTCTGCAAGCACTTACGACCAACGAATCGATTATAATTAAGCCTGCAGACAAGGGCGGAGGGATTGTCATCTTAGACAGAGACACCTACAGACAGGAATGCCTGAGACAGTTACAGGACCACAGATCCTATCGACTTCTAAAAGATGATCCAACTGAGAGATTGAAAAACAAAATCAACCATCTGGTCGAAGAGGCCACATCACAAGGATGGATAACCCCTCAAGAAGGACAATTTCTGTGCACTTCTCATCCCACAATCCCCTATTTTTATTGTCTGCCAAAGGTGCACAAACCCCAGAGACCACCCCCGGGTAGACCTATCATCTCTGGAATTGGGTCTATACTGGAGCCTCTGTCAACCTTTGTTGATTTTTTCCTCAATCCCATTGTGAAGGAAATGCCAACCTATCTGAAGGACACAAAAGATGTACTTCGACTCCTACCAACTGTAGAATTTGACCCTAACTTGGACCTACTAGTATCCTTTGATGTAGAGTCCCTATATACATCTATCCCACAAACAGAAACCTTGGAAGTAGTGGGCAACATTCTCCAAGAAAGAGACCTGCAAACAATCACTCCGGTCTCATTCATTATGGAGTTGGCAGAACTAGTAATGAAGGAAAACTACTTCAAATTTGAGGATACCATCTACCTCCAGACGTCTGGCACCAGTATGGGCAGCGTTTTTGCGCCGAGCTTGGCGAATTTGTACGTCCATGCTTTGGAACAAACCAAAATCCTGCATCAAGACAACCCTTACTATGTATCGCTCCGACTTTGGAAGCGATACATAGACGATATCCTTGTGGTATGGAGAGGCACTGAGACCAGCCTTCAGGAATTCCACGGTTGGCTAAACAACTGCAATCAGTTTCTGAAATTCACTGTGGAATGCAGCAAGAGGGAACTGCCATTCCTGGACCTTCTAATTGTAGTCACAGAAGAGGGGCTCAACACAGAACTGTACAGGAAACCGATGGCACGCAACTCGTTGCTCAATTTTGAAAGTTGCCATCCGAGGTCCTTAAGAGAAAATTTACCATTTGGACAATTTCTCAGATTAAAAAGGAACTGCTCAACTAAAGAATCATTTGAGAAACATTCCGGGACACTCTCCAAATTCTTGCGAGAAAAGAAATATCCGGCGAGGATTATCCGCCAGTCCAAGAAAAGGGCCTCCAATAATAACAGAGAAGCCCTCTTAGAGGTTGCCATTCAGAAAGAGAAGACCCAGAGGATGACTTTCGTGAACACGTTCCATACGAGATCAAATGAAGTTCGAAAGATCATAACAAAACACTGGTCCATTCTAAACACCAGTGGAGACACCCTACCACCACCCCTTTTTGCATTCAAGAGAGGACCAAATATAAGAGACCACTTGGTCCATACCAGACCGAAAAATAAAACACCCCGACAAATCGGAACATTATGGGACATGCCACCTGTACAAGGACACCACCCCTGTGGCAACTGCTCAGCATGCCCTCAAACCACGAGAACCACCAGTGTTGACATTGGAACATCGCGCCCCTGGCAACAGCGCAAGTTCACCAACTGTAACAGCGAAAACACGATCTACATGATCACGTGCCCGTGTTCAAAGAGGTACGTCGGCATGACAACCCGCAAAACAAAAATAAGAATTGGAGAACACAAAAGCACAGTCCGCTGTCGAAAACAAGCTACTCGCTTAACAGCACACTTTTTAGAGAAAGGACATGGGCCGAGCGAATTCCAATGGACGATCTTAGAGCAACCCACAATACCCGATCATTGTCTAGATGTCGGTAAATTCCTATTCAAAATTGAGCAAAAATGGGTGTACAAACTGAATAGTGACAAGGATGGTCTCAACGAACCTATTCCATGGATGTCACTATAACAATACACAGTCTTCCTCAATAATTCCAATACCACTGTTTACCGTTTAGCGAGGAACTACAATTCCCATCATGCATCACACTCGCCCAGTAACCTCCACTGATATACCCGCCCATTTCCCTTGCTCGGTGCCTCCCCAGAAGAGCCCAGAGGGACGTTTGGAGACACTGACGGAGAGGTGAGTGCTTATGGTAGTCCTCCTTGAGCAACAATACGGGCATCGTACACCTTGCTACGGCCCCTATTGTTACACGTAGATATCTCGGTCTGACACCGAGTATATTGTTACAAACTTAGTTTTCTCTTGCTTTGTCCTACTGACACGGTTGAATGTTCCTGTTATTGTTCTTTTGCTAACAGAGCAGTGCTCCTATTTTACCTGAGCTCCTGCCAGGTGAGGTGAGGCGCCTTCCCCACAAGTATTGGGTGAGTGTTACCATGTTCGTGCAAATTGCATATACGTGAGCACAGGAATAGCGCAATGTTGTTAGTGCATTCCATAATTCCATGTTGTTTTTCTCTTTTCCTTTCTCCTTATGTGACTTGTTTTTAGACTGTGGCGGAGATTCTACACCTGCCTTTCAGGTGAGATTTTCCATTTTAAATTTTATTTCTCACTTCTGAAAGCAAGCAGTAGCAACATCATGGTCCTGAAGAATGCATAGGGAACACTCCTGGTAAATGCAGAAACATGTTGACCACTTGCATGTAGATATATTGTCAAATCTACCTTTTTGCACCTGTTTTTAGTCTTAGGGGTCCGAGAGAAACCAATAAATCATTTTTCTACTCGAGTCCACCTAATTTTACTCACTTTCACTCATCCCTCACTGCACTGCTTCCCTCAAGTGTAAACCTTGCCGACATCATTCTTAAGATACCACCCACATCGGTCCTCTTACTCACACAGTCCTCACACCACTCACAGTGTGACCAGCTCTGTGTACTAACTCCAGGGTATGGAGGACCCAAATGATGAAAAAATGGTGGTACAGAGCGGCAACTGATGGGAATATTTCCTGCCCTAAGTTGCATACTGAATGTTGGTTAACACTTGAATTCACACAGTCTAAGTCACATAGTGGTAAGCCTCGAGTAAAACACTGAGTCTGGACTCCTGGATACTTTTTGTGGTTATAATTGCTCTCACAAGGCACCAGCGCTTCGCCACTCATATCCTGGAAATCTCTGATGAGGGGGGTAGGACGTTCCAGGATTCCCAAGGTATTCAGAACACCTTTCTACAGCACTACCAGCGTCTATACTCCACACAACAGGTGGGTGAGGTGGAGTTCGGTAATTTCCTAGCTGACATCGCACTCTGCTGGCTCAGTGATAGCGATAGGGCGTTTTTGGGGTGCCCGTTCGAACTGGACGAGATCAGAGAAGCAATCATGTCCCTTAACAATGGCAAAGCGGCGGGGCTAGACGGTCTACCGGCCGAATTTTATAAGTGCTACATCAATATTATGGCACCGGTGCTGAAGGAGGTCTTCGAGGACTCGCTCGAGGTAGGGATACTTCCGGGCTCCATGAGAGAGGTTGCGATCACGTCGCTTTTGAAACCGGGGAAGGATCCGAAGGACACTGATGCCTATCGCCCTCTGTCACTGCTGAACTGCGACGCGAAGATCCTTGCGAAAGTGTTGGCGACCAGACTATCCTTACTCATGACCACCCTGGTGCTGCCGGACCAATCTGGCTTTGTCCCGGGGAGGGCTACAACCCATAACTTACGCACCCTATTTTCCCTGATACCTACCATCTCGCCCGACTTGCCGGTCGCTGCCGTGTTTCTGGACGCCACCAAGGCGTTCGATTCGGTGGAGTGGGGTTACCTGTTGGCTATTCTGAGCAGAATGGGGTTCCCCCGGATCTTCATAGCCTGGGTGCAACTGCTATACACCTCACCGGTCGCCAGGGTCGTCGTCAATGGAGTTCTTTCGAAACAGATGCCGATCACGAGAGGGACTAGGCAGGGCTGCCCCTTATCACCCCTGCTTTTCGCCTTAGCGATAGAGCCATTGGCTTGCAGAATCCGACAATTGCACAAGGCCAGTGCCTTTAACTGTCTTCAGCGGCAGATCAGTATCTCCCTCTACGCAGATGACGTTACTTTGTACGTGTGTCACCCACAGGATCACCTTAATTCGCTGCTGAGGGAATTCGTGGCGTTCGGTGGCATATCCGGGGTACATATAAACTGGAAGAAGTCGCAATTCTTCCCTCTCACGGCGTCGGTGACCCGGTTCCCGCTGGATTACCCCCTGGAATGGTGCAGCTCAGACTTGAGGTACCTGGGCATAGAGGTGTCGCTCGATAGAGACGCCACTATCCGGTCCAATTACGGGGTGGCTATCTCGCAGTTGACTGATAATGTGTCCCGCTGGCGGGCCTTGCCGATATCGATGGCAGGTAGAGCTTCCCTGATCAAGATGGTCGTCCTCCCGCGGTTCTTATATCTATTCCAAAACATTCCCTACTATCCGGGGGCCTATTTTTTCAAACGGCTCCGATCTGAGCTGCTGCGCCTCTTCTGGGGTGGAAAGCAGCCACGCCTTAGTTGGAGGATCTTAACACAGCCATATGATAGGGGGGGATTCGATGTGCCCGACATGGAATTATATTATCTCGGTGCTCAGGCTCAACACTCCTACTACTGGGTTAACCCCGCTCCCTTCATGCCGCAGGTCGCTGCTGAGGACTGGATCGTCCACCCGCTCCCGCTCAAGGGCATGCTGATGGGACTGATTGGGGATGTTGAGACGCCTGCTACCACTGTCACCTGTACTATTGATGCCTGGCGGCGAATAACTAAACAGCTGGACGTCCCCATGCTCTATTCCCCGGCGCTCCCCCTCGCATATCACCCGAAACTTTCTCTTTTGACGGAAAACGGATTTCGGTCCATGTGTAAACGCATACGCCTTAACTCATGGGGCGACCTATTTCAGGACGGAACGTTCCGCACCAAGGAACAGCTGTTTCAGACTGCTCCTCCGACACCCATGGAGGTGTTTTACTACATCAGGCTCCGCCAAGGTATGCGTGACATCCTCCCCAACTTCCCGGACGAACCTGAGACGGTACTGCCATTGCATGTCATGCTCGCCTCCGATGGCAAGCACTTAGTGTCTAAACTGTACGCCGCTATCCGTGTGCAACGCCCAATGCTACTGCCGAAAGCCCGGACTAACTGGGACTCTGAACTGCCATCTGCGCTTACGGATGAGCAATGGAGCTATTGCTGCGCAGTCACGGCTAGGATTTCCTCCAGCTGTCGGTTGAAAATTATTCACTATAAGTTTGTGCAACGCTACTATTATACCCCAGTCAGGAAACTTCGGTTTCAACTCTCGGAGGATGATAGATGTGCTAGGTGCCGGGCGGCTGGCGCAGATTTCTTTCATCTGGCCTGGGAATGTGGAGCCATACAAACTTTTTGGGAACAGGTACACGCCGCACTCCAGGTAATGATTGCTGGCCCATTGCCAATGGAGCCAATAGTGATGCTACTGGGTTATACCAAGCATGTGCCCAAGCCGGACCGCAAATTTGTAGACATTGCGCTGCTCCTCGCTAAGCGAAGAATAGCTTGCAGATGGGGGAGAGGGAGAGCACCAAAATTTAAGGAATGGCTTGACGACCTCACTTACTGCCAGGACCAGCATGGCGTTTACGCGGAACTGCTCCCCGCCCGGTGCGCGCCTAGCGATTTCTGGTCCCCCTTACAGGTGTACTTGCTGTCTCAGGCGACGCACAGCAACTCCTCTGGGGATGACGAACCGGTCCCGAGCCAGTGAGCGTGTAGGTTGCTACTTACAGCATTCACCATACTACTTCCGACATGGGTAGGGGTAATTTGCACCACCTGCATCAAAATGGGTAGTCGCGACAACTGTTTAAAACCAATATTGAGGGGGCCGGGAATACTCGTAGTTTTTTAGGGGAGGGACCCCTCGTACTCATCCATATATTGGGATTATTATGGTGGGCGCACACACTGTAGGCCACACACACTAGTAGACACGGGTTACACTCCTGAAGAGGAGCGGTGGGCGCGACGTCGCTCTATGGTGAGACTTAAAAGTCCCTACACTGGGGGCTGGCTGCGCTACTTGGCAGGGATGCACACGCTTGCCGTGCGAGTGGAACAATGCTGCACACATTGGCATGGCCGATCGACTGGACAGATCACAGACGAGTGCTGATTGGTGGGTTGTGGAGGCGCTGACCTTGCTGCCCTGTTCCCATGTCTGAAGGCAGGGGGGGGGTGAGGATCACCCTCATTGCATCCTTTACTGTGCTGGGGGGGAGAATCCTGGTGTACTGGTAACACTTTGATGTCAATATGTAACTGTGCCTGTGTTATATTGGACCGAGTGAGGCTGCTACCTCTCTACGGAACGTATCACGATTTATTTGTATTTTTTTTTGCTGTACTGAATTGCAGATGCTGTCACTGTCATGTCTCTTGTGCTGAACGCAACTAATAAAGGTTTAAAAAAAGAATGGAGGGAGTTGTTTGGAGTTTAGGTGAGTTCAGTCCTGCAAGGTGTCCTACAGCGTGGATTGTCGATAGTTGGGGAGTTGGGGGGGGGAGAAAATATTCGAAAAGCAGATACCAGATGTTTGACCGACTGAAGATCCTGTTATCCCCTATGCGGCTGCCAGGGGTGAATGTCACCGAGCCGTGTGCCACCCAGCCTCCGGGATGTGGGCTTTAAGGCTGTGTAAAGATTGTTGATGGGTATTAAATGGCTGGGTGGACGGGCAGTCACATCGGCATGTACAGCTCTATGCTATGTTTTGTTTTTACTTCCTGTCTGCAATAAAAATTCTTTAAAAAAAAAAAAAAACACTTGGACGGAGTCAGCAACGATTCAGCACCACAAAGAAGACTTTAAGTTCCAACCTAGTGAGGGCTTGCCCACAATTAATGTGTGAAATCACTAAGCACTTTTCAATTTTCAATCCACCATTTATTTTGTATGCTGAACTTGATTTTAATAAATGTTTTTACTTTTAATAAAGCTTTAAAATTACATAGACTCTGTGGTTTTTGTTCATGAGTGAGTGAGCGAAAGGGTTTGCAATTTGCAAGCATGAGTCCGTGGCTCTGAGAGGTCGGGACTCTGACTCCGTAGTCTTATGTCCTGGGTTGTATAATCATTGGGGATCAATCATCGATGAATTCGGGAGTTAAATGACTCTGACACACTAGCTAGTCAGTAAGGAGATTGGGGGTTTAAATTCTGTTATGGCGGAGGTATGTGGAAAGTCTAACTGCGCCTATTATAATCGATAAACAATGCACTATTTTGTGTCTATAGTTCTGTTTGTGCAGAATAGTCCCTGCAACAGTAGTAGTATGGATTGTCCTCCTATCCAATCAAAAAGTAAACTAGTATCTTATTCTTTCTTGGTGGCCATTGACATTTTATTGTTGGGAATTGTCAAAGCATAAACATTTAGAAGACTTCCAAAGACATTATGGACAACCCAGAGGATTGCACTCAGTGCATAGAGCTATTGCTGAATAGAATGGGAGTTTTGTTTAACACCTTTTGCCAACTGTGCAGGCTTAGTTAGCTACACAGACAGAGTAATAATAATCTAGTAGTACCACAAGGAGTCATAGCAGAGGCAGGATACGAATTTAGAAACAGTCTACAAGAAGATCAAAGACGAATTAGGAAAAATCGAATGAGGAACGTTAGGAAAAAATAGGTGCTGTAAAAGATAGGGAAGTATAATTATTAATATTAACAGGAAAACTTACTGGGGCCAGCAGAGGAGTCCTCGCTGGACCGATCCTGGCCTTCCTGATCTTGTCCCTTCTCTGCCGGCGCCGCTACCTCCTCTTGTGTCCCCTTGCCCCTGGGAGGTGTTGATGTACAACATGAAAGAAAGACACAAACATGTATGATTGTTGTCAACCAAATCAAACATTTCAAAAAAACAATAACAAATTATTTCGGGGAAATAGACAACAATTGCACTAAATCTATTGACCTATCCGATGTGGTCTACTAGGATATTAGTATTCCTGGATTCGCAGACCATCTACTTGGAAAGTTATGTAACTTACTAAACCAACTACAAAAAGGTTCGACTAAGACTGGCAGGCAGCACTCCGCAGCACGCGAAGTGACAGACACAGTCCATCGGTATTGCAGACCAGTGAGAAGTTGAACACTAAAAAGTTTCCTACTAAATAACCAGTCATGATATACTCAAACTATCAATCCACCACCATTTTCTCTTCTTAGTGGCAGGAGTACAAAGGAAGGACTGGACTTGAGTCTCTAAGGGCAGATTTACAAGCCCCTTGTGGCTCTTTTGCTCTGTTGTTGCATGACTTTTGTGATGCAGCGGCAGCGCAAGAGGCGCCATGGTGCGGGGTATATTAACAACGTGACGCATCTGGGAGATGCATCACGTTGTAAAGCCCTGTGCCATCAGGGGGCGTTCCGGCGCAAGGGAGTGCGTTCCTGTGCAGGAACGCCTCCTAAAAGTGGCTGAGTGCAATCTACAAGATTTCACTCAGTCACTTTTAGGCCAATGCTGCGTCAAAACCCTGCGCCTACTTGAAGCAGACGTACGGATTGACACAGCATTGGGGAGATAGGGGACCCCAGAGCATTGCTGGAGCTGCGTCGTGATTGCGACGCAACTCCAGCAATGCGCCGCCTTTGCAGGACAGATGCGTGACGCATCTGAGTCGTTTTTGCCCCATAGTGCGCCACATTGTAAATGAGGCGCACCATGGGTGGTGGAGGCGTGGCGCACAATTACTTGCGCATTCCTGCTCATTTGCAGGGATGCGCCAGTAATTGTAGATCTGCCCCTTAGTGTCTAGCATTACGCAGTTCTGTAAAGTACACTCATACATAAACAATCATGCCAATGAAATGAGCACAAAATCGAAAACAAGTAAGCATAGTAGCACCGCCACTGAGCAGGCGAGCAGTGCACCCGCAATGCAATCACAGAAGATTTTGAAACATAATTTACCTACAATGTAATCGGCAGCATTATTGCTCTTCGGAAAAAACAAACATTTGCAATATGATAACATAGAGCAGGAGAAAACAGAGTAGTTAATAAATAGCTACTACTACTCACCAAGCCCAGGGATCTCGACGCCTAGCAGGTCGAGCAGGTCGTGTTCACGGTCCAGGATATCGGACCACCGGTGCGTGGCCTGGCTGTAGGTGCGCCGGACCCGAGACTGCCGATACATGGCCATGCACACCTTCCCAAACAGCTACCGATGCTCCCGGAGGCCGTACCCGCCAGCGATACTGCCGCCTGCCGCAATGGTCTTGGGGAGGCGGCACTGGACATAAAAAATCAGTGCGGCCGCCTCCTCCGCGCTAAAGATCTCCCGGGCTATGACTTGCTCCCCCCTCAATCGCCCGCATGGGAGCCGGGAACGGGGTGCGGGACCCTTCCCCTTGTCCTTCCTGGCTCCCTTTGCCATGATCCTGGACAGGAATGGTAATAATAAATAGGAAAGAGTATAGGGAAAAAGTAAATATAAGAAGAGGTAAAAAAAGTAGTTTTAAAGTAACCAAAAGAAGAAGAAAAGACAAAATATAGATCTAGAAAAATAGAGGGATAGATAATAAGTAAAAAAGATTTTAAAAAACTTCAAACAAACAAAGGATGGCAAAGATTGAAGCTGGATAGAAAAAGCATGCCCAGAACCATAGCAATGAATGAAAAACAAGATGGCCGCGCCCATTGAGGACGGCGTGGGTAAGTTCACGCGATATTTCCACCGTGAGTACACAAAAACACACACAAACTTGTAATACCGCACCGCACACAACGCAAGAATGCCAATGGCGCCCGGAAACGGAAATACGCAACGCGCACAAGATGGCCACGCCCATGTACGACCGCATTGGTAACTTCGCGGTCGGTGCGCTGCAAACGGCCCGCAAATACTCAAAAAACCCAGAGAACACGCAAAAAAAATCCACAAATTTGCACAAATTCACGGATTTTGCGGATCGCGAATACGTTTTCGCGCGAATTCGCGGACTGCAAATTCGCAAATTTTTAATTAGGGGTCATAAACCCCAACCGTATTTATCACAATAACAAAAAATTCACATTACGAATGCACTCAAAATCACTTTACAAAAATTATAGGCAGAAACCCCATAACAAACCCAGTATTATTTACAATTTTGATGGATGGCTAACCTTAACATAAGGATGCCTTCTTTGGACTAGAAGTCCCCCACCAATCATGACCTTACCCGCCACAGCCTAGCATAGTTCACCTACTATCTGGCCTCCCCCCACCCCCCCAGATGGTTATGTCAAAGTTGCCAATCTATCAACCACACAAGCACATTGTCAAGAAATATCTCATTACCAAGTTTAGAGAGGTCAACCCAATCCTGGACATACAAATGGTGCCCTTACATGCATCCATTTGGGATCGCCTTTAATATAGGCGATCTGAGCAGCTTATCAACTTTCTTATTAATCCACTTGATGGTGTGACTAAGGGCCCTGATCAACTCACCCCTCCCCATTGTAACCTCTGGATGATGTGGGATCAAGGGATGATTGGCTAGGGGGAGTTTCTTTACCAACCAGCCAATTTCTGTAATCACCTGTTCAAACATTTCCCTCCTGCCAAGGTGCACCAAATCTTTGCCGTCAAGATGCACTACCACAATCCCTGGGGGTGTAGACCCCTTGAGTAGCCATGGTTCAAGTGTATGCTTCCAATGTGCCAACCGCAGTCCTTCTTGCCCATCGAAATACACATGGTCGCCTGCCTTGTGGGCAGATCTTTGAAGCTACCTGCAAAATAAACATGCTTAGCCTGCTGCACATAAGAATGGCCTATTGCCCATACTTCGGTCAACTCTGCCACCTCAGTGTGCAACCGGGTTGCATAGAAATCCGGCAGTTGACTTGGCACTTCAGACTTTCTACTTGCGTCACAGCACAGGAAAAATTGGGAATGAAGGGAAAACATGACAATTAGCAGCAATCATACAGCATATCCAACCTAACATAATGCTTGTAACAATCGGAGGACCATCTGCCAATCCTCTGCACTGCCTATCCCGAGAGTCTCATTGCTGTAGGCTCAGTGCCCACCCCAGACCTGTAAGAGTGAGAACCGAACTCTGTGCGGTCAAATCCTGCCGCCCTGAGCCCCCCCAACCCAAGCACCTTGGAGAACCGAAACCTTGTTAAGAGAGGACCCATCGGCATGCACTTGGAGGGACCCCTTCCCAGTCCCACTAGGCCTATGAGCCAAAAATTATTTGAGGTTTTTCCACAGGACTTCAGAAATTGCCCAGTGCCCTATGCAAGATGATGTGGTCACTCCTGCTGCCTGATCTGACTTGGAGAGCATAATAGTCAAAGCGCCCTCCAAACATTGCACATTGGCTAGCTGTAGCTCCCTTGCATGTCCTTCTTGTTCTTGGTCACCAATTCACCCACCCTGAAAGCCCCATAGAAGGCTAGCATAAACGCTGTCCAGAACAGGAGAGCAGAGAGGTTATGTATTAATCTAAACTCGCCGGGATTCTTCTTGGGCACTATCCATAGAGGAGAGCAGATAAAACCTTTCGGGGGTACTGAACCAAACGTCCCTCTACTCTCCCCAGACCTCCTTGACAATCTTTGCCGAAGCTACCTCGCGATTAGACCTCAGGGACTGCTTGTTCTTGCAATAGGGCATGCCCTCACATCTCTGGGATGGTATCCGTAAACCCGCTCTAAAACCTTCCGACAAGCCGTGGCTGCCACCGGGCTACCATACACATTATGGTTCCCATGAGGCACAGGGTCAAGACTGATTTGCATATGACCAGCTCTGAACTAGGGTGGCGTGGTGAGCAAAAAATTGATGGATTTAACCAAGATCTTTTGACTGGGAGTGAATGTTTTAATTTCTTCTGCATTCCGTCCATCAATTGTGTGTCTTTTGCTTTCTCACCCTAAGTGCTCTGGGTATGCCCAGACGTGGGTCCCGGACCCACTCTGCCACTGAATTTGAGCTATCCTGGTTGATGAGGGGTTAAACACTGAAACCGGTCCTAGGATGCTTGTTTCCGGTCCAGGGAGGACCTGACTTGGCAGTTCGGGCTGGACTGTTCCCATGAGGCACAGGGTCAAGACAGATTTGCATATGGCCAGGTCTGAACTGGGGTGGCAAGGTGACCAAATGAATGATGGATTTATTCCAGATCTTTGACTTGGGGTGAATATTTTGATTTGTTCTGCATTCTGTCCATCAATTGTGTATCTTTTTCTTTCTAACCATACACATTAAGCCATGGGACCATTGCCATCCAATTGACCTGGGAGGAACCCTTGACAAACCGCAGAAGAAGCGGTATGCTTGAACTTGCACGTACTGTGAAACCTGGAACAGGAATGCTTGTAGAAATCCCAACATTTCCTCTCCCCCTTCTCCTCTTCTCCCCTTCCCACCTTCCCCCAGGGCTGCTAAAGGAACCTGAGCGAAAGGGCTGACTGGGAGTAGCGTCTGGGCTCTGATGCTTCATGTGAAGCAGCCACAGGACAACATCAACCTGAACACACTTCAAAGTATGGCTAGTGGCCTTAACTCTCCTGAACTCCCTGTCATACTCCTTTCAGCCCACACCCCCACATTCGTCATGAGTGCATGCAATCCTGTTCTGATAGCATGCCAACTGCATGCCCAAATTATTAAAATGCTCAGCCCGAATCACCTGATAAAGCTGAGAACCATTTTTTCCAGTTCACTAGCATTTCCTGCACCCTTTTTTAGGTCTCGCTTGGCAGTGCGTAAGCACTGCTTAGAGGGACCTCTTGGAATCGCTCCAGGCTTTAGTTGAAACTCATGCATGTTTTGCACGGTTTCCTATCAGTGCCTGGGCATGTATGGCGTTTACCTTGCGGGAGCCAGCAGCATCATTTGTTAGTAATTATTGCGCTGGCTCCCGCGAGGTAAACGTCATACATGGACTTCCAGCTGCGTGTGCCCTTTCAGTGGTGCCGTCTGTGGTATCCTGTTCATCTTTACACCCTCAGCGTCACTTTAACTTTCACAGCTGCGGGCTGCCCTTGTTTTCTATTGATTTCGTTCTTTGCATTCCGTTCACTTACTTGTTTTTTTAGTGTCCGCAACCAGTTCATTGCTCAGTAACCGGTACATGGCCGCCCCTCAGTACACCAGCTTGTGCGGAAAACATGTATGTGACCCTTGACCCTGCTTCAGGGCCGGTCGCTCCACACACTGCGTGACTCCCCGTGAGTGTGCCCAAGCTTCCCCGCTACTGCCACGAGTTCGCCGCTGCCCCGCAGCTGAGGATTCTGGGTCTGGTAGTCTGTGCCTGTTTCTGCCCGTGATTCGCCGCTGCTCCTGCAGCTGAGGATTCTGGGCTTTGTTTTTTTGTGCCTGTATTTGCTGCCCGTGACTGTGATTTAATACTTGTTGTATTGTTTATTGATTTGCCCCCTCACCTCCGTTTTCCAGCTCTGTTCTCCCCCCGCTCCCCACTCCCCGCCGCTGCTCCCCTGCGGCCCACCCCTTTCTCTTCTGTGCCCCCTTCCCATTCACCGCCCGCTTCCGCCTCCCAGCTGCTCCTCCCTCCCACTTGGCCATTTATAGCGGACTCCATGCAGTGGTGAGCTGTGACCCTTGACCCTGCTTCAGGGCTGGTCGCTCCACACACTGCGCGACTCCCCGTGAGTGTGCCCAAGCTTCCCCGCTACTGCCGCAAGTTCGCCGCTGCCCCGCAGCTGAGGATTCTGGTTCTGGTAGTCTGTGCCTGTTTGTGCCCGTGATTTGCCGCTGCTCCTGCAGCTGAGGATTCTGGGCTTTGTTTTTTTGTGCCTGTATTTGCTGCCTGTGACTGTGATTTAATACTTGTTATATTGTTTATTGATTTGCCCCCTCGGCTCCGTTTTCCCGCTCTGTTCTCCCCCCGCTCCCCGCCGCTGCTCCCCTGCTCCCCTGCAGCCCACCCCTTTCTCTTCTGTGCCCCCTTCCCATTCGCCGCCCGCTCCCACCTTCCAGCTGCTCCTCCCTCCCACTTGGCCATTTATGGCGAAGTCCGCGCAGTGGTGAGTATTAAAGGGGTTACATATGGTAAAACAGCTGGCTTCACATGCCCTCTTGAGTTTAGCCTAAGACTGCTTTGTCCATGCTACCACTAGGATAGCTGTTCTATAAAGTTGACTTTACAACCATCACCATAAGGGTTGTTTGGACTGAAACAGGGTGCCCACTAGAATAGTGGACATCACATATCAGGCCAACTTCTCACAGTATCGCTCAGTGAGGGTACGGTCAGGTGACACCTCGAGGTTCTAGATCGGCACCCTTTTCACCCAGAGCCAAAGGGGCACAAAGACACCCCCACTCTAAGATTCGAAGGGCCCCTCAAACTTAGTCAGGCAGTTCGATCACTGGTGGTAAGGAGCCCACACCACTGCTCTGGCCCCTCTCAGACACCACATTCGCTTTTGCTTAAGGATGGTCAGCCATGCTCCAAGTTCTCCATTTGGATGAATACTGGGCAGGGCCCTCAGTCCTGTCTCCCTGTTTGGTGCTGTAAGCAGGAGAGAGGTGCAGCAATGTCCATCCCCCCGCTTTTCAAAAAGGCCCTTCTTAGGCCGCTTTGTGTTGTGTAAGAGGGCTCCACCCGGAAGTGTAGCCGCTAAGATCTCCTTGAGGTCCCAACAAGCGGTCAGCCCAGCAGTGCCCAACTCCCATCCTAGGCCATCTCTAATCCTCTTGTGGAGATGTTGTTCTCTCCAGACCTCTGGTATCTCCTCCTGCATTTGCCGTCATTCACTTACTGGCCTGTACCCAAGTCCGCTGTCGCTCCATGTTAAGGTCATGCAAAGAGGGAGTACTTAGGTTGGTCAAGGCTTTTTATGCTGGCACCTGAAAAACCTCCTGAGTCTGTGCGTCCCTGCATCTGCATCCCCCAAGGGCCCCCAGCTAAAGTCAGAAGTCACTCACCGCCCATCCGGCCTGAGCGGACTCCGCGTCGTTCTGCCGCATATCTCTGCCATCCTCTGGCCAGGCAGATATTGTCGTACACTGGTCTCCACTCCTTGAGGTCATCTGCCCCTGCAGGCGTCCTCCAGTTACATCTCGGTGGTCCTCCCACTCCCCGGTCGGCCTCAGAATCTCCGCTCTTCACAACTCTGGAGGGTGAGGGCAAGGTGACTACACACCATGCCGGCATGTCCATTGATCGCCGATATATATGACTCTTTCCCCGGGGGGGGGGGGGGGGGGGGGGTCTGACACCATCCAACACTCACCCCACGCCTTTGGTGGGTACCGGCAGGGGAGGCCCCCATCTATTGGGTCCCATATGGAGATCAAAGGCCTTCACGCCGATCGCCTCACTCCGGCCTCCTCCTCCGTCACTGGGATTCTAGTCCAGATGGGATGCCGGTGCCATCTAGCCTTCTCCGAGGGCACATTCACTTCTGTCACGGATGCGGCTATTGCCACCCCCGCCACACGCATACAGAAAGCCGGGATACTCACTTCCGGGCAGAAGTTGAGTCCCGGTCCAGTCTTTTGCTGCTGACCTCCCTCACCGAAGCACTTCCGGGGGAAATGCTTAAACATCGCGTTTCCTGCCGGGTCAGTGCTTCGGATTCCTTCCGGCATTCCGGATACGCTGCTAGTCTACGGAGCCCAGGTGAAGTATTGCGGGAAGCAGCAGACCCTCGCCGCGCTGGAGCGCTGTCCTGGGGGGTTTGAAAACATCGAGGTCTTTTTACCCACGCCGCGCAGGAGCGCTTGTTTGTTTTCTTTGCCCGAGCGCTACAACGGGTTCGTTGGACTACACCGCGCTGGAGCGCTATTCTGGGGGATTTCAACACTTGGGTCCTTAGCCCTCGCAGTGCAGGAGAGCAGTCCTGGGGGCTAAGGTACACCGCACAAGGGCCCAGCATTTTGGTTTTCCTTATTGGAGTGGAGTACCACACCGCGCAGGAGCGCAGCAGGGGGGTACAGTTGCACTTGAGCAGGAGCTTGTTTCTTGATTTACTTTCGCCAACCAGGCTAACACTTTACTACTGCATTTAAACTCTTGCTTTGTGCAACACAGCGCAAGAGCGCTTTTACCTTTGTTTCTTCCTTTGGAGCTTCGATGGTTTCCTGGTACAGAGGTCTACAGAAGCACTGGTGAGTTCCTAAAGGTATATCCTTTCTGTATGTGTGTAGGGCCTGTTCTGGAAGCTGGAGGTATGGGATTTTCCTAACCAGTTCTTTTCCTGTTTCCTCATTTGGCACCACGATCCTACCCAGGCTCCACACCCACACCACGCCTCTACGTTCCTTTCTGGCTCCCTTCCTTGCTTTCATCTCATCCCTGCTGGGTACTACAGTCCACAAGGGTCAGGTGGGTACAGGGGCGGTGGCTCTTGTCGTCTCTGCGGAATTGCTTTGCAAGCAGAGGTAAGTCTTGTGGGGCACCCGACAGAATCCGAAGCCCACGTAAACTATTCCGCCCAGACGACATGAGCGAACCGGGGGTCACCTTACAAGACATAGCAGTCATGCTGGCAGCTATGCAGACAGAGAACCTCAGTCTACACCATGACATGACTGCCCTACAGGGCCAGATGGCAGCTAGTGTTACCAGTCCTTAGGGAACCACCCCTAGCCCCAGAGTCAGACAAGCAGGCCTGTTGAGACAGCCTACGTTCACCTTTGGGGGGTCCTCTGCTGCCACCAATCAGGACACAGCTATACAAGTCATCACCCCCCCATCCGGTGCAGTTGGCACCACCCGAACGCTTCTACGGTGACAGTACCAAGTATGGCGTGTTCATCCATCAATGTCACTTGCATTTCATGGCCAGAACGTCGGCCTTTCCCATCTGTCATACATGGGCGGGGACGCCGCTCAATGGTCTATTCCGTTGGTAGAAAATGACGATCCCATGCTTAACCACCTGCCGACATTCAAGGAAGCCATGCGGCGAATGTTTGCTCGCCACACCTTCGTGCAAGCCTCAGACAACGAATTGCTCAACCTGAAACAAGGCAACCACGACTTGCTTCACTACATAACCATGTTCAGCAGGCTCTTTATCGAGGTTCACTGGCCTGAAGATAAGAAAGTATCAGTGTTCTATCGAGGATTGCGTCATGACCTGAAGGACCTCATATCACAGCTACCCAATCCACCTGACGACATAGGCACGTTCATCGACTTGTTGTTCAAAATGAACTTCCGATTACAGGAAAGAAGGACCGAAAAGGGAAAAGGCAGCGACAACCGCTTCCTGTCCTTCGCGGACAAGGGTGCGGAAAAAGTCAAGGAAGACATCCCTCCCCAGGGCAATGCCCCTGAAACGATGCGGATAGGTGGCGTTAGAGGACCCTTGACTAGCCAAGAAAGAGAAAAAAGGAAGAAGCAGAACCAGTGCTTGTATTGCGGCAAAAGCGGACACTTCCTTAGGGAGTGTCCGGTGAAACCCACCAAACCACGAGGCAGAAGGCCATTTGCGTTGCCCATCTCCAAGGGCGACAAGTCGGGAAACGAGACAACCCAGTAGACAAAGGGGTCCGTCCTCTGGGTTTTTCTTCCTGCACCTCAGCGATCCCTGTAGCTTTCGACGGCAGTCACCACGTAGGCGTGGAAGTGTCCTTACAGAACCAAGCAGGCAGCACTTGGCAGGTGATCGCTATGCTGGACTCGGGGGCAACCGGCAGCTTCATCGATACCGCCTATTCACACGCCTTGGGTATGAGCACGGTATCCAAAGCACAACCAGAAATGGTCAAGGCTGTTGACGGCACAGACTTGACTTCTGGCCCTATCAGGCAACGAACCGAGGACATGACAATGACCTTTGCAAACCACCATGCCGAAACCATCAGCTTTGAGGTCATTGACGACCCCCAATTCAAGGTCATTTTGCGTTTGCCCTGGTTAGTAAACCACAATCCCCGCATCGATTGGGTGTCTAGGATAATACGCCTGGATTCGGAACATTGCTGCAAGGCCTGTTATACAAAGGACAACCTACTGGGTACTCGTACCGTACAAGCCCGTTTGATACCCTACCAAGGCATGGGGATGCTGTCTCACGCGGTTGTGCCCGAGGTCTATCGGGATCTAGCGGATGTGTTCGACAAAAAGGGAGCCAACACTTTGCCACTGCATCGTTCATTCGACTGCCGAATAGACTTGATACCCCGCTCCACGTTGCCATGCAGCAGGATCTATTCCCTCATGGAGAAGGAGAACATCCATCTTCGCTCATACCTGGACGAGTATTTGCACAACGGGTTCATCCGCCATTCTAGGTCTCCTGTGTCCTCTCCTCTTTTCTTCGTGTCGAAGAAGGAAGGCGACTTGAGAACCTGCATAGACTTCAGATCCATGAACGCAATCACAGTGAAGAACCGGTACCCACTACCATTGATCTCCAACCTCTTAGACCAGGTGAAGAACGCCTCCTTTTACACGAAACTCGACCTGCAGGGTGCTTACCACCTAGTCAGAGTCCGGAAGGGTGACGAATGGAAGACCGCCTTCCGGACGAAATTCGGTCTGTTCGAATACCAGGTCATGCCTTTCGGACTCTGCAATGCCCCCGCAGCGTTCCAGTATTTCATCGATGAGGTGTTACGAGACTACATAGACGTCTTCTGTATTGTCTACATAGACGATATCCTGATTTATTCACGAACCATCACAGAACACGTTCAGCATGTGCGTTCCGTCCTCCAACAGCTAGGAAAGCATCGCTTGTACGTGAAGCTGGAGAAGAGCGTTTTTCACGTTACCTCTGTTGAGTTCCTAGGGCATATCATCACCCCGGCGGGCATTCAAATTGGACGATAAAAAGGTAGAAGCCATCCTCACGTGGCCGACTCCAGAGTCCTTTAAAGGGGTCCAAAGGTTCCTGGGGTTTTCCAACTACTACCGTCGGTTTATCACCAGATTCTCCGAGATGGTGGCTCCTATCACACGCCTGTTTAGAAAGGGGGTGCGCTTTTGTTGGGATCAAAAAGCGGATGACGCATTCCAAGAACTGAAAAGGCGATTCACCACAGCACTGGTCCTGGTGCATCCAGATGCTGAACAACCCTTCGTAGTGGAAGCAGACGCCTCAAAGGACGCTATAGGGGGCGTATTGTCACAAAGGGATACCAGCACAGGACAGCTCCACCCAGTGGCCTTTTACTCCAAGAAGCTCCAACCCGCTGAACGCAACTATACAGTGTCCGACCGGGAGCTCCTGGCGATCAAGATGGCGTTTGAGGAATGGCGCCACTACCTGAAAGACGCCAAACACACCGTGACCATCTACACAGACCACAGGAACCTCCAGTTCCTCCGCTCAGCACGGGCGCTCACTGCCCGACAGCTACTATGCACCTTGTTTTTCAACGTGTACAACTTCGTGCTCACGTTCCGACCCGCAAAGGAGAACGCCAAAGCGGACGCTGTGTCTCAGCTGGACGAAACCGAGGAAGACACCGGCACGAACGAGCCTGTTCCCATCATATCGGAACAACACTTGCAGGGCGTGGTGACATCCTCCGAGTTCATGTCCCTGGTGCAAAAGGATACGACTCAAACCAATCCTGCTGGCCTAGTTGAAGGGCAGAAGGGTGTGACTCGTGTGAAAGGACTACTGTACAAGGGATACAGGCTGTACCTACCTGGGAGGCCGTGTCAGAAACAAGATATCCGCATGTGCCATGACCATGTTCTCTACGGCCACCCTGGCTACCACAAGACGCTCGATCTCGTACAGCGGCAGTTCTGGTGGCCTATGATGGTGACTGACACAAGACTCCATGTGTCGAGCTGTGCCGTTTGTCTGCAGGGCAAGAACCGTTCCGAGCCTTCTGTTGGTCTGCTGCGTCCCATTCCTGCGCCGCCGTATCCGTGGCACACCATCTCCATGGATTTTGTAGTCGAACTCCCACTCACCAAAACCGGTCACACCACTGTGCTCACCATAGTGGCCCACCTTTCCAAGATGGCTCATTGTGTGCCCTTGGTGAAGTTACCCACGGCAGCTGAACTGGCTTTGGTATTCGTGCACAACGTGGTTCGTCTCCACGGCATTCCATCAGTGGTGATTACGGACTGGGGGTCGCAATCGTGTCCCGCTTCTGGAAGGAGGTATGCAGGATTCTCGTGATGGACGTACGCCTTTCCTCCGCGTACCATCCCCAGACGGACGGGCAGGCTGAAAGAACGAACCACACCATGGAACAGTACCTCCGCTGTTTGCTGCTTACGGTTGAGAAGGAATGGTCTGATGTGCTATGGATGGCGGAATACGCGTACAACAACAGCAAGCATTCGGCCATCGGCGTGTCCCCTTTCTTTTGCCTCCACGGACGTCACCCTTGCACCACTGCTTGGGAGGAACCCCTGGACAGCCAGTTGCCAACGGTACGAGCTTATCATGATTCCCTGTGCAGACTCTGGCAGCAAGCCCGGTTCGAGTTGGCCAAGACCAAAGACACCTACAAAGCGCATGCTGATGCTCATAGGCAGAAGAAACCCATATACCACAGGGGCGACAAGGTGTAGCTTTCGGTTCGGCACCTCAACGTGCATGGCCCTAAGAAACTGTTGCCCCGTTTTGTGGGTCCTTTCGTCATCGAAAAGGTGATCAACCCCGTTGCTATCAGGCACTCACTTCCTCCACACATGAAGGTACACCCTGTCTTCCATGTATCCCTTCTGCATGCTGTCCATCCTGGCAGCACTGTTCCTTCTCCTCCTTCCCAAGTGGTGGTGGAGGACCATGTTGAGTATGAGGTGAGGGCCATCCTGGGTTCTCGTCGTACCAGGGGCAAACTCTTCTACCTGGTGGACTGGAAAGGGTACGGTCCCGATGAGCGATCCTGGGAGCCCTTGTCCCATGTGTGTCATGCTCCCGTTATGGTCCGTGCTTTTCATCTGAGTCACCCTCTTAGTCTTCGCCCTGCCTCCCCTCTCTGACTCCGGGTTTGTTGGGGGGGTTCTGTCTTGGGGGGGGTACTGTCACGGTTGCGGCTATTGCCGCCCCCCGCCACACGCATACAGAAAGCCGGAATACTCACTTCCGGGCGGAAGTTGAGTCCCGGTCCAGTCTTTTGCTGCTGACCTCCCTCACCGAAGCACTTCCGGGGGAAACGCTTAAACATTGCGTTTCCCACCGGCTCAGTGCTTCGGATTCCTTCCGGCATTCCGGATACGCTGCTAGTCTACGGAGCCCAGGAGAATTATTGCGGGAAGCAGCAGACCCTCGCCGTGCTGGAGCGCTGTTCTGGGGGGTTTGAAAACATCGAGGTCTTTTTACCCACGCCGCGTAGGAGCGCTTGTTTGTTTTCTTTGCCGTTGTGCGCGCAGGAGCACTAGAATGTGTTCGTTGGACTACACCGCGCTGGAGCGCTTTTCTGGGGGATTTCAACACTTGGGTCCTTAGCCCTCGCAGCGCAGGAGCGCAGTCTTGGGGGCTAAGGTACACCGCGCAAGGGCGCAGCATTTTGGTTTTCCTTATTGGAGTGGAGTACCACACCGCGCAGGAGCGCAGCAGGGGGGTACAGTTCCACTTGAGCAGGAGCTTGTTTCTTGATTTACTTTCGCCAACCAGGCTAACACTTTACTACTGCATTTAAACTCTTGCTTTGTGCAACACAGCGCAGGAGCGCTTTTACCTTTGTTTCTTCCTTTGGAGCTTCGATGGTTTCCTGGTACAGAGGTCTACAGAAGCACTGGCGAGTTCCTAAAGGTATATCCTTTCTGTATGTGTGTAGGGCCTGTTCTGGAAGCTGGAGGTATGGGCTTTTCCTAACCAGGTCTTTTCCTGTTTCCTCAGTTGGCACCACGATCCTACCCAAGCTCCACAATTAAAAAAATGAAAAATGTTAATTGTTGTATTTAATTATTATTTTTAAATATTTTTTGAACATTTTTATAGCAGCTGACATCAATGAATCAACTGCTATAGGTGCAGAACATCATTCTTTGTCTAAGGATTATACCATTGTCATTTGGTAGTTTCACCTTCCCGAGTACCACATTACACGTGATGTGATGCACATAAAGCAAATAGTTACATCTGTATGTTTTGTTGTTGTTGTTACTCCTTCTTATCCATCCTGAGTGTACACCACAAACCTTTATGTTGGTGTGGTTTTCTGTTTTACGAATGGATACACTGTATTGTTTATTATTTATAGAAACTTAAGTAACCAGTGACTACGCTAAATGATATTGTCTTTATACTATTAATTGAACTGATGTTCTTCTTGCTTCTTTGCATTTAGTTGCACAAGAGTAGTGACATCACCCGCATTACTGCCAGACAGAAGGCTTGTGCACGACTTGACGCGTGATCAAACATCACAGACATCTCGTCAACTTGTGAACCTCAATCAATCAATCAATCATAGCATTTGTATAGCGCGCTACTCACCCGGGAGGGTCTCAAGGTGCTTGGGGGAGGGGGTCCGTTACTGCGCGAACAGCCCGGTCTTGAGTTGTCTCTCGAAGGCGAGGTGGTCCTGGGTCAGCCGGAGGTGGATGGGGAGGGAGTTCCATGTCTTGGCCCCCAGGTAGGAGAAGGATCTGCCTCCGGCGGTTGCTCTTCGGATGCGTGGTACGGTTGCGAGGGCGAGGCTGGTGGACCGTAGCTGGCGGGTGGGTGTGTAGAAGGTCAGGCGGTCATTGAGGTACTTGGGGCCCAGGTCATGGAGAGACTTGTGTGCGTGGGTGAGAAGCCTGAACGTGATCCTCCTGTCAACGGGGAGCCAGTGCAGGTCCCTTAGGTGGCCGGAGATGTGGCTGCGTCGGGGGATGTCCAGAATGAGTCGGGCGGAGGCATTCTGGATGCGTTGGAGTCTTTCTTGTAGCTTGGCTGTGGTTCCGGCGTAGAGGGTGTTCCCGTAGTCCAGTCGGCTGGTGACGAGGCCCTGGGTGACCGTCTTATTGATTTCGGTCGGGATCCATTGGAAGATCTTGCGAAGCATGCGAAGGGTGTGAAAGCATGATGAGGATACGGCGTTGACTTGTCTGGTCATCGAGAGGGAGGAGTCCAGGATGAAGCCCAGGTTGCGTGCGTGGTCTGTTGGCTTGGGGGCGGTTCCCAGGGCTGGGGGCCACCAGGAGTCGTTCCAGGCGGAGGGTGATGGTCCCAGGATGAGGACTTCCGTCTTGTCTGAGTTCAGTTTCAGGCGACTGTTCTTCATCCATTCGGCGACGTCTTTCATCCCTTCGTGTAGGCTGGTTCTGGCGGTGTCAGGGTCTCTGGTGAGGGAGAGGATCAGCTGGGTGTTGTCGGCGTAGGAGATGATGTTGAGGTTGTGTTGGCGTGCGATGGCGGCTAGAGGTCTCATGTAGATGTTGAAGAGGGTGGGGCTGAGTGATGATCCTTGCGGGACTCCACAGATGACTTTGGTGGCCTCGGATCGAAACGGGGGGAGGGGGACTCTCTGTGTTCTTCCGGCGAGGAATGAGATGATCCACTTCAGTGCCTTCTCTTGGATGCCGGTATTGTCGAGGCGTTGCACTAGGGTGCGGTGGCAGACAGTGTCGAATGCTGCGGAGAGGTCCAGGAGGATAAGTGCCGCTGTTTCCCCGTTGTCGAGCTGGGCTTGGATGTCGTCGGTGGCTGCGATGAGGGTGGTCTCGGTGCTGTGGTTGGCTCTGAAACCGGACTGCGATGGGTCGAGGGATCCGTTCGTCTCGAGGAAGGCGGCAAGCTGTTTGTTGATGATCTTCTCGATGACTTTGGCGGGGAAAGGGAGGAGGGAGATGGGTCCGAAGTTTTTGAGGTCGGTGTGTTTCGCTGTTGGTTTCTTCAGTAGGGCGCTGAGCTCGGCATGCTTCCAGCTCTCCGGGAAGGTGGCGGTGTTGAAGGAGGTGTTGATGATGTCCCGGAGTTGGGGTGCGATGGTGGAGTCGGCCTAGTTGAAGACGTGGTGGGGGCAGGGGTCGGTTGGTGAGCCGGAGTGGATGGTGTTTATCGTGAGTGCCACTGCTAACTGACAGCTTTAAGATGGTCCCAAAGAAAGGTGCTACCAGGTGGCTAGTAAGAAGGTGCTAACCACCACTGGTATGTTAACCCAGACCTTTTTCGGAGAAATAAAACTGTGCATGCCACTACGGCCTCTGGGGAGCAAGCTGGGAGCAATAGCCCCCACATCATCAGACTCACTCCAACCTAAACCCAAGTCCATGTCTGTCACAGAGGCAGCCTGTCAAAACACAGCAACACCGACAAGCAGTGATGTTGAAATTGACTTATCTGTATTGCAAAGTAGTACCTAATCGTTTGCAGGAAATGTGGACAACAACAACAGACGCAACAACAAATACTAGTTCCTGCTGAAGTAGTAACAGTTCAGGAGATTGAGCTTAATGCTGAGGAAGTAGAGAAAGACACTTTTTATAAGATCCATTGTTTTCAAGATCTCCAGCAAGAAAAAAGGAGGCTTAGTGCATCATCTTCTTCTCTGAGCCCCCCTCCTGATGATCTAGGCAACATTTGGATCCTGCCTCAGGCTGATGGTGAGAGACACCACGCGAGGCTAGGGAAAAGGAAGGTTCCGGAAATCCGTAGACTTATGGGTGCAGATGTAGAGAAGGAGGATGATGATGAGCCACTCATCATGGTTGTTAGCCCAGCCCCAGTAGAGACCGACGTTACCCCATACCAACTTGTTATGAGGGATGTGGCACCACAGATATCACCACTGTCAGCTTCCATATTTGCGAAGTACCTGCAGCAACTATCATCCAGAGCCACCTCAGTAGAAGTAGATACTACAGAGAGTCATTGTCACTGATTACATGTGCATCAGTGCACACTGGATCTCTTTTGTGGGGTTAGAGTAAAAATATCTGCAGGTGTTGACACTGCTGATATTTTTAATGGTGCTCATAAGCATGCAACAATAGCCATGGTTGCCATGGAGACGCGGGGCCCAGAGCATAGGGTAGGATGAAAGAAAGTCGTCAGCCTCCCACTCCATAGAGCAATGACGTGCTCTGCCTCCCCTGTCAGCCCTAGGCTTGGGTTTTAGGGGTCTACTAATCACCCCAGTACAAGCCTACTAGGGTACACCCTGCCGTTTCTGGACACAAGCCATAATAATTGCAGAACCAGATGGTAGTGCACCACTCCCACTCACATCTTAGCTTTTTCCGGTCCTGATGAAGTGCCACTAGACCCGTTAGGGGCTAAAGAGGCATGAAACGCGTTGACCCACTCCACTTTGGCAGCCCTTGAGGAACATTAAAGCCACATAAGGGCCCACACACTGTCTTTTAAACAGGTTCGAGCTACCTAAACCAATAAACCAGACAAGAGTAGGACTGCTCCTGACCTATTTTATCTAACCTACTTGTGCCCTACCCAGCCCTCACACCCGCACACACCCAACGGCTTCTTCAAAAGATCTCCGACAAAGAGCCCCCTTTACCAGAGCCCTTCACGCATTGCAGAGCCGGCCCGATGAGAAGCAAGGTCCAATGATGAAGCATAACATCCTCAGGGGTGTGTGAGGGCGTCTCGAAGAAAGACCTCCCTTTCCCCTTATGTCCAGCTAAGAACTGCACACCCCTCTGATTCTCCACCATGGAGAAATCCCATACTGCTGCAAACATTTTGGAAGACTCTAACAACAAGGTCTTTAAATGGCTGTGACCAAAAGGGCTTAACATTGGATTTGCTGCCACGGACAATGGCAGTAATAAATTAAGGTTATGGCCGAAGGTAGCTATTTTAGGGTCATGTGTTTGGCGCACTTCATCATCATTGTACAGGACTTTCTCAAATAAGAAGACCAAGTAAGCAATTTACTGTCCACGTGCAGAAGAATCTGCACTCATTTCAGCCGTTCATTTAAAGCCCAGAAACAGCTGAGGGTCATTCAGTGTGATAATAGAATGTCAGTTAAAGCACTTATATAGGAGATGCCAACCCATCGGAACTCGACTTATTTCATGCTTGAACGCCTGTTTGAGCAGTACAGACCGATTAGTGAATATGTCATGCAAAGAGAGAATGCAACTGGGAAAGGCATGATCATTAAGATTGACCAATGGGAACTAGTCAAATGCCTGGCAGAGATGCCTCTTCTTTTTCAGGTGCTCACAGAGGAAGTCAGCAAGGAGGACAGTACCAGGGTCCAAGCTATCCAGTTATTGCACTTGCTAAAGGAACAGCTAAAGGAGGTGTCTGCAATGTACTCAGGTGTGGAGGGAAAAAAGATGCATATGAATTGGTGGAAAGCTTAGTAGTCCTTTTCTTATCTGTTGATGCAAGGGTACAAAGAGACATTGTGTCATCCAAACATTACATCTGTGCCACACTTCTTGATCCCCGGTACAAACTATTACTGTCCAGTTTCATTCCTTTTTTATACAAAGATGTTGCAAAATACAACACATGTATAGCAAAGAAAGCCAGTTGGCTAGAAAAAGAATGGCCAGGAATTAGAGGCCACTCTTCCAGGGCACAATTTCTGCAGGGCAGTCTTCAAGTTCAAAGCTTGAGGACAGTGCTGTTGGCTCACAGCCGCCATAACCAACAAAAAAACACCATCAATAAGAAGAACATGAGCATCAGCCCCAAAATCTGTGTAGGAATGTGGATACCTGACTATGGTTACCCCAGATGTTTTGCCTAGTGTTTAGCTGGTTTTCGACTTAGTTGGCCTGGGATCCTGCTGTTCAGGGTCCCAGGCTATCTGCTCTCTCTGTAAATTGGACTCCATGTCCCTTAGGTTCATCTCCAATTGGATATTGGGTCACCTTATGAGCCCCTGTACAGTGTACTACAGGTACCCAGGGCATAGGTGCATCCAAGGCCTACCAGGGGCTGCAGCATATCTTTTGCCACCCCTGGCTGGCCATCCAAACTGACACAACTGGCTGATCACTCAGCTGGGGCAAGGTGGTGTAATCACCCCTTGCTTAGATATAGTATACCTATGTCTAAACCTATATCTGGACACATTTGCACCTATAAGTCACTCCTATGGCAGGCCTTAACAATCCTGGAGGCAGAGTGCTTGGTTTTATGTGAGATCGTGCTCTAGCATGAGCTGAGCCTGTCGGCAGCTTTCGGAACCATGTCCTTATAGCTGTTCCAGGATATTGCCATACCATATACTCTTAAATGCATTATGAACCTCGCGGTTAAATGCTATCTATGGTTTGGCTTTATCAAAACATGTTGTGTAAGGTGTCATACGCTTTGGAATACTACCCCCTCACCAGTCCTGGTGACGGGGGTAGCATTCCACCCTTCTATAGGGAGAAGACATGTTACTTTCCTTAAACGCAGCTAAATCTAACCCGAGCCTCAGCAGCACAAAATGGACGCTGCTGCCACAGACACAAGTCTGGCCTCCTGCTGCTGACCGAAACTCCGGCAGGGGAGGCCTGGACAAAAGGTTTCCTGTCACAGGGAGGTGTTACACCACCCCAGACATGAGATAGTGGATTGAGGCAGGGAGGGCTGAATGAAACTAGACACTGCCTGGGGCACACAAGGTGTCCAAGGCAAAGCCCAGTTCAAACTGGTGCTGAAGCACTCCAGCCCCAGCTCTGGCGCGAAACTGGACAAAGGGAAAGGGGTGTAACTACCCCCATCCTGGGTTCCACCCATAGGAGGGACCTAGCAGGAGATCCAGCCCCTTGATTTGGAATAAAGGTAGGAGCTGTGCCCTTAGACATTAGATCATCCTGACTGAAACTTTGATATGAAACTCTGGTCCATTCGACATCCTTCTCGACGTAGAAGACTGAAGAATCTCCCTTGTGGTCAAGGAGTGACCACCCTGCATAAGCAGGCACCATCAGCGCTCAAAGGTTTTCTTTGTTGTTGCTCCTGCCGGAACTTGAGACCAACAAGAACCAGACTTCCATACTTCCAACAGACCGATCCACAGTCCCAGCAAAGCTGAGACCCGTGGAGGCGACGTGAGACATGGGACCGGCAATCTTGGAAAGCCAGCGAAGTGCTTCCTGTGCAGCTCTCAAGGCACCCTCGAAGCTGTGCATTGGGGATTGAAAAGCTTCAGCCCCGAGCAGCTTTTGCACCAAAGATTACTTCTCCACACTCACCGAGTGCTGCGTGGGGCCCTTTTGCATTTTCCTGCTTGATGCGTTGTCCGGTCAATTGCTCATTGACTAGTGGCCTCTGCGACGACAAACCTTCAAATTTTCACTGTTGGTCTGGTTGCTCCAGACTGGCCCTTGCTCCGCTGAAAAGGAGCAGTCCATCAGACCTTCCCGGTCTGACCCAGAAGCCATCTTTGAGTCCTGCGTGGGTTGCATTTGCCAAGAACTGTTGACTCCGATTCGAGAACCAACACCGCCGACAGCGAGAGCCTTTGTGGGACAGTTAGTGTTCACCTCCTGGTTGTCGTCGATGCCTCCTGGTCCACATGGCAGTGGAGACAAACTTCACAACATCACCTGATCATACTCCGACATCGCCTGGTTTCTTCCTGATTCCTTCCTGGTCACTGGCTAGTGACCCAGACTCTGTGCCCTCTGCTTTCAGGTACTCTACATCTTTGATCCACCCTTGGATCCAACCGGACTCTTCTTTCCTGGTCGCCTGCAGCATCTTTACCTCCAGGCTCCATAGAACTCCACGAAGAAACCCGACGCACTGTCACACCTATGTACCCGCTTCCTGTGGGTGACGTAACAAGAGTACTGCGGTGCTCCTGTAGTGGTTTACACCTCTAATGTCCTAGTTTTAAGTGGTTAAGTTCTAGTCCAGTCGGAAGACTCCCCAAACAGTAACTTTTTAACTTTTACGCCCCATTGACTTGTATGGTAAACGCTGTTGCCTATAGACACTGCACCCGCATCCTGTGGGTCTCCTATGTCCTAACCTACGTTAGTCCAGTGTTGCCCCAGCGATTCTCAAGGCCCTAGGCCTTACCATTGTTCGTGACGTGGTTCTTATACCACTATTTTAGAGTATGATTTTAGGGGTCACCCGGGCCTATCCATATTTGTGCAACTTTTGTATGTTATATGAAGTTCTTTGTTAAACGCTTGTGCTCCTGTCCTCATAAAGAGTCCAGGGGATTATTCTAGTAATAAATACATATATTTTATAATATATAACTTGTGTGGTGTCCTTTCATTTGGTATTAAAAGGATTGCATATGGTAAAACAGCTGGCTTCACATGCCCTTTTGAGTTTATCCTAAGACTGCTTTTGTCCATGCTACCCCTAGGATAGCGGGTCTATAAGGTTGACTTACAACCAATCACCATAAGGGTCGTTTGGACTGGTGCAAGGTGCTCACTAGAATAGTGATCATCACATACCAGGCCAACTTCGCACATTGGTGTGCAGCGGTTGGGATTTCAGTTTGCTGTTTGTTTTACCAATTGAAATCTTTGACAATATCATTTGAAAGATCACATCAAGTACCGTAGGTACATATAAACAAAGCTTTAAATACTTAAGTTCTACTGAACTTAGTGGTTGTAGACCAAAGGGCTTAGCATACACTGACTACAACTCCTAGAGAGGTTCAGTAGGTAAACACATAGTGTAGGTAGGTGCACACACCTTCACCTCACTAGTCATGTCTGGCACAGGTGAACAAGCAAGTTCTCTACCTGTGGAAAGTGACCTTCTTAAGGCACCCTCAAGCTATAAAAAAAACTCAGCTTCAGAGAATTGAGTGCCTTTTGCACTTAAAGGGGGCTGAAAAGGGGTCATAACCCCACCATCCCAATCCTGATAAGTATCCTAGAGAAATCTGATCTAGAGAGGGGTCCTGGAGCAGGTCCCTCAGGTAATACAGGAGAAGGAGTAAACCCCCCAGATGATGAGACCATTACCCCAGAAGTTGACACTGAAGAGGTAGACGAAAATGAGGACTCAGATGATCAGGGGGATGGCCAGGTTCAGGTCAGGAGACTTAGCAGGGCCAACCTAAGCCTACATGGGGATGGAGAGGTATTACACCTTCCCAGACCTAATAGTAGACTTCTCCCAGGCAATAGAAGGTACAGATCTCCTTCCAGGGAATCTAACCACTCTAATGCCTCTAGGGGTTCTCAAAGGGGAATGACTTCCCCCCCAGAGAAGAGAGCATGAGGCTAGGACGAGAGCTGTCCAACTTCAGATAGAGAAAGAAGAGATAGCCCTGGCCCAAGCTAAACTTGCTTTAGCAAGGGAACAAAAATTAAGTGGATTAGGTTCCACTGGTGGCAGCAATATCCCTAAGGATAAAGACAGGTCCTATGATCGTAGAAACCTGAGTAAGATTGTGCGCCCCTAGAGAGATGGGAATGACATCCACAAATGGATGACTGCTCTGGAGAGAGCCTGCATGGTACAGCAGGTTCCCCAAGATCAGTGGGCAGCAATCATGTGGCTCTCCTCCTCAGAGAAAGGAAGAGACAAGCTCCTCACTGTTAGACCTGAGGATGCTAAAAACTACACTGTCCTGAAGAGTGCTCTTTTTGAGGGGTTCGGCCTAACCACTGAGCAATACAGGTTGTTGTTCAGAGATACCCAAAAAGCTCTGACTCAGGACTGGACTGATTTTGTAGATTGTGCTACTAGGGCTCTGGAAGGTTGGTTGCTTGGCAGCAAACTACATGACTATACAGGATTGTATAATTTGATTATGAGGGAGCAGATCCTTAGTAATTATCAAAAACAGCTTTTACACCAGCACCTGGTGGACTCAGATCTGACCTCTCCACAAGAATTGGGTAAGAGGGCAGACAAATGGGTCAGAACCAGGATTAGGCCTAAGAATCTGGGTGGTGACCAAAAGAAAGATAATTCCAAGACTCAAGAGAAAGGTGGGGATAAATCTAAAGACAAGACTTCCCCAGGGCCCCAAAATTCCCAAGAGGGGGATGGGTCCCAAAACACTTCCGCTACAGTTAAGAAACCTTATTGCCATGTCTGTAAAAAGCCAGGCCATTGGAAGACTGACAGCAGTTGCCCCAAGGCCAGCAATAAGGAAAATATTCCTCCAAGTAATACCCCAACACTTCCTGTTACTACTAGTAGACACCTACCTTCTTGCTGTGTGTCGGGGCTGGGCAGCAGAGATTGGACCCTTCTGCGGACCTCTGTGACCAGCGCTGCAGCGCTGCAGCTCGCCGCACCCGCTTCGCGTGTGCCGCTTCGCGCTAAGGGCCGAGGGCTCAGGCGGCAGGACTGTGCTGTGACCGGTGGAGAGACTTGGAGTGTGGCAGTAGCTTCAGGGGTGGTACACGGCAGGGACTCTGTCTCCCAGGAGTCCCTGCACACCCAGGAACATCGCGGACGCGCCCCCTGATAGCCACGCCCCCTGCCTGTCCAGGTGAATAAAGTTAGGCTCTCCTCTTGAGCCTGTGGGACGCCTACCTTCTTGCTGTGTGTCGGGCTGGGCAGCAGAGATTGGACCCTTCTGCGGCCCTCTGTGGCCAGCGCTGCAGCTCGCCGCACCCGCTTCGCGGGTGCCGCTTCGCGCTAAGGACCGAGGGCTCAGGCGGCAGGACTGTGCTGTGACCGGTGGAGAGACTTGGAGTGTGGCAGTAGCTTCAGGGGTGGTGCGCGGCAGGGACTCTGTCTCCCAGGAGTCCTTGCACACCCAGGAACATCGCGGACGTGCCCCCTGATAGCCACGCCCCCTGCCTGCAACGCCCCTTATTTCAACAGCTCGTCTACCGTCTCGCGGGACGCCGAGCAAAGCCCGAGCAAAGCGCGGGCAGTCTGTGGCAGTCCGGGGCTGGCCAAGGCTGGGCTGGGACACCCCCTTGTCACCTGCTACTCCTGGTTGTTGGGGCTGGACCTTGTTAGGCATAGGGTACTGTCATACCCCCACTGTTACTTGTTACCGGCAATGTCCACACGCTCGGGCAAAATTTTAAGGGGAGGAGGTGAGGCAGGGCCTAGTACCATTATAGGAACTATGGACCAGTTTATCACACGGGTAGCTGCAGTCATCGAGAAAGAGATCGTAATGACAGAGCGCCGCCTCTCCCTAGAACATCTTCCACCTAAGCGCTCTTCTCTGGGCTTATTAGCCCAGGTTAAGTCACCAGTATGTAGCTCTGGTCCCCTAGGCCTCACCCGCCCTACATCTGACCAGTTACGCATTGCCTACGTATTGATAGGTTGGAGAACCTGGTAGCGCAACCCACTTCCGCTCCAATAGTTGGTAGTGTATTGGACTTGCGTTCCCAGGAAGCTCAAGCACCCTCATCACATCCGGTATCCTCTCCTAATGGCTCTAGTTCCCCACTGACTTTACCGGTGTTGGAAACCAAGATCTGTTCCCGAGCCAAAAGGAAAAGGATTGCCAGCCCGCGTAAAGGTAGTTTCTTCAAATCATATAAGAGATCGAAGAAGCATGTAGGTAGGGGTACAGGAAATGTAATGATGGAGGGTCAAGCTGAGGCTAATAATGTTACTGATAAAAGGGGCAATCATACCGGTACTAAAGTTAACGAAACATGTGCAGCTCCCCCTACTAATTGCCAACTAGGAGCCAGTCATGATATGATAACACTGGTGCAAATTGAAAATATGATGAACACACTATTGTCTCCAATAGCTGACAGAATAAGGGGGCTAGGAGAAAGGGTCGATAGGTTTGAACAGACAACCCTAGATAACTTTTTCTCATTAAAAGCCCTCATCAAATTGCATTCTAGGATGAGGGATGATGGCCAGGGTGGGGTAGTTGGTAGTAGGGTGACTCCGGATCCACCGCGGTCATCTCCTGCCACTATAACACCCGCAGCAAACACAGTAACTTTACAGGTGTCTGAAAATGTTCCTGCAGTGTGTGTGGTGGAGAGCCCAGTGAGCACTACCCTGACTGCCCATGCACCCACGAGTATCCCCTCATCTACCGTAGCCCAGGGGACGAAGCCTAATAATATTAAACCGACGGGAGTGAAGGGCTCTGGTAACAACACGAGCACATCAAGGGGGAAGGGTTCTGGTAAGGGTCCTGGTCGGGCACGTCCCGCCCCAACTCCCGATATTACATCTGGGGTTCCAGCCTCTACCAGTACATCCGGGACCACCAAACCGGTAGGTCCTGTGATAAAAATTGCCCCAAAGTGCTCCCCGGTTAATTTGCCCCCTGATTGTCATCCCTATGTTGCCATCCTTACAAACGTTCCAATCTTGGAGGATGGACAATATGAATCCCACCAAACACTTAAAAATAAAACCCTCCACTGGTTAAAAAACAACAGACCACTCCCCAGGGGTGTTGATGGGTTGATCCTGGGAGTAAGAAGAGTAGGGTGAGTGGGGTATGACAAAAAGCAATTTGAAGGGGATTGCGTGATAGTTAACTTCCAAGATAGCAGAGTAGTACAAGTTATTTGCAATCACAGGGATACAATTGGTGGCCCCAGTATTGGCGTTGTAGACCTGACCTATTTCTATCCAAGACCTGTTGCAATTTCCATTTGTCCACATACGGATAGGGGATGGAGTAGTGGTTCTTCCCACCTTGGTAAACAAGTGGGCCCCCAGTTTCATCCTTGTGCTATATGGCCGAGCTTGGAGTGGAATCCTACTGGATATTGAACCGATATTCCAAATGGGGAGGCTACCCGGGTACAGAGCATGGATAGATTTGGTGTAGTCCCAAAAGAACCAGCAGTGGGTGACATCCTGGTTGATAGCCCAACACCACTCATTACTGCACTTGGAGCAAACGCACCCCATGGGAGAACAAACAGGGGCCGCGAAATTGAAAGTCAGGTCCAGTTAGAGGATAGAGATGGCATCGTATCCCGCGACGAGAGAGCTGTGGCGGATCCAGTATTAAGGATTTGCAGCTGGAACGTCGCGGGTATTGATAGGAAGCTAGGCCTACCGGATTGGAATACCCTCCTGGAGGGTTATTCCATCTGCATTTTACAGGAAACCTGGTGCAGGGAGCCCTGTCACAAGGTGGGTTACTCAACCCACTTGGTTCCAGCTGTTCCATCGTTGACAGGGAAGGGACGCCCTTCGGGTGGTCTCCTGATCTGGGTGGAGACTTCCCTAGAGTGCAAGGTGGAGGAGCATCCTACTAACTCTCCCGACCTCCTCAATATCACCCTAAGAGACTCTAGGGGCGTCCTGCTTTTGGACATCTTTAATATCTACGCTAGGGGAACTAAGGGTGGTGCACATTCGGCCACCATTGCTCTCCTAGAGGATCTCCTCAGGCGGCGTGCCCCTTGGTCCCATATCGTGGTGGCGGGTGACCTCAACTGCACGTTTGAGCCCCTAGACACGGATGATGTGCTGGGCACAGAAGAGGAGGACTCAAGGCGGGGGATTCCTGCCCTGACCTTGCCCCCCATTAAGAGGTGGACACAAGTGGCTCTACAGATTAATTCCCTCAACTTGGAATTTGACTTGAGGGCAGTCAATGGGAGGTCTAAATCAGATCTAAAAGGGGCCCATACCTATAACAGGCCAAATTATACATCAAGAATAGATTATTTTCTGCTTGATGTATGATTATGGAGTGACCTGAGGGATATGGAGATTATTCCGACCTTAGAGAGTGATCACAACCTCCTCTCGCTTGTTTTTTCTCCTCTGTGGCTCAAGGGAAGGAAGAAATCCCTCCCCCATATGACCCCCAACCCCCAGGCAGTTGATATCTCTTACTGTGGACGACGGTTGAAGTGGGCCAAATTTACCTTATCCCCAGAGAAAGTTGCAGCCGTAGGGTGCCGTCTTCTTGCAGCTTCGAATAAACTTGACCTGCTCTACCAAGTCTCTGAAGAGGTCTCGTCAACTTTCTGCACCCTAACTAGAGAATTTTCAGCCTGATTCATGAAAGGTAATTGTGCTTGCAAAGGGCCAGATTCTGAGAATCTGGCCCTTTGCGAGTGCAATTTTTGCATTTGGGATTCATCATCCCAAATGCAAAATTCGCTATTTCAGAACTCGCATATTTGCAAGGAATAGCATTTAAGGAATCTCTATTAGAGATTCCTTAAATGCTATTCTTGAAACATTTAAAAATAGCGATTTCGCAATTTTGGGCAGCTATTTACCGCAAGGTCAAACCTCGTGGTAAATAGCAAAAACTTAGAAAAATGCTTTTAAAAGCATTTTCCTAAGTTGCATGTTACACACACACGTCTTTTGGACATGTGTGTGTGTAACATCTGTGTAATTTGACATTTCAGGGGTGTTACAGGGTGTCCTTTGGACACCCCTGCACCCTTGAAATCGCAATCTCATTTGCGATTAGCTAATTGCTAATCGCAAATAAGGAATGACTCCCCATGCATTCCTATGGGCCTCTAGGCCCATGGGAATGAATGGGGAGTTATTCCTTATTTGCGATTAGCAATTATCTAATCGCAAATAAGGAATCTGTAGGAATCGCAAAAAATATTGCTATTCCTACATGAATCCCGTTTTGCGAGTCTGAAATAGCGATTCCTTATGAATCGCTATTTCAGACTCGCAAAACTTCCCAATGATGAATCAGGCTGTAAGTAATTTATTTAATCTCCCTGGTGGGCGTATGGGAGTCAACACAAGGGAGCGACCCCCTATTAAGCAGGGCTGGTACACTAAGAAATGCAGGACCATGAAAAAATCCTTGGTGGGTGCGGTTAAATCTAAATCCCAAGTAGCTATCAGGCAAGCAAGAAAGGACTACAATCAAACAATGAAAGCAGCGAAGAAGGAGTGGGAGGAAAAGTTCTGGGCGGACCTTTTGGCAGCCAGTATAGGAAGGGATGCTAGGGGTTTCTGGAGCATGGTCAGGAATAGGGATAGGGAGCCCGCTGGTCTGTTGGGCACTAGGGGCAAGATGGCCGCCGACAGACCGTAGGAGGTAGCAGCTCCCATACCACTCTCCCGTAGGGATGCGCTGGGGACTCCGGTCTAAGTGATAAGAATACGCGGTATGCTGTATCCCATATTCTGAAGTGATATCAGCTGAGTTGTGCAGTGTGCAGTGGGATGATCAAGGGCTATGAAAATTGGTTAGTCCAATTGGAGCGATTCCCAATATGAGGATATACCTACTCTAAAGAAAGGATCGAGCACCTTCTGGCGGTTAATCGGAGTAACAATTCTAGAGACTTTCCAGCGTTTCCAGTTAGGCTGGGATACTGCAAGGCGGCTCATGGCTCCAAAAATAATGAAGGTGATTAAGGACCTAACTGAGAGAGAGGACGAAGATGTACAAGCGAGCGACTCAGAGAATCCGGCTGTAAATCTCAGGGCAAAAGCTCGTCACAGAGCTCAAGCGCGAAGAGAAGCTGCCAGGCTGCAGGAAGAAGCAAAGCTATCAGCGACGGAAAGAAGAAAGCAAGACAGAGAGACAGAGAAAAAGAAAAAGGAGCCACCTGGTAAGGGATCCTCTAAGACCATGGTTGCTGGCTCCGATTCTTCGAGGGAAATCAGCCTGCGGCAGCCGACACTATTTGAATCATTTCCGGCGCTTAGGATGGAGAATGCGCCCGCTGCTGCTACTGGGATGGACGGGTCAGCCGGGGTTACAGAACCTATGAACCCATTGACAGATGTAAACGAGGCTGTCTTTCTAGAGGTGGAGCCGGAGCCGGAGGGTGACGTCAATGGCATGAGGAGCGAGGCGCAACCCGGGACAGCTACAGCTGCAGTGAGACAAGGGAAAAGCTTCAAACTCCAGAGAGTGATGGCGTTGGCTCACGGAGCAAGACTACAGGCAAAGCAACAGCTGTGGAGAGCGGAAACGGGTTCGTTTCTTCGGACCTAGAGGTGGATCGCAATAATAAGGAACAGACAGAAGTAGCTGCCAAGGAGCAGTTATTTGGCTCAAAACAAATGAATCTGCTGTCTGGAAGTGCGGGGGAGGAAACACATTTACAGATAAATGCTTCAGTAAGAGCAGCCGCCTCAGAAGCTGCCTCTCAGACCCCAACACTAACATTGGTGCAGAGTATGCAAAGTATGCAGCAAGCCTTGATGGGTAAGGAGCAAGAGGGGGCTAATTTATTGAGTGAGGGTATCCGGATAGCCAAGGTAGCCGAGGTAATACAGCAACTACCGGGTGATAAGGAGGCATTAGGGAATGCCCTCATAAATAATAACAACCACATCCGATCAGATAAAACGAGCAAGGATAAAGATGGTAGCAACGAGAATACTTGTGAGGAACTCCCATATAATGCTCAAATAGTGACTTGGGGGAAGGATAATCATCTGCTTCCAACAGTTACTGGTTCACCAAGTGACGATAGTTTTTTTACTGGGAACGACGATGATAAGGAAGATAATGAGGATGACGAAGAGGAAGTGGAGGGCGAAGAATCAGATGTAAGTGATGACCTCTCCTCTAAGTTAGATGATTTATCATCATCATCAACGGAGAGCTGCTCAAAGGTATCAGAGGCAGATACTTCAGAATTAGAGTCAGAATCAGAGCATAATACTGTACTAAAGCGAAAGCCAGTGGGTAAGATAAGCAGAGCCAGAGGAAAGACTCAAAGAAGAGCCAAGAAGCTTGGAAGCATAGCACAGGCGGGGGTGGCTAAAAAACTGGATTGGAACTATGCTGCCACTTCACAGTTATATCAGGAGAGTGCAACTGTTGGTTCCCTGCATCCAAATCAGGATCAGGCTCAGGCTCAGGCACAAGTTCAGGCTCAGATACAGGCACATGAGGGAAGCTATGCAGCTAGTTTTGAACTTCTGTTTTCAACTCTGAAGCAAATCCAGGGGGAGGCTTGGCGCGAGAGTCAGAGAGCTAAGCATGCAAACAAGAAAATTCAAGGGTCTCTGCGCAAAGTCAATAAAATGTATGCGGAAGTGTCTGGCAGGCTGGTGGAAGTGGAGGAGAGGACAGGCAAGGTGGAGTATGAAGTTGTAAAACTACAGGAATATAGACATGAGCAAGAAAAGACTTCATCGGATGTTCTCTGGAAGCTCGAAGATTTCGAGAATAGACAAAGGCGCAATAATATAAGACTGCTTGGAATTGAGGAAGGGAAGGAGGGGACTGATGTACGCGCCTTTGTGGTTGAGTTGCTGAAAGGAGCCTTTCCGGAGATGGACAAGTGGGACTGGGACAAGGAGGTACAGAGGGCGCATCGTTTTCCTCTGATACGAAGGAAAAATAATGAAGGCTCCAAATCAAGAGGCATACTGGTCTATGTGAGAAATTTTTTGCTAAGGGAGGAAGTAATCAGTAAGGCAAAGCCAGTCGCCAAACGGTCGTACAAAGACATCATTTTCTTCGCTCGCCCAGATTTCTGCCACACCACTGTGGAGAGAAGGTGGCGCATGAGGCAGCTAATAACACCCTTCCAAAATGTAGAGTGTGAGGTATATCTGAGGTTTCCCTGTCGCCTCAAAGTTAGTTTCAAGGGTCAGTTCAGGGTATTTTACTCTGAAATAGTAGCACAGGAGTATCTCACAAAACTGATGTATCTGTCATTCCTTGCAACATGATGCGTCATTCAGTAAATATGAAGCATCCTATATGTCGCAAGGAGGGCACAAGGAAAAGTGACACATTGCTGTTTTCATGCAGCAATGCGTCACTTCTCCCGAATAAGGCCCTTAGTTTCTGCATGCCCTGAATCAGAGTTGGTGGGATTGGACTAGAGTTGTAGCGGGCCACAGAGCAGTCCAGAGTATTGTCTAGTAATGTGTTGAAATCCCCCCCAATGATGAGGTCTCCTCTAGCAAAGTTTGCAACCAATGGGAGCAGGGAGCCATTACAAACTCTTCTTTATTGTCATTCAAGCCGTAAGTAGAGAGGAGCGTAGTCTGCAAGGGGCCCAATCTAACTCCTAATTTTTATTTTATTTTGAAGGTTTAATATAGCGCAAACAAGACTCCTGCGAGTATCAGAGCGCTTTACAAGTCATAATTAGAAGGCAAGATATAGTATACAAAGAACAACACAATAAAAAATGGCAATGGATAAGCCCACCACCCTGCCATCCCAGTCCGTATGTGATGTGTCTATAGAAAAGACCAAGACGTGCCCAATTAGGATGTCCACCCCCTTGGTTTTAGTGGGGTCAGAAGCATGAAACTGACGTGGGTGCCAATGGGTGTTGAGTCTCCTAGTATCCAATATCAGGAGGTGAGTGTCCTGTAACAGGACTGTACCCACTTCTTTGATGTGAACACACTTCAAGAGTGCCTTCCGTTTCATTGGTACATTAAGACCCTGGAAATTCAGTGAAACTATGTTAAGGAGTTGTGCCATCTAACCAACAAGCATTGGCATAGCCAATAGGTCTCGCCTTTGGGACCTTATAAGTATTTAGTTATGCAGCAGGCCCTAAAGGTGAGTTTTATTGGCTATGCCAATGCTTGTTTTAAAAGATGTCTGGTGGACAGGGCAATGCAAATAAAGGGAGAGAAGGATGTGGATGGAGGGAGAGGACAATGGAGAATGGGCAGGAAGGGCTGGGGAAAACAAATGCAAGGGAGGGTGGGAGGGCCTGGGGCAAGCACACAGACATAAGAGGGTGAACGGGAGGGGTGGGGGTAAGCAGACGGACATCAGAGGATGGACAGGAGGGGTGGGGGAAGTACATGGACAATGAAGTATACGCTGGGGGCAAGCACACGCACAATGGAGAGTGGGTGGGAGGGGTGGGGGCAAGCACACAGACATCAGAGGGTGGACGGAAGTAAGAATGCGCAAAATTTGCGAATTCGCGATCCGCGAATTCATGCGAAAGTGAACTCACAATTTGCAAAATTTGTGAATTTGTGCGAATTTGCGAATTTGCTGTTTTGCCAGTTTGCAAGGGTTTTGTACAAGTCCGGGAATGCAAACTTACTTGTGTGGTCGCAACGGTCGCGACCATGTTGTTTCTACGTGTCCAGCCTGTTTGCGACCCTGTGGTTCATCGCGGCCACCCTCCGGTTCATCACTGCCACCATCTGGTTCACCAATGCCACCCTCTGGTTTGCCACTGCCACCCTCTTGATCATCACTGCCACCCTCTGGTTCATCACTGCTATCCTCTGGTTCATCACCTTGTGGCTCACCACTGCCACCCTCTGGTTCATCACTGCCACCCTCTGGTTCTTTACTGCCACCCTCTGGTTCGCCACTGCCACCCTCTGGATCATCACTGCCACCCTCTGGTTCATCACTGCCACCCTCTGGTTTGCCACTGCCACCCTCTGGATCATCACTGCCACCCTCTGGTTCATCCTTGCCACCCTCTGGTTCATCACTGCCACCCTCTGGTTGATCACTGCCACCCTCTGGTTGATCACTGCCATCCTCTGGTTCATCCCTGCCACCCTCTGGTTCATCACTGCCACCCTCTGGTTTGCCACTTCCACCCTCTAGATCATCACTGTCCCCCTCTGGTTTATCACAGCACCCTCTGGTTCATCACAGCACCCTCTGGTTCACCACTACCACCCTCTTGTTCACCACTGTAGATTATGGGGGGAAAGCAAAGCACACCTTCCCAGCCTCAACTGAGATTAATTCATTTGGGGCTGGTTAATGTGTCACTGAATTTGAGCTTCAAGTCTGGCACCTGCTTCCTTAGCTGTAAGTGCTTCCTGTTGAAGTTTAATTTTTTTTACAGCAGCTTTGTGCCATACTTGTAACTATTCTCTGACCCTGCTTTGAGGGTCAGAGCAGGGTCAGAGAATAGTTGCAAGTAGGCAACTGAACTTTGGAGGGGCCCCTCAGGAAGCACTACAGGGAATGGTTACAAATTAGCTTGAACTTTTGCACCTGCTAAGTGCTTTCAGTTTTGCAAAATTCGTTTTTCTGCATTTTCGTGAGATTCGCGGGGCGCGAATTCGCGCTAGATCGAACTCGCAATCTGCGAATTTGTGCAAAATAGCGGACTTCACAAGCCTTGCAGCGCACCGACCGCGAAGTTGCCCATGCGGTCGTACATGGGCGCGGCCATCTTGTGCGCGTTGCGTATTTCCGGTTCCGGGCGCTATTGGCAATCTTGCGTTGTGCGTCGCTATTACGAGTTCGCCTGTGTTTTTGCGTGCTCGCGGGGAAAATATCACGCAAACTTACCCACGCGGTCCTCTATGGGCGCGGCCATCTTGTTTTTCATTCATTGCTATGCTTTTTGGGCATGCTACCTTTCTATCCATCTTACATCTTTGTTGCCTTGAGGGGACTAGACTCTCAGTCACCATAGTGATGCTAGCCCCTGTGTCTCTATAGGCCTCAACTTTCAGACCATTGATGAGGGGCTCCTGACTGTACTTGCTCAAAGTGTTGGGACAAGCAGTGAAGTTGGCAAACCCCATGCCATTTTCACAGACAAGAGTAGCTGTGGTAGGGGACCTGGTTAGGCCAGAGTCCACCTGAGTTCCCCAAGTAAACCCAGCCAAATTCTTGGGGGCACTTCCACCACCTGGGGGATTACTACTAGTTGGTTGATAAGCTTTATTTCGATATGTGAGAATATCTTAAAAGCAATACATATAATAGGAATTTACAAGATGTACAACAAATGTGCATAGATAAACATCCTTGAGCTAAAAACCATAAAACATTGACGTATATACAATTAAAAAGGTTAAGATTGGTATGTACAGTTAAAAAAGAATTAAATGGAGAAAGGGAAGGCACAAAGAGAAGGAAAGGCACAGGATGACCGGGCAGCTGCTATAAGACAAACAGCCCATTTGACTTAGGGGAAAAAAAAACGAAGGAAGGAAGAGAAAGGAAGGGAGCAGCACACATAAGTCTGGCTATACAGCATTAAGAAAGGGACATATGGAGAGTGGGAGGGAAAAGCTTCCTAGGGGGGCTCGGCTGTCAGACATAGGTCAGCATTGACCTATTTGCCAGTAAGGGAGGGGGGGAGGGCAGGGTTTCAGGGAGGGGAGGGGAGGGGGGGTGCAGGGCACGGCACAGCAACAAATGACAGAATTTTTCACAGAGGAAGAGGTGGGAGAGAGGGGAGATAAGAGAAGGGGCTTGGGGTTTGAAGGAAGGAAGGCTCTATGCGGGGGTTGGCACATTTTAAAAAAAAAATTAAGAAAAAATGGAAAAATAAATAAGTTTAATAAATGTATGATTTTATATGGTAACAAACTAAAGAATTATTTATGGAGACAAGATATGTAACATGGAACGTTTGTGGTTTAAATGATGCCCAGAAAAGGTTAAAGGTTTCAGTTGTATTAAAACAAATGAATGTTGATTTTATTTTTTTGCAGGAAACACATATCATGGCCTCGCAAGATAATTTTTTGAAACAGTTGGGTTTTCACGTATTAGTTAATTCACGACAAGGTGTCAAAAAAAGGGGAGTAGCTATCAGCCAGATTCATCAAGCTGATTTGCGCTCGCAAAGGGCCAGATTCTGAGAATCTGGCCCTTTGCGAGTGCGATTTTTGCATTTGGGATTCATCATCCCAAATGCAAAAATCACTATTACCGAAATCGCATATTTGCGAGGAATTGGATTTAAGGAATCTCTAATAGAGATTCCTTAAATCCAATTCATCAACCAATTAGAAAATGCGAAATCGCAATATTTGGTCGCAATTTACCACCAAGTCTGACTTGGTGGTAAATTGCAAAAAAAGAGTAAAAAGCACTTTAGTACATTTTTTTCTTTTGCATGTTACACACACACATGTCCTTTGGACATGTGTGTGTGCAACACCTGTTCAAATGTGCATTTAAGGGGTGCTACAGGGTGTCCTTTGGACACCCCTGGCACCCTTCAAATTGCTATCTTATTTGCGATTAGCAATTTGCTAATCGCAAATAAGGAATACTCCCCATTCATTCCTATGGGCCTTTTGGCCCATAGGAATGAATGGGAAGTTTTTCCTTATTTGCGATTAGCAATTTGCTAATCGCAAATAAGGAATTTGTAGGAATCGCATTTTATTTTGCGATTCCTACATGAATACCGTTTTGCGAGTCTCTAATAGCGATTCCTTATGATTCTCTATTAGAGTCTCGCAAAACGGTACCTTGATGAATCAGGCTGTATATTATCTAGGAATAAAAATCTGCTAATGAGAAAAAAGGCACAGGATCAATGGGGGAGATGGGCAATGATTGAGTGTATGATAGATGGGGAGTGGACTACATTGGTAACAGTATATGGATCAGCTGAGGATGATCCTGAGATCTTCCAGTTCTTGGACGTGGAGTTAGCTACTTGGGCACCTAGAATTATTATTGCAGGCGACTTTAATATTAATGGTGCTGATGGCTTGGGGTTGGGTTCATATGGTAAATACCAAGGTAGGAAGAGGCGAGTATGCCAGGCTTTACAGAGTCTAGTAGCAAATAATGTTCTATCAGTTGTTTGGGGGAAAAAACTGGCCCTTTTAAAGGGTTTTACATACTATTCAGCTCCACATCAAACCTGTGTAAGATTAGACTACTTTTTCGTTTCAAGCACAGTCCTATCGGAATCAAGGATAGAAAGACTTCCGCGGATCCTCAGCGATCATAATCCCCTAGTGCTGTCGATAGCTAAGTCAACAACTATTAGGCAGCAAAGAGTGTGGACCTTCGAAAGAGGGCTACTACAAGAAGACAAATATGTGGCCCGCATGAAAAAATGGATCAGGGAATTCTTTGAGATTAATAGAGATAGCACTGCTGTAGGGGTAGTATGGGATGCCTTTAAGGGGGGCTCCGGGGGGAGACATTGAGTTTCAACTTGTTTAAACGAAAACAGGAGCAGATGCGGAATATAGAACTAGCGGGGGCAGTACTTAAGGCTGAGGAGAAATTGGAGAAATGTGTTATGAATGGAACTCCCTTAAATGCTGTCATGATAGAACTCTTGAAAGCTAAAGGAGACGCAGAGGGGGATATTGCCAGAAAAGCTGTGAAAATGTATACAACCAAAAGAGAGAAATGTCACGAATTTAGTGACACAGTAGATAGAACTCTGGCTATAAGGACTAGGCAACAAGAAGCGTCGGGTACTGTGAGGGAGATCAGGGATAGTGCAGGTAGGATTCACACAGACTCAGAGGAAATAAGAGAGGTCTTCAGAACTTTTTATGAGAATCTTTATGATGAACCAATAAGGGGAGATGCTCGTAGAATCAGAGATTACTTGCAAGAGATTCTGGTAGTTAAGTTCACGGATGAGGAGACAGAAGGCTTGGAAGAAACTATGCAGGGAGAAGAAATCAAAAATGCTATCTTTAACCTCCCCTCAGGGAAAGCAGCAGGCCCTGACCAAATTCCAATAGAGTTTTATAAGGTGTTTTGGGATATTTTAGAAGGGGCTATAGTTAGGACAATGCAACAGGCACAGATAGGCGAATCTATTCCAGGATCATGGGGGGGGCGCGGAAATTGTGATAATTTTGAAAAAAGGGAAGCCCTCGGAAGAACCTGGATCATATAGACCCATTACCCTAATGAATACGGTACTAAGGTCTTCTCTAAAGTACTAGCAACAAGATATGCTAGGATAATAGATAAAGTCGTAAGTAAGAACCAGCACGGTTTTATACCTGGAAGGGGCACTACACATCACACACGTAAGGTGATAACTCTATTCGATGCCACAGCAGTCTCAGGGGACCCGATGGCGGTCATGTTGTTAGACGCGGAAAAAGCATTTGATTGGGTCTCCTGGGATTATCTGTGGTATGTAATGGAAAGATCAGGTGTAAAAAAAAGATTCATTAAAGCTATTCAGGCACTATATGTAGCTCCAAAGGCCTCTGTTTGGGTAAATGCAGGGTGTACAGGACAATTTCGAATAAGGAGAGGTACGAGGCAGGGATGTCCCTGTTCCCCACTACTATTCGCCATGTATATGGACCCACTGATCCGTAGAATAGAGATGAGTGAACTAATAACCCCACTACCTACACGTATTGGCCAGTGTAAAATATTAGCATACGCTGACGACGTTGCAGTGATTACACCGAACCCAATGGAGGGTATTGCCCAAGTAGAAATTGAGGCCTTGAGGTTTGGGGAGATCTCGGGCTATAAGCTCAACACTGCTAAGACACAGATAATCAAAAATGGCCACACTATATGTATAGATAGCCGAGTGATCCATGCAGCAACATACTTAGGGGTGATTATTTCGGCCGACCTAGATACCTTAGTGGAAATTAATATAACACCTTTAATTAACAAAGTGCGAAAGGACCTGGATAGATTAGATAACTTGCATCTAACTATTGTGGGGCGGACGAATGTAGTAAAGATGTTGGTTTTACCTAAGTTTTTATATTTTTTTAGAGCAATACCCTTATTATTTGAGGCCAAGCTGTTTAAGAACATTGAATATTTGATTAATAGATTTATTTGGGCAAAGGGGAAGACTAAGAGGGCACTCAGGTTTATGACACTCCCACGGGGGAAGGGTGGGTGGGCACTGCCAGAAATAAAACTATACTATTGGGCAGCAGCTTTGCAATATATGGTAGGGTTGGTGGGGGGAGCAGAGTCTGAAGGGTGGAATGAACTTGGTTCATTGGCAATATATGGCCTGGTACTGGGGCCAGAAGCTGAGAACATACTTCTGAAGTACACAGAGCCTAGTTATTTTAAAAGGACACGATTCAAGACTTTGATTGCGGCCCATACAGTCTGGAAAGCTTTCGCCAAAAGGTTTGGACTGGGAAGGTATAATTTCTATACCAGATTGAAAGGAAATCCAAATTTGCCAGAGGAGGTTTTTGCTGACCCTATATTTATAGAATGGGGAAGGAAAGGAGTTAGAAGGGTAGGAGATTTGTTAGGACAACAAGGGGTCTACCAGTTTCCTGAATTACAGGCAAAGTATGTTATAGACAATAGGCAATTCTACAAATATTTACAAGTAAGGAGTTTTTTGTATAACAATAAGGGAGGACCATCAGGATTTAATAAAAACCCAATTATGGAAGTGATCCAAGCAGGGGAGGATTGTACAATAAAGAGATTCTATGCTGAATTGATAACCTCAAAGGAGGATGATATCGAAAAATGGGCACAAAAATGTAAAAACAGTTTAGATATTAGTGAGGAAAGTTTTCACATATCTTTAGAAAAGGGATATACATTATTGTGTTCGGCGCCTCTCCAAGCATAACATTACAAAACTTTATATCATCTTTACCATACACCTGCAAAGATAGCTCAGTGGGGAGGCACAACAGGAACTAGTTGTTTTAGGTGCGGAAACTTAGATGCAGATTTGTTACACGTGTTCGCAACATGCCCTCATCTGCAGCTGCTCGAAAAAAGCATCAAGGGCTTTGTAAATAGAATATAAGGAACTGATATTTTGTTAACCCCCTCGGTTATTCTTTTGGGAGTGAAAGAGGATGAGGGGCAACTGCAGGGGGGAGGGGAATTTCTGTTTGTAGCTATGTCAGTTATGAGACTCTGCATTGCATCTGCATGGTTAGACACCTTGCCACCTTCATTTCATCACTGGCTGGCCAAATTATTAACAATATATAACTTGGAGACTGAAATGTATGCAAGGAAAGGGAAAAAGGGAAGGATGCTTGGCAAACAGATTTGGGATCCTATTACGAGTTGGAAAGAAGGGAGCATGGACTGAAATGTTAGAATTACTTACCGTGCACTGGACCATATAAGATATGCCTTGCTGTTTTGCTTTGTTGTTTTTTTCCTTTTAACCCCATTTTCTTTAGATTTTTTTAGATTTTATTTTTCATTTTTTCTCTTCTCTCTCTATCTGCTGGGCAATCATTATTATAATTGGTATGATATACTAAAGCGAAGAGACTGTATGTACTAGAAAGATTCGAAGTATGCTGATTAATTTACACTGTTTATTGTAATGTGGCTGTTTGTAAATGTAAATGGGGAAGAAAAAGTGAAACAAAGACTATATTTAGTTTTGCTGTAACATATTGCCGTGCCCTGCACGTAAAAGTAGGAAAAAAGATTTCAATAAAAAGATTTAAAAAAAAAAAAAAAAGGAATAGGGATAGGCCGGTAGCCACGCTGATCACTTGTAACATTCCAGCCCTGAGCTGGTACAATCACTTTCAGGCTCTGTACTCCTTACCTAGCGGGGCCAACAGCGTCATTCCATTTACGATGGTCGAAGCAATGGGTCAAGTCAAGTCAAATCATAAAATTTGTATAGCGCACTACATACCCAGAGGGTTTCAAGGCGCTTAGGAAGGGGAGGAGGATTATTTGTCAAATATCCACGTTTTAAGCTGCTTTCTGAACGCTAGGTGGTTCTGGGTGAGGCGAAGGTAAGCGGGGAGTGAGTTCCATGTTTTAGCAGCCAGGTATGAAAAGGATCTGCCTCCCATGGTGGTCTTGTTGATGCGAGGTACAGTGGCGAGGGCTTGGCTGGAAGACCGTAGTTGGCGGGAGGGGGTGTAGAAGGACAGTCGAGAGTTGAGGCAATCTGGTCCGATGTCGTAGAGTGATTTGTGTGCGTGGGTAAGCAGTCGGAAAGTGATCCTCTTATTGACGGGTAGCCAGTGGAGGTCTTTAAGGTGACCAGAGATGTGTTCGTTGCGTGGGATGTCTAATATGAGCCTGGCTGATGCGTTTTGGATTCGTTGGAGTTTCTTCTGGAGTTTTGCGGTAGTACCCGCGTAGAGGGTGTTTCCGTAGTCCAGTCGGCTCGTGACCAGAGCGTGGGTGACTGTTTTCCTTGTTTCGGAGGGGATCCAGCGAAATGTTTTTCTGAGCATGCGAAGAATGTTGAAGCAGGAAGAGGATACGGCGCTGACTTGTCTGTTCATTGAGAGTGAAGAATCCAGGATGACGCCAAGGTTCCGTGCGTGGTCTGTCGGGATGGGTGCTTTTCCGAGGGCTTCCGGCCACCAGGAGTCGTCCCATGCAGAGGGGGAAGTACCTAAGATGAGGACTTCTGTTTTGTCTGAGTTCAGTTTCAGACGGCTTTGTTTCATCCATTCGGCAACTTCTTTCATTCCTTCGTGTAGGTTAGTTTTGGCGGTGCTGGGGTCATTGGTGAGAGAAAGGATCAGTTGAGTGTCGTCCGCGTAGGAGATGATGTTGAGGTTGTGTTGGCGTGCGATGGCCGCGAGGGGGCTCATGTATACGTTGAAGAGGGTGGGACTGAGTGAGGATCCTTGAGGTACGCCGCAGATGACTTCAGAGGCCTCGGACTTGAATGGAGGAAGGCGGACTCTCTGGGTTCTTCCGGTGAGGAACGAGGTGATCCATTCAAGTGCTTTTCCTTGGATTCCATAGTTATTGAGGCGTTGTAGAAGGGTGCTGTGGCAGACTGTATCGAATGCTGCAGAGAGGTCGAGGAGGATGAGCGCAACTGTGTCTCCATTGTCCAGAAGAGTTCGAATGTCGTCTGTTGCTGCGATGAGGGCGGTCTCAGTGCTGTGTTTTGCTCGGAAGCCAGATTGTGAGGGGTCGAGGGATTTGTTGGCTTTGAGGAAAGCGGCGAGCTGGTTGTTGACGGCTTTCTCGATGACTTTGGCCGGGAATGGAAGAAGCGAGATGGGGCGGTAATTTTTGAGTTCGGTGGGGTCCGCTGTTGGTTTTTTCAGAAGGGCGGTGAGTTCAGCGTGTTTCCAGTCTTCTGGGAAGGTAGCGGAGTTGAAGGAGCAGTTGATGACGTCTCGGAGGTGCGGTGCTATGACGGAGTCTGCTTTGTTGAAGATGTGGTGAGGGCATGGGTCTGTGGGGGATCCTGAGTGGATGGAATTCATCAGGCGGATGGTGTCCTCAGTGGAGATTGGGTTCCAAGCGTTAAGGGTGTTCACGGGGGGAAGATGGTCAGCAGATGGTAGGGTGGGTTGGTTTCCCGGTTGGTTGTCAAAGCTGTTGTGGATGTCTGCAATCTTGTTGTGGAAAAAAGAGGCTAGGGAGTCGCAGAGGGTTTGAGAGGGGGTGATGTCGTTGGAGTTGGCCGAGGGATTGGAAAATTCCTTGACGATGTTGAAAAGTTCCTTGCTGTTGTGGGCGTTGTTGTCAAGTCGATCCTTGAATGCTGTTTTCTTGGCTTTTCGGATCAGTTGGTGGTGAGTGCGGGTGGCGCTTTTGAAGGCGTCCTTGGTGCTGGTGGTTGGGTCTTTTTTCCAGGCCTTTTCAAGGGAGCGGCAGAGTTTCTTGGACTTCTTGAGATCATCGTTGAACCATGAGGCTTTCTTGCTGCCAGGTTTGCTTTGACGTTTTTTCAGTGGAGCTAAGGTGTCGGCGGTGTTGGATAACCATAGGGTGAGGTTGGCGGCGGCTTCGTTGGCGTTAGAAGAGAGGGCTGGGGAGTTTCGAAGGAGCGATGCGGAGATTTGGTCCGTGGTGATTTTGTTCCAGTTTCTTTGCAGGGTAGGTTGGGAGTGGTTGATGGGTTTCGGCTTGTTGTAGATGAAGTGAACGCAGCTGTGGTCGGTCCAGAGGAGATCCGTAGTGTGGCTGAAGGAGACATGATTGCTGGATGTGAAGATGGGGTCGAGTGTGTGACCTGCGATGTGGGTGGGGGAAGTGACTAGTTGTTTAAGTCCGAGGTTGGCGAGGTTGTCCAAGAGGGTGGTAGACCCTGGTCCCACTAAAAGCTGCTGGACCAGATGGGATTCCGGGCGATTTGATACAAGCCTTCCCTAAGGAGTGGGGTAAGTTGATCGCCTCCTTATTGAACGCAATTCTGGGGGGAGGTCCTGTACCCGACTCCTGGAAAGGGGCGGAGGTTGTCCTGATTTTCAAAAAGGGGAGTCGTGACAGCCCTGCCAACTATAGGCCCATAAGCCTTTTAACTACTCCCAGAAGGTGGCAGGGAAGGTGATCCTGGGGAGGCTTCTCCAATGGGTAGACGATAATAAGATCTTGTCAGACTTTCAGGCGGGTTTCCGGTCGGGAACTGGAACCATCGAACAGGCCTTTAGACTTATGCTTTTGCACTGGAAGGTGGTGGTGCTGGGCAAGGGCAGTCTCTACTTGGCCTTTATAGACCTGAAGACTGCCTTTGACCTGGTACCTAGGGAGGAATTGTGGAGGGTCCTGCATAATATGGGGTTGCCCCCTATTTACTGATGCTCCTAACCAAATTACACTCAGGGAATTACGCACAGGTGCGGTGGGGCAAAGGGGGAGAAAAGACAGATAGGATCCCTGTATGCAGGGGAGTCTGCCAGGGATGTGTGCTAGCCCCCACCCTATTTTCCTTGTACGTTAATGGGGTGGTGGAGTACTTACAACAAGATCCGGCCGATGCACCCTCCCTGGCGGGCATACGAATCCCTACTCTGCTTTTTGCAGACGATACCCTCCTCATTTCTAAGACCCCCCAAGGCCTGCAAAAGCTTCTCGACCGCTTTCAGGAGTTCTCTTCCCTGAGGGGATTGGTGATCAATGTTGATAAAACTAAATATTTGGTCATGAATCACCCCAGGAAACTAGGGCGTCCACCAGTGTTGAACAACTGCCCACTGGAGAAAGTGGCAGAGTTTGACTATCTGGGAATCCGGCTTAGTGACTCCATGAGTTGGTCTACGCACATTAACAAAATGTTCCTTAGTCATAAAAGAGTGAGTGGCGCGCTACGTAGGGAACACTGTTCTTCCTCCAAACATTGTTTCGCCCCTGTCATTGATATATACAAAGCTAGAGGGGTCACCGCTGCACTATATGGGGCTGAGCTGTGGGGTACTTGTAATCTGGAGGTCCTAGCCAAAGCGGAGAGCAAATTTCTGAAAGACCTAATGTCTCTCCCTTTGAGCACACCCACAGTCCCCGTGTTATTAGACTTGGGATGTAGACCGATTGAAGATCAGGCCAGATTACGCCCCCTGTTGTTATGGGCTCGTCTGTGGAGGGTCCCAGAACTAGCTTCATATGCTGAGGGCCTGTCTGAGGTGATGGCGTTGGGGGGCTGGTACAAGATAAAGTGGCTGAGGGATGTCAAAAGTCTCTTGGGGGAGTTGGGATTGGGCGAAGCATGGGTCACTCGCTCAGCCCCTCCAAAAGCAACCCTAAAGAAATTATACTGGGACTGGGTCTCCTCTAAACTTATTAGCAACCCACGCCATTGTAATTCCACCGCAGCCTTTTTACAAATTAAAGACGTTGTGTCTTACGAACCCAATCTTGACTTGATTACAATCGGACTTGATAGGGCTTTGTACTTCTGGCTTAGGGTGGGTACTCTACCAGTGGGCTATTTGACATCAAGATGGAAATCTAACTTCCAGCACTCTCCCTATTGTGCGCTTTGTTCCTCGAGGGTAGAGACGGTTGCCCACATCTTTTTTGAATGCCCAGACTATGGTAACCCAAGGAAGCGTTGGCTTAAGCCTGTGTGTAGAACATTTGGCACCCGCCAACATTCAGTGGCCCTTCGTATCTTACTTACAGATACCACCCCCCTTGTAGTATGTGGCGTCTCAAAATTTTTAAAATGGTGTTGGTTGATCCGATCAAATAGGCTTTCTTCACTCTTTACCTGGAGCCACATACCAGGTGACCAACATTGATGGAGTACAGAAAGATCATCCCATGGCAGTAGTTAATCTCAGCTGGGGAGGTGTCACTGGGCCCAAGAGAGTGGCAGTGTCTACGAACATGCCTGTAGATTGTCTACTGGGAAATGATCTGGAAATCTCAACCTGGGCTGAGGTTGAACAAGAAACCCATTAAAAAATGGTAAATCTCCATGGAAAGGTTAGTGGGGCTGTGATGGCCCCAGCTCGGGATATCCTCCCTGAAAAGGTTGGTAGGGCTGTGCCAGTCTCAGCCCAATCTCAAGCAGACTCCTTCCCTAGACAGGTTGACAGGGCTGTGAGGGTAACAGCCCAAACCCATTCTGAGTCCCTTCCTGAAAAGGTTGGTGGGGCTGTGATGGCCACAGCCCAAACTCAAACAGATGTTAGTGTTGTGAAGCCTGAAACTATGGATCACTCCACTCAAACAGAGAGCATGTGGGAGGAAGAAAAGTCTCCCTCCCACCAGACATTAGGTGAGAGTCAGCCTCCTCAACGAACTGACCCTACCCCTTGTGAAGGAACTACCCCAGAGGTAGTCAGGCCTAGCCTGGCAGAGCCTCTGATGTCAGTGGACCCTTCCAAGGTGGGACCCAGTCTGGAGCAGGTAACCTGCCCCTCTCTACCCTGCCTCAGTCAGACCAGGGTTAAAGAGGTTAGGGAGGCCAGTGGTGGGCCCCAAAGGGCCCCTGTTCACAAGAGCCCCCACCCCATCAGCAGATATGGGGCACCAAAGCTAGCAGCCCTAGCAAGGTGAGAACTTCGAAAACTCCTGAGGGATCCCCCTTACACTTAGTTAGGGACCTCCCCCAGATAGATTCTGTTGGGCACAGCCAAACCTGGGACCCAAAGGCCCCAAACCTGACCTGTCCCTCCAGGAAGCCAACAAAAGGGACCCAGCCTCCACCTTTAGGTAGCCAGAGGTTGACCCTGAGAGCACAGTGCAACTCAGTCATGGAAAGAAAGGCATCCATGGTGGATAGTGATTGGAGGAAGCTGAGCCCTACATTAGAGGAGCCTCACTTCAGTACTCCATCTCAACACCAGCCTTTTACTTTGCCAAAACATACCACAGGTAGGGATTTCCTTTGGTGGAGACCTTATGATACCCTTAGGGTAAGGGATTGCTTAGTGGACCATGAGACAGGGGGTAACCAGCTAGTTCCTTATATGGCCTTATATGGCCACTTAGGCAATATAGACTTACCTGGTCAAGGATAGCCTTCTCTCCTTTCGTTTGGGCGGGGGGTTGTGTAGGAAGGTGGATACCTGACTATGGTTACCCCAGATTTTTTGCCTAGTGTTTAGCTGGTTTTCAACTTAGTTGGCCTGGGATCCTGTGATTCAGGGTCCCAGGCTATCTACTCTCTCTGTAAAATGGACTCCATATACCTTAGGTACATCTCCAATTGGATATTGGGTCACCTTATGAGCCCCTGTACAGTGTACTATAGGTACCCAGGGCAAAGGTGCATCCAAGGCCTGCCAGGGGCTGCAGCATATCTTTTGCCACCCCTGGCTGGCCATCCAAACTGACACAACTGGCTGATCACTCAGCTGGGGCAAGGTGGTGTAATCACCCCTTGTTCAGATATAGTATACCTATGTCTAAACCTATATCTGGACACATATGCACCTATAAGTCACTCCTATGGCAGGCCTTAACAATCCTGGAGGCAGAGTGCTTGGTTTTATGTGAGATGGTGCTCTAGCATGAGCTGAGCCTGTCTGCAGCTTTCGGAACCATGTCCTTATAGCTGTTCTAGGATATTGCCATACCATATACTCTTAAGTACATTATGAACCTTGAGGTTAAATGTTATCTATGGTTTGACTTTATCAAAACATGTTGTGTAAGGTGTCATACGCTTTGGAATACTACCCCCTCACCAGTCCTGGCGACGGGGGTAGCAGTCCACCCTTCTAGAGGGAGAAGACATGTTACTTTCCTTAAATGCGGTTAAGTCTAACCAGAGCCTCAGCATCACAAAATGGATGCTGCTGCCACAGACACAAGTCTGGCCTCCTGCTGCTGACCAAAACTCCGGCAGGGGAGGCCTGGATAAAAAGGTTTCCTGTCACAGGGAGGTGTTACACCACCCCAGACAGGAGATAGTGGATTGGGGCAGGAAGGGCTGAATGAAACTAGACACTGCCTGGGGCGCACAAGGTGTCCCAGGCAAAGCCCAGTTCAAACCGGTGCTGGGGCACTCCAGCCCCAGCTCTGGTGCGAAACTGGACAAAGGGAAAGGGGTGTAACCACCCCCTTCCTGAGTTTCACCCATAGGAGGGACATAGCAGGAGATCCAGCCCCTTGATTTGGAATAAAGGTAGGAGCTTTCCCTTAGACATTAGATCATCCTGACTGAAACTTTGATATGAAACTCTGGACCCTTTGACATCCTACTCGACGTAGAAGACTGAAGAATCTCCCTTGTGGTCAAGGAGTGACCACCCTGCACAAGCAGGCACCATTAGCGCTCAAAGGGTTTCTTTGTTGTTGATCCTGCTGGAGCTCGAACAACAAAGACTATCAAGAACTGGACTTTCAGACTTCCAACCGCCAGATCAACAGTCCCAGCAAAGCTGAGACCCGTGGATCCGACGTGAGACGTGGGACCGGCCACCTTGGAAAGCCAGCAAAGTGCTTCCTGTGCAGCTCCCGAGGCATCATCGAAGCTGTGCATTAGGGATTGTGAAGCCCCAGCCCCGAGTAGCTTTTGCACCAAAGATCACCTCTCCACACTCACCTAGTGCTGCGTGGGGCCCTTTTGCATTTTCCTGCTCAACGCATTGTCCGGTCGCTTGCCCATTGGCTAGTGGCTCTGCGACGACAAACCTTCAAATTTTCACTGCTGGTCTGGTTGCTCCAGACTGGCCCTTGCTCCCCTGAAAAGGAGCAGTCCATAAAGCTTTCCGGGTCTGACCCAGAAGCCATCTTCGAGTCCTGAATGGGTTGCATTTGCCAAGGCCCGTTGACTTCGATTTGAGAACCGACACCGCCGACAGCCAGAGCCTTTCTATGACAGTCCGTGTTCACCTCCTGGTTGTCGTTGACGCCTGCTGGTCCACGTGGCAGCGGAGACAAACTTCATGACATCACCTGATCACAACCCGACATCGCCTGGTTCCTTCCTGGTTCCTTCCTGGCCACTGGCTTGTGACCCAGACTCTGTCCCCTCTGCTTTCAGGTACTCTACATCTTTGATCCACCCTTAGATCCAACCGGACTCTTCACCTTTGCCGGTGCAAAAATGATGCATTAATGGTGTTGCATTAGTCTTATGCATTAGTCTTATGCCTGCCATGAGGAAGGCATAAGGTTTTGACACATTTTATCCTAGAAGTGGCACAGTGAAATCTCATAGATTTCACTGCGTCACTTCTATGAGGCTTACTTGCGTGGGAACGCCCCCGCATATATTATACCTGACGCAGGTATAATGTAGCCCAGGGGTTTACAAAGTGACGCATCTGCTTAGATGCGTCACTTTGTAAATAAGGAGAAACAGAGGGCATGTTTTACGTTGCCGCTATGTCACAAAAAGTGACGCAACAGTGGTGCAAAACTGTTACAACCCCTCATAAATAGGGCTCTAAATTTCTTAGATGCCTAGAGAGCAACCCATGCTGGGGAGAGGGATTACACCTACTACTTCAATGACCACAAGACCCATATGTGGAACAACTATTTTCTAGTGGCTGCCTCACTCCAACCTCACATTTTATCAGCCTTCATAGGAACCCAAACCCTGTTGCACCATGCTCTGGTGTTCCTACTGTTAGATGTAGGAGCCTCTCTCCAGCACACAGCATTCCGAGACATAGCACTGCGGGACTCAGTGACAGAGTCTTTGGAGTATTACCTTAAGGAGAATGACACCAGAACGGTGCCTTACACCACTTCGTAGGATGCAGCTAAGGCGGACCTTCAAGGCAAGCTCCAAAAGCATATATCCACTGTTGTCAAGTTAGCCAAAGACAAGAAGGAGGTTCCTGAGGCCTGGCTTAGGACTCAGCACAAGGCGACTGACTCTCATAGGGTCTACAGGGAACTGCAGTGGGTTTGAACTGAGCTCATACAGCTTTACCTGACTGATCATGAATCAAAAATATTATCAGAAGGCGGATAAAGCCCATAGATTATTGGCATGCAAACTGCAATGGAAACAGACTAGGAACTGCATCTCCTCCTTGTGGGACGATGTGGGGGTGTTGTACACCGACACACCAGACATTTCCCATCTCTTTAAGAGTATGCAGCATTATACCAGGCCCACCCTCCCCCAGAGTCAACTTAAGAGGGATATCTCAAAGGCGTTGCCTTCCTCCATGTAGACCCCACACTACTTAAGGTACTGGAGGAACCTATTAGTCTCGACGAGGAGCAGACAGCTATTCATCAATTGAAAGTCAACGAGGGCCTGACAGGTTCTCAGCCTTATTTTATAAGGCCTACTGTGAGCTGCTGGTTGAACCTTTTGCTAAGTGTAGGAAGGTGGCTACCTGACTATGGTTAACCCCAGATATTTTGCCTTGTGTTTAGCTGGTTTTCGACTTAGTTGGCCTGGTTCCCTGCTAATCAGGGCCCCAGGCTATCTGCTCTCTCTGTAAAATGGATTCCATGTACCCTAGGTGCATAACTAGATTGGCTTGGGTCACCTTATCAGCCCCTGTACAGAGCACTATAAGTGCCCAGGGCATAGGTGCATCCAAGGCCTACCCGGGGCTGCAGCCTATCTTTTGCCACCCCTGGCTGGCTATCTAAAATTGACACAATTGACTGATCACTCAGCTGGGGCAAGGTGGTGTAATCACCCCTTGCTTAGATATAGTATGCCTATATCTAAACCTATATCTGGACACATATAAACCTGTGAGCCACTCCTATGGAAGGCCTTATCAATCCTGGAGGCAGAGTGTGTGGTTTAACGTGAGATGGAGCTCTAGCATGAGCTGAGTCTGTCTGCAGCTGTCGGGAACAACTCCCTAAGCTGTTCCGGGATAATGCCATACCATATACTATTAAGTGCATTATAATCCTCGCGGTTATATGTTAACTTTGGTTTGGCTTTATCAAAACATGTCGTGTAAGGTGTCATACGATTTGGAATACTACCCCCTCGCCAGTCCTGGTGACAGGGGTAGCATTCCACCCCTCTAGAGGGAGACGACATGTTACTTTACTGAAACGCGGTTGATTTTAAAAGTGCCTCAGATCCACAAAATGGATGCTTCTGCCACAGACACGAGTCTGACCTCCTGCTGCTGACCGAAACTCAGCAGAGAAGGCCTGGACAAAGGCTTTCCTGTCACAGGGAGGTGTTACACCACCCCAGACAGGAGATAGTGGATTGTAGCAGGGAGGTTTGAAAGAAACCAGACACTGCCTGGGGAGCACAAGGCTTCCCCTTGCATAATCCGGCCAAACCGGTTCTGGGGCAGAGCAGCCCCAGTCCCAGCACGGCCTGGACAAAGGGAAAGGGGTGTATCCACCCCCTTCCTGGGTCCCACCCATAGGAGGGGACCAAGATTGGTCCCCATAGGAGGGGACCAATCTTGGGGGCCCTCCAGCCCCCAAGATTGGTATAAGAATGGGAGCAGTGCCAAAGCCCTCAGATTATCCTGATGAAACATTTGAAACAAAACTCTGGACCCTTCGACATCCTACTCAACGTAGAAGACTGAAGAATCTCCCTTGTGGTCAAGGAGTGACCACCCTGTGCAAACAGGCACCATCCAGTACCTCGACGTCTGCTTTGTTGCAGTACCCGCCGGAACTCGAGCGACAGAGATCGACGAGATCATGCTTGCCTGCCTTCTTACAGCTGGATCCACAGTCCCTGCAGAGCTGAGACCCGTGGAGGTGACCGGAAGTGTGGGGCACGCCATCTTGAAAAGACCACGAGACGCTGACCGTGCAGCCCACAAATGACCCTCGAAGCTGTACACCAGGGTTTGAGAAGCCCCAGCCCTGAGCCACTTTTGCCCCAAAGCTCACCCCTCCACAGTCGGCGAGTGCTGCGTGGGGCCCTTCTGCTTTCCTTGGCTCAATGAGTTGGCCCGGTCACTTGCCAGCTGGCTTGTGGCCCTTTTGCCGGGGAAAACCTAAATACGACTTGTGATTCTGGTTGCTCCAGACTTGCACCCACTCCTCTGAAAAGGAGCACCCGCTCTGACCCTCCAGGTTCGAGTGAGAACCAATCTTCCAATCCTGTGTGGATTGCTCTTGCCAAGTGTTGTTTCCTCCGATCTTGAAGCCGACAGTGCCAACGGTGAGAGCCTGCATGGGACAGCTCGTGACCCGCTCCTGGACGTCGCAGATGCCCCAGAGCCCACGTGGCAGTGGAGAGAAGCTCCTCGACAACCACCTGATTGCGCCCGACATTGCCTGGTTCCGTCCTGGTTCCACCCTGGTCATTACTGAGTGACCCAGACTCTGTCCCCTCTGCTTTCAGGTACTTTACTACTCTGATCCACCCTTGGATCACACCGGACACTTCTCCTTCACATCGCCTGCAGCATCTCCAGCTTCAAGCACCATCAACCTGCGTGACAAAACCCGACGCCACTTCGACCCTATGCACCCGCTTCCTGTGGGTGAGGTAACTCAGCAACGCCGGTGTTCCCACACTGGTACACACCTCTAGGGTCTGTGTCCAAAGTTTTGTCCTTCTAGGTTCAGCGGAAGTATCCTTAAACTCTATTTGTGTAACTTTTACGCACCATTGACTTTACATTGGTGCATGCGTGTGCTTTAAGCGCTGCACCCGAATCCTGCGGGCTTTTCCTGACTTCAGCATTGCTTGTCCCGACTGCTCCCAGCGATTCCCTAGGCCCTAGGCCTAACCGCTGTTCGATTGGTATCTCTTATACCACTTTCCTAATATATGGTTTGAGTGGCCACCCGCCCTCATCCATAATTGTGCAACTTTCATATGTTATACTGTGCTTTTGATTTAACGCTTGTGCCCCTTTGCTCATAAAGAGTACTGGGGATTATTTTAGAAATAAACACATATATTTTTATAATATATACTTGTGTGGTGTCCTTTCATTTGGTATTACAGAATTGTGATTGGTAAAACAGCTCGCTTTAAGGCTGCTTAGTCCATGCTACCACTAGGATAGCTTGTCTAATAAGGTTGACTTACAACCATACACCATAAGGGATTGTTTGGACTGATACAAGGTGGTTCCAGAATTGGAAACATCATATATCAGGCCAACTTCTCACATTGGTGTGCAGCGGTGCGGATTTGAGCTTGCTGTTGTTTTACCATTGCAATCTTTTTTATCAAATTGAAAGATCACATCAAGTACCTTAGGTACATATAAATCAAAAGCTTAGCATATTTAAGTTCTACTGAATTTAGTAGTTGTAGATTAAAGAGATTAGCACACCCTGACTACAACTTACTAGCAAGGTACAGTAGGAAAACACTTAGTGTAGGTAAGTGCACCACTTGCACCTCACTAGCAGTCATGTCTGGCACAGGAGGAGCTTCAGGCTCTGCCGCTGTGACAGTTGACCCTACAAGGCAACTTCCAGTTATGAAAAACTTAGCCATAAAGACTTGGGTGCCTTATGCATTGCAAGAGGGCTAAAAAGGGGTAGAAACCCCACCATTCCTTCCCTGATACCCATCCTGGAAAAGGATGACTTAGATAAGGCGAGTGCAGCTCCCTTAGATGCAGGAGATGGAGTGAACACCCCTGAGAATGAGAAAACTCCAGATGAGGAAGAAGAAGAGGAGGAAGAGGAGGAGGATGGCTCAGAAGTAGATGAGCCTGATCAGGATCAGAGGGTTGACCAGGTTGTAGTTGGCAGGCTTAACCAAGCCAACTTAGACCTACATGGGAATGGAGAGGGCCAACACCTCCCCAGATCCTATAACATAATTCCCCCAGGCAAAAGAAGGGTGAGATCTCCATCAGGGGACTCTCATATTTCTAGTGTCTCAAGGAAATCTCAAAGGGGAATGACTTCCCCCCGGAGGAAAGAGCATAGGGCCAGGATGAGGGCTGTCCAACTCCAGATAGAGAGGGAAGAGATAGCCTTGGCTCAAGCTAAACTTGCTTTAGCAAGAGAACAGAGGTAGTGTGGCTTAGATGCCACTGGTGGCAGCAATATTCCTAGAGAGAAAGACAGGGGCTATGACAATTGAAACCTGACAAAAATTGTGCCCCCCTACAAGGAAGGGGATGACATCCACAAGTGGATAACTGCTCTTGAGAGAGCCTGCATGGTACAGCAGGTTCCTGAAGAACAGTGGGCAGCAATCTTATGGTATTCCTTTTCTGAGAAAGGGAGAGATAAGCTCCTCACTGTCAGACACGAGGATGCTAAAAACTACAAAGTCCTGAAGAGTGCTCTAATAGATGGGTTTGGCTTAACCACTGAACAGTACAGGTTGAAGTTCAGAGACACCCAGAAGACACAGACACAGGACCGGACTTATTTTGTAGATTGTGCTACTAAGGCTCTGGAGGGTTGGCTACATGGCAGCAAAGTACATGACTTCACAGGATTGTATAATTTGATTATGAGGGAGCAGATCCTAAGTAATTGTCAGAACCAGCTCTTACACCAGCACCTGGTGGACTCAGATTTGACCTCTCCCCAAGAATTGGGAAAAAGGGCAGATAAATGGGTCAGAACCAGGATTAGGCCTAAGAATCAGGACAATAACCAGAAGAAGGAGTCTACCAAGCCTCAAGATAAGGGTGGGGATAAAAGTAAAGAAAATACTTCCCCAGGGCCCAAAAAATCCAAGGATGGGGGTGGGTCCCAAGACACTTCATCTACCCAGAAAAAGCCATACTGTCATGTCTGTAAACAGACTGGCCATTGGAAATCAGACAGCTGTTGTCCAAAGAATGGCAATAAAGAAAATATACCTCCAAAGCCAGCTTAAACACCTCCTGTTACTGTCAGAAGTAGTCCCCCAGGAAGTGGGAGCACACCCAGGAATCTGGGTGGGTTTACTTTTGGAACACAGGTGGACCCTGGCCTATCCAGGTCCCCATCCCCAAATGATCTTGTTTATGAGACTGGAATGGGGTTTGCCAACTTCTCTGATTGCCCAAATACCTTGAGAAAATATAGACAAGAACCCATCATCAATGGTTCGAAAGTTGAAGCCTTTAGAGACACAGGGGCTAGCATCACCATGGTGGCTGACTGTATAGTCCCCTCTAAGCAACTTTTACCTGGTGCCACATACCAAGTAACAAACATTGATGGAATACAAACCAATCATCCCATGGCAGTAGTAAGTCTCAGCTGGGGAGGTGTCACTGGCCCAAAGAGAGTGGCAGTGTCACCAAACTTGCCTGTAGACTGTCTACTAGGTAATGATTTGGAAATCTCAGCCTGGGCTGAGGTTGAACAGGAAATCCATTCTAGAATGGTAAATGCCAATGGAAAGGTTAGTGGGGCTGTAATGGCTACAGCCCCAACCCAAGATGCCCTTCCTGAAAAGGTTGGTAGGGCTGTGCAAGACTCAGCCCCATCTTTAGCAGAAGCTCTTCCTGAACAGAATAGCAAAGCTGATAACAGCAGATACCCCAACTGAGTCTCCTCCTGAACAGGTTGGTGGGGCTGTGATGGCTACAGCCCAAACTCAAACTGATACCTGTGTTGCGAAGCCTGAAATGATGGATCACTCCACACAAACTGAGAGCGTGGAGGAGGAAGAGAAATCTCCCCCTCACCAGACATTAGGACAGGATCAGCCTCCTCAGGGAACTGATCTTACCCCTGATGAAGGAACTGCCCCAGGGGTTTTTAGGCCTGGCCTGACAGAGCCGCTGATGGCAGTGGACCCTTCTCAGGTGGGACCCAGTCTGGAGTAGGTAACCTGCCCCTCTCTACCTTGCCTTAGTCAGCCCAGGGCTGCAGAGGACAAGAAGGACAGTGAGACCCCCCAGGGCCCCTGTCAAATAAAGCACCCCCATCAACAGATTAGGGGCACCAAAACTAGTAGCACTAGTAAGGTGAACACCTTAAAAACTCGGGAGGGAGCCCCCTTAAAAACAGTTAGGGACCTCCCACAGATGGATTCTGTTGGGCACAGCCAAACCTGGGACCCAAAGGGCCCAAACCTGAACTGTCCCTCCAGCAAGCCAAACAGAGGGACCCAGCCTCCAGCTTTAGGTAGCCAGAGGTTGACCCTGAGAGCACAGTACAACTCAGTTGGAGAAAGAAAGGCACACATGGTGGAAGATAATTGGAGGAAGCTGAGCCCTAAATTGGTGGAGCCTCACTTCAATACTCCATATCCAAACCAGCCTTTAACTTTGCATAAACACACCCAAGGTAGTGATTCCCTATGGTGGAGACCCTCTAATACCCCAAGGGTGAGGGACTGCTTAGTGGACCATGAGTACCCATGCTGGTGCAGGTACTTCCTTATATGGCCACTCAGGCAATATAGGCTTACCTGGCCAAGGATAGCCTTATCTCCTTTCGTTTGGGGGGGGGGGGGTGTAGGAAGGCGGCTACCTGACTATGGTTACCCCAGATTTTTTGCCTTGTGTTTAGCTGGTTTTCGACTTAGTTGGCCTGGTTCCCTGCTAATCAGGGCCCCAGGCTATCTGCTCTCTCTGTAAAATGGATTCCATGTACCCTAGGTGCATAACTAGATTGGCTTGGTTCACCTTATCAGCCCCTGTACAGAGCAGTATAGGTGCCCAGGGCATAGGTGCATCCAAGGCCTACCAGGGGCGGCAGCCTATCTTTTGCCACCCCTGGCTGGCTATCTAAAATTGACACAACTGGCTGATCACTCAGCTGGGGCAAGGTGGTGTAATCACCCCTTGCTTAGATATAGCATGCCTATATCTAAACCTATATCTGGACACATATAAACCTGTGAGCCACTCCTATGGAAGGCCTTATCAATCCTGGATGCAGAGTGCGTGGTTTAACGTGAGATGGAGCTCTAGCATGAGCTGAGCCTGTCTGCAGCTGTCGGGAACAACTCCCTAAGCTGTTCCGGGATAATGCCATACCATATACTATTAAGTGCATTATAATCGTTGCGGTTATATGTTAACTTTGGTGTGGCGTTATCAAAACATGTCGTGTAAGGTGTCATACGATTTGGAATACTACCCCCTTGCCAGTCCTGGCAACGGGGGTAGCATTCCACCCCTCTAGAGGGAGATGACATGTTACTTTACTGAAAAGCGGTTGATTTTTAAAAGAGCCTCAGATCCACAAAATGGATGCTTCTGCCACAGACACGAGTCTGACCTCCTGCTGCTGACCGAAACTCAGCAGAGGAGGCCTGGACAAAGGCTTTCCTGTTGCAGGGAGGTGTTACACCACCCCAGGCAGGAGATAGTGGACTGTAGCAGGGAGGTTTGAAAGAAACCAGACACTGCCTGGGGAGCACAAGGCTTCCCCTTGCATAATCCGGCCAAACCGGTTCTGGGGCAGACCAGCCCCAGTCCCAGCACGGCCTGGACAAAGGGAAAGGGGTGTATCCACCCCCTTCCTGGGTCCCACCCATAGGAGGGGACCTAGCAGGTAATCCAGCCCCCAAGATTGGTATAAGAATGGGAGCAGTGCCAAAGCCCTCAGATTATCCTGATGAAACATTTGAAACAAAACTCTGGACCCTTCGACATCCTACTCAATGTAGAAGACTGAAGAATCTCCCTTGTGGTCAAGGAGTGACCACCCTGTGCAAACAGGCACCATCCAGCACCTCGACGTCTGCTTTGTTGCAGTACCCGCCGGAACTCGAGCGACAGAGATCGACGAGATCATGCTTGCCTGCCTTCTTACAGCTGGATCCACAGTCCCTGCAGAGCTGAGACCCGTGGAGGTGACCGGAAGTGTGGGGCACACCATCTTGAAAAGACCACGAGACGCTGACTGTGCAGCCCACGAGTGACCCTCGAAGCTGTACACCGGGGTTTGAGAAGCCCCAGCCCTGAGCCACTTTTTCACCGAAGCTCACCCCTCCACACTCGCCGAGTGCTGCGTGGGGCCCTTCTGCTTTCCTTGGCTCAACGCGTTGGCCCGGTCACTTGCCAGCTGGCTTGTGGCCCCTGTGCCGGCGAAATACGACTTGTGATTCTGGTTGCTCCAGACTTGCACCCACTCCTCTGAAAAGGAGCACCCGCTCTGACCCTCCTGGTCAGAGTGAGAAGCAATCTTTTAATCCCGCGTGGATTGCTCTTGCCAAGTGTTGTTAGCTCTGATCTTGAAGCCGACAGCGCCCATGGTGAGAGCCTACGTGGGACAGCTTGTGACCCGCTCCTGGACGTCGCAGATGCCCCAGAGCCCACGTGGCAGCGGAGAGAAGCTCCTCGACAACCACCTGATTGCGCCCGACATTGCCTGGTTCCGTCCTGGTTCCACCCTGGTCACTGCTGAGTGACCCAGACTCTGTCTCCTCTGCTTTCAGGTACTTTACTACTCTGATCCACCCTTGGATCACACCAGACACTTCTCCTTCACATCGCCTGCAGCATCTCCAGCTTCAAGCACCACAACCTGCGTGATGAAACCCGACGCCACTTCGACCCTATGCACCCGCTTCCTGTGGGTGAGGTAACTCAGCAACGCCGGTGTTCCCACACTGGTACACACCTCTAGGGTCTGTGTCTAAAGTGTTGTCCTTCGAGGTTCAGCGGAAGTATCCTTAAACTCTATTTGTGTAACTTTTACGCACCATTGACTTTACATTGGTGCATGCGTGTGCTTTAAGCGCTGCACCCGAATCCTGCTGGCTGTTCCTGACTTCAGCATTGCTTGTCCCGACTGCTCCTAGCGATTCCCTAGGCCCTAGGCCTAACCACTGTTCGATTGGTATCTCTTATACCTCTTTCTTAATATATGGTTTGAGTGGCCACCCGCCCTCATCCATAATTGTGCAACTTTCATATGTTATACTGTGCTTTTGATTTAACGCGTGTGCCCCTTTGCTCATAAAGAGTACTGGGGATTATTTTAGAAATAAACATATATATTTTTATAATATATACTTGTGTGGTGTCCTTTCATTTGGTATTACAGGATTGTGATTGGTAAAACAGCTCGCTTAACACGACCTCTTGAGTTTAGCCTTTAAGGCTGCTTAGTCCATACTACCACTAGGATAGCTTGTCTAATAAGGTTGACTTACAACCAGACACCATAAGGGATTGTTTGGACTGATACAAGGTGGTTCCAGAATTGGAAACATCATATATCAGGCCAACTTCTCACACTAAGGGTTTTTAATTCTTTGCTCCACACTATATCTTAACAAACAAACTTTTATGTCGGTAAATTACCATAAAAGAGGTACATATTACAATAATGTTGAATAAACTAGTAAATAAAAATATTAAAAACAAGTGTCTATATCATTTCTAAAAAAGAATACAAGGTTCAGCTAACCAATGGAGATACCCTTCTTAGTTCAGAGATAAGCTGTGCCAGTTTCATATTTTTTGTATCGTAAAATGTCCCTGCTGTTAGTATACGTTAAAATTAATGTTGCGCCTGTCTCTTCCTAATCTGCCAGGCAAACATTAAAAATCTAGAGACAGCAGAAACAGATGATGTGCAGAATCTGTTTAAAGAATATTAATAAGCCAACTCAATATTTGTAGTACAAGATTCCTACAAATGGGGTTTAACCATTTTGATATTGCCCGTTCTATACGTTGGGCAGAAAAATACCAAGTGGGGTATGGTTTCTTTTTTTGTGTCCACACGAAGGGAGGCCCATTTCCTTTGGATTTAAGTATCCCACCCATTCTGACGTGAATACGCAAAGTGGTAATGTTCTGTATCTAAACTGGATATACGAGTTTTGGCCATGTTAGGTTCAATTTCTTCAAAAAAGGTTTCTAGAAGATGAGTGTACTGCACCACTAAGAAGGAAGTTGTTAAAGTGCCTTGTGCCCAAGTTAAAAAAATATTAAACTTGTAAAACTTAAATTGATTTTTTAATTCCTCAACACGTATGGTTGGACAAGAGCCGGTGGAATCAAGCCAAAGAAAGACCCATCCCCACCAGAGATTCATTAACAAATTTGATCCAAGGGAGATTAGCAGCAAGGGGATGTCTAATAATTTCTTCCAACCCACGATGATAAGGCAATAATTCAGGCGTGGCCCACAAACGTCTCCAAAAGAATAAGGAGCGAAGTTCAATCTTTTCCGAGATTGGTCTAAGCCCTGTGTCCAACCTCAATGGAATCAATAGAGTACTAGCCAGAAGGCACAAAAGGTGCCTCATAAACCTGTTTTCAACCCAAAACTAGAGATTTTGAATTTTTGTGCCCCCCCAATCTCAGCTCCATAAAGAGCTACCACCAGTGCAGGATAAGAATATAACTGGAAGACTGGGGAGACAAATATGCAATGGGACCGCTTTTGTAGCTTCTGCAACCCCCTGGCATGCTGTTGCAGTTTAAGTCTCCGCTTTGCTATATGATAAACCCAGTCCATCTTTTCATCTAAGGTAATACCCAAATAATCAAATAGATGGACTTATTCAAGTGGAATACCCTCTAGGGTGGGATTGGGGCATGTGGTATGGCATGGATTAAAAAACATATACTTGGTTTTATTGATATTAATTTCCAGGCCACGCAACGTGCAAAACCTGCTTGAGTAGTCAAGTGTTTTCTGTAGCCCCATCTGTGATTTTGCCAGGAGAAGGGTGTTATCTGCAAACATGAAACCTTTATGTCTACTAGTCCAGGGGCATCTAAATCAGTTACGCTTACTATGGCAGAGTCTACAGTAGCACTGCATTTGAAACAGGACAAAGACCCTACATCTGTTCTTCATACAGGCCCATTGCCCTGCTCAATTTAGATATAAAAATATTTACCTTCATCCTGGTCTACCGCCTCTGGCCCGTGTTGCTATCTAGTTGCCAATCAGGGTTTATTAGAAATAGGTAGGCTAGTGATAAGGTTTGATTAGTGGTGAATGTGATCGATGTAAGCGAACGGGCATGACCAACACCCTCGTTATCTCGCTTGATGAGGAGAAGGCTATTGATCATGTGGATGGGCAATTCCTTCTGGTGGTTCTTTCAAAAACTGGCCTAGACCCCAGTATGACAACCTATCTGTTGGCTAGCTACAATACCCCGACTTCACATATCAGAGTCAATGGTGCCTTCTTGCCTCTGATACCTCATGATAGGGGCAGGGCCATAGGTTGGTCAGTAAGATTGCGGTGGGGGGTGCACTTCAGATTTCCCAACAATCACAATGACATATAATGTTAAAATACATTATGACAAGAAGGGTGCATGAGAGGGGTTTAAGATCCGGGATCTGTACATGTCTCCCTGCTTAGGTTCTACTAATGAACTTGTTCTAACTCTGGTGCAAATTTAAAGAAAAATGTATGGATATCAGTTAAGTATAACCAAACTCTTTCAATAAATATCACAAAAACACACTGAAAAGGCAGTAAGGGATTTATCTGTTGCACCACCTAGCTATACACGAAAGGTATTTTTAGTGGATGTAACCACAAAAGCTGCCCACCTCATTAGTCCACTGCCACAGGACTAAACAATTATAAACAAATCAAAAAGCACACAGAGAGGCAGCAATAACAATACATTGTACAATGTTTAAATGCACATAGAGAGACACATGTCCTTCTTTTGATATGAAAAGAGTCCTTATTTTTATTATTGTTGTATTTTGTTGGTAAAAAGATGTACAAAACGACAGACAATGTTCTTAATAAATGAAGACCAAGGAAACAGCCAACGCGTTGTGCCCGTAGGCTTCTTCTTCTTCGCGCGAAATCTTTATCGAGGTTACTGCCGAGCTGTGAGACGACGGACCATATGGGGATGTTGTAAGCCTTATTGGACAAGCGGTACATATCATAGTTCCAATCAAAAAACTGTGCCTGAAATACCGATATAATTGTGAATTGGTGCAACCATAATGAGAATTTAGAAAGGCATTATTCTTTTCTTGGAAGTATCATCGCCACATAATTATTTGGAAGCCTTTTCTCTGTGATTTCACGTCTCACTCGTATTGTCTCAGCTCATAAGCGGATTCATTCGAGATCAGTTACTGAAGTGGATACCAGTGTACTCTTTCAAATTAGCCCTGAAGAAGCCTACGTGCGAAACGCGTTGGCTGTTTCCTTGGTCTTCGTTTATTAAGAACATTGGCTGTCGTTTTGTGCATCTTTTTACCAACAAAATACAACAATAATAAAAATAAGGACTCTTTTCATATCAAAAGGAGGACATGTGTCTCTCTATGTGCATTTAAGCATTGCACAATGTATTGTTATTGCTGCCTCTCTGTGTGCTTTTTGATTCTTTCAATAAATACTCTTGCACTGGGTGATTGTCTGATTCACTATCTTTCTTATTGCTTTTTCAATTCTATTCAATTCAATATCAAATGTTCACATATATAAAAAACACAATTTAGACACTTTACAGTAACAACAAATGTGGGACATACTTCACTGTGACACTTTACAAATAGATAATCAAAAATACCAATTAAAACAAATAAATAGCAATATGTTACGACAACTCTTACACATAAATACATCATAAACAAAGAGGCATGTCTTTTTACATTACACATATGATGCCTATGTTTGCAAGTGTTTTGTATTCTCTAGTTTGTGGCAAATTAAACCAAGTGTCTTTTTGGATTATCGTGTGTCCTATTTTTATTTATTGCTGGGACCCAGTACCCTTGCTTCCTCGTAGTTTTTATATAGAAACTATATTTTGAGGTCCTGTTGTCAGAGCTTTGAATAGATAGATTGTTGTGGCGCCCGTAGTCGCTCTTTCTGTGGGGTGCCTCTTATGCACCAATTAATTGTTTGTTTATGCTCTTGACCTTGTTATGTGATACGTCGATGCGTTTCGACCTTCGGGAATGGACTTTGACGTTAGATGTTGAGAAGGTCTTCTTCAGGGCCAAATATGTTCTTAAGGGACACTGTCGGTGTCTTTAAGGACATGTTAGACATTCTAAGATGTCCCATGAGTATTATATTGTCGTGGTGCTACTACCACTCTACTTTAAGGACATACTGTATATCCTTTTTTTTTTTTAGGAATGGGACTTTGAGATCGCAAATCCCCTGTTAATAAAACTGTTGCAAAGGAACTACCAAGAGTAATTGCTCAAACGCTCCCTCAAAAGGGCATGGTACACCTCCAGATTATCATTACTAGTCCCAAAAGAACGGGAAAAAGAAATCCCAATGGTCTGTATAATAACATTTTCGGGCTTCACCAATGAAGTCAAAACATTAGTCAGAAGAAACGGACACTACTTGAAAGGAATATAAGAACTGTGCAAAATACCAATATTTGCGCTAAAAAGAAACCAAATCATAAAAGCAAACTGGTTAGCGCAAACAGTCAGGTGAAGAAACCAAAGGTTTCCACAAAGACTATGCTTGCTTTACCCCCCATTAAAGGTCGCCACAGATGTGGAAACTGCACTTTGTGGGCAAGTACCATAGGGGACCACATATTCAAATACAGAGGAAAAAATATCATCCATGAAGAATTTACTAACTGTAATACTACGAATGTAGTATACTGTGTAGTATGCCCCTGCAAACTTGTATACGTTGGGAAGACAACCCAAGCAGTAAAAAAAAGGATCATGCAACATAGATCCAGAATCAAATGTAAAGTCCTGAATGCACCCATGGTCCAACACTGTGAAGAAAAAAGGCTATGGGCCACAATACATAAATTGGACTATTCTTAAGTATGTGAAAGGAAGATGTTCAGACTCCCTTCTATCTCGGTTTGAAGCAAAAAACATTCTACTGATGGGGACAATGGACTACGGACTGAATGAGATGAGGTAAATAATGCACTATATATGAACAGACATCACCCTTCCTCATAATTGCAACCCGCCAAGATTTCGCTAAAATTGCCCAAACCTACTATGCCAGCTTTCTAAAATGATAACTACAACACACAATAATCACTATAGCCATATAAAATATGTATGAATACAACAAAAGGAGGGAGGGAGAGAAAAAAGTGGATTCAGTCTTCCCTGGTAATTCGTTTAAACAAAATTAGAATCCACTCAGAAGGTGGTAGTGATCCCTAAAGTGATGGGGAGCACACAGTGTTGTTTAAATACCCCTCACACACCAACAGGCCCCTTGGTGTCCTGCTTCATCATCTGGGCCTTCGCACCCCTCTACGGGATGCAGCGTGCTGCGACTCACGGATACGTAGGAGCACTGATAGTGAACTATGTGATTGTGTGTGTGAGAGGGAGTGTGAGTGGTGAGGTGAGAGAAGTGAAGGTTAAAAAATACCTGGCTCGTAGGAAAAAATATTTATTATGTCCTCGGCTGGTATTGATAAAAGGGGTGCAAGATGAGGTTGTCAGTTATACGTATTAGGGTATATCAACCTCTATAAAGTGCGTCAACATGTTTCGGAGTACAGCGACTCCTTCTTCAGGACAAGGATATGCACGATTATCCTCACCTTACTCACATGGGTGTGGAATGTAAAAGTGTATTTTACAAAAAACACTAGGTGAAATGTACCTATAGGTGTAGAAGTGTGGATAAGGTCTGTTGCGCCCACTTGGCGTTTGAAGAACTTATGGATCAAGGTTGTCTGACCTCATGAGCCTAAGCGTGGTATTGGGGTTCCTTCCTCACTGCTCAATATAGCAACGGTTACTGCACGACCTAGTAGACTGCCATCCCCTCAACGCGGCTCCGACGATGCACATGTGCCCCTTCTCATTTTTGCCCTTATGATGGAGCAACTGAATCATCGTCTTGAAACTAACCCTGGGATTCAAGAGCTCGAATATACGGAGAAACTTATAAACTAGCTCTGTATGTTGACGATGTGTTTGTTTTCTCATGTGTCCAGACACAACTCTTCTACTTCAGTTAGAGAAGCTTAAACAGTTCGAGGAGATGCCGGGCCTCCGCATAAACTGCACAATGTCTAGGGGTCTGGAAGAAGTGGACCCTGCTCATGAGACTTGAACCCTGCTCTCCTCACACTTCACACCTCACAGCTGCAGTCTGCTCTCGATTGACATCACTTCCCCTATACCAAACATTCGGTACTGTTAGAACAGGGGTGTTCCATCAACCCCCTTACAGCACCTCCTGTGGTTGAGGCCCGAGACTGATTACCATTTCCACACACCCCACTATATGCTACAGCTACCCTCCTTCTCCATTGGGGCAAAATTAGCCACTGTCAGTCAACACCACATATCGCTCCCCCATCGTACGCAACCCCGAGTTTGTGCCAGGGATGCTGGATACTCGCTTAGTGGATGAGGGGGTGGAGCGCCACCTCTTTTGGGTGACTTGTAATGATATTTCCAACATGGGGTTGTGAAAAAAACAGGCAGTCTTGCATTCAGCATTTCCATTTGACCCATACGGATGAGTTCCTCCGTACTTAGCTCCTCCACCCGTGAAAACAAATGGTGGCAGAGCCAAATCGCCTTTAGAACGGCTCTTCTCCCAGGGGTTCCCGCGAAGGGGCAGAACTACCTGTATGCAGCTTTGGGTGGCCTTTCCCAGCCTCAAAGGCACCTCTACCAGTCTCAGTAGAAGCAGGATTTAGGGATCTCTCTCTCCTATGAGACATAGCAGTGGCTCTAGGCATGAGTGGCCGAGACTTACATTTGTCTCTACTTAAAGGTAATGCCCATAAGATCATAAGGGATGGTTCTTTACTCCAGTACGTATCCAGGCATTGGTTTGAGGCCTCAGATCTCTCTTGGAGAGGATGTGGGGCCAAGGACTCTTGAATATGTGGTGTCAATGTGTACATGTATAGAGTTTTTGGCAAGAGGCTCTTTTCTTGATCCTTCAGATTTGTTCAGTGTGCCTGCCAATAAAGATGATGGAGGACTCAGTCCACCCCTACACCACCCTAAGGGGCAAGCTACTCACCTTCTTTCTTCTGGCAGTGAGGCTGACCATAGCCCACACTTGGACGAACCCTTACCCACTGGGCCTTTCACTGTGGTGGACCAAGTTGTGGCACTTCTATGCCATGAAACGTTGGACCACCATAGTCACAGACAAAATGTTTAAGTTTGAACTAATCTGGCTGTCTTTTAAGATCTATGTTAAGAGGGATAGGGCGGAGGTGCGCCTGTCTACTATCATGCCAGACATAGAAATGTCTTTACCATCAAACAAGGAGGTAGAGATTAGGCTTTGGGTGGTACTACTGATATGGGCTCTCTAGGATAAGTATGATCTAGTGATGTATGGATTCAAATGTCAAGCAAAATACTTCCCATTTTAGGTCTCATCTGAGACAGCACATACGCTTTGAGCGCTCTCACTTGCAAGCGATATTGTATACAACAAGAGATTTGCAGCCCACCCATTGCTTTGTTGGATTTTTGACACTCATATTTGATGCCTTCTAATTGGCCTGCTCATGGTGGCTTCACTGCCCCTTCTTTCGGCTGAAGCAAGAACCAAGTACTGATTTCTACATCTTGATTGCTGTTATTCTACTGATGGTGCTGTGATTGTGGTACTACTTATATTTTTATTTCTTCCCTGTTGTTGTTCAACCTCTTGCCATTTGCAGCTTTGGTTTACCGTGCCATACAACTTTAAAGAAGCCCCGTTCCCCCCTTTGAAATGGAAATTGATTGTGACAACAGATGTCATCTGCTTTTATTGTGACAACAGATGATAGCTGCTTCCAAATGTATTTTCACTAAGACATGGACATAGGTGCAGATGCCTTCTTTATAACATAGGATTTTTTGCCAAATGCCATGTTTTTCTTTTTCACAGATACAGAGATTAATTGAATTGCTCTGAATCACAGGGGTATTGTGCCAAGGCCTAACAAGCATTGGCAAAGTCAATGTCTCACCTTTGAGACTATTGCCTCTGCCATTGACTTTTGTTCATGCTGTACAACATGGACATTGGCGACTTTAGCAATGGCTGTATAGCAATGTGATTGTTGTGCTGCATGGCTAAAACTTATAATAAAAAACGCTTTAGCCCCAGATGCGTCATAATGCTTTCTTAAATTAGTTTGAGCCTCACTGAAGCCTGCGCACTGCTGTACAGCATGGCTCCAAAACATTGCCAACGTCAATAGCTCTCTTAGACCAGACCTCTTGGCTTTGCTAGTGCTTGTTTATTGTTCCAGAACATGGTCATAGTGATAGGAGTTAGCCTATATGCAGAGTATTTTGTTAACAGCAGCAAATATGTTCAATCATCTCTACTCTGTAGTATTATGACTACCTTTCCACTCAATTGAATAACCCAAACACAAGAGAGTATATCGAACCAGATGATGTCTGAAAATCCAAGAATATCTGAACACTGTCAGACTCCACGCTGCCGAATCCGGTTGATGCACATATGACTCCACCTCCCTATCTCACCAACACGCCTGTAATAACAACACAGCGTGTTCGAGCGATAAGGCGAGGGAAAAAACAGGAAACAAACAAGGAGGGGACGGAAGGGGGGCTGCAGGGAAGGGACAGCTGGAAGACAAGAAAACAATAAATACAGGTTATTCGTATTCACCTTGAATCCCTACACTCTCTCGGTCTTACTATGTAAGTGTAATTGTTCACCTTTATCAAAAGAAGAATTCACCTCCTCCTCCCTGTAGTCCTTAATGTTGATGTTCGCCACACTAGTCCCTAGAGAACACAAACACTATTAGTGTCAAGCCTCCTCCTGATTCAACATATAATACTATTCATAGTGATGAACCTACCCTGCCTTGTATTGAAAAGTGTCCAAATTATAATCCAGTGAATATCCCCAAACCCTATGTGAAATCAGCTACAATCCTGTTCCTCTTTTGAGTCTGTTTACATATGTACAACACTCTCCAATCGATACTTGAAGGACACGGTAAGACGTAGCCTCGATACTACTATCTTCCGCTCTCTGGTTCTGACCCTGTTTCCTGGTTATCCAGCTCCAAACACGGAAAGGTGTAGGATCTCCCCCCACTACCTTCCGCTTTGGCACTTGCTTTAAAAGGCACTAGTGTCTTTCTTCGTAACGGAAGTACGCAGAAAGACCAGACCGCAGTACTCCGTTCTCTAAGGGGCAAACACAATCCTATAATTCACTTACATGTTCGACCGCCTGAGTCAGGTTACAAAACAACGTGTGACAACTGACGCGTTAACTTCACGCGTTCATTATCCGAACTCACAGTACTGTAGCAGCAGAGCAATCCACGAGGTATCAAGATCTCCGGAAAGCGCCGACCTCGCGCTGCCGATGAAATGTCCGAAGGCGCCGAACCTCGCGCTGCGGGGAAAACAAACAAAAAGCGCCGACCTCGCGCTTCGAAACTGCAGGACCTATCGCACTGAACTTTCTTCTTCGTGCTAATCGCCAGCAGAACAATCCATGAACCGAATTCTCCTCCAACAGGATTAACCTGCAATACTATTCTCCAGTATCTCCCAAACTCGGGAGAAACACAAAATCACGAACAACGTGAAGAGGGCCGCCCTGTCTTTTATGGTGCCCCGCCCCCACACTAGAATTCTGGGAGATGTAGTTCAGGTTTTAGGTGGCGCATCTCGGCAAATCCTGACAGAATGCCCCCCTCCCTAGCGCCTTCTAGGGCCAGACTTAACAGGAAATCTTTGACGAACAGACAACACCTTCCCATGAGCAGGCACCTCGGAACAGCCCACCCCTTGCACGTACTCTACCCTGACCTTGTTCAAACATCCCTGCACCCCATTATGATCCCTCTGCAGCCTTAACACCTTTTCCTTAACAACAGGCTGAAATTGGAGATCAAAAGGGATAACAACCGGCAAAGTATTGGTATCAATTCCGGAATTAGCAAGGAAGGGGAACATTCCAGGGGGACTACGCCACTCATTCTTACTAGACCTCTCAGCCCTCATCATGCGTTTAACCTTCCCTGTAGGAATGATAGACTGTTTATCGTCCACTCCCTCCTTGATTGGCAGCATTTGTTGGGTGAATGTGTCTGTATTCAGACTACTCAACCTATTGCGAACGGTGACCACCTCTTTCTTTGCCAACGTGGCCACCTTGAACTGACATGCGACTACCGCTAAAGGTGATGATGCATAAGACACCAGATGTTCCTGACAATACCCAGACAAAAACTGAACTGTTCGAGTTCTCCAATCTATAGAAGGGTTGTGGTACGTAAACCACGGCATCCCCAATATGATCTCGTATTGGGGAGCTTCTATGATGTTCAACGTTATCTTTTCCACATGTCTCCCTTCTGACACATCTATTGACAACATTACCTCAGCTGTCTTCTCCACTATTAGACCTGATTTTATAGGCTGTCCATCTACAGCCAAAACCTCCTCTGGTATATCTCTAGGGACTCTGAGTATAGCTAAGCGAGACACTAACCCATTATCAATAAAATTGCCTGTGGCTCCTGTGTCCAGCATAACCCTAACTGGATGACTTTTTTGCTCATACTCTAAGGACATGTTAAGAACCAGGTGTGACTCATTCACGCCTATACCCGGTGAAGATAGGGACGTGAGTCTCCAATCAGGCATCACTTTCTCTATGGATGAAGGTGCTAACAAGTTGTCTGTCTCCCTTCCCATAGTGGAAACAGCTATTCTTTTGTTCTTGTTCCAACTAGAGGAGTTTTGGGGCTTAGAAGGGCATTCACGCACGTAATGCCCTTTCTTGCCACAGTACATACAAAGACCGTGTACTCTTCTGCTTTCTTTCTCATCATAGGACAGAGGGGATCTAACAGCTCCTATTTCCATAGGTTCTGCCCCGTCTGCTGATGCCTCTAGAGCTATAGGAGGGGAACTCACTATACTATTGTAACCCCTGTCCCATTTTCTTCTATCCCCACTCAGCTCAGTCAGCCTACCATCTAATCTCAGGACCAAGTTCACCATATCTACACAAGTAGTGGGTTGAGGATCTATGTAGGCCACAGCGTTCTTCAATTCATCTCTCTTTACCAGCGGAACCGCCCAATTGGCTGCATCCCCCACCAGATATGATATAGCAAATGCCACCCGGGAGTGATTCGTAGGGAATGAAGCTGGTTTGCACGAGAAGTGAAGCATTATTTGGGTCATAAATGCTTGCGTCTTATGTGGATCCCCCCCATAACGTTCAGGGGTGGCCAAGGGAATAGGGGGAGGAACCGTAACCTGGATCTGAGAAGGGCCAGATGAAAAAGGGTTCTTAGATAGTTGTTCAACCCTATCTTTAAGAGCCACTGCCTCAGCTTTGGAAGAAGCCAATTCCTGTTGAACCAAAACCAACGCCCTCAACACATCATCCAAGGTGGCCATATGTACACCGACCGAACCAGGCAGAATGCAATTCGTGGGTTCGTGATTCTGTCAGACTCCACGCTGCCGAATCCGGTTGATGCACATATGACTCCACCTCCCTATCTCACCAACACGCCTGTAATAACAACACAGCGTGTTCGAGCGATAAGGCGAGGGAAAAAACAGGAAACAAACAAGGAGGGGACGGAAGGGGGGCTGCAGGGAAGGGACAGCTGGAAGACAAGAAAACAATAAATACAGGTTATTCGTATTCACCTTGAATCCCTACACTCTCTCGGTCTTACTATGTAAGTGTAATTGTTCACCTTTATCAAAAGAAGAATTCACCTCCTCCTCCCTGTAGTCCTTAATGTTGATGTTCGCCACACTAGTCCCTAGAGAACACAAACACTATTAGTGTCAAGCCTCCTCCTGATTCAACATATAATACTATTCATAGTGATGAACCTACCCTGCCTTGTATTGAAAAGTGTCCAAATTATAATCCAGTGAATATCCCCAAACCCTATGTGAAATCAGCTACAATCCTGTTCCTCTTTTGAGTCTGTTTACATATGTACAACACTCTCCAATCGATACTTGAAGGACACGGTAAGACGTAGCCTCAATACTACTATCTTCCGCTCTCTGGTTCTGACCCTGTTTCCTGGTTATCCAGCTCCAAACACGGAAAGGTGTAGGATCTCCCCCCACTACCTTCCGCTTTGGCACTTGCTTTAAAAGGCACTAGTGTCTTTCTTCGTAACGGAAGTACGCAGAAAGACCAGACCGCAGTACTCCGTTCTCTAAGGGGCAAACACAATCCTATAATTCACTTACACGTTCGACCGCCTGAGTCAGGTTACAAAACAGCGTGTGACAACTGACGCGTTAACTTCACGCGTTCATTATCCGAACTCACAGTACTGTAGCAGCAGAGCAATCCACGAGGTATCAAGATCTCCGGAAAGCGCCGACCTCGCGCTGCCGATGAAATGTCCGAAGGCGCCGAACCTCGCGCTGCGGGGAAAACAAACAAAAAGCGCCGACCTCGCGCTTCGAAACTGCAGGACCTATCGCACTGAACTTTCTTCTTCGTGCTAATCGCCAGCAGAACAATCCATGAACCGAATTCTCCTCCAACAGGATTAACCTGCAATACTATTCTCCAGTATCTCCCAAACTCGGGAGAAACACAAAATCACGAACAACGTGAAGAGGGCCGCCCTGTCTTTTATGGTGCCCCGCCCCCACACTAGAATTCTGGGAGATGTAGTTCAGGTTTTAGGTGGCGCATCTCGGCAAATCCTGACAAACACTAGCCACACCTTCCAAGTAAAGGCAAAAGTGCACTTTGTCGAGAGAGGCTTTATATAGTGAGAAATAAATGCCAGTTTCAGCTGAATCTTTCTCTGTCAGAGTAATAGCCTGCAAGGGCATTTGCCGTCTGGTCTGGGGTGAGATTATGTGCAGCTTCAAAATGCCTTGTTATGCTTTTTAGGTCGAGGTATATCCGGTTTTGCCGAAGGCAAAACCGGATGTAAAGAGATCTTATGCTGTGTAGTAGGGCAGTTTAGACCCGCCTCTCAGCTCCGTTCGCTTTCATTGGCTGGCTTCCTAAACAGAGGCCAGCCATTGGAAGAGAAGTGAGTCATTCCAAACAAGCCCCGTCTTTTTCGACTGTTTTTGCTGTTCTTTAGCTCGTGACGTTGTCCGTCACTCAGGACAGCAAAACACGCCCCCAAATCCGAAAATGGCCGTGCGTTTCTCCAAGGCATTTTCTCCTTGCCTCGGAGAAACGTGGTGGTGTTTTTGGAGCTGCTCGCCTCCCTAGGAGCTGCTCGGCTTCGCTCCTCTCCTCCCTTCCCTCTGCCCTCCTCGTCGCGCTCTCGCCTCCCTCCCCCCCACCCCCCCACCCCCCAGCTCTCCTCCGTCGTGCTAAAAATCACATCGGACCGCATTTGGTCCACTTCTTCACTCCTCCCTAGGAGCTGCTCGGCTCCGCTCGCCTCCTCCCTTCCCTCTGCCCTCCTCCGTCGCGCTCTCGCTTCCCCCTCCCCCTCCCTCTGCTGCAGCTCTAAGCATTTCCCACGGGTCTTTTGCACAAAGCAGCGATGCTGATCCGACAGCAGTTTTTTTTTTGCATGAGTAAATGATGCCAGTGTTTTGTGTTCAAGCCTGGCGGGTTAAAATAATGAAACTTTCGCATCTTATCCACAACAAATCGTAAGCCTGTCAAAAAGACGGAAAAGTAGATATTTGTCGCGATGCGAGTCATTGCTTTTTTAAGAACCCAAAACACTGCAATGTCCTTGCTACATTCTGTTTTAGAGAGCTGAGGATTCAAATGGATTTGCACAATTTTTCTTCAAATTATAACATTATTCCGGAGGCGGGGCTATGGCCGGCGCGCTCGGGAAATGGCAGGCAGTGGCTGGACTTCTCAATCAATCAGGATTGTTATGAAGCACGACTACTCAACCGCGAGGGTCTCACGACGGAAAAGTAGATATTTGTCGCGATGCGAGTCATTGCTTTTTTAAGAACCCAAAACACTGCAATGTCCTTGCTTCATTCTGTTTTAGAGAGCTGAGGATTCAAATGGATTTGCACAATTTTTCTTCAAATTATAACATTATTCCGGAGGCGGGGCTATGGCCGGCGCGCTCGGGAAATGGCAGCCAGTGGCTGGACTTCTCAATCAATCAGGATTGTTATGAAGCACGACTACTCAACCGCGAGGGTCTCACGGCATCTAACCCTTTACTCCCCGCTCTGACCAAGAAATGTTGTACGAGAGTCTGTGTGAATTCCTCGCCATTCATAAAACATCAATGGAGTGGGGGAGGAGACTGCAGAGACACCTTTCAGTAGAGTGTATTGCAAAGGCCAGTAACGGTGCTAAGAGTTTGTGGAAGTTGGTGTCCGAAGAAGCAAACGAGGATGCAAAAGAAAGCAAGAGTTAAATATTGTACCACATGACTTTTTCACCCCATGCACTGTTCATCGATAGGTGCTCTGGTGCTCTATTGTTATATTATTAACAACAAAAATTGACATTCCTGCTCACCGACCACTTGAGGCACACATGAAATACTAAAAACAAGCCAGTACAATTAACAAATGTAATTGCGTCTGGATTAAAGGCAGTGTCCCTCGAGCCCCTGCTGGTGACAGTCTGGATTTAAGATCACAAAGTGCCAGGAGTTTTGACACAGGCAGTCATGCGTGTTCAGTTGAAAGGGTATACAACCGGCACCTTGCGTTTCTATCTTCATGTCGGGCTGGATGAGCCTGGAGCCAGATGGGACACCGCAGCTCGTTGGGCCACACGAGGCCAGCCCTGGAAGGTACAAATAAGAAATGACAATGTGTAGCACAAGTACACACTGCGCTTATTTAACCGCATTTATTATTGTAGCTATTCTATAGCGTTAAACTCGTTTTCACACGAATCTCATGTCGATCAGTGCCTAGTAACAGTCAGAAACAATTGCAGGGAGAAATGCACTATTATGACAACATGGTGCAAATTCCCATAGTGCTACCTTCTCGTGGGGATCTGCAGTGTTTATCAACAACGACAGTGGCCAATCAGCAAAGATGTGGGCGGTGCTAGCCTCGCTCCGGATTGTGTAAACAAAGCCTGCACTGAAACGGAGAAGACCTGGACCAGTCTTGTGTCTCGAGTGCTTAGATGACAATCTGGGGGCTTTGGTGAGCTGAGCGCCCTAACAGAGGGTCCGAGCTCGCTGTGCAGGTCAGCAAACACTGGTCCGACACAAATCCTGAAATGCACGCACAAATAAAGCAGCTTTCAGATCCACTGTATGCAATACTGTGCCGGCTTGATTTAAAAGGATAGATCTCGGTGTAATCTGGAACTTTCTTCCCCCACACTCCCGGTCAAGAGGACATTGACTGATTGGGCAAGCAGACTGAACTCCTTTCGCCTGCATAGGGCATCATATTGAAAAAAGTCCAAGGATTTAAAGGGCTTGCACCCTGTGTGCAGAGACTAGTAACTGATTGTGCACGGAGCAAGGAGGGCCTCCTCTTTCCAGCAGAGGGGCTACGCACTGAATGGGCACGGTCCCATCCTTCCAGCTGAGAGACCAAGGGCAAAATGCACACTGGATTTCCTTTTTGCCGTGCAAGCAATCCTTTCTGAGCTCTGCCTCGCAGGCGGGTTCAGGCGCAGTCCCGGCCTCTTTTTGTGCTTGAAGCTCCTTCGGGCCTCTTATTGCACAGGGTCAGGTGTGATTGCAGCTAATAAGCTTTGGTTTCACCGTCCTCCACCATACCCCCAGGCAGCCCGTGTGCACCATGTCCGAGGACAGCGTGTAGACAGGAATCCCTGGCTAATTGAGGCAGAAATTGAATTCCCCGGAGTTGGCAGAGGCTGCGTTCATTTGTACAACTTCGCCCTGGCCGGGCACTGATGAACACCCCCTCATCCACTGGCCCCACCCCTCCCCCACCTCATCCTTCATTAGATGTGTTTTCTTTCACAGCAGTTTGAATGGAAATGTAATAAATCTCAGCAGCGCTGATGCAGCCTCCTGACTTCTGACATCCCTCTACCTCACTCTTTCACTACCTCAGTCTCTGTCTCTCACTACCTCACTCTATCTACCTCTCTCTCATTACATAACTCTCTCTACCTCACTACACCACTCTATCTCACTACCTCACTATCTCACAACTTCTCTCTCTCAAAACATCACTACCTCACTCTCTTACTACCTCACTCTCTTACTACCTCACCCTCTAGCTCACAACTTCACTCTCTCTCTCTAACTCACTACCTCAATCACTCTCTATCTCACTACCTCACTCTTTCTATCTCACTAACTCACCATGAAACCCCTGGGTGTCTGTGCGCTTAAAAAGTTTAGAATAACATAACTCACTTTCACTCTCTTTCACTACTTCTCTCTCTCTCACTACATCACTCTATGCTTATATCACTACCTCACAACATCCCTCTCCCTCCCTCACTCTTTCACTACCTCACTCTCTATCTACCTCACTCTCTCTCACTACCTCACTCTCTCTCTGCTAATGCAATAGGTATCACATATGCAAAAAAAGCTAATGCCGATAGAAATGACAATGCCATTTATTTAGGGATACAAAAAAGATAAAAAAAATAATGAGCAATACCAATAGCTCTACCTATAATATTGCCGAGACCATTGCATTGTAAATGCTTGTTTATTTTCTGAGAGAGCTGGGGTGGTTGCACGGCTGGAATTTAGCATGGGTGCGCTGGGCCAATGCCGCCAATTTTCTGAGGAGTGCATGAAGTTTGTGCACTAAGGTTATGCCAACAGCATTGCCTTTCTCATCTTGCTTCAGCCTTTTCCTTGTCCCTGTCTGCAGGACTGGCTTTAGCGCTGGTGGCGCCCGGTGCCACAGTTTTTTTTGCCACCCCCACTCATGACGTCCTTCTCCGAGGTTTCTCGCACTACCACCCTACAACATTGCCCCTCATCTCTCCATAGCCCCTCTCTAACATACATTTTGTTTTATAGCACTACTCATACCAGGGTAGGATGTCAGAGCACTTTACATCACACACACATTATATAGAGACAATGCATCATTTAGGCTATAAGAAACGTTATATAACACAATGAGGATTACAAGATTGAGTAATCACATGTGATCCACCAGTAAACAGCATAGTTTAAGATAATTTTTTTCATAGATTTAAAATATAACCCAGTGGTTGGGGTTGGCTTCACTAATAAGAATATATTTCAACCAAAACGAACCTTTTTTAGCAACATTAGGATAATAAAAGACTGGTGTAAAAAAACAATGTTCTAACCTATACCATGCAGTTCTTCAACGACAGTTCATTTGTCTCTGTGCTTTATTAGGATTGTAACCGATGAACTGCAAGTAACAAAAGGATCTCTGTGACGAAAGCAGTAACCCACAGAGCTATCCACCTCAAATACAGTTCAGTAATCTGCATTGCAGGGTTCTTTGCAGCGCCATAGTAGCAAAAATAAACTTTAGGAACCAAACTTTTATTGGTGTTTTGAAGGTCATATTTATTGAAATGTTTTTGAAAGTAAGGGAGGCAAAACTTAATGTCACCATACCATTCCTCGAGACAGAAATGTTAACGTTTTTAGTTCAATTATGCAATTGCAATCTTCCTGTTCTGTGTGACTTTAATTCACACGTCTAACCTTTTACAGCATGCAGCAAATCTGAAAGACTACACCAAGTTGAATGTTGCTGACTATATGGCTTTTTTTTGAGCTGCCCTCCAATTGGAAATGTTAAAAATGAAACAGGTGGAAGTCACGTAAAACACTTTGATGGAACAATTAATGTGACCAAACTGACCTTTAATGCACTACCAAGAACGGAGCTCACTCTGTGCGCCACTGCTAATCCACGAAAAGAAACACGACATGTTGTTTGTCTCCCAGACGGCTCCAGGCAGTTGTTAGGAAAATACAGAGCAGTAAGGGGTGGGAGGCGTGTGCGTGATGGGGGGGGGGGGGGGGGGGGGGGGGGGGGGCTTTCAGTAAATCTACGTAATCTGCAATGTCATCAACACAGGTGTCTTACTTTTATTTCCACGAGGTGGAAATGAAAGAGTGATAACGGTGCGCACTGCAAGCCTTTGGACAATGCGAATGGTGCCGATTTATGAGCACAAATGGCGCCTCCCCGAGCTTGAAGCTCAGTGCAGTGGCACCGGCCGCCCTAAAGCCAGCCCTGCCTGTCTGTTTGTTTCTTTATGATTTGCCAGTTTAAAGTGGTTTTAGTCCTTCATTATCATAAGGTGGGCGATGTTTTGACATCCCTTTAGCCTCATTCCTTGTCCTCCCTTCACTCTTGCCCCTGCTGGCACACATAAACAATACCATCATCTATGTGAGGTAGCTAAACTATCAGTGATTTAGGTGAGCTGAGGGAAGTTCCGGGATGTTTGTGTTCAGGGGCCAGTTCCTGCTCAGGCAGGTACTGACCAGTGAACACAAAAGAGCCCCCCCCCCCCCCTGCTGCCTCATTTCTTGTACTACCATCAGCAAGCCAAATTTCTCTCCGCCCACGCCCAGAGCGCTATCTTAGCAAAAGCCGGCTCAGCGTGGCTCAACAGGTTTGTGGAAAACTTGCAGAAGAACATGATTTTTAAAGTAAAGTATGCACGCCAGGTCCCTTGCTTTGCCCAGACAAGTTTTTCGGGGCGTGATCCTTTTACCAAGAAGCGCATTTTTTTTGTTTACTTTAACTTTTGCTTAATGAAAAATTCTAGTCTCCTCGAAACTGTAAGGAATACGCCTAAGAGGTGGGCAGCTGCTGCAGAGCGATCATGGCTGTACCATGAATCATTATTTTCTTGAATGAAAAACAAGGAAAACACCCTATTGTTCGGTACTCCAACGCTTCAAAAAATGGCATGATTCATGCTCTAAGGCCTCGTTTTTGGCTTTAGAATTTTAGTTTGTGAAGGGCAGAATCCTAGAGAAGAAGGGCTGATTACATTTCAGATAATATGAGTCATTCCATGTACATTCCCTATCTTGCATACTTCCACTGGTTTGCCTTAGTTGGTTACTTAAAAATCGCAATGTTTGAGACACTCCAACCTGCCGTCTTTGCGCGACCTGAACTTGTAAATTATTACTGGCATATACATAGTCATAAATATTTATGGGATGCAGCAGGACTTACTTTTACGGAAATTCCTTCCTTGTTTGCAATGCATGCGGAATGGCCCTTCTCCCCTCTCGTGCCTCATAACATCCAGCTTTGTTGCATGTGAAAGAGTGTGTCGTAAAACTACTCAAGTGAAAAGCCATATTTGGAAAAAAATGTGTTTTAGGTACATGGAGGTTATTTACAAGCCCCGTGCATTGCCAAAACGTCACTTTTTCGCATATTAGAAATGACGCACTGGCAGTGCAAGGGCCTTGTAAATAAGCCCCATGGTTTAATTTCCATTAATAGGCAGAGTTAATACATAGCAGATATTAGAAGTGGGGGCATATTTACAAGAAAATGGCACAGCAAGTAATTTTGCTGCGCCGAGCGGTGTCATTTTCCAAGTACAGGGATGCGCCGTATTTACAACAATACGGCGCATTCCATCACTCACCCTTGCACTGGCAAAAAATAATCAGCCTAGCGCTTGCACAGGCTCCCTTGCAACATGGTGCAAGGGTGCCTGGGTTGCAGGGATGGTTGTTGTGCAGGAAGGGACACATTCCTGCACAACAACAATCATCAGTGGTGTTTTGCCCCTTCAATGTGTGCTGCAGAATGCAGCACACATAGAAAGAGCAAAAAACAAGGAGAAATGAAAGTATTTCTCTTCTTTGTGAAACTCTTAGCTCTACGCTGAGGAGATGCGAGTTTTTGGCGCTGCCTCAGATTTACAGATCTTTGTAAATCTGGAGCAGTATCAAAAAGCAAAGTAGCTTAGTGCCACCTTGTAAATATGGAGCAGAGCACAGCGCCATCTGAGTGTCGCAAAAAGTGGCGTTCTGGTGGTGCACTAGTGAATATGGCCCTCTGTTAAGAACTAAAAATAACCATATAAACCGGAAACATGTCTTCTTGCTTCGATGTTAAAGTGTAGGTGCCTCTTTCAAATTCAATGTCCATTGTGCCTGCCGGCTTTTATGTCATCTTGAAATGGTTGTTTCTGAAACAATCAATGTTGTAATTACTGACCAGTAATTCCACTACTCTAGGTTTATACTTCCTTGTTACTATCATTAACATCCCCCCTCTCATACCTTTGGTTCGCAATTGTGGCCATTTCAAGGCAAAGCTTAGGGATAGTAGATGATGTATTCCAGGTAGGCAGTTCTTTTATCCAACAATGGAATGGTAGGGTGGAGTGTTTTTCTTTTAGAAAAAGGGAAATAGGACAACATAGTGTCCATCTGAGGAGTCATGAGAGTAAGGGCTGGAGTGAACAACGAGGTAATGTAGTGCCACTGTATGTGATCCCCATATGCTAGATAGGGCCATGTGAAGAGAGAGGGCGATCACCCTGGAGCAGCGTGCAACAGTGAAGCATAGCGGGCTGTCACCCATGGAAACAGAGCATTGATTCAAGCTCCCGAACCCAGAGGCACCCAAGCCCTGCCGCCAGACTTAAGATGACTTACCACACCACTGGATGAGCACCATGGATGTCTGCCCCCTTGCCCGCAGCATCCAGTGTTCTACTAGTGCCAGGCCACTGACACACTCTCGGTCCTTCCATACCGCAACTCCAGTAAGTCTGTAAGACTGATTACTGGACCATTGAACCCTTAAGGAAACTTGCTCTGTCTGAACTGCTACAATGCTAAGAGACTTTGACTTTTAAAAAGCCATCATGGACCATCTAAACCTTGTACTACCTGGGGGAGCCTAGCCTGAATGTTGCCTCACACAAACAGGGAATAACCATCGTCCTTAGACAGGGAAGATGACTTAGGATCTTACCCTGACAACACTAGTGTGCAGGCTATTAGTATGTGCCAATATATGTCTTTTTGTAATCATATTTAAATATTGTTTTTTTCATAAATCAAAGTATCTGGCTGGACATTCACTTACTGGGGTTGCTGACCATATTTTGAGTCCTGTGCCAGAGTAAACCTTGCACTTACTTCCCACCAGGGAAGCCTTAGACTGCTCGACCCATGCTATCACTGAGAGTCAAGTGCTGAAGGGGTAGTGCTTGTTCCAATTGTTCATAGCCTATACTAGGTCAGGCCACGGGACTTCAGGAGTAAAGGTCTCAGCCCTTATGGTTTGGCACAGTAGCTCCTGCTTGCCCTGTGGCCCTCTGAATGGTGTTCTGATATTCACTTAAATTCTAAGTCTAATAGATGTTAATAGCTGCTGACAAGTAACGAAAATGCAGAACATTTGTTTCTACAGCTTTAGACGATAAAAGACCAGGTTTTTGCAGAGTGTGCTGTTGTGGGCTTGGGTGACTGTAGATTGCTCCTGAAAGGTACATGCTGATACCAGGGGATCTAGGGAAGTGTTAGTTCTTATTCCAGTTGTATTAAAATGAGCAATGAAAGCATAATATGTCCATACAACTAAGTACAGCAAAGGTAGCACTGTTGGTTTCTAAACATGCACAGATTAAGCTGATAGGGATAGAAAAATAGCCTTTATTAATAAGAGGTGGCAATTTTAAATCCCAATAAACTATTCAGTGATATAGCAATAAGCAACAGAAAGGTGACCAGTCAACCTTTGCAAAAGGCCTTCCACTGCATGGTAACATGTGCTGCTGCGTTTTTAGTACCTTTTAAACCGTTTGAGCTAGAAGCTATTTTTTTTGTTAAAATCTGCAGATTATGCAGTTGACGATGAATTATGTAGTGTATGCGGTATATCTATAACTATACAGCCGCACAGTCACATATTTCCAGTGGCCATGCCTATGGAGAGCAGAAAAGATGAGCGAGAAATAGTTGCACATCTGATCATGTTCACCATCCTTGTGAGGAGAGGTGGGTCTGGTTCTGGGAAGGGTATGCTTTTGACTCTCCTATATTTCACGCCATGCCTGTGTTGTGGCTTGTGGTCTGCGTGATCCTACATTATCAATTTGGGAAGAGCTATGTCCTTCCTTACTGTATTTGAGTGAGAAATAGTTGCACATCTGATCTTGTCATCATCCTTGTGGGGAGAGTTGGTTTTGGTTCTTGGAAGGGTACAACCCTGAGTGCATTTTAGTCACACCATGCTATTGTTGTGGCTTTTGGTCACAGTGATCCTACTTCATCTATTTAAGAAGAGCTAGATCTTCCCTTCCTTACTGAATTGCCCATGGTCTTAGATGGTTCTTCCTTTTAACTGGGAGGAATGCAGTAATTATTCTGCGTACTCTGACATCTTATAGGATGGGAACGTTAGCAGGGGTGACTGTCTGAAATGAAAGGTCCTATTGGGAGAAGTGTGGCTCAGGGGTTAGAGGCGGCAGACCTGGAGCTTGAGTTCGGCCCGGGACCAGGGTTCAATTCCCCGCCTCGGTGGGTCTTGGGCTCAAAAATTCCACGGACTCGTTAATTCTCGCTCTGGTGCCTCCTCGACTCATGGGTTCACACTCTGCGACTCTGGGCAATAGCTTGCTTAATCTCCACAACGGCCCCTCGCGGTGGGATGCCTGGCTTTCACCTTGTGGATACCCTGCCAGGGTCATCTCACAGGGGAATACCAGGACGGGTTCCCTAAGCAAGCGCTGAGATGCCCCAGGGTATGTCGTGCGCTATATAAGTTTCATTCATTTCATTTGTCTGATTATCGTAAGACCTTTTATTTGAATGAATGATGGACCCATTCCATAGATGCTTCACAGATGCAGTTTGCCTAGTTAGCCAGTTAAAAACTTGAAGGGCTGGTGTGAAATGGTAATGTAATGTAGACTTAAATGCAGGAGGCGTCCTGCTCCTTTTTGGATTCTTTTATGGCTTTGGATTTGAAAGAGAGGTGAACCTATGTAGAGTCTTTTACATAGTCTGTGCAAGACAGAGCAAGGGTAATTATATCTTGTAGCTGCTGTGGGTAATTTCAATGTGGGAACATGTGCTGGAGAATTCTTGTGGTATGGAATGTTCGAAAGGCTGAAGTCCATAATCACTCCGGGACGGCTTCCATAGATGTGGAGTCAGTTGGCCAACTTCCTGGGGCCAGATGGTTGGAGATTGGCAATCTTCCATTCACCTGAGGCCAGGGTCTAAGGGCCTGATTTAGATCTTGAATGAACGGTTACTCCATCACAAAGGTGACAGATATCACATCCGCCAAAATATAAATCCCATAGGCTATAATGGAATTTATATTTAGTCGGACGGGATATCTGACACTGTTGTGATAAGTAACCCGCCCGCCAAGATCTAAATCAGGCCCTTTGTTTTTGATGAGTTCAGTTTCAGTAGTTCTTCTGCTTTAAGCTCCCAAGCTTCAGAGTAATTCTTGTGCCATTGGCACCTAAGTAGCCGGTTAGGTTGAAGGACTTGATGAGGATTGCTAGTGGGCTGAGGTTAATGCTGAATCGAATAAGGAAAAGCCTTGAGCCTTGATGAATGTCAAAGTCAGTGGTGACAGAATCGGAAGTGAAGTTAGAAGGGATACAATGCTTGGTTTGTTGAAAACATATTAGGAGGTCTAATCTAGGATAGTTCTTTGGATGCCACATACTTCTGCTCTCAACAGGAGGGTTTGGTGATGGATTTTGCCAAATGCAGTCAGCAGATTGAGCAGTAATAGTGCAGCCACTCAACTTCAGTCAACAGTTTTATCAGGGTATCGCACACAGACATAAATGCTGATGTAGTGCCTCTGCTGGGGCCAAAGCCCACTTGATTGAAGGAGAGTAGGTTGTCTGCTTCCCAAGAAGTCTGCTAAGAATGCCCATAGCAATCCGCCTGCAACTAGCTTGGAGGAACATATCAATTGCATGTATGAACAAAGTAGTGATGCAAGGCGAAACTTGATGGAATGCTACAGAAATAGAAACCATTAGCCTCTTAATGGTTTAATTGCCACAAAATACAGGGATATTACTCATAAAACAATTCTGGTCTTTAATAAGCTGCAAGAAGATAGAAACAACACAAAACATCCAACAGAATATTTCTGCAGTAAATCAGTTACAGGATGTACAATACACTTTATTGCAACATTGATACGCGACCACAACACAGATTACTGAGATATTCGCAGATTCTTGTCTTTATTTTTTGAGTTGTCTTCCCAACATAATATAGGTTGCAGAGGCATGTTAATAGGTATACTACTCATTGTGTATTGCAATTGGTGATGTTTCTCAGTTGCCAAGTCATTTTGTTATTGAAGAAAACTGTTTTGGTAGGCTTTGTCAGATGACAGACAATACAGCTGCCATATGTTTAGTGACCCATAATTAGTACCATTGCACCCTTTGAATTTGAGTTCTCTCTCAGGTGTCTGCGATGAAAACTGTTGTAAAGTAGAAGACTTGTCACCCATGCATTGTTCTTGCAGCTAGATTGGAGCCAGAGGAGGGGAAGCAGGAAACTTCGAGCACTTCTAAAGGAATTCTCTAGAGACTTCTCCTCCTTCCTACTTCAAAGAATGCACCAGGTATGAAAATTGGACCCTCAGACCCACTCTTTCGTTCACTTTATGGACCTGCGATAGGACTCCTAGAGGACTGACTGCTGCTGTGGCCTGATGGGAACTCCACAAGACTGTTTTGCTGCATCTGGAAGTACTACTTTGCTGACAGGAGCCTGCCTTGAACTCTAAGGGACCTGCCCTCCTGCTTTAGTCCAGTTCCACTGCTTGAACTCAGGACTACCAAAGTTACAGCAAGAGCTAGTTGGCTGGCCTGATCAGAGCCTCAGGAGCAAAAAAGGCTCCAACTATCTTGAACCTGCACCTGTATCCTGTCAGAGAAAGTCCTAACCCCCAAAGCAGTGGCCCTCCAGCCTTGGACCTTTGGTGGCTGTGCTAAAGGAGCCCCGATAGCCAAAAGTCAAAATTTGAGACTTGGAACATTCTTGGCTAAAAACTGCTTTGAGAACTGAGGCAAGACTGGGACCACCTCTCAGCCTTCCAAACCAAATGAAGAGTCGGTCAGACGGTAGAGAATACAAACGAATATCTATTTATTCAGGTACACTCAGAGTGGAGCCCAGTCTTCCAAGTCGCTCAGGGGTGCTGCAGATGGACTGACATCAGCAAGCATAGAGATACATTATGTACATTTCAGAAGCATTGAAGGCGGCGTGCCCATAATGGAATTCCCAAGTAGATGCGGCTAAACAATGAAGTACAGAGGATACTTTTCTATTCTAATGCCGGGCACACACTATCTACTACTCAAGGTGTCTCTGCCCGTGCCTGCCACTAGACAAGTGGGAGAAGGCCGCTATCTAGAGGGAAAGGAATGCCCTAATAAGAACAGTGCATACATTGGTGAAGCAAAACTGAGCCTTGGAGAAGCACAACTCAACAGAGGCCTTTGCTCGGAATTGCCGAAGAATACGTTTCAATTATAACTCAAAATGGCAATGACATAGAAAATGGCACAGTGAATGCTAACATACATAGAACAATGTGCAAACAATAATTGTTCTATTGTAACAGACCCTCCTTGTAGCATGAGCTAAACATTTTCTAGTAATAGCAAAGAATATGCAAATCAATAAAACTGAAAATCATAAGTAAACTTCTTGGCTCTTTGGCCTTCCCTAGAACTCCTTCACTAGGCTGTGAATCCTGGCTGTTATTGCCATTGCCATTGCTAGCGCTGGGACACCTCCGTTGGAGGTAGCCGGGTGCTCTATAAATGGTAATGGAACCCTTACCCTGACGCCAAGCTGGTCGCTGGACTTTGGACCCCATCGGAAATTGGATTTTGTACTGCTTTCCTGAGGATTCCTTGCCCCCGTGGTCGCTGCAGCTGCAAGTGCTGTAAGCGCTGACATTGTTTAGAACCTCGCCGGACCCGCTTCGCGGGTCCCGCAGCGCCGTGTGTTTGGAGGCGCTTGACAGTGTGGGTGTGCTCTTACCATCGAGGAGGAGCGGGCAGGGCAGAGTGTCGGCGGGGCTGCGAGCAGGCAGGGACTCCAGTGTCCAGGAGCCCATGCGCGCCCATTGAACACACCTGGGCTGCTCTCCCCACTGGACACGCCCCCGCCTGATCGTTAGAAAAGCCGGCATCCACAACTATCTTTGGAACCCTTACCCTGACGCCAAGCTGGTCGCTGGACTTTGGACCCCATCGGAAATTGGATTTTGTACTGCTTTCCTGAGGATTCCTTGCCCCCGTGGTCGCTGCAGCTGCAAGTGCTGTAAGCACTGACATTGTTTAGAACCTCGCTGGACCCGCTTCGCGGGTCCCGCAGCGCCGTGTGTTTGGAGGCGCTTGACAGTGTGGGTCTGCTCTTACCATCGAGGAGGAGCGGGCAGGGCAGAGTGTCGGCGGGGCTGCGAGCAGGCAGGGACTCCAGTGTCCAGGAGCCTCTGCGTGCCCATTGAACACACCTGGGCTGCTCTCCCCGCTGGACACACCCCCCTGTCCTCCCACCTATTGGCTAGCCGCACTAGAAGTATAAACTTGACTTTACTCCCCGCTAAGCGGGAGCGTGCGGGAGCGCGCCGGGAGAAGCCCGGGACAAGGGCGGGACCGTCTGTGGCCGTCCGGGGCCGGCTGAGGTCGGGCTGGGCCACCCCCATAACATTTTCTTCCTATATTTACTGTACTTCATGGTATTTATTAATTGATGTGTCCTCTGTTTGCTTTTTAACTATAGTTCCAGGCCAAAGTAACGGTGGTGCCTTTACTGTTGGAAGAACATATTTGGATTGTTTGTACTTTGCCGTTTGCACATTGTGTTTAGCGCTAATTTTGTTTTTGTACACTTAAATAATGACTTTACGGTCAGGTAAAGAAAGGCAAGTCCAGGTCTCCACCTCCAATGGCACTTTTACTGGAACGATCGACCAATTTTTTAAACGCACCACCACTATATTGGAGAAGGAGATCGCTCTTGCCGAAAAACGCCTTTCGCTTGACTTAATCACAGGCAAGCGATCTTTCCTTGGTAAAATTAATGAGGCTGTCTCTCCTGTCCCACTTTCCTTGTTGAACAAAGATAGTCCTGATGCTAATGTAGACTCAGCGATAGTAACTGCTCCCGAGAGTTAAACATTGGATTCAGAGGGGATTGGTAAAGAAAGTGCATATGACACGGCCCATGATAACTTGTTGAATGGTGAGACTATTTACCTTGACCAGTCTGGTGAGAAATCAGGACTCTCAGACTCCCCAAATCTTACTATAAGTACTGAGCGAGCGAATTCCTCTACCCATTTGCAACACCCACCCACTCACAATCCTGGGAAACGTAAAAGGATAGACTCGCCTGATTTAGGGGAACATACTGAGGGCTCGGGAATTACCTCTATATCCCCCACACAGCTACCTAACTTTAAGGCGGTTGTTCAGCCTGAGGAACATAACACCACAGTTAACATTGTAGAAGGAATACTCCTGGCTAAGATAGAGTTGCTAATTAAATCATTACTCTTACCGCTATTTGAAAGGACCAGACTATTAAATACAAAAATGGACTCTTTAGATATGCTGGTAAAAGATAATATAGCGACATATAATAGAATTCTTGCCACCTTAGCCTCTAAAGGTTTATCCCCCTCAGACCCGACCCTTCCGAAGACTATCACCGTGAATAATAAAGCTGGGGGTAACAGTCTAAAAGCGGGACCTTCTACTGCAAAAGTGCCGCAGCAAAAACCCGTACCTGGAATAGATGTTACAAAGAAAACATCTATTACTTTGAGCATACCCCAGCAAAAGGCCATAATGCATCCCCAGGCTAAGAAAAACCCTACCCCCACCAGTAGTCACGACCAAAGTATTCGGCCCAGGATCAAACCTATCCCACGGAAACAATGTGTGAACCTCCCCCCAGAGTCCCTGCCTTATACTATCATCTTAACTGGCGTGGCTCCCCTTGGAGAAGGTAAGAGAGAAACACATAAGGATCTTCACAACAAGGTAACGTTCTGGCTGAATAAAAATCGCCCACTCCCTCCAAACTCGAATCCCGAAATCCTTAATGTTAGGAGGGTGGACTGGGTAGGCTACAGCAAAAAAGATCTTGAGGGGGATTGTGTGGTAATCAGTTTTAGAGAGCCATGGGTGGCTGAATTCATTAGTAGGGAACCAAGATATGGAAGAGTTGGGGATGTGCAGACTCTATCGTTGCATTATTTTTATCCCGCTTTATACGCAAATAGAGCCCAAACACCGTTCCATCATTCCAGAAGGGATAGACCAAGAGGAAGATTTCATTTTGAAACACCAATCTACCCAATGTTTCAACCCCACCTTTCGAACCGGTTTGCCCCCCTATCCGGTCTGGAAGGTGTGGACTGACTTGATAATGAACCTCCGGTATCTGGGATGACTGGAGCTGCAGTGAATCGCTCCCCCAATAACTTTACATCTATTACGGAAGAGACTGTTTCAGGGACTAGCGAAATCATCCAGGGGGGGAAAGGAAGGGATAAACCCTCAAATCACACCCCTAGACCCTTGATCTCTGGGGAGATTGTAGACCCAGCTGTTAATCTGCCAAAGAAATCTACATATACCCTCACGGTCTTGTCATGGAATATAGCGGGGCTAAAGGGGAAAATGTCAGAGGATGATTGGGGTTCTTATGTGGATTCTCACGATGTAATCATATTACAGGAAAGTTGGTCAACTGACGCCATTTACCGGGTTGGTTACCTCAATTATTACAAACCAGCCTGTAAAGGCTCTAAAGGTCGCCCATCTGGAGGCCTGGTTATTTGGATTAGACATTCCTTAGCATTTAAAATCACAGACCTTCCTATTCCAAGTAATGACATATCAGCCTTGAAACTAACCAGTAAAAATAACCATGACATTTTCCTGATTAATATTTATGCAAGGGGGCGACCTGGTGGGAAGCCAGTGAGAGCGGTAGATGATTTAGATTCCCTACTGAATAATATTGGCAGAGAAAAATGTGTTATGGTGGCAGGGGATTTTAATTGTTCATTTGAACCGTTTCCCAATCTGGATAATGGGGGATATGGGGAAGTCGATCAAATTTGGAACATTCCCCATCTATCTATCCCTCCTGTTAAAAAAGTAACTGAGGCTGCTATGCAGTGGTTAGGTCTTTGTCTTGAATGGGATCTACGAGCAGCGAATGGACGGACAAAATCAGATTTGATGGGAAAGGTTACATTTGACAATTCCCTCCATTCTAGCCGTATTGATTATTTCCTAATAAGGTTAGAGTTCTGGAATTTACTGGAGGATATGGAAATAGTCACAAGACCAGAAAGCGATCACAATCCTCTGGCAATAAAACTATTAATGAATGGGGGTTTTCTTATGGATACTGTAACCAATTTTGTCACAGCCGAGGCTGTTCTTACAAACGACTGCAGAAGGGTACGCTGGGCTAGGTTCTTAGATAATCCCACCATTATTGATAAGGTTACAGTTGAGGTTTTAGCAGCTACAAATCTGATGGTACCCATATTAAACGAAGGCACATCATTGGATCAAATTGGGATGATCCATGAGTCTCTTTTTAACAAAATTAAAACTTTTTTTATTGAACCTGTAAAAGGAAGAAAAAATGGCACAGCTCAAACCGGGGCAAAATGGTATAATAAAACATGCCGCCTTGCCCATAGCTCCCTGATAGCTGCTATTAAATCCAAGTCAGCCACTGATATAAAACTAGAAAGGGTTAACTACAAGAAGGTGCTTAAAGAGGCAAAAACTAACTGGGATGAACAGCGCTGGTTAGATTTATATCTTGCAAGTACCTCCACCAACCAACAAAAATTCTGGGAGGTTGTTAAATGGGGAGGGACTGGGGACCAGCAAGTTCCTGTCAACCATGTCCCTGCAGAGCAATGGGTCAAGCATTATGCGGCACAGTTTAGTAACACGGAACGGATCTCCCTTATTACTAGGGAAGATACCAGTGTACAGACTGTGGTGCCCCCACTTGACCAGATTGTTTTTACTGAAATGGAAGCCACTAAAGCCCTAAAACAAGTGCAGAATGGTAAAGCCCCTGGTATGGACTGTGTCCCTGCGGACCTTTTTAAGTTTGCCCAAGCGCACTGGGTCCCTTATATAACCACCTTAGCGAATGCTATAGCCAGAGGGGCTAGGATACCAAACTCGTAGAAAGGGGCTGAGATTCTGCCCGTGTACAAAAAAGGGGATAGAACTGATGCGGGAAACTATCGACCCATCAGCCTCATCGACGCCCTTCAAAAGGTAATTGCCAGAATGCTGCTAGGAAATATCCAGTCATGGATGACAGAAGTTGACATCCTGTCTCCATTGCAGGCTGGTTTCAGGGCAAATATTAGCACAGTTGACCAGATACTTAGATTTGTTATGATCTACTGGAAAACTGTGTTTTTGAGAGGAGGCACTATATTCGCAGCATTTGTGGATCTCAAATCTGCGTTTGATTTGGTCCCCAGAGGAAAGATGTGGGTAGCTCTGAGAAGGATGGGTGTTCCAACTGCACTCCTAGAACTTACCATCAGGATGCATGAGGAAAATTTCGCTAGAGTCAGAAGGGGCCGCCAGGGTCAGGTTACAGACTCCTTTCCCGTGACCCGTGGAGTGAGACAGAGCTGTGTCCTGGCCCCCACCCTATTCATACTTTTTATCAACCAGGTGGTTAAGTTCCTCTCAGCTACCCCGACTGATGCACCAACACTGGGTGGGACCAAATTTCCCCTTTTAATCTTCGCTGACGACACCCTAATACTGGCTAAAACTCAGAAGGGTCTTCAGGTGGCTATTAATAAATTTGTGGACTTCTGTAATGAAAATGACCTTAAAATTAATATTTCTAAAACCAAGTTCATGGTCCTGACAAAGAATAAACCACTGAGGGGCCATGTAACGATGAATGGGTCTAGTCTAGAACAGGTTGAAGTCATGACATACCTTGGTGTTACAATGGACTATAGGTTACACTGGAAAGAGGAAATAGCGGTGCTCAGTTTGAAATTTGCTCGTTTGTCCGGTTGTTTAGTGAAGGAGCAACGGTGTTCTTTGACCAAAAGAGTTTTACCCGCGCTTAAAATTTATAGCGCCAAAATTAGCTCAGCCATACTATACGGGGCCCACATATGGGGGTGTGTGGATATGGCTGTCCTGGATAGGATCCAGAATAAATTCTTTCAAAATTTAGTCAGTCTTCCTCCCTCAACGCCAGCACTACCACTCATGATGGACATGGGCTTTTATTCTATTAAACATCAAGCCCATTATAGGATGGTTGCAAAAACAACAAGTGATGGACCGAATGTGGATCAATGTCACACATTCCCCCAGTCAAAAGATCTGGGCCCAAATCCATCGTTTTTTTGCACTCCACACCACCCTGGGTTAGACAATGGCGATATGCAAATCAGCTCTGACCCTGTTGCCTCATGGGAACAGTCCAGTCCGAACTACAAAAGCCATGTCCTTCCCAGAACGGAATCAAGCATCCGAGGACCGGACCGGTTTCGAGGTAACACCTCTCATCAGCCCGGCTAGCTTGACTCCAAGTGGTGTGGAGTGCCTGGGACCCACGTCTGGGCATCCCCAGCGCACTTAGGGCGGCAATTGCAAAAACAACAAGTGATGGACCGAATGTGGATCAATGTCACACATTTCCCCAGTCAAAAGATTTGGGCCCAAATCCATCGTTTTTTTGCACTCCACACCACCCTGGGTTAGACAATGGTGATATGCAAATCAGCTCTGACCCTGTTGCCCCATGGGAACAGTCCAGTCCGAACTACAAAAGCCATGTCCTTCCCAGAACGGAATCAAGCATCCGAGGACCGGACCGGTTTCGAGGTAACACCTCTCATCAGCCTGGCTAGCTTGACTCCAAGTGGTGTGGAGTGCCTGGGACCCACGTCTGGGCATCCCCAGCGCACTTAGGGCGGCAATTGCAAAAACAACAAGTGATGGACCGAATGTGGATCAATGTCACACATTCCCCCAGTCAAAAGATCTGGGCCCAAATCCATCGTTTTTTTGCACTCCACACCACCCTGGGTTAGACAATGGCGATATGCAAATCAGCTCTGACCCTGTTGCCCCATGGGAACAGTCCAGTCCGAACTACAAAAGCCATGTCCTTCCCAGAACGGAATCAAGCATCCGAGGACCGGACCGGTTTCGAGGTAACACCTCTAATCAGCCCGGCTAGCTTGACTCCAAGTGGTGTGGAGTGCCTGGGACCCACGTCTGGGCATCCCCAGCACACTTAGGGCGGCAATTGCAAAAACAACAAGTGATGGACCGAATGTGGATCAATGTCACACATTCCCCCAGTCAAAAGATCTGGGCCCAAATCCATCGTTTTTTTGCACTCCACACCACCCTGGGTTAGACAATGGCGATATGCAAATCAGCTCTGACCCTGTTGCCCCATGGGAACAGTCCAGTCCGAACTACAAAAGCCATGTCCTTCCCAGAACGGAATCAAGCATCCGAGGACCGGACCGGTTTCGAGGTAACACCTCTCATCAGCCTGGCTAGCTTGACTCCAAGTGGTGTGGAGTGCCTGGGACCCACGTCTGGGCATCCCCAGCGCACTTAGGGCGGCAATTGCAAAAACAACAAGTGATGGACCGAATGTGGATCAATGTCACACATTCCCCCAGTCAAAAGATCTGGGCCCAAATCCATCGTTTTTTTGCACTCCACACCATTCTGGGTTAGACAATGGCGATATGCAAATCAGCTCTGACCCTGTTGCCCCATGGGAACCGTCCAGTCCGAACTACAAAAGCCATGTCCTTCCCAGAACGGAATCAAGCATCCGAGGACCGGACCGGTTTCGAGGTAACACCTCTCATCAGCCCGGCTAGCTTGACTCCAAGTGGTGTGGAGTGCCTGGGACCCACGTCTGGGCATCCCCAGCGCACTTAGGGCGGCAATTGCAAAAACAACAAGTGATGGACCGAATGTGGATCAATGTCACACATTCCCCCAGTCAAAAGATCTGGGCCCAAATCCATCGTTTTTTTGCACTCCACACCACCCTGGGTTAGACAATGGTGATATGCAAATCAGCTCTGACCCTGTTACCCCATGGGAACAGTCCAGTCCGAACTACAAAAGCCATGTCCTTCCCAGAACGGAATCAAGCATCCGAGGACCGGACTGGTTTCGAGGTAACACCTCTCATCAGCCCGGCTAGCTTGACTCCAAGTGGTGTGGAGTGCCTGGGACCCACGTCTGGGCATCCCCAGCGCACTTAGGGCGGCAATTGCAAAAACAACAAGTGATGGACCGAATGTGGATCAATGTCACACATTCCCCCAGTCAAAAGATCTGGGCCCAAATCCATCGTTTTTTTGCACTCCACACCACCCTGGGTTAGACAATGGCGATATGCAAATCAGCTCTGACCCTGTTGCCCCATGGGAACAGTCCAGTCCGAACTACAAAAGCCATGTCCTTCCCAGAACGGAATCAAGCATCCGAGGACCAGACCGGTTTCGAGGTAACACCTCTCATCAGCCCGGCTAGCTTGACTCCAAGTGGTGTGGAGTCCCTGGGACCCACGTCTGGGCATCCCCAGCGCACTTAGGGCGGCAATTGCAAAAACAACAAGTGATGGACCGAATGTGGATCAATGTCACACATTCCCCCAGTCAAAAGATCTGGGCCCAAATCCATCGTTTTTTTGCACTCCACACCACCCTGGGTTAGACAATGGCGATATGCAAATCAGCTCTGACCCTGTTGCCCCATGGGAACAGTCCAGTCCGAACTACAAAAGCCATGTCCTTCCCAGAACGGAATCAAGCATCCGAGGACCGGACCGGTTTCGAGGTAACACCTCTCATCAGCCCGGCTAGCTTGACTCCAAGTGGTGTGGAGTGCCTGGGACCCACGTCTGGGCATCCCCAGCGCACTTAGGGCGGCAATTGCAAAAACAACAAGTGATGGACCGAATGTGGATCAATGTCACACATTCCCCCAGTCAAAAGATCTGGGCCAAAATCCATCGTTTTTTTGCACTCCACACCACCCTGGGTTAGACAATGGCGACCTGCAAATCAGCTCTGACCCTGTGCCCCATGGGAACAGTCCAGTCCGAACTACAAAAGCCATGTCCTTCCCAGAACGGAACAAGCATCCGAGGACCGGACCGGTTTCGAGGTAACACCTCTCATCAGCCCGGCTAGCTTGACTCCAAGTGGTGTGGAGTGCCTGGGACCCACGTCTGGGCATCCCCAGCGCACTTAGGGCGGCAATTGCAAAAACAACAAGTGATGGACCGAATGTGGATCAATGTCACACATTCCCCCAGTCAAAAGATCTGGGCCCAAATCCATCGTTTTTTTGCACTCCACACCACCCTGGGTTAGACAATGGCGATATGCAAATCAGCTCTGACCCTGTTGCCCCATGGGAACAGTCCAGTCCGAACTACAAAAGCCATGTCCTTCCCAGAACGGAATCAAGCATCCGAGGACCGGACCGGTTTCGAGGTAACACCTCTAATCAGCCCGGCTAGCTTGACTCCAAGTGGTGTGGAGTGCCTGGGACCCACGTCTGGGCATCCCCAGCGCACTTAGGGCGGCAATTGCAAAAACAACAAGTGATGGACCGAATGTGGATCAATGTCACACATTCCCCCAGTCAAAAGATCTGGGCCCAAATCCATCGTTTTTTTGCACTCCACACCACCCTGGGTTAGACAATGGCGATATGCAAATCAGCTCTGACCCTGTTGCCCCATGGGAACAGTCCAGTCCAAACTACAAAAGCCATGTCCTTCCCAGAACGGAATCAAGCATCCGAGGACCGGACCGGTTTCGAGGTAACACCTCTCATCAGCCCGGCTAGCTTGACTCCAAGTGGTGTGGAGTGCCTGGGACCCACGTCTGGGCATCCCCAGCGCACTTAGGGCGGCAATTGCAAAAACAACAAGTGATGGACCGAATGTGGATCAATGTCACACATTCCCCCAGTCAAAAGATCTGGGCCCAAATCCATCATTTTTTTGCACTCCACACCACCCTGGGTTAGACAATGGTGATATGCAAATCAGCTCTGACCCTGTTGCCCCATGGGAACAGTCCAGTCCGAACTACAAAAGCCATGTCCTTCCCAGAACGGAATCAAGCATCCGAGGACCGGACCGGTTTGGAGGTAACACCCCTCATCAGCCCGGCTAGCTTGACTCCAAGTGGTGTGGAGTGCCTGGGACCCACGTCTGGGCATCCCCAGCGCACTTAGGGCGGCAATTGCAAAAACAACAAGTGATGGACCGAATGTGGATCAATGTCACACATTCCCCCAGTCAAAAGATCTGGGCCCAAATCCATCGTTTTTTTGCACTCCACACCACCCTGGGTTAGACAATGGCGATATGCAAATCAGCTCTCACCCTGTTGCCCCATGGGAACAGTCCAGTCCGAACTACAAAAGCCATGTCCTTCCCAGAACGGAATCAAGCATCCGAGGACCGGACCGGTTTCGAGGTAACACCTCTCATCAGCCCGGCTAGCTTGACTCCAAGTGGTGTGGAGTGCCTGGGACCCACGTCTGGGCATCCCCAGCGCACTTAGGGCGGCAATTGCAAAAACAACAAGTGATGGACCGAATGTGGATCAATGTCACACATTCCCCCAGTCAAAAGATCTGGGCCCAAATCCATCGTTTTTTTGCACTCCACACCACCCTGGGTTAGACAATGGTGATATGCAAATCAGCTCTGACCCTGTTGCCCCATGGGAACAGTCCAGTCCGAACTACAAAAGCCATGTCCTTCCCAGAACGGAATCAAGCATCCGAGGACCGGACCGGTTTCGAGCTAACACCTCTCATCAGCCTGGCTAGCTTGACTCCAAGTGGTGTGGAGTGCCTGGGACCCACGTCTGGGCATCCCCAGCGCACTTAGGGCGGCAATTGCAAAAACAACAAGTGATGGACTGAATGTGGATCAATGTCACACATTCCCCCAGTCAAAAGATCTGGGCCCAAATCCATCGTTTTTTTGCACTCCACACCACCCTGGGTTAGACAATGGCGATATGCAAATCAGCTCTGACCCTGTTGCCCCATGGGAACAGTCCAGTCCGAACTACAAAAGCCATGTCCTTCCCAGAACGGAATCAAGCATCCGAGGACCGGACCGGTTTCGAGGTAACACCTCTCATCAGCCCGGCTAGCTTGACTCCAAGTGGTGTGGAGTGCCTGGGACCCACGTCTGGGCATCCCCAGCGCACTTAGGGCGGCAATTGCAAAAACAACAAGTGATGGACCGAATGTGGATCAATGTCACACATTCCCCCAGTCAAAAGATCTGGGCCCAAATCCATCATTTTTTTGCACTCCACACCACCCTGGGTTAGACAATGGTGATATGCAAATCAGCTCTGACCCTGTTGCCCCATGGGAACAGTCCAGTCCGAACTACAAAAGCCATGTCCTTCCCAGAACGGAATCAAGCATCCGAGGACCGGACCGGTTTCGAGGTAACACCCCTCATCAGCCCGGCTAGCTTGACTCCAAGTGGTGTGGAGTTCCTGGGACCCACGTCTGGGCATCCCCAGCGCACTTAGGGCGGCAATTGCAAAAACAACAAGTGATGGACCGAATGTGGATCAATGTCACACATTCCCCCAGTCAAAAGATCTGGGCCCAAATCCATCGTTTTTTGCACTCCACACCACCCTGGGTTAGACAATGGCGATATGCAAATCAGCTCTGACCCTGTTGCCCCATGGGAACAGTCCAGTCCGAACTACAAAAGCCATGTCCTTCCCAGAACGGAATCAAGCATCCGAGGACCGGACCGGTTTCGAGGTAACACCTCTCATCAGCCCGGCTAGCTTGACTCCAAGTGGTGTGGAGTGCCTGGGACCCACGTCTGGGCATCCCCAGCGCACTTAGGGCGGCAATTGCAAAAACAACAAGTGATGGACCGAATGTGGATCAATGTCACACATTCCCCCAGTCAAAAGATCTGGGCCCAAATCCATCGTTTTTTTGCACTCCACACCACCCTGGGTTAGACAATGGCGATATGCAAATCAGCTCTGACCCTGTTGCCCCATGGGAACAGTCCAGTCCGAACTACAAAAGCCATGTCCTTCCCAGAACGGAATCAAGCATCCGAGGACCAGACCGGTTTCGAGGTAACACCTCTCATCAGCCCGGCTAGCTTGACTCCAAGTGGTGTGGAGTCCCTGGGACCCACGTCTGGGCATCCCCAGCGCACTTAGGGCGGCAATTGCAAAAACAACAAGTGATGGACCGAATGTGGATCAATGTCACACATTCCCCCAGTCAAAAGATCTGGGCCCAAATCCATCGTTTTTTTGCACTCCACACCACCCTGGGTTAGACAATGGCGATATGCAAATCAGCTCTGACCCTGTTGCCCCATGGGAACAGTCCAGTCCGAACTACAAAAGCCATGTCCTTCCCAGAACGGAATCAAGCATCCGAGGACCGGACCGGTTTCGAGGTAACACCTCTCATCAGCCCGGCTAGCTTGACTCCAAGTGGTGTGGAGTGCCTGGGACCCACGTCTGGGCATCCCCAGCGCACTTAGGGCGGCAATTGCAAAAACAACAAGTGATGGACCGAATGTGGATCAATGTCACACATTCCCCCAGTCAAAAGATCTGGGCCCAAATCCATCGTTTTTTTGCACTCCACACCACCCTGGGTTAGACAATGGCGACCTGCAAATCAGCTCTGACCCTGTGCCCCATGGGAACAGTCCAGTCCGAACTACAAAAGCCATGTCCTTCCCAGAACGGAATCAAGCATCCGAGGACCGGACCGGTTTCGAGGTAACACCTCTCATCAGCCCGGCTAGCTTGACTCCAAGTGGTGTGGAGTGCCTGGGACCCACGTCTGGGCATCCCCAGCGCACTTAGGGCGGCAATTGCAAAAACAACAAGTGATGGACTGAATGTGGATCAATGTCACACATTCCCCCAGTCAAAAGATCTGGGCCCAAATCCATCGTTTTTTTGCACTCCACACCACCCTGGGTTAGACAATGGCGATATGCAAATCAGCTCTGACCCTGTTGCCCCATGGGAACAGTCCAGTCCGAACTACAAAAGCCATGTCCTTCCCAGAACGGAATCAAGCATCCGAGGACCGGACCGGTTTCGAGGTAACACCTCTAATCAGCCCGGCTAGCTTGACTCCAAGTGGTGTGGAGTGCCTGGGACCCACGTCTGGGCATCCCCAGCACACTTAGGGCGGCAATTGCAAAAACAACAAGTGATGGACCGAATGTGGATCAATGTCACACATTCCCCCAGTCAAAAGATCTGGGCCCAAATCCATCGTTTTTTTGCACTCCACACCACCCTGGGTTAGACAATGGCGATATGCAAATCAGCTCTGACCCTGTTGCCCCATGGGAACAGTCCAGTCCGAACTACAAAAGCCATGTCCTTCCCAGAACGGAATCAAGCATCCGAGGACCGGACCGGTTTCGAGGTTACACCTCTCATCAGCCTGGCTAGCTTGACTCCAAGTGGTGTGGAGTGCCTGGGACCCACGTCTGGGCATCCCCAGCGCACTTAGGGCGGCAATTGCAAAAACAACAAGTGATGGACCGAATGTGGATCAATGTCACACATTCCCCCAGTCAAAAGATCTGGGCCCAAATCCATAGTTTTTTTGCACTCCACACCACCCTGGGTTAGACAATGGCGATATGCAAATCAGCTCTGACCCTGTTGCCCCATGGGAACAGTCCAGTCCGAACTACAAAAGCCATGTCCTTCTAAGAACGGAATCAAGCATCCGAGGACCGGACCGGTTTCGAGGTAACACCTCTCATCAGCCCGGCTAGCTTGACTCCAAGTGGTGTGGAGTGCCTGGGACCCACGTCTGGGCATCCCCAGCGCACTTAGGGCGGCAATTGCAAAAACAACAAGTGATGGACCGAATGTGGATCAATGTCACAAATTCCCCCAGTCAAAAGATCTGGGCCCAAATCCATCATTTTTTTGCACTCCACACCACCCTGGGTTAGACAATGGTGATATGCAAATCAGCTCTGACCCTGTTGCCCCATGGGAACAGTCCAGTCCGAACTACAAAAGCCATGTCCTTCCCAGAACGGAATCAAGCATCCGAGGACCGGACCGGTTTCGAGGTAACACCCCTCATCAGCCCGGCTAGCTTGACTCCAAGTGGTGTGGAGTGCCTGGGACCCACGTCTGGGCATCCCCAGCGCTCTTAGGGCGGCAATTGCAAAAACAACAAGTGATGGACCGAATGTGGATCAATGTCACACATTCCCCCAGTCAAAAGATCTGGGCCCAAATCCATCGTTTTTTTGCACTCCACACCACCCTGGGTTAGACAATGGCGATATGCAAATCAGCTCTGACCCTGTTGCCCCATGGGAACAGTCCAGTCCGAACTACAGAAGCCATGTCCTTCCCAGAACGGAATCAAGCATCCCAGGACCGGACCGGACCGGTTTTGAGGTAACACCTCTCATCAGCCCGGCTAGCTTGACTCCAAGTGGTGTGGAGTGCCTGGGACCCACGTCTGGGCATCCCCAGCGCACTTAGGGCGGCAATTGCAAAAACAACAAGTGATGGACCGAATGTGGATCAATGTCACACATTCCCCCAGTCAAAAGATCTGGGCCCAAATCCATCGTTTTTTTGCACTCCACACCACCCTGGGTTAGACAATGGCGACCTGCAAATCAGCTCTGACCCTGTGCCCCATGGGAACAGTCCAGTCCGAACTACAAAAGCCATGTCCTTCCCAGAACGGAATCAAGCATCCGAGGACCGGACCGGTTTCGAGGTAACACCTCTCATCAGCCCGGCTAGCTTGACTCCAAGTGGTGTGGAGTGCCTGGGACCCACGTCTGGGCATCCCCAGCGCACTTAGGGCGGCAATTGCAAAAACAACAAGTGATGGACCGAATGTGGATCAATGTCACACATTCCCCCAGTCAAAAGATCTGGGCCCAAATCCATCGTTTTTTTGCACTCCACACCACCCTGGGTTAGACAATGGTGATATGCAAATCAGCTCTGACCCTGTTGCCCCATGGGAACAGTCCAGTCCGAACTACAAAAGCCATGTCCTTCCCAGAACGGAATCAAGCATCCGAGGACCAGACCGGTTTCGAGGTAACACCTCTCATCAGCCCGGCTAGCTTGACTCCAAGTGGTGTGGAGTCCCTGGGACCCACGTCTGGGCATCCCCAGCGCACTTAGGGCGGCAATTGCAAAAACAACAAGTGATGGACCGAATGTGGATCAATGTCACACATTCCCCCAGTCAAAAGATCTGGGCCCAAATCCATCGTTTTTTTGCACTCCACACCACCCTGGGTTAGACAATGGCGATATGCAAATCAGCTCTGACCCTGTTGCCCCATGGGAACAGTCCAGTCCGAACTACAAAAGCCATGTCCTTCCCAGAACGGAATCAAGCATCCGAGGACCGGACCGGTTTCGAGGTAACACCTCTCATCAGCCCGGCTAGCTTGACTCCAAGTGGTGTGGAGTGCCTGGGACCCACGTCTGGGCATCCCCAGCGCACTTAGGGCGGCAATTGCAAAAACAACAAGTGATGGACCGAATGTGGATCAATGTCACACATTCCCCCAGTCAAAAGATCTGGGCCAAAATCCATCGTTTTTTTGCACTCCACACCACCCTGGGTTAGACAATGGCGACCTGCAAATCAGCTCTGACCCTGTGCCCCATGGGAACAGTCCAGTCCGAACTACAAAAGCCATGTCCTTCCCAGAACGGAACAAGCATCCGAGGACCGGACCGGTTTCGAGGTAACACCTCTCATCAGCCCGGCTAGCTTGACTCCAAGTGGTGTGGAGTGCCTGGGACCCACGTCTGGGCATCCCCAGCGCACTTAGGGCGGCAATTGCAAAAACAACAAGTGATGGACCGAATGTGGATCAATGTCACACATTCCCCCAGTCAAAAGATCTGGGCCCAAATCCATCGTTTTTTTGCACTCCACACCACCCTGGGTTAGACAATGGCGATATGCAAATCAGCTCTGACCCTGTTGCCCCATGGGAACAGTCCAGTCCGAACTACAAAAGCCATGTCCTTCCCAGAACGGAATCAAGCATCCGAGGACCGGACCGGTTTCGAGGTAACACCTCTAATCAGCCCGGCTAGCTTGACTCCAAGTGGTGTGGAGTGCCTGGGACCCACGTCTGGGCATCCCCAGCGCACTTAGGGCGGCAATTGCAAAAACAACAAGTGATGGACCGAATGTGGATCAATGTCACACATTCCCCCAGTCAAAAGATCTGGGCCCAAATCCATCGTTTTTTTGCACTCCACACCACCCTGGGTTAGACAATGGCGATATGCAAATCAGCTCTGACCCTGTTGCCCCATGGGAACAGTCCAGTCCAAACTACAAAAGCCATGTCCTTCCCAGAACGGAATCAAGCATCCGAGGACCGGACCGGTTTCGAGGTAACACCTCTCATCAGCCCGGCTAGCTTGACTCCAAGTGGTGTGGAGTGCCTGGGACCCACGTCTGGGCATCCCCAGCGCACTTAGGGCGGCAATTGCAAAAACAACAAGTGATGGACCGAATGTGGATCAATGTCACACATTCCCCCAGTCAAAAGATCTGGGCCCAAATCCATCATTTTTTTGCACTCCACACCACCCTGGGTTAGACAATGGTGATATGCAAATCAGCTCTGACCCTGTTGCCCCATGGGAACAGTCCAGTCCGAACTACAAAAGCCATGTCCTTCCCAGAACGGAATCAAGCATCCGAGGACCGGACCGGTTTGGAGGTAACACCCCTCATCAGCCCGGCTAGCTTGACTCCAAGTGGTGTGGAGTGCCTGGGACCCACGTCTGGGCATCCCCAGCGCACTTAGGGCGGCAATTGCAAAAACAACAAGTGATGGACCGAATGTGGATCAATGTCACACATTCCCCCAGTCAAAAGATCTGGGCCCAAATCCATCGTTTTTTTGCACTCCACACCACCCTGGGTTAGACAATGGCGATATGCAAATCAGCTCTCACCCTGTTGCCCCATGGGAACAGTCCAGTCCGAACTACAAAAGCCATGTCCTTCCCAGAACGGAATCAAGCATCCGAGGACCGGACCGGTTTCGAGGTAACACCTCTCATCAGCCCGGCTAGCTTGACTCCAAGTGGTGTGGAGTGCCTGGGACCCACGTCTGGGCATCCCCAGCGCACTTAGGGCGGCAATTGCAAAAACAACAAGTGATGGACCGAATGTGGATCAATGTCACACATTCCCCCAGTCAAAAGATCTGGGCCCAAATCCATCGTTTTTTTGCACTCCACACCACCCTGGGTTAGACAATGGCGATATGCAAATCAGCTCTGACCCTGTTGCCCCATGGGAACAGTCCAGTCCGAACTACAAAAGCCATGTCCTTCCCAGAACGGAATCAAGCATCCGAGGACCGGACCGGTTTCGAGGTAACACCTCTCATCAGCCTGGCTAGCTTGACTCCAAGTGGTGTGGAGTGCCTGGGACCCACGTCTGGGCATCCCCAGCGCACTTAGGGCGGCAATTGCAAAAACAACAAGTGATGGACTGAATGTGGATCAATGTCACACATTCCCCCAGTCAAAAGATCTGGGCCCAAATCCATCGTTTTTTTGCACTCCACACCACCCTGGGTTAGACAATGGCGATATGCAAATCAGCTCTGACCCTGTTGCCCCATGGGAACAGTCCAGTCCGAACTACAAAAGCCATGTCCTTCCCAGAACGGAATCAAGCATCCGAGGACCGGACCGGTTTCGAGGTAACACCTCTCATCAGCCCGGCTAGCTTGACTCCAAGTGGTGTGGAGTGCCTGGGACCCACGTCTGGGCATCCCCAGCGCACTTAGGGCGGCAATTGCAAAAACAACAAGTGATGGACCGAATGTGGATCAATGTCACACATTCCCCCAGTCAAAAGATCTGGGCCCAAATCCATCATTTTTTTGCACTCCACACCACCCTGGGTTAGACAATGGTGATATGCAAATCAGCTCTGACCCTGTTGCCCCATGGGAACAGTCCAGTCCGAACTACAAAAGCCATGTCCTTCCCAGAACGGAATCAAGCATCCGAGGACCGGACCGGTTTCGAGGTAACACCCCTCATCAGCCCGGCTAGCTTGACTCCAAGTGGTGTGGAGTTCCTGGGACCCACGTCTGGGCATCCCCAGCGCACTTAGGGCGGCAATTGCAAAAACAACAAGTGATGGACCGAATGTGGATCAATGTCACACATTCCCCCAGTCAAAAGATCTGGGCCCAAATCCATCGTTTTTTGCACTCCACACCACCCTGGGTTAGACAATGGCGATATGCAAATCAGCTCTGACCCTGTTGCCCCATGGGAACAGTCCAGTCCGAACTACAAAAGCCATGTCCTTCCCAGAACGGAATCAAGCATCCGAGGACCGGACCGGTTTCGAGGTAACACCTCTCATCAGCCCGGCTAGCTTGACTCCAAGTGGTGTGGAGTGCCTGGGACCCACGTCTGGGCATCCCCAGCGCACTTAGGGCGGCAATTGCAAAAACAACAAGTGATGGACCGAATGTGGATCAATGTCACACATTCCCCCAGTCAAAAGATCTGGGCCCAAATCCATCGTTTTTTTGCACTCCACACCACCCTGGGTTAGACAATGGCGATATGCAAATCAGCTCTGACCCTGTTGCCCCATGGGAACAGTCCAGTCCGAACTACAAAAGCCATGTCCTTCCCAGAACGGAATCAAGCATCCGAGGACCAGACCGGTTTCGAGGTAACACCTCTCATCAGCCCGGCTAGCTTGACTCCAAGTGGTGTGGAGTCCCTGGGACCCACGTCTGGGCATCCCCAGCGCACTTAGGGCGGCAATTGCAAAAACAACAAGTGATGGACCGAATGTGGATCAATGTCACACATTCCCCCAGTCAAAAGATCTGGGCCCAAATCCATCGTTTTTTTGCACTCCACACCACCCTGGGTTAGACAATGGCGATATGCAAATCAGCTCTGACCCTGTTGCCCCATGGGAACAGTCCAGTCCGAACTACAAAAGCCATGTCCTTCCCAGAACGGAATCAAGCATCCGAGGACCGGACCGGTTTCGAGGTAACACCTCTCATCAGCCCGGCTAGCTTGACTCCAAGTGGTGTGGAGTGCCTGGGACCCACGTCTGGGCATCCCCAGCGCACTTAGGGCGGCAATTGCAAAAACAACAAGTGATGGACCGAATGTGGATCAATGTCACACATTCCCCCAGTCAAAAGATCTGGGCCCAAATCCATCGTTTTTTTGCACTCCACACCACCCTGGGTTAGACAATGGCGACCTGCAAATCAGCTCTGACCCTGTGCCCCATGGGAACAGTCCAGTCCGAACTACAAAAGCCATGTCCTTCCCAGAACGGAATCAAGCATCCGAGGACCGGACCGGTTTCGAGGTAACACCTCTCATCAGCCCGGCTAGCTTGACTCCAAGTGGTGTGGAGTGCCTGGGACCCACGTCTGGGCATCCCCAGCGCACTTAGGGCGGCAATTGCAAAAACAACAAGTGATGGACTGAATGTGGATCAATGTCACACATTCCCCCAGTCAAAAGATCTGGGCCCAAATCCATCGTTTTTTTGCACTCCACACCACCCTGGGTTAGACAATGGCGATATGCAAATCAGCTCTGACCCTGTTGCCCCATGGGAACAGTCCAGTCCGAACTACAAAAGCCATGTCCTTCCCAGAACGGAATCAAGCATCCGAGGACCGGACCGGTTTCGAGGTAACACCTCTAATCAGCCCGGCTAGCTTGACTCCAAGTGGTGTGGAGTGCCTGGGACCCACGTCTGGGCATCCCCAGCACACTTAGGGCGGCAATTGCAAAAACAACAAGTGATGGACCGAATGTGGATCAATGTCACACATTCCCCCAGTCAAAAGATCTGGGCCCAAATCCATCGTTTTTTTGCACTCCACACCACCCTGGGTTAGACAATGGCGATATGCAAATCAGCTCTGACCCTGTTGCCCCATGGGAACAGTCCAGTCCGAACTACAAAAGCCATGTCCTTCCCAGAACGGAATCAAGCATCCGAGGACCGGACCGGTTTCGAGGTTACACCTCTCATCAGCCTGGCTAGCTTGACTCCAAGTGGTGTGGAGTGCCTGGGACCCACGTCTGGGCATCCCCAGCGCACTTAGGGCGGCAATTGCAAAAACAACAAGTGATGGACCGAATGTGGATCAATGTCACACATTCCCCCAGTCAAAAGATCTGGGCCCAAATCCATAGTTTTTTTGCACTCCACACCACCCTGGGTTAGACAATGGCGATATGCAAATCAGCTCTGACCCTGTTGCCCCATGGGAACAGTCCAGTCCGAACTACAAAAGCCATGTCCTTCTAAGAACGGAATCAAGCATCCGAGGACCGGACCGGTTTCGAGGTAACACCTCTCATCAGCCCGGCTAGCTTGACTCCAAGTGGTGTGGAGTGCCTGGGACCCACGTCTGGGCATCCCCAGCGCACTTAGGGCGGCAATTGCAAAAACAACAAGTGATGGACCGAATGTGGATCAATGTCACACATTCCCCCAGTCAAAAGATCTGGGCCCAAATCCATCATTTTTTTGCACTCCACACCACCCTGGGTTAGACAATGGTGATATGCAAATCAGCTCTGACCCTGTTGCCCCATGGGAACAGTCCAGTCCGAACTACAAAAGCCATGTCCTTCCCAGAACGGAATCAAGCATCCGAGGACCGGACCGGTTTCGAGGTAACACCCCTCATCAGCCCGGCTAGCTTGACTCCAAGTGGTGTGGAGTGCCTGGGACCCACGTCTGGGCATCCCCAGCGCTCTTAGGGCGGCAATTGCAAAAACAACAAGTGATGGACCGAATGTGGATCAATGTCACACATTCCCCCAGTCAAAAGATCTGGGCCCAAATCCATCGTTTTTTTGCACTCCACACCACCCTGGGTTAGACAATGGCGATATGCAAATCAGCTCTGACCCTGTTGCCCCATGGGAACAGTCCAGTCCGAACTACAGAAGCCATGTCCTTCCCAGAACGGAATCAAGCATCCCAGGACCGGACCGGACCGGTTTTGAGGTAACACCTCTCATCAGCCCGGCTAGCTTGACTCCAAGTGGTGTGGAGTGCCTGGGACCCACGTCTGGGCATCCCCAGCGCACTTAGGGCGGCAATTGCAAAAACAACAAGTGATGGACCGAATGTGGATCAATGTCACACATTCCCCCAGTCAAAAGATCTGGGCCCAAATCCATCGTTTTTTTGCACTCCACACCACCCTGGGTTAGACAATGGCGACCTGCAAATCAGCTCTGACCCTGTGCCCCATGGGAACAGTCCAGTCCGAACTACAAAAGCCATGTCCTTCCCAGAACGGAATCAAGCATCCGAGGACCGGACCGGTTTCGAGGTAACACCTCTCATCAGCCCGGCTAGCTTGACTCCAAGTGGTGTGGAGTGCCTGGGACCCACGTCTGGGCATCCCCAGCGCACTTAGGGCGGCAATTGCAAAAACAACAAGTGATGGACCGAATGTGGATCAATGTCACACATTCCCCCAGTCAAAAGATCTGGGCCCAAATCCATCGTTTTTTTGCACTCCACACCACCCTGGGTTAGACAATGGTGATATGCAAATCAGCTCTGACCCTGTTGCCCCATGGGAACAGTCCAGTCCGAACTACAAAAGCCATGTCCTTCCCAGAACGGAATCAAGCATCCGAGGACCGGACCGGTTTCGAGGTAACACCTCTCATCAGCCCGGCTAGCTTGACTCCAAGTGGTGTGGAGTGCCTGGGACCCACGTCTGGGCATCCCCAGCGCACTTAGGGCGGCAATTGCAAAAACAACAAGTGATGGACCGAATGTGGATCAATGTCACACATTCCCCCAGTCAAAAGATCTGGGCCCAAATCCATCGTTTTTTTGCACTCCACACCACCCTGGGTTAGACAATGGCGATATGCAAATCAGCTCTGACCCTGTTGCCCCATGGGAACAGTCCAGTCCGAACTACAAAAGCCATGTCCTTCCCAAAACGGAATCAAGCATCCGAGGACCGGACCGGACCGGTTTCGAGGTAACACCTCTCATCAGCCCGGCTAGCTTGACTCCAAGTGGTGTGGAGTGCCTGGGACCCACGTCTGGGCATCCCCAGCGCACTTAGGGCGGCAATTGCAAAAACAACAAGTGATGGACCGAATGTGGATCAATGTCACACATTCCCCCAGTCAAAAGATCTGGGCCCAAATCCATCGTTTTTTTGCACTCCACACCACCCTGGGTTAGACAATGGCGACCTGCAAATCAGCTCTGACCCTGTGCCCCATGGGAACAGTCCAGTCCGAACTACAAAAGCCATGTCCTTCCCAGAACAGAATCAAGCATCCGAGGACCGGACCGGTTTCGAGGTAACACCTCTCATCAGCCCGGCTAGCTTGACTCCAAGTGGTGTGGAGTGCCTGGGACCCACGTCTGGGCATCCCCAGCGCACTTAGGGCGGCAATTGCAAAAACAACAAGTGATGGACCGAATGTGGATCAATGTCACACATTCCCCCAGTCAAAAGATCTGGGCCCAAATCCATCGTTTTTTTGCACTCCACACCACCCTGGGTTAGACAATGGCGATATGCAAATCAGCTCTGACCCTGTTGCCCCATGGGAACAGTCCAGTCCGAACTACAAAAGCCATGTCCTTCCCAGAACGGAATCAAGCATCCGAGGACCGGACCGGTTTCGAGGTAACACCTCTCATCAGCCCGGCTAGCTTGACTCCAAGTGGTGTGGAGTGCCTGGGACCCACGTCTGGGCATCCCCAGCGCACTTAGGGCGGCAATTGCAAAAACAACAAGTGATGGACCGAATGTGGATCAATGTCACACATTCCCCCAGTCAAAAGATCTGGGCCCAAATCCATCGTTTTTTTGCACTCCACACTACCCTGGGTTAGACAATGGCGACCTGCAAATCAGCTCTGACCCTGTGCCCCATGGGAACAGTCCAGTCCGAACTACAAAAGCCATGTCCTTCCCAGAACGGAATCAAGCATCCGAGGACCGGACCGGTTTCGAGGTAACACCTCTCATCAGCCCGGCTAGCTTGACTCCAAGTGGTGTGGAGTGCCTGGGACCCACGTCTGGGCATCCCCAGCGCACTTAGGGCGGCAATTGCAAAAACAACAAGTGATGGACCGAATGTGGATCAATGTCACACATTCCCCCAGTCAAAAGATCTGGGCCCAAATCCATCGTTTTTTTGCACTCCACACCACCCTGGGTTAGACAATGGCGATATGCAAATCAGCTCTGACCCTGTTGCCCCATGGGAACAGTCCAGTCCGAACTACAAAAGCCATGTCCTTCCCAGAACGGAATCAAGCATCCGAGGACCGGACCGGTTTCGAGGTAACACCTCTAATGAGCCCGGCTAGCTTGACTCCAAGTGGTGTGGAGTGCCTGGGACCCACGTCTGGGCATCCCCAGCGCACTTAGGGCGGCAATTGCAAAAACAACAAGTGATGGACCGAATGTGGATCAATGTCACACATTCCCCCAGTCAAAAGATCTGGGCCCAAATCCATTGTTTTTTTGCACTCCACACCACCCTGGGTTAGACAATGGCGATATGCAAATCAGCTCTAATCCTGTTGCCCCATGGGAACAGTCCAGTCCGAACTACAAAAGCCATGTCCTTCCCAGAACGGAATCAAGCATCCGAGGAGCGGACCGGTTTCGAGGTAACACCTCTCATCAGCCTGGCTAGCTTGACTCCAAGTGGTGTGGAGTGCCTGGGACCCACGTCTGGGCATCCCCAGCGCACTTAGGGCGGCAATTGCAAAAACAACAAGTGATGGACCGAATGTGGATCAATGTCACACATTCCCCCAGTCAAAAGATCTGGGCCCAAATCCATCGTTTTTTTGCACTCCACACCACCCTGGGTTAGACAATGGCGATATGCAAATCAGCTCTGACCCTGTTGCCCCATGGGAACAGTCCAGTCCGAACTACAAAAGCCATGTCCTTCCCAGAACGGAATCAAGCATCCGAGGACCGGACCGGTTTCGAGATAACACCTCTCATCAGCCCGGCTAGCTTGACTCCAAGTGGTGTGGAGTGCCTGGGACCCACGTCTGGGCATCCCCAGCGCACTTAGGGCGGCAATTGCAAAAACAACAAGTGATGGACCGAATGTGGATCAATGTCACACATTCCCCCAGTCAAAAGATCTGGGCCCAAATCCATCATTTTTTTGCACTCCACACCACCCTGGGTTAGACAATGGTGATATGCAAATCAGCTCTGACCCTGTTGCCCCATGGGAACAGTCCAGTCCGAACTACAAAAGCCATGTCCTTCCCAGAACGGAATCAAGCATCCGAGGACCGGACCGGTTTCGAGGTAACACCCCTCATCAGCCCGGCTAGCTTGACTCCAAGTGGTGTGGAGTGCCTGGGACCCACGTCTGGGCATCCCCAGCGCTCTTAGGGCGGCAATTGCAAAAACAACAAGTGATGGACCGAATGTGGATCAATGTCACACATTCCCCCAGTCAAAAGATCTGGGCCCAAATCCATCGTTTTTTTGCACTCCACACCACCCTGGGTTAGACAATGGCGATATGCAAATCAGCTCTGACCCTGTTGCCCCATGGGAACAGTCCAGTCCGAACTACAAAAGCCATGTCCTTCCCAGAACGGAATCAAGCATCCGAGGACCGGACCGGTTTCGAGGTAACACCTCTAATCAGCCCGGCTAGCTTGACTCCAAGTGGTGTGGAGTGCCTGGGACCCACGTCTGGGCATCCCCAGCACACTTAGGGCGGCAATTGCAAAAACAACAAGTGATGGACCGAATGTGGATCAATGTCACACATTCCCCCAGTCAAAAGATCTGGGCCCAAATCCATCGTTTTTTTGCACTCCACACCACCCTGGGTTAGACAATGGCGATATGCAAATCAGCTCTGACCCTGTTGCCCCATGGGAACAGTCCAGTCCGAACTACAAAAGCCATGTCCTTCCCAGAACGGAATCAAGCATCCGAGGACCGGACCGGTTTCGAGGTAACACCTCTCATCAGCCTGGCTAGCTTGACTCCAAGTGGTGTGGAGTGCCTGGGACCCACGTCTGGGCATCCCCAGCGCACTTAGGGCGGCAATTGCAAAAACAACAAGTGATGGACCGAATGTGGATCAATGTCACACATTCCCCCAGTCAAAAGATCTGGGCCCAAATCCATCGTTTTTTTGCACTCCACACCACCCTGGGTTAGACAATGGCGATATGCAAATCAGCTCTGACCCTGTTGCCCCATGGGAACAGTCCAGTCCGAACTACAAAAGCCATGTCCTTCCCAGAACGGAATCAAGCATCCGAGGACCGGACCGGTTTCGAGGTAACACCTCTCATCAGCCCGGCTAGCTTGACTCCAAGTGGTGTGGAGTGCCTGGGACCCACGTCTGGGCATCCCCAGCGCACTTAGGGCGGCAATTGCAAAAACAACAAGTGATGGACCGAATGTGGATCAATGTCACACATTCCCCCAGTCAAAAGATCTGGGCCCAAATCCATCATTTTTTTGCACTCCACACCACCCTGGGTTAGACAATGGTGATATGCAAATCAGCTCTGACCCTGTTGCCCCATGGGAACAGTCCAGTCCGAACTACAAAAGCCATGTCCTTCCCAGAACGGAATCAAGCATCCGAGGACCGGATCGGTTTCGAGGTAACACCCCTCATCAGCCCGGCTAGCTTGACTCCAAGTGGTGTGGAGTTCCTGGGACCCACGTCTGGGCATCCCCAGCGCACTTAGGGCGGCAATTGCAAAAACAACAAGTGATGGACCGAATGTGGATCAATGTCACACATTCCCCCAGTCAAAAGATCTGGGCCCAAATCCATCGTTTTTTGCACTCCACACCACCCTGGGTTAGACAATGGCGATATGCAAATCAGCTCTGACCCTGTTGCCCCATGGGAACAGTCCAGTCCGAACTACAAAAGCCATGTCCTTCCCAGAATGGAATCAAGCATCCGAGGACCGGACCGGTTTCGAGGTAACACCTCTCATCAGCCCGGCTAGCTTGACTCCAAGTGGTGTGGAGTGCCTGGGACCCACGTCTGGGCATCCCCAGTGCACTTAGGGCGGCAATTGCAAAAACAACAAGTGATGGACCGAATGTGGATCAATGTCACACATTCCCCCAGTCAAAAGATCTGGGCCCAAATCCATCGTTTTTTTGCACTCCACACCACCCTGGGTTAGACAATGGCGATATGCAAATCAGCTCTGACCCTGTTGCCCCATGGGAACAGTCCAGTCCGAACTACAAAAGCCATGTCCTTCCCAGAACGGAATCAAGCATCCGAGGACCAGACCGGTTTCGAGGTAACACCTCTCATCAGCCCGGCTAGCTTGACTCCAAGTGGTGTGGAGTCCCTGGGACCCACGTCTGGGCATCCCCAGCGCACTTAGGGCGGCAATTGCAAAAACAACAAGTGATGGACCGAATGTGGATCAATGTCACACATTCCCCCAGTCAAAAGATCTGGGCCCAAATCCATCGTTTTTTTGCACTCCACACCACCCTGGGTTAGACAATGGCGATATGCAAATCAGCTCTCACCCTGTTGCCCCATGGGAACAGTCCAGTCCAAACTACAAAAGCCATGTCCTTCCCAGAACGGAATCAAGCATCCGAGGACCGGACCGGTTTCGAGGTAACACCTCTCATCAGCCCGGCTAGCTTGACTCCAAGTGGTGTGGAGTGCCTGGGACCCACGTCTGGGCATCCCCAGCGCACTTAGGGCGGCAATTGCAAAAACAACAAGTGATGGACCGAATGTGGATCAATGTCACACATTCCCCCAGTCAAAAGATCTGGGCCCAAATCCATCGTTTTTTTGCACTCCACACCACCCTGGGTTAGACAATGGCGACCTGCAAATCAGCTCTGACCCTGTGCCCCATGGGAACAGTCCAGTCCGAACTACAAAAGCCATGTCCTTCCCAGAACGGAATCAAGCATCCGAGGACCGGACCGGTTTCGAGGTAACACCTCTCATCAGCCCGGCTAGCTTGACTCCAAGTGGTGTGGAGTGCCTGGGACCCACGTCTGGGCATCCCCAGCGCACTTAGGGCGGCAATTGCAAAAACAACAAGTGATGGACTGAATGTGGATCAATGTCACACATTCCCCCAGTCAAAAGATCTGGGCCCAAATCCATCGTTTTTTTGCACTCCACACCACCCTGGGTTAGACAATGGCGATATGCAAATCAGCTCTGACCCTGTTGCCCCATGGGAACAGTCCAGTCCGAACTACAAAAGCCATGTCCTTCCCAGAACGGAATCGAGCATCCGAGGACCGGACCGGTTTCGAGGTAACACCTCTAATCAGCCCGGCTAGCTTGACTCCAAGTGGTGTGGAGTGCCTGGGACCCACGTCTGGGCATCCCCAGCACACTTAGGGCGGCAATTGCAAAAACAACAAGTGATGGACGAATGTGGATCAATGTCACACATTCCCCCAGTCAAAAGATCTGGGCCCAAATCCATCGTTTTTTTGCACTCCACACCACCCTGGGTTAGACAATGGCGATATGCAAATCAGCTCTGACCCTGTTGCCCCATGGGAACAGTCCAGTCCGAACTACAAAATCCATGTCCTTCCCAGAACGGAATCAAGCATCCGAGGACCGGACCGGTTTCGAGGTAACACCTCTCATCAGCCTGGCTAGCTTGACTCCAAGTGGTGTGGAGTGCCTGGGACCCACGTCTGGGCATCCCCAGCGCACTTAGGGCGGCAATTGCAAAAACAACAAGTGATGGACCGAATGTGGATCAATGTCACACATTCCCCCAGTCAAAAGATCTGGGCCCAAATCCATAGTTTTTTTACACTCCACACCACCCTGGGTTAGACAATGGCGATATGCAAATCAGCTCTGACCCTGTTGCCCCATGGGAACAGTCCAGTCCGAACTACAAAAGCCATGTCCTTCTAAGAACGGAATCAAGCATCCGAGGACCGGACCGGTTTCGAGGTAACACCTCTCATCAGCCCGGCTAGCTTGACTCCAAGTGGTGTGGAGTGCCTGGGACCCACGTCTGGGCATCCCCAGCGCACTTAGGGCGGCAATTGCAAAAACAACAAGTGATGGACCGAATGTGGATCAATGTCACACATTCCCCCAGTCAAAAGATCTGGGCCCAAATCCATCATTTTTTTGCACTCCACACCACCCTGGGTTAGACAATGGTGATATGCAAATCAGCTCTGACCCTGTTGCCCCATGGGAACAGTCCAGTCCGAACTACAAAAGCCATGTCCTTCCCAGAACGGAATCAAGCATCCGAGGACCGGACCGGTTTCGAGGTAACACCTCTCATCAGCCCGGCTAGCTTGACTCCAAGTGGTGTGGAGTGCCTGGGACCCACGTCTGGGCATCCCCAGCGCACTTAGGGCGGCAATTGCAAAAACAACAAGTGATGGACCGAATGTGGATCAATGTCACACATTCCCCCAGTCAAAAGATCTGGGCCCAAATCCATCGTTTTTTTGCACTCCACACCACCCTGGGTTAGACAATGGCGATATGCAAATCAGCTCTGACCCTGTTGCCCCATGGGAACAGTCCAGTCCGAACTACAAAAGCCATGTCCTTCCCAAAACGGAATCAAGCATCCGAGGACCGGACCGGACCGGTTTCGAGGTAACACCTCTCATCAGCCCGGCTAGCTTGACTCCAAGTGGTGTGGAGTGCCTGGGACCCACGTCTGGGCATCCCCAGCGCACTTAGGGCGGCAATTGCAAAAACAACAAGTGATGGACCGAATGTGGATCAATGTCACACATTCCCCCAGTCAAAAGATCTGGGCCCAAATCCATCGTTTTTTTGCACTCCACACCACCCTGGGTTAGACAATGGCGACCTGCAAATCAGCTCTGACCCTGTGCCCCATGGGAACAGTCCAGTCCGAACTACAAAAGCCATGTCCTTCCCAGAACAGAATCAAGCATCCGAGGACCGGACCGGTTTCGAGGTAACACCTCTCATCAGCCCGGCTAGCTTGACTCCAAGTGGTGTGGAGTGCCTGGGACCCACGTCTGGGCATCCCCAGCGCACTTAGGGCGGCAATTGCAAAAACAACAAGTGATGGACCGAATGTGGATCAATGTCACACATTCCCCCAGTCAAAAGATCTGTGCCCAAATCCATCGTTTTTTTGCACTCCACACCACCCTGGGTTAGACAATGGCGATATGCAAATCAGCTCTGACCCTGTTGCCCCATGGGAACAGTCCAGTCCGAACTACAAAAGCCATGTCCTTCCCAGAACGGAATCAAGCATCCGAGGACCGGACCGGTTTCGAGGTAACACCTCTCATCAGCCCGGCTAGCTTGACTCCAAGTGGATTTAGGCCCAGATCCTTGTACTGGGGTGAATGTAAGACATTGATCTACATTCTGTCCATTAAATTGTTTTTTGTAATTTTCTCCCTGAGTGTACTGGGGTAGCTCAGACGTGGGTCCCAGAGCCTCCACACCACTGGAGTCAAGCTAGCCGGGCTGATGAGAGGTGTTACCTCAAAACCGGTCCGGTCCTCGGATGCTTGATTCCGGTCTGGGAAAGATATGGCTGTTGTAGTTCGGACTGGACTGTTCCCATGGGGCACAGGGTCAGAGCTGATTTGCATAAAGCCATTATCTGACCCATGGTGGTGTGGAGTGCAAAAAACGATGGATTTAGGCCCAGATCCTTGTACTGGGGTGAATGTAAGACATGGATCTACATTCTGTCCATTAAATTGTTTTTTGTAATTTTCTCATTATAGGATGGTGGCGTTATGGAGACGCATATGGTCTACCCCGGAACTTGCCATGTTTGCCCAGGAGATACAGGATGTAAGAGTGCAACAGGGGGCAGTTGAAATACCATGGTTTAAGTTAATTAGGAATACCCTGATTGGAATGGGCCTTCCTTTGCTTTGGTCCGAGCCGGGCTCTCATACCTTTCCCTCAAAGAAAGATTTTAAACTTCTCTTTTGGTCCATGGTAAAAGAAGAACACGTTGCTCTTTCGGAGAAACCTAACTTGACAGGCCTGTTTTTGCTCCACAAAGTAGTTCCACACACAGAGACCTATTGGGATGTAATCCTTAAAAGCTTAGACAGGAAACTTTACCATCAGTTTCGTATAGGTACACTGCCACTAAGGGCTTTTACTAGTGGTTGGCGGAAGTCGGAGTCCACTTCTTGTCCCTGTTGTACCGAAAGCAAAGAAACAATAGGTCATTTTCTATTTGTATGCACTGCTTACCACGAGCCACGCTATAAGTGGCTGAAGCCAATATGTAACAGATCAAACACCCGGGTGAGCATAGAAGCATTGTTCATCCTGAGATCAAACACATCCGAATGGTTATCCATAGGACTGGCTAAATTCCTTGGGTGGGCCTGGTTAATTAGAACTAGGTCTGTTCGTAGCACTTCGACCTGAAAAATCTAAACAGTTTGTTAGCTTACTATATTTTGGGCAGTATTGATGATTTGTCTTTTTTATATTCAAATGTTTTTAAAACTTTTTACAGACGTCTTCCTATGCATATTTAATTGAGTTTTTTTTTTTAAACAGATTTCTTCTTGTCTGTTTAAAAATGTTCATGATTTTGTTATATAGTTTGTATTACTATGTATGTATGTATGTATGTCTTTTATGAAGAAAATTCGAAATAAAGACGTTAAAAACTGAACTGGTAATAATAATAATTAGGAACACTCCATACTGTCAGCATCAGAAAGGGAGACCATAAGAAGTCTCGAAAATGCCTTTATCTATCCACATGAGGTCATTGATCTCCTTTTGAACCATAATTGCAGCATTGGTGTCATGAATCAATATTTTCCTCTTAGGAGTGAGAATAGTGGCCCAAGAAAAACAACAGAAGGGAAGGCATTGAACAAGGACACAGTAAGGAACCAAGAACACAATGAAATAAATCACCTTCTCAAGGATCAAACCCCAGCTACCAAAAAGAGACCGACTCCAGTCCCCACTTTCCATTCCTTTAACATTTTCTAAGATGTGTTTTGTAATATTCTTTTCCATATTTGTGATCCCGACTACACACTGGTCTCCTTCTACTGCCACACAACACCACTCATAGCCAAGATGAAATCGACTGCATATCTAGCCAGCTCGTAATATATTTGCATACTTTCCATTTGGGTGGTGATGTCACGCAAAGCTGCTACTTAGGAGTTAGACAATATTTGCAGCTTACATCTGAAATATTCTCTAGCTTTCTCACCCCTGGCCATAGCAGTACTTCCAAATGTAATTATGGAAGAAAGAATGTATCCAAAAGTAATACCATTACTATAAATATTGACTTTGACATCTGTCAGAATTCTTTGGTCAATGTCCTTTTAACCCATCTTACTTTAGACTTCACATGTTTGCAAGGTACACCAAAGGCAGTACCATTCCAAGTGCCACATCGTCCGTACCATTATGAACATTCAAATAAGTCCCATTAGACAAAAGAAAAACCCTGTGCCCTTACGCAATACTATCCCTGAACAATTGACATACAATATAATGTCAGTAAAATTGATAATTGGACAACAAGCAGGGTAATAACCAGCTTCTATGGAACTGTCAATTCCTTATACTGGTAACCCACCAGAATTATAATCTGTTTTACCATATAGAAGTTATCGCAATAAGTGCTGTTGTCACACCCCAGATAACCCATGCTTCGTGGTTTTCTATGATATAGACAAGGACCTGGATAGCAAAACTCAAATACTCCTTGCATTCTATGAAGGCAAGGGGCCGAGTATAGGTATAATTGACAATTGACAATGGATATGCAGTCCATAGATAGTTGTTTCTGCATTTGTCACCCCGAATGGGACAGGTATGCTCAGACGTGAGTCCTGTGCTCTCCATGCCACTGGAATCAAGCCATCCTGGCTGATGATGGCTGATAGCCAGAGACCGGTCGTAGGATGCTTGATTCCGGTCCATGGAAGATATAATGTAAATTGATACTTGTATAGCGCACTACTCACCCGCAAGGGTCTCAAGGCGCTTGTACGAATACCGCTGTTGAACCCATCCTGGCTTTCCCTGTGAGGCGTCCACTCCTGGGCACCCCCAAGGTGGAGGCCAGGCATCCTTTAGCGTTGTGGGGGCCGTTGTGGAGATTAAGCAAGCTATTGCCAGAGTTGCAGAGTGGGACTCCATGATTGGAATAGGCACCGAGGCGAGAATTATCAGGTCCGTGGAATTTTGAGCCCAAGACCAGCTGAGGCGGGGAATTGAACCCTGGTCCCGGGCCAGACCTCTGCATCAGGGTCTGCCGCTCTAACCATTGAGCCACACTTCTCCAGATATGGCTTCGCAGTTCTGGCTGCACTGTTCCCATGAGGCACAGGGTCAAGACTGATTTGCATATGGCCATGTCTGAACTGGGGTGGTGCGGTGAGCAAAATAACAATGGATTAAACCCAGATCTGTGACTGGGAGTGAATGTTTTGCCATTGTGCAACACTCCGTTCATCAATTGTTGTTTTTGCATTTGTCATCCCGAGTGGGACGGGTATGCTCAGACATGAGTCCTGTGCTCTCCATGCCACTGGAATCAAGCTATGCTGGCTGATGATGGCTGATAGCCAGAAACCGGTCCTAGGATGCTTGATTCTTGTCCAGGGAAAACATGGCTTAGCAGTTTGGTCTGGACTGTTCTCATGAGGCACAGGGTCAAGACTGATATGCATATGGCCATGTCTGAACTGGGGTGGTGTGGTGAGCAAAATAACAATGGATTAAACCCAGATTTGTGACTGGGGTTGAAAGTTTTGCCATTGTGCAACATTCCGTCCATCAATTGTTGTTTTTGCATTTGTCACCCGAGTGGGACGGGTATACTCAGACGTGAGTCCCGTGCTCTCTATGCCACTGGAAGGAATCAAGCTATCCTGGCTGATGACGGCTGATAGCCAGAAACTGGTCCTAGGATGCTTGATTCTGGTCCAGGGAAGACATGGCTTAGCAGTTCGGGCTGGACTGTTCCCATGAGGCACAGGGTCAAGAGTGATTTGCATATGGCCATGTCTGAACTGGGGTGGTGTGGTGGGAAAAATAAAGATGGATTAAACCCAGATCTGTGACTGGGGCTGAATGTTTTGCCATTGTGCAACATTCCGTCCATCTATTGTAGTTTTTGCATTTGTCACCCCGAGTGGGACTGGTATGCTCTGACGTGAGTCCTGTGCTCTCCATGACACTAGAATCAAGCTATCCTGGCTGATGACGGCTGATAGCCAGAAACAAGTCCTAGGATGCTTGATTCCGGTCCAGGGAAGACATGGCTTAGCAGTTCGGGCTGGACTGTTTCCATGAGGCACAGGGTCAAGACTGATTTGCATATCGCCATGTCTGAACTGGGGTGGAGTGGTAAGCAAAATAACAATGGATAAAATCTAGATCTGTGACTGGGGTGAATGTTTTGCCGTTGTGCAACTTTCCGTCCATCAATTGTTATTTTTGCATTTGTCACCCCGAGTGGGACTGGTATGCTCAGACGTGAGTCCTGTGCTCTCCATGCCACTGGATTCAAGCTACCCTGGCTGATGACGGCTGATAGTCCGAAACCGGTCCTAGGATGCTTGATTCCAGTCCAGGGAAGACATGGCTTAGCAGTTCGGGATGGACTGTTCCCATGAGGCACAGGGTCAAGACTGATTTGCATATGGCCATGTCTGAACTGGGGTGGTGTGGTGAGCAAAATAACGATGGCTTATACCCAGATCTGTGACTGGGGGTGAATGTTTTGCCATTGTGCAACATTCCGGCCATCAATTGTTGTTTTTGCATTTGTCACCCGAGTGGGACTGGTATGGTCAGACGTGAGTCTCGTGCTCTCCATGCCACTGGAATCAAGCTATCCTGGCTGATGACAGCTGATAGCCAGAAACCGGTCCTAGGATGCTTGATTCCGGTGCAGGGAAGACATGGCTTAGCAGTTCAGACTGGACTGTTCCCATGAGGCACAGGGTCAAGACTGATTTGCATATGGCCATCTCTGAACTGGGGTGGTTTGGTGAGCAAAATAACGATGGATTAAACCCATATCTGTGACTGGGGGTGAATGTTTTGCCACTGTGCAACATTCCGTTCATCAATTGTTGTTTTTGTGCTTGCATCCATAGACTAGTGACAGATTCAGTGGGGTAACAGACAGTCCCTTTTCCAAAGAACCTCTTGTGTGTATCTAGAAACTCATTGCTTGGGGCCGTCCTTTTTTTTCGTACTTCAGGAACAACCTTATCCTTACTATGTAAAGGTACACTTTGATCACTTTCCAAAACCCATGATACTCCACATAACATGATTAACAGCAAAATTACAAGAGCAATACATGTGAAATTTTGTTTACAGGTCCACACTGCATTGTGTTGGGCAACAAGAATCACTAGCTGCTCTTCTTCAGCAACCATTCTACCAAAAGGATGCATAACAAAGGATGAAATGTGGCAATATTGAAGAACAATACGTAAGTTCCCAGTGTCCGCCAGAGCCTCACTGGTACAGGCTCCTATCGTCCATCAATACCTTGGAGCTCTTGAGCCCCAGCGGTGGAGCTTGCTCTGTCCTAAGATCATATCCCACTTCGATCAGGATTGTATACCTCCAAGGTATACCTCAATCTATCCATCCTATCCAATGTTCAAACAGTACACAAAACTCTCATCAACCTGAACTAACTCTATTGGTACTATAGCAAAGTACACCCTGACCTACACAGTCCATCCCTGACTAATCTTTCTTCTCCTTTGGTGCACCGTCTCTCAGCAGAGGGCGCAAATTGTAGCTGGTGGCTCCAGGCACAGAATGGGGAACAAACAGGGTCTCCTGGATAAGGGGGTTGCCGATGCACTCAAACACAGTGATTAGATTGTTAGGTAACAATACAACAAAAATATAACAACATAAATGGCAGAAGTAATCCAACAGAACTCCAAAGAAGGGTAACTCGTGGAGTCTTTATTTCAGTATACAGCCAGCCGACACGTGTTTCATCGCACTCGCGATTCCTCAGGGCTAGATGGCTGTGTCAAAGTCAGAAGGTCGCTCAGCTGGTGATAATTCCGACCCAGCCGGGCCCTTGACCGAAAATACTCGGTATGAGTATGTACGATGACGAGTAGGGTTTGCAATTCTGTAAATGTCAGTACTGTAGCCGTTTCTTTAAGGCTCGGAGGTCTCCGTATTTACTAGCTCCAAAGTTGTTGGAAACATCGAACAGGGTACTGTTCTATTGATCGGTTCGATCTTCGTTAAGATGCCGGGTATGGCTCCAAAACGACGGGATACCCCAGGCTGTGTGAAGCTCTGGAGCGACGTGTAGCGCTTTCTGACCTCCGAGCTGTGTTCCTGTTTGAACATCTTAACGAAGATCGAACCGATCAATAGAACAGTACCCTGTTCGATGTTTCCAACAACTTTGGAGCTAGTAAATATGGAGACCTCCGAGCCTTAAAGAAACGGCTACAGTACTGACATTTACAGAATTGCAAACCCTACTCGTCATCGTACATACTCATATCGAGTATTTTCGGTCAAGGGCCCGGCTGGGTCGGAATTATCACCAGCTGAGCAACCTTCTGACTTTGACACAGCTATCTAGCCCTGAGGATTCGCGAGTGCGATGAAACACGTGTCGGCTGGCTGTATACTGCAATAAAGACTCCACGAGTTACCCTTCTTTGGAGTTCTGTTGGATTACTTCTGCCATTTATGTTGTTATATTTTTGTTGTATTGTTACCTAACAATCTATACTTAAAAAAACTGTTTTTATTGCAGATGCACAGATATGAAATGGGTGACAGCGGTAGCATAATTCAAGCATGTCAAATACATTCCGGATATATGTCTTACAGCCCCCAACGTTATATATAGTCCATAAAGCAGTCCGATTAAATCTTCGGGTTACACTCAGCGCATCCCCGCCTCAGTATAAGCAGAGGGCGCATTAATCATCTGGGCATCCACTTTTCTGTTTTATTTTAGTTAAACTACCCCCCCCCCCCCTCCCTCCCCAACAAGTTCAGATGTGAGTGCAACGTTAGCAAAACAACCGCTCAGTCAAGGTCGAACAGCACAAGCACAGTAGGAGCACCTACAGATCTCACCTACCCCGACTCCTCCCTCCTCCCTCCTTTCCTGAAGCCTATGGCCGGAGAAAACACTAGGCATGCATAGCGGAGTTGATATGTTGTGTCCATTCCCATCAAGGTCTTCCCGCCGATCTCCCCCCTCCCCCAGCCCCAGGTCCTCCCACGGGTTCTCCCCCCCCAAGTCCACCATCGAGCCCATGGTAGTGCCTCCATTTTGACCAAACCTTTTTGAACTTATTCGGGCATCCCCTTGATTTGTACGTCACTCGCTCCGCCGCCATGTAGAGGTCTAATCCCCTTCTCCATTCACCTACAGTGGGTATCGTTTCCGCCCCCCAATACTTGGCAATGTCACGTTTTGCCACTACCAGGGCCAATGTCAGGAACGTCAGTAAAGGTCGGGGAAGGTCTACATCATTGGTCATGCCCAATAGGGCCAGCTTAGGCTCTTGGTCGAGCGACACGGACAGGACCTCCTGCAGTTCGATGAAAATAAGCGTCCAGTAGGACTGTATTTTCACACAAGTCCACAATATGTGGAGGAAATCCCCACCCTCCTGCTGGCATCTCAGGCACCTATCGTCCGTTGTCTTCCCCATTTTAAATAACCGCACTCGGTCAAAGTACGTCCTATGGAGTACGTTATATTGAATCAGGCGCAGTCGAGATTTTATGGCCACCTCCCTTGGATGCATAAGGATTAAGTCCCAGTCAATGTCCTCCAGGTCTCCCACCTCTCGTTCCCAGACGGCCCTAAGCTTCACCAGATCCCCCAGCATGTTATTCGTGAGGGTTTTATACGTGAGCGACACGGCCTTGTGGGGTATCTGTTCCTGCAGCAGTCTGCCTTCTAGGGGTGCGTACTCCGGCAGGCCCTCAAGATTCAGAGCCTGTGCCCTCCATGCGTGGCGCAGTTGAACATACTTAAAAAATTGAGAGCGGTGGAGCCCATATTCTGTCCTTAAGGTGGCATAGGGTTTTAGCTCCCCTCTGGCGACGACATCTCCCACCGTGGAAATCCCAATGTCGTTCCACTGCTTGAATCCCTTAAGTTTGTGAAGTTCAGAGAGCCACGTGCAGTGCCAGAGTGGGGTCTGCCGGGTGGGTTTCTTATCCCAGCCCGTACGTCTCATCGCCATTTTCCAGGCCCGGAGAGTAATATGCGTGGCCGGGAGTAAGGAACGGCTCGCCGCGCCACCGTATAGGTAGGAAAGCATTGGGCGTGAGGCCAGTTTGGTGCGTTCCAATGCATACGTTGGGTGGTCTCCCGGGGCGTGGAGCCAGTCGTTAATGGGGGACAGGTGCTCCGCCCAGTAGTACGCTTCAAGGTTTGGCAGGGAGATACCTCCACTGTATTGGTGGCGTTGCAGGGTGGTCAGTGCAATCCTCGGCTGCTTACCCAACCATATGAAAGATCTGAGGTCAGCATGCATTCTACGGAGGAGACTGTCTGGTATTTGATAGTATTCGTTCTGCAGGGCATACAAATATTTGGGGAGCACGATCATTTTGTACATCGCCGCCCTTCCCAGGAGTGTCAGAGGAAGTTGGCGCCACCGGGCCATATCCGCCGCGGAGTTCACCAGTATTTTCTCAACATTTCTGAGAAGTGACCGGTGCCTATCCAGCGTGATGAACACTCCTAGATATTGGAAGCCGTCTGTGGATACCACCAGTCTGTCTGGGAGGTCCCCCTCACTCGCGTTCCCTTTGGGGTCAAAAAGGACGGATTTGTGCCAGTTTACTGCGTAACCGGAGTGACTACCATATTCGTCCAGGTCTCGGAATAGTTCAGGCACAGAGGTTTGTGGGGCTGTGATATACAGGAGGACATCGTCCGCATACAGGGACAGTTTCTCCTCCGGGCCGTCCGCAGTAGTAAGGCGGAAGCCGGAAATCCTCTGATTTTGTCTGATTTTGGCTGCCAGTATCTCAATTGTCATCGTAAAGAGTAGCGGTGATAGGGGACACCCCTGCCTGGTGCCCCGTTGGATCAAGAATTCTCGAGAGAGTCTCCCGTTCACCCGCACTCTGGCTCGTGGGTTGGTGTACAGCAGGCGAACCCATAAGCGGAATTTTGGGCCGAGACCAAATGTCTCCAGGACAGCCTCGAGGAATGGCCAGTGCACGGAGTCGAAGGCCTTTTCAGCGTCCAATGAGAGGAACCAGTGGGGAGGGACCCTATCCCTAACCTCCTGCAGCCAGTTGTGGGTGCGTCGGAGATTGAGTTTCGTGGCCCGATCCGGTAAGAAGCCGGTCTAATCTAAGTGTATTAGAGCGGGTAGGACCGCCTTAAGGCGTCGCGCAAGGATCGTGGCTAGGATTTTCACCTCTGTATTCAAGAGGGAGATGGGGCGGTAAGACGCGCAGTCGTCCCGCGGTTTACCCTCCTTGTGGATGGGAACTATGATTGCCAGGGCGAGGTCATCGGGCAGGCAGCCGTCTTGGTATGCCTCAAAATAGAGATTTTTTAGGTGGGGAGCTAAGATGTCGGCCGTGCACTTAAAGAATTCTGGGGGAAACCCGTTCGGGCCCGGCACCTTACCCGACTTCAGCCCCGCAATGGCGGTTTTGACTTCATCCAGAGAGATGTCGGCCTCTAAGGCGGGTAGGGCTTCAGCGTCTACCACGGGGAGGTCAACCTGCGACATGTAAAGAAGAGAGTCCCCACATGAACTCAGTTGCCTGGCCTCGTAGAAGCGGCCATAGTAGACTGCGAATGCGTCTGCTATGAGGTTGTCTGCGCATAAAGTCTTCCCCCTCTCGTCTGCGACTGCCTCCACCCATCTCGCTGCCCTCTCCTTACGACTAAGCCAGGCCAGAAGTTTGCCGGATTTGTCTCCCACGTCATAAAGACGGTGTAATGTGGCTAGGCGTTGGGTCTTCGCTTCATCCGATACCAGGTCTCGATAGTGTCGCTGGTTATCTAACAGTATGCGTAAGGTGGTCGATCTCTTTGTACGTAAGTGATCCCTTTCTAACTCCACTATAGTGCGTTCCACAGTTTCTACCTCTTCCATCGTCTTCCGCCTCTCGTCCCTCAATCTAATATTTATTCTGTCTCTTAACACCGGTTTCATTGCTTCCCACAGAGTTACCGCTGAGTCCACTGACCCAACATTCTCAGCTAGGTATACCCGGGCATCAGCACGAACACCCTGGAGTATTGTCTTGTTCGCCAGGTCCCAAGCAGCGAGGCGCCAACTCGCCTCATTCCTGTGTCTAGGGCTTCCCACTGATATTAGCAGCGGTGAGTGGTCTGAAAGACCTCTAGCCAAGTATTCCGCCGTACCCTCTACAGTAAGCTCCGGTCTAGACATAAAAATGTAGTCCAATCTGGAGAATACTTTGTGCACTGCCGAGTAGAATGAGTAGGCCCTAACAGTCGGGTGGAACAGTCGCCATACATCAGTCAGCCCCATCTCCGACACCATTTGAGCCAGGGGAGTCTGAGTACGCTGGTGGTTAGTCTTCCCTGATCTATCCACGTCTCTGTCTAGTACGTCATTAAAGTCTCCACCTACTATCTGTATAGTGTCTGAAGTGTCTAATAGTATGGTAGCTAACTGCTTCAGTGCGGTAGCCTGCAGTTTAGGTGGTGCATATATTGAGACTAGGGTGTACGTACGTCTGCGCCAAGATCCCTGTACTCCTACACATGTACACAGAGGGTCCCCCCATGTCCGTGTGACCTGGAACGGGGAAGTGTTCTTGATAAGAATAGCTACGCCCCTGGAGTCAGTTGTGTATCCCGCATGACCCAAGACCTTGTATCTACCCCGTGCTATGAACGCGCAGGCCGTGCCCTTCAGGTGTGTCTCTTGCAGAAAAATTATGTTAGGGCCCATTCTCTTAAGGAAGTTGTTCACCAGACCCCGTTTAATTTTGTTGCCCAGGCCATTGACGTTCCACGTCATTACACTCAGTTTTTCAACGGCCATGGGTATAGTGGCGAGGCATGGTTACTCCAGGCCGAGAAGTAGGCAGGCGGGTCAACTCCCATATAGGAAGAACCAAAGAATGCGTCAAACCCCGTGACTGCATTGCACATATTCTCACATCTCCCCCCTCCCCCTCCCCGCAAACAACCAAACTGCATAAACAACTCCCCAGGCCCCCCCACCACCCCACCTGAACCCCCCGGCCGTCCCTCCCGTGCAACCATTGATGGTATGGGCCACCAGGCAGCAAGGTCTGTCGCCCACCCTGCAAACAACCCCAACTAAGAAAAGTCTAGTTGGTCAGAGTTCAGGTCTGGTAGTGGTGTGTGACCACCCAGAAAACAACAAAGAAAAGTTACTTGCGTGCCCCCTGGCATGGACTGTATTGGTGCATCTCCGTCCCTACAGCTTCTCAGGAGTGGGAGTCCTGCGTGTCATGGTCCGTGACCACCGCGTTGCTTGGCCCTCCCTGCTCCAAGTCTCGGATGGCAACAGCTAATGGGTGTAAGGATTGTTCCGTCTGGTCTTCCAAATCTGAAACATTGGTGGCATCCTCCTGATCTGTAGCAGTCTCTGAGTCTGGAAGTAGGCACCGGAATCGCGATCCCCGAGTGATATCTCCCGCGGCGGTTGCGTTGCCGTCTCCTCGGGCTCCCCCAGTCGCCATTTGCTGAGACGGGTAGGGTGATCTTTGTAACTGCCTGTCTGTCCGGTGGTGTCGGGACCTCTGCGATCCGTTCGTGTTCCTCCTGAAGTTGGCCGCTGCCTGCTCTTCCCGAATTCTGCGACCTTCTTCCTCCGCCTCTTGCAGCAGCGGTCTCTCCTCTAGCCAGTGCCAGGCCTCCTCCGGACGGGTGAAGAAGTGCGATCTGCCCTTGAACAGGACTTTCAGTTTCGCAGGGAAAAGGAGCATATAGGAGATGTTGAGCTCTCTTAGCTTCGCTTTCACAGTGTCGTAGGAGCGTCTCTGCTTCTGTACCTCCTGGCTATAATCAGGGAAGATCACGATAACGGTATTTTCAAACTTTAGTTCTCCCAGTTTCCGGGCTTCACGAAGGACAAGATCCCTGTCAGCATAGTTGAGGAATCTCGCAACTATTGGGCGAGGTCTCGCTCCCTCCGGCGGCCTTGCGAGGAGCGCCCTGTGTGCTCTCTCGATCACGAAGCAGGTGGAGAAACGGGCCTGGGGAAACATGGTCGTCAGCCAAGAGTGGAGGAAAGCTGCCGTGTCGTTCTTCTCAATTCCTTCCCTCAGGCCCACGAAGCGCAGGTTGTTTCAGCGTGCCCTGTTCTCCGCGTCGTCCACTCGCCACAACAATTGTCTATGGGAGGCCTGCAATTCTGCCATGTCCTTCTTGAGTGAGGTAACGGATTCTTCCGTTTCGGATATCCTGGTCTCCGCAGTGCCCACTCTGTCGGATAAGTTCCGGAAGTCCTGCCGCAGTAGTAGAACCTCAGATCCTACTTCCCCGATCTTGGTCTCGAGGGCCGCCCTAGAGTTCTGGATGTCCGCCCGCGAGGCCTGGATCGCCTCCAGGAGCATGGCGGTATCCGGCTGCGTGTCTCGGGCCCCCCCATCTGTGTTCCTGGGTGCCCTCGTGCTAGTGGCGTAGGATTCCATCGTCTCCTGCCTTGCGGCCCGTGGCGCCGGATCCCTCTTGCCCATGGTGGCTATCGGGCGACCCCCCGATGTAACAGGAGGGCTGGGGAGGTAAGGAGTACTGCCCGTCAAGGTGGCAGCGGCCCCGGGCCGGAACTAGTCCTGCGGATCCCCTGTCTCTACCAGCAGGGCACTGCGCCACGTCCCTCCTCGCGGGCCCCAGACTAGGCGGGCAAATCCAAGTCCAGGCCAGGACCTCCCGATGAAGCGGGGTCCCCGAGGGGTTCTCGCCCACCCCCGAGGATTATGGAGGGGGGGGGAGCGAAATCCAATAGCAGGCCTCTCCGCAGCTCCAGTCAGGCAGCCCCGGGCTCAGGGGACCGCGCAGCAGCCCACGAGCGTCACTGCACACCAGGCGGGCCAGAGACAGGAAAGCTAGACCCCGGCTTCACAGGCCCCCACTCAGCCTCCGGGAGGCCATCTTGATCCAGGACCTCGCAGGGTTCACCCCCCAGTCTCTCAAGGGGGGGGAGGGGGGGGCGGAGGCCCTCCGCAAGCCCCCTCGCAGCTTCAATCAGGCAACTCCGGACTCCCGGGGAGCGTGCTCTTGCGCACGGGCCCCACAGCTCACCAGGCGGGCCACAGTCAGCAAATTCAGGTCCCGGCTGCACAGGCCCCACTCGATCTCCGTGTGGGCAGCCTCCGATCGCCGCTGCACGGCTCTCCGCGACCCCCACCAGGCAGCACCCGGGCTAGGGCAGTGCACGTCGGCCGCGCAGCTCACCCAGGGGGCCAAGAAGCAAGGCCCCGGTGTGTCAGGCCGCAGACCGCCTCCGGTCCCGGATCCTCCAGATCACCAGAGAAAGGGGGGAGGGGGGGAGGAGGGAGGCAATTCGCCGGGCCGACCGTCGTCGCTTCAGGGTAGGGGGTCCCCGATGTCCTCACCGTCACTCCTGTGGCGCCACCTCTCCCCCGTCAGCAGCCGGACCCGATGACTCCGGGCGCCGCCATCTTAGGGTGCCGAGTCTTCAGCCCCGGGGTGAAATCGGCGGACAGGTCTGCTTCGCCCGGTCCGAAATTGAAGCCGATGGGCTCTCCAGGCGCCTCTCGCCCTCCGCCGCCGTCACGGCCAATATTTCTGGTGATTTCCCGCTGTTTGGGTCAAAGTATCGCCGGATCAGTACCAGTCATGCCAGGAGCTGCGCTGAGGCACGTCCTACTCAGCCATGCAGCTGGCCACGCCCCCCGTTACCTAACAATCTAATCACTGTGTTTGAGTGCATCGGCAACCCCCTTATTCAGTTAGTCAAGTGGCAAAATTTGTCTACTTAGTCCGAGTGGTTTAAGGTTTGTCCACTCGCCGATCTGCACCTGTAATAATATCATTTTGAAACCGCTGTGCGCATGAACAGGCAGTGCACCCGAGTATAAGCTGATCAAAAGCCTTTAGATTTCTTAGGGTCTCCTGGATAGTTCGTATTTTCAGAGGTACCGCTGCATTTAAGACGTCATCATTTTCCATGTCCGTTTGTGTCCAGGTCAATTTGGCATCACTGAAGGGGACAAACCAAGGCACCATCTCATACTCAGAGTTCCCAATCCCATTCCTCAGCCACTGGTCATAGGGCAGGGGCAAAGGAATTCTGCGACAATGAGTTACGTGTATCCAGTTCTAACGGCCAGCGAACATTACCGCGGGGCGCGGTGCCAAAAGGACTTCTGTTCTGGCCCCTTCCACTGTGGCTCCAAACTCTTCTTCCACTGGAAGTTCTTGATGAGAACAAAGTCACCAGGCTGAAAGTCGTGGCCTGGCCCCTCTTGTGTGGCTGGAAAGGTATCCCGGACATGTTGGGGGATAGAAAGCAAACTTTCTGTTAACTGGCCAAGATAATCAAGCAACAGTGGGTACTCATATCAGAAAACCACAAAGGGCGCAGGATGCCGCAGCCATTTGCTGGGCGTTCAAACACAACCTCATACGATGGCACTCCTGTCCTAGATTGTGCAGTCATTCGTGCGAAATTGCAAAAAAAGTCCACGAGTTCGCGAATTTTTCCGCGAACTCGCAGATTTTTGTGCCATTTGCACAAATATGTGACCACGTGTGCCTGTAACTTTGCCAGCGCACCAAAAGGCGCCGAGGTCCCTTGAGTGAGCTGGCCATTTTAGTGGGGACGGGCGGGAAGACGTTTCATACCGCTAGTGTGTGGTGGATGGGGCCAAACGGGCGGGGTTTCTATGCAAGTTCACAAGCATCTTGTTTATAAAGGGTCAGAGACCGAGCAGAGCAGCAGATGAGGAGAAAGCAGCCTCCTGGTAACAGGAGCTACACGGGGATGGCGCTCGGGAAACTCATGGATGCAAAAATACCTTTGGCACATGACCCCAGAATCCTTCAGATGTCCAAGATAGCTCTGCTGCGCGTGTTGGTACAAAGCCATTCTAATCCTGCTCCGTGGGTTCAGGCGCATGCAGCTGCTGCTGTTGGACAATGTCCCATCCCATACTAAACTGCCTCGTACAGGCATATGCTGACGCTGGGCAGTAGGGTGCAGTGGCATGTGGGTGCTCCACGCCTGGTACATGCACATACCGGTGCCAGGGGGACACGTGTTTATTGGTGCTGTGTAGCAAGTGACTTTACATTTTGACTGCACCAGACGGTGGTGCCACCTACACGGATCAGGAGCATCCAGGCACCAGACTTCATGGTGCAAGAGCATAATGGTGCTGTGTGGTACGGGTATATATGTACTTGGGGCAGGGGGACACTTAGCACAATGTGTGCTCACAACCAGAGGGCTCCCAGGCAATTGAGCACAAATGATTTTCACACTGAGAGGACTCCGGGGCAGTTCAGCAGCACAGGGGCTCACACCCACTGGGCCCCGGGGCAGTTCAGTAGCGCGTGGGCTCACAACCCCTGGGCAGCTCAGCAGCGCAGGTACTCACACCCACAGGGCTCAAGGGCAGTTTAGCAGCGCCACCCTCTGGTTCAGCACTAGCACCCTCTGGTTCATCACTGCCACCCTCTGGTTCATCACTGCCACCCTCTGGTTCACCACTGTAACCCTCTGGTTCACCACTGTCACTCTCTGGTTCACCACTGTCACCCTCTGGTTCACCACTGTCACCCTCTGGTTCATCAAAGCACCCTCTGGTTCACCACTGCCACCCTCTGGTTCACCACTGCCACCCTCTGGTTCACCACTGCCACCCTCTGGTTCACCCCTGCCACCATCCGGTTCATCACAGCATCCTCTGGTTTACCACTGTCACCCTCTGGTTCACCACTGTCACCCTCTGGTTCATCGCTGCCACTCTCTGGTTCATCACTGCCACCCTCTGGTTCACCACTGCCACCCTCTGGTTCACCCCTGCCACCCTCTTGTTCATCACTGCCACACTCTGGTTCACCACTGCCACCCTCTGGTTCACCACTGCCACCCTCTGGTTCACCCCTGCCACCATCTGGTTCATCACTGCCAACCTCTGGTTCACCACTGCCACCCTCTGGTTCATCACTGCCACCCTGTGGTTCACCACTGCCACCCTCTGGTTCATCACTGTCACCCTCTGGTTCACCACTGCCACCCTCTGGCTCACCACTTCCACCCTCTGGTTCACCACTGCAACCCTCTGGTTCATCACTGTCACCCTCTGGTTCATCACTGCCATCCTCTGGTTCATCACAGCACCCTCTGGTTCACCACTGCCACCCTCTGGTTCACCACTGACACCCTCTGGTTCACCACTGCCACCATCTGGTTCATCACTGCCACCCTCTGGATCACCACTGCCACCCTCTGGCTCATCACTGTCACCCTCTGGTACATCACTGCCACCCTCTGGTTCATCACTGCCACCCTATGGTTCATCACAGCACCCTCTGGTTCACCACTGCCACCCTCTGGTTCATCACAGCACCCTCTGGTTAACACCTGCACCTTTTGGTTCATCACAGCACCCTCTGGTTCACCACTGTAGATTATGGGGAGAAAGCACACCTGCCCAGCCTCAACCGAGGGCTGGTTAATGTGTTCCTGAATTTGAGCTTCAAGTCCGGCACCTGCTTCCTTATCTGTAAGTGCTTCCTGTTGTGGTTTAATATTTGTGACAGCCTGGAGCATTGTGCCATACTTGTAACTATTCTCTGACCCTGCTTCGAGGGTCAGAGCAGGGTCAGAGAATAGTTGCAAGTAGGCTACAACTCTGGAGGCGCCGCTCAGGAAGCACTTACAGGGCTTCAGCAGGTGCCCAAGTTGAAGTTAATTTCTTTGTAACCATTTTGTAAATGGTTACAAAGAAATTAGCTTCAACTTGGGCACCTGCTGTAACCCTGTAAGTGCTTCATGTACTTCAGTTTTTGAAAATCCCTCCCAAACGCGATTTCGTGGATTTTTCTGCAATTTCACGAGATTTGCGAACCTCGTAATTGCAGAAAATCCGCAAATTCCGTGAACGGATTTGATAGTTCCGTATCTTTACCTTATATCAGATTTGCCTTGCGCTTCTTCCACATAGCATATCTTTTCATTTCAGTCATCTGAATAGTTTCTGTAATGAAATATGCTGGTATGAGTTCACCATTGCATTTTAAACTATATGTATGTATGTATGTATGTATGTATGTATAAACTATTTTGTAGCGCGCTCCGTTACTTGAGAGTATCCTGTATTATTATTCCCTTTGCCATTACCTTACATTTTTAGTATTTCTATTGGTTCCTGAGTGTTCCTTTCTTTTTCTTCTTTTTATGATTTTATCTACGTCGGGAGATGTTACAGGTTTTTACTTCATGTTGTTAAACTCACTCAATTTATTTAAATCAGGTCCTTATATCTTTGACATACCTCTTTTCACGAGCACTAAATATACAATAGTCTTCTTCACCTCCTAAAGTTATGGCAGGCAGCGTTTGGGGTGGTGCAGCTATTAGCCCCTTATTTCCTGACTCTGTAGTGGGGTACAATATAATATTTTACATTATCCTATTGTTAATATTAATATAACTCCGGCATATTAGGGCAGATGTTATATCAATAACGTACCTCCTTTAGCTTGCGCTATTGTTTAAAGTTGTCTTGTTCCTGCCAGGTTGCGTAACCAGCAAAGTTAAAATTCTACAAATATATTCTTGTTTCCTCGCTGAAAATTAAGAAAACGACATGGGGTGATGTTGTCTTATGAATGTTTATTTCCTGACACTATTCTTGCGAATAAGTGTTACTTACAGTCAAAAAGTTATTTTTGGTCCTCCCTTTGATTTCCAATCCCCGAAGTGGTTTTAGATTATGTGCCTCCTGGTCCGCCTTGGAATGCTCTGATTTAAAAGATAAAACGGACACAAATCCCACTGTTAAAGTAACTTTACTTTTCCTCGTCTCCTCACTCTATACTCAAGGTTAGAGGTATCCCTCCTTACCTCAGAGGTCCAAGCGCTTGAATCCAGGTTTGGTCATTCATCCTCCCTCGGGTTGTATTTGCGAAGAAAACGACTGAATTTCTATGGGGATTTTGTCTGTTTATTTATATGCTAAAACCCCGATTCTCATTGGTAGACGCAAAACGTTTGCAGGTGATTCCACTTATTGTTCGCGCCCTTCCTCTCCTGACCCGGAAGCTCTACCCCATTAGACCGGAGAGTGAGTTTGAAACCATTTTATTTGGCTGGATCTTTCAAGCCTTACTATCGCTTGTATTTCCGGGCATAGTTATCCTAGCCTCATCTAAGCCTCGTTGTGAGGGAACCAAGCCTCGTTTGGACCCTGGGCATGATTACAGCCCTGTGTGTTTGTACGCATTATGCGTTTACCTCGCTTTAAGTTATGCTTAATTCGCAACCCTCTAATTTATTTACCATAGCTTTTGCACACCATTTGTACACCCAGTCTGCATCACACTTGCTTATTAATTAATATTATTATTATTACACCCCCGCCTCAAATTAATGTGCCAGGAGCGGGTGTTTACACTTTCATCTACGTTCCACCCAAGGATCAAGCTTCGTTATAGTGCCTGCTTGCCGAGTTTAACACTTCGTACTCCAATCAGTTTATAGTGCATGAGTTGATTTCATTCTTATGTGTTTCATATCAATTTTAGACTCTTTGTAGTCTTATACCATTCATTCCATTACCCTCTTATTTTTATTCCCTTTTCCTGCAATCTTAGTTAATTCCTGGTGATACCAAAAGCAGAAAATTTCAGAGAAAAATCTTTCTATTTTTGAACACAAAAGGGGTGGGAGTGCAAAGTCCTACATTGATATTCTCGTATTGCTCTCAAGTGGTACTCAATTGTTTATACATCACCATGTTTCTCCCATGGACTGGAATCAAGTAAGTAACCTTATTATTCTAACCTACGGACCTCCTTCCTCTTCACCATTGATTAATGCCCTCCATAGTTTTGTGTTTGTTTTCCTCTCTATCTTCTATTATTTAAACTTACTCTTAGGATACAGATTACTTACTATCATTCTTGCACTCTTCTAATTCCTCATCTTTTGTTTATATTTTTCATAAATGATTTATTTGCCTTATATCTTATTACTGATTGGCTACTAGCTTCATCCATTCCTCTATGGTGTTAAGGCCTTTGTCAATCATATTAAGGTAACACATAAACCATTGTTCACGCATTTTCCTTATTACTTCTAGATTACCCCCTCTACGACTTATATTGACCTTTTCCAGGATGTACCAGGTGAAATCATTGCAACCATGGTTGTTTTTAAGAAAATGGTCAGTCAGGGGTGCATTTTCTTTTTGGTTTTTAATAGACGACCTATGTTCCAAAAGTCTTGTCCGGAGCTCCCTGCCAGTCTCACCCACGTACCCCCAGCCACAGGGGCAGATGAGTAAGTAGATAACACTCTTGCTTCTTCAGTTGTTGAGTGTTTTGGAGGACAAGAATTTCCCATTGAAACTCAATGTTTTGGTTTCTATACAGTTTGGGCAGATTGAGCATGAAACACACTTGTAATTTCCTACAGCTCTTGTGTTGTTTAGGGTACTTTGGATGCTATTTTGAGGATTTTTATAAGTTTTTACTAGGGCATTCTTAATTGTTTTATTCCGCCTAAATGAAAACAGAGGTTTGGATATTGGGGTTGTGAGACCATTGTTCAGAATTTTCCAATTCCGGTTCACAATGTTTTTTACCTTATTGCTCAAACCCGAATACTGACTTACGAACACTATTCTATCTTGGACCTTGTTCATTTTCTTTTTGTTCATATCCAGTAGGTGGTCCCTATCGTAAAATCTTGCACGTTTCAGGGACTGTTTAACAAGCTTTTTTGGGTATCCTCGCTCTATTAATTTTTTATCCATGATTTCTGCATGGTAATAGAAGTCATTTAGATTGCTACAGTTGCGTCGCAACCTTAAAAATTCCCCAAACGGGATGTTGTCCTTTTGTGACCGTGGGTGGTTGCTCTGGTATTGGAGCAAGGTGTTCTTGTCCGTTGGCTTTGAAAGAAGCTAAACTTCTAATACACCGTCTGAGTCTTTGATTTTAATATCCAAAAAATCCACGCTAGTGTCACTATAGTGTGCTGTGAATTTTAAATTTGCATCTCCCATGTTTAACCATTCCAAGAACATCAGGAGTTCTTCGCTGGCACCGTTCCAGATGAAAATGATATCATCAATGAAACGGTGCCAGCGAGAGACGTTCTCAAAGTATGGTGCCATTTCGTTGTAGATGTGCTTCTGTTCGAAATGGCCTACATACAGGCATGCCAGGCTGGGGGCACATGTGGCCCCCATGCTGGTACCCTTCACCTGTTTAAAGAGCTCCTCCTTAAAAAAAAAAAAATTTAGTACTAGCTCTATACATCCCAGGATGAACTATTTGTGGCCACCCTTTAGATCTTCTTTGTCCAATATTGAAGACATGACACTAATTGTGTCATCCTGGGGGATATTCGTGTACAAAGCTTCGATGTCCAAGGTGACCAGTATTTGGGTCACCTTGTCGAAGCTCTGCCCTTCGAATATTGAGATGGTGTGAGCTGTATTTTTTTTTAGGTATAAACTCTGTTTCTGGACAATCAGTCTTAAAAAGAAATCAGCATATTTGCTGAGGGGCTCTAACAATGACCCTAAACTGCTGACAATGGGCCGCATGGGGGGATTTGTTACATTTACATGGATTTTCGGAAATCCATATATGGCTGGAATTATTGGGTTAGTGTTGAATAAGAACCTGTATTCATCTTCACAGATCATATTATTTTCCCTGCAATAATTTAAGAAGCGGGCCACCTCTCTTTTTAGTTTATCAATCACATTGAATGGAACCGATATGTAATGTTCGGTTACATTCAAAAGAGTTCTCATTCTACTGTCATAATCTATGCTACTCAAAACAACTACCCCGCCCCCCTTGTCTGCGGGTTTTATTGTTATTTGGTCACACTCTTGTAATTGCTTCAAAGCTGTTCTATGACTTTTGGAGAGATTGTTGGCTTGTCCCTGATGAGAGATAAAGCTTGTCTTGATTTCAATTTCAACTATTCTCTCGAACAGCTGTACATTTTTTTCTACCTGACTTAGATTGGGATTAAAAGTGGATTTGGGCTTAAAGCCCTTCGTACTGGGGGTGGGCTTATATTCTATGTCTGCAAAAAACCTATTCAATCTAACTTTTCTAAAAAATCTTTTCATGTCTTTTTCAAGCTCAAATCTATTAGGGGGTGCCGTGGGGACTAAGCTGAAGTCAAATCTCAAAACCTGGAGTTCCTCACTGGTTAGTTCCCTATCTGACAGGTTGATTATAGGGAATTCATTCACCTCCAATATCGTTGATTCCTTGTTTTCAGGTAATTTGGTGTTACCTGATTTGGAGGTGGATGGTTCCTCATCGGTTCTTTTCGAGAGTAGTTCCGATAACCTTTCTGGCCCCTGTAGGGGTGACCGCCTAAAAAATGTTGGGGTTCTTGTTGGAAATTAGGAACAGATATCCCTGCTTGTTCGTTGTTATATTCCTCATCCTCACTGGACCCGGAGGATTCTGAGAACGTGATTCTCTTGTTACCGCCTCTAGAATATTGGGGTTTTTCCCATCTTGCTTCTCTTTTGTTAGTGTAGTAATCTTTCTGGAGAAATGGATATACAGATTCTGCACTAAATTTTTCTATGTCTTTTCTCAATTGCAGTGATTTTTTGTTTGTTAGATACTCCTGGTATCCTTCAGTCTCTAGTGCTATCTCAGCTAATTTCTTTTTGGCATCCTCCACTGCTGTATTTTGACTTAATGCAGTTTTAGTTCTTCTATTTGTTTGCGTTCTAATAACACTACTTCTTGTGCTGTTTCAATTATGAGGATAAGCCAATCTCTGCTGCATCGATTAGCAATATGTGTGCAGATCTCAAAAACATTTTTATCATCAGTAAAGAGTCCAGGTTTGTTCCTGATGCGTAGTCCAAATGGTATGACCCCAGCTCTTAAATATCCTGTTAGGAATTCTGCGTGGAGTTCTGTTCTTATTAATTTTTTTCTAAGATTAAGAATTTTAATTAACTCATCGTGACTGCTTTTGCTAATCATAGATGTACCCCCTGCCCATGGGTTTTGTTTCAGCAGCCTACTTAGCTGTTCCTCGGTGAACCCGAAGATCTTGAAATTATCCATTATATGTTAATCCCAATCACCAGGACAAAAAGTCTATATTGATGGTAGAAGCCAAAGAATATATATTTTATCTAAGGCCCTCCTTGTTAAACTCTCCAATCCAACAGGACTGTACAATCAATGGGTAATAATTTGAGAGAGACCCCGTAGCACACCAGGGGATTAGAGTACTAATAGACAGTAAAAAAAGGAAAAGATCCCTTGGTGACACAACATAAACCAACCAATTGGTATATAGTTTACACCAATTTAGCTCATGTATTAGAAGTGATTACTACAATACCCAATCAGTAAATTCTATGAATATTTGTAGAATTTTAACTTAGCTGGTTAAGCAACCTGGCAGGAACAAGACGACTTTAAACAATAGTGCAAGCTAAAGGAGGTACGGTATTGATATAACATCTGCCCTAATATGGCGCAGTTATATTATTATTAACAATAGGATAATGTAAAATATTTTATTGTACCCCACTACAGAGTCAGGAAATAAGGGGCTAATAGCTGCACCGCCCCAAACGCTGCCCGCCATAACCTTAGGAGGTGAAGAAGACTATTGTATATTTAGTGCTCGTGAAAAGAGGTATGTCAAAGATATAAGGACCTGCTTTAAATAAATTGAGTGAGTTTAACAACATAAAGTAAAAACCTGTAACATCTCCCTCCGTAGATAAAATCATAAAAAGAAGAAAATGAAAGGAACACTCAGGAACCAATAGAAATACTAAAAATGTAAGGTAATGGCGAAGGGAATAATAATACAGGAGAGATATAGTTTAAAATGCAATGGTGAACTCATACCAGCATATTTCATTACAGAAACTATTCAGATGACTGAAATGAAAAGATATGCAATGTGGAAGAAGTGCAAGGCAAATATGATATAAGGTAAAGATACGGAACTACCAAATCCCACATGATTGATCAGTCCCCCATGTTTCTTGGAATGGGAGGTAGGAGGGGGCCCGAGTGTTAGTTGAAACATGCATCCCAAAACTGTATCTAAGGGATAAAGGGAATTAGCACCAAGAGCCCATATATGAGAAATGAAAATGGGAAATGAACATCACGAGAAAAAGATATCAATGTGAGATTAATACGAATGATATTAACTAAATAATAAGCAGTAGCATGAAGACCTGAGTCTATGCCTTTATAAATCAGAATTAATTATGTAAAGACTCCTTACAACTTGTTTAAAAACGATGAATGTCTAGTATCACAATAATAATTTCAATGTACTAGATAGGTTGAGTCTGTTCTGTAAACAATACATATGTATGTTTACCTGTAGGATTCCTTCGAAATTGGCAACCATCCAGTGCCCGTGTTAGGAGATACGTATCAATTTTGTCTTGAAAAAGATGGTCTATTTTAACTAAAACCATCGAAACGCGTCGACGCCTAGATTCACATAATCAAGGGACAGAGCCTTTTTCCATAGACACCATAATTAGAGTGTGTCCTGGTTTAGCCTCTCAAAAATTGGGTTCCTGATATGTCCACATATGACAAATAGGATTGTCTGTTTTTTGTCTCTCTTTCCTTTTCTCTTTTTGATGATTACATATTGTTTAGCAACTTTTTAACTATATTTTTTTACTGTTGTTTTAATGCAATGTGGTGCCAATGTACATGTATTTCAATGCAATTGTAATGTACTGTTTTAGAATTTGTAATACCTAATTTTTTTACCAAAAATAAAGAAGATTCATAGAATTTACTGATTGGGTATTGTAGTAATCACTTCTAATACATGGGCTAAATTGGTGTAAACTATATAGCAATTGGTTGGTTTATGTTGTGTCACCAAGGGATCATTTCCTTTTTTTACATACAACCACTACAACATACTTCAAATTATTGCAACTCTCTAACTCAATGTGGTCTATTTCAAGGACTTCAAAAAGAAAAATGGGTGTATGCAAAGTTACTAGACGGTGTAGGGTTACCATTTCCAGGATTGTGCATCATGCACACCATACAATACTTCACAAATTGTGCAGCTGTTTAAGGGATATTGTCATTCTGCCATACAGGGGCCAGCAACTTGCAAATACCCTTAGCACTAATATGGGTTGGACCATGGGCCATCGTAACCACAGGGAGATCATATGCATCGGGAAACATCCATCTTTGCTTCCCTGACTTATCAATCCAACATCCTTTATCGTTCAATTGTGCTGTACTTTCCTGCCACACTAGTCAAGTCAAGTCAAGTCAAAGAATTTTTATAGCGCGCTACATACCCAGAGGGTCTCAAGGCGCTTGAGGAGGGGTGGGGAATTAATTGTCAAGTATCCACGTTTTAAGTTGCTTTCTGAATGCTAGGTGGTTCTGGGTAAGGCGAAGGTAAGTGGGAAGTGAATTCCAGGTTTTAGCTGCCAGGTAGGAGAAGGATCTACCTCCCATGGTGGTTTTGTTGATGTGGGGTACAGTGGCAAGGGCCTGGTTGGCTGATCGTAGCTGGCGGGAGGGGGTGTAGAAGGACAGTCGTGTGTTGAGGCATTCTGGTCCGATTTCGTAGAGTGCTTTGTGTGCGTGGGTTAGGAGCCGGAAAGTGATCCTCTTATTGACGGGAAGCCTGTGAAGGTTTTTCAGGTGATCAGAGATATGTTCTTTACGCAGGATGTCTAATATGAGCCTGGCTGAGGCGTTTTGGATTCGTTGGAGTTTTTTCTGGAGTTTAGCTGTAGTACCGGCATAGAGGGTGTTTCCATAGTCCAGTCGGCTCGTGACCAGAGCGTGGGTGACCGTTTTCCTAGTTTCGGTGGGGATCCAACAAAATGTTTTTTTGAGCATGCGAAGAATGTTGAAGCAAGATGAAGAGACGGCGTTGACTTGTCTGTACATCGAAAGTGAGGAATCCAGGATGACGCGCAGGTTCCGTGCGTGGTCTGTCGGGATGGGTGCTTTTCCAAGGGCTTGTGGCCACCAAGAGTCGTCCCATGCAGAGGGGGAGGTGCCTAAGATAAGGACTTCTGTTTTATCTGAGTTCAGTTTTAGACGGCTGTGTTTCATCCATTCGGCTACTTCTTTCATACCTTCGTGTAGGTTAGTTTTGGCGGTGCTAGGGTCATTGGTGAGTGAAAGGATCAGTTCAGTGTCATCCGCGTAGGAGATGATGTTGAGGTTGTGTTGGCGTGCGATGGCCGCGAGGGGGCTCATGTATACGTTGAAGAGGGTGGGGCTGAGTGATGATCCTTGTGGTACGCCGCAGATGACTTCAGTGGCCTCTGACTTGAATGGTGGAAGGCGGACTCTCTGAGTTCTTCCGGTGAGGAACGAGGTGATCCATTCCAGTGCTTTTCCTTGGATTCCGATGTTTCTGAGGCGTTGTAGAAGGGTGCTATGGCAGACTGTGTCGAAGGCTGCGGAGAGGTCGAGGAGGATGAGGGCGACTGTGTCTCCATTGTCCAGTAGAGTTCGAATGTCGTCTGTTGCTGCGATGAGGGCGGTCTCAGTGCTGTGTTTTGCTCGGAAGCCGGACTGTGAGGAGCCGAGGGATTTGTTGGCTTCGAGGAAGGCGGCGAGCTGGTTGTTGACTGCTTCTCGATGACTTTGGCCGGGAATGGAAGGAGCGAGATGGGGCGGTAATTTTTGAGTTCGGTGGGGTCAGCTGTGGGTTTTTTCAGAAGGGCGCTGAGTTCTGCGTGTTTCCAGCTTTCTGGGAAGGTGGCGGATTTGAAGGAGCAGTTGATGACGTCTCGTAACTCTTCTACTGTGGCTTCACTTTGTATCTCTTTTACATTCTCAAGGATGTCCTAAAACATGAGAACCTCAGGCAAGCACCTAGATGGACCTGCTACAAACATTCGTTTAATTTTTTTCCGAGCCGTTTCCTTAGATGTCTGATCTGAAAAAACATTTCCCCTACCTACATCATCGGTGACCTTCCGGTGGGCACTACACTTTGTAGGAGAGTAGGGTCTGCTTTCTATGTTCACCCCCACTTTTTGCTTTTGCTTTACTGGTTTTCGACTTTAATGTGGCTGTGGGCCTGCTAATCAGACCCATAGCCCAGCTGTTCTATCTCTAAATTCATACCATGTACTTTAGGTACATATCCAATTGCGAATTGGATCACCTTTGTGAGCCCCTGTACAGTGCATCCAAGGCCTACCAGGGGCTGCAGCATGTATTATGCCACCCCTGGCTGGCCATCCACATTGACACAACTGTCTGATCACTCACCTGGGGCAAGGTCGTGCAATCACCCCTTGCTTAGATATAGTATTCCTATATCTAACATTTTATATATAGACACATATACACATATAAGTCACTCCTATTCCAGGCCTTAACAATCCTAAAGGCAGAGTGCTTGGTTTTATGTGAGATGAGGCTCTAGCATGAGCTGAGCCTGTCTGCAGCTTTCGGAACCATGTCCTTATAGCTGTTCTATGATATAGCCATACCATAAACTCTTAAGTGTATTATCATCCTTGCGGTTGAATGCTAACTTTGGTTTGGCTTCATCAAAACATGTTGTGTAAGGTGTCATACGCTTTGGAATACTACTCCCTCGCCAGATCTGGCGATGGGGGTAGCATTCCACCCTTCTAGAGGGAGAAGACATGTTGTTCCTGTTAATCCAGGTTAAAGTTAACCAGAGCCTCAGCATCACAAAATGGATGCTGCTGCCACAGACACAAGTCTGACCTCCTGCTGCTGGGAGTCCTTCCAGTGAGGGAGGCTTGGACAATAGGTTTCCTGTCTTGGGAGGTGCTAGCACCACCCCAGACAGGCCATAGTGTATTGAGGCAGGGAGGGCTGAATGAAATGAGACACTGCCTGGGGCACACAAGGTGCTCCATGCATAGTCGGGTTGAAACCAGTTGCTGGGGCACTCCAGCCCCAGCTCTGGCGTGAAACTGGACAAAGGGAAAGGGGTGTAACCAACCCCTTCCCAGGTCCCACCCATAGGAGGGACCTAGCAGGTAATCCAGCCCCTTTGATTAGTATATAGGTAGGATCTGAGTCAAGAGATTTATCCTGAACTGAAACTTGAAACAAAACTCTGGACCTTCGACATTCTACTGCAACTAGAAGACTGAAGAATCCTCCTTGTGGTCAAGGAGTGACCACCCTGTGCAAACAGGCACCATCCAGTGATCTGTGGTTTGCTTTGTCGACGCTCCTGTTGGAGCCCGAGCACAGAGCCTGACAAGAACCAGACTTCCAGACTTCCTTGAGCCCGATCCACAGCCACAGCAAAGCTGAGACCCGTGGAGGCGACGAGGGACGTGGGACTGGCCATCTTGAAAAACCTGCACCTTGCTACTTGTGCAGCTTCTGAGGCACCCTCAAAGTTGTGCATTGGGGATTGAGAAGCCCCAGCCCTGAGCACTTCTACACCAATGCACAGCCTTCCACACTCCATGAGTGCCGCGTGGGGCCTGCTAGTGGTTTTGTGCTCGACACGTAATTTCCGGTCACTTGCCCGTTGGCTAGTGGCCTCTGTGACAACAAACCTTTAAATCTACACTGCTGGCCTGGTTGCTCCAGGCTGGCCCCTGCTTCCCTGAAAAGGAGAAGCCCCCCAGACCTTGCTGGTCTGCAACAGAAGCCATCTTCTATTCCTGCCTGGGTTGCCTTAGCCAAGGCTTGTTGACTCCTATCCGGAAGCCGACACCGCCAACAGCTAGATCCTTTGTGGGACAGTCTGTATCCAGTTCCTGGTTTTTCTCGACATCCCCTGGTCCACATGGCTGCAGAGACAACTTCACGACATTACCTGATTGCTTTACAACATCGCCTGGTTCCTTCCTGGTTCCTTCCTGGTCACTGGCTTGTGACCCAGACTCTGTCCCCTCTGCTTTCAGGTACTCTTCATCCTTGATCCGCCCTTGGATCCAACCAGACACTTCTCTCCTGGTCGCCTGCAGCATCTTTTCACAGGTCTCCATAGGATTCAGCGACGAAACCCGACCCACTTTGACAACTATGCACCCGGCTCCTGTGGATGAGGTAACGCAAGTACTCTGGTGCTCCTGTGGGTATTGACTATCCTAGTGTCCTAGTTTTCAATAGCTTTCTCCTAGTCCATCTGGAAGTGTCAAAATCAACTAGTTACTAATTATTTTGTTCCCATTGTAATCCTATGAGAACCCGTGTATGTGTTTAGACATTGCACACGCTTCCCATGGGCCTCCTGCTTCCTAACCTTTGATAGTTCAGTGTAGCCCCAGCGATTCTCTAGGCCCTAGGATAATTCCTTGTTCGTGACGTGGCTCTTATACCACTATTTTAATATATGGTTTGCAGCGCCCCTAGGGCCCGACTGTATTTTGTGCAACCTATTGTATGATAATTAAGTATCTGGTTATGTGCTTGTGCCTCTGACCTCATAAAGAGTTCAGAGGGGTTGTGTTAGTAATAAATACATATATATTTTATATATAACCTGTGTGGTGTCCTTTCATTTTGTATTCAAGGGGTTACATATGGTAAAACAGCTGGTTTCACATGCTCTCTGAAGTTTTAGCCTAAGACTGCTTTGTCCATGCAACCACTAGGATAGCTGGTCTATAAGGTTGACTTTACAACCATCACCATAAGGGTTGTTTGGACTGATACAGGGTGCCCACTAGAATAGTGGACATCACATATCAGGCCAACTTCTCACACACTTCACTATGGCCAATTTCTTGGGGAGTGTTAAAGCAGGCAAAAGCCTCAATATAAGGTGCCCAGTCTGGAGTCTGGTGCCATGGGAAGTAAGGAACCCTCTCTTAGACCAGATTCGCCCAGAATTATGCGCAACCCCAAAGGCATACTGGCTGTCAGAATGAATATTGACAACCAGCCCCTCACTCAATTCACAAGCTCAAATAAGGGTAACAAGCTCAGCAGCTTGAGGTGACTGATAAGGGACTCATGATGTCTATACTACTGTATGCAGTGTGGTAATAGCATAAGCCGCAGTTGTAGTGCCATCTGGTAATTTTAAACAAAGCCATTGACATATAGTTCCATCAGATAAGGGAACGTCCATCAAGTCTACCTATCTTTTCTTCTCTCTTCCATCAGGAAGATGCAGTCATGTTTGTCGACTTCATCATTCTCGGAAGGGAGGGGTGGTGACATGGCTGGATTCAGAGTAGCACTTCTTTTGATCGTGATATGTTTAGCAAACAATGTCATTTAATAGCCAGTAAGACTTGCACTGGTGAGGTGCTGTGTCTTTGTCTGATTCAGAAGTGTATCCACAGCATGGGGTACCATGACTGTGAGGTCAGTATCCAGTACAAGTCCAGCCAATTGTCTAATCAAAGTTGTCACAGCCACGACCGCGCTTAGACAACTCAGGAGGGCTCTCGCGACTGGATCAAGAACAGCTGAGAAATAAGCACAGGGCCATTGCTTATCTACAAATTTGTGTGTTAGGAAAGAAAACGCGCAACCAGCAATCTCATGGAGAAACAACACAAACAATTTGCCATAATTAAGGGTGCCAAGTACTGGAGCCGAACAAAGCACAGTATTCAATTGCTTAAAACACTGCTGACATTAAGGCGTCCAAGGCAGAGGCTCCTATACTTCTTTCGTTGTTAAGGCAAGCAAGGGTTTGATCAGTCGGGAGTAGTTAGGTATTCACTGACAACAGTAGGAAGTGATAACTATAAAAGCACGCACATCTTTCTGAATCTGTAAAACAGGCATTTTAACAATGGTACTGATGCGCTCAGGGATCAACCTCCTACCCTCCTTTGCAAGTAGGTGACCTAAGTAAGTGACCTCCTGTCGACAATATTGAAATTTAGAAAGAGAAACTTTATTGCCATGTTGAGCCAAATGCAAAAATAATTTAACTGTACTATCTTACAACTCTGATCTCTATCAGAAGCAATAAGGAGGTCATCAACATATTGCACTAATACATTGTCTGCAGGAAGCAAAAGGGAATCTAACTGACCTTTCAATGCCTGGCTATAATTGTTCCGACTCTCTGTATAGCCCTGAGGAGCTTGACAGACCCTAAAGCTCCTACCAGCTAGGGTAAACCCAAACAGATCTCTGCAATCTGGATGAATAGGAATACTGAAGAACGCGTTTTCCAATCAATGACAGGAAAGAATCTAGCAGTGGAAGGAATCATTGTCAAAAGTGTGGTAAGATCCAGAACCACTCAACACTGGGAAACCACTATTTATTTACTTTGCGGAAGTCAATCACAAAACGGTAAACATCTTCATGATCATCAGGGGGACCTAAGGGTGTCTGTTTAAGAATGGGACTATTACAAATATTAGCAGACGTCTTCTCAACTATTCCTTTGCGTATCAAATCTTGAATAATTTGTAAAAGGGCCCATTCTCAAACCTGAGGTATTTTATACTGAGGAATATGAGGCAAAACAATATTATCTTTAAACTGAATCGAAACCAGTGGAATATGCAGCAGTCCCACATCTGTATCACCTGTCTCCCATGGAGTAGATGTAATGTCAGCGAATTCGGCAGGAAGAGGGAGAGACAGGCACTGTCTAGTACTCATATTTGGGCCCATCATCATATAAACCCCTTCCGGGGAACAATTAATAGTAGCATGCAATTTCTTCAACAAGTCCAAACCCATCAAATTCTCACCACAATTCGATGTCAACAAAAATGGAGAACCCACAATGAAAAGACCGATAGTCAATGCACAGGGTTGTGAAATGGGGCTTACAGCCGGTACTCCTGAAAAACCTACTGAAACATTATAATTTCCAGACAGAGCCACCCCAGGGACAAGAGATCAAGAAACAAAACTCTTCATTGCACCTGTATCCACCAAAAATTCCTTGGTCGAGCCATGTAAATCAGCGGTGACATAAGGACCACACTGATCTACAGGTAGCAGAACTCCACTATACCACCAGCACTAATGCCACCACCACCCACCACCACCAATAGCAATACCACAATCACCACTACCAATACTACCACCACCAATACCACCACCAATACTACCACCACTAATACCACCTCCACCAATACCACTACCACCAATTCCACCACCGCCAATACCACCAATACACAATACCTCTGCCACTGCAAATATCACAAACACCAATGCCACCACCACCACCACCACCAATACCAACACCACCAATACCACCACCACCACTAATACCACAACCACCAATACCACTACCAATACCAATACCACCACCACCAATACCACAATCAGCAAAACCAACACCACCACCACCATCAATAGCACCACCAATACCACACCCAATATAACCACCACCACCAATATGACTGCCACCAATATGACCACCACCAATACCACCACCACAATCAATACCACCACCACCAACACCACCTTCACCAATACCACCACCACCAATACCACCACCAATCCCAACACCACCACCAATACCACCACCACCAATACCACCACCAATACCACCAACAATACCAATAACACCGCCAATACTAATAACACCACTACCACCACCACCCATACCACCCCTACTATTAAACACCAATACCACCAACACCACCACCACCACCAATACCACCACTACCACCAGTACCATAACCAATACCACCATCACCACCAATACCACCATCATCACCAATACCACCACCACCAATACCACCACCAATGCCATCACCGTCACTAACACTACCACCAATACAATACCACTGCCAATACCACCGCCAATACCACCACCAATACCACCAATACTACCACCACAAATACCATCACCACTACTAATACTACCGCCAATACCGCCACCACCAATACCACCACCACCAATGCCACCACCAATGTCATCACCATCAATACCACCAACACATGTACCCCCACCAATACCAGTACCACCACCACAATACCAATGTCACCACCAATACCAATACTACCATCACCAATACCACTGCAACCAACACCAGTACCAACACCACCAATACCAACACCACCATCAATACCAACATCCCAATCTACTACCACCACCACCAGCACAACTAATACCACCACCACCACCTATACCACCACCACCACCAATATCACCACCACCAATTCCCTCATTACCAATACCACCCCCACCACCAATACCACCACCAATACCATCAACAATACCAGTACCAATCACATCACCACCAATACCAACACCATCAACAATACCACCAATACCACCAGCACCACCAATACCACCATCAACACCAATACCACTACCACCAATACGAGCATCACCAATACCACCGCCACCAAAACCACCACCAATACCATTGCCAATGCCAATGCCACCACCAATACCACTGCCAATACCATCATCACCAATACCAGCACCACCATCACAAATACCTCCACCACTACTAATACCACCACCAATATCACCACCACCACAAATACCAACACCACCAATATCAACACCACCACCAATATCACAGCAACCAATACCCCCACCAATACCACTACCACCAATACCACCACCACCACCACAAATACCACTACCACCAATACCACCACCACGAATACAATACCACTGTCAATGCCAATACCATGACCAATTCCACCAATACCACCACCACAAATACCATCACCACCACCAATACACATACCACCACCAATACCAGTACCACCACCACAATACAAATACCACCATCACAATACCAATAATACCACCACCCACACCATTACCACCACCACCAATACCACAATCACTATCAATACTGCCACCACCAATCCCACTACCACCACCACCAGCACCACCAATACCACCACCAATACCACCACTACCAATACCACCACCACCAATACCACCACCACCATCAATACCACCACCTACAACACCACCACCACAAAGACCACCACCAATACCACCACCACGAATACCAACAACACCACCAACACCACCACCAACACCACCACCACCAATACCAGCACTAATACCAGTAACAACACCGCCAATACCACCACCAGTACCACCACCAATACCACCATCACCACCAATACTACCACCACCAATACCACCACCAAAACCAATACCAATACCCCCACCAATGCCAATACCACTGCCAATGCAATACCACCACCAACACCACCAGTACCACTGCCATTACCACCACCACCAATACCAATACCACCACCATCAATACCAACAATACCACAACCACTACAAGTACCACTGCCAATACCACCACCACCACCAATACAGACACCACCAATACCAGTACCCTATCTATATCACAGCCACCAATACCACCACCTAGACCACCACCAGCAATACCACCACCAACACCACCACCACTAATACCACCACCACCACTAATACCACAAATGCCACTACCACCGCCACCAATACCACCACCACCAATACCACCACCACGAATACCAACACCACCACCAATACCACCATCAACACCACCACCACCAATACCAGCCCCAATACCACCAGCAATACCACCAGCAGTACCACCATGACCAATACCACCACCAATACCAATACCACTAGCACCACCACCAATACCATCACCAATACCAGCACTACCACAACCACCAATACCATCATCAATATCACCACCAATGCCATCAACACCAATACTAATACCACCACCACCAATACCACCAGTACCACCACCAATACCACCATCACCACCAATACCACCATCACCAATACCAATACCACCACCACCTATACCACCAGTACCACCACCAATACCACCATCACCACCAATACCATCACCACCAATGCCATTACCACAAATACCACTACCACCAATACCAATACCAACACCAATGCCAAAACTACCACCAATACCAACAATGCCACCACCAATACCAACACCACCAATGCAACCACTACCAATACCACCAGCACCAAAACCACCTCCAATACTGATACCACCGCCAATACCACCACCACCACCACCACCAATACCACCACCACCTTCAATGACACAACTTCTTCCTCTATCACCACCATTACCACCACCAACAATACCACCACCACCAATACCACCACCAAACCACCACCACCACTAATATCACAACCACCGATACCACCACCACCAATATAACCACCATCACCAATACCACCACCACCAATACCGCCACCACCAATATCACCACCACCAATACTACCAATGCCACTGTAGGAGAGTAGGATCTGCTTCTTTTAGTTACCCCCTCCTTTTGCTGACGTGTCACTGTTTTTTTACTTTAGTCTGGCTGGGGCCCTGCTATCCATGACCCCAGCCTATCTGCTTCCTCTCTAAAATGATTGCACGTAGTTTAGGTACACCACAGATTGGATTCTGGGGTACCATTATAACTCCCTGGTATATGGTATCCTAAATACCAAGGGCATAGGTACCCCAGAGGACTCTCAGGGGCAGCAGCAAGTATTATGCCACCCCTGAGAGGCCACTCAAAATGACACCACAGGTCTGCTACAGCAGCCTGTGTAAGGTGGTGTATGCACCCTTTACTTAGATATATGTTCCCTATATCTACCTTATAACACTGTGTCAGGACCCGAACCCTAGGTTCTATTCTCTTCAACCCAACTGAGACGCTCACTAGACAAGATGCCTGGTCAGGGAAAGTGCGGTCCTGGAGACTAAAGATGGCCGCCGCCGTTTCCATGACCGGAGATCAGAAGGCGTGCTAGTCTCTCAGGCTTCCTGCTCCTGGGATCCTATGTGAAGCGCCAGCGCTGAAAGAAATGCGCACTTCACTGAAAGCCCTGACAGGAGAAGTTTGTTATAGTGTCAATTGAGTAAAGGTTGTTTTCTGAGGAGAAGAATTCCTTAACGGCATTCTAGTCTAGCCCAGACATTATTTAAAGTAATTCAGTTTCGGAACCCGGCCCGTAATCCAAGCACGGGTTGCCGAACACGTTAAGAGTGTGTCAGGTAAAGATTCACGCAGAGACTTTCCCCAGAGATTGCAGGCTGTATTCGTTGTGGGAGACAGAAAGCAGGAAGGTTCATCAGTAGAGCTTCGGAAGAAGGAAAGGTCAAGCGTCGAGTGTGTGGAGAGGAGAAATCACTGAACTTCTGATTTTTCAGATAAGAGCTTGTTAAATCTAATGACAGTCTGAAGAGTTGTTTCATGTACCAAAATTTATCGTTGTCAATGCATTCAAATTCAAAGAGACTTTCCAGTCAGGAAATACAAAGAAAGAAATCTATAATTATCAAGAACTGTGCTAATGCAGCTAATGAATATGTAAATAAGTTAAGACAGTAAGAGAAAGCATACCAAGGACCCACAGAGCTTAGAGCCTCTCAGGAAATCTGTTTGAGACAAGAAAGTGACGAGTTAAGAGAGAAAGAGAGGAACAGAAAGGGTTCCACATACAACTCAAGAATTTACAGAACCCCCTTATTAAAACAAGGACTCCACTATAGTGATGTAAGTGCACCACATAAAACATTTGATAAATTGATAAGGAATTCCTTGAGTAGGAAAGAAATATAATATATCTTTTTGTTTCACTAGTGACAACTATAGAGGAGAACAGAATAATACTAACATAAGAAGAGAAGCTAAGGTCCAGCAGCATAATGGTGGGTGAGATGAAATGACAGAGTAGATTCCCATAGTGAGAGTAGGAAGCTAGGAATATAATGATGTGTTACTGTTTTTTAGGTTTCCATCTTCAAATACAGCACTGAGGGTAGCTGACCGAGGAAACCAATTCTTGACCAGTCTCTTCTCTGTTTATTATTTTATCCAATTCCCCCGTCCCTTAAAGTAATGATGGAGGGTTCTGTGTAAAGACCTTCCAGCATTGCTGAGAGGGAATGGGGTTCTAGCATCTCTGTTCCTGTGCAGTAATCGAGGAGTCAAAAGTAAGTCAAGCCCTGACAGAGTGAAGTGCCCAAGTTGCCTTCGCACCCGAACAGAGATGGCAGAAGGAATTGATGTCCAATCCTTAGGCACAATATTAGATGCAATTCAAAAAGAATTGGGAGCGGTTAGGGAGGAAAATCGAAACTTAAGACAAGAGGTAGTCAATGCTAGAAAAGAAACAGCCGAATTGGCGTTAAGACTACGTCAACCTAGTAGTTTAGAGCGGGAGGCCATGAATCCAGTGTTAGAGACCACCAATAGGTCAACCACACAAGTTATCCACTCCCTCTCCCCAGTTATACCATTGGCGGCTCCAGAGAGATTTAGTGGGGATCCACAGAAAGCGCAGATATTCCTCTCCCAATGCTCGTTACACTTTATGTGCCGCCCTTCAATCTTCCCAGACGCGCAGTCTAGAGTGGCTTTCATACTCTCTTATCTAAGTGGGGATGCAGCTTCGTGGTCCATGCCATTAGTCACACGGGATGACCCCTTGTTGAGGAATTTTGAAGAATTCAAACGAGAATTTTTACGGATATTTGACCGACTGAGAATTTCTCAAGTTGTGGATAACGAATTGCTTGATTTACGACAGGGAAATCGAGATCTCATCGCATACCTGGCTCAGTTCAATAAGTTGGTGGTGGAGACAGATTGGCCAGAGAGCAAGAGGGCAGCGGTATTCTATCGTGGTTTGAGGGACGAATTGAAGGACACCTTGGCCCAGATTCCAAATCGACCCACCGAGATATCTGCACTTATAGATTTGGTGTTAGAGATAGATTTCCGTCAGGGAGAGAGACGCGGAGAAAAGAAAAAGGACATTAAGGTGATACCTCCGAGGTTTGACCGGGCTCGGTCAGATGGCGCTAGAACTTCAGAGAATCACTCAGGAGCTGAACCCATGCAAATTGGAGCAATAAGAGGCCCTTTGACCAAGGAAGAGAAGGAGAAAAGGAGGGCCAATAATCAATGCATGTATTGTGGATCCGGGAGCCATTTTGTTCGAGACTGCCCAAAAAAGCCGAAGAACATCTTCAAGCCGAAGGAAAACTAACGGCACCACCTGTGGGAGGAGTTGAGCAGGTGAGTGCAGTTCAAGTGAAAACTCCGCATGAATATCAGGTGGCAAACACGCTACAATCAGCGGCCCCGCACTTAGTTATGACCATGGAAGTGAAATTCGGACAGACCGTCCTTAAAGAAGTCGCTGTTATGATTGATTCAGGCGCCACCGGAAACTTTTGCGATCTGAAGTTTGCCGCCAAAGTGGGGATCCAAGCAATCCGGAAATTGAAGAGTGAGCCTATTCGTGCAGTGGATGGGACAAATCTTTCTTTGGGGCCTATTGTGAGTCACACGGAAATAATCCAATTGACAGCCAATGACGGTCATCAAGAAAGAATCCAGTTTAATTTAATAGATGCTCCCCAGTTTCAACTAATTCTGGGCCTTCCGTGGATTACTGAGCACAACCCAACCATCAACTGGAGCTCCAGGACCGTAGTAATGGATTCGAGTTATTGTCAAGAGAATTGTTTTGATTCCAGAACTGAACGAGAAAGGAACAACCCAGCCTTGTCCTTGTGTTCCATTGAGCATACCATGTGTGTGATTAATGCCCAGGAGATTCCGGAAGAATACAAGGAGTTTGCGGACGTGTTTAATGAAGTGGAAGCAGAATTGTTACCCCCACATCGAGTTTATGACTGCAAGATAGAACTGGAGCCGGGATCAAACCTGCCATGCAGTCGTGTCTATGCCTTGACTGAAAAAGAGCACCAACACTTAAAGGAGTACCTGGACAAATATCTAGCCAATGGGTTCATCAGGCCGTCCCAGTCTCCCGTTTCATCTCCCTTATTTTTCGTGCCGAAGAAGGAAGGAGAATTGCGGTCGTGCATTGACTACAGAGCCATCAACAAGATAACTAAGAAGAACTGGTACCCGCTACCATTGATCTCTGTGCTTCTGGACCAAGTGAAGGGAGCACAAATCTACACAAAACTTGATTTGAGGGGAGCCTATCATTTGGTCCGAATGCGCGAAGGAGATGAGTGGAAGACGGCATTTCGGACTAGATTTGGGCTTTTTGAATATCAAGTGATGCCCTATGGACTATGTAATGCTCCTGCAGCTTTTCAGCACTTCATCAATGACGTCCTGAAGGAGTTTATAGATCAGTGTGCGATAGTGTACATTGATGATATCCTAATTTATTCCTCTGACGTGGAGAAACATCATGAACAAGTGAAAAGGGCGTTACAGAAGCTACAGGAAAATAAATTGTTTGTGAAACTTGAAAAATGCGCGTTTGATGTGTAACAGGTGGAGTTTTTGGGGTTCGTGCTGTTGCCTTCCGGAATTCTGATAGATCAACATTATGGAGGCGGTGAAGAACTGGGAATCCCCGAGAAGTGTAAAAGAAGTCCAAAGCTTCATCGGATTCGCTAACTTCTACCGGAGATTCATCAGTGAGTTCTCCAGGAAGATTCTTCCTCTCACAAAACTGCTGAGGAAAGGAACCAAGTTTGAGTGGTCCAACGACTCGGAAGAAGCCTTTCACTCTTTAAAAGAGGACTTCACCACAGCGCCAGTCCTGTTGCATGCGGACCCGTCGGAACCTTTTTATGTAGAGACAGATGCCTCAGACCTAGCAGTAGGAGGAGTATTATCGCAGCGACACAAGACCACAGGCCAACTGCATCCAGTTGCTTATAGATCCAGAAAGTTAACTCAAGCAGAGGTAAATTATACTATCATGGAGAAAGAGTTGTTGGCCATCAAAGATGCCTTTAAGGAGTGGCGACACTACTTGATGGGAGCTCGGCACCAAGTAACAGTGTTTACAGATCATCGCAATCTAAAATTTCTGAAAACGGCCAGAACTCTAACACCACGTCAGCTGAGATGGTCCTTGTATTTTGCTGACTATGATTTCGTGATCACGTTCTGTCCGGGAGCTCAGAATGGAAAGGCGGATGCCTTATCCAGGATTGGTACGGAGGCGCAGAAGACCGTTACAGCCAGTCAACCAATTATCCCCAGTGATAAAATGATAGGAGCCATCACCTCCATAGAACTACAAGAATCGGTTGCGGATGTTATGAGCCCGGAGGCTATGCAAAACTGGGCAGAGCAGGATGCTAGTAGAAAAATCATTCAACAAATGCCTTATCACCAAGATGCCTTGTATCTTCCGACCACAGAGTTGCAGCTCAAAGTGATGCGTGAATGCCATGATGACAAGTTAGCTGGTCACAAAGGAGAAGCCAAGACTGAGGAGATAATTAAAAGACATTACTGGTGGCCAAAGATGACAACAGATATAGAGAAGTATGTTAAGTCCTGTGAGATCTGCGCGCAGGGGAAGTCGGAACGGCAGGCTCCCAAGGGGTTGTTGCAACCTCTACCCACACCTCCCCATCCATGGCACACAGTTACATTAGATCTTATCACAGACCTACCTAGTAGCCAAGGGTACGACACCATCCTGGTGGTGGGAGACGCCACTTTACAGCCTTAAAAGGGGTTCCTTCAGCCAAACAGTTAGCAGCCCACTTTAGCTCCCAGATTGTTAAACTACATGGGATTCCTAAGATTGTCATCTCAGATAGGGGATCCCAATTTGTGTCCCATTTTTGGAGGGCCTTTATGGAAGGGTTGGGAACAGAGGTCAGGTTTTCCACTAGTTATCACCCAGAAACAGATGGGCAGACAGAAAGGGTGAATTAAGAACTGGAACAATATTTGCGATTGTTTCTTTTGAAAGAGGAGGGTAATTGGTCAGATTATTTGTGGACAGCTGAGTTCGCCCATAATAATGCAAAGAACAGTTCGACAGGGTACTCCCCCTTTTTCCTGAACTATGGCAGGCATCCAAGTGCATCCATTCGACAAATGGAAACAGCAGTTCCAGCAGTCAAGGAAGTTATGTCGCACCAGCTTCACATTCAGCAAAGAGCCGTAGAAAATCTTCAATTAGCCAAAGAAAAGTATAATAAAATATGCTGATCGGAAAAGACGTAAGGGACCATCCTTGACACAGGGAGATCAGGTTTGGTTGAGTACCAGAAATTTGAGGTTAAAAGGAAACAGAAAATTTCAACCTCGATTTATTGGCCCTTATCCTATCGAAGAACAAATCAACCAGGTAACTTATCGGCTAAAATTGCCACCTAAGTTAAAGATACATCCAGTCTTCCATGTTTCATTGTTAAAGAAAGCTTCTGCAACCCTGAGACACCAATCACTCCCGAATCCAATTCACTTGGAAACAGGAACTGAATATGAAGTGAAAGAAATTTTGGATTCCAAAAGATCAAGAGGGAAATTGTACTATTTGATAGACTGGAAGGGTTATGGACCAGAAGAGCGACCCTGGGAAAAAGAGGAAGATGTAAAGGCACCTAGATTGATTAGATCCTTCCATCAACGATACCCCACCAAGCCAAGAAAGGGAGGACCTGCTTTGTTGGGGGGTACTGTCAGGACCCGAACCCTAGGTTCTATTCTCTTCAACCCAACTGAGACGCTCACTAAACAAGATGCCTGGTCAGGGAAAGTGCGGTCCTGGAGACTAAAGATGGCCGCCGCCGTTTCCATGACCAGAGATCAGAAGGCGTGCTAGTCTCTCAGGCTTCCTGCTCCTGGGATCCTATGTGAAGCGCGAGCGCTGAAAGAAATGCGCACTTCACTGAAAGCCCTGACAGGAGAAGTTCGTTATAGTGTCAATTGAGTAAAGGTCATTTTCTGAGGAGAAGAATTCCTTAACGGCATTCTAGTCTAGCCCGGACATTATTTAAAGTAATTCAGTTTCGGAACCTGGTGCGTAATCCAAGCGCGGGTTGCAGAACACGCTAAGAGTGTGTCAGGTAAAGATTCACGCAGAGACTTTCCCCAGAGATTGCAGGCTGTATTCATTGTGGGAGACAGAAAGCAGGAAGGTTCATCAGTAGAGCTTCGGAAGAAGGAAAGGTCAAGCATCGAGCGTGTGGAGAGGAGAAATCGCTGAACTTCTGAATTTTCAGATAAGAGCTTGTTAAATCTAATGACAGTCTGAAGAGTTGTTCCATGTACCAAAATTTATCGTTGTGAATGCATTCAAATTCAAAGAGACTTTCCAGTGAGGAAATACAAAGAAAGAAATCTATAATTATCAAGAACTGTGCTAATGCAGCTAATGAATATGTAAATAAGTTAAGACAGTAAGAGAAAGCATACCAAGGAGCCACAGAGCTTAGAGCCTCCCAGGAAATCTGTTTGAGACAAGAAAGTGACAAGTTAAGAGAGAAAGAGAGGAACAGAAAGGGTTCCACATACAACTCAAGAATTTACAGAACCCCCTTATTAAAACAAGGACTCCTCTATAGTGATGTAAGTGCACCACATAAAACATTTGATAAATTGATAAGGAATTCCTTGAGTAGGAAAGAAATATAATATATCTTTTTGTTTCACTAGTGACAACTATAGAGGAGAACAGAATAATACTAACATAAGAAGAGATGCTAAGGTCCAGCAGCATAAAGGTGGGTGAGATGGAATGACAGAGTAGATTCCCATAGTGAGAGTAGGAAGCTAGGAATATAATGATGTGTTACTGTTTTTTAGGTTTCCATCTTCAAATACAGCACTGAGGGTAGCTGACCGAGAAAACCAATTCTGGACCAGTCTCTTCTCTGTTTATTATTTTATCCAATTCCCCCGTCCCTTAAAGTAATGATGGAGGGTTCTGTGTAAAGACCTTCCAGCATTGCTGAGAGGGATTGGGGTTCTAGCATCTCTGTTCCTGTGCAGTAATCGAGGAGTCAAAAGTAAGTCAAGCCCTGACACACTGCACATATATACCTATCAGTCACCCCAATGGCAGGCCTTATCAATCCTGAAGGCAGGGGCTGGGTTTTGAGTGAGAGGGTGCCCATGCATGAGCATTGCCCCTCTGCAGCCTTCGGAATGTTTTATCCGGGGTTGTTAATTGATGCAGTCAGACCATATACTCTTAAATGCATTATAACCTCACTGTAAATGCTAACTTTGGAATGGCTGCAAGTAAACATGTTGTGTTTGGTGTCAAACACCTTGGAATCATATCTCCCCAGCAGTCCTGGCGTCAGAGGTATGATTCTACCCTCCTAGAGGGAGAAACCTGACTACACCGGTTCACCTGGTACCAGCTTACAGAACCCTGGCGCCACAAAATGGATGTTGCAGACACGAGTCTGGCCTCCTTCTGCTGGTCGAATCTCCAGCAGGGGAGGCCTGGACAATAGGTTTTCTGTCACAGTGAGATGTAACCACCTCCAGACAGGCTTTAGGGTATTGGTGCTGGGTGGGTGCACTCCAAGAGTGCTTTGATGCCAGCACTGGGGGCACATTTGGGGGTCGATTCCAATCCTGGTAATAAACCGTCCGTACAATTTGTATCCGGAATCCTCTCCGTACGAATCATACCCGTCAGTCCGAGTCGCGTAGTACGATCCGTATTTCGTGAATCCGACCGAATCGTCGCGATCTGTATGCATTGCAAGGCTGAAACCGTGAACCGTATGACTCGTACACATGCCGTACGACCCGACTTTACGATCCGGAACGTGTTATGAGGACGCGATTCGTACGGTCCACGTCAGGTAAGGGCGATTCGTACGGAAAAGCACACAATCACATACACACTGTACTGTGCGTACCCCCATGATCGCGGTGTACGGTGCGTACCCATGCGATCATGGGGGAGTACGCACCGTACCCCTGCGATCACAGGGTGTACACACCATACACCCTGCGAACATGGGGTACGGTCCGTACAACCTATGCTCGCGGGGTACGGTGCGTATATCCCATGATCGCAGGGGTACACACCGTACCCCTGCGATCATGGGGGTATGCACCGTACACGGGGGGCGTTCCGTACCTGTTTGAGGCAAACTCTGCTTTTACGGCTGTTTTCGGCTCTCGTAGGAAAAGGGTCGTATGGTGCGTACCCGACACGAATCGTACTTGCTGGGTCGGAAAAACCAGTGGCGAACCATACGGATGTCGCGTACAGTGGGTTTCAAGGGAGAATCGTACAGGGACTTCATTTGTACGGTCTCTGTACGATTCGTACGGAGTACAGCTCCTGGTACGAATCGTACTTCGTCGTACGTACGGGGGATGCTGCTCGGTACGATTCGTACGGGAAAAACGCTCCGAACGGCTATTTGGAGTGGTTTTTCCAGAATCGGAATCGACCCCTTGGTGTCCCTGTGCATAGTCCAGCTCAAACCAGTTGCAGGGGCTACCAGCCCCTGCTCTGGCATGAAACTAGACAAAGGAAATGGGTGTAGCCACCCCTCTTTCCTCACCCTCCCATAGGTGGGTCTCCATAGTTTTTCCCACCCCTTCCTTAGGTATAAAGTAGGAATCCCTGACTACAGAACTTTAGATTTACCTGGACAAAACTCTGATACATAATCCTGAAACTTTGATGATCTACAAGGTGCTAGATAACTGAAGAGTCTCCCTTGGAGTAAAGGAGTTACTCCCCTGCTTGGCAGGCATCAAAGACGCATCTGACCAGTTTGCATCTCCAAAGGTCCTGGAGACTCCAAAGAACTTTGCAACACAGGAGGTGGATTTCTGTAGTCTCTGAGTTTGATCTGTGTGCTCAGCAAGTCTGAGGCCTGTATCCCTTGTGGAGACCGTGCAACCCAAACCCCTGGACACTGTGACCATTTGCAGAAGCATCAGCTTTCCGGTGACCCCTGAGGCTGAGCTTTCCGTTACTTGTAGCCCTGACCCCGAGCAGCAATTCCAACAAAGATTGCCAGCCTACACTCCAGAAGTGTTCCGCGAGCAGGCCCTTTGTTTTTTTCTCTTGAGGTCCCTTCACGATCTCTAGTCTGTCAACCAGTGGGTCCCTGAGTAGGCAACTTTAACTTTCTCTGGGCTTTCCTGGTTGCTCCAGACATGCCCTGACTCTCCATCACTTTAGAAGTCCCCTGGAACTTGCTGGTCCACACCAAAGCATCTTTTCTCTTCCTGCGTGGGTTGGTGCTGCCAAGGCTTATTGTGTTCAATCCATGCACCAATGCCGCATCACTCAACGTCCTTTGTGGAACAGCTCGAATCCAGTTCCTGGTTGTTGTCGATGCCTCCTGGTCCTCGTGGCTGCAGACCAAGCTTCACCTCTTTGCACCTGAAGCACCCGACATCAGTGGGAATTCGGCTATTGTGCCCCTGGTCATTGGCTAGTGACCCCGACTCTGTCCCATCTGCTTTCAGGTTCTTCACATCTTTGATCCAAGCTTGAATCCTCCCGGACACTTCTCCTCTTCCCAGCAGCAGCACTTTGCAGCACATCGCCATTGAAATTTAAATGTAAATGTAGTGCTTATATACCGCACGTATCACCCCCAAAGGGGTCTCAAGGCGCTGTGCACATACCGCTGTGGAACCCTTCCTGGCCTTTTCCTGTGAAGTGCCCATTCCTGGGCACCCCCAAGGTGAGGCCAGGCATCCTAGCGCTGTTGGGGCCATTGTGGAGATTAAACAAGCTATTGCCCAGAGTTGCAGAGTGGGAATTGAACCCTGGTCCGGGCCAGACCTCTGCATCAGGGTCTGCCGCTCTAATCATTGAGCCACACTTCTCCACAATCAACGACGATTCCTGACACCATTTGACACCTATGCACCTGGCTTCCTTGGGTGAGGTAACTCGAGTGCTCCATTGTTCCCATGGGTGTTGGCCCTAGCACCCCTTATGTCTAAAGGGGTTTGCTCAAAGTCCTCTCCTAGGTGTCCTTTATCTTTAAAATTCCAACCGCGACTTTACCCATAGAAGCTAATGGAGCTCGAGGCTGTGTTCTCACACTGCATGCGTCCCCTGTGGGTCCACTGTGTCACTACCTTGGGTGGTTCCTTGGGTTCCCAGTGATTCTACGTGCTCTAGGCACAATGTCCAGTCGTGGCTCTTATACCACTTTCTTAATATATGGTTTGGTCTCCCCCTGGGGACCATTGTATATTGTGCTATTTACTGAAGTTCTATGGTGTTAACATTGTGTATCTTGTTCTGTAATTTCATAAAAAGGTTAGTAGAGAGTATTTAGAAATAAATACATATATTTTATAAATACCTTGAGTGGTTCTCCTTTCATTTGGTCATTCAAGAGGTTATAATCTGGTAAACCAAGCTGAGTTAACACTCCTTCAAGACTTAGCCTGAAGGCTGCTCTCCATAGCTACCACTAGGATAGCTTTTAATAAAGGTTGTCTTAAACCTATCAGCAATAAGGGTTGCTTGGACTGGTGCAAGGTGCCCACTATAACTAGTGGACAGCATATGCCAGGCCAACTTCTCACATTGGGTGTAGCGGTTGGATTCAAGGTTGCTATTGCCTTACCAGATAATCTCATTTGAGTGACTAACTGAAAACCACTATAGGTACATATAAAACAAGTCTAGAATAAAGTAAGTTCTACTGATCTTAGAGTTGTGTGTCAAGGGCGTAGCACACCCTTTCTACAACTCAAGAGAGCTTAGTAGTCCCACTAGAGTAGGTATGTACATACACCACACCACACTAGTATATCTTCAAGGGCAGAAGCCTGTGGGCCTCTCCCATCGAAGTATGACCATGTATCATACCAAGAATTGAGGACCAGGTGTTCCTCTAGGAAATTGAAGACAGGGAAAAGCCCAACCACACAACATCTCCTACAGTTGTTGCTTGCAGATGACCTTATATGTTTACAAAAAACGTGGTCTCTAAAAAATGTTTTTATAAATGTGTATCGTTCTTTCTGTATTCCAGCAATCCCATCCACCTCAGAAATGGCAAAGGGTGGTATTGCGGTGCTTATAGCAGTAAAATATATGTCTGTTAAGATCAAATGCAATTTCCACATCCCCTTGGTACCAATTATTGTTGATATCTAGTCTGGTACTGGTCGATCCACTATTAGTGAACTTGTATTGTAATATTTTTGACAAGGGTAATCGTCAAGTAATAGAGGAGCTGCAAGAAGAAATTAGTAATGTTTCTGACAAGAGACAGCACCTATGCATTTTATGGCTGGGAGATTTTAATTGCACCCTGTGAGAAGGTGGCCTGGTATATGCTGTCCACTAATTAAAGTGGGCACCCAGTACCAGTCCTCACGACCCTTATGATATATGAGGTCAAAGATAACCTTTAGAAAGCTATCCTATTGGTGGCTGTGGTGAGCATCCTACAGGCTCAATTTGAAGGAATGTAAAGCAGCTTGTTTTACCAGAATATCACCTCCTAAATGACTAAATGAAAGGAGAATAACACAGTGTTTATATAAAAATATGTATTTAATAATGTAACACACTCTTCTAGTCTCTATACTAAACTAGGGCACAAAGTACACAATACTGAATCAGTAGAACATTCGTAAATGGCAAAATACAGAGCGGGCTCTAGGGGGAGACCAAACCATATACTAAAAAAATGGTATAACAACAACGATTTGATTAGACACAGTGCCTAGAGTACGTAGAATCACTGGGACTCCAAGGGAGCACCCAGAGGAGTGACACAGGGAGCCCACGGAGGGTGGGTGCAGTGAGGAAACACGGATGCGTGCTCTTTACAACTTTATGGGAAAGTCATAGTTGCAAATTTCCAAGTTAAGGACACTTCTAAGAGGAGTTCGAACAAATCCTTTGAAACATAGGAGGTTCTAGGGCCAACCCACCAGTGAGTACCAAAGTACCGCTGATACCTATCCCAGAGGAGCCGGTTGCATAGGGGTCAAGTGGTATTGGAAACCTTTGTCGTTTTCGATGGAGAGTTGCAAAAAAGTACAGCTACCAGGAGGGCGAAGAATGTCTGGTGGAATCCAAGCCTGGATTCGAGGTGAGATGAACCTGAAAGCAGAGGGGGCAGAGTCTGGGTCACTTCAGGTGACCAGGGGCTCAGTAGTCGAATGCCCACCGATGTCAAGTGCTTCAGGAGTGAAGAAGGGTTGCTTGACTCTGCAGCCACGGGGACCAGGAGATGTTGAGGACAACTAGGATCCAGAGGCGAGCTGTCCCACACAAAGGATGTCGAGTGCTGAGTGGTCGATGTCCAGCTGGAGCACCAACAAGCCATGGCAAATGCAACCCATGCTGTCAGAGGAAACAGGTTACAGTGTGGCCCAGCAAGATCCAGGGGACTCTCCAAGCAATGGAGAGTCAGGACATGTCTAGAGCAACTAGGTAAGCCCAGTAACAAATAAGGTTACCCTCGTCAGGACCCACAGGCCAACAGACCAGGGATCGAGAGACCTCAAGCAAGTTTGCAAAGTATCAGCCCACAGGACACTCGAGGAGTGGAGGCTGGAAATCTTCAGTGCAAATGTTGCTCGGGTCAGGACTACACGGAGTCCAATGCAAAAGCTTGGGACTTGTCAACAAGCATATGCAACTGCAAATGTACGCAGTGCACAGGGGTTTGGGTTTCACGGTCCCCACGAGGGATACTGGTCTCAGAATCACTGAGAGGACAGATCAACCTCAGGGACCTTCAGTAACCCACCTCCTGTGTTGCTGAAATCTTCAGACTCCTCAGGAGCTTGGGAGAAGCAAACCGGTCAGATGTGGTTAGGTGCCTGCTTTTGCAGGGAAGTAACTCCTTTACTCTAAGGGAGATTCTTCAGTCATCCAGCGTCGTGCAGGCAGTCAAAGTACTTGGATTCTTCTTAGCAGAATCTTGTCCAGGTAAAATCTAAAGTCCTGCAGTCAGGCAACCCACTTTATTCCCATGGGAAGGGGTTGGAAAGATTCTGTGGACCATCCTGGGGAAGGGGCAGGACAGAGGGGTGGCTATACCCATGTTCTTTGTCCAGTTTCGCACCAGAGCAGGAGCCAATGGCTCCCAGAACTGGTTTGAGCTGGACTATGCACAGGGATACCAAATGTGCCCCCAGTGCAGACTTTCCTGCACTCTAAGAGTACACCCACCCTGCCTTAATACACTAAACCCTGTCTGGGCGGTGGTCACACCTTCCTGTGACAGGATGCCTATTGTCATGCCTTCCTCTGCTTGAGCTTGGTTCTGCAGCAGGAGAGCACAATTGTGTCTGTGGCTGGCAGCATCCATTTTGTGCTGCCCAGGTCCCGAAAGTTGGTACTGGGTCTCCCAGTGACCCACATATGTCCCTTTGGAAGGATGGAATCATACCTCCCTCACCAGTTACTGGTGTGGAGGTATGATTCCAAGGTGTTTGACACCAAACACAACATGTTTCTAAGCAGCCGTTTTAAAGTTAGCCTTTACCGTGAGGTTATAATGCACTTAAACATACATGTCTGGCTGCATCACAGACAACCCTGGAGAATGGTAATCGGAGGCAGCAGAGGGGCACTGTTCATTGGGGGGCCCCCTTTCACGTAAAACCCAGCACCCTGCCGTCATGATTGTTAAGGCCTGCCATAGGGGTGAATGATAGGTATTTAAGTGTAGTGATTTAGACAGATATAGTGAACCTATAGCTTAAGTAAGTGATACAAACACCAGCTTACACAGTCTGCTGTAGCAGGCTTGTTGTGTCAATTTGAATAGCCTCTCAGGGGTGGCATAATACATGCTTCAGCCCATGGGAGGCCTTTGGGGTACCTATGCCCTGGGTACAAGGTGTACCATATAGTAGGGACTGAAAAAGGTACCCCAGTATCCAATCTGGAGTGTACCTAAAGTACATGCATATCAATTTAAGGGAGAAAGTAGATAGACTGGGGTCCTGAATAGCGGAATCCCAGTCAGACTAGTCCATAAACAGTGTGACATCAGCAAAAAGTAGGGGTAACAATAAGAAGCAGATACTACTTTCCTACACACCCTTTGTAAATATAGTACCCATCATGTTTGTGGGCTGGGAGGCAATGATGGTCTATCTGTGGCTTATTTTAGTCTCATTTATTCTTTATTTTGGTTTATCAAACCATAAAAGAAGCGACCATACAGATCATAATTGACATTTGGAATTAAAATATGAAAAACAATGTGCAAATAAGAAATAAAAGCGCCCCAATTGTCAGTAAGAATAATAATAACGTCATATGAATTAAGCAATAACCACAGAATTCATGATTTGGGTCTCACTAGCATAAATATTTGGCCAAAGTGCAAGTGCGTCATTAATAATTATACTGCTCAATTTCCAGGTTATTACCCCACACAATAAACCCTTAAACAAGAAAAGCAAGGTGCAAAGACTAGTCACAAAAACCTGAATAAAAAACGTAAGATAGAACAATTAAAACAGTTTTGAAAGTTCAAAAATTTAGAAAATGGCAGCATTACTTCAGGATAATCTTGATTAGTCAGCACAGCCTATTTTATCTATTCATGTCAGTTAGCCTTGTTGGCTGGTTGTGCCCTTCTTCTAATCGCCCAAAAGTGGCCTAAAACTTTCTCGCAGTGGCACAGGAGAAGAGAGGTCTGGAATCTGATTTTAATATCCTTAGGGCGTCTTTAGAGCTTCGTGTCCCTAATTGTCTACACACAGGAGCTAGCCATTTCCTTCTCGTCTTTGCATATGCTTTACAGGCAAAAAGTACATTGCCAATGGATTCAAGTGGACATGGACAGGATGGCCTTAGATTGTGATTTGTTATTCTGCCAGGAACTAGTAAAAACATTAATTGGTAAGCTGCTGTGTCTAAGCTGTGTGTACAACTTCCTGTCAGCTGGGACCTTAATAATATCAAAGTAGCTTTCTAGATGGCAATTAGGTTTCAAATCGATGAAGAAATTTGTTAGACTGCCAAGATGTTTTTCTGGAAGTTGTTCTCATCGACCAAAGCCCAATACAAAAGTTTAACTTGGCTTCTTGGGTTTAAAGGTGGTTGGCTGATGGCCTGGGTTGGCAAGCCAATGCTAGACCGTAAGGCATTTACTTGTTTAATCCAGGTAATTTTATTTGCATGTCCAAATTTGAGACCTCACAGAAAGCAGCTGCATGGTGCGCCAAATCAGGGGTGGATGTCAATCTAAGCCAAAACAGCAATCCGCGAAGCTTCGCAAGGTCGTTGATGGACTTGATACCCAGATCAAGCTTATGAGGGAAAAGAGATGTGCTTAAAGGAAGGGATATCAGGTTCCTAAGGAATTTGTTTTCCACAGCTGCAAGCTCATTAGAGGATGATGTGCCCCACAGCTCTGCCCGATTAAGGCAGGGGCGGCTTTAGGCATGTGCAAGCTGTGCACCTGCACAGGGCCACCAATCCCCAGGGGCGACCACGCCAATATATATATCCTTAATATAATAATCCTCTGAGGATGGATACATATTTGCGTGGCGGCCCCTGGCAGGGATTTGGCGGCCTCCGGCTCTGATCCACTTCCAAACACCCTGACCCCCCCTCTTCACTGGCCTCCGCGCTCCGCCCCACCTGGACCCCCTCTTCCGGGGCCCCCTACCTACGCTCCCTGCCCAGGGCCGCCATGAACCTAGAGCCTCCCCTGATTAAGGGCACTAGTCACAGCCTTGCAGTTGTACAATTTGAGAGCAGGGGCTACGGGCCTGGTATACAGCAATCAATGCTCCCTCTTCAAAGCAACAGTGAGCTGCGTGAGTTTTAAGGAGACCTTCTCTAAATGTCTCTTCCAAGTCATTCTCTCTGATAGTCTAATACCCAAGTAATCGAATGCACTAACCCTCTCTAGCGAGACATTATCCAGGAGTATATTTCCCTTAAACAATTTGTACGGGTTAAACGTCATTAGATTGGTTATAGAGGTGTTAATAACCAAGCCCCTCTCGTTGCAGAATGCCTTGAAATGGTTTAAAAGTTTTTGGAGACCCATGGGAGTTTTGGAAATCAATAGGGTGTCTTCTGCGAATGGCAATGTGGCGATTCTTTGGTTTGCCAGAGATGGTGCATCAGCTGGTAAAGAACAAAAAAGATCTGCCAACTGGTTGACATGAATCACTGACATAATTTCGACGGACATAATATCGACCTACAATTATTTCAACACAAAAATATCGACTACATTATTATCGCAGTATATCCTTATTTAAAAAAATACTAAAATATCGAAACAATAATATCGTACAACATAAACATCACATCAAAAATATCGTAAACATACTTATCGAAGTTTGAAAATATCACACATCATTTAAAACCATTAACTAGGTACAAAATGTCGACCACAAATATATCGACCACACAAATATAGTCATTTAAAATATATTGACTATACAAAACTATAGAAAACATTCAAATTAAACCACATAAATATAAATAAATACCTAAAAATACATTACAAAATAAATTAATGTAAATAAACATTTTTTTCATCAAAATAACATGAGAAAAACAATTAAAAAAAGAAAACCTTTTCAACAACATAAAACTTTCCTAATATAAAAAACATTTTTTTATTTAAATATATAATCTAACATATAAACAAAACTAGTTTCATGTATATACAACAAAATAAACAACTAACTACTAATTAGCGTTTTCCATATTTGGAAAACAACTTCCAAAACAATTAAAAAAAAATACAAATTAACCAATAGAAACACCCAAGTTTAAAACTGACCAATAAAATTATCCAAAACACTATTTTTCTTTTCTATTCCAATTCCTACTTTTCTAGCTCAAGTTATCCAAGCTTCCACCAATCTCTGTGTGGTTTACCTATTGCTCCAACTCCATTATCAATTATCAGTTATGTCGATCATATCGATAAATAAAAAGAAAAAAGAGTGGGGGGGTGGGAAGTGAATCGAGAGAAGACTAACCGCTGGTAAGAAGGGATACATTAGCGAGCGCCAGGCTGAGTTTACCTCTTTAAGGGGTCCCCTTGCTAATTATGTCATACAGCTCATCCGCCTCCTGAACTGATCTAAAGTTATGCATTTTATTGTTATGCATAACTTTCAGGAAGGTGGAAAACTTTAGCTGGGCTACTGCACCATGCTTCTTAAAATCTTCCAACTTCCTTCCCAACTCTCACTGCCTGTCCAGTGTGAGGCTGGAAAGGTCAGAATGGATTTAAAAAGAAAACTCTTTAGCCTTCAATGATTTCACTTTCAGTGCTGAATTAAGAATCCTCTCTTTTAAAGTAAAGGTAAGAAATGTGATTAACACCATCGACGCTCATGATGAGCTCAGCTCGTCATGATGTACACCTCCATACACTCATGACGAGCTGAGCTCGTCATGAACAATGGGATTTAAAAAAATTCAGCATTGACGATGAATTTCATAAGCATTGATGTGGTTAATATCTTCCTGGGCTTAGATCTCTTTGGATTTCTATTAAATGGATCCCTATGCACCCTCTGTATGTCGCGACTCAGTGATTTGAGCTGTAGAGAGGCTTTAAGTAGAGACACAATATAGGGTCTAAGATCTGATCCTTCACTCCCTTCCGGAACATTCAAGAGATGCAAGTTGTTTCTGCGAGCATTGTTTTCCAAAACTTCTATTCTATCACGGAATTCTGCCTCTTCTTTCCTTAGCAGTAAAAGGTCCAACTTCGCCATCCCGAGATGTTCTTTCAATTCACCAATGTTGTTCTCTAAGGTTGCAGTCGTGGAGTTCAGTAGATCCACCTTTTTCTCCAAAGATTCGTAAAAGCTTCTAATCTCTCCCTGATTGACTTCCGATACTGCAAAACCCTTCTTAATATCGTCGGTAAATGTGACAAAGAGAGCTTCCAAAGCTGAAGATGAGGATCCGGCCACCACTTGCTCCATAAAAGGATCACTACTGGAAGCCACTGCTGGCTGCACCTGAAACTAGGTTTGGGATTGAACCAGAGGGCTAGCAGTGTAACTGGTTGGGGGCACAACAGGGTCCGGGATTGTATTGGAATTTGATCTGGTTTATTGCAGACTCCATGATTCTATCGGTTGCTGCAGCCTGTGATCGTGCAGGAGTTATTACAGTTGTTAAAGTGACTGGACTTTTCCTAAGGGCTTCGCCCTGTGTAATAATGTCCGGGACCTCTGGTTGGACCCTGAATTATGAGCGAAGTGATGGAGTAACCCTGACTTTGATATTAGTGGGGTACTTTTAGACCTCCTAGGTTTAGTAGATCTGCCTTTAACTTGAAAAAATGTACACATTCATGGGAAAGAAGGACACTAGAGATTTACAGAAATGGGTAGGAAAACACATTTTTAAAAAGGGGAAAAATAATGTTTAAAAAAAGAATTTTTATTACACATAAGAATAAGTGCACACATTCCCTCCCCTATCGTCCTTAATGGTTTTAAAGATTGGAGGGTTTCTTTTCCTCATATTTTTTCATATTTTTGAAGGTAGGGCGGGGTGGGTTGTTCTGGGATGCAATCCCTGGACTACACCTGTCCTGATAATTTGGGTAAGGGTTTTCAAGGGTTGGGAGTGGGTTGGGGGGGCACAGAGTTTGGGGTAGGGAGCAGTGGGTTAAAAAACAAAAAGATTTTCTCATTCACCTTTTATCATTTTTATCAATCTCATTCTTAACAGCTACAATTATGGAATCCCATTGGATCGGGTGCTAGTGCTAGATTTTTCAATCTCCTCTCTAGGTAACAGGCCGTCGATTTGACCCACCGTGAGCTCAATACAGATTCTGTCCTGGAACCTCAATGGCCTGCATGTAGGACCAAGAAGAGACAAGATTATGCAATATCTTGGGGACTCCCCCGCACAGGTCATTGTCCTTCAGGAAACAAATTTGCTTTAAAAAGAGACTGTTAGCCTTCTTAAGAATATAAGATGGGTTGGTTCTTATGTCAGTAGGAAGCTTGTTTCCGGTCCAGGGCAGGCATGGCTTGGCAGTTCGGGCTGGACTGTTCCCATGAGGCACAGGGTCAGACTGATTTGCATATGGCCATGTCTGAACTGGGGTGGCAGAGTGGACTAAAGAACGGTGATGGATTAAACCCAGATCTGATGACTGGGTGTGAGTGTTTGATTGGTTCAGATGCTCCGTACATCACCACCCCCTTTTGTAGTACTAGTCAGTCAGCAATGCCAATGCCCTTTTCAGTTATACAGGCTAAACACTCCCTGTTACCAATTGACTTTTACGCTTTCCTAAAACTAAAGTCAGCTCTGTCCACACGAACGTTCAAATTTGCGACACCTTGGCTAAAAACTATGCTCCCACACTTTCAATCCTCAGGACATTTTGTCTCAAGAATATACAAGCTACTTGCGCCAACACCCAATAAATCGATGAGACGAAATGAACTTAAATGGGAAGCGGAACCAAACAACACCAGTATAGCTATAGACTGGACCAAGATACACGCGTCGGCACTCACACATAAGGTCTCCCCGATACTCTCACAAACCAAATACATGATACTCAACAGAACATTTTGGACCTCACAGAGACTATTTAAGGTTGGATTGCGAGACACACCAACGTGCTGGAATTGCTCACTATCAGACGGTGACCTACCGCACATGTTATTTAACTGTCCCTTGCTTAAGACATATTGGTCTAAGATTTTTGACTATATTGAAAACATATTCTCCATAAAACCCACAAGAGAATTCATATATGTTATTCTAGGGGCCATAGACCCGTTACTAGTGAGAGATCATGACCACCAGCTTCTTGATCTTTTACTAACACTAGCGTGCAAAGTGGTTTTATGCCATTGGAAGACATCGTCTGAGGTCTCTTTCAACGCTTGGAGAGAATGGTTATCCTGCATTAGGGGGACTGACAATCCTGCCTTACACTCATCACCATGGCAGGTTACCAATAAAAAATTATGGTCCTCCTTGGATGCTGCCTCCTTTACCTTTGACCCGCCGTAAGATGTCTGTACAAATAAATGGACACCCAGTAGTTTGGAGAAAATACCGCACAGGAGTGCACTAGGCATGGTGCTCAATGGATTGACTGTAATGCTATATTTGTACTGTAGATGCTCGGAACTGTATTTCATAGGCTGTATTCTAGACAGAATGTTTACGTACTCAACCCCAAAATCACATTTTCATAATGAGACAAGTTGCATAATAATGTAGATGCGTATTCTATCCCTACGGTTGACAAGATAGCAACATCATGCGTTCACACACGCAGACGGGGTTGGAATCTACAATGTGTTGCATTATTACTGATTGTTGTTCTTTATGGCTATTGATTTCTCTTTTGATTTTGATGGATCTGCCATTATTACTATTAATATTATTATTATTATTAATATTATTTTTCTTATGTACTACCCTATCTCTGACAGTGGCAATTTAAACATGACTGAATGCTTTATGTATACTTAACTGCCATACTCATTCCTGTTATTGTTTAATAAAAAAAGATTTGAACTTAAAAAAAATCAGCCAAGGCTCGTAGCCTACTAAAGCTAGTTCACCCATGTGGCAGATGGGTCATTTTGAAAGCTATTATTCTGGGGTTCCAGTTCACCTTGGTCGGCTATTATGGACCAAATCAAGATGACCCCTCTTTTCTCAAAACCATTTTTTCAAGTCAAGTCAAGTAATCTTTATTTCAGTCAAAAACCTTAAAATATGCAAAGTACAAAATACACTCAATAAAAAGCATCATAACAACTATGTGTAACTCCATTGATTACAAAAATACACAGGTTACATTTCATAGAAACTAAAAAAATCAAAAGAGGTTGAAAAGATAAAAAAGATATGTACATGTTAAAAATACTGTACAATCAGGGCACGAATATCACACAACAGGCAAGACTAGACAGAACATTGGCCATGGGAGTACTTGTTAATAAGTGACCAGCGCCTCCGCCACATGGCATATAAATAACAAAAAACAGAGAATACAACTGGCTGGGAAGTATCACATTTTAAGATCCTGAGTGCCTGATGATACTGCTTGAGCCCCAAGTTTCTGCATAATTGAATGAGCATCGCTGCCTAAGATTCTTATAGCATGGGCAAAAAAAGAGGACGTGGGGCACAGACTCCTCCTTTGCACCACATGCTGGGCATTCTAGCGATTTATTGTCAGACCATTTGTGCGAAAAAACCCTAAGTGGTAGTGTGCCATGTCTAAATTGAACATAGAGTTTCCTTACTTCGCTAGGGACAATCTCTAGGGACAATCTCATCCAAAAATGGCTCAAGTTTGTACTCATCTTTGTTTCTTAAAAAGTCTAGAGTTAGGGATCCCAGCGCAGAGTTGTTGACAACATCCTCCAGTTGTTGATTGCGATGGAATTTCACCAAATCTGCAGGGGACACCTTCATACAAGCTATTTCAGGCTTGCTCCAAAGATCCGGGATGCCCAACCTCTTGCTCTCTTTTCTTGTGTAAGCAAACCATTGGATTTTATCTATCCCATGGAGTCCCATAAGTTCTTTAACTTCCTCTATAAAGTACCTCAATTCTGGGGTTACCCATAGTCTACGGCAATATAATAAGGGGCGAAGACCAATTTCCTTGTCTATGGGTCTGATATCTAGGTCCAGTTTTAGAGAGATGAGTGGAGTGCTAGCTGGTAGAGACAACAGAGATCTCAGAAAGCAGTTTTCTGCCTTAAGGATATATTCAGCTGAGCAGTGTCCCCATAATTCTGCCCCGTACAGAATGGCTCCCCGGGCTTGTGCTTTATACATTTCCAAAATGGGGGCAACAGGTTTGGAGGTGGATTCCTTGCAGTTTTAAAACACCTCCTGTCATCTGCACTAGCCTGAGTTTGGCCTTGGATATCTGAGGGCTCCACTCCATAGTTTCGTTGAGGGTAATGCCCAAATAATCGAATACAGAAACCCTGTCCAGTATAGTGCCATTTAAAGAGGGATTGGAGCGAGAGATTTTTGGTGGATTACAGATCATGTACTTTGTTTTCGAGATGCTAATCTCCAACCCCCTTTTCTCGCAGAAACTGGACAACTATCTAGGGCACGCTGTATTCCCATCTGGGATTTGGACAAAAGAGGGTGTCATCGGCAAACATAAGTGTCACTACCTGCTCACCACGTATCTTGGGTGCATCAATATCTTTGACCCCTTTGAGATGGGCAATTAGGGCATTAACAAAGAGACAGAAAAGGGTGGGCGCCAGAACGTATCCCTGTCTCACTCCTCTATTGACCACAAACCTAGGAGTCAAGGCACCCTTTTTGCCACTTCTAACCTGCGCAAAGTTGTTAGAATGGAGTCTCTTAAGAGTATTAAGAAGATAAGTTGGAATCCCCATATCCGCCAAAACTTCCCACAAAATGTCCCGGGGTACCAGATCGAATGCCGTCTCAAGGTCAACAAAAATTAAGTAGAGGCTGCCACCCTCTACTTTAACAGTTTTCCAATATAAGAGTTGCAATCTTAAAAGTTGGTCAACGGTAGATTTTTTTCCCTAAATCCGGCTTGGTAAGGGCTCAGTATCTCAGATTCCTCCATCCAATCTGTACAAAGAGTTTTTGACTCACGTGGATCAAAATGATCGGGCAGTACTTTGCAGGGATTAGTGGGGAGCCCTTTTTGAATACTGGGACAATTTCCACCCCCAGCCAGGTTTCAGGTATGGGGGAGCCCTGAAGTATGGCATTAAACAACAGAGAGAAGTACTTGGTCCAAATCTCAGGTTGGTCCCTATAAAAGTCTCCGGGGATTTTGTCAATACCAGGGGCTTTTCCTGTCGGGAGTCTCCTTATCGCACCCTCCACCTCCAACAGTGTTATTTTTTAGTCTACAGCTGGTTTAAAAGTAGTCAATGTGGGAGCATCTTCCGGGCCATATTGAGAATCATTGTGGATATTCTGGGGGGTTTCCAGACTTAAAAAAGAGCCTGCTCTCATCGAATACAGTCCCCCGAAGTGCTCCATCCATCTCTCGGGTGCAATACTCGGGTCATCTGCTACATATCCATAGCTACTGCCAGTTCTCACAATTGCCCAAAACTCCTGCATATTCCTATTACCCTGGGCACTTTTTATACTGTCCCATCTATTGTTTTCCCATTGCTGCTTGGCCTCTGCAATAGCCTGCTTGTATTCTTGTCTCCTCAGTTTTACTAGGCTCCTGGCTGGGACTTTAATTGACTCAATTAAAAGTGACTTTGCCATTTTACAGTTATCATCAAACCATGACTGAATCTTCTGGTTTGGCCTATGTCTAGTCACTACCAGATTAAGTAAATCAGCCAATACCACCACCAACCCCAGATGTAGTTTAGCCATTTTATTTGCCACCTTTTCTTGTCAGAGCTCGATGCAACCACTAATCCCCATAAAAAACGTATAGACAACTGAATACAAGGCATTCATTTTATCTAAAGATTGTTTAACCGCAGGCCATTTAAGCCTTTTTCTATTGTTGGAAAGATTCAGTTCACTATTCTGGCTTGGTTTACTCCAGTCGGAAATACCAGTGTCAGGTAGTCTCAGATTTAGAACCAAAGCGTTATGGTTACTATCATGTCGAGATAAAATCTCAAAATCAGTGACCATGACCTTGTCTGGATCAGGATATAATCTATCCGAGATGTTTGGCCAATGCGGTTAAACATGGCCTTTCCTTCACGATCGGACTGGGTACGACCGTTGCAGGCTCTCATAGAATGGCCGATGGTTATCGAGTTCAATTGGAAAGCCAGTGGTGACCAAGCCTTAATTGGAGTAATTTGGAGAGCGGGTATAGACCATTGCTCATCTTCTTTTATAGTAATAGAATTTCCAATTGCAGGTAAGGGCTCATACTGACAATTAAAATCACCAGGATTGATCAGTATGCTATTACCAGAAACAGTAGGGATAAAAGTGTCAAGCAGGGCCAATGTTATAGATTCTTTCCCAATGCTGACAGGACGAGAATAGACATTAATAAGAGTCACCCTGAGATTAGATGGGAACTTAAGTGTGACTCATTGAAGATCTATTGTTGGAGTGGCTAATTGTGTCACTATGCAGCCCAAATGTGATGCTATCAGTATGGATAACCCCCCATAGGGTCTTCCCCTTTCCCCCATTGATGCCAGATGTTTAAATGAAGCAAAACCCAATCTTACTGTCTCCTCTCTTCCCCAGGTATCCTGAAGTAAACATATATCATATGGATCTATAAAAGATCCCCAATCGGGGCAAGCAGATTTGTTGATTAGGCCTGCCACATTCCAGGACAGAATTTTAATTTTGTTCTCCTGCAGAATTTCCGCCCGCCCCCCCCCCCCCCCCGGAGAATCCAAATGGGCAGGGGCTAAGGCAACATAGGCAGACATGTGAGAACCACCAGATTCATGTAGCCTCTCGCATAGGAGAGTATACTGTTGTTGTAACTCCATACCCTCCCCGGTATGTACTATAGCCTGTCTAAATGATCACCTTCCTGCTAAAATGGTGGCCCCTTTGATTTCCATCTTGGGACCCTCCATTCAGTCAGTTATGAATACCTCACTAGCGAAGGGACAAGTCCCGAGGGAATGGAAGATAGCGGTGGGAAACCCTATAAGTAAGAAAGCGGCCTCCCCCTGGACAGATCTTTCCAACCTCCGGCCCATCTCCCTCCTACCCTACATCGGTAAAATGACAGAGAAGCACGTGAACACCCACCTATCGAATCACCTCGAGGCAGCAGAAGGCCTGGACCTTTCTCAATCTGGGTTCAGGCCAAACCACAGCACCGAATCGGCCCTACTTGAAGTGACCAATAACATCAGGCTGACACTGGATAGTGGGGGGTCTATGATTCTGGTGCTGTTGGATCTGTGTGCTGCTTTCGATACGGTGTCTCACAAAGTGCTTCTCGACCGTCTGAGGGATGTAGGGTTGGGAGGCTCAGCCCTGTCTTGGGTGGAAAGCTTCCTTTCCTGCCGCTCTCAAGAAGTCAGGCTGGGCTCCCATAAATCCACCTCCAGGGAGCTCACCAGGGGTGTGCCACAGGGCTCATGCCTTAGCCCCACATTATTCAATGTGTATGTGGCCCCCGTGGCCGACTTAGTGATGCCATATGGGTTTACCCCGATATCCTACGCTGACGACACCCAGCTTCTGTTCCCCTTTAAAACTTTCACACCTGCCCTGCAAAAATCCTTTGCAGAAGGCATGAGGGCCGTGTCAAGATGGATGGCCGAGAATTGCCTACAATGCAATGTGGGCAAAACGGAAGTTTTATTGTTCGATGAGGTGGCAACATTGTGGTCGGGGGAGTGGTGGCCCACAGAATTAGGACCAGTTCCTGTCCCAAAGCAGACTGTCAAAAACTTGGGGGTGCTATTCGATCAAGCCTTGACTTTTAAACATCATGTCAACCAAGTTGCTGGCACATGCTTCAGGGCCATTGGACTATTGAAAAGGGTGTTCCCCTACATACCTGATAGTCACAGGAAAACCCTAGTCCAGGCACTAGTGATCAGTAGATTGGACTACTGCAGTGGCCTTCTATTGTCAACTAATGAAGGCCAATTAAACAAATTGCAAGTAGTCCACAACACGGCGGCGAGGTTAGTTCTCAATGTTCCTTCTAGAACTCCCTCCCGTCCTCTACTAGCCAAGCTTCACTGGTTGCCAGTGCGGCAACGCACGAAGTTCAAAATTCTGTGTCTCATTCATAAATGCCTGACAGGAAAGGGCCCCAAATATCTGACTAAAGCTTTTCAACCCTATGTCCCAGGCCGATCCCTTCGATCGAGCAATCTCCATTTACTACAGGTCCCTAAAATAAAAAAATCTCGTCAGGGTGGTCGCGCTCTGGCACACACAGGACCTGTTCTCTGGAATTCCCTTCCCCTCAAACTCAAACTCAGCACCAACCATCTATCCTTTCGTAAAACCCTCAAGACTCACCTTTTCACTATTAATTAATCAGTTCATGACTCACTACCTCTGTAAATGATTAGGCATGGTATAAACTTCCTTCACCCAGCACAAGCGCGGAGATACCCCTTCGGGGATTTATTCAGGCGCTATAAAAGCACATAAATAAATAAATATGGACCTGGGTTAGACCAGACAAACGTTCAGACGCCCACATTCCAGATTTACAATTATTAAAAACTTCCGGGCCTCTCGGTCAGTCTACATCCTCGAGGGGGGTGAACTGATTTGACATTGTGATATTAAATATGGACGGAACGTTTGGGGGAGTCATGTAAGAGTCCTTACGCCAACTGCCACAGTCCCGGGGGAAATAACCCTCACCAGTGTTTCGGGAAGCGGGGTAAAAAGAGACCAAAGGGAGTGCTCTAATGGCGGTTTGTTGGCCCAAAAAGCGGGAGGGATGGTCTGTCAGTCTACAGACTGCTTCGGGGTACTTAAAATTAATAATCACACAGTCCCCAGGGATTATTTTTTTTGTGGGACCCACCCAAGCCCCCCTACGCACCACCAAGATCTCACCATCCGTATTATAGGGGAATTGTTTATATGTAACCAACCAGAACAGTATCTCATTTTTGAGATCTAGTTGAGACTCATTTGGGCGTTATTTAGGTTCGGGAATTCCAGCCAAGATAAGTACATATGGTGCTGCCGCTGAAGGTAGATTGATAGTTGGAAGGTACAGTTTTTGTGTTTCCCTATGTGGGAGGGTCCCACCTCTATTCCCCTCCATAGATGTGTTACCCATTTCCACATTACAAGTTGGCTTTGCCCCATACACTGATTTTGTTTTTGGACCTCCCTCCCTGTTTTGGAATGTGTCTCTATCGGGGCATGCTCAGCCAGTTGAGGAATAGACTTATTTACTGTTTCAGTAGTAGAGGCTGCCTTTTAGAATTTGCTAAAGCTGGGGGCGAAATAATTTCTGGATAGTATTGAATTTGTTGGGTCTCAGAAGGATTCTGGTGGATCTCAGCCCTTATTTGATGTCTAGATAGTGAGTTGGTATTAAAGCTCTGTTGTCTGGTGGCCTGGATTTTACCCACACTAGCTACAAGGTTTTGAATATGATCATAAAGTGGGGCAATCTCTTCCTTTACAATACTTCTACATTGGGTGAGGAGATCTGATAGTAATGTTTGGGCACAAGGTGGATATGGGTGGGATACCAAAGACACATGGTTATTGCCTAAACAATTCTCTGGTCTGGGCCCATTTAAGGTACCTTTTGCATTGCCATCCCCTGCCTTTTCCCCCTTAGACCCCCTAATGCTGCCCTGCTTTCTCTTCCTGTCTCTCTTGGATGTTTTGACAGTAACCTCTCTAGCAAGTTCTGCTTTAGGTGAGAGTGTTAACACAGAGTCTTGCAAAGGGGGCATTCAAGTACAGATTATTCAGAGAGGTTTACAGCATTAAATGGGTTTAATGCTACCAGGGGGGAAAAGTCAGAGGTAATAGATAGACGACTTTCCGTAAGTTCGATTTCCGTGGTAACTACTCCAATTGTCTTTTGTAACATTAAGTCAATTGCTGTAGGCAGGGTAACTGTGGAAGTGTCTGGGTTAATACGAGGCCATTTAACAGTACATGCACACTTTCTTTTAGTGCAAACAGGAGCATTATTTGTAGGCATCGTAAGAAAGTTACCTTACTCCCAAAAAAAGAAGCCAAGAGGGGTGGCCCGGCCCAGCCACCTCCGGTCAGTGATGGGCAAGGACGGGCCCGCCCTTGGTCTGGGCTTCGTCCGGGCGCGATCCGCTCGGGGGCTCTGGGATCCGTAGTCCACCCAGCAGCAACCGGCAAAATCAGGACCCACGGTGCTGGAGTGTGCAGGTCGTTTTGTAGCACCCCTGGCGCTCTCTGGTGACGTTGCAGCCGTGCGCTGCCGTTCGGGGGCTCTGGGATCCGTAGTCCACCCAGCAGCAACCGGCAAAATCAGGACCCGCGGTGCGGGAGTGTGCAGGTCATTTTGTAGCACCCATGGCGCTCTCTGGTGAAGTTGCGGCCATGCACAGCCGTTCAGGGGCTCTGGGATTCGTAGTCTATCCAGCAGAAACCGGCAAAATCAGGACAAGCGGTGCAGGAGTGTGCAGGTCGTTTTGTAACACCCCTGGCGCTCTCTGGTGACGTTGCGGCCGTGCGTGGCCGTTCGGGGGCTCTGGGATCTGTAGTCCACCCAGCAGCAACCGGCAAAATCTCATTTGCTGGATTTTCCTGAACCGGTGGTTCTGGCAGAAGATTTTAATATCATATTAAATCCTTCTTTAGATAAGTCACCAAACAATAGAACCGTGATCCCTTCTAAATCCCGGCATTTCTTATTAGGAGCGATGAAGCAATTCGCCTTCTTTGACATTTGGAGGGAAAGATCGGGCCAGCAGTTGGGAGTCTCTTACAGAAACCACAAGTATCGGCTTAAATCACGAATAGATTATGTATTGATAAGTCAATGTCTAAGAGGCAGAGTTAAAAAAAATTCTTACTGGGCATCTCATCTCTCAGACCATTGTGACATCTTGCTGGATTTAAAGTGCACACTACCTAGTCACACCAGGTCATGGCCCTTCAATATAGCCTTACTTTTGAAGGAAGAGGAGATCTCCTTCCTATCCCAGGAACCTGAATGTTTTCTAAGAGCAAATTTAGACTCAGCTTCGATATCAGTCTTATGGGATTCCTGCAATGCTTTCCAGCGGGGGCAAATCACAAGTAGGTCGAGCTACAGAAATAAAAAATATAAAGAGGAGATCGCATCAATTGAAGTTAAGCTGAAGGCAGCGGAGGTCGATCTAAATTGCCAGGCTCCTCCCGAAATCCAGCAAGAAGGTCAGACTAACTTCAATAAATTGAAGGGTCAGTTGGAGAATATCTTGCATACTAGGCTCATCCGAAGATGGGAGGTAAGTAAAATTGCCCATTTCGAGTATGGAGAAGGGGCAGGAAAGCTCCTTGCCTGGAATCAGACCGGGTAAGAAACCAGATCAAAGAAATTACTAGTGAAAGTGGGGATGTTACTTTCTCTTCGGGTGAGGAAATCTGTGATGCATTTCAGGTTTTCTTCCAAGACATTTACCGAGAGGATAAATTAGTGGATAAATCTAATGTCAAGAGCTGGCATCTCTCTCTCCTCACTGAAATTTGAATAGCAGGATCATTTAGATCGGGAATTTACCCAAGATGAGGTTAGGTGAGCTTTATCACTCTGTAAGAACGGAAAAGCTGAGGGACCCGATGGGCTCCGAGCCGTGCTTTATAAATTATTGAGTGATCTGATTGTTCCCACCTTGACAAGGCTCTTTAACCAGATACTACAGGAAGGATTAAAGCTCCCATTCTCATGGAATGACGTCACAATCATTTTAATCTTGAAACCCTGGAAAAACCCATCAAGCTATGGGTCATATAGGCCCATTTCACTTTTGAATGCGGACTATAAAATCTTGGCTTCAATTTTGGCGGCCAGATTGGGACTTGGGGTGGATGATATTCTTCATCTTCATCAGAAGGGCTTTGTCTAGGGACTCACGCTTTTTCTTGCCTGGATTTGTAGACTAATTGTAATAAGGAAGAAAAGCGCAGACAATTGTTTCAAAGAAGTGTTTAAGTGATGTACTTCTTGTAACATTGTTGACATTGATTATGTACCCTGTTTTAATTAATTTTTAGAGTAATAAATACTAATTCCTCATATACACCCACTATATCTGTTCTTTCTCCTCTGATCACTCAGTGTGACTGCTCTATAGTGAATAAGTAACTGTTGTTGCATCTTTGCACATTTGACCTAAATTGCTTCAGGTCATTAATTACAATTATGAGCTTGAAGCTCTAATCAATATCAATAAAATCCCTTGAAGGTACTTTCACCCTTCCATTTTGTCTAGGGACGGCAACTATCCGACCTTACCTATGACCTTATAGGGGCGATTGATCTGGACTCTACTTATTCACTTCCATTAGCGGGCATGACCTTAGACACCACTAAGGCGTTGGACAGGGTCACCTGGACTTACCTGACGGAAGTCTTGGAGAAATTTAACCTAGGGGAAAAGGTTTGTCAAACAGTTCAGTTGATATATCAGGAACCAACAACCAGACTTTTTGTTAATGGTAATTTCACCAAATCTTTTAAGATCTTGAGGGGGACTAGGCAGGGTTGCCCACTCTCCCCTCTCCTCTTTGATCTATATATTGAGCCATTTGCTAACAGCTCAGGGATGATCCAAACATTCAGTCTTTGAAGTATGGGGAGTGGGAGAGGAAGGTCGCTCCGTATGCTGATGACAATTTAGTCTTTTCGGCCAACTTGTTCACAGCATTTCCAGCCGTGATTAGCCTGGCACAAGATTTTGGTCTTGTCTCGTTTTATGAGATCAAAGTCACGAAGACAGAAATCATGGTTTGGAACCTTGGGGGGACCCAGCATCAGCACCAGATTAGCTCTAAAATGAGATACTTGGGATTAACATTGTGTAAGATATTACAAGGATTGCAGAAACAAACCTAACTATGGTGGCTAGGGAGTGCCAGAGGCTGATGAAATCCTGGGCTAAACTTCCCTTATCCATTCTTGGGAGGGTCAATCTAGTAAAGATGTCGATACTCCCCAAGGTTGTTAGAATTGTTTTAAATCACTCACCTAGCTTGCAGGCACCCGATTTCATTGGTGCAGGCACCCTCACAACAGCGGAATTAGAGCTGAAGAGGGAGAATCGCTGACTAACTTCTGCCGCCATCACCCACGCCCAGCCACGGGACACGCCCTCTTGAGGCCACGCCCACCGGAACAACTACAAAAGCGCACTGAATACAAGCGTCGCACATAACACTGGAACCTCCTGAGGCTCAGCCGGGAGTAGTCTTTAGCACTCGTTTTTTTCACCTTTTTAAAACTTGTTAGAATTGTTTTTAATCACTCACCTAGCTGGCAGGCACCCGATTTCATTGGTGCAGGCACCCTCACTACAGCGGAATTAGCACCGAAGAGGGAGAATCGCTGACTAACATCTGCCGCCATCACCCACGCCCAGCCACGGGACACGCCCACTTGAGGCCACGCCCACCGTAACAACTACAAAAGCGCGCTGAATACAAGCGTCGCACTTAACACTGGAACCTCCTGAGGCTCAGCCGGGAGTAGTCTTTAGCGCTCGTTTTTTTCACCTTTTTAAAACTTGTTAGAATTGTTTTAAATCACTCACCTAGCTTGCAGGCACCCGATTTCATTGGTGCAGGCACCCTCACAACAGCGGAATTAGCGCTCAAGAGGGAGAATCGCTGACTAACTTCTGCCGCCATTACCCACGCCCAGCCACGGGACACGCCCACTTGAGGTCACGCCCACCGTAACAACTACAAAAGCGCGATGAATACAAGCGTCGCACATAACACTGGAACCTCCTGAGGCTCAGCCGGGAGTAGTCTTTAGCGCTCGTTTTTTTCACCTTTTTAAAACTTGTTACAATTGTTTTAAATCACTCATCTAGCTTGTAGGCACCCGATTTCATTGGTGCAGGCACCCTCACAACAGCGGAATTAGCGCTGAAGAGGGAGAATCGCTGACTAACTTCTGCCGCCATCACCCACGCCCAGCCACGGGACACGCCCCCTTGAGGCCACGCCCACTGTACCCTTCCTCTGCCCTATAAACATGTGTATCTACAGGAAGCGCAGCGGTCGCGACGATTGCGCGCCGAATGCGCGCTTAAGGCAAGCACGTCTGCGCTCGTCCGTGCCGAGTCTGGGCCCAGAGCCATGCCCCCTATACCTCAGCTACAAGAGCCCAGGTATTACAGTGCTGAAACCCTTCACAGCCTCAGGGCCTCTGCTACGACCTGCCTATTGCATCGATATCACGTTGAGAGCATTCCCCAAACCTGTCCACAATGTAAAGCATCCCTCAAACCTAAGCCGGCCATAGGACTGACACACGACTACCATATCTTAATGCTAAATTGCAGATCCCTGCCGAAACACAGAGCGGAAATTGCCCTACTTTTAGAAGAGCGCATGCCGGACATAGTATTCCTGACGGAAACATGGTTTACCACAGACTCCGACCCTGCCCTAGTAACCGCTCTCCCTCCAGGTTTCCAAATCACTCGGCAGGACCGACCTAAGGGGAGAGGAGGAGGTCTAGCAATCATTTATAAAGAACAGTTTCATTGCCGAGTTACTTCTGAAACCATTCCTGATTGTGAAAGCCTTGCCTTCAGTCTCAAACTTTCCCCCAATAACTGCTTCTCAGGAACACTCATCTATCGTCCCCCAGGCCCCCCTAAGGAATTCCACAATCTTCTTCCTTCGATTGTGGTGGAACGTGTTAGTACCACTTCTAATTTCACTCTGTTAGGTGATCTCAACCTTCATTTTGATTCTGCACTGGACCATGTAGTCACTACGCTCGTGGATGACTTAGCTGCTCTATAATTAATCCAACATGTCAACACCCCAACTCACGTTAAGGGCCACCTGTTGGACCCAGTGTTCAGCAACTGTGTAGACCTGGTAGCCGGACTACCGATTCCGCTCCCATGGACGGACCACCTACTGGTCCCCTTCTCCTGGACCACACTCAAGCCTCCACCCACTGGACCCACTACAAGATTCACCAGAGCCTGGTCTCGCCTTTCAGTTGACGAATGGTCCATCAAGCTCGCCAGCAACCAACCCCTCTACCATGAGGACCCTTGCCTAGCCAACCAGGCTTACGAAGACTGGATCACTCAAACTCTTGAAACCACCCTCCCTAAAAGTAAAACCATGCTGAAACACTCCCACAAAACTGCCCCTTGGTACACGGAGGCTCTCAGGGAAAAGAAACGCCTTTGCCGGAAAACCGAAAGACGATGGCGTTTAGACTATTCTCCAGAAAATAAAGGCGCTACCGAGAGTCAATCAATGACTACAAAGCAGAAGTCAAAGCTGCTCAGGCCATATACTTCACAAACAGAATTATCCTAGCCAAATCAAAACCTAAAGAAATTTTTCAAATTGTGAAAAAACTTACCAAACCCCCACCTAGCCAGCACGAAACAAAATCCACTACCCATTGCAATAACGTAGCTGAGATTTTCCACCAAAAAGTTAACAACATCTACTCATCCTTCCCCCCCATAGTTACCACTCCCTCAGTCCAGGTCAATATTATCATCGCAACCCCCCCCCCTTCAGCCTCCACCTACTCTGGATCACTTCCCCCTCCTGGATCTTGCAACCCTTGAGTCCGTGGCTCGGAAAGTAAAATCCGGTTCCCCTGACGATCCAGCCCCACCAGACATCATTATGTCAGCATCCCAGATCACGCTGCCAACCATTAGGGATGTCCTGAACGTATCTATCTCCTCCGGCACAGACCCTCCTGTCTGGAAACGGGCCATGGTCCGAGCATTGTTAGAAAAAACCAATCTGGACCCCTTAGATTTCAGCAATTACCGGCCTATTTCCCTGCTCCCATGGGTGAGTAAAATCCTGGAAAGATACATTAATCTCCAACTGGTGAATTTCTTAGAAGACTACCAACTGCTAGACCCTACCCAAACGGGCTTTAGACCCAAACACGGAACCAAGTCCGCCCTCCTTATGGTCACTGAGGAATCCAAAAAAATCCTGGATCAAGGAGGATCAGTGGCAGTGATCCTCCTTGACCTCAGTGCGGCATTCGACACGGTCAGCCACAACACCCTGCTGTATCGTTTGTCTAGTGTCGGAATCAAGGACCAAGCCTGGTTTTGGTTCAAATCCTTTCTGGAGAACAGATCCTTTAGAGCATTTGACGGCGAGTCTGTATCCAATAGTAGACCACTAAGGTGTGGAGTCCCTCAGGGATCCTCTTTAAGCCCCGCACTTTTCAACATCTATATGAGGCCATTGGCTGAGGTCGTCCGCCCATTTCGGAGTCAAGATTATTTCTTACGCGGACGACACCCAGCTGGTGGTCTCATTGGCGCAGGAGGCCAACACGCCAATGACAGGCGGACTTAGAGAGTGTCTAGAGGAAGGAAAGAACTGGATGTCCTCTTCATCCCTCAAACTAAATGGGGACAAAACGGAGCTGATGCTCCTGGGCCCGTCCAACCCCAGCTTCTTCAACTCCTTGTGGCCCCCCTGTCTAGGCACCCCTCCAGCACCCAAGGACAACATCAAGAGCCTTGGGGTGTGGCTGGACAGAACCCTTTCATTTAATACCCAGGCCACAAAACTTTCAGCCACCTGTTTCGGACTCCTTAGGATGCTAAAGAAAATCCTCCCCCTTCTACCCATGGAAGCTAAGCAAGTAGCTATCCAGGGCCTAATAGAGTCTCGCCTAGACTTTAACAACGTGCTCTACCTTGGCGCTCCAGATTACATTCTACGCAGACTCCAGTAAGTGCAGATCTGTGCGGCTCGCTCACTGCTCGAGCTTCCTCACAGGCAATCAGTGAGAGCCGGTCTGGTCAGCCTTCATTGGCTGCCAGTACGTCAGAGAATCCTCTTCAAGGCCATGTGTATTGCCCATCAGGCCTTCTGGAACACAGGTCCTGTGATTACTCGAGACTTAGTCACCCACTACCATCCCAACAGAAACCTTCGCTCAAGCCAGACTTTCATGGCTAAGGCCCCAAGAATAAAAAAGACTAGGACTGGTGGCAGGACGTTCTCCTACAATGCCTCCAAGACCTGGAACACCCTTCCCCTTCATCTTAGAGCCAACCCCAACCTCTCCACATTCTGCAAGCAGTTAAAGACGTTCCTATTTAACTCTCCCCACTAATTCTCTGCTAGCCACTCCACGAGGTCTCCTCTGTTACTCTAGCGCTTGGACGCCTCAGGGCAGCTATTCGTGCTCTACAAATTTACCTTCAATTCAATTCAGGTCACCTTTCTCTTTAATTGCATTCCCCCACACTTCGAAAAATCTGCTATAGACAAGCTACAGTGGGATATAAATTATTTTCTTTGGGCGTATAAATCAACAAGAACAGCCTGGAAAAAGCTGAGGTGGAGGAGAGAGAAAGGAGGCCTTGCTTTGCCGGATCTCTAGTCTTATGCCTTGGCCTTTCAACTCACACATTAGCGTATGCTTTTGAAAATGCTGGTTAGCACCGAAGCGGGGGGGGGAATATTTCTCGCTGTAGGAAGGTGGATACCTGACTATGGTTACCCCAGATTTTTTGCCTTGTGTTTAGCTGGTTTTCGACTTAGTTGGCCTGGGATCCTGCTAATCAGGGTCCCAGGCTATCTGCTCTCTCTGTAAAATGGACTCCATGCACCCTAGGTGCATATCTAATTGGCTTGGGTAACCTTATCAGCCCCTGTACAGTGTACTATAGGTACACAGGGCATAGGTGCATCCAAGGCCTACCAGGGGCTGCAGCATATCTTTTGCCACCCCTGGCTGGCTATCCAAACTGACACAACTGGATGATCACTCAGCTGGGGCAAGGTGGTGTAATCACCCCTTGCTTAGATATAGTATACCTATATCTAAACCTATATTGTGGACACATAGATACCTATCAGTCACTCCTATGGCAGGCCTTAACAATCTGGAGGCAGAGTGCTTGGTTTTGTGTGAGATGGTGCTCTAGCATGAGCTGAGCCTGTCTGCAGTGTTTGGAACCATTTCCTTACTGCTGTTCCAGGATATTGCCATACCATATACTCTGAAGTGCATTATAATCCTCGCGGTTATTGCTAACTTTGGTTTGGCTGTATCAAAACATGTTGTGTAAGGTGTCATACACTTTGGAATACTACCCCCTCGCCAGTTCTGGTGACGGGGGGTAGCATTCCACCCTTCTAGAGAGAGAAGACATGTTACTTTACTTAAAATGCGGTTAATCCTAACCAGAGCCTCAGAATCACAAAATGGATGCTGCTGCCACAGACATAGGTCTGACCTCCTACTGCTGACCGAAACTTGGCAGGGGAGGCCTGGACAAAAGGTTTCCTGTCACAGGGAGGTGATACACCTCCCCAGACAGGAGATAGTGGATTGGGGCAGGGTGGGCTGAAAGAAACTAGACACTGCCTGGGACACACAAGATGTCCCATGCAAAATCCAGTCAAACCGGTTCTGGGGCACTCCAACCCCAGCTCTGGCACCAAACTGGACAAAGGGAAAGGGGTATAACCACCCCTTCTGGGTCCCACCCATAGGAGGTACCTAGCAGGTAATTCAGCCCCCGAATTTGGAATAAAGGTGGGAGCAGTGCCAATGCACATCAGATTATCCTGACTGAAACTTATGAAACAAAACTTTGGACCCTTCAACATCCTACTCAACGTAGAAGACTGAAGAATCTCCCTTGTGGTCAAGGAGTGACCACCCTGTGCAAACAGGCACCATCCAACGCCTCACCGTTTGATTTGTTGCAGTTCCTGTTGGAACTCGAGCAACAGAGATCGACAATACCCAGCTTTCCTGCTTTAGCACAGTCTGATCCACAGTCCCAGCAAATCTAAGACCCGTGGAGGCGACCTGAAGCGTGGGGCCGGCCATCTTGGAAAAACAACAAAGTGCTGACCGTGCAGCTCCCGAGGCTCCCTCAATGCTGTGCATTGGGGTTTGAGAAGCCCAAGGAGTGAGCAGCTTTTTCACCAATGCTCTCTCCTCCACACTCACCGAGTGCTGCGTGGGGCCCTTTTGCATTTTCCTGCTTGATGCGTTGGTCCGGTCGCTTGCCCGTTGGCTAGCGTCCCCAGTACTGACGAACTTTTGAATTTTCTCTGCTAGTCTGGTTGCTCCAGACTGGTCCTCGCTCCCCTGAAAAGGAGAACCCGCTCTGACCTTGCTGGTTCGAGTAAGAAGCGATCTTTGAATCCTGCGTGGGTTGCCCTTGCCAAGGCTTGTTAACTCCGATCCAGAAGCCGACACCGCCGACAGCGAGAGCCTTTGTGGGACAGCTCATGATCCACTCCTGGACATCCTCGGTGCCCCAGAGTCTATGTGGCAGCGGAGACAAGCTTCATGTCAACCACCTGATTGCGCCCGACATCGCCTGGTTCCTTCCTGGTTCCTTCCTGGTCACTGGCTAGTGACCCAGACTCTGTCCCCTCTTCTTTCAGTACTCTACATCCTCGATCCACCCTTGGATCACACCGGACACTTCTCTCCTGCCGCCTGCAGCATCTTCATCTCCAGGCTCCATAGATCTGTACGACGAAACCCGACACACTTTGGCACCTGTGCACCCGCTTCCTGTGGGTGAGGTAACTCTTGAACGCTGGTGCTCCTGTAGTGGTTTACACCTCTAGTGTCTAAGTCTAAAGTTTTGTACTTCTAGTCCGGTCGGAAGACTCCTAAAACTGTAACTCAATAACTTTTACGCACCATTGACTTTGCATTGGTGCATGCGTGTGCTTTTAGCGCTGCACCCGTGTCCCGCGGGACTCTCCCGACTTCTTCACTGCTAGTCCTGAGTAGCCCCAGCGATTTTCAAGGCCCTAGGCCCTACCACTGTTCGTAGAGTGATACTTATACCACTTTTTTAATATATGGTTTGAGTGGCCACCGGCCTCATCCATAAACGTGCAACTTTCATAGGTTATATTGTGCTTTTGTTTAAACGCTTGTCTTATATACTCATAAAGAGTACAGGGGATTATTCTGAGAATAAATACATATATTTTTATAATATATAGCTTGTGTGGTGTCCTTTAATTTGATATTACAGGATTGCATATGGTAAAACAGCTGGCTTCACATGCCATCTTGAGTTTAGCCTGAAGGCTGCTTACTCCATGCTACCTCTAGGATAGCTTGCCTTTTTAAGGTTGACTTACAACCACCACCATAAGGGATTGTTTGGACTGATACAAGGTGCCCACAGAATTGTGAACATCATACATCAGGCCAACTTCTCACACTCGCCATGCTTAGGGGAGCCAACTTACCTGAGGAGGGATTTCTGTTCAAATTTGGAGACCCAAAGTTTTTTTAAAAGGTTAAGCTGAAGGTCCTTCAGGGTTTTGCCAAAACTTGGGCTAAACTTAAAAGTACTGCTGCTCTCAGTTATTTTTAAAGCTTGACCCCCCTCTGGGATTCTCCTGATGCCCCGGAGTGCCTGAGAGATAGACTGGCAGTACCTTTAAGAGAAGCTGGGCGGATGGTCTGGGGGGACCTGGCCTCTGACGGCATTCTCTTTTCATGTGAACAACTTAAGGATAAAGTCGGAGTAGGCCTCTCAAGGTTTAAATATCTTCAGTTCAAAAGTTGGGCCCAATCACAACTAAATTATAAGAACGAAATAGGGACTGGCACATTTTTAGAACATCAGCTTGTAGCTAAGCCACCCGGGAGAAAGGAGGTTTCTTTTTGGTATCAAGCCATAATTGAGTCTGTAGACGGCGAACTTAAACTGGCCAAGGAACTCTGGGGGGATTCCTTACCTGAACAACACTGTGACTATCTATGGCAGAATTCTTGCAAGATCCTCCACGACGTAGTTAAACCCGCATCGTTGAAAAGGAACCACCTGTTTACCATTCACAGGGCTTATTTCTCCCCCCAAAAAGCTTTCAAAAATCATCAAAGGTCCACCAGTTAGCTGCAAGAAATACGGTTTGGCTCTCGCTTCAGACATTCACATGTTTAAAGAGTGCCCCGCCTTGACTACCTTTTGGGATAGCGTTGGCAATTTTTTGGCGAACATTTTGGGTTGTTCAATTCACATAGATTTACCTTTGATTATCCTTGGGTTAACACATAAGGTTGCGGGTCCATCAAGATCATTGCTTTTCTATGCTATCCTGCTAGCCAGGAGACAAATTTGCAAAAGATGGACATAATCCACTCCTCCCTCTTTCTCAGACTGACTTACTTCAGTGTTTGCTGTCTATAAATTGGATCTAGCTAGAACTTGCAGTGGGAAGAAGACAGCATTTTGGGACTTGCTGCAGCTCAGACTGGGTTCAGAGCTAACTGATTAGTTTTTTTTTTCTTTTTTTCGGAGTCCTCTAATTATGCTGCCTCGACACTCTTCGGGCTAAGTCGGTCACTCCCAGTCTCTCCTGTAAGTATTACGACGATTGTCATCAAGCTCTCTGAGCTTTGCAGAAAGAGTTATCTCATCTGGTTTCATTAGCACCCAAGTAAGTCATGATAGCAGTCGGCGGGTCTTCTATGAGGTCTCCACTTCCAATTGCCTACTTTTCTCAGCTTGCTGAGTATGGGTATTGAAATCTTGGGTGCGAAGTGAAGTGAGGTTGGTGGTGAATGAGGATAGAAAAAAAAATATATATATATGTTTTGCCGGACGAAACGCGTCATGCTGCTGCCCATTTTTAAAGCACTAATTTTCTCACTCTTCATTGTGGTCTGTATCTGCTCTTGTGCTGGTGTCCGTTCGAGTCCCCGTACTGCAGGATTGTGGATTCCGATATATATATATATATATATATATATATATATATATATATATATATATATATATATATATATTACCTACTGGCGGTCGCCAGTAGGTAGTTATAGTTAGGATTTTTTTCAATGTTAAATCTGAAAATTCTATTTGGAATAACTTTGGCGCCGGTTGACGAATCTGCCTGAAAATTTCCTCAAAATGGCCTCGCGGCGTTCCGGTCCTTCCCTGAAAGTTTGGGGGGATTCGTCAAGCGGGGGCCGAGATAAAAGGGGGGTCCCAAAACGCGTTTTCCCCATGTTAATTTCCATAGGGCGGTCGATTTCACTTTTAGCCCGAACGGCTGAATGGATTTCCACCAAACTTGGCAAAATTGTAGGGACTGGTAGCCCGATGTGCCTTTGCTATGTCTCAAGATATGTGCTCCAGTGGATTTTGAGTAATTAAGGTTCAAAAAAATATATATATCTATAGCAGCGCTCCGGTAAGCGCACCGGTACGCGCACCGGGCGCGTCACGCGACTTGCGCGGAGAAAGCTGATTGGCTCTGGGGTGTCTGTAAACATTCTAAACAGTCCGGAGCGGCCGCCATCTTGTGTCTCGGTAGGATCGAGACACAAGAGGTGGCCAAAACAAAGGGGGAAATGACCATAAGGGGGCAGAGTAGACCCCCCTTGACCCCCTAGGTTTGATGTGGGGGCCATAAAAGGGCCCCACGGGGCAAAAAAAAAATTTAAAAAAAATTTGATTTTCGCGGGGTGAGCGCCCGGTACGCGCACCGGGCGCGTCACGCGACTTGCGCGGAGAAAGCTGATTGGCTCTGGGGGGTCTGTAAACATTCTAAACAGTCCGGAGCGGCCGCCATCTTGTGTCTCGGTAGGATCGAGACACAAGAGGTGGCCAAAACAAAGGGGGAAATGACCATAAGGGGGCAGAGTAGACCCCCCTTGACCCCCTAGGTTTGATGTGGGGGCCATAAAAGGGCCCCACGGGGCAAAAAAAAAAAAAAAATTTTTTTTGATTTTCGCGGGGTGAGCGCCCGGTACGCGCACCGGTAAGCGTACCGGGGAGTGTACCATGGGGAAAAAGAATGACAGTTTTAAAAGTAGCTGATTAGAAAAAAAAATGTTTAGTTGTTTTTTTTATATATACACATACATATATATAAATGCATATGCACATATATATATGCATATATGTCTATATGTGTGCGTGTAGAGAGAGGTAGAGAGGTAGAGGTGTAGAGGTAGAGAGGTAGAGAGGTAGAGAGTAGAGAGTGAGTAATAGAGAGTAGAGAGTGAGTAGTAGAGAGTAGTAGAGAGCAGTAGAGAGAGTAGCAGAGTGAGTAGTAGAGAGTAGTAGAGTGAATAGTAGAGTGAGTAGTAGCGAGTAGTAGAGAGTGAGTAGTAGAGACTGAGTAGTAGAGAGTAGTAGAGAGTAAGTAGTAGAGTGAGTAGTAGAGAGCAGTAGAGAGTGAGTAGTAGAGAGTGGGAGAGAGTAAGTAGTAGAGAGTAGTGGAGAATATTCCAAAGTTTGGCACAGCACCACTTTCACAATGAGTCCAATCAAATCATATCACTTAGAGTACTTATTGAAGCGCTGAATCTTGGTGTATATTCAAATGCTTTTATTTTCCTTAAGTTTATGTACCACAGCCAGCCGAAACGTTTCATTCTGTACAACAGAACTTCTTCAGGGCGTTCTTATTTCCTTCAAGTTATGTCGGTATCCCGTTGTCATATAACTAGATATTTCTTCCAAATGTTAGACGAGACATAAGTATATTCTTATTAAAAGTGACTAGGTATCAATTTTACCCACACAATTCGGGCAGACTTGAGTAATTTATAGCATCCTCAAAGTCAGTCTTTCAAAAATTCCAAAGTATAGGACATGATAATCCAAATCCAAATGTTTCTCAAGAAAAGTCATTTACAATCGTTCGGAATATCGGTGTTTGGGCAGATATGATCCAGGGACCCCCAGTATGCAAGGGGAATTAGTCCCCCCTCTGCAAAGGCGCCAGTGGCCTGCATTGCAGAGAGGTGTAACAAGGGTGTGGCCTCATTACACTTCTCTGCAATGCAGCTCCCTCGTGCATACTGGAGGCTCCTGGTGGACTAGTTGACCCCAGGGACCCCCAGTATGCAAGGGGAATTAGTTCCCCCTCTTCAAACATGCACGGGGGCTGCGTTGCAGAGAGGTGTAAAAAGGGTTGTGGCTTCATTACACCTCTCTGCAATGCAGTCCCCTGGCGCATACTGGAGATTCCTGGTGGGCTTTCAGGTCTTATATAGTTAGGAATTAGCATTAAAAAAACCTTTGAAATTCACTGAAAAAACCACAGGTTTCACACCAGTTATAGTTAGGAATTAGCATTTAAAAAACCTTTGAAATTCACTGAAAAAACCATAGGTTTCACACCAGTTATAGTTAGGAATTAGCATTTAAAAAACCTATTAAATTCACTGACAAAACCAGTTATAGTTAGCTGGAAATTTTACTGATATAAAACCAATGAAATTCCACGTTATAGTTAGTTGGACTCACTATAACTTGCGCGTGCAATGCACTGCTGATGACGTCACATATTACATCACTCATGACATGGTCAGTGACATCACTCATGACATCACTGATGACACCATCCTTGTGACATAGTGACAGACCTCCTTTCACTGTAATGTAACCCTTGAAACACATATTCAAAAATAGAAACTGAAATTTAAAAAAAAATGGAGATACCCATATCAGTTACAACAAGCAATTCAGTAATTCCACCATCTATATGCACATCCAGTCATTCACCAACAGTTCTATATAGTCACTCATACATATACTCACTTATCATATGAAGTGATACACCTATACATCCTGTTACACACCGACAGTCATCCAAAAGTTACTCACACACATACTCACACGTGCAAATAAACTATTGAACATCCATTTATTTGAATATAGAGTTATACACACACTTCCACCTTACTTGTATTGAAAATTACACATATTTATTCTCTTAAACAATCACTTATAGAAACACATACTTATTTAAACAGGAACTCTTACAATCTCTTACTCTCACATATACTCACTTATATACATCAATATTCACATATACTAGATTAAAACATATGTAGTTACTGATAAAGACACTAGTGAGACAGTCATTCACTCACTAACAAACACATATACACACTCATCCATCCATACAGTCCTGCACATATGCTGTCTTCAAAACACATACAAACAGCGAGTCAGTCACTCATGCATCTATGTGCTAAGTAATACCCCCACCAAACCATATAGACACTCATACTGATACTAAGAGAAACATCTAATAACCCATATACATACGCATATAGCTACTTACCAACACATGTAGCCACTTATACACAAAGTGAAACAATAATATATATATTTAAATATTTAAACATTACTCACTAATATTTATTTTTCAGAAAGACACATATTCACTGGATGGTGTCATCAGTGATGTCATGAGTGATGTCACTGACCATGTCATGAGTGATGTAATATGTGACGTCATCAGCAGTGCATTGCACGCGCAAGTTATAGTGAGTCCAACTAACTATAACGTGGAATTTCATTGGTTTTATATCAGTAAAATTTCCAGCTAACTATAACTGGTTTTGTCAGTGAATTTAATAGGTTTTTTAAATGCTAATTCCTAACTATAACTGGTGTGAAACCTATGGTTTTTTCAGTGAATTTCAAAGGTTTTTTAAATGCTAATTCCTAACTATAACTGGTGTGAAACCTGTGGTTTTTTCAGTGAATATATATATATATATATATATATATTCACAGAAAAAACCATAGGTTATAGTCGATATATAGTTAGGAATTTGCATTTACAAAACCTTGAAAATTCAATGAAAAAACCATTGGTTTTAGGCCATATATAGTTAGGGATTTGCATTTAGAAAACCTTATTTTACTCGCATAAAACCATTGAAATTCCATATATAGTTAGATGCGCTAACTATATATCGCGCACCCGCAATCCACTGCTGATGATGTCACATATTACATCATTCATGACATGGTTAGTGACATCACTGATGACATCACTGATGACATCTCAAATGACATCACTGATGACATCACTGATGACAACATCCAGTGACTGTATGTTTCTGTAAAATTAAAATATGTCTTACATATTGAAGAATGAGTGGATATATAAGGAAGATGAAGGATTTACTAGGTGCATGACTGACTGTATGAGTGAGTGATTAAATGTGTCTCACTGAGTGCATGGGTTAGTGACTAAACTGTTTTAATTTGTGCATCATTATATCTGTTGTTCTACAAACTGCTGCATATATTGATCAGTAGCTATATGAGTAACTGTATGGGTTATTCATTGGTTGTCCAAGTATTTGCATGGGAAACTGAGTGTGTGTGTATGGGTGGCTGGGAGGTGTGTGACTCTGTACATAGATGTGTGAGTAGTTGATTCACTATATGTATGGATTCAAAAGTGCATGTGGAAACAGCTGTGTGGGCGGTTGACTGTGCATGAGTGTATTAGTGAGTGAATGGATATCTCAGTGCTACATGTCAAAGTAAGTACATATGTAAAACACAGTACATGTGAGGGTTGACATCTATAAATAACTGTGCATAAGAGCCAGTGAATGTGTGAGTGGCTGTATGGATCATTGTGAACATGTATCAGAGATTGTATAAGAGAGTAAAGTAAATATGTGTTAGTATATGTTTGAATAAGTAAGGTGTGTATAACTGTATAGTTGAGAAAATGGAGGTGTGATTGATTTTTGGCATAACTGACTAGGTGTGTGAGTAACTCCATGGATGAGTGACAGTCTGTGACTGTCTGTTTACACTGATTGTATCTAAGGTTATATTAGAGTCTGAAGAGGTTCATGGTATTATCACATGAATGATATCATCAGTGATGTGATCAGTCATGTCAAATGACATGTTATCAGTGATGTCATTTGAGATGTCATCAGTGATGTCATCAGTGATGTCACTAACCATGTCATGAATGATGTAATATGTGACATCATCAGCAGTGGATTGCGGGTGCGCGATATATAGTTAGCGCATCTAACTATATATGGAATTTCAATGGTTTTATGCGAGTAAAATAAGGTTTTCTAAATGCAAATCCCTAACTATATATGGCCTAAAACCAATGGTTTTTTCATTGAATTTTCAAGGTTTTGTAAATGCAAATTCCTAACTATATATCGACTATAACCTATGGTTTTTTCTGTGAATTTCAATGGTTTTTTAATAGCAAATATCAAAAGCTGTCAAATGTCAAGTACGTGATAGGTAAAAACGTTTCGTATTTATGCACGCTGATGTGCTTTGAACGCTCCCCCCCCCCACTCCCCTCTTTTCTCTTAGTAGTACTCTCTCTTTGCAGATAGTGAACGGTAGTTAACGCAGACCTTTACCCCTGTTGTAATCCGTCGTACTTGCTTGTCTCTCCATTTGATTGATTATTATCCAAGCATTTACTGTTTTACAATTGGTTCTCTTTGGATCATTCTCTATTTACAAACAAGCACAAAGTCGCAATACTCTGTTTAGTCTTTGCAGATAGTGAGAAATCGTGTAAAAAAATAAAAGTAATCGAGCAAAATCAGTAGACCACTAATTGGATCTCTTTTTGACCTCGGTAAAATAAGAACATTAGGAACAACCCTTCATGAGAAATACGAAAATAGTGAAATGAACTGAGCTCCACACCATGAGGGCTGCAAGACAGCTCGACTCCGCCACCCACACCGCCCAAAATAACGACAAACCCTATGCAAATATTATAAATATACACAACACACCAGCAAAGAAACAGAGTAAAACATTTTATTAAATAACTATTTAAATAACTATTTTATACTTTTTATTGCCCGATCCGGCTAGCTCAATCGATCGAGCATGAAACTCATGCACTGATAGCAAGCGTTGAGAGTTTGTAGAACGATGGCTTCAGATTTTCCACATACGGTGTAGTGGCGCGAACTGGCAGGGGGCGTTTGGATTCTACCCCTTCCCCAAATAAGATTTTCATACGTGAATGTTCGTTCATGCTTTTTGTCCCTGAGTTGCTTCCATGTCACTGCCTTACACAAATGGCATAAGTCCTGGTTGTTGAGTGCCATACTTCAGAGTTCTAAGCAGCTCTTGTAACACTGTTTAAACCTTATTTGCACCTGCTGCAGCTTCACTATTCAAAGTAAGTGGGGTCCATTTGTGGACCTGACTGCATTGGAAAACAATGTGATACGGTGCCTCCCTAAACCGCTTGACGGAGGCCCCCGAGGGGCGGTGAGATGGCGCGGACTGAGAGGTGGCGCTTGGCTCCTGCCCCCTCCCCAAGTCGTGTTGCCCTGGTGAGGCCTGAGATCGCCCCCGGCATAGGCGGCCGGCTCCCGGGGTCCGGCGGAATTTTTTCCCTTTTGAAGAATCTTCCATTCTGGACCTTGTCCCACAATCCGTTTGACCTGAAGACACGCTGTCGTGGGGCGCCCCTTTACCGTTTTAGTTGCCATTCCGCCCGCTTTTGGTACTCTGTGCCTCTTCCGCCATTCAGCTGTTTACCGCCCGCTCTTGCGACTACAACGTCTCGCTCACCATGTAGTTGAGTTGCTCCCGCTCTTAAGATTTAACCGAACTTTTTGGACTGCTGAAAGCGGTTGTATTCCGACCGCTGGTTGGTGGAGACATTTTGACTATATTCTGGACCTGCATTGTCGCGTAATGCGTCATATGACGCGACGCGTTAGCGCACCCGGAAGTGCTCCGGTGCGCAAGGCGCAGCTTCCCGGAAACGATCCAGAGCGCGCCGCGCAGCGCGTAACGTAAGCATAACAGGTCATGTGACTTGTTAATAAAACTTTTCATTGGTTCATTTTACTTTTCTTTTCCTAATGATGTAAGACTAGGTCATGTGACCTAAAAATAACACTTTTCATTGGATTAAAACATTTTTTTTTCCCAAACGATGAAAGCCCCACCTTGTTTCTGGATGTTTCAGACTGAAGCTGGCGTCACCATGAGAGCACCACCATCTCGTAGCTCTGTCATGGCCATTTCGCAAGCAATCATGGCAGCCGCTCCCCACCGGAAGCCTGCGGGAGTCGACGGCCCCCAAGACTTTTGTACAATCTTCAAGGCTGAGGGGACGCTTTCGAGAATGGAACCCAAGCCCTGGCAGACAAGCGTCCGAGTTCCAAGGTGTCCCAGGGCCATTTTACTGGACCAGGCCCAAATCCGAAGAGCCGGCCGCCATTTTAAGAGTCCTGTGGAAGCCGCCTATCGCTGCACAGCAAGAGTGCGAGCAACTCAACTACATGGTGAGCGAGACGCTGTAGCCGTAAGAGCGGGCGGTAAACAGCTGAATGGCGGAAAATGCGCAGTGTAGCAAAAGCGGGCGGAATGGCGACTGAAACGATAAAGGGGCGCCCCACTACAGTAGACGAGCCTCCGCCATGTGCTTCAAAACTGCATATGTATCTCGTGATATCAAGGTTGGGCAACCAATACACAACAAGCAGTTACGAGTCCCATTTACACCGGCGCCATTTTGGGCGCGGCCGGGCAGGTCCAGGATCTAGTCAAACATAACAAATGAGGCTGACGTCTCTGAAGCAGTTGACGAACAGCAGGACATAGCAAATAAACATGAAGTCTCTAAAGCTGTTAACTCACTGCAGGACAAAACAAGTGAACCTGAAACCTCTGAAATAATTGTCGCTCAAAAGAACAACACACAAAACTCTGTAGAGCCTGAAGAAAGAAAAACAGAAGGGCACTGTAGTTTCAGACACACTTAACACTAATGACTTAACAAAGATATCGTCTGTCTATGAAGCAGCTGTCACAAGGAAATCCCTAACGCATCAGCATTCTCGGAAGAGGTTGACACAGATAACATCTTAAGGAACAAAGAAAGACCTGTTCACTCTTGACACCCCAGGTGCTGTCTATGTTGCACTATAGTGCTGCATCGAGAAAACGGACAAACCCTATTGATGTGGATTTTTCATTATTGATTATTGTAAAGAAATGGCGACTCCCCCCTTTAGCAGATTAGCTAAATGTTTGTGTAATTTAGGCATAAAAGTTATATTATTGTTGTTGTTGTTGTTATCGTTATAGTTCTGGTTAATTTCAAAAAATGGTTAAATATATTTACAGTTTTTGTTGCGTTCCTTATATTTAAAAGTTAATAAAGTTTTAAAATCTAACTTTGTTGGAGTGCTATATATCTTTAAAAAATCGGGTGAATGGGGCCTTGAATCGGGTTATTGTCATGTGTGGGCTTTGCAAGTGTACTGCTACAAGATCGGACATTTCAAACTCAAATGCACGTTCTTTTTCTTACCTTTCCGAAGCATGGAGCGCAATAGCAGGCAGAGAAAGGGTGATGCACGTGTTGAACACTGCCTGGCCTGGCAAGTTGCTGGCAGTGCCCCCCCGCCCGCTCCTGAAAGAGGGCACACACACACCGCCGCCCCGAGTACTTCACAAATCTTTAAAAGACCATGCGCTTGTTCATGAGGCTTAAATGGTTTATCACCCCTTCTATAACCCCTGCATCGACCCTCTGACGTTTCCTGGAAGAATTAGCACGTAACACAATACCAAGCCCTGTCAGCTGAAACCCCCGAGAAATCATGGGGCATATTATCAAGGGGGTTTATTTCCGCTTTTTTGGCTTTAAAAGCCAAAAAAAAAGAGATAAAATTATCTCCCTATTACCAAGCTGTTGCTAACACCAGTTAGTGACAGCTAAAAGGAGATAGCGACCATCTTGAGCCCCGCTTTGCATATCAGTGATATTTATCACTAATGACATGCAAAGTGGGCGTGCCAAGATTTTAGCGACTGGAAACAGTCCCTAACCATCGCTATCTCCTATTACCAACTTTTGGAGATATTCGCGCTAAGCGCGAATATCTCCAAAACCTAACACCTGCCCTGAGCAGTTTTAGCCATGTTATCCAATGGGAAGTGGATAACATGGCTAAGAGCATTTGCTGGATAATGCATGAATATCGCTGACTTTTCAACGATATTCATGCATTGTGGCCGTTTTTTATCGCATTTGCGATAAACCTTGCTAATAGCAAGGTTTATGTGCGATAAAATTCGCCGATGTGCAACGATAATTTTTGTCTCTAAACAAGTTAGAGACAAAAATTATCGCTAGTTGTTGGTAATATGCCCCCGGGTTTTTCCTTGCAGGAATCGGGAAGCGAAAGACTAGCACTGAAATCAGTAGTCTCACGCCTGAATCGGGAGGGTTGGCATGTCTGGATACTCTACAGCTGGGGCCATAAACTACATCCGCAGGGCTAGGTGATAGCCTGGGTCCGGCCTGGACAATCGGACACAGAGGAAGAGGAGTGTCAGAGGGTGCGTTAGTGAATAGGGTGAAAGGGAGGTGTCGGGCGGGCACAGGGTGTGATTCTCAGAGAAGAGCAGCGCAGATGGGGGGAAGTATATGGCCCATGCATGAGAGAGAGAGCGGGGGTGACCAGTGCGTGGGGGAGATGCTTGCGAGGGTGGGGAGCCATGCTGAGGATCGGCGGCATGCAGAGAGGGGCCCTGGTCAAGGCATCTAAAATGGCTGCCGTGCACGACAAAATTGTGGCATTGGACAAAAACGCAAGATGGCGCAGACAATGTTTATCAATAAGGATTCATTTATAACAAAATATTTACTCGCAGTGACAAAATAGTGGTCAACACTTCCTGATTTCCATCGAATCGAACGTTAACAAACGTCACGCAGCAAAAAAAAAAAAAAAGCTCACGCACAGAGCAGTTTTTAGACATGTTATCCAATGGAAGGTGGATAACATGGCTAAGAGCATTTGCTGGATAATGCATGAATATCGCTGACTTTTCAGCGATATTCATGCATTGTGGCCGATGTGCGGCGATAATTTTTGTCTCTAAACAATTAAAACGAAGCACAAAATGGCAAATTCCTAATTCGCTACCAGTTTGCGGCCCAGTTCGCGGCCCGTGAAGCGCTTCTACCGTGAAAAATCATTTTTTTTTTTATTTTCCCCACGGGACCCTTTAATAACCCCAACAACATTCCTAGGGGGTCAAGAGGGGTATACCTTGCCCCCTTTCAATAAATTCCCCCTTCGTTTTTCACCTCTTCTTCTCTCTCGATCCTACCGAGAGATAAGATGGCGGCCGCTCCGGACTGTTTAGAATGTTGACAGACACCGGAGACCCAATCAGCTTTCTGCGCGCAAAGTTCCGTTTCGCGAAAAGTAAGCGGACCGGATCGCTGCCCGGAGCGCTGTTACAGATATATATCTTGTTTTGAACGTTAATTTCTCAAAAACTACTGGAGCAAATATATTGAGACCTAGCAAAGGCACATCGGGCTAACAGTCCCTACAATTTTGCCAAGTTTCGTGCAAATCCATTCAGCCGTTCGAGCTAAAAGTGAGGCCAACCGCCCTATGGAAAAATGAATGGGAAAAACGCGTTTTGGGGCCCCCTTTTTTTCTTGGCCCCCCCCTTGACGAAACCCCCCCAAATTTTCAGGGGCTGCTCAGAAACACAATGTGCCATTTTCCTGAAAATTTCAGCCGATTCCGTCCACAAACGCCAAAGTTATTAGACATAGAATTTTCAAAAATCCCATAGGGAATTAATCCTAACTATATATACCTACTGGCGACACGCCAGTAGGTAATATATATATATATATATATATATATATATATATATATATATATATATATATATATATATATATATATTCACTGAAAAAACCATAGGTTATAGACCATATATAGTTAGGAATTAGCATTTACAAAACCTTATTTTACTCACACAAAACCATTGAAATTTCATATATAGTTAGTTGCACTGACTATATATCGCGCACCCGCAATCCACTGCTGATCATGTCACATATTACATCATTCATGACATGATCAGTGACATCACTGATGACATCACTGATGACATCTCAAATGACATCACTGATGACATCACTGATGATAACATCCAGTGACTGTATGTTTCTGAAAAGTCAAAATATGTGTAACATATTGAAGAATGAGTGGATGTATAAGTGTCTGGATGAAGGATTTAGTAGGTGCATGACTGACTGTATGAGTGAGTGATTAAATGTGTCTCACTGAGTTCATGGGTTAGTGACTAAACTGTCTTAATTTGTGCATCATTATATCTGTTGTTCTGTAAACTGCTGCATGTGTTGATCAGTAGCTTTATGATTAAGTATATGGGTTATTGATTGGTTGCCCAAGTATTTGTATGGGAGATTGAGTGTGTGTGTGGGTGCCTGGGAGGTGTATGACTCTGTGCATAGATGTGCGAGCAGTTGATTCACTAGATGTATGGGTTCAAAAGTGCATGTGGAAACAGCTGTATGGGCGGTTGACTGTCTGCATTAGTGTATTGGTGAGTGAATGGATATCTCAGTGCTACATGTCAAAGTAAGTACATATGTAAAACATAGTACATGTGAGAGTTGACATATATAAATAACTGTGCATAAGAGCCAGTGAATGTGTGAGTGGCTGTATGGATCATTGTGAACTTGTATCAGGGATTGTATAACAGAGTAAATATGTGTTAGTATATGTTTGAATAAGTAAGGTGTGTATAACTGTATAGTTGAGGAAATGGAAGTGTGATTGATTCTTTGCATGACTGACTAGGTGTGTGAGTAACTCCATGGAGGAGTGACAGTCTGTGTGCGTCTATTTACTCTGAGTGTATCTAAGATCATATTAGAGTCTGAAGAGGTTCACCGTATTATCACATGAATGATGTCATCAGTGATGTCATCAGTAATGTCAAATGAGATGTCATCAGTGATGTCATTTGAGATGTCATCAGTGATGTCATCAGTGATGTCATCAGTGATGTCACTGATCATGTCATGAATGATGTAATATGTGACTTGATCAGCAGTGGATTGCGGGTGCGCGATATATAGTTAGTGCAACTAACTATATATGAAATTTCAATGGTTTAGTGTGAGTAAAATAAGGTTTTGTAAATGCTAATTCCTAACTATATATGGTCTATAACCTATGGTTTTTCAGTGAATTTTCAAGGTTTTGTAAATGCTAATTCCTAACTATATATGGTCTATAACCTATGGTTTTTTCAGTGAATTTCATTGGTTTTTTAAAAGCTAATATCTGTAGCTGTAAAATGTATTTTTCTTTAAATCCAAAAATATATTTTATATGTTTATTAATAATTTTTAAAAAAAAATGTTTTTGTTCGCTCCCGGTTCGCGAACCGGGAAGCTTTCCGTTAGTTCAATTTGATGCCGCGACCCGGTCCGCTAACCGGTAAACGTTCAGTTTGCGCAACTGCCGCGTTAGAAATCAACATCGTGACGCGTCGCGGAAGCGCGACATATCACGTTGTCGCGTAATGCGTCTTATGACGCGCCTCGTTAGCGCTCCCGGAAGTGCTCCGGTACGCGATCTAAGACGCGAAGCGCAGCTCCCCGGAAGTGCTCCGGACCGCGAACGGAGGCTGCGAAACGCAGCTTCCCGGAAGCGATCCGGGGCGCGGCGCGCAGCGCGTAACATAAGCGTAACAGGTCATGTGACTTGTTAATAAAACTTTTCATTGGTTCATTTCACTTTTGGTTTCCTAATGATGTAAGACTAGGTCAGGTGACCTAAAAATAACACTTTTCATTGGTTTAGAACTTTTTTTTCCCAAATGATGAAAGCCCCCACCTTTTTTCTCACTCTGACTTTCAACTTTGTGAAAGGAAGACCTATTTTGCTCAGTGGAAAATGGCTTCACTAGTAGCTTCAGCTGGTGGACCTCCACCACCACCACCACCTCCTCATAGGAAGAGAGGACCACCTCCACAGTTCCTTGCCAACACAGAGGAGGAAGAGGAACAAGAAGAGGAAGAGGAAGAACAGTCATCACAGTTTTTACAAGAGGAGCCCCGGGTATCTCATCATAAAAATAGTTTCATTTGGCAGTTTTTTTCATTTCCTGAAGGACAGAAAAAAGTTAATGCTCGGTATGTGACGTGCCTAATATGAAAAGAGGAGTTATCTATAGGCACAAATAAGAAGTATAGTTACGGCAACTATACTATGCACCGTCACATGCAGAGGTGGCATCCTCTAAATTACAGCCGGGCAGAGATGCGTGACCTGCAAGACAACCCACCAACTTCTGTGGCCAGGACATCAACACAGATATCTCTGTCGGGGTCAGAGGCACGGGAAACAGTGCCAAACATACAGGAAAACTTTGTCCACATTAAGATTGTCTGTTTATATTGCGGTACCTTACTTTCATGTGCCAATATGAGCATTAACCTAGTAAATAGAGCATTTGAAAATCACAAGTGCTCTAAACGCCCCAAAAAATAAAATTTTTTTTTGCTTCTGTTGAGCCCTTTCCAATGCCTGTTTTTTGTACTTTCCCCTGCAAAAAAACAAAAAAAACATAAAATTGTTCAAAAAATACAAAAAAAACAAAAAATCTTCAGAAAATTAAAAAAAATATATAAAACAACAAAAACATTAAAAAAAGTTCTTTTCAGAACTACCTCCTCTTTATAAAACAATTGCTAGAATGTTTAGCACTCTGGCAAGCTCTATTTCTTTTGGTTCGCTTTCCGGTTTGCTCGCCGGTACGCGAACCGGGAGCTAACCCCAAATTTTTTTTTTTTTTAAAAAAGAAGAGTAAGTACAAGGGAAGTAAACAGAGAGTAATGTTAAAAGAAAGACAGCTATAGGGACTAAACCAGAGATGCTGTTTAATAGATTTATTTACCGAAGAAAAGATGGAAGAGGATATAATTGTGAAAAACAAAATAGATAAGGAAGTGAAAGAATCAAGCATTGAAAATGCAATAGGTATCGCAATAGAAGAGTTTGACCTTTTGGTTTTGCAAATGGATGAGTGGCGTTGAGTGGATGAGTGGCGTTGCGTGGATGAGTGGCGTTGCCTGGATGAGTGGCGTTGCGTGGATGAATTGCATGTGTGAGTGGCGTTGCGTGTGTGAGTGGCGTTGCGTGTGTGAGTGGCGTTGCGTGTGTGAGTGGCGTTGTGTGTGGCGTTGCGTGTGTGAGTGGCATTGCTGTGGGGAGGGGGGGGGGAGGAGAATTGCACACGGCGGGCAGGGGAGGGGGCGGAGCGGGGAGAGCGGCATGAGGGTGTGAAGCAGCCGGGGCCTTTGAAGTGAAGCTAAGCTTGAGCATTGACCTAAAAGCCACGGGCACAGCACCAAATCGCCACAGTTAGTTAAACTTTGTTTAAAGCCCTATAGTCAGAAGCCCTATATAAGCCGTGGAACTAATAGTAGGTGAATGTGATAGAAATGTAACGAAAAGAGTACAAAACATTTACCTTATAATTGTCGTTAACTTACTCACTTTTTATTTTTATACTTTCAATCTGTGAAAGAGAGAACAAACATTTGAAAAATATTAAAACATGTATTTAAAAATTAGAAAAGACAAGGGAAAAGATTGAAGGACAAACAGTTTTTCAACAACGTTGACACTTACAGAAGCCTCTGCTTCTCCAGGCCCCCAACACAGTCCTAATGATATATATTTTAAACTAACAGTATCTTGATGCAGATGAAGTGAGGCCTATCTTGGAACATGGTGCATCTTTTGCACTGCTGCTGTCTCACAACAGTGATGCAATGGCAGCGCAAAAGAGGTGCAAAGCCAACATAAAATTGTTCCTAACATTTTAAATTATTGTTTCAGGATGTCAATAAGATGTGTCCTATCCAGAGGTTTGTTTGAGGTGAGGCCTACTCAGGGTTCCAAATGAAATTTCGAGTTGTTGAAGAGTACAGAGGAGATCATACATGTGAAGGTCTACTAATGAAGTAACTCATGTCCACTTCACTCTTGAACAAACGCCAGACCTCTTCTGTGTCCGTGGACAGACCTAAACTTCATCTGCACAATGTCATTCGTAAACTTAGGAAATACAGGTGATGTAATTGAAAAACGTGCAATTTCTTTTGCTCATTTCACAATCACATCACTTGTGTTTCCTTTGCTTAGGTATCTCATTGTGCAGATGTACTCCCGCATATGAAACAGTACCCAGATGTGCAGCACTGTATGCAACAACTTTGACACTTACAGAAGCCTCAGCTTCTCCATGTCTACTACACATTTTTAAATGTATATCATAAGTACACAAAGTACAGAATTAATTATACATGTTAAATGGTTTATTTTTGCTGTTCTCAGAATGTATCAAATTTCACTAAAATCAGTGACTTGAAGGAATTCATCATGTAACAGCGGGGAAAAAAAACACAATCAAAATGATTGTGTTTAAAAAACCCATACAACATAAGATATCAGAATTCAAAACGCCTTAAAATTAACTTACTTTCCATGACGTCGAAGGATGTCCTATGAACAGCTTACACTCTGTTGTGCTGTTAATATTTTCAGCCCGCCACTTTCTGAAAGAAAACCTCCATCGTTTTGAAAAATATGTTACATACGATAAAAGAGTTCTCGCTCTCTACCACACGTTTCCACAAGGCCAAATCATGTAAGAGCCATTTACAACTCTTGGAATTCTTGTAAGCAAATCCCGTCATTTTCTATTTTCGCAACTTTCAGATAGAAAACGTTTAAGATTACTTTCACAATCCTGGACTACTAATATCTTTCCCTTCTTGCTCACTCATGTTCTACATTTCCTATGACACTGATACTGCTTACTATGAAGCAGACTTACTTGCTTCAGGTTTATATAGTTGGATTTTTAAAATGACATTATAATCAAAAGTTTGGACAAATAATCTAGACAGCATTGCAGACTTACATTCCCTCTACTCCATGAACCTCTTGAAATTCCTCAGAGCACATCCTGAGATTCTTTCCCTAAAGTTTTGGTTTTAAAAACACCAGGTAAGAATTTTTAAGGTCATACGGCAATTTTTTTTTAAAGTTAAAACAGAATCGTTGGAGAATGACCAGCCGTTTCTAGACTTTAAATAAGTTGTGTAATGTCCTGATGTTGTTGAAGGACCGTCATGATATATAATTGCTGCAGTTACAAAAGTCCTTCCTGATATTGACAACTGCGAAGCAACACATTTTTTTATTAAAGTTGTCAATTTAGTTCCATCAGGCCTACATCGTTGGAACATTAAAATGACATACTGGCCATATCTTCGCATAAATAATGTTGACATCATTTCAGATTTACATTGGCTACACTTCATGTTGTGATCAGCTGCTTTTACTAGCTTATTAAAGGACACTGATTTACTGTCTGGCAAAGTTAAATATATAAATCTTTCTGAGTCTACACTAGTAGTACTTGATACCCTACAGTTCTCGCAGTCATGCTGCCATTGATAAGAAAGCCCAGGTGATCTACATCTACACCTTCAGCATGCAATACATCAAGCATATTCATTAAAAACTCCTGACAATCTTGCTGAATATTTTCTGAGAATTCTGTTTGACCTGAACATTCGTCTAACAGAAAACGAATTTCAGACACACTTTCTACTCTCGTTCTATCAACACTACATTTCTCTAACACAGAATTCAACAAACAGCATAAACTTTGTTCCGAATTGATCACAATCTGTTCTTTGAAAGTCTCTAGTGAAAAGAGAACATTAACAACTACATTAGCATAGCAGTTGACACCAGAACTATTTTCAAATTTAAAACCAACAACATCTTCAACAGAATCCATTTTCTTTCTGCTTATAATTTCAGCGTCATCGACTTTTCGTCTTTTTGCTATAACCTCCCTACTATTGGTCACATTTCTTCGTTTCCGGCCTACCACACGTTTCTCAAACAAAGGATATTGAGGCAAATGTGGCGCATACTCTCTTCTTAACCTATTGTATTCCCTAACACAATCTAGATCCGCACAAATGTTTGTGATATCACACTCAATCAAGTACAATCCCGATAAAGTTCTAACTCGTGACAATGCCACATATGCCATACCCTCCTTGAACACAGAACTGCCAATATTCACCGATGCACTGTCTACACTTAAACCTTGCGATTTATGGATTGTCACCGCATATGCCAAGCAAACAGGAAACTGCTTACGGCGCACATATAAGTCTTTTACAAGCAAAAATCTAGCAGAACAACGACCAATTAGCTGTAGTTCCTCAATGCCATCAAATTTAATTTTTAAAAATTCAATTCCATCTCTATTTCTGTATTTCACAAAATCAACAACATTACCCATTGATCCATTTACCAGACCTCTTTCAACATGTAAATTCCTTCTTAAAATTATACGGCAATTTAAGCACACATTCAGAGTCTTTTCAAAACCTGCAGTTTAAGATATAGTCTTCTCTAATGAATCCAATTTTGATTTCAAATTCTCAGACAAAATAATTGTGGATCCCATATGCTCTACTCTGTCAATAGCTTCCAGTTTCACAATCTCTTGGTTTTCTAAATGCAACATTTTGTTGTTGAAGATGGCACATTCTGCAAGAGTTGGCATCAAACATATTCCAGATTTCTTCTCAGTATTTTTCTGAAAATTATTCTCAGGCACAACGTCTTGTTCTGGATATAAATTTGACAGTAATCGTGCATGTAAAGCTTCTTTCCCATACTCGGTCACTTTTCCAATTCTAACATCTTGTAGAATATTCTTGTAATCTTCATCCTTCGCCTGACGCATATTTTCATGCAGTTCAGCATAATTGAAGTTTAACCATATATTGACGTTGCCAATGCTCCCTAGGCACTTCCTGGTATCTTCATGCGTGAGCATTTTAAACACAGGTTGTCCTTTCACTGTTGTCAGCTGCAGAAGATCTCCGAAAACAATGATGTGTTTGCCACCAAATAACACATCATACTCTGTTTTAAGAACTTCTTGCATTCTCAAATGCACAAAGGCAAGCATGACATTGGAAACCATGCTTACTTCGTCAATGATAAGAAGTTTCATTTTCCTCAAGACTCTTGAAACTTCACAACAAGCATCTCCAGATAACTTGTGGTATTGTAATTTGTTGTCATGCTCCACTGGCAGCATCAGTAGACGATGCAAAGTAATACCTTTAATGTTATGTGCTGCCAGTCCAGTTGGAGCGGTGACAACACAAGACAGCGATGACTCAGTCCTTTCCTGCAAATAACATGAAATTGCTTTAATGAGGAAACTTTTTCCAGTTCCCGCTTCTCCACTCACGTACAGTCGGACGGGCTTCAACGACGTACATGAGCACTCTTTCTTCTCATGACTTAATCCATGATCAATTTGCTTGGTAACTTCGTCATATATTTTCCTCTGCTCAACATTGAGTTGTCTTTCCAAGTCTTCTAAGTTAACTGCATTCGATAACAGGTCCTCCTAGTGGATCCTGACTCAATGAAACAGAACTCTGACTGTCCTGAGAACTGTCTCTGGCAATCTCGGCTGCAATCGTTGCTTCCTGCTCGATTTCCAAAGTCAACATTTCTAGATATTTGGGAAAAGCAGGACATTCTATGGTCTCCTTGGCGGCAGTGAAAGAGTCTTCGTAATAGGGGAAATCTCCAAGCAGTTCCTCTTCTGCACGCCAAGGCTTGAAAAGTTGCAAGAGTGCTAAATAGAAAAACTCCTTTTTTTCTGGAGATTCGCCACTCAATTTTCGATGGTTTACCAAGTGGCATTTTCTTTGCTTGACCAGACATCCCTCACTTCCAATTGCAGCATACACTCCTTTCTCAATATCTTCTTTGATGTTCCTCTTGAATATGTAATTTTGTAGAACCTCATCGAGACAAACATTCTCGAGGTGACTGCTTCGATTTGGATAATATGTATCCAACATGTTGGTCTTCAAAATGTCGGTACTGTTTGGCTCCTTTTCCGCCAAATACTCACTTTCCCGCACAGGTTTCAGAACTCGATTACGCGTTGCAGCAAGACCAAGACTCGCCCAAACGATACTCCTGGATTTGGCATAGATACTTGCTGAAGACAACCGGTCAGAACATTCGTAAGCTCCGATTTCTCGATGCGACAACATCTTCAGACTGAAACTGTACAACTTCTTGCTGAGGCTCTTTTCATGGGAAATGTCCTCCCACATATCCTTCAATTCTGTCTTTTCTTTTTTGGTGATGTAAGATGTCACATACCGAGCCACAGCCATACAGTTGTCAGCCACAAACTGTATATCCATGTTAGCATTCCACATGGACAAAATCACTGGGTTGTAGTCGTTGATGTACTTGGACTCTTCGTTCCTCTTTAAATTGTATGTGTTTTTGGGTGATTTCCTCGTCACATTATGTCGCAGCGAAGACATCAAACTGTTTACTCTTCCTTTAGAAATCACCGGTCGTGGAAAGTTGAAACGACATTTGGTGTAGAACTTGTTCTTATTTCTGAATTTACGACTACAGTACTTTCCACAACGATGGCTTTGGAAACGTAGAACTTGTTCTCTTAGGCTTTTTTCTCCTTTGCGTTTGGAACAGCACACGTAGAATACTGTTCTATGAAACTCATCACTAGGTCATCCGGATCTGTTCCAAATGTAGGTGCATCCTTGATCCACAGCAGCATATGTATATGAGGAGCACCTCTTGCTTGGTACTCCTTTCTCCAGAAGAAATCCAACACCTCTCCAAGAGGTGGATTCTTCTTATTCATGATGAAAGACATCATAGCTTCAAATCTATGATTGAAGTACCTGCATACATTGACTGGATCCAAAGAGCACAGTTCTCCGGGTGTCTTGAATTCGATGTTTTCAATGTTTCCATTTGCCTCTCGTAGAAATTCAAGTAAGTCTTCCCAGCCATACTCGGCACAGCTCAGAGTGAGAAACCATGTCGGAGTTCCTAAGTTCCTCAGCATACATTTTAAATCACCATGACGACGGTACCAGTACTCATTAGTACCACGCTGACACGCCATGAGATTAATTAGGTGAGAATCCAAAATACTGTCTTGGACATTGACTTTATCCATAAAGTCCCTTGCCGAGATGTTTCGCATCTGTATACCACTTTTCAAGATGTGGTTCACTGCATATGACAGTCCAGACAGATCGCTTTCAAACAGGAGATGAAACAAATAGGGAATGCATTGTCGAAACCTAGCATCTTCTGTATACAATCGTAAAGCCCGGTATTCAGAAGCAGGAATTTGATGAGGTCGCTTATCATATCTTCCTCCTTGACCTGTTGGAAATAGCTGTGGGAAACACCGAGCTTCCAAACTTTCCTCCCAAACACTAATGGGACTCCCTTTGGCTTGTTTCATTTGAAACAACTCAATAGCATTCCCCATGACGTCCTTGGAATGCAAAGGATGAACACTATAATGTTCATATATTTCTTCACTTTTAGAGGCTTCTACTTTCTCAATTTGGCCAGCACACAAATTGCTATCTTCTTCCTCACTTACTTCCTCTTCTGCAACATATACATTCTTATAGTGCTTATTATTTTTTTCAAATACAATGTTGCCTTTTTCACTTTCCTAACATCCACTAAATCTTGCCATATTTTCTTATTCTTTGTCGGAACCCCATTAACTAAGATAACCAGAGGTTCCTCTTCCACTTTTTCTACTCCAATTGTGTTAATGTTTTTGTTCAAATCTAGAGGCAAATAAACAACTCTTCCCTTTAATCCTCTCTGTAAATCTGATGGAGGCAATTTCCCTGTCTTTGGCTCCATTCTTACAATAGCCTAAAAGGGATGGATACTTTGAATCAAAATAGATTCATAAGTATTTAAATCCTTCAATTCAGAAGGAATCTCAACCAATTCCAGATTATTATGAACCGCTCTAGCAGGCATCTGGTTTTGGTTTAATTTGTTACAACAATAAGTACACACACGTTGATCCGATCCCAAATCAAAACAATTTTCTACCATCAAGTATGTTGCGAAATCCTTCCATTCACTATTATTTTCCCTTTCACTTTTTGCATATAAATCCACTAACGTAGTCTGATTCTTATAATAAGTGTGTCGACAACACACACAAGTGAAATTAGGCCTCTCACTTGATTTCACCTGAAATGTGGCAATTTCCTTCTGAAAATTATCTGTACTGGAAACCTGTACACTATCTTCCACATTACCCTCTTCTTCTGGGTCAATTTCAACATTCTCCTCTTTACTTCCAAAGTAACAAAACTCAATTTCTTCACAAATATTCTTCACATCTATTTCAGAACCATGCAAAAGAGCAGCGCATAATTGTTTAAGCATAATTGCTGGACTCTTAGCATAATACAACATTCTAACTAATTTCCTCACTTTATTATGATGCACTGCTAGCATCCTGAAATGATGAAAAACACTCTGGCATACTCTCCTGGAAAGACAAGCTAGTGAATGACCATGCAAACCTGTCACTTCTCTCACTCTGCAAGGATCTAATTCTTGCAACAACTTCATTTTCTGCTTCAAACTTTTCTTATAAAATGTCCGTACAAAATCACAAAGCAAATCGATTGAATCCTGTCGCACACTGCAAATACTACTACACTTCCAGGTGTACACAGGACCCTTAGGACGTCTTCCTAAAACCTCATTACCTAACTCCTCTTCTTTCTCTGTTGTCACAAGTTTTTCTTTTTCAACTGGACAACCATCTTTCACTTCATAAGCTCGACCACTGGTGTCAACTGCATGCACCAAATCATTATCCTGGAAATAACTCTCCTCATTAAAAAATGCCTCACAACTTGAACTATGCATCCATTCTCTGGAAAAAACTTCACAAAAATTACTACGATTAACTATTCTCTTCCATCTACTATTTCTTTTGAAATCATAAATTGCCTTGTTTACCTTCCTAATTCTGTTGATTATCAAAATAAATAACTTTCGTTTAATTTCAAATGCCTGATCAATAACTTTCTCAACTTTTTTTTTCCCTTATAAAAAAACACTTTCTGTTGACCTTTCTTAATATTTTTTAACAAATTGCCAATTATCCTGTTGCGGAACATTCGTTTACGAATGTCCCTAAACTGTTGTTTCCTTCTACTATCATGCACAGAGTTATCTCTTGCTCTAGTAGTAACTTTTTTGATTGGCCTTTCCTTTCCGTTTAAATTGCTTCTCTTTTTCTGGACTGAAACATTTTCTGTAGTAATACTTTTTTTACTACAAATATTTTTTATGAATGATTTCGTGGTCTTACCCGGTGCTTTCTTGGTGACTTGACAAGTTTTTTTTGTAGAGGACTGCTGCAGTAATTGATGGACCTGCTGTCTTTGACGTTTTGTAGCCTTTCTAATTCGATTCTTAGTTGGCATTTTCAAATTTTAAAATGATCTGCAGTTGAATCTGTGCTAAAATATAATAAAAACTGATATTAACCACTATTACCAAACAGTAAATCAATAACAGTCATCAAAAACTTAACACCCTACTTGTTATTTTAACATAGAATAATTTTTAGTGCATTGGCAAATTTAGAAATCACAAATAGTAGCAAAGAAATTGAATGCTTCTACATTTTACCTCTGTTGTTTTATATGTGAATCTGAACTAATTTTAGGAGCATATTTGATTATTTTAATCAAGACACTACACACAAACTATTTTTGAACTTTTGTTTAATTTTAAATAAAACGGTTTACATTTTTACTAAATAGGCTCAAGCAGATCAGCTTCCCACCCTAAGTCATACAATTCTGACAAATTGGCATTCTCATCATATTCTTCATCATCCTCAGGATTTAAATGATCTAAGGGATCTACTTCCACTGACGTTTCAATGACAAGTTCAACGATAAGATCGAGATCAACTGATTGCTCATTATCACTCATGCTTGATGTTGTCGTTATCTTTAAAAAAAGAGAACAACAATGAGATGTTGCAGACTAAGACACACATCTCAGAGACTATAATAGTGAAATTGTTTAACAAGAGTATCATTTTGCAGCTATTATTTAGCCATGTCCAGCGATGCTGAAGAGGTGAGGCCTATGTCCAAGTCTTCAGTAAACAGGACTCATCTCTTCTTAACCTTGGATAAGCCTCACCGACTCTGTGTCCCCTGCACATACTTAAATGTAAAGGGGCAGATTTATGTTAACTGGCACATTCCCAGGGATGCACCTGTTAACGTGCACCACTGCTCTGCTACCCATGGTGTGCCGCATTTACAATGTGGAGCACCATTGAGTAAAAACAGCACAGATGCGTCACGCATCGGTGCCGCAAAAGCAACACATTGCACGAGTCACGTCGTAAACACGACATGTCTACTGCAATGCACAGGAGGAAGCCACACATTGCATGGTGCTTCACTCCTTATGCCTGTTTCAAACAGCCATAAGCATTTGATTCAAGAATGCTATAAAGCTGACTCAGTGAAATCTTCTAAATTTCACTGTGTTAGTTTTACAGGGCTTTCATGCAAATGAATGCCCACCCTGCAACAAAACACCTATATGAAACCTGACGCAGGTTTCATGTGGCATGGGACTTTACAGCATGACACATCTGCCTAGATGCATCAAGTTGTAAATATGTCGCCACATAGCAAATCTTTTGCACCGCCGCTGCAGAGTACAGAGGAGATAATACATGTGAAGGCCTACCAATAAAGTAAGTCATGTCTACTTCACTCTTGAACAAAGGCCAGACCTCTTTTGTGTCCGTGGACAGACCTAAATTTCATCTGCACAATGTTTTTCGTAAACGTAGGAAACACAGGTGATGTAATTGAAAAATGTGGAGTTTCTTTTCCTCATTTCACAATCACATCACCTGTGTTTCCTCAGTGACTTAAAATGCCCTAAGACACATGAAAGTGTTTTTTTAAAGCCTTTGCACCATTTTTGGATCACTTTTAACATGGCCATGTAAGTCAAATAATCAAAATCTAAATTTGCCAAGCACAGATGGAAGCATATTTACAAGGAACTTGCACCACGGGGAAAGGTCTTAAATTAAAATGGGAAAAATAACATCAGAGACACTCAAATGCCTTATAAATATGCCCCAAACAACCTATGAAGCTCTAGCAGTACATATCCAGAAATGTAATTGATTTCAAAAAAACGTTTTTAAACACAACATATAAATCAATTGTATACCTACCTTCAAGAGGAAATGACTTAAAATGTCCTTAAGACACATGAAAGCGTTTCTTGATTGCCCTTGCACCATTTTTGAGTCACTTTTAACATGGCTATGTAACTCAAAGAATCAAAATCTAAATTTGACAAGCACAGGTGGGAGCATATTTACAAGGAACAAGCCCCACGGAGAAAGCTCTTAAATTAAAATGGGACAAATAACATCAGAGACACTCAAATGCCTTATAAAGAAGCAGACACCATTATGTCCTTGTGATAAATTTTAAAAGCATTCCTTTTCCTCAAAAACGATTTTCAAGTCATAATTTGAAAACACTGCACAGCTCCTATGTACAAAAACACCCTGTCAGTACTAATACTTCACATTATCTCCAATTACAATTTCTCAAAGAAACAAAATCTATTTGTAAAACACTTGAGACAAAGCAACATTTTAAAAACAGATAATACATGTGAAAGCCTACCAATGAAGTAAGTCATGTCCACTTCACTCTTGAACAAAGGCCAGACCTCTTTTGTGTCCGTGGACAGACCTAAACTTGATCTGCACAATGTTATTCGTAAACTTAGGAAACACAGGTGATGTAATTAAAAAATGTGGAGTTTCTTTTCCTCATTTCACAATCACATCACCTGTGTTTCCTCAGTGACTTAAAATGCCCTAAGACACATGAAAGTGTTTTTTTAAAGCCTTTGCACCATTTTTGGATCACTTTTAACATGGCTATGTAAGTCAAATAATCAAAATCTAAATTTGCCAAGCACAGATGGAAGCATATTTACAAGGAACTTGCACCACGGGGAAAGGTCTTAAATTAAAATGGGAAAAATAACATCAGAGACACTCAAATGCCTTATAAATATGCCCCAAACAACCTATGAAGCTCTAGCAGTACATATCCAGAAATGTAATTGATTTCAAAAAATGATTTTAAACACAACATATAAATTAATTGTATACCTACATTCAAGAGGAAATGACTTAAAATGTCCTTAAGACACATGAAAGTGTTTTTTGATTGCCCTTGCACCATTTTTGGGTCACTTTTAACATGGCTATGTAACTCAAAGAATCAAAATCTAAATTTGCCAAGCACAGGTGGGAGCATATTTACAAGGAACAAGCCCCACGGAGAAAGCTCTTAAATTAAAATGGGAAAAATAACATCAGAGACACTCAAATGCCTTATAAAGAAGCAGACACCATTATTTCCTTGTGATAAATTTTAAAAGCATTCCTTTTCCTCAAAAACGATTTTCAAGTCATAATTTGAAAACACTGCACAGCTCCTATGTACAAAAACACCCTGTCAGTACTAATACTTCACATTATCTCCAATTACAATTTCTCAAAGAAACAAAATCTATTTGTAAAACACCTGAGACAAAGCAACATTTTAAAAACACAACTTTCTTCATAATTTTCTCCTTAAAGCATACTATTCTATATCTAAATTAAATAAATCTTTTCTCACCTTAGAAAATACTTTATGAGTTTCAAAACAGTCTCAGAAATACACCAAATTGTCTTCAGCAGAACAAAGAGTATGCACTCCAGAGGCTGCAGCTATAGAAAGCACAGAAATGCTGACATTCATCACACATATCTCGAATGTCAGCCAATCAAAACTCTTCCCTCACTTTTTTCAAATCAAAACCCTTCCCCCTCTGCCCTCTCTGCCTTTTTTTGCATAGCAACCACCTCCTGAAAGACCTCTGATGTTTGCAAGTTCACACAACAATGTTTCAATTGAACTCTGAACTATCAGTGCACCTGCGTATCCAGTGCAATCTTTCATTAAATGATTTTTTCTTGACCATTCAAATTACATCTTTCAAAGAACACATCCATGCACCCTAACTTTCTGTTTTCAGAAATGGAAATCCACCAATCACTGCTAGTGAATCATTAGCACTGAAACTCCACAGTTTTTTTTCTTTTCAAACTCCTACTGTTTCATCTGCCATTTCATTACCACACTTCATCTGACTGCAGCAGAACCTTCTCTCACCATGTTTTCTGTCTGGATTGTTGGACATAGTTACATCTACTGGGCTCAAAGGTATGCTGAGAACAGAAATTTACCTAACCTTAATTTACAAGATGTGGATATTAAGTGGTTTTGCCACAGAGGATTAAAATGTCACCAATTGATACCATTGGTGAAAACCTTTATGCATTTGCCAAAACCTGACCTGTTAATTGTGCACTGTGGAGGTAATGATTTGCACACTTTGACTGGGGTAGGTCTGGAAATGCTTTTAAAGGACACCTTTGAGCAATTAATGGCACTTTTTCCTCAAATTGCCTTGGTATATTCAAATATATGCCAAAGACAGAAATGGAGGTGGTCGAACCAATTTTGTCCACAAATTGAGAAGTCGAGGAAGCATGTAAACAAATCTGTTTCAGCTTACATGAGAGACCATGGAATGGGCTCCATGTACAACAATAACTTACGTTACTGCATGCAAGATATCTACAGAGGAGATGGAGTTCACTTCTCAGATGAGGGCAACTAAATTTTCATTTTGAATTTAAGACTGTGCATTGGTACCTACTTATAAGTACCTAAATGTACCATAAACCCAAAAGCTCTTCTCAGAGCTACCCTACATCTGATCACTCACAATTATTTTTTTACTCTAACTTTTTTCACTAATTTTCAACAAAGAACGCTCCCCGGAGCGCTACCCGGTACGCGAACCGGAAGCTAACCGCGCGAAATTTCTAAAAAAAATGTTTTTTTCCCGCACATATGGGCCTCCTCAGCCACCCTCAGAAAACCTAGGGGGTCAAGATACGTCTACCATGCCCCCATCTGCCCATTCTGAACATTATTTGCCCTCCATCTTGTATCTTAATTCGACTGAAACACAAAATGGTGGACTCCCGTACCGCTGCTGGGTCGCGTACCGGGGCTCTCCCTGGAAAGCGCTCCATTAAAAAAGGTGGGAAAGTAATTTACAGAAAAACGACTGGAAACACTTTCACCAAATATAGATTAGCTCATACTACGTACCAATCCCTACCATTTTCATAAATTTGTTTGGAATTCCATTTAGCCATTTAGCCTGTAGACCTCTCTAAATACCCTGAGGTAAATTACTTCACAAAACACATCTGAAGTGTTGGAATTGACAACCAATGAAAATGTTACTTTCATTTTCAATTTTTTTTTACCTGACATTTGATTGGTTATGTACCTGAATATATATAAAGGAAGAGAAGGAAACACAGCCATTTTGACTACTACTTCCTGGTGTACATTTCAATAGGATTTTCACTAATAACTTCAACTTCTTTTTAAAGGTAAGATGTTATTTTATAAATTTGAAAGGAGAACTATGTTATGCACTTTAAATTAATTTTGGAAAACATTTTCATATAGTTATATACTGTCCCTCTGTAACAATTAAACATTGAGAAAGGCTTGTTTATTATAATTATGGATTGATTTAGGTTTCTATGATATAATTATGAATTTACTTAGGCTTCTTCACAGGCACTTTTTAATAGTACTGCTTCATGCCTGAAACCATACAGTGCCCAAAGATAACTTCTCTGTTATAAACTCACAAGTACCTCTCTGAACTTAAACCCAACAGTGCCCTATCTCTACTGATATATTTTTTTTATGCAATTTACAGCAAGAAAATGGAAGCACAACAGGATAAAATTTCATTTCAAATTAGGATTGAAAACAATCCTAACGAAGAAAAAGAAGAAACAGTCTTTTTGGATGACACTATAGACGAAGAAATTAAATGTGTTGAGGAATGTGAATCATGGAATGAAAATGACGACATACCAGATGAATTAATGTTACAAATTCTTTTAGATTTTGAAAAATCAGAACAATAAATTTAAATTTTATAAGTTAAAATTGTTTGAGACATTATTCTTTTTTATTTCAAAATGCTGAAAAAGTACCCAAAAGATATAATATAAAATGAGACTTAAAATATACTGTGCAACTTTTTTGTGTTAGATAGTAAATAAAAAAAATCAACAAAACAAACAATCAAGATAGAAAATAAAAAAAATCAACAAAACAAACAATCAATTAACATACAATATTTGAAAAGTCTTTCAATCTTTTTTCCTCATAGTACGCTCCCCGGGCCGCTTTCCGGTTCGCGAACCGGAAGCTTCCCACGCAAAAAAAAAAATATATTTTTTTTTTACCCCGCGGGGCCCTTTTAAAACCTCCACATCAAACCTAGGGGGTCAGGGAGGATCTACTATGCCCCCTTATGGTCATTTCCCACTTTGTTTTGGCCTCCTCTTGTCTCTCGATCCTACCGAGAGACAAGATGGCGGCCGCTCCGGACTGTTTAGAATGTTGACAGACACCGGAGAGCCAATCAGCTTCGCTTCGCGAAGTTCCGTTACGCGTCAAGTACGCGAACCGGAGCGCTGCCCGGAGTGCTGTCACAGATATATATCTTTTTTTGAACGTTAATTTATCAAAATACACTGGAGCACATATATTGAGACCTAGCAAAGGCACATCGGGCTAACAGTCCCTACAATTTTGCCAAGTTTCGTGCAAATCCATTCAGCCGTTCGGGCTAAAAGTGAGGCCAACCACCCTATGGAAATTAACATGGGAAAAACGTGTTTTGGGACCCCCCTTTTTTCTCAGCCCCCCCTTGATGAACCCCCCCCAAATTTTCAGGGGCTGCACAGTAACAAAATGTTCAATTTTCCTGAAAATTTCAGCCAATTCCGTCCACAAACGCCAAAGTTATTAGACATAGAATTTTCAAAAATCCCATAGAGAAAAAATCCTAACTATATATACCTACTGGCGACCGCCAGTAGGTAATATATATATATTCACTGAAAAAACCATAGGTTTCACACCAGTTATAGTTAGGTGGAAATTTTACTCGCATACAACCATTGAAATTCCCACGTTATAGTTAGTTGGACTCACTATAACTTGCGCGTGCAATGCACTGCTGATGACGTCACATATTACATCACTCATGACATGGTCAGTGACATCACTCATGACATCACTGATGACATCTCAAATGACATCACTGATGACAACATCCTTGTGACAAAGTGGCAGACCTCCTATCAGCATAAAATAACCTTTGACACACACATTCAAAAATAGAAACTAACATTTTCTTAAAAAAGGAGAAACCAATACCAATTACAACAACTTATTAGGAAATTCCAACATCTACATACACATCCACTCATTCACCAACAGTTCTATATAGTCACTCATGCATGTACTTACTCATCATATGTACTTATACACCTATACATCCTGTTACACACTAATACTCATCCATATAGTTACTCACACACAAATTCACACATGCAAATAAACTATCAAAAAGCCATTTACTTGATTATACTGCTATATACACACCACTACACATACTTCTACAGAAACGGAAACATATTTACTCTCTTAAACAATCAATTATAAAAACACATACTCACTAACCCACCCATACACACAATCATCCACCCATACAGTCTTGCACACATGCTGTCTTCAAAATACATACAAATAGTGAGTCACTCATTCATGCATCTGTGCTCTAAGTAATATCCCCCTCCGAACCATACAGACACTGATACTGATACTCAAAAAAACAACTAATAACCCATATACACACTCATGTAGCTACTCAACAATCCATGCAGCCACTTATACACAAAGTGAGACACAGATACAGATATTTAAATATTTAAACATTACTCGCTAATATATGTATTCACTAAGATACATTTAATAAGTCAGTTAACCAATCAATTTTACACAAAAAAACATCCATTTAGACATTTATTTACCCATTTATTCTTCCATCAACCTTTAGATATACATATATAAAAAATATTTATTTTTCAGAAAGATACACATTCACTGGATGATGTCATCAGTGATGTCATTTGAGATGTCATCAGTGATGTCATGAGTGATGTCACTGACCATGTCATGAGTGATGTAATATGTGACGTCATCAGCAGTGCATTGCACGCGCAAGTTATAGTGAGTCCAACTAACTATAACGTGGGAATTTCAATGGTTTTATGCGAGTAAAATTTCCACCTAATTATAACTGGTGTGAATTACACCAAACTTGTCAAAATGGTAGTGTCTGTTACGCAGATCACGCTTTTGGTAAAATAGTGTAAATCCCTTCAGTGGTTCCTGAGAAAAGTAAAAGAGAAACAAATTATATATCTATAAGCGCGCACGGGTGGGCGCACCCCCGCGAATTTTCGGAATTTTTTTTGGGGGGGGGGGCTTGGGGGGCTTCTCTCTTTTATTTTTATGTGTTTTATTTTAATTTCGAGGGTGCCCACCCCTCGTTTTGCCCCCCGAGATCACCGCCGCGGCCCGAGCTGCCTTAAGATGGCCGGGAGGATGTGGTTTCCGCTTCCCCCTGCCTGGGGGGAAGCCTTCGATGTCCGGTCTCCCGTAACGAGGGGGAGACCGGGTGATGCAGAAACAGTGGATGACCGAAAATATATTTGTGTTGGGATTGGCGAGTTGTCATGTGTAATCGGGCTTCGTTTGGACCCGCACATGACTTTCAGAGGAAAATAAACGATTCCCTAAAGCGAGACATGTCTGCGTGTCATCCCCTCGAGGCACTACGTTCAGCAGAACTTGGATTCGTAACTTGTCCCTCTAATGAGGCTTCCAATGTAAGCTCTTAGACGCTGTGAAGCCATTAATGCCAATAAATAGTTATTTTAAATGACAGCTGAAATCCTCGAGTGCTTTCGTGGTGTGTTTCCTTAGTCCTGCAAGACAGGCACACGTGTTTATGTGCATTTCCGACCTCTGCATTGAAACTTCTGTTCCTGGCCTCCGCTGGCACGGCTCGGACTTGGGAAAATAAACGATTCCCTAAAGCGAGACATGTCTGCGTGTCATCCCCTTGAGGCGCTACGTTCAGCAGAACTTGGATTTGTAACTTGTCCCTCTAATGAGGCTTCCAGTGTAAGCTCTTGGGCGCTGTGAAGCCATTAATGCCAAGAAATAGTTATTTTAAATGACAGCTGAAATCCTCGAGTGCTTTCGTGGTGTGTTTCCTTAGTCCTGCAAGACAGGCACACGTGTTTATGTGCATTTCCGACCTCTGCATTGAAACTTCTGTTCCTGGCCTCCGCTGGCACGGGTCGGACTTGGCAGCCTAGAGACATGTTCCCAGCTTGAATCAGTTCTACTGTGAGAGATATTCTTCATCAAACCCTCTCCATTCATGGAATCACCGCTTCCCAAGTCCTCCATGGAAATGCATGCTCGGTTTCTGCCAAAAACCAAAGAGCGCACAGCTGCACGCGTATTTTAGACTTTAACGCCTTCCAAGTCAACATGCCACGTAAACCGATCCTCAAAGTGGCCTGGAGAGGGTGCCCTGGATCCTACTGCCAACTAGGAAAATAACCTCAGGACTTACTCTTTCGGTAGTAAAATACAGAAAGATAAGTGTGCTGTGGGTGTTTCTGGGCCCCAGTGCTACTGCACCTGATGCACCATTGCCTGCTACAGCCCTGGAACCTAACATGCGTTCTAAGAACCTCTTCTCCGACCGCCCTATTCCAAGGCCTTGTGCTTATAGTTTTACTAACAAGGGGTGCTGGTGGGTGAGGCATAATTCAGTAATTTGTAATATATATAAGTGATGGCAGTGGTTACTAAGAAAACAGTCAGCACCTCTGCTAACGTATTGCACAAGCATAAACTAATATGTCATGTGGCATGCTCAATATTAACAGTGTGCCATCCACAGTGTCACTCGGTGCAGAGAGAAAACTTCCTCCATGCACGTAAAATCTAGTAAACCGAAAACAGAGCACAGAACAACAAAGCTGCATTTGAACAGTTATTATCAATCACATATGCTTTGCTCTGGACTGGGTGCGTTTCTGTGAAATATTTTAGGGATTTCCTCTGAGTCTTGACTCACCCTGCACACTTACCCACCATTACTACTACGCACAGTCACCCTGACATTGTGCAGGCAGTCTGATACTGCTCACCCACCACTCACACAGTCCACCATCCAGCCACCCATCCATCCACCATCCATCCAGCCACCCATCCAGCCATCATACATCCATCCATTATTCATTCATTCATGCATGCATGCATCCACCCATCCATCCAGCTATCCACCCGACATGCATCCACCCATGCATCCATCCATCCATCCATCCACCCTGCATCCAACCATCATGCATCCACCCAGCATTCATTCATCCACCCACCCATCATGCATTCACCCATCATGCATCCACCCAACAATCATTCATCCATCATGCATCCACCAGCCATCCATCCATCTTCCAGCCAACAATCATGCATCCATCCAACACCCAGCCACCCTCCCACCCACCATTCATGCACCCCATCCATCCACCCACCCATCCATCCATCCTGCATCCATTCATCATTCATGCATCCATTCACCCATCTATCATGCATGCATCGATCCATGCATCCACCCAACAATCATTCATCCATCATGCATCCAACCATCGTTAATGCATCAAAAATCGGATCCCTAGGGCTGCTCAGGTGGTCCCACAAGGATATTACCATATTTAAACGTTATCCGCTAATAGAATTAGCATTTTCAAAACCTTGCAAATTCACTGAAAAAACCATAGGTTTCTGGCCTTATATACATATATATATTAGCTTTTAAAAAACCAATGAAATTCACTGAAAAAACCATAGGTTATACACTATATATAGTTAGGAATTAGCCTTCAAAAAACCAATGAAATTCACTAAAAAACCATAGGTTTTAGGCCTTATATAGTTTGGAATTAACATTTAAAAAACCATTGAAATTCCTCCTATATAGTTAGCTGGACATTTTATTGATATAAAACCAATGAAATTCGACATATAGTTAGTTGCGCTAACTATATATTTCGCGCGTCCGCAATCCAATGCTGATGATGTCACATATTACATCATTCATGACTCCTGTTAGCGACAGCTTGGTAATAGGGAGATAATTTTATCTCTTTTTTTTTGGCTTTTAAAGCCAAAAAAGCGGAAATAAACCCCCTTGATAATACGCCCCACGATTTCTCTGGAGTTTCAGCTGACAGGGCTTGGTATTGTGTTACGTGCTAATTCTTCCAGGAAACGTCAGAGGGTCGATGCAGGGGTTCTAGAGGGGTGATAAACCATTTAAGCCTCATGAACAAGCGCATGGTCTTTTAAAGATTTGTGAAGTACTCGGGGCGGCGGTGTGTGTGTGCCCTCTTTCAGGAGCGGGCGGGGGGGGCACTGCCAGCAACTTGCCAGGTCAGGTAGTGCTCAACACGTGCATCACCCTTTCTCTGCCTGCTATTGCGCTCCATGCTTCGGAAAGGTAAGAAAAAGAACGTGCATTTGAGTTTGAAATGTCCGATCCTGTAGCAGTACACTTGCAAAGCCCACACATGACAATAACCCGATTCAAGGCCCCATTCACCCGATTTTTTAAAAATATATAGCACTCCAACAAAGTTGGATTTTAAAACTTTATTAACTTTTAAATATAACGAACGCAACAAAAACTGTAAATATATTTCAAACATTTTTTGAAATTAACCAGAACTATAACGATAACAACAACAACAACAATAATATAACTTTTATGCCTAAATTACGCAAACATTTAGCTAATCTGCTAAAGGGGGGAGTCGCCATTTCTTTACAATAATCAATAATGAAAAATCAACATCAATAGGGTTGTCCGTTTTCTCGATGCAGCACTATAGTGCAACATACACAGCACCTGGGGTGTCAAGAGTGAACAGGTCCTAGCTGCTTAACCAATGACTGAGAAATGCTATATTAAACACTTACTATGTATAATACTTGCGTTCACAATAGTTTTACTTTACAAAACAGAACAAAAGATGTCCCCTGTAAGTAAACCCATATTAGCTGTTTCAGTTATTGAACATCCTAAGGTTTTATGACATGGGGAACAGTGGTGATATCCTGGGCGGGTGATGGAAAAACATCTACAAAGAAAACTATTGGTGAATTATACTTCTCCGGAAACTATAACGATAACAACAACAATAATATAACTTTATTAACTTTTAAATATAACGAACGCAACAAAAACTGTAAATATATTTAAACATTTTTTGAAATTAACCAGAACTATAACGATAACAACAACAACAACAATAATATAACTTTTATGCCTAAATTACGCAAACATTTAGCTAATCTGCTAAAGGGGGGAGTAGCCATTTCTTTTGATATTTTTGATAATTCATCCGTAGCCTCTCTAATCTCCATTACAATATGTTTCTTGCTGTCGCTAGCTGATGAAAAAACTAAAGTGATAACTTCCTCATCCTTATTTTGTCTTTCTTTGTTCCTTAAGATGTTATCTGTGTCAACCTCTTCCGAGAATGCTGATGCGTTAGGGATTTCCTTGTGTTTCTTAATAGCATTGGTGTCTGCACACTTCTTTGTCAATTCTGTGAACATGATAACTGCTTCATAAACAGACGATATCTTTGTTTAGTCATTAGTGTTAAGTGTGTCTGAAACTACAGTGCCCTTCTGTTTTTCTTTCTTCAGGCTCTACAGAGTTTTGTGTGTTGTTCTTTTGAGCGACAATTATTCCAGAGGTTTCAGGTTTACTTGTTTTGTCCTGCAGTGAGTTAACAGCTTTAGAGACTTCATGTTTATTTGCTATGTCCTGCTGTTCGTCAACTGCTTCAGAGACGTCAGCCTCATTTGTTATGTTTGACTAGATCCTGGACCTGCCCGGCCGCGCCCAAAATGGCGCCGGTGTAAATGGGACTCGTAACTGCTTGTTGTGTACTGGTTGCCCAACCTTGATATCACGAGATACATATGCAGTTTTGAAGCACATGGCGGAGGCTCATCTGCTGTAGTGGGGCGCCCCTTTATCGTTTCAGTCGCCATTCCGACCGCTTTTGCTACACTGTGCCTTTTCCGCCATTCAGCTGTTTACCGCCCGCTCTTACGGCTACAGCGTCTCGCTCACCATGTAGTTGAGTTGCTCCCACTCTTGCGGTGCAGCGATAGGCGGCTGCCACAGGACTCTTAAAATGGCGGCCGGCTCTTCGGATTTGGGCCTGGTCCAGTAAAATGGCCCTGGGACACCTTGGAACTCGGACGCTTGTCTGCCAGGGCTTGGGTTCCATTCTCGAAAGCGTCCCCTCAGCCTTGAAGATTGTACAAAAGTCTTGGGGGCCGTCGACTCCCGCAGGCTTCCGGTCGGGAGCGGCTGCCATGATTGCTTGCGGAATGGCCACGACGGAGCTACGAGATGGTGGTGCTCTCATGGTGACACCAGCTTCAGTCTGAAACATCCAGAAACAAGGTGGGGCTTTCATCGTTTGGGAAAAAAAATGTTTTAATCCAATGAAAAGTGTTATTTTTAGGTCACATGACCTAGTCTTACATCATTAGGAAAACAAAAGTAAAATGAACAAATGAAAAGTTTTATTAACAAGTCACATGACCTGTTATGCTTACGTTACGCGCTGCGCGGCGCGCTCTGGATCGTTTCCGGGAAGCTGCGCCTTGCGCACCGGAGCACTTCCGGGTGCGCTAACGCGTCGCGTCATATGACGCATTACGCGACAATGCAGGTCCAGAATATAGTCAAAATGTCTCCACCAACCAGCGGTCGGAATACAACCGCTTTCAGCAGTCCAAAAAGTTCGGTTAAATCTTAAGAGCGGGAGCAACTCAACTACATGGTGAGCGAGACGCTGTAGTCGCAAGAGCGGGCGGTAAACAGCTGAATGGCGGAAGAGGCACAGAGTACCAAAAGCGGGCGGAATGGCAACTAAAACGGTAAAGGGGCGCCCCACGACAGCGTGTCTTCAGGTCAAACGGATTGTGGGACAAGATCCAGAATGGAAGAGTCATCAAAAGGGAAAAAATTCCGCCGGACCCCGGGAGCCGGCCGCCTATGCCGGGGGCGATCTCAGGCCACACCAGGGCAACACGACTTGGGGAGGGGGCAGGAGCCAAGCGCCCCCTCTCAGTCCGCGCCATCTCACCGCCCCTCGGGGGCCTCCGTCAAGCGGTTTAGGGAGGCACCGTATCACATTGTTTTCCAATGCAGTCAGGTCCACAAACGGACCCCACTTACTTTGAATAGTGAAGCTGCAGCAGGTGCAAATAAGGTTTAAACAGTGTTACAAGCGCTGCTTAGAACTCTGAAGTATGGCACTCAACATCCAGGACTTATGCCATTTGTGTAATGCAGTGACATCGAAGCAACTCAGGGACAAAAAGCATGAACGAACATTCACGTATGAAAATCTTATTTGGGGAAGGGGTAGAATCCAAACGCCCCCTCCCAGTTCGCGCCACTACACCGTATGTGGAAAATCTGAAGCCATCGTTCTACAAACTCTCAACGCTTGCTATCAGTGCATGAGTTTCATGCTCGATCGATTGAGCTAGCCGGATCGGGCAATAAAAAGTATAAAATAGTTATGTAAATAGTTATTTAATAAAATGTTTTACCCTGTTTCTTTGCTGGTGTGTTGTCTATATTTATAATATTTGCATAGGGTTTGTCGTTATTTTGGGCGGGGTGGGTGGCGGAGTCGAGCTGTCTTGCAGCCCTCATGGTGTGGAGCTCAGTTCATTTCACTATTTTCGTATTTCTCATGAAGGGTTGTTCCTAATGTTTGTATTTTACCGAGGTCAAAAAGAGATCGAATTAGTGGTCTACTGATTTTGCTCGATTACTTTTATTTTTTTACACGATTTTTCACTATCTGCAAAGACTAAACAGAGTATTGCGACTTTGTGCTTGTTTGTAAATAGAGAATGATCCAAAGAGAACCAATTCTAAAACAGTAAATGCTTGGATAACAATCAATCAAATGGAGAGACAAGCAGGTACGACGGATTACAACGGGGGTAAAGGTCTGCGTTAACTACCGTTCACTATCTGCAAAGAGAGAGTACTACTAAGAGAAAAGAGGGGAGGGGGGGGGGCAGCGTTCAAAGCACATAAGCGTGTATAAACACGAAAACGTTTTTACTTATCACGTACTTGACATTTGACAGCTTTTGATATTTGCTATTAAAAAACCATTGAAATTCACAGAAAAAACCATAGGTTATAGTCGATATATAGTTAGGAATTTGCATTTACAAAACCTTGAAAATTCAATGAAAAAACCATTGGTTTTAGGCCATATATAGTTAGGGATTTGCATTTACAAAACCTTATTTTACTCGCATAAAACCATTGAAATTCCATATATAGTTAGATGCGCTAACTATATATCGCGCACCCGCAATCCACTGCTGATGATGTCACATATTACATCATTCATGACATGGTCAGTGACATCACTGATGACATCACTGATGACAACATCCAGTGACTAAGTTTCTGTAAAGTTTAAATATGTTTTACATATTGAAGAATGAGTGGATGTATAAGTGTCTGGATGAAGAATTTAGTAGGTGCATGACTGACTGTATGAAAGAGTGATTAAATGTGTCTCACTGAGTGCATGGGTTAGTGACTAAACTGTCTTAATTTGTCCATCAGTATGTCTGTTGTTGTGTAAGCTGCTGCATGTGTTGATCAGTAGCTATAAGAGTGGCTATATGGGTTATTGATTGGTTGCCCAAGTATTTGAATGGGAGGCTGAATGTGTGTGTGGGTGGCTGGGAGGTGTGTGACTCTGTGCATAGATGTGTAAGCAGTTGATTCACTAGGTGTATGAGTTCAAGAGTGCATGTGGAAACAGCTATATGGGCGGTTGACTGTGCATGGGTGTGTTGGTGAGTGAATGGATATCTCAGTGCTACATGTGCAAGTAAATACGTATGTAAAACACAATACATGTGAGAGTTGACATATATAAATAACTGTGGATAAGAGCCAGTGAATGTGTGAGTGGCTGTATGGATCACTGTGAGCTTGTATCAGGGATTGTATAAGAGAGTAAATATGTGTTAGAATATGTTTGAATAAGTAAGGTGTGTATATCTGTATAGTTGAGGAAATGGAGGTGTGATTGATTCTTTGCATGACTGACTAGGTGTGTGAGTAACTCCATGGATGAGTGACAGTCTGTGAGTGTCTGTTTATACTGAGTGTATGTAAGGTTATATTAGAGTCTGAAGAGGTTCATTGTATTATCACATGAGTGATGTCATCAGTGATGTGATCAGTGATGTCAAATGAGATGTCATCAGTGATGTCATTTGAGTTGTCATCAGTGATGTCATCAGTGATGTCACTGACCATGTCATGAATGATGTAATATGTGACATCATCAGCAGTGGATTGCGGGTGCGCGATATAGTTAGCGCATCTAACTATATATGGAATTTCAATGGTTTTATGCGAGTAAAATAAGGTTTTGTAAATGCAAATCCCTAACTATATATGGCCTAAAACCAATGGTTTTTTCATTGAATTTTCAAGGTTTTGTAAATGCAAATTCCTAACTATATATCGACTATAACCTATGGTTTTTTCTGTGAATATATATATATATATATATATATATATATATATATATATATATATATATATATATATATATATATATATCATATATATTCACTGAAAAAACCATAGGTTTCAGGCCTTATATAGTTGGGAATTAACCACATGGCTGCTAGGCGTTTTCCCGTCCTGCGCTAAAAAACCGAAAACACCATAAATCATGACGAGCTGGCCTTGTCATCCGCGCACGGCAGGTAAGCGCCATGACGAGCCCAGCTCTTCATTAGCTTCGAAGGGGTTAACATATAAAAAACCACTGAAATTGCTCCTATATAGTTAGTTGAACTAACTATATATGGCGCACCCGAAATCCACTGCTGATGATGTCACATATTACATCATTCATGACATGGTCAGTGACATCACTGATGAAATCACTGATGACATCTCAAATGACATCACTGATGACATCACCGATGACATCATCCAGTGACTGTTTTTCTGGAAAGTTTCAATATGTTTTACATATTGAAGAATGAGTGCATGTATAAGTGTCTGGATGAAAGATTTAGTAGGTGCCTGACTGACTGTAGGAGTGAGTGATTAAATGTGTCTTACTGAATGCATAGGTTAGTGACTAAACTGTGTGAATGTGTGCATCAGTATGTCTGTTGTTGTGTAAGCTGCTGCATGTGTTGTTCAGTAGCTATATGAGTGGCTATATGGGTTATTGATTGGTTGCCCAAGTATTTGTATGGGAGACTGAGTGTGTGTGTGTGTGGCTGGCTGGGAGGTGTGTGACTCTGTGCAGATCAATGTGCACTTGTATCAGTGATTGTATAAGAGAGTAAGTATGTGTTAGTATATGTTTGAATAAGTAAGGTGTTGTGTGTATAACTATATATATGAAGAAATGGAAGTGTGATTGATTCTTTACATGACTGACTAGGTGTGTGAGTAACTCCATGGATGAGAGCAGTGTGTGTGTGTCTGCATAGGTGTATGACTGCATATGATAGTGTTGCATTGATGAGTGACTGTATGTATGAGTGATTGTATGAGTGAATGAGTGGATGTGTGTGTAGACCTAGGAATCAGTGAGTGCCTATGTAGTAACTGGTATTGGTGTGTCAATAGTTTCAAGAATGGTAGTCTGTATTTAACACTGGGTGTATGAAAGGTTATATTAGAGTGTGAGGAGGTGCATCGTATTATCACAAGAATGATGTAATCAGTGATATCATCAGTGATGTCAAATGAGATGTCATCAGTGATGTCATCGGTGATGTCATTTGAGATGTCATCAGTGATTTCATCAGTGATGTCACTGACCATGTCATGAATGATGTAATATGTGACATCATCAGCAGTGGATTGCGGGTGCGCCATATATAGTTAGTTCAACTAACCATATAGGAGCAATTTCAGTGGTTTTTTTATATGTTAATTCCAAACTATATAAGGCCTGAAACCTATGTTTTTTTCAGAGAATTTTCAAGGTTTTTTAAATTCTAATTCCTAACTATATAAGGCCTAAAACCTATGGTTTTTTCAGTGAATTTCAATGGCTTTTTATATGTTAATTCCTAACTATATAAGGCCTAAAACCTATGGTTTTTTCAGTGAATTTCAAAGGTTTTTTAAATGCCAATTCCTACCTGAATAAGGCCTGAAACCTATGGTTTTTTCAGTGAATTTGCAAGGTTTTGAAAATGCAAATTCTATTAGCGGATAACGTTTAAATATGTTAATATCCTTGTGGGACCACCTGAGCAGCCCTAGGGATCCGATTTTTGGACCGGAGCAAGATGCTCTCTGATTGTGCCACATTTTAAAGGTTTTAGTATTCCGCGGCCATTTGCAAGGATGGGCTCTCGGTACACAATCAATATTGGCACATATTATGTTCATCTGTCACTCTACGGTACTGTGGGGCCGAAAGCAGCGGAAACAGTAATTTGGTAAATGTGTATAAGGAACATCATGAAAATCTAATTTACAGAAAGAACAACCTTTGCATATGTATACATATGTGCGTGAATGGGTTGTTGTATTACTAGAAGTAATTTGGTGCTGCTTGCGAAAATTGATTTGGCTACATTATATATAATAAAGGATTGTGCTTCAAAATGTGAAATTGCAGTCACAGACTGATTCTTTTCTCCTGCAAATCAAAGTGTTGTCAAATAAATGATGCCTTGGCAACTGTGCAATTGTTTTACTTCTATCATATGCTACAGAAATTATAACTTTAAAGTAACTTAAAACAAGCATTTACAATGCAATGGTCTCGGCAATATTATAGGTAGAGCTATTGGTATTGCTCATTATTTTTTTTATCTTTTTTGTATCCCTAAATAAATGGCATTGTCATTTCTATTGGCATTAGCTTTTTTTGCATATGTGATACCTATTGCATTAGCAGAGAGAGAGTGAGGTATTGAAATAGAGAGAGAAAGTGAGGTAGTGAGAGAAAGTGAGGTAGATAGAAAGTGAGGTAGTGAGATAGAGAGTGAGGTAGTGAAAGAGTGAGGTAGTGAGGGAGAGGGATGTTGTGAGGTAGTGAGATATAAGCATAGAGTGATGTGATGTAGTGAGATAAAGAGAGAGAGGTAGTGAAAGAGAGTGAAAGTGAGTTAGTGAGATAGAAAGAGTGAGGTAGTGAGATAGAGAGTGATTGAGGTAGTGAGTTAGAGAGAGAGAGAGAGAGAGAGAGAGAGTGAAGTTGTGAGCTAGAGAATGAGGTAGTGAGAGAGTGAGGTAGTGATGTTTTGAGAGAGAGAAGTTGTGAGATAGTGAGGTACACACACATATATATATATATTTTTTTTTTTGCATGACTTGAGCATACAATTCGATTAAGAGTATATATGCCCTATACCTCGAACATGTTAATGTAATGAGCATTGACAGTGAAAATGTAGCCACATATTGATCGAGCAAACGAAGCATTAATCTAGAGGCCATATTTAAAACAGTACATTGTACATGAGACTGTAACACATAAAACTGTAAATATAATGTATAGTTTGCACTGGAATATATAGGTATGTTTGTATGCGTCCAGGACTCAAGGGTATGTACTGTGATGTAGGACAGACATAGTTGCTTGCACATTTTGAACATGCATAGTAATTGACAGCTTGATGTAGTTCTCCATAAATCATTGACATTATGGCATGGAGGAGGAAAGGGGCATCTATCTGCTGTCGGTCATACATTAATTAGGCGTACATAATTGATCATGCGTAATTAAATACACCCGGGGAATGCTGCTGTGTCAGATCTTGTGCAAATTAGGCATCTTCAGAGGACTATCATTTGCATATGACCTTCCCGCACCAGATCTCGGATATTTTATAAAGGAAAGCTTTGATATAGTTATGTTATAAATTGCAACAGTATAGCGATCTTCCCCACATAACTACTGAACCCTGTGGCCGATTGTAGCAAAGAATTAGTTGAGCAACGAACAATGAATGAGAAATCAACTATCGTTGCAGAGGAAGTGGTATGAATCTCTCGCCCATTCTGATTGGCCGGCATAATCTGATGTGCTTACTTCCTCTTTGTACTTGTGTGTAAGTAAGAATGCTGGATGCGCGGCTGATTCTAATGGCACGGCCGTTGACAAATTCTCAGAAAGCAAACTGGCAACAGGGAATTAATTCCTTGAATCACAAACGGGAGTTGTTTCGCTGTTTCGTGTGCTGGGGGTGTGATTGCTCATAGAGGGTAAATCTACGCATGCCGACAGAACGCCCTCATTCGAAGGGGACTGCATTCCTGAAGACATCATGCAACCGCAGTCATGCGACTCATTCTGAAACACACCTTCTCAAAGATCCTTGTCGTTATCCAGTAAACATGCCAAGCTCCCATCTGAAGATAGGATGCGGCAGTGGGCAGGTCGCAGATTCTGAAAGACCCTCACATTAAAGATCATACGCGTAAAATCCGAAAAACAAGCCAGGCATATGCGCGAAGACGTAATGCAAAGGGGGCATGCTACAGATTCTGAAAAAACACCCACTTTAAAGATCATACCCGTGTATCCACTAAGCATACTGAAGGCGATCCTGAAGGGAACAAGCTGCAAAGGGCGGAGTTTCAAACACCCATACCCCAAAGATTACACGCCTACATCCATCAATCATTACACGCCTACATCCATCAATCAATAGTCATGCACCTGCTTGGACAGATATTACCAGGGGCGACCTGCTACAGGGGGCGGAGTCTGAAACAGCCTCACCCCAAAGGTCACACAGAGGTATCCAGCGAGCAAGCCGAGCCCATGCCTGATGACATATGATGCACATTGGCTACACTACATAGGCCTGTGCCTGAAACACCCCTGTCACTAAGGTCACATACATGTATCCAACAGACATGGTGCAGTAGTGGACATGCTGCATAGGGCAAAGAGCTGACGTGTTTGGCCAGAAAACGTGCCAATAGCATGCATGCAGAAATGGCTTCAGTGAGTGTTTAACAACCCCAATCAGAGTGTCTGTGTGAATCATGCAAACTTGTGTGGCAAGTTTGGCCACACAGTCTCCTCAGAGAGGCAGGGTACAGCCTGGTGGCATCCGGCTCCCGTTACAGTGTACCCAGCAAACAGGATAGGCACGAGTGTGAGTGTACACACATTAAATTGCAGTGGAGGGTAGCAGCACACAGCAGTACTCTCGCCCAGAGGCATGCGATCACAGACAGGAGTGCACTCATACACACAGGCTTCGACTTAGCACTGATACATATAGAATTTCCAACAGGCAGGCATGGAGTACATACATCACCATCAGCGTTAAATAGAATGTAGCGCCGTAGACTTGGGAAGCATCCAAGCGCTACATATCAAACTGACTATCAAAACCAATCAGCGAAGAGTCATTTTCAGCTTTTCCTAAATCCATGTAACTCATTTTGAGTGTAGATGGCCTTTGGATTCACGTACGAGTAGATACAAACTTGCAAACACACTCTGGAGGGGGGCATGCAGACGCAAGTCTGCCACACATACACAGGCATCGATTTACAAAAACGCTGAGACACACATGCACACACAAACATGGAATACATGAACATGCAGACATGCCTCAACGCACTGAAACTCAAACGCACAACTACACACATGCATACTCACACAGTCACGGATGTACACGCATACGCGATATTTCCCTTCGACTAATTGCACACAAAAGTATGGTAACTCAGATACACAATAATGACAAACACATTTGTACAAAAACAAACACTGAAATATATAATGGGACATATACACGCATACAGCTTTGCACACGACACCCTGCACAACGAGAAGTGAAGGAGCACTTGAACAACATGCAAAACACTTGTTGCAGACACTTTGAGACACACACAGCTCAGGGAGGCGTGGAGACCCCAGCTGCACACGCCGGCTCTTCTCACAAACCCCTCTTTGTCTTATCTGCACACCGAGCATTATTCTCTCATAATAAGAATGTCCTTGTTTAATGAATGAGTCAACATTGATTAATGGCTTGCTAACCTGTTTGGTATGTGTTTCATGCTGTAAAGAAAAGCACAGACATTGAAAGGCGGGTGATTTTCAAAGGCTTCCTGCACAATGATTGAACGATTAGAAAGTGATGTTCTGAACTGCCCAATTCAGACAAATTGTGAAAGAGAAGGGATGTCCTTTCCTGTTTTGTCTCTCACGTTCTATTGTTTTTGCTGCTACAAGAGTAAGTACACAGGCTGTGTCTTTAATTGAATTTAGACCTCTAGTTACATTAGGAAGGGAGCTTTTACATTGTTTTCACGCTGTTCAGTGTAGACGTAGACAAATGGTAGGTATTTTTTTGGGACAGAATATTCAATTGAACACTTGCAGGAATATTGCAACACAAACCATGAAAAGTAAAGGCTTCATTGCATTTTTAGTGTGAATGTATTTTTTTCCACAAGCAACATATGAACACGTGTCAACATACATTGCATACTACTACATGCATGCTACCAAATCAAGTTAATTATTTGGATGGTTTTCTACTTCAAAGAAATGTTAGTTCCAAGCCTTGGTTTTTCACTTTGTTAAAATATTGACATTTATGTAGTGTTCCCAAAATAGTACTTTTTCACCTAATTATACAAGTAAAATGTTGTACACTGCCAATGGCAGGCAAACTATACTGTAGCGGACCACGGGATTTTAGTGGCCACACCTGGCAGATTTAATGAATGCTAAATGAAAATTATGACCGTTACAAAAGAAAGGAAAACCAGTAGGTGCCTCTTAGCTCTTCCAATGTGTTATGGATATAAGAAGAAAGAGTGTTCTGGGTCAGACAGTCCTGTGGGGAGTCTCTGACGTGCAAATAACATTAGTACACAGTCAAATAATAGCATTATATAGTATATTGGAATGCATCATGTGCTTTCCTGGTTTAAATCAAGTGGATAAGAATTATCACCATAATACCAAACATATCAGCAGCTAAGGTTGAACGCTAGATACAAAACCAAAATGTCATTAATCCCTAACAGACAAGTATAAATGCATAACAATGTTATACTTTGCTGACCCATAGCTTGGTTTGTTACTTTATCATATTTACTGAGTCAATTGAAAGCCACCGCACCTATGCTTGCCAGCAGCACTCAAACAGTTACAGAAGAGCCGAATAAAGGTCTCTCCCCCAGCAACCGGTCAGTTTGTTAGCACTGCCTCTTCTGTGCATTGTGCATGTGGGAGCTCTTTTTCGCACTGCCTCTGCTGTGCATTGTGCATGTGGGTGCTCTTTTTCATCTGAATCTTTATTACTCTGGACTGCAGATAATCCTTCAATATTTTTGATTCTGCCAGGATGGAACTTGGACAAGGTCAATCTTTGCACAGACTTCCAGCTTGTCTGCCTATTACAACGCGAACAGCAAAAATATGTAGCAATATAGAACTACAGGCTCTAACAGGCATTAGCCCAGTTAAATGGTTATTATTAATTCACACACTCAAATCCTTTCTGTACACATGCGCACGCATCGAGGTGTAAGACATAAGTAACATTATTAAACCTATATATGAAACCTGCGCATACGCCGGCTCTTCTCACAAACCCCTCTTTGTCTTATCTGCACACCGAGCCTGTCTCCCTCACTCCCACCCTGTCCCCGCATACAGATGCTCCAAGACCTTGGTTTTCTTGCAGGCAGGTCTTACAATGCGCCCCTCTAGCTCCTGCGTCCCCGAGCACAGTAACCGCAGACACAAGACACCCCACTGGTGGCCGGGCGGCTGTTTACCTGAACGTCGCCTTGAAAAACACGCCACTGCTCTCCCAACACCACGGCGTCTCCTCTGCTCCCGGGGCTCCCTCAGCACACGGGAGCCCCGAACCAGCTCACACTTACTCAGGCCAGCATCACCCGGTCTCCCCCTCGGCACGGGAGACCGGACATCGAAGGCTTCCCCAAGGCAGGGGGAAGCGGAAACCACGTCCTCCCGGCCCCGTCCACAACCAGGCGGCGGCCATCTTAAGGCAGCTCGGGCCGCGGCGGTGATCTCGGGGGGCAAAACGAGGGGTGGGCACCCTCGATATTTAAATAAAAAGATGAAAATAAAAGAGAGAAGCCCCCAAGGCCCCCCCCCCCCCAAAAAAAAAAATTCTGAAAAATCGCGGGGTGCGCGCACCGTGCGCACTCATAGATATATAATTTGTTTCTCTTTTAATTTTCTCAGGAACTACTGGAGGGATTTACACTATTCAACCAAAAGCGTGATCTGCGTACCAGACACTACCATTTTGACCAGTTTGGTGTAATTCCCTTCAGCGGTTAAAGCTGTAGCCGTGTCTAAAGGTCCGATGGAAATTAACATGGGGAAAACACGTTTTGGGACCCCCCTTTTTTCTCAGCCCCCACTTGACTAATCCCCCCCAAACTTTCAGGGAAGGAGAGGAGAGGAGCGAGCTATCTTCTTTGAGAAATTTGCGAAGATTCATCAACCAGCGCCAAAGTTATTCCCAATAGAATGTTGGGGATTTCCTATGGAAACTAGGTCCTAACTATATATACCTACTGGCTACCCCCAGTAGGTAATATATATATATATATATGCTAATTAAAGGCACCACTAATTACCTGGACTCTGAAAGCACAAAACAACGATGCCTGCAGAAGCGGTTCCCCCGAAGAAGGCCGATCGTAATGGCCGAAATGCATTGGGATAAAAGACTAATACCTGCAATCCTTGAATAAACAGCATTTTTCACCGTGAATCTGTGCGACTCATTTTTCTCCTCACGGGGGAAAGAGCATTGATATATATATATATATATATATATATATATATATATATATATTCACTGAAAAAAACCATAGGTTATAGACCATATATAGTTAGGGATTAGCATTTAAAAAACCTTATTTTATTTGCACAAAACCATTGAAATTCCATATATAGTTAGTTGCACTAACTATATATCGCGGACCCGCAATCCACTGCTAATGATGTCACATATTACATCATTCATGACATGGTCAGTGACATCACTGATGACATCACTGATGACATCTCAAATGACATCACTGATGACATCACTGATGACAACACCCAGTGACTGTATGTTTCTGTAAAGTTAAAATATGTCTTACATATTGAAGAATGAGTGGATGTATAAGTGTCTGGATGAAGGATTTAGTAGGTGCATGACTGACTGTATGAGAGAATGATTAAATGTGTCTCACTGAGTGCATGGGTTAGTGATTAAAGTGTCTTAATTTGGCAATCATTATTTATGTTCTTCTGTAAACTGCTGCATGTTTAAATCAGTAGCTATATCAGTAACTATATGGGTTATTGAATGGTTGCCCAAGTATTTGTATGGGAGACTGAGTATGTGTGTGGGTGGCTGGGAGGTGTATAACTCTGTGCATAGATGTGTGAGCAGTTGATTCCCTAGGTGTATGGCTTCAAAAGTGCATGTAGAAACAGCTGTATGGACAGTTGACTGTGTGCATGAGTATATTGGTGAGTGAATGGATATCTCAGTTCTACATGTCAAAGTAAGTACATATGTAAAACACACTCCATGTGAGAGTTGACATATATAAATAACTGAACATAAGAGCCAGTGAATGTGAGAGTGGCTGTATGAATCATTGTGAACTTGTATCAAGGATTGTATAAGAGAGTAAATATGTGTTAGTATATGTTTGAATAAGTAAGGTGTGTATAACTGTATAGTTGAGGAAATGGAGGTGTGATTGATTCTTTGCATGACTGACTAGGTGTGTGAGTAACTCCATGGATGTGTGACAGTCTGTGAGTGCCTGTTTACACTGAGTGTATCTAAGGTTATATTAGAGTCTGAAGATGTATTATCACATAAATGATATCATCAGTGATGTAATCAGTAATGTCAAATGAGATGTCAGTGATGTCATCAGTGATGTCATTTGAGATGTCATCAGTGATGTCATCAGTGATGTCATTTGAGATGTCATCAGTGATGTCATCAGTGATGTCACTGACCATGTCATGAATGATGTAATATGTGACATCATTAGCAGTGGATTGCGGGTCCGCGATATATAGTTAGTGCAACTAACTATATATGGAATTTCAATGGTTTTGTGCAAATAAAATAAGGTTTTTTAAATGCTAATCCCTAACTATATATGGTCTATAACCTATGGTTTTTTCAGTGAATTTTCAAGGTTTTGTAAATGCAAATTCCTAACTATATATGGTCTATAACCTATGGTTTTTTCTGTGAATTTCACTGGTTTTTTAAAAGCTAATATCTATAGCTGTAAAATATATTCTTTATTAAGTGACGTATCACGTAGCCCGTGAGACGCCTCATGATGCATCGCATAACCGTGACGTATCGTCTCTGCAGCGCAAACCAAACCTAAAACGTAAGCGCGCCAAAACACGCTTAAAGATATATATATATTTTTTTAACCTTAATTAGACAAAATCCACACGTGCACATATCACAAACGTTCAAAAAACACAATATGTCGGACTCCCGTTACGCTGCCGGTTAGCTGCCCGGTTAACGTACCAGGAAGCACCTTTACCGCGAAAAATCGCATTTTTTTTTCACCCCCCAGGGAACTTTAATAGCCCCCTCATCAATCCTAGGGGTTCAGGAGGGGTCTGCCTTACCCCTTTCATTCATTTACACCTTCTTTTTTTCCACCTCTTGTCTCTCGATCCCACAGAGAGACAAGATGGCGGCCGCTCCAGACTGTTTACAATGATAACAGCCAATCAGCTTCTCCTCAGACTCCCGTTACTATGCCGGTTAGCTGCCCGGTTCGCGTACCAAGACGCGTCTCTACGGCGAAAAAATCGGAATTTTTTTTTTTGGGCCCAGCGTGGCTCTATAATATCCCCTCATCAATCCTAGGGGGTCAGAAGGGGTCTACCTTGCCCCTTTCCTTCATTTCCCACTTTGTTTTGGCCTCCTCTTGTCTCTCGATCCTACCGAGAGACAAGATGGCGGCCGCTCCGAACTGTTTACAATGTTGACAGCCAATCAGCTACTCGTCAGACTCCCGTTACACTGCCGGTTAGCTTCCCGGTTAGCTGCCCGGTTCGCGTACCAAGACGCGTCTCTACGGCGAAAAAAACGGATTTTTTTTTTTTTTTTTGGGCCCAGCGTAGCTCTATAATATCCCCTCATCAATCCTAGGGGGTCAGAAGGGGTCTACCTTGCCCCCTTTCCTTCATTTCCTCCTTTGTTTTGGCCTCCTCTTGTCTCTCGATCCTACCGAGAGACAAGATGGCGGCCGCACCGGACTGTTTAGAATGTTGACAGACACCGGAGAGCCAATCAGCTTCGCTTCGCAAAGATCCGATAAGCGAAAAGTACGCGAACCGGATCGCTGCCCGGAGCGCTGTTACAGATATATATCTTGATTTAAACGTTAATTTCTCAAAATCCACTGAAGCACATATATTGAGACCTAGCAAAGGCACATCGGGCTAACAGTCCCTACAATTTTGCCAAGTTTCGTGCAAATCCATTCAGCCGTTCGAGCTAAAAGTGAGTCCAACCGCCCTATGGAAAACTCAATGTTAAAAACGCGTTTTGGGACCCCCCTTTTTTCTCAGCCCCCCCTTGACGAAACCCCCCCAAATTTCCGGGAGCTGCTCAGAAACAAAATGTGCCATTTTCCTGAAAATTTCAGCCGATTCCGTCCACAAACGCCAAAGTTATTAGACATAGAATTTTCAGAAATCCCATAGGGAAAAAATCCTAACTATATATACCTACTGGCGACCGCCAGTAGGTAATATATATATATATACCTATATATATATATTACCTACTGGCGGTCGCCAGTAGGTATATATAGTTAGGATTTTTTCCCTATGGGATTTCTGAAAATTCTATGTCTAATAACTTTGGCGTTTGTGGACGGAATCGGCTGAAATTTTCAGGAAAATGGCACATTTTGTTTCTGAGCAGCTCCTAACTAAAGGTGTTATTACACTTGCAAATCTTGTTGACAGCGTTTTTGAATAGATCTTAGTGTCCGTGTTCATAAGAGTAATCGGTCTGTATGACCCCGGGTTAGTTGGCGTTTTCCCCTTCTTAAGAATAACCACAATTTCAGCCTCAGACCAAGTACCTGGTATTGAGATTCCCTCCTGTGCCTGTTTCAGGGTGTAGAGCATATATCCACATACCTCCTCCCAGAATAGCTTGTAAAACTCTAGCGGGATTTTATCCGGGCCAGCCGCCTTTCCTGATGGTAAACTCTTCATGGCTGCTTTTACCTCCTCTAATTCTAGCAAGTTGTCAATCCTCTTCTTTTCTACTTCCTCCAGCTGTTTCCCCTCATGATAATTCAAGTACTCTGTTATATCTTCAGGGTCTCTTAAATCACTTTCAGCATATAAAGCCGTATAAAAATTCCTGAATACTTCCCTTATTTGTTGTGCATCAGTGACAATCACCCCTGAGCTATCTTTGATTGCTTTTATCTCACCAAAAGATACCTTCTGCCTAATTCTAGCTGCTAACATTTTGCCCACCCTTTCACTCATCTCATAACAATTCTCCCTATTCACTGTATATTGTTTGGCTGCCCTTTCTGCTATCTGTTCTTCCTCCTCCATTCGCAATTTTACAAGTGTAAGGTATGCGGAGTCCGTTGGAGCTTCAGTTTGATCTGTCCTATTATTCAATTCCTCCTCTGCCCGCATTAGTTCCCTCCTTACCCTCTCATTTCTTTCTCTCTCCTGTTTCCTTTTCCTTACCCCATAACTGATGGTCTCACCCCTCACTCCGGCTTTAAAACAATCCCACACTATTCCTGCAGGTGCTGTATGTCTATTTATATCCAAGAACTCAGTTATCCATCTCCTCATGTGTTGGATATATGCATCCTCCACTAAAAAAGCCTTTTCAAAGGACCACTCCGAAACCTTCCTTACCGCTGTCATATCTTTTAAAGTAATGATAAGAGGATTATGGTCCGATAACAACCTTGGCATTCTTTCAATCTCTATCCCGTCAGTGCCTTGGTTTTTGACTAAGAAATAATCTAGTCTGACACTTATCCTATGGGGTGCTGAATAATATGTAAAACCATCTTGACCCGGATTAAGAGTATCCCAAACATCGATCAAGCCATTGTTTCTGGCTAAATTAGTGACTGCTTTGTAAACTCTTTTCTTCCTTCCCTTATAGTTAACTGGGGGCCCCAACCCCAGCCCCAATCCCCCTGCTCCGTTGATATTAAAATCCCCTCCTATTACTATAAATGGAGCCCATGTCGCCAGCTCTATATCGATATCTTCAAAGATCTCAGGATCATCTCCTGTAGACCCATAAAGAGACCCAAGGGTAACCCACGTTTCTCCAATCAGGCATTCTATCAAGGCCCATCTACCCCAAACATCCTCACATTTTTTTCTGGTAATGACCCCTCTTTGTCTTGCCATAACCGCAACCCCCCTGTTCCTACTTCCCTGCCTAGAGTATGCTAAAACAGTGAGACCCAACTGGTCTAGCAAACTAATTTCAGACAATTGTATATGGGTCTCTTGGAGTAGTAAAAAATCTATTTTTAAACTTTTGATCAAGACAGCTGCCTTTTGCCTTTTGGTCTTGTCATTAAGGCCACACACGTTCCAAGTCATTATTCGCATACTCATCCTGGGTTTTTAACAAATACATTCGCATAATTGATCACATAGTAAAAGAAAAACAAGTTGTACACTGTAACCACAGCTTTATATAACACAACGAACATAAAGATTCCTTCTGTTTCATTATTCCCCTTATTCCATGGTATTTCCTGTATTATGCATTTCCTGTATGTTTTATGCTCCATGCCCCCCCCATGTCTCTCACCCTTTCCCCCCACCCCGACTATCCCACCCCCCCTACGGGCAAATAGGTCCATCGGACCTATATGTGACAGCTGTGTCTGTGTTGGGTCCCGCGCCTCCCCCCCCCCTGCTCTTAATACTCTTATTGTGCCACAAACTCTCTGCTCACCTATTAATTTCTACACATTTATATAGCAATTCTCGTGCTTCTATACAAAATTTCAGCTGTCTTGATTTTTATTTCCGACTGCCTTTAGCTGGTAAGCCTACCACTAAGTCCTGGGATTGTGCACTGTTCTGCGAGGTCCTTTCCTTAAGCCATGTCAAAAATTCAGCTGCTCTGACCTCAGAATAAAAGATCTTAAACTGGCCATCCTTAACCACTTTCAACCTGCTAGGGAACATTAGGTATGCCTCACACCCGATTCTCTGAAATGGAGCTATTAGCTCCCTGAGCCTCCACCTACGTTCTACCGTTATGTGGCAGAAGTCAGGTCTAGCGAAGAACTCTATCTCCTGATACCTGCATTTTGCTTGGGGTCTTGCTTTGGCCATTATCTCCTCTCTTAATAAAAAATTGCCCACGTATATTAAAAATGCTCTCGGCTTTTTTAATCCGTCCCCCTTTCTCTGTATAAAAGGAAATCTATGGGCACGCTGAATCTCAGCTTCCCAGTTCCAGCCTTTTATATCTGGTAGAGCACCCTTAAGGAATTCAATTATGTAGGCTCTTGCATCCTGCCCCTCCCTCCCCTCCGGAATACCTAAGAGCCTGACATTGTTTCTCCGCTGCCTGTTCTCGAAATCTTCAAGCTTCCATAATACATCATTATTCATTTTCTCTTGATCTTGTCTGAATTCCTTCCATCCCTTCATTTCATCTTCCAGGCCCCCTGTTCTTTCTTCCACCTCTGTAACTCTCCCTGCCAGCTCTGTGCATGCTTTATTTACCTTTCGAAGAGCATTTTGTATTTTTTTACTTTCCTGTCTAGCTCTCTGACTCTCTACCCTTGCCTCCGTCTGCATTTGCTTGAGCATTGAGAACATCATTTCAAACCCCAAGGGCGATTTCTGGCGCTGAGACTGCTCCTGGTTTTGTATCTGAGACTCGGGTAGACCTTGCCTATCTCTCTCCTCATTCATCCGCAGAGATCCTAGGGAGACATCTACACTCCCAGCCCCCTCTTTATACAACTGAGATGTAGCTGCATAGTCCCAATCAAGTCTCTTTGCTACATTTATAGCTGCTGGGCTTATAGATCCTTTTGCTCTTCTCCTTTTTTTTGTCAATACCTTAGATTTATGCTTTGTAGCTGTATCCTTTTCAGAAGGTTCTTCAGAACTAGGATTGGTTGTAGATACAGTCTCTGTTACAAGCCCTGACAATGTCTGGTCACTACCCAAATCGGCTAGAGAAGAATCCTCTGACTCCCCCCCCCCAACTGCCCCCACCTCTTCACCTTCCTCCTCACCCTCATTAACAGAGAAAAAACATTCATCAGAAGGGGAACCAGTAAGAGAAATCACGGCCTTAGGGTCACTGCTAATCATTTTACTCAGATGGTCTCTTCCATTACCATCACTAAGCCCTCCAACAGCTATTCCCTTCTCCGGGTGATTATTTACATTAACATCCTTACTGCACCCCTCTATAGTAGCAGAAATACTGGAGACATTAATATTGCTCTGCTCATCCCTTAATGCCTCTGTCAGTGCCTCCGTCAAATTCGTCAAATTCGTAACATTATCTGACCCTGAGTTTGAAGGTGGAATACTCTCTTCAACACGGTGTGGAAGAGTGACATCCTCTATGAAGCCGTAATAGATTGGGGCATTAGTTCCAGCATTCCCAGCATTCCCATTCCCAGTAACTACCCTCGTGTTAGGAAAGAGTTCCTCCCCTGCCCCATGTTGTTGCTTATTCTGTCCAGTAGAAATCTCTGCAACCTCCACAACCTCCACATTTTCCTCATTCTCCTCATTCTCCTGTGCCGGAGCGTCTCGTAACAGCTCGTCTTTCCTGTGCACCCTCTTAATTAAAGCACCCAAATGATCAGGGTGTGCTAGAGAGCTGGCTGGCGGCAAATAATTGCCTATCTCCCTCGCATTGGAGCCATTATCCTGTCCATTATCCAGTCCATTATCCGGCTCTGAGGCTGCAGCTTCACCAAAATCTGTTTGGGGGGTAACTGAGCCCAATGCTGCCTGAGGATTAATTGAAGTTAGTGGAAAAAAAGCTTCTGACACCAGTGGCTGCCTCAGATTTCCCTGCTCAGTTACTTTCCCCCTATTTCCTTTTATTGCCGGTACAGCCTTGGTTTTATCTTTCTCTTTTTCTTTTTTTTTCGGCCTCTCCCCCACGCTGCTGCCGACCTCCTTGCTCCGCTTTAAACTCCTTACTTGTTCGGAAGCTTGAGAGTCCTCGTTCTTCTCCTGTGTCCTCGTCAGTTTCTTCGCGCGGAGGTTAGCTGCCGGAGCGTCCGACTCGCTCCAGGCAGCTTTCTCCTCCCTCATCATTTTTGAAATCTTTGGCGCCATTGAACGCCAAGCCGTGAGTGAAGCTCCCGCTGTGTTCTGTAGCCGATACCGCTTCAGCTGCTGCTGCTGCCGGTACTGTTTTCTCCAGCCGCTCGCTTTCACCATCAGCTGACGAGCAGTAACCAATGCTCGAGTCAGCAGTAGTGCCTCCGCGAATGCCTTCACAGTAAGCCACATCAATCACATCAATCGCTCCTCGCTCTTCAGCCTCGTAACACCTCGTAGCATGAAAAAAACCGCTGAGCAGAGCCCTTAAGACGGTAAGGCGCTATCGATTATCGCTTTTCAATCCCTTCTTCTCCTTTCTTCTCCTTTCTTTTTGGCATTACTCCTTTCAATGAAATCCTGAGCAAGGGAGCAGGTAGGAAGCGCGTCCTCACCCCGACAGACTGTCAGCGGCCATCTTGCCTCTCCCTTTCATCCATAAATTCCATGTCAATTTGTTCAATTAATTCCTGGCTGCTCTCTTGCAGGTCCATCTCAAAAGAAACTTGCTGCTCGCCTTCCATTTTGCCTGAAATTTGGATTAAAAAAATATATATTAGTAGAGATAGGGCACTGTTGGGATTAATTTTAGATAGGCAGTTTTTATCAGTGAATTTATCTTTTGGCAGTGTATAGTATGAGAGTGGAAATAGGACTATAAAAAAGTGTATGTGATTTAACCAAGACAAGCCTTACTCCATTCATAACTATAACAGAGAAGTCTATCTAAATACATTACTACTACAGAGGGATAGTGTATATCTAGCAGAAAAAGTCTACTATATTAAGTTATAGTGCACAATATATTAAATTATAACTTACCTTCACAAAGAAGTTGAAGTTTTTTGAAGCCATTGAAATAGGAGGTACAACAAGAAGTAGTAGTCAAAATGGCTGTGTTTCCTTCTCTCCCTTTATATATATACAGGTATATAACCAATCAAATGTCAGGTAATAAAAGTAGAAAATGAAAGTAACATTTTCATTGGTTGTCAATTCCAACAATTCAGATGTGTTTTGTGAAGTAATTTACCTCACGGTACTTGGAGAGGTCTACAGGCTAAATGGCTAAATGAAATTTCAATGAAATTTGTGAGAATGGAAGGGATTGTTATGTAGTATGAGCTAATCTATATTTGGTGAGAGTGTCTCTAGTCGTTTTTCTGTAAATTACTTTCCCACCTTTTTTTAGGACCGCTTTCCGGAAAGCGGCCCGGTTAGCGAACCTTAAGCGTCACGGGAGTCCACCATTTTGTGTTTCGGTCGCATTAAGATACAAGATGGAGGGCAAATAATGTTTAGAATGGGTAGAAGGGGTCATGGTAGACTTATCTTGACCCCCTAGGTTTTCTGAGCGTTGCTGAGGAGGCTTATATGTGCGGAAAAAAAACATTTTTTTAAAAAATCCGCGAGGTTAGCTTTCGGTTAGCGAACCGGGTAGCGCTCCGGGGAGCGAATTTTGTGGAAAATTAGTGAAAAAAGTTATAGAAAAATAATAATTGTGAGTGATCAGATGTAGGGTAGCTCTGAGAAGAGCTTTTGGGTTTATGGTACATTTAGGTACTTATAAGTAGGTACCAATGCACAGTCTTAAATTCAGAATGAAAATTCTGTTGCCCTCATCTGAGAAGTGAACTCCATCTCCTCTGTAGATATCTTGCATGTAGTAACGCAAGTTATTGTTGTACAGAGAGCCCATTCCATGGTCTCTCATGTAAGCTGAAACAGATTTGTTTACATGCTTCCTCGCTTTCTCAATTTGTGGACAAAATTGGTTGGACCACCTCCATTTCTGTCTTTGGCATATATTGGAATATACCAAGGCAGTTTGAGGAAAAAGTGCCATTAATTGCTCAAAGGTGTCCTTTAAAAGCATTTCCAGACCTACCCCTGTCAAAGTGCCCAAATCATTACCTCCACAGTGCACTATTAACAGGTCAGGTTTTGGCAAATGCATAAAGGTTTTCACCAATGGTATCAATTGGTGACATTTTAATCCTCTTTGGCCCAACCACTTAATTTCCACATCTTGTAAATTGAGGTTAGGTAAATTTCTGTTCTCAGCATACCTTTGAGCCCAGTGGATGTAACTATGTCCAACAATCCAGACCTTAAACATGGTGGGAGAAGGTTGTTCTGCAGTCAGATGAAGTGTGGTAATGAAAAGGCAGTTGAAACAGTAGGAGTTTCTAAAGAAAAAAAACTGTGGATTTACAATGCTAATGATTCATTAGCAGTGATTGGTGCATTTCCATTTCTGAAAACAGAAAGTTAGGGTGCATGGATGTGTTCTTTGAAACATGTAATTTGAATGGTCAAGGAAGAAACATTTAATGAAAGATTGCTCTGGATACGCAGGTGCACTGAGAGTTCAGAGTTCAATTGAAACATTGTTGTGAGAATTTGCAAACATGAGAGGTCTTCCAGGAGGTGGTTGCTATGGAAACAAGGCAGAGAGGGCAGAGGGGGGAAGGGTTTTGATTTGAAAAAAGTGAGGGAAGAGGTATGATTGGCTAATATGAGAGATATGTGAAATGAATATCTGTATTTCTGTGCTTTCAATAGCTGCAGCCTTTGGAGTGCATCCTTTTTCTTCTGCTGAAGACAATTTGGTGTATTTCTGAGACTGTTTTCAAAACTCAAAAAATATTTGCTAAGGTGAGAAAAGATTTATTTAATTTAGATAGAGAATAGTATGATTTAAGGAGAAAATGATGAAGAAAGCTGTGTTTTTAAAATGTGGTTTTGTCTCTAGTGATATACTAATAGAATTAGTTTCATAGAGAAATTGTAATTGCATATTTGGTGTAACATTCTGGCATGCAGTAACACAAGTTATTGTGGTACATGGAGCCCATTCCATGGTCTGTTATGTAAGCTGAAACAGATATGTTGTTTTTAAAAACGATTTAAGAAATCAATTACATTTCTGGATATGTACTGCTAGAGCTTCATAGGTTGTTTTGAGCCATATTTATAAGGTATTTGAGTGTCTAAGATGTTATGTTTTCCTTTTAAAATGTAAAGTGTTCCTCATGGGGCAAGTGTCTTGTAAATACGCTCCCACTTGTGCTTGGCAAATTTAGATTTTGATTATGGGAGTTACCTAGCCATGTTAATAGTGTCCCAAAAATGGTGCTAGGGCATTCCAGAAAACACTTTCATGTGTCTCAAGGACATTTTTAGTCATTTCTTCATGAATGCAGGTATACAATTGATTTATATGCTGTGTTTAAAAACGAATTTTGAAATCAATTAAATTTCAGGATATGTACTGTTAGAGCTTCATAGGTTGTTTGGGGTCATATTTAGAAGGCATTTTAGTGTCTTTGATGTTATTTTTCCCTTTTTAAATGGAAAGCGTTCCTCATGGGGCCCTGAGCAGTTCTTAGCCATGTTATTTAATAGGAAGTGGATAACATGGCTAAGAGCATTTGCTGGAAAATGCATGAATATCGCTGACTTTTCTGCGATATTCATGCATTGCGGCCTTTTTTTTCGCATTTGCGAGCAGTTCTTAGCCATGTTATCCAATGGGAGGTGGATAACATGGCTAAGAGCATTTGCTGGATAATGCATGAATATCGTTGACTTTTCAGCGATATTCATGCATTGCGGCTGTTTTTAATCGCATTTGTGATAAACAATTACATTTCTTGATATGTACTTTTAGAGCTTCATAGGTTGTTTGGGGTCATATTTAGAAGGCATTTTAGTGTCTTTGATGTTATGTTTACCTTTTTAAATGGAAAGCGTTCCTCTTGGGGCAAGTGTCTTGTAAATACGCTCCCACTTGCGCTTGGCAAATTTAGATTTTGATTATGGGAGTTACCTAGCCATGTTAATAGTGTCCCAAAAATTGGGTTAGGGCATTCCAGAAAACACTTTCATGTGTCTCAAGGACATTTTTAGTCATTTCTTCATGAATGCAGGTATACAATTGATTTATATGCTGTGTTTAAAAACGAATTTTGAAATCAATTAAATTTCAGGATATGTACTGTTAGAGCTTCATAGGTTGTTTGGGGTCATATTTAGAAGGCATTTTAGTGTCTTTGATGTTATTTTTCCCTTTTTAAATGGAAAGCGTTCCTCATGGGGCCCTGAGCAGTTCTTAGCCATGTTATTTAATAGGAAGTGGATAACATGGCTAAGAGCATTTGCTGGAAAATGCATGAATATCGCTGACTTTTCTGCGATATTCATGCATTGCGGCCGTTTTTTTTCGCATTTGGGAGCAGTTCTTAGCCATGTTATCCAATGGGAGGTGGATAACATGGCTAAGAGCATTTGCTGGATAATGCATGAATATCGTTGACTTTTCAGCGATATTCATGCATTGCGGCTGTTTTTAATCGCATTTGTGATAAACAATTACATTTCTTGATATGTACTTTTAGAGCTTCATAGGTTGTTTGGGGTCATATTTAGAAGGCATTTTAGTGTCTTTGATGTTATGTTTACCTTTTTAAATGGAAAGCGTTCCTCTTGGGGCAAGTGTCTTGTAAATACGCTCCCACTTGCGCTTGGCAAATTTAGATTTTGATTATGGGAGTTACCTAGCCATGTTAATAGTGTCTCAAAAATGGTGCTAGGGCATTCCAGAAAACACTTTCATGTGTCTCAAGGACATTTTTAGTCATTTCTTCTTGAATGCAGGTATACAATTGATTTATATGCTGTGTTTAAAAACGAATTTTGAAATCAATTAAATTTCAGGATATGTACTGTTAGAGCTTCATAGGTTGTTTGGGGTCATATTTAGAAGGCATTTTAGTGTCTTTGATGTTATTTTTCCCTTTTTAAATGGAAAGCGTTCCTCATGGGGCCCTGAGCAGTTCTTAGCCATGTTATTTAATAGGAAGTGGATAACATGGCTAAGAGCATTTGCTGGAAAATGCATGAATATCGCTGACTTTTCAGCGATATTCATGCATTGCGGCCGTTTTTTTTCACATTTGCAAGCACTTCTTAGCCATGTTATCCAATGGGAGGTGGATAACATGGCTAAGAGCATTTGCTTCAAAGGTTGTTTGGGGTTATACACCATTTTTGGGAAATTATTAACATGCCTATCTAACTCCCATAATCAAAATCTAAATTTGCCAACCGCAGGTGGGAGCGTATTTACAATAAATTTGCACCATGAAGAACGTAAAATAGCATACTAGACACTCAAATGCCTTATAAATATGACCCAAAACATCTTATGAAGCACTAGTAGTGCATATTTCCAGAAATGTATTGGTTTTCATTTAATGATTTACTTCATTGGTAGGCCTTCACATGTTTTTTTACCTTGGTTTTTTTCAGTGAAAATGTTATCTGCAACCATGTGTTGGCCTCACCTCAAATAAACAAAACAGGTGATGGACTGAATGTGGATCAATGACACACATTCACCCCAGTCTAAAGATCTGGGCCTAAACAAATCTTTCGATAGGCTACATCTTATCGTCATCCTGAATTAATGATTTAAAATATTAGGGAGTGATTTATGAGTGTTGTATGCCTGTTTTGTACCATTGAGTGTCATTTTTGTGATGCAGTGCTGGTGGAAAACATTTGCTATGTTAAATAATTAGTACGGCATTAAGTTTTAGATGACTGTTATTTATTTACTGTTTGGTAATAGTGGTTAATAACATTTTATATTATATTTTTCCACAGATTCAACTGCAGATTCTTTCATAGTTTGGAAAATGCCTACAAAAAGTAGAATAAGAAAGGCTAGAAAACGTCAAAGACAGCAGGATGATGTTTTATTGCAGCAGTCCTCTTCTCCAAATACTTGTCAAAACAGCAAGAAAGGTCCGGGTAAGAGCACGAAATCATTCTTAAGAAATATTTGTAGTAAAAAAAGTTTTGCTCAAAAAAATGTTTCAGTTCACAAAAAGAAAAGTAATTTAAATGGAAAGGAGAGACCCATCACAAATGTTACTGGTAGAGGAAGAGATAACTCTGTGCATGATAGTAGAAGGAAACAACAGTTTAGGGACATTCGAAATCGAATGTTCCGTAATAGGATATTAGTTAATTTATTGAAAAATATTAAAAAGAAAGGCCAACAGAAAGCGGCATTTTATAAGAAGAAGAAAAATGTAGAGAAAATTATTGATCATGCTTTTGAAATTAAGCGAAAGTTGTTTATTTTGGTAATCAATAGAATTAGGAAACTAAGCAAGGTAATTTCTGATTTCAAAACAAAAAGTAGATGGAAGAGAGTAGTAAATCGTACTAACTTTTGTGAAGTTTTTTCCGGAGAATGGATGCATAGTTCAAGTTCTTAGGCATTTTTTAATGAGGAGACTTATTTTCAGGATAATGATTTGGTGCATGCAGTTGACATCAGTGGTCGAGCTTATGAAGTGAAGGATGGTTGTCCAGTTGAAAAAGAACAACTTGTGACAACAGAGACAGAAGAGGCGCTAAGTGATGAGGTTTTAGGAAGACGTCCTAAGGGTCCTGTGTACATTTGGAAGTGTAGTTCTATTTGCAGTGTGCGACAGGTTTCCATCAATTTGCTTTGTGATTTTATACGGACATTTAATAAGAAAAGTTTGAAGCAGAAAATGAAGTTGTTGCAAGATTTAGATCCTTGCAGAGTGAGACAAATGACAGGTTTGCGTGGTCATTCACTGGCTTGTCTTTCCAGGAGAGTATGCCAGAGTGTTTTTCATCATTTCAGGATGCTAGCAGTGCATCATAATAAAGTGAGAACATTAGTGAGAATGTTGTATTATGCTAAGAGTCCAGCAATTATGCTTAAACAATTATGTGCTGCTCTTTTGCATGGTTCTGAAATAGATGTGAAGAATATTTGTGAAGAAATTGAGTTTTGTTACTTTGGTAGTAAAGATGAGAATGTTCAAATTGACCCTGAAGTAGAGGGTAATGTGGAAGATAATGTACAGGTTTCCAGTACAGATAATTTTCAGAAGGAAATTGCCACGTTTCAGATGAAATCAAGTGAGAGGCCTAATTTCACTTGTGTATGTTGTCGACGCACTTATTATAAGAATCAGACTAAGGTAGTGGATTTATATGCAAAAAGTGAAAGGGAAAATAATAGTGAATGGAAGGATTTTGCCACATACTTGATGGTAGAAAATTATTTTGATTTGGGATCGGATCAACGTGTGTGTACTTATTCCAATTCCAATTCCAATTCCAAAAATTCTTTATTTCGGCCACATAGGCCATAAAAGATGCAATAAAATACAATACATACATATATTACACAATAAAATACAGTATAAAAAATACACGATATTATATATAAAAAGTCTGGGGGACTGCATGGGGTAAGGACTGCACAGCTGTACCAGTTCAGGGGGACATTTTGTTCCTTATTACCCAAGCTGCCATTAGAAATTTTGAGACAGCAAAGACAATATGTCCCAGGGTATTGGTTTTCATGACCCTATAAGCTTGTTGATACTCCCGAAAGCCCAGGTTTCGGCACATCGGTGCTATCCATCGCTTCCTGGGACTCTGGTACGCGTGGCAAACAAACATTATGTGCAAATCATCTTCATCCTTGGTTTTGCAGCAAGGACAGAGTTTGTCACCCCCTGTGGACCATTTGTGGGTGAATACTTTAGTGGGGAGTGTGCCAAACCTCCATTGCAGGAACAGTTTCCTCGCCAAAAGAGGAAAAATAAAATCCATAAAAGATTCAAAAAGGTAAGAATTTTTGGATTCAATAAAACGTCCCGTCAAGGTGCCACTGGTATGGGCATTATCCATGTCAGCCAGATTTTTGTTTCTGTAGAGCTGGGCAAGAGTTTTACGCGTGATCCTTTGGCAACCCTGAGCTGGATCATCCCAGAGGTCTGGCAAGTTCAAACTGAGCAATTCTGATTTAATATAAGCCAGCCAGGGAATATTGTTGCTGCCATTCAGCCTCAGAACATGGGTGAGGTCCTGCCTGTAGTGATACAGTTCCTCGGTAGACCATATCCGGTGCCAAAACTTCACGGGTTTCGATAGGAGATCTTCAGCAATGGAATGTATCCCCAAATCCAATCTTAGGGGGAGGAGTGGCGTGCCTTGCGGGAGAGCAAGTAGGCGTCTCAAAAAACTGTTTTCCACCGCTGCCAATGCCTTCCCTGCTTTGTGACCCCACAACTCGCTGCCATACATGGCTGCTGCCTTCGCTTGGGATCTGTATGTTTCAAGGGCCGGGCTTACAGGCTTGAAGGTGGACTTATTTACCACCTTCAGGAGTGCACCTGCTAGCTGGGATAGTTTCAGTCTTGATCTCGCTATCTGGCAGTCCCAAGCTAAGTTTTCTTGTAGCGTTACCCCCAGATATATAAAGGTCGAGACCCTCTCAAGACTAACTCCCCCCAGTTTTGGGTTGGGTCTGGTTCTGGCAGGGGGATTGAAGATCATAAACTTGGTTTTATCTGTATTGACCTCCAACCCATGTTGACGACAGAAAAGGCCAAAACCATTCACAACCCTCTGGATCCCCATGGGGGATTTGGAAAGCAGGAGGGTATCGTCAGCAAACATAATTGCCGGAACCCTCCTGCCTGCCAAAACCGGGGCATCATTGTCCTCAACAGTGTCAAGATGTTGAATGACGCTGTTGATGAAAAGGCAGAACAGGGTCGGCGCCAAGACACAGCCCTGTCTGACTCCTCGGCGGACCGGAAATTTGCCCGAGAGCTTACCATCCCTCCCACACCTCACTTGGGCATAGTTGTTTTCGTGCAGCCTGATGATAATGCTAAGGAGGTGGGGGGGCACTCCTAGCTTATGCAGAACCTCCCAAAGTTTCCCTCTGGGAACTAGGTCAAAGGCTGACCTCAGATCCACGAAGACCATGTACAGTCTCCCTCCCTCTATAGTTACCGTCTTCCAGTATAGGAGAAGAAGGCGGAAGATCTGGTCCATGGTTGACGTGTTCTTTCTGAAGCCAGCCTGGAGGGGGCTCATAATGTCATTGTCCTCCACCCAGTCCAGGAGGTGATTAAGGATGAGGCGTGCAAAGAGCTTTTGGGGTACATCTATTAGGCTAATAGGCCTGTAGTTGGCGGGGAGCAGAGTAGATCCCTTCTTGTGGATCGGAACAATCTCTGCCCCCAGCCACGACCCAGGGATTGACATACCTCCTAGGATGGCATTAAAAAGAATAAGAAGGTATGGACCCCAGATGTCCATATGATGCCTAAACAGATACCCAGGTAGCCTGTCCAGACCCGGCGCCTTCCCCGATGATAAGTGCTTCAGGGCTGCCTCCACTTCCCCCAGGGATAGTTCCATTTCACAGTCCCGTGTGCCACAGGGCACAAACAGGGCTGTGACAGGGCAGAGGTTGGTGTCTTGATAGAGCTCCCCATAGTGGGCCTCCCAAACCTCGGGGGAAATATTGGGTTCCACTGCTTTTTTAAGTTCCCCTGTGCCATTATTGACAAGGGCCCAGAATTTGCGGGAGTCCCTGACTTTTAGGGCATCATGAAGATCATGCCAGTGATTCCAGTCGCACTCGGTCCTGGCAGTTGCTAGCATAGCTTTGTAGTATTTCCTAAGGTCACGTACCTTGGCCTTGTTTGTCCCCTCTTTTATTGCAGCAATGAGCTCAGTCTTTGCTGCCCTACAAGAGGAGGTGTACCAGGTGGGAACATGGGTCTTTTTCTTTCTATTGGGCACCACCGGGTAGAATACTCCAGCCAAATCTCTTACAAGATCCTGATGGATATCGCCCAGTTTCTCATTGTATTCCGGGGTTCTTGGTGCATTTAGAAGTGCATCCACCTCCATGAACCTTGGGAGTGCCAACTCGTATAGCTTGCTAATGGTCTCTTCTGAGCTCACAAGCTTCCCCCACTTGACCCTGCGCCTATTGGTTGTAAGGACCAATTCCCCCGTGTCTCCCCCTGGGTTTTCTGCCACTTCGCCCACTAGATGGATGGGCCACTGAATATTTAAACAAAGGGCATTATGGTCGCTATCTGACCTGTTTATTACCCTGAAGTCGAGGACTTTGGGCCAGAGTGTAATGTCTACCATGATGTAATCTAGCCTCGACTCGTGACCCCTCCTATTGAAGGTACACACTGAGGGAGTGTCGGAAGGGGTACGACCATTACAAGCCCTCAGTGCGTAGTTCAGGGTTAGGGACATAAGCTGTATTGCCAGGGGGGACCAAGCTTTGGGATAGGGGGAGGACGAGGGTGGAACCCCCCAGTAATCATCCTCGGCCGTGAGGGCACCCTCCGCCATGCCCTCCAAAGGTTCAAAGTGGCAGTTGAAGTCTCCTCCAAGCACCACCCTGAGATCTCCCGGGAGTTGCCCCAGGAAGGAGGACAGATCATTTAGGGTTGGAGATTCGTTTGGTGCGGCAACCGGTCGCGAGTAGACGTTCACAATAGCCCATGATGGTTTACCAGGCCATGTGAGCCGGACACACTGGATGTCCTGCGAGAACGTGTGCACCAGTTCCGCCTGACACCCAGCGTGGCTCGCGATACAGATTGCCAGACCACCTGACGGCCTCCCCTTCCCACCCCATTTGGCAGGGATTTCAAATACTTCAAACCCGCTCCTAGTTGCGGTGTCCCTCGCCCATGTTTCCTGGAGAAGGAGGATGTCGCTACTGCCCACTAAATGATCCCACTCCGGTGTGCCTTCCTTATTTGCAATGCCCGCTACATTCCATGAGACAATTCTCAAGCCCTGATCTATTGGTGAGGGGCCTTGACCTACAATAGGGGGTTGACCAGGGGCTGTGGGTGGCTGAATTCCTAGCAAGGCAGTAGTGCACTCCGTGATAGCGGATGGACCAGCCAACTCCGCCCCCCCGCATTGCAGGGTGCGGTCAGTCCCGTTGTTGTGATGAGACCCCTGTAAGCCCAAACTGTCACCTCTGCTAAGCGGTCGGGCTTTGGCGTTATCCTGCGAACCGTGTTCAGTCGCAGGGGCTGTAGCCATTCCCACCCGATTGTGCACCTCAACTGTAGCATTGACCTGCAGGCCCGGTTCAGTCACAGGGGCTATACTTTCTCCCACCTGACTTAGAGCGTCATGCACCCTCTTCCCAGGGCTAGAGGAGGTCTCCCTGGTTTGTGGTCAATCGACCTGGTCTAGGCAGGAAAACCTATTATGGTGTATGAAGTTTGCCTGGGCATGTGGTGGGTGGTGCCTTGGTCTATAGCGTGAGCCATCCACAGCAAAACCTACTCTAGTCCACCCCTTCTCCCCCCCTGCCTCACTAGTGCTTACATTTGGGTAAAAGTATGAGAGGGGGACAAGTTCAATATTGGACTTGTCAGGCCTTACAAGCCAGTTGGAAATGTAGTTAGCTACATGGGGGCTTTTAAAGCTTATGATGATACAGTCCCCTGCCCTGTTCTTTGGGGTGTGACCAATCCAAGGGATCCTCCTGACCATCAGGACCTCGCCTTTCAAGTTAGGAGGCAGCGGCCTGTTGATACTAAGCCAGCTTATCACCTTGTTACGTAGCGTGTACTTATTGTTGTAATAAATTAAACCAAAACCAGATGCCTGCTAGGGCAGTTCATAATAATCTGGAATTGGTTGAGATTCCTTCTGAATTGAAGGATTTAAATACTTATGAATCTATTTTGATTCAAAGTATCCATCCCTTTCAGGCTATTGTAAGAATGGAGCCAAAGACAGGGAAGTTGCCTCCAGCAGATTTACAGAGAGGATTAAAGGGAAGAGTTGTTTATTTGCCTCTAGATTTGAACAAAAACATTAACACAATTGGAATAGAAAAAGTGGAAGAGGAACCTCTGGTTATCTTGGTTAATGGGGTTCCGACAAAGAATAAGAAAATATGGCAAGATTTAGTGGATGTTAGGAAAGTCAAAAAGGCAACAGTGTATTTGAAGAAAAATAATAAGTACTATAAGAATGTATATGTTGCAGAAGAGGAAGTAAGTGATGAAGAGGATAGCGATTTGTGTGCTGGCCAAATTGAGAAAGTAGAGGCCTCTAAAAGTGAAGAAATATATGAACATTATAGTGTTCATCCTTTGCATTCCAAGGAAGTCATGGGGAATGCTATTGAGTTGTTTCAAATGAAACAAGCCAAAGGGAGTCCCATTAGTGTTTGGGAGGAAAGTTTGGAAGCTCGGTGTTTCCCACAGCTATTTCCCACAGGTCAAGGAGGAAGATATGATGAGCGACCTCATCAAATTCCTGCGTCTGAATACCGGACTTTACGATTGTATGCAGAAGATCCTAGGTTTCGGCAATGCATTCCCTATTTGTTTCATCTCCTGTTTGAAAGCGATCTGTCTGGACTGTCATATGCAGTGAACCACATCTTAAAAAGTGGTATACAGATGCGAAACATCTCGGCAAGTGACTTTATGCATAAAGTCAATGTCCAAGACAGTATTTTGGATTCTCACTTAATTAATCTCATGGCGTGTCAGCGTGGTACTAATGAGTACTGGTACAGTCGTCATGGTGATTTAAAATGTATGCTGAGGAACTTAGGAACTCCAACATGGTTCCTCACTCTGAGCTGTGCCGAGTATGGCTGGGAAGACTTACTTGAATTTCTACGAGAGGCAAATGGAAATATTGAAAACATTGAATTCAAGACACCTGGAGAACTGTGTTCTTTGGATCCAGTGAATGTATGCAGGTACTTCAATCATAGATTTGAAGCTATGATGTCTTTCATCACAAATAAAAAGAATCCACCTCTTGGAGAGGTGTTGGATTTCTTCTGGAGAAAGGAGTACCAAGCAAGAGGTGCCCCTCATATACATATGTTGTTGTGGATCAAGGATGCACCTAAATTTGGAACAGATCCGGATGACTTAGTGATGAATTTCATCGAACAGTATTCTACGTGTGCTGTTCCAAACGCAACGGAGAAGAAAAGTCTAAGAGAACAAGTTCTACGTTTCCAAAACCATCGTTGTGGAAAGTACTGTCGTCGTAAATTCAGAAACAAGGACAAGTTCTACACCAAATGTCGTTTCAACTTTCCACGACCGGTGATTTCTAAAGGAAGAGTGAACAGTTTGATGTCTTCGCTGCGACATAATGTGACGAGGAAATCACCCAAGAATACATACAATTTGAAAAGGAACGAAGAGTCCAAGTACATCAATGACTACAACCCAGTGATTTTGTCCATGTGGAATGCTAACATGGATATACAGTTTGTGGCTGACAACTGTATGGCTGTGGCTCGGTATGTGACATCTTACATCACCAAAAAAGAAAAGACCGAACTGAAGGATATGTGGGAGGACATTTCCCATGAAAAGAGCCTCAGCAAGAAGTTGTACAGTTTCAGTCTGAAGATGTTGTCGCATCGAGAAATCGGAGCTTACGAATGTTATGATCGATTGTCTTCAGCAAGTCTCTATGCCAAATTCAGGAGTCTCGTTTGGGCGAGTCTTGGTCTTGCTGCAACGCGAAATCGAGTTCTAAAACCTGTCCGGGAAATTGAGTATTTGGCAGAAAAGGAACCAAACAGTACCGACATTTTGAAGACCAACATGTTGGATACATATTATCCAAATCGAAGCAGTCACCTTGAGAATGTTTGTCTATATGAGGTTCTCCAAAATTATATATTCAAGAGGAACATCAAAGAAGATATTGAGAAAGGAGTGTATGCTGTAATTGGAAGTGAGGGATGCCTGGTCAAGCAAAGAAAATGCCAATTAGTAAACCATCGAAAATTGAGTGGTGAATCTCCAGAAAAAAAGGAGTTTTTTTATTTAGCACTTTTGCAACTTTTCAAGCCTTGGCGTGCAGAAGAGGAACTGCTTGGAGATTTCCTCTGTTACGAAGACTCTTTCAATGCAGCCAAGGAGTCCATAGAATGTCCTGCTTTTTCTAAATATCAAGAAATGCTAACTTTGGAAATTGAGCAGGAAGCAACGATTGCAGCCGAGATTGCCAGAGACAGTTCTCAGGACAGTCAGAGTTCTGTTTCATTGAGTCAAGATCCACTTGGAGGACCTATTATCGAAAATGAAGCTGCCACTGCTATGAATGAAGTAGAAAGAGCCATGGCACATGCTCAGGAGGATTCAGTTAACTTAGAAGACTTGGAAAAACAACTCAACGTTGAGCAGAGGAAAATATATGATGAAGTTACCAAGGAAATTGAGCACGGATTAAGTCATGAGAAGAACAAGTGCTCATGTACATCGTTGAAGCCTGTCCGACTGTACGTGAGTGGAGAAGCGGGAACTGGAAAAAGTTTCCTCATTAAAGCAATCTCTTGTTATTTGCAGGAAAGGAGTGAGTCATCGCTGTCTTGTGTTGTCACCGCTCCTACTGGACTGGCAGCACATAACATTAAAGGTATTACTTTGCATCGTCTACTGATGCTGCCGGTGGAGCATGACAACAAATTACAATACAACAAGTTATCTGGAGATGCTTGCTGTGAAGTTTCAAGAGTCTTGAGGAAAATGAAACTACTTATCATTGACGAAGTAAGCATGGTTTCCAATGTCATGCTTGCCTTTGTGCATTTGAGAATGCAAGAAGTACTTAAAACTGAATATGATGTGTTATTTGGTGGGAAACACATCATTGTTTTCGGAGATCTTCTGCAGCTGACACCAGTAAAAGGTCAACCTGTGTTCAAAATACTCACGCATGAAGATACCAGGAAGTGCCTAGGGAGCATTGGCAACGTCAATATATGGTTAAACTTCAATTATGCAGAACTGCATCAAAATATGCGTCAGGCAAAGGATGAAGATTACAAGAATATTCTACAAGATATTAGAATTGGAAAAGTGACTGAGCATGGGAAAGAAGCTTTAAATGCACGATTACTGTCAAATTTATATCCCAAACAAGAGATTGTGCCTGAGAATATTTTTCAGAAAATTACTGAGAAGAAATCCGGGATATGTCTCATGCCAACTCTTGCAGAATGTGCCATCTTCAACAACAAAATGTTGAATTTAGAAAAGCAAGAGATTGTGAAACTTGAAGCTATCGACAAATTAGAGCATATGGGATCAACAATTATTTTGTCAGACAATTTGAAATCAAAATTGGATTCATTAGAGAAGACTATATCTAAAACAGCGGGTTTTGAAAAGACTTTGAATGTGTGTTTAAATTGCCGAATCATTTTGAGAAGGAATTTACATGTAGAAAGAGGTCTGGTAAATGGATCAATGGGTAATGTTGTTGATTTTGAGAAATACAGAAATAGAGATGGAATAGAATTTTTAAGAATTAAATTTGATGGCATTGAGGAAGTACAGCAAATTGGTCGTTGTTCTGCTAGGTTTTTGCTTGTTAAAGACTTATATGTTCGCCGTAAACAGTTTCCTGTTTGCTTGGCATATGCGGTGACAATCCATAAATCGCAAGGTTTAAGTGTAGACTGTGCATTGGTGAATATTGGCAGTTCTGTGTTCAAGGAGGGTATGGCATATGTGGCATTGTCACGAGTTAGAACTTTATCGGGATTGTACTTAATTGACTGTGATGTCACAAACATTTGTGCGGATCTAGATTGTGTTAAGGAATACAATAGGTTAAGAAGAGAGTATGCGCCACATTTGCCTCAATATCCTTTGTTTGAGAAACGTGTGGTAGGCCGCAAACGTAGAAATAGCAGTAATAGTAGGGAGGTTGTTGCAAAAAGACTAAAAGTCAATGAACCGAAAATTGTTAGCAGAAAGAAAGTGGATTCTGTTGAAGATGTTGTCGGTTTTCAATTTGAAAACAGTTCTGGTGTCAACTGCTATGCAAATGTAGTGGTTAATGTTCTCTTTTCACTAGAGAGTTTAAAAGAACAGATTCTGTTGAATTCAGAACAAATTTTATGCTGTTTGTTGAATTCTGTTTTCGAGAAATGTAGCACTGATCGAACAAAAGTAGAAAGTGTGTCTGAAGTTCGTTATCTGTTAGATGAATGTTCAGGTCAAACAGACTTCTCTGAAAATAATCAGCAAGATTGTCAGGAGTTTTTAATGTATATGCTTGATATATTGCAAGATGAGGGTGTAGATGTAGATCAACTGTTTGGGCTTTCTTATCAATGGCAGCATGACTGCGAGAATTGTAGGGTATCAAGTACTACTAGTGTAGACTCAGAAAGATTTATATATTTAACTTTGCCAGACAGTAAATCAGTCTCCTTTAATAAGCTAGTAAATGCAGCGGATCACAACATGGAGTGTAGCCAATGTAAATCTGAAATGATGTCAACATTACTTATACGTAGATATGGACAGTATGTCATTTTAATGATGCAACGATGTAGGCCTGATGGATCAAAATTGTCAACTTTAATAAAAAATTTTGTGGCTTCTCAGCTTTCAATATCAGGAAGGACTTTTGTAACTGTAGCAATTATCTATCACGATGGTCCTTCAACAACTTCAGGACATTATACAGCTTATTTAAAGTCTCGAAACGGCTGGTCATTCTGCAATGATTCCGTTGTAAGTTTCAAAAAAAAATTGCCGTTTGACCTTAAAAATTCTTACCTGGTGTTTTTAAAACCAAAATTTTAAAGAAAGAATCTCGAGATTTCCTGTGAAGAATTGGAAAAGGTTCATCAAGTTGAGGGAATGTAAGTCTGCAATGCTGTCTAGATTATTGGTCCAAAACTTTTAATTATAATGTTATTTTGTCAAATCCGACTATATAAACCTGATGCAAGTAAGTCTGCTTCATAGTAAGCAGTATCAGTGTCATAGGAAAAGGAGAACATGAGTGACAAAGAAGGGTAAGATATTAGTAGTCCAGGATTGTGAAAATTATCTTAAATGTTTTCTTTTTGAAAGTTGCGAATATAGAAAATGACGGGATTTGATTGGAAGAATTACAAGACTTGTGAATAGCTGCAACATGATTTGGCCAAGTGGAAACATGTGGTAGAATGTGAGAAGTCTTTTCTTGTATGTAGCATATTTTTCGAATCGTTGGAGGTTTTCTTTCAGAAAGTGGCGGGCTGACAATATTTATAGCACAACACAGTGGACGCTGTTCATAGGACATCCTTCGACGTCATTGAAAGTAAGTTAATTTTAAGGAGTTTTGAATTCAGATTTCTTATGTTGAATGGGTTTTTTAAACACAATCATTTTGATTGTGTTTTTTTTTCCCCGCTGTTACATGATGAATACCTTCAAGTCACTGATTTAAGTGAAATTTGATACATTCTGAGAACAGCAAAAATAAACCATTTAACATGTATAATTAATGTTTTGCTTTTTGTACTTATGATATACATTTAGAAATGTGAAGTAGATATGGAGAAACTGAGTCTTCTGTAAGTGTCAATTTTAATGCTTACAGTGCTGTACTTCTGGGTACTGTTTTTTTTAAAAAAAAAATGAATAGGCCTCACCTCAAAGAACGCTCTTGAAAGCACACATCTTATTTGCATCCTGAAACAATCATTTAAAATGTTAGACACAATTTTATGATGGCTTTACATCTTTTTTGCGCTGCAATTGCATCACTATTGTGAGACATTAGCAGTGCAAAAAAAGCACCATGTTCCAAAATAGGCCTCAGTTCATCAACATCAAGATACAGTTTCTTTAAAATATATATCTTTAGGATTGTGTAGGGGACATAGAGAAGCAGAGACTTCTGTAAATGTCAAAGTTGTTGAAAAACTGTTTGTTCTTGAACCTTTTCCCTTGTCTTTTCTAATTTTTAAATACATGTTTTAATATTTTTGGAAATGTTTGTTCTCTGTTTTACAGATTGAAAGTATGAAAAAATATTTTAAAAAGGTAACAGGAATTATAAGGTAAATGTTTTCTACTCTTTTTACCCGCAATGCACTGCTGATGATGTCACTGACACTATCTCTCATTTACTCTCTATAGCTGTCTTTCTTTTTACATTATTCACTGTTTACTTCCCTTATACTAACTCTTCTTTTTTTAAAAAAAATATTTTTTTGGTTCGCTTCCAGTTCGCGAACCGGTCAGCGAACTTGAAGCGAACCAAAAGAAATAGAGCTTGCCAGAGTGATAAACATTCTAGCAATTTTATTTGAAAGGGGAGGTAGTTCTGAAAAGAACTTTTTTTTTTTGTTTTTGTTGTTTTATTTTATTTTTATTTTTTCTGAACATTTTTTGATTTTTTTGTATTTTTAGAACAGTTTTATGTTTTTTTTGTGTTTTTTATGGAGGGGAAACAACAAAAAAACAGGCATTGAAAAGGGCTCAACAGGAGCAAAAAAAAAATTACTGCTTGGGTGCATTAGGGCACTTATGGTTTTCGAACACCATATTAATCAAGTTGACGCTCATGTTCCCATACGACAGCATAGCACCACAATATATACAGGTAAACCTCATATGTTTAAAATTTGGCTGAATGTTTGGAACAGTTTCCTGTGCCTCTCTTCCTGTCAAAGACATTGTTGAGGTAGATCTGGCCACAGGAGTTGTCGGGGGATTGTCTTGTAGGTCCCTTAACTCAGCCCGGCTGTAGTTTAAGGGATGCCACCTGGTCATATGTCGATGCATAGTATAGTTGCCCATACTATATTTTTTCTCTGTGCCTCTAGACAATCTGTAATCACAGATGAGGCAGGTGGCATATTTAGCATTCACCTTCTTCTCCCCTGGAGGGATGGAAAAAAACTGCCAGATGAAACTTGTTTTTCTCTTAGAAACACGGGGCAACTCCGGGATAAATTCTGGTTGATCTCTATCCTCTTCTTCTTCTTCCTCCTCTTCCTCCTCTCTGTTGGAGGTAAATTGACTTGGTGGTCCTCTCTTCTTATGAGGAGGTGGAGGTGGTGGTGGGGGTGCACCAGCTGCAGCAAGTATGGAAGCCATTGCTGAACTCCAGGAAAATGGTCTTTCTCTCACCAAGATGAAAGTCAGAGTGAGGAAAGAAGGAGGGGTTTACATGATTTGGGAAAAGCAAAAGTTCTGAACCAATGAAAAGTGTTATTTTTAGGTCACATGACCTAGTCATACATCATTTGGAAACCAAAAGTGAAATGAACCAATGAAAAGTTTGATAAACAAGTCACATGACCTGTTCCGCTTACGTTACGCGGTGCGCACCGCGTCCCGGATCGTTTCCGGTTCGCGGTCCGGAGCACTTCCGGGAGCGCTAACGCAGCGCGTCATTAGACGCATTACGCGACAACGTGATACGTTGCGCTTCCGCGACGCGTCACAGTTCCGCTAACGTAACGTTGACCGGTTCGCGGACTAGGTCGCGGCATCAAGATGAGCTAACGGAAAGCTTCCCGGTTCGCGAACTAGAAGCGAAGAAAAAAAATATTAAAAAAAAAATTATTAATAAACATCTAAAATATATTTTAAGATTTAAAGAAGAATACATTTTACAGCTACAGATGTTAGCTTTTAAAAAACCAATGAAATTCACAGAAAAAACCATAGGTTATAGACCATATATAGTTAGGAATTTGCATTTACAAAACCTTGAAAATTCACTGAAAAAACCATAGGTTATAGACCATATATAGTTAGGGATTTGCATTTACAAAACCTTATTTTACTCGCATAAAACCATTGAAATTCCATATATAGTTAGTTGCGCTAACTATATATCGCGCACCCGCAATCCACTGCTGATGATGTCACATATTACATCATTCATGACATGGTCAGTGACATCACTGATGACATCACTGATGACAACATCCAGTGACTGTATGTTTCTGTAAAGTGTAAATATGTCTTACATATTGAAGAATGAGTGGATGTATAAGTGTCTGGATGAAGGATTTAGTAGGTGCATGACTGACTGTATGAGTGAGTGATTAAATATGTCTCACTGAGTGCATGGGTTAGTGACTAAACTGTCTTAATTTGTGCATTATTATGTCTGTTGTTCTGTAAACTGCTGCATGTGTTGATAAGTAGCTATATGAGTAACTATATGGGTTATTGATTGGTAGCCCAGGTATTTGTATGGGAGACTGAGTGTGTGTGTGGGTGGCTGGGAGGTGTATGACTCTGTGCATAGATGTGTGAGCAGTTGATTCACTAGATGTATGGTTTCAAAAGTGCATGTGGAAACAGCTGTATGGGCGGTTGACTGTGTGCATGAGTGTATTGGTGAGTGAATGGATATCTCAGTGCTACATGTCAAAGTAAGTACATATGTAAAACACAGTACAAGTGAGAGTTGACATATATAAATAACTGTGCATAAGAGCCAGTAAATGTGTGAGTGGCTGTATGGATCATTGTGAACTTGTATCAGGGATTGTATAAGAGAGTAAATATGTGTTAGTATATGTTTGAATACGTAAGGTGTGTATAACTGTATAGTTGAGAAAATGGAGGTGTGATTGATTCTTTGCATGACTGACTAGGTGTGTGAGTAACTCCATGGATGAGTGACAGTCTGTGAGTGTCTGTTTACACTGATTGTATCTAAGGTTATATTAGAGTCTGAAGAGGTTCATCGTATTATCACATGAATGATATCATCAGTGATGTGATCAGTAATGTCAAATGAGATGTCATCAGTGATGTCATCAGTGATGTCATTTGAGATGTCATCAGTGATGTCATTTGAGATGTCATCAGTGATGTCATCAGTGATGTCACTGACCATGTCATGAATGATGTAATATGTGATATCATCAGCAGTGGATTGCGGGTGCGCGATATATAGTTAGCGCAACTAACTATATATGGAATTTCAATGGTTTTATGCGAGTAAAATAAGGTTTTGTAAATGCAAATCCCTAACTATATATGGTCTATAACCTATGGTTTTTTCAGTGAATTTTCAAGGTTTTGTAAATGCAAATTCCTAACTATATATGGTCTATAACCTATGGTTTTTTCTGTGAATATATATATATATATATATATATATATATATATATATATATATATATATATATATATATATATATATATATATATATATATATATATATATATATATTATATATATATATATATAAACAAACAGGATCCCAACCGCTCTGGATAGCGGTTCAAGCGGGCGCAGACCTCATAAGCCTCAATACGTGAGATGAGATGTTAAATCATCAGCCAGCACAAAGGTCCAGTATCAGCAGTGCATTTTATTATGCAGAAAGTGCAAGTGCAAGTGCCCTCCCTGACGCGTTTCGCACCGCGGACGGAGCTTGGTCACAATATATATATATATAAAATTTCTAAGGCAAAATGAAACCCCTCATTTTGTTCCCTTTCAAATTAAATGTATTAAGTGTCACCACTTTATTCCAATCAAGATGACTTCAGGTGTGCCATACTTTTGTCATAAGTAAGACTGTTAGCGTTCTAGTTGTTCTTTAGAACACTCTGGGACATTCTGTCATTGGGCTATAGTTGGGCTACATCTGGCTGATATTTGGGCTACATTTGTTTTTTTTGTCTCTGGTGGCCATCTTTGGGCTACATTGGGCTACATTGGGCTACATTGGGCTACATTTGGGCTCTAACAAATATATAGCCCAATGTAGCCCAATATATATTTTTTCAAAGTTAATTTTCGTAAAAACTACTGGAGCACATATCTTGAGTTTGGTGGAAATCCATTCAGCCGTTCGGGCTAAAAGTGAGGTCGACCGCCCTATGGAAATTAACATGGGGAAAACACGTTTTGGGACCCCCCTTTTATCTCGGCCCCCGCTTGACGAATCCCCCCGAAACTTTCAGGGAAGGACTGGAGCTCCGCGAGGCAGATTCGTCAACCGGCGCCAAAGTTATTCACAATAGAAGTTTGAGATTTTGCATTGAAAAAAATCCTAACTATAACTACCTACTGGCGACCGCCAGTAGGATATATATATATATATATATATATATATATATATATATATATATATATATATATATATATATATATATATTACCTACTGGCGGTCGCCAGTAGGTATATATAGTTAGGATTTTTTCCCTATGGGATTTCTGAAAATTCTATGCCTAATAACTTTTGCGTTTGTGGACGGAATTGGCTGAAATTTTCAGGAAAATGGCACATTTTGTTTCTGAGCAGCCCTTGAAAATTTGGGGGGGTTTTGTGGAGGGGGGGCCGAGAAAAAAGGGGGGTCCCAAAACGCCTTTTTCCCATGTTAATTTCCATAGGGCGGTTGGACTCACTTTTAGCCCGAACGGCTGAATGGATTTTCACGAAACTTGGCAAAATTGTAGGGACTGTTAGCCTGATGTGCCTTTGCTAGGTCTCAATATATGTGCTTCAGTGGATTTTGAGAAATTAACGGTTAAATCAAGATATATATCTGTAACAGCGCTCCGGGCAGCTATCCGGTTAGCGAACCTTTCGCGTAACGGAACTTTGCGATGAGAAGCTGATTGGCCCTCCGGTGTCTGTCAACATTCTAAACAGTCCGGAGCGGCCGCCATCTTGTCTCTCGGTAGGATCGAGAGACAAGAGGAGGCCAAAACAAAGGGGGAAATTACCATAAGGGGGCATAGTAGATCCTCGTTGACCCCCTAGGTTTTATGTGGAGGTTTTAAAAGGGCCTAGGAGGGTCCAAAAAAAAAAAATTTTTTTTGCGTGGTAAGCGCCAAGTTCGCGAACCGGATAGCTTTCTGGGCAGCGAACTTTATGGATAAAAGAATGAAAGACTTTTCTAATACTGTATGTTAATTGTTTGTTGTTTTTCTTGTTTTTTTTTGTTTTCTTTTTTTTAAAGTGTTTTTTTTATTTTGATTCTTTTTCATAATTTATTAAACTTTCTAACATTTCAGTGTCTGAAATGTCATTATTTTCTTGAAATATTGTTTGCAATCTGTGAGGTTGCAAAATGTCCTCATTTGCAAGGAGGAGATCTACTGCTTGGACACATTGCAGCAGTTCATTATCCAAGCTTTCATCCATAAATTCCATGTCAATTGGTTCAATCAATTCCTGGCTGCTCTCTTCCAGGTCCATCTCAAAAGAAACTTGCTGCTCGCCTTCCATTTTGCCTGAAATTTGGATTAAAAAAATATATATTAGTAGAGATAGGGCACTGTTGGGATTAATTTTAGATAGGCAGTTTTTATCAGTGAATTTATCTTTTGGCAGTGTATAGTATGAGAGTGGAAATAGGACTATAAAAAAGTGTATGTGATTTAACCAAGACAAGCCTTACTCCATTGATAACTATAACAGAGAAGTCTATCTAAATACATTACTACTACAGAGGGATAGTGTATATCTAGCAGAAAAAGTCTACTATATTAAGTCATAAGTCATAGTGCACAATATATTAAATTATAACTTACCTTCACAAAGAAGTTGAAGTTTTTTGAAGCTATTGAAATAGGAGGTACAACAAGAAGTAGTAGTCAAAATGGCTGTGTTTCCTTCTCTCCCTTTATATATATACAGGTATATAACCAATTAAATGTCAGGTAATAAAAGTAGAAAATGAAAGTAACATTTTCATTGGTTGTCAATTCCAACAATTCAGATGTGTTTTGTGAAGTAATTTACCTCACGGTACTTGGAGAGGTCTACAGGCTAAATGGCTAAATGGAATTTCAATGAAATTTGTGAGAATGGAAGGGATTGTTATGTAGTATGAGCTAATCTATATTTGGTGAGAGTGTCTCTAGTCGTTTTTCTGTAAATTACTTTCCCGCCTTTTTTTAGGACCGCTTTCCGGGAAGCTGCCCGGTTAGCGAACCTTAAGCGTCACGGGAGTCCACCATTTTGTGTTTTGTTCGCATTAAGATACAAGATGGAGGGCAAATAATGTTTAGAATGGGTAGAAGGGGTCATGGTAGACTTATCTTGACCCCCTAGGTTTTCTGAGCGTGGCTGAGGAGGCTTATATGTGCGGAAAAAAAATTTTTGTGGAAAATTAGTGAAAAAAGTTAGAGAAAAATAATAATTGTGAGTGATCAGATGTAGGGTAGCTCTGAGAAGAGCTTTTGGGTTTATGGTACATTTAGGTACTTATAAGTAGGTACCAATGCACAGTCTTAAATTCAGAATGAAAATTCTGTTGCCCTCATCTGAGAAGTGAACTCCATCTCCTCTGTAGATATCTTGCATGTAGTAACTCAAGTTATTGTTGTACAGAGAGCCCATTCCATGGTCTCTCATGTAAGCTGAAACAGATTTGTTTACATGCTTCCTCGCTTTCTCAATTTGTGGACAAAATTGGTTGGACCACCTCCATTTCTGTCTTTGGCATATATTGGAATATACCAAGGCAGTTTGAGGAAAAAGTGCCATTAATTGCTCCAAGGTGTCCTTTAAAAGCATTTCCAGACCTACCCCTGTCAAAGTGCCCAAATCATTACCTCCACAGTGCACTATTAACAGGTCAGGTTTTGGCAAATGCATAAAGGTTTTCACCAATGGTATCAATTGGTGACATTTTAATCCTCTTTGGCCCAACCACTTAATTTCCACATCTTGTAAATTGAGGTTGTGTAAATTTCTGCTCTCAGCATACCTTTGAGCCCAGTGGATGTAACTATGTCCAACAATCCAGACGTTAAACATGGTGGAAGAAGGTTGTTCTGCAGTCAGATGAAGTGTGGTAATGAAAGGGCAGTTGAAACAGTAGGAGTTTCTAAAGAAAAAAAACTGTGGATTTACAATGCTAATGATTCATTAGCAGTGATTGGTGCATTTCCATTTCTGAAAACAGAAAGTTAGGGTGCATGGATGTGTTCTTTGAAAGATGTAATTTGAATGGTCAAGGAAGAAACATTTAATGAAAGATTGCACTGGATACGCAGGTGCACTGAGAGTTCAGAGTTCAATTGAAACATTGTTGTGTGAATTTGCAAACATGAGAGGTCTTCCAGGAGGTGGTTGCTATGGAAACAAGGCAGACAGGGCAGAGGGGGGAAGGGTTTTGATTTGAAAAAAGTGAGGGAAGAGGTATGATTGGCTAATATGAGAGATATGTGAAAAGAATATCTGTATTTCTGTGCTTTCAATAGCTGCAGCCTTTGGAGTGCATCCTTTTTCTTCTGCTGAAGACAATTTGGTGTATTTCTGAGACTGTTTTCAAAACTCAAAAAATATTTGCTAAGGTGAGAAAAGATTTATTTAATTTAGATAGAGAATAGTATGATTTAATGAGAAAATGATGAAGAAAGCTGTGTTTTTAAAATGTGGTTTTGTCTCTAGTGATATACTAATAGAATTAGTTTCATAGAGAAATTATAATTGCATATTTGGTGTAACATTCTGGCATGCAGTAACACAAGATATTGTAATACATGGAGGCCATTTCATGGTCTGTTATGTAAGCTGAAACAGATATGTTGCTTTTAAAAACGATTTAAGAAATCAATTACATTTCTGGATATGTACTGCTAGAGCTTCATAGGTTGTTTTGGGCCATATTTATAAGGTATTTGAGTGTCTAAGATGTTATGTTCGCCTTTTAAAATGTAAAGTGTTCCTCATGGGGCAAGTGTCTTGTAAATACGCTCCCACTTGTGCTTGGCAAATTTAGATTTTCATTATGGGAGTTACCTAGCCATGTTAATAGTGTCCCAAAAATGGTGCTAGGGCATTCCAGAAAACACTTTCATGTGTCTCAAGGACATTTTTAGTCATTTCTTCATGAATGCAGGTATACAATTGATTTATATGCTGTGTTTAAAAACGAATTTTGAAATGAATTAAATTTCAGGATATGTACTGTTAGAGCTTCATAGGTTGTTTGGGGTCATATTTAGAAGGCATTTTAGTGTCTTTGAAGTTATTTTTCCCTTTTTAAATGGAAAGCGTTCCTCATGGGGCCCTGAGCAGTTCTTAGCCATGTTATTTAATAGGAAGTGGATAACATGGCTAAGAGCATTTGCTGGAAAATGCATGAATATCGCTGATTTTTCTGCTATATTCATGCATTGTGGCCGTTTTTTTTCACATTGCTTCATAGGTTGTTTGGGTTCATATTTAGAAGGCATTTTAGTGTCTTTGATGTTATTTTTCCCTTTTTAAATGGAAAGCGTTCCTCATGGGGCCCTGAGCAGTTCTTAGCCATGTTATTTAATAGGAAGTGGATAACATGGCTAAGAGCATTTGCTGGAAAATGCATGAATATCGCTGATTTTTTTGCTATATTCATGCATTGTGGCCGTTTTTTTCACATTGCTTCATAGGTTGTTTGGGTTCATATTTAGAAGGCATTTTAGTGTCTTTGATGTTATTTTTCCCTTTTTAAATGGAAAGCGTTCCTCATGGGGCCCTGAGCAGTTCTTAGCCATGTTATTTAATAGGAAGTGGATAACATGGCTAAGAGCATTTGCTGGAAAATGCATGAATATCGCTGATTTTTCTGCTATATTCATGCATTGTGGCCGTTTTTTTTCACATTGCTTCATAGGTTGTTTGGGTTCATATTTAGAAGGCATTTTAGTGTCTTTGATGTTATTTTTCCCTTTTTAAATGGAAAGCGTTCCTCATGGGGCCCTGAGCAGTTCTTAGCCATGTTATTTAATTGGAAGTGGATAACATGGCTAAGAGCATTTGCTGGAAAATGCATGAATATCGCTGATTTTTCTGCTATATTCATGCATTGCGGCAGTTTTTTCCACATTGCTTCATAGGTTGTTTGGGTTCATATTTAGAAGGCATTTTAGTGTCTTTGATGTTATTTTTCCCTTTTTAAATGGAAAGCGTTCCTCATGGTGCCCTGAGCAGTTCTTAGCCATGTTATTTAATAGGAAGTGGATAACATGGCTAAGAGCATTTGTTGGAAAATGCATGAATATCGCTGATTTTTCTGCGATATTCATGCATTGCAGGCCGTTTTTTATCACATTTGCAAGCACTTCTTAGCCATGTTATCCAATGGGAGGTGGATAACATGGCTAAGAGCATTTGCTTCAAAGGTTGTTTGGGGTTATATACCATTTTTGGGAAATTATTAACATGCCTATCTAACTCCCATAATCAAAATCAAAATTTGCCAACCGCAGGTGGGAGCGTATTTACAATAAATTTGCACCATGAAGAATGTAAAATAGCATACTAGATACTCAAATAACTTATAAATATGACCCAAAACATCTTATGAAGCACTAGTAGTGCATATTTCCAGAAATGTATTGGTTTTCATTTAATGATTTACTTCATTGGTAGGCCTTCACATGTTTTTTTACCTTGGTTTTTTTTCAGTGAAAATCTTATCTGCAACCATGTGTTGGCCTCACCTCAAATAAACAAAACAGGTGATGGACTGAATGTGGATCAATGACACACATTCACCCCAGTCCAAAGATCTGGGCCTAAACAAACCTTTAGATAGGCTACATCTTATCGTCATCCTGAATTAATGATTTAAAATATTAGGGAGTGATTTATGAGTGTTGTATGCCTGTTTTGTACCATTGAGTGTCATTTTTGTGATGCAGTGCTGGTGGAAAATATTTGCTATGTTAAATAATTAGTACGGCATTAAGTTTTAGATGACTGTTATTTATTTACTGTTTGGTAATAGTGGTTAATAACATTTTATATTATATTTTTTCACAGATTCAACTGCAGATTCTTTCATAGTTTGGAAAATGCCTTCCAGAAGTCGAATACGAAAGGCTAGAAAACGTCAAAGACAGCAGGATGATGTTTTATTGCAGCAGTCCTCTTCCCCAAATACTTGTCAAAACACCAAGAAAGGTCCGGGTAAGAGCACGAAATCATTCTTAAGAAATATTTGTAGTAAAAAAAATTTTGCTCAAAAAAATGTGTCTGTTCACAAAAAGAAAAGTAATTTAAATGGAAAGGAGAGACCCATCACAAATGTTACTGGTAGAGGAAGAGATAACTCTGTGCATGATAGTAGAAGGAAACAACAGTTTAGGGACATTCGACAACGAATGTTCCGTAATAGGATATTAGTTAATTTATTGAAAAATATTAAAAAGAAAGGCCAACAGAAAGCGGCATTTTATAGGAAGAAGAAAAATGTAGAGAAAATTATTGATCATGCTTTTGAAATCAAGCGAAAGTTGTTTATTTTGGTAATCAATAGAATTAGGAAACTAAGCAAGGTAATTTCTGATTTCAAAACAAAAAGTAGATGGAAGAGAGTAGTAAATCGTACTAACTTTTGTGAAGTTTTTTCTGGAGAATGGATGCATAGTTCAAGTTCTGAGGCATTTTTTAATGAGGAGACTTATTTTCAGGATAATGATTTGGTGCATGCAGTTGACATAAGTGGTCGAGCTTATGAAGTGAAGGATGGTTGTCCAGTTGAAAAAGAACAACTTGTGACAACAGAGACAGAAGAGGCGCTAAGTGATGAGGTTTTAGGAAGACGTCCTAAGGGTCCTGTGTACATTTGGAAGTGTAGTTCTATTTGCAGTGTGCGACAGGTTTCCATCAATTTGCTTTGTGATTTTATACGGACATTTAATAAGAAAAGTTTGAAGCAGAAAATGAAGTTGTTGCAAGATTTAGATCCTTGCAGAGTGAGACAAATGACAGGTTTGCGTGGTCATTCACTGGCTTGTCTTTCCAGGAGAGTATGCCAGAGTGTTTTTCATCATTTCAGGATGCTAGCAGTGCATCATAATAAAGTGAGAAAATTAGTGAGAATGTTGTATTATGCTAAGAGTCCAGCAATTATGCTTAAACAGTTATGTGCTGCTCTTTTGCATGGTTCTGAAATAGATGTGAAGAATCTTTGTGAAGAAATTGAGTTTTGTTACTTTGGTAGTAAAGATGAGAATGTTCAAATTGACCCTGAAGTAGAGGGTAATGTGGAAGATAATGTACAGGTTTCCAGTACAGATAATTTTCAGAAGGAAATTGCCACGTTTCAGATGAAATCAAGTGAGAGGCCTAATTTCACTTGTGTATGTTGTCGACGCACTTATTATAAGAATCAGACTAAGGTAGTGGATTTATATGCAAAAAGTGAAAGGGAAAATAATAGTGAATGGAAGGATTTAGCCACATACTTGATGGTAGAAAATTAT